>NC_138899.1:80945301-82310801 GCF_965194825.1 Balaenoptera physalus | reverse complement strand
ATACCCTAAGCCGTACCCTAAGCCTAACCCTAAGCCTAACCCTACCCCTAGGCTACCCTTGACTGCTTCTGCTTCCAATAGATTTCCTAAGCACTAGTGTTTTAAGGAAGAGCTTAAAAAGAGAATCCTAATGTGATTTCTTTATAATAGGTGTGTTCCTTATCTTATCCTAGTGTCTAAACTCTTCTCCATGGCTGGACCCCCAAATAATATTCCTTTACGTGCTAAGGGGTATCTAGAGAGTGGGATAGGTTTAATAACTACCCTAACCCTAACGCGTACCCTAACCCTGACCCCTACCCTAACCCTAACACGTACCCTAATCCTAACCCGTATCCTAAACGGAGCCCTAACCCTAACACTAACCCAAATCCTAACCCTAACCCATACCCTCCGCCGTACACGAACCCCTCCCCGAACCCATACCCTAAGCCGTACCCTAAGCCTAACCCTAAGCCTAACCCTAACCCTAGGCTACCCTTGACTGCTTCTGCTTCCAATAGATTTCCTAAGCACTAGTGTTTTAAGGAAGAGCTTAAAAAGAGAATCCTAATGTGATTTCTTTATAATAGGTGTGTTCCTTATCTTATCCTAGTGTCTAAACTCTTTTCCATGGCTGGACTCCCAAATAATATTCCTTTACGTGCTAAGGGGTATCTAGAGAGTGGGATAGGTTTAATAACTACACTAACCCTAACGCGTACCCTAACCCTAACCCCAACCGTAACCCTAACACGTACCCTAATCTTAACCAATACCCTAAACCGAGCCCTAACCCTAACACTAACCCTAACCCTAAAGCTAACCCATACCCTACGCCGTACCCGAAGCCCTCCCCGAAACCGTACCCTAAGCCATACCCTAAGCCTAACCCTAAGCCTAACCCTAACCCTAGGCTACCCTTGACAGCTTCTGCCTCCAATAGATTTCCTAAGCACTAGTGTTTTAAGGAACAGCTTAAAAAGAGAATCCTAATGTGATTTCTTTATAATGGGTGTGTTCCTTATCTTATCCTAGTGTCTAAACTCTTCTCCATGGCTGGACCTCCAAATAATATTCCTTTACGTGCTAAGGGGTATCTAGAGAGTGGGATAGGTTTAATAACTACACTAACCCTAACGCGTACCCTAACCCTAACCCCTACCCTAACCCTAACACGTACCCTAATCCTAACCCATATCCTAAACGGAGCCCTAACCCTAACACTAACCCAAACCCTAACCCTAACCAATACCCTCCACCGTACACGAACCACTCCCCGAACCCGTACGCTAAGCCGTACCCTAAGCCTAACCCTAAGCCTAACCCTAACCCTAGGCTACCCTTGACTGCTTCTGCCTCCAATAGATTTCCTAAGCACTAGTGTTTTAAGGAACAGCTTAAAAAGAGAATCCTAATGTGATTTCTTTATAATGGGTGTGTTCCTTATCTTATCCTAGTGTCTAAACTCTTCTCCATGGCTGGACCTCCAAATAATATTCCTTTACGTGCTAAGGGGTATCTAGAGAGTGGGATAGGTTTAATAACTACACTAACCCTAACGCGTACCCTAACCCTAACCCCTACCGTAACCCTAACTCGTACCCTAATCTTAACCAATAACTTAAACCGAGCCCTAACCCTAACACTAACCCTAACCCTAACCCTAACTCATACCCTACGCCATATCCGAACCCCTCCCCGAACCCGTACCCTAAGCCGTACCCTAAACCTAACCCTAAGCCTAACCCTAACCCTAGGGTACCCTTGACAGCTTCTGCCTCCAATAGATTTCCTAAGCACTAGTGTTTTAAGGAACAGCTTAAAAAGAGAATCCTAATGTGATTTCTTTATATTGGGTATGTTCCTTATCTTATCATAGTGTCTAAACCTTTCTCCATGGCTGGACCCCCAAATAATATTCCTTTACGTGCTAAGGGGTATCTAGAGAGTGGGATAGGTTTAATCACTACCCTAACCCTAACACGTACACTAACCCTAACCACTACCCTAACCCTAACACGTACCCTAATCCTAACCCATACCCTAAACCGAGCCCTAAACCTAACACTAACCCTAACCCTAATCCTAACCCATACCCTACGCCGTACCCGAACCCCTCCCAGAACACGTACCCTAAGCCGTACCCTAACACTAACCCTAAGCCTAACCCTAACCCTAGGCTACCCTTGACTGCTTCTGCCTCCAATAGATTTCCTAAGCACTAGTGTTTTAAGGAACAGCTTAAAAAGAGAATCCTAATGTGATTTCTTTATAATGTGTGTGTTCATTATATTATCTTAGTGTCTAAACTCTTCTCCATGGATGGACCCCCAAATAATATTGCTTTACGTGCTAAGGGGTATCTAGAGAGTGGGATAGGTTTAATAACTACCCTAACCCTAACGCGTACCCTAAACCAAACCCCTAACCTAACCCTAACACGTACCCTAATCCTAACCTGTACCCTAAACCGAGCCCTAACCCTAACACTAACCCTAACTCTAACCCTAACCCATTCCCTACGCCGTACCCGAAGCCCTCCCCTTACCCGTACCCTAAGCCGTACCCTAAGCCTAACCCTAAGCCTAACCCTAACCCTAGGCTACCCTTGACTGCTTCTGCCTCCAATAGATTTCCTATGCACTAGTGTTTTAAGGAACACCTTAAAAAGAGAATCCTAATGTGATTTCTTTATAATGGGTGTGTTCCTTATCTTATCCTAGTGTCTAAACTCTTCTCCATGGCTGGACCCCAAATACTATTGCTTTACGTGCTATGGGGTATCTAGAGAGTGGGATAGGTTTAATAACTACCCTAACCCTAACACGTACACTAACCCTAACCCCTACCCTAACCCTAACACGTAAACTAATCCTAAACCGTACCCTAAACCGAGCCCAAACCCCAACACTAACCCTAACCCTAACCCATACCCTACGCCGTACCCGAAGCCGTCCCCGAACCCGTACCCTAAGCCCTACCCTAAGCCTAACCCTAAGCCTAACCCTAACCCTAGGCTACCCTTGACTGCTTCTGCCTCCAATAGATTTCCTAAGCACTAGTGTTTTAAGGAAGAGCTTAAAAAGAGAATCCTAATGTGATTTCTTTATAATAGGTGTGTTCCTTATCTTATCCTAGTGTCTAAACTCTTCTCCATGGCTGGACCCCCAAATAATATTCCTTTACGTGCTAAGGGGTATCTAGAGAGTGGGATAGGATTAATAACTACCCTAACCCTAACACGTACCCTAACCCTAACCCCTACCCTAACCCTAACACGTACCCTAATCCTAACCCGTACCCTAAACCGAGCCCTAACTCTAACACTAACCCTAACCCTAACCCTAAGCCATACCCTACTCCATACCCGAAGCCCTCCCCGAACCCGTACCCTAAGCCGTACCCTAAGCCTAACCCTAAGCCTAACCCTAACCCTAGGCTACCCTTGACTGCTTCTGCCTCCAATAGATTTCCTAAGCACTAGTGTTTTAAGGAACAGCTTAAAAAGAGAATCCTAATGTGATTTCTTTATAATGGGTGTGTTCCTTATCTTATCCTAGTGTCTAAACTCTTCTCCATGGCTGGACCCCCAAATAATATTCCTTTACGTGCTATGGGGTATCTAGAGACTGGGATAGGTTTAATAACTACCCTAACCCTAACGCGTACCCTAACCCTAACCCCTACCCTAACCCTAAGACGTACCCTAATCCTATCCCGTACACTAAACCGAGCCCTAACCCTAACACTAACCCTAACCCTAAACCTAACCAATACCCTACGCCGTACTCGAAGCCCTCCCCGAACCCGTACCCTAAGCCGTACCCTAAGCCTAACCCTAAGCCTAACCCTAACACTAGTCTACCCTTGACTGCTTCTGCCTCCAATAGATTTCCTAAGCACTAGTGTTTTATGGAACAGCTTAAAAAGAGAATCCTTATGTGATTTCTTTATAATAGGTGTGTTCCTTATCTTATCCTAGTGTCTAAACTCTTCTCCATGGCTGGACCCCCAAATAATATTCCTTTACGTGCTAAGGGGTATCTAGTGAGTGGGATAGGTTTAATAATTACCCTAACCCTAACGCGTACCCTAACCCTAACCCCTACCCTAACACTAACACGTACCCTAATCCTAACCAATACCCTAAACCGAGCCCTAACCCTAACACTAACCCTAACACTAACCCTAACCCATACCCTACGCCGTACCTGAAGCCGTCCCCGAACCCGTACCTTACGCCCTACCCTAAGCCTAACCCTACGCCTAACCCTAACCCTAGGCTACCCTTGACTGCTTCTGCCTCCAATAGATTTACTAAGCACTAGTGTTTTAAGGAACAGCTTAAAAAGAGAATCCTAATGTGATTTCTTTATAATAGGTGTGTTCCTTATCTTAATCTAGTGTCTAAACTCTTCTCCATGGCTGGACCACCAAATAATATTCCTTTACGTGCTAAGGGGTATCTAGAGAGTGGGATAGGTTTAATAACTACCCTAACCCTAACGCGTACCCTAACCCTAACCCCTACCCTAACCCTAACACGTACCCTAATCCTAACCCGTATCCTAAACGGAGCCCTAACCCTAACACTAACCCAAACCCTAACCCTAACCCATACCCTCCGCCGTACACGAACCCCTCCCCGAGCCCATACCCTACGCCGTACCCTAAGCCTAACCCTAAGCCTTACCCTAACCCTAGGCTACCCTTGACTGCTTCTGCCTCCAATAGATTTCCTAAGCACTAGTGTTTTAAGGAACAGCTTATAAAGGGAATCCTAAAGTGATTTCTTTATAATGTCTGTGTTCCTTATATTATCTTAGTGTCTAAACTCTTCTCCGTGGCTGGACCCCCAAATAATATTCCTTTATGTGCTAAGGGGTATCTAGAGAGTGGGATAGGATTAATAACTACCCTAACCCTAACACGTACCCTAACCCTAACCCCTACCCTAACCCTAACACGTACCCTAATCCTAACCCGTACCCTAAACCGAGCCCTAACCCTAACACTAACCCTAACCCTAACCCTAAGCCATACCCTACGCCGTACCCGAAGCCGTCCCCGAACCCGTACCCTAAGCCGTACCCTAAGCCTAACCCTAACCCTAGGCTACCCTTGACTGCTTCTGCCTCCAATAGATTTCCTATGCACTAGTGTTTTAAGGAACACCTTAAAAAGTGAATCCTAATGTGATTTCTTTATAATGGGTGTGTTCCTTTTCTTATCCTAGTGTCTAAACTCTTCTCCATGGCTGGACCCACAAATAATATTTCTTTACGTGCTATGGGGTATCTAGAGAATGGGATAGGTTTAATAACTACCCTAACCCTAACACGTACCCTAACCCTAACCCCTGCCCTAACCCTAACACGTAACCTAATCCTAAACCGTACCCTAAACCGAGCCCTAACCCTAACACTAACCCTAACCCTAACCCTAACCCATACCCTACGCCGTACTCGAAGCCCTCCCCGAACCCGTACCCTAAGCCGTACCCTAAGCCTAACCCTAAGCCTAACCCTAACCCTAGGCTACCCTTGACTGCTTCTGCCTCCAATAGATTTCCTAAGCACTAGTGTTTTAAGGAACAGCTTAAAAAGGGAATCCTAATGTGATTTCTTTATAATGGGTGTCTTCCTTATCTTATCCTAGTGTCTAAATTCTTCTCCATGGCTGGACCCCCAAATAATATTCCTTTATGTGCTAAGGGGTATCTAGAGAGTGGGATAGGTTTAATAACTACCCTAATCTTAACGCGTACCCTAACCCTAACCCCTACCCTAACACAAACACGTACCCTAATCCTAACCCGTATCCTAAACGGAGCCCTAACCCTAACCCTAACCCTACCCTAACCCTAACACGTACCCTAATTCTAACCCGTACATTAAACCGAGCCCTAACCCTAACACTAACCCTAACCCTAAACCTAAGCCATACCCTACGCCGTACCCGAAGCCCTCCCCGAACCCGTACCCTAAGCCGTACCCTAAGCCTAACCCTAAGCCTAAACCTAACCCTAGGCTACCGTTGACTGCTTCTGCCTCCAATAGATTTCCTAAGCACTAGTGTTTTAAGGAACAGCTTAAAAAGGGAATCCTAATGTGATTTCTTTATAATGTGTGAGTTCCTTATATTATCTTAGTGTCTAAACTCTTCTCCGTGGCTGGACCCCCAAATAATATTCCTTTACGTGCTAAGGGGTATCTAGAGAGTGGGATAGGATTAATAACTACCCTAACCCTAACACGTACCCTAACCCTAACCCCTTCCCTAACCCTAACACGTACCCTAATCCTAAACCGTACCCTAAACCGAGCCCTAACCCTAACACTAACCCTAACCCTAATCCTAAGCCATAACCTACGCCGTACCCGAAGCCCTCCCCGAACCCGTACCCTAAGCCTAACCCTAAGCCTAACCCTAACCCTAGGCTACCCTTGACTGCTTCTGCCTCCAATAGATTTCCTAAGCACTAGTGTTTTAAGGAAGAGCTTAAAAAGAGAATCCTAATGTGATTTCTTTATAATGGGTGTGTTCCTTATCTTATGCTAGTGTCTAAACTCTTCTCCATGGCTGGACCCCCAAATAATATTCCTTTACGTGCTAAGGGGTATCTACAGACTGGGATAGGTTTAATAACTACCCTAACCCTAACGCGTACCCTACCCCTAACCCCTACCCTAACCCTAAGACGTACCCTAATCCTATCCCGTACACTAAACCGAGCCCTAACCCTATCACTAACCCTAACCCTAAACCTAACCCATACCCTACGCCGTACTCGAAGCCCTCCCCGAACCCGTACCCTAAGCCGTACCCTAAGCCTAACCCTAAGCCTAACCCTAACCCTAGGCTACCCTTGACTGCTTCTGCCTCCAATAGATTTCCTAAGCACTAGTGTTTTAAGGAACAGCTTAAAAAGGGAATCCTAATGTGATTTCTTTATAATGGGTGTGTTCCTTATCTTATCCTAGTGTCTAAATTCTTCTCCATGGCTGGACCCCCAAATAATATTCCTTTACGTGCTAAGGGGTATCTAGTGAGTGGGATAGGTTTAATAACTACCCTAACCCTAACACGTACACTAGCCCTAACCCCTACCCTAACCCTAACACGTTCCCTAATCCTAACCCATAGCCTAAACCGAGCCTTAACCCTAACACTAACCCTAACCCTAACCCTAACCCATAACGTACGCCGTACCCGAACCCCTCCCAGAACCCGTAACCTAAGCCGTACCCTAACCCTAACCCTAACCCTAACTCATACCCTACGCCATATCCGAACCCCTCCCCGAACCCATACCCTAAGCCGTACCCTAAAACTAACCCTAAGCCTAAACCTAACCCTAGGCTACCCTTGACAGCTTCTGCCTCCAATAGATTTCCTAAGCACTAGTGTTTTAAGGAACAGCTTAAAAAGAGAATCCTAATGTGATTTCTTTATAATGGGTATGTTCCTTATCTTATCCTAGTGTCTAAACTTTTCTCCATGGCTGGACCCCCAAATAATATTCCTTTACGTGCTAAGGGGTATCTAGAGAGTAGGATAGGTTTAATCACTACCCTAACCCTAACACGTACACTAACCCTAACCAGTAACCTAACCCTAACACGTACCCTAATACTAACCCAGACCCTAAATCGAGACCTAACCCTAACACTAAACCTAACGCTAACCCTAACCCATACCCTACACTGTACCCGAAGCCATCCCCGAACCCGTACCCTAAGCCGTACCCTAAGCCTAACCCTAACCCTAGGCTACCCTTGACTGCTTCTGCTTCCAATAGATTTCCTAAGCACTAGTGTTTTAAGGAACAGCTTAAAAAGAGAATCCTAATGTGATTTCTTTATAATGGGTGTGTTCCTTATCTTATCCTAGTGTCTAAATTCTTCTCCATGGCTGGACCCCCAAATAATATTCCTTTACGTGCTAAGGGGTATCTAGAGAGTGGGATAGGTTTAATAACTACCCTAACCCTAACGCGTACCCTAACCCTAACCCCTACCCTAACAGTAAAACGTACCCTAAACCTAACCCGTAACCTAAACCGAGCCCTAACCCTAACACTCACCCTAACCCTAACCCTAACCCATACCCTACGCCGTACCCGAAGCCGTCCCCGAACCCGTACCCTAAGCCGTACCCTAAGCCTAACCCTAAGCATAACCCTAACCCTAGGCTACCCTTGAAAGCTTCTGCCTCCAATAGATTTCCTAAGCACTAGTGTTTTAAGGAACAGCTTAAAAAGAGAATCCTAATGTGATTTCTTTATAATGGGTATGTTCCTTATCTTATCCTAGTGTCTAAACTTTTCTCCATGGCTGGACCCCCAAATAATATTCCTTTACGTGCTAAGGGGTATCTAGAGAGTGGGATAGGTTTAATCACTACCCTAACCCTAACACGTACACTAACCCTAACCACTACCCTAACCCTAACACGTACCCTAATCCTAACCCATACCCTAAACCGAGCCCTAAACCTAACACTAACCCTAACCCTAACCCTAACCCATACCCTACGCCATACCCGAACCCCTCCCAGAACCCGTACCCTAAGCCGTACCTTAAAACTAACCCTAAGCCTAACCCTATCCCTAGGCTACCCTTGACTGCTTCTGCCTCCAATAGATTTCCTAAGCACTAGTGTTTTACGGAAGAGCTTAAAAAGAGAATCCTAATGTGATTTCTTTATAATAGGTGTGTTCCTTATCTTATCCTAGTGTCTAAACTCTTCTCCATGGCTGGACCACCAAATAATATTCCTTTACGTGCTAAGGGGTATCTAGAGAGTGGGATAGGTTTAATAACTACCCTAACCCTAAGGCGTACCCTAACCCTAACCCCTACCCTAACCCTAACACGTACCCTAATTCTAACCCGTACACTAAACCGAGCCCTAACCCTAACACTAACCCTAACACTAACCCTAAGCCATACGCTACGCCGTACCCGAAGCCCTCCCCGAACCCGTACCCTAAGCCGTACCCTAAGCCTAACCCTAAGCCTAACACTAACCCTAGGCTACGCTTGACTGCTTCTGCCTCCAATAGTTTTCCTAAGCACTAGTGTTTTAAGGAACAGCTTAAAAAGAGAATCCTAATGTGATTTCTTTATAATGGGTGTGTTCCTTATCTTATCCTAGTGTCTATACTCTTCTCCATGGCTGGACCCCCAAATAATATTCCTTTACGTGCTAAGGGGTATCTAGAGACTGGGATAGGTTTAATAACTACACTAACCCTAACAGGTACCCTAACCCTAACCCCTACCGTAACCCTAACACGTACACTAATCTTAACCAATAACCTAAACCGAGCCCTAACCCTAACACTAACCCTAACCCTAACCCTAACAAATACCCTACGCCGTACCCGAAGCCGTCCCCGAACCCATACCCTACGCCCTACCCTAAGCCTAACCCTAAGCCTAACCCTAACCCTAGGCTACCCTTGACTGCTTCTGCCTCCAATAGATTTCCTAAGCACTAGTGTTTTAAGGAACAGCTTAAAAAGGGAATCCTAATGTGATTTCTTTATAATGTGTGTGTTCCTTATATTATCTTAGTGTCTAAACTCTTCTCCGTGGCTGGACCCCCAAATAATATTCCTTTACGTGCTAAGGGGTATCTAGAGAGTAGGATAGGATTAATAACTACCCTAACCCAAACACGTACCTTAACCTTAACCCCTACCCTAACCCTAAAAGGTACCCTAATCCTAACCCGTACCCTAAACCGAGCCCTAACCCTAACACTAACCCTAACCCTAACCCTAAGCGATACCCTACGCCGTACCCGAAGGCGTCCCCGAACCCGTACCCTAAGCCGTACCCTAAGCCTAACCCTAAGCCTAACCCTAACCCTAGGCTACCCTTGACTGCTTCTGCCTCCAATAGATTTCCTGAGCACTAGTGTTTTAAGGAACAGCTTAAAAAGAGAATCCTAATGTGATTTCTTTATAATGGGTGTGTTCCTTATCTTATCCTAGTGTCTAAACTCTTCTCCATGGCTGGACCCCCAAATAATATTCCTTTACGTGCTAAGGGGTATCTAGAGACTGGGATAGTTTTAATAACTACCCTAACCCTAAAGCGTACCCTATCCATAACCCCTACCCTAACCCTAACACGTACCCTAATCCTATCCCGTACACTAAACAGAGCCCTAACCCTAACACTAACCCTAACCCTAAACCTAACCCATACCCTACGCCGTACCCGAATCCCTCCCCGAACCTCGACCCTAAGCCGTACCCTAAGCCTAACCCTAAGCCTAACCCTAACCCTAGGCTACCCTTGACTGCTTCTGCCTCCAATAGATTTCCTAAGCACTAGTGTTTTAAGGAAGAGCTTAAAAAGAGAATCCTAATGTGATTTCTTTATAATAGGTGTGTTCCTTATCTTATCCTAGTGTCTAAACTCTTCTCCATGGCTGGACCCCCAAATAATATTCCTTTACGTGCTAAGGGGTATCTAGAGAGTGGGATAGGTTTAATAACTACCCTAACCCTAACGCGTACCCTAACCCTAATTCCTACCCTAACCCTACGACGTACCCTAATCCTATCCCGTACACTAAACCGAGCACTAACCCTAACACTAACCCTAACCCTAAACCTAACCCATACCCTACGCCGTACCCGAAGCCCTCCCCGAAACCGTACCCTAAGACGTACACTAAGCCTAACCCTAAGCCTAACCCTAACCCTAGGCTACCCTTGACAGCTTCTGCCTCCAATAGATTTCCTAAGCACTAGTGTTTTAAGGAACAGCTTAAAAAGAGAATCCTAATGTGATTTCTTTATAATGGGTATGTTCCTTATCTTATCCTAGTGTCTAAACTTTTCTCCATGGCTGGACCCCCAAATAATATTCCTCTACGTGCTAAGGGTTATCTAGAGAGTGGGATAGGTTTAATCACTACCCTAACCCTAACAAGTACACTAACCCTAACCACTACCCTAACCCTAACACGGACCCTAATCCTAACCCATAGCCTAAACCGAGCGTTAACCCTAACACTAACCCTAACCCTAACCCTAACCCATACCCTACGCCGTACCCGAACCCCTCCCAGAACCCGTAACCTAAGCCGTACCCTAACCATAACCCTAACCCTAACTCATACCCTACGCCATATCCGAACCCCTCCCCGAACCCGTACCCTAAGCCGTACCCTAAGCCGTACCATAAGCCTAACCCTAACCCTAGGCTACCCTTGACTGCTTCTGCTTCCAATAGATTTCCTAAGCACTAGTGTTTTAAGGAACAGCTTAAAAAGAGAATCCTAATGTGATTGCTTCATAATGGGTGTGTTCCTTATCTTATCCTAGTGTCTAAATTCTTCTCCATGGCTGGACCCCCAAATAATATTCCTTTACGTGCTAAGGGGTATCTAGAGAGTGGGATAGGTTTAATCACTACCCTAACCCTAACACGTACACTCACCCTAACCACTACCCTAACCCTAACACGTACCCTAATCCTAACCCATACGCTAAACCGAGCCCTAAACCTAACACTAACCCTAACCCTAACCCTAACCCATACCCTACGCCATACCCGAACCCCTCCCAGAAACCGTACCCTAAGCCGTACCCTAACACTAACCCTAAGCCTAACCCTATCCCTAGGCTACCCTTGACTGCTTCTGCCTCCAATAGATTTCCTAAGCACTAGTGTTTTAAGGAAGAGCTTAAAAAGAGAATCCTAATGTGATTTCTTTATAATAGGTGTGTTCCTTATCTTATCCTAGTGTCTTAACTCTTCTCCATGGCTGGACCACCAAATAATATTCCTTTACGTGCTAAGGGGTATCTAGAGAGTGGGATAGGTTTAATAACTACCCTAACCCTAACGCGTACCCTAACCCTAACCCCTACCCTAACCCTAACACGTACCCTAATCCTAACCCGTACACTAAACCGAGCCCTAACCCTAACACTAACCCTAACCCTAACCCTAACCCATAACGTACGCCGTACCCGAACCCCTCCCAGAACCCGTAACCTAAGCCGTACCCTAACCCTAACCCTAACCCTAACTCATACCCTACGCCATATCCGAACCCCTCCCCGAACCCGTACCCTAAGCCGTACCCTAAAACTAACCCTAAGCCTAAACCTAACCCTAGGCTACCCTTGACAGCTTCTGCCTCCAATAGATTTCCTAAGCACTAGTGTTTTAAGGAACAGCTTAAAAAGAGAATCCTAATGTGATTTCTTTATAATGGGTATGTTCCTTATCTTATCCTAGTGTCTAAACTTTTCTCCATGGCTGGACCCCCAAATAATATTCCTTTACGTGCTAAGGGGTATCTAGAGAGTAGGATAGGTTTAATCACTACCCTAACCCTAACACGTACACTAACCCTAACCAGTAACCTAACCCTAACACGTACCCTAATACTAACCCAGACCCTAAATCGAGACCTAACCCTAACACTAAACCTAACGCTAACCCTAACCCATACCCTACACTGTACCCGAAGCCATCCCCGAACCCGTACCCTAAGCCGTACCCTAAGCCTAACCCTAACCCTAGGCTACCCTTGACTGCTTCTGCTTCCAATAGATTTCCTAAGCACTAGTGTTTTAAGGAACAGCTTAAAAAGAGAATCCTAATGTGATTTCTTTATAATGGGTGTGTTCCTTATCTTATCCTAGTGTCTAAATTCTTCTCCATGGCTGGACCCCCAAATAATATTCCTTTACGTGCTAAGGGGTATCTAGAGAGTGGGATAGGTTTAATAACTACCCTAACCCTAACGCGTACCCTAACCCTAACCCCTACCCTAACAGTAAAACGTACCCTAAACCTAACCCGTAACCTAAACCGAGCCCTAACCCTAACACTCACCCTAACCCTAACCCTAACCCATACCCTACGCCGTACCCGAAGCCGTCCCCGAACCCGTACCCTAAGCCGTACCCTAAGCCTAACCCTAAGCATAACCCTAACCCTAGGCTACCCTTGAAAGCTTCTGCCTCCAATAGATTTCCTAAGCACTAGTGTTTTAAGGAACAGCTTAAAAAGAGAATCCTAATGTGATTTCTTTATAATGGGTATGTTCCTTATCTTATCCTAGTGTCTAAACTTTTCTCCATGGCTGGACCCCCAAATAATATTCCTTTACGTGCTAAGGGGTATCTAGAGAGTGGGATAGGTTTAATCACTACCCTAACCCTAACACGTACACTAACCCTAACCACTACCCTAACCCTAACACGTACCCTAATCCTAACCCATACCCTAAACCGAGCCCTAAACCTAACACTAACCCTAACCCTAACCCTAACCCATACCCTACGCCATACCCGAACCCCTCCCAGAACCCGTACCCTAAGCCGTACCTTAAAACTAACCCTAAGCCTAACCCTATCCCTAGGCTACCCTTGACTGCTTCTGCCTCCAATAGATTTCCTAAGCACTAGTGTTTTACGGAAGAGCTTAAAAAGAGAATCCTAATGTGATTTCTTTATAATAGGTGTGTTCCTTATCTTATCCTAGTGTCTAAACTCTTCTCCATGGCTGGACCACCAAATAATATTCCTTTACGTGCTAAGGGGTATCTAGAGAGTGGGATAGGTTTAATAACTACCCTAACCCTAAGGCGTACCCTAACCCTAACCCCTACCCTAACCCTAACACGTACCCTAATTCTAACCCGTACACTAAACCGAGCCCTAACCCTAACACTAACCCTAACACTAACCCTAAGCCATACGCTACGCCGTACCCGAAGCCCTCCCCGAACCCGTACCCTAAGCCGTACCCTAAGCCTAACCCTAAGCCTAACACTAACCCTAGGCTACGCTTGACTGCTTCTGCCTCCAATAGTTTTCCTAAGCACTAGTGTTTTAAGGAACAGCTTAAAAAGAGAATCCTAATGTGATTTCTTTATAATGGGTGTGTTCCTTATCTTATCCTAGTGTCTATACTCTTCTCCATGGCTGGACCCCCATATAATATTCCTTTACGTGCTAAGGGGTATCTAGAGACTGGGATAGGTTTAATAACTACACTAACCCTAACAGGTACCCTAACCCTAACCCCTACCGTAACCCTAACACGTACACTAATCTTAACCAATAACCTAAACCGAGCCCTAACCCTAACACTAACCCTAACCCTAACCCTAACAAATACCCTACGCCGTACCCGAAGCCGTCCCCGAACCCATACCCTACGCCCTACCCTAAGCCTAACCCTAAGCCTAACCCTAACCCTAGGCTACCCTTGACTGCTTCTGCCTCCAATAGATTTCCTAAGCACTAGTGTTTTAAGGAACAGCTTAAAAAGGGAATCCTAATGTGATTTCTTTATAATGTGTGTGTTCCTTATATTATCTTAGTGTCTAAACTCTTCTCCGTGGCTGGACCCCCAAATAATATTCCTTTACGTGCTAAGGGGTATCTAGAGAGTAGGATAGGATTAATAACTACCCTAACCCAAACACGTACCTTAACCTTAACCCCTACCCTAACCCTAAAAGGTACCCTAATCCTAACCCGTACCCTAAACCGAGCCCTAACCCTAACACTAACCCTAACCCTAACCCTAAGCGATACCCTACGCCGTACCCGAAGGCGTCCCCGAACCCGTACCCTAAGCCGTACCCTAAGCCTAACCCTAAGCCTAACCCTAACCCTAGGCTACCCTTGACTGCTTCTGCCTCCAATAGATTTCCTGAGCACTAGTGTTTTAAGGAACAGCTTAAAAAGAGAATCCTAATGTGATTTCTTTATAATGGGTGTGTTCCTTATCTTATCCTAGTGTCTAAACTCTTCTCCATGGCTGGACCCCCAAATAATATTCCTTTACGTGCTAAGGGGTATCTAGAGACTGGGATAGTTTTAATAACTACCCTAACCCTAAAGCGTACCCTATCCATAACCCCTACCCTAACCCTAACACGTACCCTAATCCTATCCCGTACACTAAACAGAGCCCTAACCCTAACACTAACCCTAACCCTAAACCTAACCCATACCCTACGCCGTACCCGAAGCCCTCCCCGAACCTCGACCCTAAGCCGTACCCTAAGCCTAACCCTAAGCCTAACCCTAACCCTAGGCTACCCTTGACTGCTTCTGCCTCCAATAGATTTCCTAAGCACTAGTGTTTTAAGGAAGAGCTTAAAAAGAGAATCCTAATGTGATTTCTTTATAATAGGTGTGTTCCTTATCTTATCCTAGTGTCTAAACTCTTCTCCATGGCTGGACCCCCAAATAATATTCCTTTACGTGCTAAGGGGTATCTAGAGAGTGGGATAGGTTTAATAACTACCCTAACCCTAACGCGTACCCTAACCCTAATTCCTACCCTAACCCTACGACGTACCCTAATCCTATCCCGTACACTAAACCGAGCCCTAACCCTAACACTAACCCTAACCCTAAACCTAACCCATACCCTACGCCGTACCCGAAGCCCTCCCCGAAACCGTACCCTAAGACGTACACTAAGCCTAACCCTAAGCCTAACCCTAACCCTAGGCTACCCTTGACAGCTTCTGCCTCCAATAGATTTCCTAAGCACTAGTGTTTTAAGGAACAGCTTAAAAAGAGAATCCTAATGTGATTTCTTTATAATGGGTATGTTCCTTATCTTATCCTAGTGTCTAAACTTTTCTCCATGGCTGGACCCCCAAATAATATTCCTCTACGTGCTAAGGGTTATCTAGAGAGTGGGATACGTTTAATCACTACCCTAACCCTAACAAGTACACTAACCCTAACCACTACCCTAACCCTAACACGGACCCTAATCCTAACCCATAGCCTAAACCGAGCCTTAACCCTAACACTAACCCTAACCCTAACCCTAACCCATACCCTACGCCGTACCCGAACCCCTCCCAGAACCCGTAACCTAAGCCGTACCCTAACCATAACCCTAACCCTAACTCATACCCTACGCCATATCCGAACCCCTCCCCGAACCCGTACCCTAAGCCGTACCCTAAGCCGTACCCTAAGCCTAACCCTAACCCTAGGCTACCCTTGACTGCTTCTGCTTCCAATAGATTTCCTAAGCACTAGTGTTTTAAGGAACAGCTTAAAAAGAGAATCCTAATGTGATTGCTTCATAATGGGTGTGTTCCTTATCTTATCCTAGTGTCTAAATTCTTCTCCATGGCTGGACCCCCAAATAATATTCCTTTACGTGCTAAGGGGTATCTAGAGAGTGGGATAGGTTTAATCACTACCCTAACCCTAACACGTACACTCACCCTAACCACTACCCTAACCCTAACACGTACCCTAATCCTAACCCATACGCTAAACCGAGCCCTAAACCTAACACTAACCCTAACCCTAACCCATACCCTACGCCATACCCGAACCCCTCCCAGAACCCGTACCCTAAGCCGTACCCTAACACTAACCCTAAGCCTAACCCTATCCCTAGGCTACCCTTGACTGCTTCTGCCTCCAATAGATTTCCTAAGCACTAGTGTTTTAAGGAAGAGCTTAAAAAGAGAATCCTAATGTGATTTCTTTATAATAGGTGTGTTCCTTATCTTATCCTAGTGTCTTAACTCTTCTCCATGGCTGGACCACCAAATAATATTCCTTTACGTGCTAAGGGGTATCTAGAGAGTGGGATAGGTTTAATAACTACCCTAACCCTAACGCGTACCCTAACCCTAACCCCTACCCTAACCCTAACACGTACCCTAATCCTAACCCGTACACTAAACCGAGCCCTAACCCTAACACTAACCCTAACCCTAACCCTAAGCCATACCCTACGCCGTACCCGAAGCCCTCCCCGAACCCGTACCCTAAGCCGTACCCTAAGCCTAACCCTAAGCCTAACCCTAACCCTAGGCTACCCTTGACTGCTTCTGCCTCCAATAGTTTTCCTAAGCACTAGTGTTTTAAGGAACAGCTTAAAAAGAGAATCCTAATGTGATTTCTTTATAATGGGTGTGTTCCTTATCTTATCCTAGTGTCTAAACTCTTCTCCATGGCTGGACCCCCAAATAATATTCCTTTACGTGCTAAGGGGTATCTAGAGACTGGGATAGGTTTAATAACTACCCTAACCTTAACGCGTAGAGTAACCCTAACCCCTACCCTAACCCTAAGACGTACCCTAATCCTATCCCGTACACTAAACCGAGCCCTAACCCTAACACTAACCCTAACCCTAAACCTAACCCATACCCTACGCCGTACTCGAAGCCCTCCACGAACCCGTACCCTAAGCCGTACCCTAAGCCTAACCCTAAGCCTAACCCTAACCCTAGGCTACCCTTGACTGCTTCTGCCTCCAATAGATTTCCTAAGCACTAGTGTTTTAAGGAACAGCTTAAAAAGGGAATCCTAATGTGATTTCTTTATAATGGGTGTGTTCCTTATCTTATCCTAGTGTCTAAATTCTTCTCCATGGCTGGACCCCCAAATAATATTCCTTTACGTGCTAAGGGGTATCTAGAGAGTGGGATAGGTTTAATAACTACCCTAATCCTAACGCGTACCCTAACCCTAACCCCTACCCTAACACAAACACGTACCCTAATCCTAACCCGTACCCAAAACCGAGCCCTAACCCTAACACTAACTCTAACCCTAACCCTAACCCATAACCTATGCCGTACACGAACCCCTCCCCGAACCCGTACCCTAAGCCGTACCCTAAGCCTAACCCTAAGCCTAACCCTAACCCTAGGCTACCCTTGACTGCTTCTGCCTCCAATAGATTTCCTAAGCACTAGTGTTTTAAGGAACAGCTTAAAAAGAGAATCCTAATGTGATTTCTTTATAATGGGTGTGTTCCTTATCTTATCCTAGTGTCTAAACTCTTCTCCATGGCTGGACCACCAAATAATATTCCTTTACGTGCTATGGAGTATCTAGAGAGTGGGATAGGTTTAATAACTACCCTAACCCTAACGCGTACCCTAACCCTAACCCCTACCCTAACACTAACACGTACCCTAATCCTAACCAATACCCTAAACCGAGCCCTAACCCTAACACTAACCCTAACCCTAACCCTAACAAATACCCTACGCCGTACCCGAAGCCGTCCCCGAACCCATACCCTACGCCCTACCCTAAGCCTAACCCTAAGCCTAACCCTAACCCTAGGCTACCCTTGACTGCTTCTGCCTCCAATAGATTTCCTAAGCACTAGTGTTTTAAGGAACAGGTTAAAAAGGGAATCCTAATGTGATTTCTTTATAATGTGTGTGTTCCTTATATTATCTTAGTGTCTAAACTCTTCTCCGTGGCTGGACCCCCAAATAATATTCCTTTACGTGCTAAGGGGTATCTAGAGAGTAGGATAGGATTAATAACTACCCTAAGCCTAACACGTACCTTAACCTTAACCCCTACCGTAACCCTAAAAGGTACCCTAATCCTAACCCGTACCCTAAACCGAGCCCTAACCCTAACACTAACCCTAACCCTAACCCTAAGCCATACCCTACGCCGTACCCAAAGGCGTCCCCGAACCTGTACCCTAAGCCGTACCCTAAGCCTAACCCTAAGCCTAACCCTAACCCTAGGCTACCCTTGACTGCTTCTGCCTCCAATAGATTTCCTAAGCACTAGTGTTTTAAGGAACAGCTTAAAAAGAGAATCCTAATGTGATTTCTTTATAATGGGTGTGTTCCTTATCTTATCCTAGTGTCTAAACTCTTCTCCATGGCTGGACCCCCAAATAATATTCCTTTACGTGCTAAGGGGTATCTAGAGAGTGGGATAGTTTTAATAACTACCCTAACCCTAAAGCGTACCCTATCCATAACCCCTACCCTAACCCTAACACGTACACTAATCCTATCCCGTACACTAAACAGAGCCCTAACCCTAAAACTAACCCTAACCCTAAACCTAACCCATACCCTACGCCGTACCCGAAGCCCTCCCCGAACCTCTACCCTAAGCCGTACCCTAAGCCTAACCCTAAGCCTAACCCTAACCCTAGGCTACCCTTGACTGCTTCTGCCTCCAATAGATTTCCTAAGCACTAGTGTTTTAAGGAAGAGCTTAAAAAGAGAATCCTAATGTGATTTCTTTATAATAGGTGTGTTCCTTATCTTATCCTAGTGTCTAAACTCTTCTCCATGGCTGGACCCACAAATAATATTCCTTTACGTGCTAAGGGGTATCTAGAGAGTGGGATAGGTTTAATAACTACCCTAACCCTAACGCGTACCCTAACCCTAATTCCTACCCTAACCCTAAGACGTACCCTAATCCTATCCCGTACACTAAACCGAGCCCTAACCCTAACACTAACCCTAACCCTAAACCTAACCCATACCCTACGCCGTACCCGAAGCCGTCCCCGAACCCGTACCCTAAGCCGTACCCTAAGCCTAACCCTAAGCATAACCCTAACCCTAGGCTACCCTTGAAAGCTTCTGCCTCCAATAGATTTCCTAAGCACTAGTGTTTTAAGGAACAGCTTAAAAAGAGAATCCTAATGTGATTTCTTTATAATGGGTATGTTCCTTATCTTATCCTAGTGTCTAAACTTTTCTCCATGGCTGGACCCCCAAATAATATTCCTTTACGTGCTAAGGGGTATCTAGAGAGTGGGATAGGTTTAATCACTACCCTAACCCTAACACGTACACTAACCCTAACCACTATCCTAACCCTAACACGTACCCTAATCCTAACCCATACCCTAAACCGAGCCATAAACCTAACACTAACCCTAACCCTAACCCTAACCCATACCCTACGCCATACCCGAAACCCTCCCAGAACCCGTACCCTAAGCCGTACCCTAACACTAACCCTAAGCCTAACCCTATCCCTAGGCTACCCTTGACTGCTTCTGCCTCCAATACATTTCCTAAGCACTAGTGTTTTAAGGAAGAGCTTAAAAAGAGAATCCTAATGTGATTTCTTTATAATAGGTGTGTTCCTTATCTTATCCTAGTGTCTAAACTCTTCTCCATGGCTGGACCACCAAATAATATTCCTTTACGTGCTAAGGGGTATCTAGAGAGTGGGATAGGTTTAATAACTACCCTAACCCTAACGCGTACCCTAACCCTAACCACTACCCTAACCCTAACACGTACCCTAATCCTAACCCGTATCCTAAACGGAGCCCTAACCCTAAGACTAACCCAAACCCTAACCCTAACCCATACCCTCCGCCGTACACGAACCCCTCCCCGAACCCGTACCCTACGCCGTACCCTAAGCCTAACCCTAAGCCTAACCCTAACCCTAGGCTACCCTTGACTGCTTCTGCCTCCAATAGATTTCCTAAGCACTAGTGTTTTAAGGAACAGCTTAAAAAGGGAATCCTAATGTGATTTCTTTATAATGTGTGTGTTCCTTATATTATCTTAGTGTCTAAACACTTTTCCGTGGCTGGACCCCCAAATAATATTCCTTTACGTGCTAAGGGGTATCTAGAGAGTGGGATAGGATTAATAACTACCCTAACCCTAACACGTACCCTAACCCTAACCCCTACCCTAACCCTAACACATACCCTAATCCTAACCCGTACACTAAACCGAGCCCTAACCCTAACACTAACCCTAACCTTAACCCTAAGCCATACCCTACGCCGTACCCGAAGCCGTCCCCGAACACGTACCCTAAGCTGTACCCTAAGCCTAACCCTAACCCTAGGCTACCCTTGACTGCTTCTGCCTCCAATAGATTTCGTAAGCACTAGTGTTTTAAGGAACAGTTTAATAAGAGAATCCTAATGTGATTTCTTTATAATGGGTGTGTTCCTTATCTTATCCTAGTGTCTAAACTCTTCTCCATGGCTGGACCCCCAAATAATATTCCTTTACGTGCTAAGGGGTATCTAGAGACTGGGATAGGTTTAATAACTACCCTAACCCTAAAGCGTACCCTATCCTTAACCCCTACCCTAACCCTAAGCCGTACCCTAATCCTATCCCGTACACTAAACAGAGCCCTAACCCTAACACTAACCCTAAACCTAAACCTAACCCATACCCTACGCCGTACCCGAACCGCTCCCCGAACCCGTACCCTAAGCCGTAACCTAAGCCTAACCCCAAGCCTAACCCTAACCCTAGGCTACCCTTGACTGCTTCTGCCTCCAATAGATTTCCTAAGCACTAGTGTTTTAAGGAACAGCTTAAAAAGAGAATCCAAATGTGATTTCTTTATAATGTGTGTGTTCCTTATATTATCTTAGTGTCTAAACTCTTCTCCATGGATGGACCCCAAAATAATATTGCTTTACGTGCTAAGGGGTATCTAGAGAGTGGGATAGTTTTAATAACTACCCTAACCCTAACGCGTACCCTATCCCAAACCCCTACCCTAACCCTAACACGTACCCTAATCCTAACCTGTACCCTAAAGCGAGCCCTAACCCTAATACTAACCCTAACCCTAACCCTAACCCATACCCTACGCCGTACACGAACCCCTCCCCGAACCCGTTCCCTAAGCCTTACCCTAAGCCTAACCCTAACCCTAACCCATACCCTACGCCGTACACGAACCCCTCCCCGAACCCGTACCCTAAGCCGTACCCTAAGCCTAATCCTAAGCCTAACCCTAACCCTAGGCTACCCTTGACTGCTTCTGCCTCCAATAGATTTCCTATGCACTAGTGTTTTAAGGAACACCTTAAAAAGAGAATCCTAATGTGATTTCTTTATAATGGGTGTGTTCCTTATCTTATCCTAGTGTCTAAACTCTTCTCCATGGCTGGACCCCCAAATAATATTCCTTTACGTGCTAAGGGGTATCTAGAGAGTGGGATAGGTTTAATAACTACCCTAACCCTAACGCGTACCCTAACCCTAACCCCTAACCTAACCCTAACACGTACCCTAATCCTAACCCGTATCCTAAACGGAGCCCTAACCCTAACACTAACCCTAACCCTACTCCTAAGCCATACCCTACGCCGTACACGAACCCCTCCCCGAACCCGTACCCTAAGCCGTACCCTAAGCCTAACCCTAAGCCTAACACTAACCCTAGGCTACCCTTGACTGCTTCTGCCTCCAATAGATTTCCTAAGCACTAGTGTTTTAAGGAACAGCTTAAAAAGGGAATCCTAATGTGATTTCTTTATAATGTGTGTGTTCCTTATATTATCTTAGTGTCTAAACTCTTCTCCATGGCAGGACACCCAAATAATATTCCTTTATGTGCTAGAGGGGTATCTAGAGAGTGGGATAGGATTAATAACTACCCTAACCCTAACGCGTACCCTAACCCTAACCCCTACGCTAACCCTAACACGTACCCTAATCCTAACCCGTACCCTAAACCGAGCCCTAACCCTAACACTAACCCAAACCCTAACCCTAAGCCATACCCTACGCCGTCCCCGAAGCCCTTCCCGAACCCGTACCCTAAGCCGTACCCTAAGCCTAACCCTAAGCCTAACCCTAACCCTAGGCTACCCTTGACTGCTTCTGCCTCCAATAGATTTCCTAAGCACTAGTGTTTTAAGGAACAGCTTAAAAAGAGAATCCTAATGTGATTTCTTTATAATGGGTATGTTCCTTATCTTATCCTAGTGTCTAAACTTTTCTCCATGGCTGGACCCCCATATAATATTCCTTTACGTGCTAAGGGGTATCTAGATAGTGGGATAGGTTTAATCACTACCCTAACCCTAACACGTACACTAACCCTAACCACTACCCTAACCCTAACACGTACCATAATCCTAACCCATACCCTACACCCAGCCCTAAACCTAACACTAACCCTAACCCGAACCCTAACCCATACCCTACGCCGTACCCGAACCCCTCCCAGAACCCGTACCCTGAGCCGTACCCTAAGCCTAACCCTAAGCCTAACCCTATACCTAGGCTACCCTTGACTGCTTCTGCCTCCAATAGATTTCCTAAGCACTAGTGTTTTAAGGAACACCTTAAAAAGAGAATCCTAATGTGATTTCTTTATAATGGGTGTGTTCCTTATCTTATCCTACTGTCTAAACTCTTCTCCATGGCTGGACCCCCAAATAATATTCCTTTACGTGCTAAGGGGTATCTAGAGAGTGGGATAGGTTTAATAACTACCTTAACCATAACGCGTACCCTAACCCTAACCCCTACCCTAACCCTAACACGTACCGTAATCCTAACCCGTATCTTAAACGGAGCCTTAACCCTAACACTAACCCTAACCCTAATCCTAAGCCATACCCTACGCCATACACGAACCCCTCCCCGAACCCGTACCCTAAGCCGTACCCTAAGCCTAACCCTAAGACTAACCCTAACCCTAGGCTACCCTTGACTGCTTCAGCCTCCAATAGATTTCCTAAGCACTAGTGTTTTAAGGAACAGCTTAAAAAGGGAATCCTAATGTGATTTCTTTATAATGTGTGTGTTCCTTATATTATCTTAGTGTCTAAACTCTTCTCCATGGCTGGACCCCCAAATAATATTGCTTTACGTGCTAAGGGGTATCGAGAGAGTGGGATAGGTTTAATAACTACCCTAACCCTAACGCGTACCCTAACCCAAACGCCTACCCTAACCCTAACACGTACCCTGATCCTAACCTGTACCCTAAACGGAGCCCTAACCCTAACACTAACCCTAAACCTAACCCTAACCGACACCCTACGCCGTACCCGAAGCCCTCCCCGAACCCGTACCCTAAGCCGTACCCTAAGCCTAACCCTAAGCATAACCCTAACCCTAGGCTACCCTTGACTGCTTCTGCCTCCAATAGATTTCCTATGCACTAGTGTTTTAAGGAACAGCTTAAAAAGAGAATCCTAATGTGATTTCTTTATAATGGGTGTGTTCCTTATCTTATCCTAGTGTCTAAACTCTTCTCCATGGCTGGATCCCCAAATAATATTCCTTTACGTGCTAAGGGGTATCTAGAGACTGGGATAGGTTTAATAACTACCCTAACCCTAACGCGTACCCTAACCCTAACCCCTACCCTAACCCTAAGACGTACCCTAATCCTATCCCGTACACTAAACCGAGCCCTAACCCTAACACTAACCCTAACCCTAAACCTAACCAATACCCTACGCCGTACTCGAAGCCCTCCCCGAACCCGTACCCTAAGCCGTACCCTAAGCCTAACCCTAAGCCTAACCCTAACACTAGTCTACCCTTGACTGCTTCTGCCTCCAATAGATTTCCTAAGCACTAGTGTTTTATGGAACAGCTTAAAAAGAGAATCCTTATGTGATTTCTTTATAATAGGTGTGTTCCTTATCTTATCCTAGTGTCTAAACTCTTCTCCATGGCTGGACCCCCAAATAATATTCCTTTACGTGCTAAGGGGTATCTAGTGAGTGGGATAGGTTTAATAATTACCCTAACCCTAACGCGTACCCTAACCCTAACCCCTACCCTAACCCTAACAGGTAACCTAATCCTAAACCGTACCCTAAACCGAGCCCTAACCCTAACACTAACCCAATCCCTAACCCTAACCCATACCCTACGCCGTACCCGAAGACGTCCGCGAACCCGTACCCTAAGCCCTACCCTAAGCCTAATCCTAAGCCTAACCCTAACCCTAGGCTACCCTTGACTGCTTCTGTCTCCAATAGATTTCCTAAGCACTAGTGTTTTAAGGAACAGCTTAAAAAGGGAATCCTAATGTGATTTCTTTATAATCTGTGTGTTCCTTATATTATCTTAGTGTCTAAACTCTTCTCCGTGGCTGGACCCCCAAATAATATTCCTTTACGTGCAAAGGGGTATCTAGAGAGTGGGATAGGATTAATAACTACCCTAACCTTAACACGTACCCTACCCCTAACCCCTACCCTACCCCTAACACGTACCCTAATCCTAACCCGTACCCTAAACCGAGCCCTAACCCTAACACTAACCCTAACCCTAACCCTAAGCCATACCCTACGCCGTACCCGAAGCCCTCCCCGAACTCGTACCCTAAGCCGTACCCTAAGCCTAACTCTAAGCCTAACCCTAACCCTAGGCTACCCTTGACTGCTTCTGCCTCCAATAGATTTCCTAAGCACTAGTGTTTTAAGGAACAGCTTAAAAAGAGAATGCTAATGTGATTTCTTTATAATGGGTGTGCTCCTTATCTTATCCTAGTGTCTAAACTCTTCTCCATTGCTGGACCCCCAAATAATATTCCTTTACGTGCTAAGGGGTATCTAGAGACTGGGATAGGTTTAATAACTACCCTAACCCTAACGCGTACCCTAACCCTAACCCCTACCCTAACCCTAAGACGTACCCTAATCCTATCCCGTACACTAAACCGAGCCCTAACCCTAACACTAACCCTAAACCTAAACCTAACCCATACCCTACGCCGTACCCGAACCGCTCCCCGAACCCGTACCCTAAGCCGTAACCTAAGCCTAACCCCAAGCCTAACCCTAACCCTAGGCTACCCTTGACTGCTTCTGCCTCCAATAGATTTCCTAAGCACTAGTGTTTTAAGGAACAGCTTAAAAAGAGAATCCAAATGTGATTTCTTTATAATGTGTGTGTTCCTTATATTATCTTAGTGTCTAAACTCTTCTCCATGGATGGACCCCAAAATAATATTGCTTTACGTGCTAAGGGGTATCTAGAGAGTGGGATAGTTTTAATAACTACCCTAACCCTAACGCGTACCCTATCCCAAACCCCTACCCTAACCCTAACACGTACCCTAATCCTAACCTGTACCCTAAAGCGAGCCCTAACCCTAATACTAACCCTAACCCTAACCCTAACCCATACCCTACGCCGTACACGAACCCCTCCCCGAACCCGTACCCTAAGCCGTACCCTAAGCCTAACCCTAAGACTAACCCTAACCCTAGGCTACCCTTGACTGCTTCAGCCTCCAATAGATTTCCTAAGCACTAGTGTTTTAAGGAACAGCTTAAAAAGGGAATCCTAATGTGATTTCTTTATAATGTGTGTGTTCCTTATATTATCTTAGTGTCTAAACTCTTCTCCATGGCTGGACCCCCAAATAATATTGCTTTACGTGCTAAGGGGTATCGAGAGAGTGGGATAGGTTTAATAACTACCCTAACCCTAACGCGTACCCTAACCCAAACGCCTACCCTAACCCTAACACGTACCCTGATCCTAACCTGTACCCTAAACGGAGCCCTAACCCTAACACTAACCCTAAACCTAACCCTAACCGACACCCTACGCCGTACCCGAAGCCCTCCCCGAACCCGTACCCTAAGCCGTACCCTAAGCCTAACCCTAAGCATAACCCTAACCCTAGGCTACCCTTGACTGCTTCTGCCTCCAATAGATTTCCTATGCACTAGTGTTTTAAGGAACAGCTTAAAAAGAGAATCCTAATGTGATTTCTTTATAATGGGTGTGTTCCTTATCTTATCCTAGTGTCTAAACTCTTCTCCATGGCTGGATCCCCAAATAATATTCCTTTACGTGCTAAGGGGTATCTAGAGACTGGGATAGGTTTAATAACTACCCTAACCCTAACGCGTACCCTAACCCTAACCCCTACCCTAACCCTAAGACGTACCCTAATCCTATCCCGTACACTAAACCGAGCCCTAACCCTAACACTAACCCTAACCCTAAACCTAACCAATACCCTACGCCGTACTCGAAGCCCTCCCCGAACCCGTACCCTAAGCCGTACCCTAAGCCTAACCCTAAGCCTAACCCTAACACTAGTCTACCCTTGACTGCTTCTGCCTCCAATAGATTTCCTAAGCACTAGTGTTTTATGGAACAGCTTAAAAAGAGAATCCTTATGTGATTTCTTTATAATAGGTGTGTTCCTTATCTTATCCTAGTGTCTAAACTCTTCTCCATGGCTGGACCCCCAAATAATATTCCTTTACGTGCTAAGGGGTATCTAGTGAGTGGGATAGGTTTAATAATTACCCTAACCCTAACGCGTACCCTAACCCTAACCCCTACCCTAACCCTAACAGGTAACCTAATCCTAAACCGTACCCTAAACCGAGCCCTAACCCTAACACTAACCCAATCCCTAACCCTAACCCATACCCTACGCCGTACCCGAAGACGTCCGCGAACCCGTACCCTAAGCCCTACCCTAAGCCTAATCCTAAGCCTAACCCTAACCCTAGGCTACCCTTGACTGCTTCTGTCTCCAATAGATTTCCTAAGCACTAGTGTTTTAAGGAACAGCTTAAAAAGGGAATCCTAATGTGATTTCTTTATAATCTGTGTGTTCCTTATATTATCTTAGTGTCTAAACTCTTCTCCGTGGCTGGACCCCCAAATAATATTCCTTTACGTGCAAAGGGGTATCTAGAGAGTGGGATAGGATTAATAACTACCCTAACCTTAACACGTACCCTACCCCTAACCCCTACCCTACCCCTAACACGTACCCTAATCCTAACCCGTACCCTAAACCGAGCCCTAACCCTAACACTAACCCTAACCCTAACCCTAAGCCATACCCTACGCCGTACCCGAAGCCCTCCCCGAACTCGTACCCTAAGCCGTACCCTAAGCCTAACTCTAAGCCTAACCCTAACCCTAGGCTACCCTTGACTGCTTCTGCCTCCAATAGATTTCCTAAGCACTAGTGTTTTAAGGAACAGCTTAAAAAGAGAATGCTAATGTGATTTCTTTATAATGGGTGTGCTCCTTATCTTATCCTAGTGTCTAAACTCTTCTCCATTGCTGGACCCCCAAATAATATTCCTTTACGTGCTAAGGGGTATCTAGAGACTGGGATAGGTTTAATAACTACCCTAACCCTAACGCGTACCCTAACCCTAACCCCTACCCTAACCCTAAGACGTACCCTAATCCTATCCCGTACACTAAACCGAGCCCTAACCCTAACACTAACCCTAAACCTAAACCTAACCCATACCCTACGCCGTACCCGAACCGCTCCCCGAACCCGTACCCTAAGCCGTAACCTAAGCCTAACCCCAAGCCTAACCCTAACCCTAGGCTACCCTTGACTGCTTCTGCCTCCAATAGATTTCCTAAGCACTAGTGTTTTAAGGAACAGCTTAAAAAGAGAATCCAAATGTGATTTCTTTATAATGTGTGTGTTCCTTATATTATCTTAGTGTCTAAACTCTTCTCCATGGATGGACCCCAAAATAATATTGCTTTACGTGCTAAGGGGTATCTAGAGAGTGGGATAGTTTTAATAACTACCCTAACCCTAACGCGTACCCTATCCCAAACCCCTACCCTAACCCTAACACGTACCCTAATCCTAACCTGTACCCTAAAGCGAGCCCTAACCCTAATACTAACCCTAACCCTAACCCTAACCCAT
The DNA here is from genome assembly GCF_965194825.1 of Balaenoptera physalus. Lineage (NCBI taxonomy): Eukaryota > Metazoa > Chordata > Mammalia > Artiodactyla > Balaenopteridae > Balaenoptera > Balaenoptera physalus. The sequence goes on along the minus strand of NC_138899.1, from coordinate 82,282,594 downwards.
ACCCTACGCCGTACACGAACCCCTCCCCGAACCCGTTCCCTAAGCCTTACCCTAAGCCTAACCCTAACCCTAACCCATACCCTACGCCGTACACGAACCCCTCCCCGAACCCGTACCCTAAGCCGTACCCTAAGCCTAATCCTAAGCCTAACCCTAACCCTAGGCTACCCTTGACTGCTTCTGCCTCCAATAGATTTCCTATGCACTAGTGTTTTAAGGAACACCTTAAAAAGAGAATCCTAATGTGATTTCTTTATAATGGGTGTGTTCCTTATCTTATCCTAGTGTCTAAACTCTTCTCCATGGCTGGACCCCCAAATAATATTCCTTTACGTGCTAAGGGGTATCTAGAGAGTGGGATAGGTTTAATAACTACCCTAACCCTAACGCGTACCCTAACCCTAACCCCTAACCTAACCCTAACACGTACCCTAATCCTAACCCGTATCCTAAACGGAGCCCTAACCCTAACACTAACCCTAACCCTACTCCTAAGCCATACCCTACGCCGTACACGAACCCCTCCCCGAACCCGTACCCTAAGCCGTACCCTAAGCCTAACCCTAAGCCTAACACTAACCCTAGGCTACCCTTGACTGCTTCTGCCTCCAATAGATTTCCTAAGCACTAGTGTTTTAAGGAACAGCTTAAAAAGGGAATCCTAATGTGATTTCTTTATAATGTGTGTGTTCCTTATATTATCTTAGTGTCTAAACTCTTCTCCATGGCAGGACACCCAAATAATATTCCTTTATGTGCTAGAGGGGTATCTAGAGAGTGGGATAGGATTAATAACTACCCTAACCCTAACGCGTACCCTAACCCTAACCCCTACGCTAACCCTAACACGTACCCTAATCCTAACCCGTACCCTAAACCGAGCCCTAACCCTAACACTAACCCAAACCCTAACCCTAAGCCATACCCTACGCCGTCCCCGAAGCCCTTCCCGAACCCGTACCCTAAGCCGTACCCTAAGCCTAACCCTAAGCCTAACCCTAACCCTAGGCTACCCTTGACTGCTTCTGCCTCCAATAGATTTCCTAAGCACTAGTGTTTTAAGGAACAGCTTAAAAAGAGAATCCTAATGTGATTTCTTTATAATGGGTATGTTCCTTATCTTATCCTAGTGTCTAAACTTTTCTCCATGGCTGGACCCCCATATAATATTCCTTTACGTGCTAAGGGGTATCTAGATAGTGGGATAGGTTTAATCACTACCCTAACCCTAACACGTACACTAACCCTAACCACTACCCTAACCCTAACACGTACCATAATCCTAACCCATACCCTACACCCAGCCCTAAACCTAACACTAACCCTAACCCGAACCCTAACCCATACCCTACGCCGTACCCGAACCCCTCCCAGAACCCGTACCCTGAGCCGTACCCTAAGCCTAACCCTAAGCCTAACCCTATACCTAGGCTACCCTTGACTGCTTCTGCCTCCAATAGATTTCCTAAGCACTAGTGTTTTAAGGAACACCTTAAAAAGAGAATCCTAATGTGATTTCTTTATAATGGGTGTGTTCCTTATCTTATCCTACTGTCTAAACTCTTCTCCATGGCTGGACCCCCAAATAATATTCCTTTACGTGCTAAGGGGTATCTAGAGAGTGGGATAGGTTTAATAACTACCTTAACCATAACGCGTACCCTAACCCTAACCCCTACCCTAACCCTAACACGTACCGTAATCCTAACCCGTATCTTAAACGGAGCCTTAACCCTAACACTAACCCTAACCCTAATCCTAAGCCATACCCTACGCCATACACGAACCCCTCCCCGAACCCGTACCCTAAGCCGTACCCTAAGCCTAACCCTAAGACTAACCCTAACCCTAGGCTACCCTTGACTGCTTCAGCCTCCAATAGATTTCCTAAGCACTAGTGTTTTAAGGAACAGCTTAAAAAGGGAATCCTAATGTGATTTCTTTATAATGTGTGTGTTCCTTATATTATCTTAGTGTCTAAACTCTTCTCCATGGCTGGACCCCCAAATAATATTGCTTTACGTGCTAAGGGGTATCGAGAGAGTGGGATAGGTTTAATAACTACCCTAACCCTAACGCGTACCCTAACCCAAACGCCTACCCTAACCCTAACACGTACCCTGATCCTAACCTGTACCCTAAACGGAGCCCTAACCCTAACACTAACCCTAAACCTAACCCTAACCGACACCCTACGCCGTACCCGAAGCCCTCCCCGAACCCGTACCCTAAGCCGTACCCTAAGCCTAACCCTAAGCATAACCCTAACCCTAGGCTACCCTTGACTGCTTCTGCCTCCAATAGATTTCCTATGCACTAGTGTTTTAAGGAACAGCTTAAAAAGAGAATCCTAATGTGATTTCTTTATAATGGGTGTGTTCCTTATCTTATCCTAGTGTCTAAACTCTTCTCCATGGCTGGATCCCCAAATAATATTCCTTTACGTGCTAAGGGGTATCTAGAGACTGGGATAGGTTTAATAACTACCCTAACCCTAACGCGTACCCTAACCCTAACCCCTACCCTAACCCTAAGACGTACCCTAATCCTATCCCGTACACTAAACCGAGCCCTAACCCTAACACTAACCCTAACCCTAAACCTAACCAATACCCTACGCCGTACTCGAAGCCCTCCCCGAACCCGTACCCTAAGCCGTACCCTAAGCCTAACCCTAAGCCTAACCCTAACACTAGTCTACCCTTGACTGCTTCTGCCTCCAATAGATTTCCTAAGCACTAGTGTTTTATGGAACAGCTTAAAAAGAGAATCCTTATGTGATTTCTTTATAATAGGTGTGTTCCTTATCTTATCCTAGTGTCTAAACTCTTCTCCATGGCTGGACCCCCAAATAATATTCCTTTACGTGCTAAGGGGTATCTAGTGAGTGGGATAGGTTTAATAATTACCCTAACCCTAACGCGTACCCTAACCCTAACCCCTACCCTAACCCTAACAGGTAACCTAATCCTAAACCGTACCCTAAACCGAGCCCTAACCCTAACACTAACCCAATCCCTAACCCTAACCCATACCCTACGCCGTACCCGAAGACGTCCGCGAACCCGTACCCTAAGCCCTACCCTAAGCCTAATCCTAAGCCTAACCCTAACCCTAGGCTACCCTTGACTGCTTCTGTCTCCAATAGATTTCCTAAGCACTAGTGTTTTAAGGAACAGCTTAAAAAGGGAATCCTAATGTGATTTCTTTATAATCTGTGTGTTCCTTATATTATCTTAGTGTCTAAACTCTTCTCCGTGGCTGGACCCCCAAATAATATTCCTTTACGTGCAAAGGGGTATCTAGAGAGTGGGATAGGATTAATAACTACCCTAACCTTAACACGTACCCTACCCCTAACCCCTACCCTACCCCTAACACGTACCCTAATCCTAACCCGTACCCTAAACCGAGCCCTAACCCTAACACTAACCCTAACCCTAACCCTAAGCCATACCCTACGCCGTACCCGAAGCCCTCCCCGAACTCGTACCCTAAGCCGTACCCTAAGCCTAACTCTAAGCCTAACCCTAACCCTAGGCTACCCTTGACTGCTTCTGCCTCCAATAGATTTCCTAAGCACTAGTGTTTTAAGGAACAGCTTAAAAAGAGAATGCTAATGTGATTTCTTTATAATGGGTGTGCTCCTTATCTTATCCTAGTGTCTAAACTCTTCTCCATTGCTGGACCCCCAAATAATATTCCTTTACGTGCTAAGGGGTATCTAGAGACTGGGATAGGTTTAATAACTACCCTAACCCTAACGCGTACCCTAACCCTAACCCCTACCCTAACCCTAAGACGTACCCTAATCCTATCCCGTACACTAAACCGAGCCCTAACCCTAACACTAACCCTAACCCTAAACCTAACCCATACCCTACGCCGTACACGAAGCCCTCCCCGAACCCGTACCCTAAGCCGTACCCTAAGCCTAACCCTAAGCCTAACACTAACCCTAGGCTACCCTTGACTGCTTCTGCCTCCAATAGATTTCCTAAGCACTAGTGTTTTAAGGAACAGCTTAAAAAGGGAATCCTAATGTGATTTCTTTATAATGTGTGTGTTCCTTATATTATCTTAGTGTCTAAACTCTTCTCCATGGCAGGACACCCAAATAATATTCCTTTATGTGCTAGAGGGGTATCTAGAGAGTGGGATAGGTTTAATCACTACCCTAACCCTAACACGTACACTAACCCTAACCACTACCCTAACCCTAACACGTACCATAATCCTAACCCATACCCTAAACCCAGCCCTAAACCTAACACTAACCATAACCCTAACCCTAACCCATACCCTACGCCGTACCCGAATCCCTCCCAGAACCCGTACCCTAAGCCGTACCCTAACCCTAACCCTAAGCCTAACCCTAACCCTAGGCTACCCTTGACTGCTTCTGCCTCCAATAGATTTCCTAAGCACTAGTGTTTTAAGGAACAGCTTAAAAAGAGAATCCTAATGTGATTTCTTTATAATGGGTGTGTTCCTTATCTTATCCTAGTGTCTAAACTCTTCTCCATGGCTGGACCCCCAAATAATATTCCTTTACGTGCTAAGTGGTATCTAGAGAGTGGGATAGGTTTAATAACTACCCTAACCCTAACGCGTACCCTAACCCTAACCCCTACCCTAACCCTAACACGTACACTAATCCTAACCCGTACCCTAAACAGAGCCCTAACCCTTACACGAACCCTAACCCTAACACTAACCCATACCGTACGCCGTACCCGAACCGCTCCCCGAACCCGTACCCTAAGCCGTACCCTAAGCCTAACCCCAAGCCTAACCCTAACCCTAGGCTACCCTTGACTGCTTCTGCCTCCAATAGATTTCCTAAGCACTAGAGTTTTAAGGAACAGCTTAAAATGAGAATCCAAATGTGATTTCTTTATAATGTGTGTGTTCCTTATATTATCTTAGTGTCTAAACTCTTCTCCATGGATGGACCCCCAAATAATATTGCTTTACGTGCTAAGGGGTATCTAGAGGGTGGGATAGGTTTAATAACTACCCTAACCCTAACGCGTACCCTAACCCAAACGCCTACCCTAACCCTAACACGTACCCTAATCCTAACCTGTACCCTAAACCGAGCCCTAACCCTAACACTAACCCTAAACCTAACCCTAACCCACACCCTACGCCGTACCCGAAGCCCTCCCCGAACCCGTACCCTAAGCCGTACAATAAGCCTAACCCTAAGCATAACCCTAACCCTAGGCTACCCTTGACTGCTTCTGCCTCCAATAGATTTCCTATGCACTAGTGTTTTAAGGAACACCTTAAAAAGAGAATCCTAAGTGATTTCTTTATAATGGGTGTGTTCCTTATCTTATCCTAGTGTCTAAACTCTTCTCCATGGCTGGATCCCCAAATAATATTCCTTTACGTGCTAAGGGGTATCTAGAGACTGGGATAGGTTTAATAACTACCCTAACCCTAACGCGTACCCTAACCCTAACCCCTACCCTAACCCTAAGACGTACCCTAATCCTATCCCGTACACTAAACTGAGCCCTAACCCTAACACTAACCCTAACCCTAAACCTAACCAATACCCTACGCCGTACTCGAAGCCCTCCCCGAACCCGTACCCTAAGCCGTACCCTAAGCCTAACCCTAAGCCTAACCCTAACACTAGTCTACCCTTGACTGCTTCTGCCTCCAATAGATTTCCTAAGCACTGGTGTTTTATGGAACAGCTTAAAAAGAGAATCCTTATGTGATTTCTTTATAATAGGTGTGTTCCTTATCTTATCCTAGTGTCTAAACTCTTCTCCATGGCTGGACCCCCAAATAATATTCCTTTACGTGCTAAGGGGTATCTAGAGAGTGGGATAGGTTTAATAAGTACCCTAACCCTAACGCGTACCCTAACCCTAACCCCTACCCTAACCCTAACACGTACCCTAATCCTAACTCGTATCCTTAACGGAGCCCTAACCGTAACACTAACCCAAACCCTAACCCTAACCCATACCCTCCGCCGTACACGAACCCCTCCCCGAACCCGTACCCTAAGCTGTACCCTAAGCCTAACCCTAAGCCTAACCCTAACCCTAGGCTACCCTTGACTGCTTCTGCCTCCAATAGATTTCCTAAGCACTAGTGTTTTAAGGAACAGCTTAAAAAGGGAATCCTAATGTGATTTCTGTATAATCTGTGTGTTCCTTATATTATCTTAGTGTCTAAACTCTTCTCCGTGGCTGGACCCCCAAATAATATTCCTTTACGTGCTAAGGGGTATCTAGAGACTGGGATAGGTTTAATAACTACCCTAACCCTAACGCGTACCCTAACCCTAACCCCTACCCTAACCCTAAGACGTACCCTAATCCTATCCCGTACACTAAACCGAGCCCTAAACCTAACACTAACCCTAACCCTAAACCTAACCCATACCCTACGCCGTACACGAAGCCCTCCCCGAACCCGTACCCTAAGCCGTACCCTAAGCCTAACCCTAAGCCTAACACTAACCCTAGGCTACCCTTGACTGCTTCTGCCTCCAATAGATTTCCTAAGCACTAGTGTTTTAAGGAACAGCTTAAAAATAGAATCCTAATGTGATTTCTTTATAATGGGTATGTTCCTTATCTTATCCTAGTGTCTAAACTTTTCTCCATGGCTGGACCCCCAAATAATATTCCTTTACGTGCTAAGGGGTATCTAGAGAGTGGGATAGGTTTAATCACTACCCTAACCCTAACGCGTACACTAACCCTAACCCCTACCCTAACACTAACACGTACCCTAATCCTAACCCGTACCCTAAACAGAGCCCTAACCCTAACACTAACCCTAACCCTAACCCTAACCCATACCGTACGCCGTACCCGAACCGCTCCCCGAACCCGTACCCTAAGCCGTACCCTAAGCCTAACCCCAAGCCTAACCCTAACCCTAGGCTACCCTTGACTGCTTCTGCCTCCAATAGTTTTCCTAAGCACTAGTGTTTTAAGGAACAGCTTAAAAAGAGAATCCAAATGTGATTTCTTTATAATGTGTGTGTTCCTTATATTATCTTAGTGTCTAAACTCTTCTCCATGGATGGACCCCCAAATAATATTGCTTTAGGTGCTAAGGGGTATCTAGAGAGTGGGATAGGTTTAATAACTACCCTAACCCTAACGCGTACCCTAACCCAAACGCCTACCCTAACCCTAACACGTACCCTAATCCTAACCTGTACCCTAAACCGAGCCCTAACCCTAACACTAACCCTAACCCTAACCCTAACCCACACCCAACGCCGTACCCGAAGCCCTCCCCGAACCCGTACCCTAAGCCGTACCCTAAGCCTAACCCTAAGCATAACCCTAACCCTAGGCTACCCTTGACTGCTTCTGCCTCCAATAGATTTCCTATGCACTAGTGTTTTAAGGAACACCTTAAAAAGAGAATCCTAATGTGATTTCTTTATAATGGGTGTGTTCCTTATCTTATCCTAGTGTCTAAACTCTTCTCCGTGGCTGGACCCCCAAATAATATTGCTTTACGTGCTATGGGGTATCTAGAGAGTGGGACAGGTTTAATAACTACCCTAACCCTAACACGTACACTAACCCTAACCCCTACCCTAACCCTAACAGGTAACCTAATCCTAAACCGTACCCTAAACCGAGCCCTAACCCTAACACTAACCCAATCCCTAACACTAACCCATACCCTACGCCGTACCCGAAGACGTCCGCGAACCCGTACCCTAAGCCCTACCCTAAGCCTAACCCTAAGCCTAACCCTAACCCTAGGCTACCCTTGACTGCTTCTGTCTCCAATAGATTTCCTAAGCACTAGTGTTTTAAGGAACAGCTTAAAAAGGGAATCCTAATGTGATTTCTTTATAATGTGTGTGTACCTAATATTATCTTAGTGTCTAAACACTTCTCCATGGCTGGACCCCCAAATAATATTCCTTTACGTGCTAAGGGGTATCTAGAGAGTGGGATAGGATTAATAACTACCCTAACCCTAAAAAGTACCCTAACCCTAACCCCTACCCTAACCCTAACACGTACCCTAATTCTAACCCGTACCCTAAACCGAGCCCTAACCCTAACACTAACCCTAACCCTAACCCTAAGCCATACCCTACGCCGTCCCCGAAGCCCTTCCCGAACCCGTACCCTAAGCCGTACCCTAAGCCTAACCCTAAGCCTAACCCTAAGCCTAACCCTAACCCTAGGCTACCCTTGACTGCTTCTGCCTCCAATAGATTTCCTAAGCACTAGTGTTTTAAGGAACAGCTTAAAAAGAGAATCCTAATGTGATTTCTTTATAATGGGTATGTTCCTTATCTTATCCTAGTGTCTAAACTTTTCTCCATGGCTGGACCCCCAAATAATATTCCTTTACGTGCTAAGGGGTATCTAGATAGTGCGATAGGTTTAATCACTACCCTAACCCTAACACGTACACTAACCCTAACCACTACCCTAACCCTAACACGTACCATAATCCTAACCCATACCCTAAATCCAGCCCTAAACCTAACACTAACCCTAACCCGAACCCTAACCCATACCCTACGCCGTACCCGAACCCCTCCCAGAACCCGTACCCTGAGCCGTACCCTAAGCCTAACCCTAAGCCTAACCCTAAACCTAGGCTACCCTTGACTGCTTCTGCCTCCAATAGATTTCCTAAGCACTAGTGTTTTAAGGAACACCTTAAAAAGAGAATCCTAATGTGATTTCTTTATAATGGGTGTGTTCCTTATCTTATCCTACTGTCTAAACTCTTCTCCATGGCTGGACCCCCAAATAATATTCCTTTACGTGCTAAGGGGTATCTAGAGAGTGGGATAGGTTTAATAACTACCTTAACCATAACGCGTACCCTAACCCTAACCCCTACCCTAACCCTAACACGTACCGTAATCCTAACCCGTATCTTAAACGGAGCCTTAACCCTAACACTAACCCTAACCCTAATCCTAAGCCATACCCTACGCCGTACACGAACCCCTCCCCGAACCCGTACCCTAAGCCGTACCCTAAGCCTAACCCTAAGACTAACCCTAACCCTAGGCTACCCTTGACTGCTTCAGCCTCCAATAGATTTCCTAAGCACTAGTGTTTTAAGGAACAGCTTAAAAAGGGAATCCTAATGTGATTTCTTTATAATGTGTGTGTTCCTTATATTATCTTAGTGTCTAAACTCTTCTCCATGGCTGGACCCCCAAATAATATTGCTTTACGTGCTAAGGGGTATCTAGAGAGTGGGATAGGTTTAATAACTACCCTAACCCTAACGCGTACCCTAACCCAAACGCCTACCCTAACCCTAACACGTACCCTAATCCTAACCTGTACCCTAAACGGAGCCCTAACCCTAACACTAACCCTAAACCTAACCCTAACCCACAGCCTACGCCGTACCCGAAGCCCTCCCCGAACCCGTACCCTAAGCCGTACCCTAAGCCTAACCCTAAGCCTAACCCTAACACTAGTCTACCCTTGACTGCTTCTGCCTCCAATAGATTTCCTAAGCACTAGTGTTTTATGGAACAGCTTAAAAAGAGAATCCTTATGTGATTTCTTTATAATAGGTGTGTTCCTTATCTTATCCTAGTGTCTAAACTCTTCTCCATGGCTGGACGCCCAAATAATATTCCTTTACGTGCTAAGGGGTATCTAGTGAGTGGGATAGGTTTAATAATTACCCTAACCCTAACGCGTACCCTAACCCTAACCCCTACCCTAACCCTAACAGGTAACCTAATCCTAAACCGTACCCTAAACCGAGCCCTAACCCTAACACTAACCCAATCCCTAACCCTAACCCATACCCTACGCCGTACCCGAAGACGTCCGCGAACCCGTACCCTAAGCCCTACCCTAAGCCTAACCCTAAGCCTAACCCTAACCCTAGGCTACCCTTGACTGCTTCTGTCTCCAATAGATTTCCTAAGCACTAGTGTTTTAAGGAACAGCTTAAAAAGGGAATCCTAATGTGATTTCTTTATAATCTGTGTGTTCCTTATATTATCTTAGTGTCTAAACTCTTCTCCGTGGCTGGACCCCCAAATAATATTCCTTTACGTGCAAAGGGGTATCTAGAGAGTGGGATAGGATTAATAACTACCCTAACCTTAACACGTACCCTACCCCTAACCCCTACCCTACCCCTAACACGTACCCTAATCCTAACCCGTACCCTAAACCGAGCCCTAACCCTAACACTAACCCTAACCCTAACCCTAAGCCATACCCTACGCCGTACCCGAAGCCCTCCCCGAACTCGTACCCTAAGCCGTACCCTAAGCCTAACTCTAAGCCTAACCCTAACCCTAGGCTACCCTTGACTGCTTCTGCCTCCAATAGATTTCCTAAGCACTAGTGTTTTAAGGAACAGCTTAAAAAGGGAATCCTAATGTGATTTCTTTATAATGTGTGAGTTCCTTATATTATCTTAGTGTCTAAACTCTTCTCCGTGGCTGCACCCCCAAATAATATTCCTTTACGTGCTAACGGGTATCTAGAGAGTGGGATAGGATTAATAACTACCCTAACCCTAACACGTACCCTAACCCTAACCCCTACCATAACCCTAACACGTACCCTAATCCTAACCCGTACCCTAAACCGAGCCCTAACCCTAACACTAACCCTAACCCTAACCCTAAGCAATACCCTACGCCGTACCCGAAGCACTCCCCGAACCCGTACCCTAAGCCGTACCCTAAGCCTAACCCTAAGCCTAACCCTAACCCTAGGCTACCCTAGACTGCTTCTGCCTCCAATAGATTTCCTAAGCACTAGTGTTTTAAGGAACAGCTTAAAAAGAGAATCCTAATGTGATTTCTTTATAATGGGTGTGTTCCTTATCTTATCCTAGTGTCTAAACTCTTCTCCATGGCTGGACCCCCAAATAATATTCCTTTACGTGCTAAGGGGTATCTAGAGACTGGAATAGGTTTAATAACTACCCTAACCCTAACGCGTACCCTAACCCTAACCCCTACCCTAACCCTAACACGTACCCTAATCCTAACTTGTATCCTAAACGGAGCCCTAACCCTAACACTAACCCAAACCCTAACCCTAACCCATACCCTCCGCCGTACACGAACCCCTATCCGAACCCGTACCCTAAGCTGTACCCTAAGCCTAACCCTAAGCCTAACCCTAACCCTAGGCTACCCTTGACTGCTTCTGCCTCCAATAGATTTCCTAAGCACTAGTGTTTTAAGGAACAGCTTAAAAAGAGAATACTAATGTGATTTCTTTATAATGTGTGTGTTCCTTATCTTATCCTAGTGTCTAAACTCTTCTCCATGGCTGGACCCCCAAATAATATTCCTTTACGTGCTAAGGGGTATCTAGAGACTGGGATAGGTTTAATAACTACCCTAACCCTAACGCGTACCCTAACCCTAACCCCTACCCTAACCCTAAGACGTACCCTAATCCTATCCCGTACACTAAACCGAGCCCTAAACCTAACACTAACCCTAACCCTAAACCTAACCCATACCCTACGCCGTACACGAAGCCCTCCCCGAACCCGTACCCTAAGCCGTACCCTAAGCCTAACCCTAAGCCTAACACTAACCTTAGGCTACCCTTGACTGCTTCTGCCTCCAATAGATTTCCTAAGCACTAGTGTTTTAAGGAACAGCTTAAAAATAGAATCCTAATGTGATTTCTTTATAATGGGTATGTTCCTTATCTTATCCTAGTGTCTAAACTTTTCTCCATGGCTGGACCCCCAAATAATATTCCTTTACGTGCTAAGGGGTATCTAGAGAGTGGGATAGGTTTAATCACTACCCTAACCCTAACGCGTACACTAACCCTAACCACTACCCTAACCCTAACACGTACCATAATCCTAACCCATACCCTAAACCCAGCCCTAAACCTAACACTAACCATAACCCTAACCCTAACCCATACCCTACGCCGTACCCGAATCCCTCCCAGAACCCGTACCCTAAGCCGTACCCTAACCCTAACCCTAAGCCTAACCCTAACCCTAGGCTACCCTTGACTGCTTCTGCCTCCAATAGATTTCCTAAGCACTAGTGTTTTAAGGAACAGCTTAAAAAGAGAATCCTAATGTGATTTCTTTATAATTGGTGTGTTCCTTATCTTATCCTAGTGTCTAAACTCTTCTCCATGGCTGGACCCCCAAATAATATTCCTTTACGTGCTAAGTGGTATCTAGAGAGTGGGATAGGTTTAATAACTACCCTAACCCTAACGCGTACCCTAACCCTAACCCCTACCCTAACACTAACACGTACCCTAATCCTAACCCGTACCCTAAACAGAGCCCTAACCCTAACACTAACCCTAACCCTAACCCTAACCCATACCGTACGCCGTACCCGAACCGCTCCCCGAACCCGTACCCTAAGCCGTACCCTAAGCCTAACCCCAAGCCTAACCCTAACCCTAGGCTACCCTTGACTGCTTCTGCCTCCAATAGTTTTCCTAAGCACTAGTGTTTTAAGGAACAGCTTAAAAAGAGAATCCAAATGTGATTTCTTTATAATGTGTGTGTTCCTTATATTATCTTAGTGTCTAAACTCTTCTCCATGGATGGACCCCCAAATAATATTGCTTTAGGTGCTAAGGGGTATCTAGAGAGTGGGATAGGTTTAATAACTACCCTAACCCTAACGCGTACCCTAACCCAAACGCCTACCCTAACCCTAACACGTACCCTAATCCTAACCTGTACCCTAAACCGAGCCCTAACCCTAACACTAACCCTAAACCTAACCCTAACCCACACCCTACGCCGTACCCGAAGCCCTCCCCGAACCCGTACCCTAAGCCGTACCCTAAGCCTAACCCTAAGCATAACCCTAACCCTAGGCTACCCTTGACTGCTTCTGCCTCCAATAGATTTCCTATGCACTAGTGTTTTAAGGAACACCTTAAAAAGAGAATCCTAATGTGATTTCTTTATAATGGGTGTGTTCCTTATCTTATCCTAGTGTCTAAACTCTTCTCCGTGGCTGGACCCCCAAATAATATTGCTTTACGTGCTATGGGGTATCTAGAGAGTGGGACAGGTTTAATAACTACCCTAACCCTAACACGTACACTAACCCTAACCCCTACCCTAACCCTAACAGGTAACCTAATCCTAAACCGTACCCTAAACCGAGCCCTAACCCTAACACTAACCCAATCCCTAACACTAACCCATACCCTACGCCGTACCCGAAGACGTCCGCGAACCCGTACCCTAAGCCCTACCCTAAGCCTAACCCTAAGCCTAACCCTAACCCTAGGCTAACCTTGACTGCTTCTGTCTCCAATAGATTTCCTAAGCACTAGTGTTTTAAGGAACAGCTTAAAAAGGGAATCCTAATGTGATTTCTTTATAATGTGTGTGTACCTTATATTATCTTAGTGTCTAAACACTTCTCCATGGCTGGACCCCCAAATAATATTCCTTTACGTGCTAAGGGGTATCTAGAGAGTGGGATAGGAGTAATAACTACCCTAACCCTAAAAAGTACCCTAACCCTAACCCCTACCCTAACCCTAACACGTACCCTAATTCTAACCCGTACCCTAAACCGAGCCCTAACCCTAACACTAACCCTAACCCTAACCCTAAGCCATACCCTACGCCGTACCCGAAGCCCTCCCCGAACTCGTACCCTAAGCCGTACCCTAAGCCTAACTCTAAGCCTAACCCTAACCCTAGGCTACCCTTGACTGCTTCTGCCTCCAATAGATTTCCTAAGCACTAGTGTTTTAAGGAACAGCTTAAAAAGAGAATGCTAATGTGATTTCTTTATAATGGGTGTGTTCCTTATCTTATCCTAGTGTCTAAACTCTTCTCCATGGCTGGACCCCCAAATAATATTCCTTTACGTGCTAAGTGGTATCTAGAGAGTGGGATAGGTTTAATAACTACCCTAACCCTAACGCGTACCCTAACCCTAACCCCTACCCTAACACTAACACGTACCCTAATCCTAACCCGTACCCTAAACAGAGCCCTAACCCTAACACTAACCCTAACCCTAACCCTAACCCATACCATACGCCGTACCCGAACCGCTCCCCGAACCCGTACCCTAAGCCGTACCCTAAGCCTAACCCCAAGCCTAACCCTAACCCTAGGCTACCCTTGACTGCTTCTGCCTCCAATAGTTTTCCTAAGCACTAGTGTTTTAAGGAACAGCTTAAAAAGAGAATCCAAATGTGATTTCTTTATAATGTGTGTGTTCCTTATATTATCTTAGTGTCTAAACTCTTCTCCATGGATGGACCCCCAAATAATATTGCTTTACGTGCTAAGGGGTATCTAGAGAGTGGGATAGGTTTAATAACTACCCTAACCCTAACGCGTACCCTAACCCAAACGCCTACCCTAACCCTAACACGTACCCTAATCCTAACCTGTACCCTAAACCGAGCCCTAACCCTAACACTAACCCTAACCCTAACCCTAACCCACACCCTACGCCGTACCCGAAGCCCTCCCCGAACCCGTACCCTAAGCCGTACCCTAAGCCTAACCCTAAGCATAACCCTAACCCTAGGCTACCCTTGACTGCTTCTGCCTCCAATAGATTTCCTATGCACTAGTGTTTTAAGGAACACCTTAAAAAGAGAATCCTAATGTGATTTCTTTATAATGGGTGTGTTCCTTATCTTATCCTAGTGTCTAAACTCTTCTCCATGGCTGGACCCCCAAATAATATTGCTTTACGTGCTATGGGGTATCTAGAGAGTGGGACAGGTTTAATAACTACCCTAACCCTAACACGTACACTAACCCTAACCCCTACCCTAACCCTAACAGGTAACCTAATCCTAAACCGTACCCTAAACCGAGCCCTAACCCTATCAATAACCCAATCCCTAACCCTAACCCATACCCTACGCCGTACACGAAGACGTCCGCGAACCCGTACCCTAAGCCCTACCCTAAGCCTAACCCTAAGCCTAACCCTAACCCTAGGCTACCCTTGACTGCTTCTGTCTCCAATAGATTTCCTAAGCACTAGTGTTTTAAGGAACAGCTTAAAAAGGGAATCCTAATGTGATTTCTTTATAATGTGTGTGTACCTTGTATTATCTTAGTGTCTAAACACTTCTCCATGGCTGGACCCCCAAATAATATTCCTTTACGTGCTAAGGGGTATCAAGAGAGTGGGATAGGATTAATAACTACCCTAACCCAAAAAGTACCCTAACCCTAACCCCTACCCTTACCCTAACACGTACCCTAATTCTAACCCGTACATTAAACCGAGCCCTAACCCTAACACTAACCCTAACCCTAACCCTAAGCCATACCCTACGCCATACCCGAAGCCCTCCCCGAACCCGTACCCTAAGCCGTACCCTAAGCCTAACCCTAAGCCTAACCCTAACCCTAGGCTACCCTTGACTGCTTCTGCCTCCAATAGATTTCCTAAGCACTAGTGTTTTAAGGAACAGCTTAAAAAGAGAATCCTAATGTGATTTCTTTATAATGTGTGAGTTCCTTATATTATCTTAGTGTCTAAACTCTTCTCCGTGGCTGCACCCTCAAATAATATTCCTTTACGTGCTAAGGGGTATCTAGAGAGTGGGATAGGATTAATAACTACCCTAACCCTAACACGTACCCTAACCCTAACCCCTACCCTAACCCTAACACGTACCCTAATCCTAACCCGTACCCTAAACCGAGCCCTAACCCTAACACTAACCCTAACCCTAACCCTAAGCAATACCCTACGCCGTACCCGAAGCACTCCCCGAACCCGTACCCTAAGCCGTACCCTAAGCCTAACCCTAAGCCTAACCCTAACCCTAGGCTACCCTTGACTGCTTCTGCCTCCAATAGATTTCCTAAGCACTAGTGTTTTAAGGAACAGCTTAAAAAGAGAATGCTAATGTGATTTCTTTATAATGGGTGTGTTCCTTATCTTATCCTAGTGTCTAAACTCTTCTCCATGGCTGGACCCCCAAATAATATTCCTTTACGTGCTAAGGGGTATCTAGAGACTGGGATAGGTTTAATAACTACCCTAACCCTAACGCGTACCCTAACCCTAACCCCTACCCTAACCCTAAGACGTACACTAATCCTATCCCGTACACTAAACCGAGCCCTAACCCTAACACTAACCCTAACCCTAAACCTAACCCATACCCTACGCCGTACACGAAGCCCTCCCCGAACCCGTACCCTAAGCCGTACCCTAAGCCTAACCCTAAGCCTAACACTAACCCTAGGCTACCCTTGACTGCTTCTGCCTCCAATAGATTTCCTAAGCACTAGTGTTTTAAGGAACAGCTTAAAAATAGAATCCTAATGTGATTTCTTTATAATGGGTATGTTCCTTATCTTATCCTAGTGTCTAAACTTTTCTCCATGGCTGGACCCCCAAATAATATTCCTTTACGTGCTAAGGGGTATCTAGAGAGTGGGATAGGTTTAATCACTACCCTAAACCTAACACGTACACTAACCCTAACCACTACCCTAACCCTAACACGTACCATAATCCTAACCCATACCCTAAACCCAGCCCTAAACCTAACACTAACCATAACCCTAACCCTAACCCATACCCTACGCCATACCCGAACCCCTCCCAGAACCCGTACCCTAAGCCGTACCCTAACCCTAACCCTAAGCCTAACCCTAACCCTAGGCTACCCTTGACTGCTTCTGCCTCCAATAGATTTCCTAAGCACTAGTGTTTTAAGGAACAGCTTAAAAAGAGAATCCTAATGTGATTTCTTTATAATGGGTGTGTTCCTTATCTTATCCTAGTGTCTAAACTCTTCTCCATGGCTGGACCCCCAAATAATATTCCTTTACGTGCTAAGTGGTATGTAGAGAGTGGGATAGGTTTAATAACTACCCTAACCCTAACGCGTACCCTAACCCTAACCCCTACCCTAACACTAACACGTACCCTAATCCTAACCCGTACCCTAAACAGAGCCCTAACCCTAACACTAAACCTAACCCTAACCCTAACCCATACCGTACGCCGTACCCGAACCGCTCCCCGAACCCGTACCCTAAGCCGTACCCTAAGCCTAACCCCAAGCCTAACCCTAACCCTAGGCTACCCTTGACTGCTTCTGCCTCCAATAGTTTTCCTAAGCACTAGTGTTTTAAGGAACAGCTTAAAAAGAGAATCCAAATGTGATTTCTTTATAATGTGTGTGTTCCTTATATTATCTTAGTGTCTAAACTCTTCTCCATGGATGGACCCCCAAATAATATTGCTTTACGTGCTAAGGGGTATCTAGAGAGTGGGATAGGTTTAATAACTACCCTAACCCTAACGCGTACCCTAACCCAAACGCCTACCCTAACCCTAACACGTACCCTAATCCTAACCTGTACCCTAAACCGAGCCCTAACCCTAACACTAACCCTAACCCTAACCCTAACCCACACCCTACGCCGTACCCGAAGCCCTCCCCGAACCCGTACCCTAAGCCGTACCCTAAGCATAACCCTAAGCATAACCCTAACCCTAGGCTACCCTTGACTGCTTCTGCCTCCAATAGATTTCCTAAGCACTAGTGTTTTAAGGAACAGCTTAAAAAGAGAATCCAAATGTGATTTCTTTATAATGTGTGTGTTCCTTATATTATCTTAGTGTCTAAACTCTTCTCCATGGATGGACCCCGAAATAATATTGCTTTAGGTGCTAAGGGGTATCTAGAGAGTGGGATAGGTTTAATGACTACCCTAACCCTAACGCGTACCCTAACCCAAACGCCTACCCTAACCCTAACACGTACCCTAATCCTAACCTGTACCCTAAACCGAGCCCTAACCCTAACACTAACCCTAACCCTAACCCTAACCCACACCCTACGCCGTACCCGAAGCCCTCCCCGAACCCGTACCCTAAGCCGTACCCTAAGCCTAACCCTAAGCATAACCCTAACCCTAGGCTACCCTTGACTGCTTCTGCCTCCAATAGATTTCCTATGCACTAGTGTTTTAAGGAACACCTTAAAAAGAGAATCCTAATGTGATTTCTTTATCATGGGTGTGTTCCTTATCTTATCCTAGTGTCTAAACTCTTCTCCATGGCTGGACCCCCAAATAATATTGCTTTACGTGCTATGGGGTATCTAGAGAGTGGGACAGGTTTAATAACTACCCTAACCCTAACACGCACACTAACCCTAACCCCTTCCCTAACCCTAACAGGTAACCTAATCCTAAACCGTACCCTAAACCGAGCCCTAACCCTAACACTAACCCAATCCCTAACCCTAACCCATACCATACGCCGTACCCGAAGACGTCCGCGAACCCGTACCCTAAGCCCTACCCTAAGCCTAACCCTAAGCCTAACCCTAACCCTAGGCTACCCTTGACTGCTTCTGTCTCCAATAGATTTCCTAAGCACTAGTGTTTTAAGGAACAGCTTAAAAAGGGAATCCTAATGTGATTTCTTTATAATGTGTGTGTACCTTATATTATCTTAGTGTCTAAACACTTCTCCATGGCTGGACCCCCAAATAATATTCCTTTACGTGCTAAGGGGTATCTAGAGAGTGGGATAGGATTAATAACTACCCTAACCCTAAAAAGTACCCTAACCCTAACCCCTACCCTAACCCTAACACGTACCCTAATTCTAACCCGTACATTAAACCGAGCCCTAACCCTAACACTAACCCTAACCCTAACCCTAACCCATACCCTACGCCGTACCCGAAGCCCTCCCCGAACCCGTATCCTAAGCCGTACCCTAAGCCGAACCCTAAGCCTAACCCTAACCCTGGGCTACCCTTGACTGCTTCTGCCTCCAATAGATTTTCTAAGCACTAGTGTTTTAAGGAACAGCTTAAAAAGAGAATCCTAATGTGATTTCTTTATAATAGGTGTGTTCCTTATCTTATCCGAGTGTCTAAACTCTTCTCCATGGCTGGACCTCAAATTATATTCCTTTACGTGCTAAGGGGTATCTAGAGAGTGGGATAGGTTTAATAACTACACTAACCCTAACGCGTACCCTAACCCTAACCCCTACCGTAACCCTAACACGTACCCTAATCTTAACCAATACCCTAAACCGAGCCCTAACCCTAACACTAACCCTAACCCTAACCCTAACCCATACCCTATGCCGTACCCGAACCCCTCCCAGAACCCGTAACCTAAGCCGTACCCTAACCCTAACCCTAACCCTAACTCATACCCTACGCCATATCCGAACCCCTCCCCGAACCCATACCCTAAGCCGTATACTAAACCTAACCCTAAGCCTAACCCTAACCCTAGGGTACCCTTGACAGCTTCTGCCTCCAATAGATTTCCTAAGCACTAGTGTTTTAAGGAACAGCTTAAAAAGAGAATCCTAATGTGATTTCTTTATATTGGGTATGTTCCTTATCTTATCATAGTGTCTAAACTTTTCTCCATGGCTGGACCCCCAAATAATATTCCTTTACGTGCTAAGGGGTATCTAGAGAGTGGGATAGGTTTAATCACTACCCTAACCCTAACACGTACACTAACCCTAACCACTAACCTAACCCTAACACGTACCCTAATCCTAACCCATACCCTAAACCGAGCCCTAAACCTAACACTAACCCTAACCCTAACCCTAACCCATACCCTACGCCGTACCCGAACCCCTCCCAGAACCCGTACCCTAAGCCGTACCCTAACACTAACCCTAAGCCTAATCCTAACCCTAGGCTACCCTTGAATGCTTCTGCCTCCAATAGATTTCCTAAGCACTAGTGTTTTAAGGAAGAGCTTAAAAAGAGAATCCTTATGTGATTTCTTTATAATAGGTGTGTTCCTTATCTTATCATAGTGTCTAAACTTTTCTCCATGGCTGGACCCCCAAATAATATTCCTTTACGTGCTAAGGGGTATCTAGAGAGTGGGATAGGTTTAATCACTACCCTAACCCTAACACGTACACTAACCCTAACCACTACCCTAACCCTAACACGTACCCTAATCCTAACCTGTACCCTAAACCGAGCCCTAACCCTAACACTAACCCTAACCCTAACCCACACCCTATGCCGTACCCGAAGCCCTCCCCGAACCCGTACCCTAAGCCGTACCCTAAGCCTAACCCTAAGCATAACCCTAACCCTAGGCTACCCTTGACTGCTTCTGCCTCCAATAGATTTCCTATGCACTAGTGTTTTAAGGAACACCTTAAAAAGAGAATCCTAATGTGATTTCTTTATAATGGGTGTGTTCCTTATCTTATCCTAGTGTCTAAACTCTTCTCCATGGCTGGACCCCCAAATAATATTGCTTTACGTGCTATGGGGTATCTAGAGAGTGGGACAGGTTTAATAACTACCCTAACCCTAACACGTACACTAACCCTAACCCCTACCCTAACCCTAACACGTACCCTAATCCTAACCCGTACCCTAAACCGAGCCCTAACCCTAACACGTACACTAACCCTAACCCCTACCCTAACCCTAACACGTACCCTAATCCTAACTCGTAACCTAAACGGAGCCCTAACCGTAACATTAACCCAAACCCTAACCCTAATCCATACCCTCCGCCGTACACGAACCCGTCCCCGAACCTGTACCCTAAGCTGTACCCTAAGCCTAACCCTAAGCCTAACCCTAACCCTAGGCTACCCTTGACTGCTTCTGCCTCCAATAGATTTCCTAAGCACTAGTGTTTTAAAGAACAGCTTAAAAAGGGAATCCTAATGTGATTTCTTTATAATCTGTGTGTTCCTTATATTATCTTAGTGTCTAAACTCTTCTCCGTGGCTGGACCCCCAAATAATATTCCTTTACCTGCTAAGGGGTATCTAGAGACTGGGATAGGTTTAATAACTACCCTAACCCTAACGCATACCCTAACCCTAACCCCTACCCTAACCCTAAGACGTACCCTAATCGTATCCCGTACACTAAACCGAGCCCTAACCCTAACACTAACCCTAACCCTAACCCTAAGCAATACCCTACGCCGTACCCGAAGCCCTCCCCGAACCCGTAACCTAAGCCGTACCCTAAGCCTAACCCTAAGCCTAACCCTAACCCTAGGCTACCCTTGACTGCTTCTGCCTCCAATAGATTTCCTAAGCACTAGTGTTTTAAGGAACAGCTTAAAAAGGGAATCCTAATGTGATTTCTTTATAATGGGTGTGTTCCTTATCTTATCCTAGTGTCTAAATTCTTCTCCATGGCTAGACCCCCAAATAATATTCCTTTACGTGCTAAGGGGTATCTAGAGAGTGGGATAGGTTTAATAACTACGCTAATCCTAACGCGTACCCTAACCCTAACCCCTACCCTAACACTAACACGTACCCTAATCCTAAGCCGTACCCAAAACCGAGCCCTAACCCTAACACTAACCCTAACCCTAACCCTAACCCATACCCTACGCCGTACCCGAAGCCCTCCCCGAACCCGTATCCTAAGCCGTACCCTAAGCCTAACACTAAGCCTAACCCTAACCCTGGGCTACCCTTGACTGCTTCTGCCTCCAATAGATTTTCTAAGCACTAGTGTTTTAAGGAACAGCTTAAAAAGAGAATCCTAATGTGATTTCTTTATAATAGGTGTGTTCCTTATCTTATCCGAGTGTCTAAACTCTTCTCGATGGCTGGACCTCAAATTATATTCCTTTACGTGCTAAGGGGTATCTAGAGAGTGGGATAGGTTTAATAACTACACTAACCCTAACGCGTACCCTAACCCTAACCCCTACCGTAACCCTAACACGTACCCTAATCTTAACCAATACCCTAAACCGAGCCCTAACCCTAACACTAACCCTAACCCATACCCTATGCCGTACCCGAACCCCTCCCAGAACCCGTAACCTAAGCCGTACCCTAACCCTAACCCTAACCCTAACTCATACCCTACGCCATATCCGAACCCCTCCCCGAACCCATACCCTAAGCCGTACACTAAACCTAACACTAAGCCTAACCCTAACCCTAGGGTTCCCTTGACAGCTTCTGCCTCCAATAGATTTCCTAAGCACTAGTGTTTTAAGGAACAGCTTAAAAAGAGAATCCTAATGTGATTTCTTTATATTGGGTATGTTCCTTATCTTATCATAGTGTCTAAACTTTTCTCCATGGCTGGACCCCCAAATAATATTCCTTTACGTGCTAAGGGGTATCTAGAGAGTGGGATAGGTTTAATCACTACCCTAACCCTAGCACGTACACTAACCCTAACCACTACCCTAACCCTAACACGTACCCTAATCCTAACCCATACCCTAAACCGAGCCCTAAACCTAACACTAACCCTAACCCTAACCCTAACCCATACCCTACGCCGTACTCGAACCCCTCCCAGAACCCGTACCCTAAGCCGTACCCTAACACTAACCCTAAGCCTAACCCTAACCCTAGGCTACCCTTGACTGCTTCTGCCTCCAATAGATTTCCTAAGCACTACTGTTTTAAGGGAGAGCTTAAAAAGAGAATCCTTATGTGATTTCTTTATAATAGGTGTGTTCCTTATCTTATCATAGTGTCTAAACTTTTCTCCATGGCTGGACCCCCAAATAATATTCCTTTACGTGCTAAGGGGTATCTAGAGAGTGGGATAGGTTTAATCACTACCCTAACCCTAACACGTACATTAACCCTAACCACTACCCTAACCCTAACACGTACCCTAATCCTAACCTGTACCCTAAACCGAGCCCTAACCCTAACACTAACCCTAACCCTAACCCTAACCCACACCCTATGCCGTACCCGAAGCCCTCCCCGAACCCGTACCCTAAGCCGTACCCTAAGCCTAACCCTAAGCATAACCCTAACCCTAGGCTACCCTTGACTGCTTCTGCCTCCAATAGATTTCCTATGCACTAGTGTTTTAAGGAACACCTTAAAAAGAGAATCCTAATGTGATTTCTTTATAATGGGTGTGTTCCTTATCTTATCCTAGTGTCTAAACTCTTCTCCATGGCTGGACCCCCAAATAATATTGCTTTACGTGCTATGGGGTATCTAGAGAGTGGGACAGGTTTAATAACTACCCTAACCCTAACACGTACACTAACCCTAACCCCTACCCTAACCCTAACACGTACCCTAATCCTAACCCGTACCCTAAACCGAGCCCTAACCCTAACACTAACCCTAACCCTAACCCTAAGCAATACCCTACGCCGTACCCGAAGCCCTCCCCGAACCCGTACCCTAAGCCGTACCCTAAGCCTAACCCTAAGCCTAACCCTAACCCTAGGCTACCCTTGACTGCTTCTGCCTCCAATAGATTTCCTAAGCACTAGTGTTTTAAGGAACAGCTTAAAAAGAGAATCCTAATGTGATTTCTTTATAATGGGTGTGTTCCTTATCTTATCCTAGTGTCTAAACTCTTCTCCATGGCTGGACCCCCAAATAATATTCCTTTACGTGCTAAGGGGTATCTAGAGACTGGAATAGGTTTAATAACTACCCTAACCCTAACGCGTACCCTAACCCTAACCCCTACCCTAACTCTAAGACGTACACTAATCCTATCCCGTACACTAAACCGAGCCCTAACCCTATCACTAACCCTAACCCTAAACCTAACCCATACCCTACGCCGTACTCGAATCCCTCCCTGAACCCGTACCCTAAGCCGTACCCTAAGCCTATCCCTAAGCCTAACCCTAACCCTAGGCTACCCTTGACTGCTTCTGCCTCCAATAGATTTCCTAAGCACTAGTGTTTTAAGGAACAGCTTAAAAAGGGAATCCTAATGTGATTTCTTTATAATGGGTGTGTTCCTTATCTTATCCTAGTGTCTAAATTCTTCTCCATGGCTAGCCCCCCAAATAATATTCCTTTACGTGCTAAGGGGTATCTAGAGACTGGAATAGGTTTATTAACTACCCTAACCCTAACGCGTACCCTAACCCTAACCCCTACCCTAACCCTAAGACGTACACTAATCCTATCCCGTACACTAAACCGAGCCCTAACCGTAACACTAACCCAAACCCTAACCCTAACCCATACCCTCCGCCGTACACGAACCCCTCCCCGAACCCGTACCCTAAGCTGTACCCTAAGCCTAACCCTAAGCCTAACCCTAACCCTAGGCTACCCTTGACTGCTTCTGCTTCCAATAGATTTCCTAAGCACTAGTGTTTTAAAGAACAGCTTAAAAAGGGAATCCTAATGTGATTTCTTTATAATCTGTGTGTTCCTTATATTATCTTAGTGTCTAAACTCTTCTCCGTGGCTGGACCCCCAAATAATATTCCTTTACCTGCTAAGGGGTATCTAGAGACTGGGATAGGTTTAATAACTACCCTAACCCTAACGCATACCCTAACCCTAACCCCTACCCTAACCCTAAGACGTACCCTAATCGTATCCCGTACACTAAACCGAGCCCTAACCCTAACACTAACCCTAACCTTAAACCTAACCCATACCCTACGCCGTACACGAAGCCCTCCCCGAACCCGTACCCTAAGCCGTACCCTAAGCCTAACCCTAAGCCTAACCCTAACCCTAGGCTACCCTTGACAGCTTCTGCCTCCAATAGATTTCCTAAGCACTAGTGTTTTAAGGAACAGCTTAAAAAGGGAATCCTAATGTGATTTCTTTATAATGGGTGTGTTCCTTATCTTATCCTAGTGTCTAAATTCTTCTCCATGGCTGGACCCCCAAATAATATTCCTTTACGTGCTAAGGGGTATCTAGAGAGTGGGATAGGTTTAATAACTACGCTAATCCTAACGCGTACCCTAACCCTAACCCCTACCCTAACACTAACACGTACCCTAATCCTAAGCCGTACCCAAAACCGAGCCCTAACCCTAACACTAACCCTAACCCTAACCCTAACCCATACCCTACGCCGTACCCGAACCCCTCCCAGAACCCGTACCCTAAGCCGTACCCTAACACTAACCCTAAGCCTAACCCTAACCCTAGGCTACCCTTGAGTGCTTCTGCCTCCAATAGATTTCCTAAGTACTAGTGTTTTAAGGAAGAGCTTAAAAAGAGAATCCTTATGTGATTTCTTTATAATAAGTGTGTTCCTTATCTTATCCTAGTGTCTAAACTCTTCTCCATGGCTGGACCCCCAAATAATATTCCTTTACGTGCTAAGGGGTATCTAGAGAGTGGGATAGGTTTAATAACTACCCTAACCCTAACGCGTACCCTAACCCAAACGCCTACCCTAACCCTAACACGTACCCTAATCCTAACCTGTACCCTAAACCTAGCCCTAACCCTAACACTAACCCTAACCCTAACCCTAACCCACACCCTATGCCGTACCCGAAGCCCTCCCCGAACCCGTACCCTAAGCCGTACCCTAAGCCTAACCCTAAGCATAACCCTAACCCTAGGCTACCCTTAACTGCTTCTGCCTCCAATAGATTTCCTATGCACTAGTGTTTTAAGGAACACCTTAAAAAGAGAATCCTAATGTGATTTCTTTATAATGGGTGTGTTCCTTATCTTATCCTAGTGTCTAAACTCTTCTCCATGGCTGGACCCCCAAATAATATTGCTTTACGTGCTATGGGGTATCTAGAGAGTGGGATAGGTTTAATAACTACCCTAACCATAACACGTACACTAACCCTAACCCCTACCCTAACCCAAACAGGTAACCTAATCCTAAACCGTACCCTAAACCGAGCCCTAACCCTAACACTAACCCAAACCCTAACCCTAACCCATACCCTACGCCGTACCCGAAGACGTCCGCGAACCCGTACCCTAAGCCCTACCCTAAGCCTAACCCTAAGCCTAACCCTAACCCTAGGCTACCCTTGACTGCTTCTGCCTCCAATAGATTTCCTAAGCACTAGTGTTTTAAGGAACAGCTTAAAAGGAGAATCCTTATGTGATTTCTTTATAATAGGTGTGTTCCTTATCTTATCCTAGTGTCTAAACTCTTCTCCATGGCTGGACCCCCAAATAATATTCCTTTACGTGCTAAGGGGTATCTAGAGAGTGGGATAGGTTTAATAAGTACCCTAACCCTAACGCGTACCCTAACCCTAACCCCTACCCTAACCCTAACACGTACCCTAATCCTAACTCGTATCCTAAACGGAGCCCTAACCGTAACACTAACCCAAACCCTAACCCTAACCCATACCCTCCGCCGTACACGAACCCCTCCCCGAACCCGTACCCTAAGCTGTACCCTAAGCCTAACCCTAAGCCTAACCCTAACCCTAGGCTACCCTTGACTGCTTCTGCCTCCAATAGATTTCCTAAGCACTAGTGTTTTAAAGAACAGCTTAAAAAGGGAATCCTAATGTGATTTCTTTATAATGGGTGTGTTCCTTATCTTATCCTAGTGTCTAAACTCTTCTCCATGGCTGGACCCCCAAATAATATTCCTTTACGTGCTAAGTGGTATCTAGAGAGTGGGATAGGTTTAATAACTACCCTAACCCTAACGCGTACCCTAACCCAAACGCCTACCCTAACCCTAACACGTACCCTAATCCTAACCTGTACCCTAAACCGAGCCCTAACCCTAACACTAACCCTAACCCTAACCCTAACCCACACCCTACGCCGTACCCGAAGCCCTCCCCGAACCCGTACCCTAAGCCGTACCCTAAGCCTAACCCTAAGCATAACCCTAACCCTAGGCTACCCTTGACTGCTTCTGCCTCCAATAGATTTCCTATGCACTAGTGTTTTAAGGAACAGCTTAAAAAGAGAATCCAAATGTGATTTCTTTATAATGTGTGTGTTCCTTATATTATCTTAGTGTCTAAACTCTTCTCCATGGATGGACCCCCAAATAATATTGCTTTACGTGCTAAGGGGTATCTAGAGAGTGGGATAGGTTTAATAACTTCCCTATCCCTAACGCGTACCCTAACCCAAACGCCTACCCTAACCCTAACACGTACCCTAATCCTAACCTGTACCCTAAACCGAGCCCTAACCCTAACACTAACCCTAACCCTAACCCTAACCCACACCATACGCCGTTCCCGAAGCCCTCCCCGAACCCGTACCCTAAGCCGTACCCGAAGACGTCCGCGAACCCGTACCCTAAGCCGTACCCTAAGCCTAACCCTAAGTCTAACCCTAACCCTAGGCTACCCTTGACTGCTTCTGCCTCCAATAGATTTCCTATGCACTAGTGTTTTAAGGAACACCTTAAAAAGAGAATCCTAATGTGATTTCTTTATAATGGGTGTGTTCCTTATCTTATCCTAGTGTCTAAACTCTTCTCCATGGCTGGACCCCCAAATAATATTCCTTTACGGGCTATGGGGTATCTAGAGACTGGGATAGGTTTAATAACTACCCTAACCCTAACGCGTACCCTAACCCTAAACCCTACCCTAACCCTAAGACGTACCCTAATCCTATCCCGTACACTAAACCGAGCCCTAACCCTAACACTAACCCTAACCCTAACCTAACCCATACCCTGCGCGGTACTCGAAGCCCTCCCCGAACCCGTACCCTAAGCCGTACCCTAAGCCTAACCCTAAGCCTAACCCTAACCCTAGGCTACCCTTGATTGCTTCTGCCTCCAATAGATTTCCTAAGCACTAGTGTTTTAAGGAACAGCTTAAAAAGAGAATCCTAATGTGATTGCTTTATAATGGGTGTGTTCCTTATCTTCTCCTAGTGTCTAAACTCTTCTCCATGGCTGGACTCCCAAATAATATTCCTTTACGTGCTAAGGGGTATCTAGAGAGTGGGATAGGTTTAATAACTACACTAACCCTAACGCGTACCCTAACCCTAACCCCTACCCTAACACTAACACGTACCCTAATCCTAACCAATACCCTAAACCGAGCCCTAACCCTAACACTAACCCTAACCCTAACCCTAAGCCATACCCTACGCCGTACCCGAAGCCCTCCCCGAACCCGTACTCTAAGCCGTACCCTAAGCCTAACCCTAAGCCTAACCCTAACCCTAGGCTACCCTTGACTGCTTCTGCCTCCAATAGATTTCCTAAGCACTAGTGTTTTAAGGAACAGCTTAAAAAGGGAATCCTAATGTGATTTCTTTATAATGTGTGAGTTCCTTATATTATCTTAGTGTCTAAACTCTTCTCCGTGGCTGGACCCCCAAATAATATTCCTTTACGTGCTAAGGGGTATCTAGAGAGTGGGATAGGATTAATAACTACCCTAATCCGAACGCGTACCCTAACCCTAACCCCTACTCTAACACTAACATGTACCCTAATCCTAAGCCGTACCCAAAACCGAGCCCTAACCCTAACACTAACGCTAACCCTAACCCTAACCCATACCCTACGCCGTACCCGAAGCCCTCCCCGAACCCGTATCCTAAGCCGTACCCTAAGCCTAACCCTAAGCCTAACCCTAACCCTGGGCTACCCTTGACTGCTTCTGCCTCCAATAGATTTTCTAAGCACTAGTGTTTTAAGGAACAGCTTAAAAAGAGAATCCTAATGTGATTTCTTTATAATAGGTGTGTTCCTTATCTTATCCGAGTGTCTAAACTCTTCTCCATGGCTGGACCTCCAAATAATATTCCTTTACGTGCTAAGTGGTATCTAGAGAGTGGGATAGGTTTAATAACTACACTAACCCTAACGAGTACCCTAACCCTAACCCCTACCGTAACCCTAACACGTACCCTAATCTTAACCAATACCCTAAACCGAGCCCTAACCCTAACACTAACCCTAACCCTAACCCTAACCCATACCCTATGCCGTACCCGAACCCCTCCCAGAACCCGTAACCTAAGCCGTACCCTAACCCTAACCCTAACCCTAACTCATACCCTACGCCATATCCGAACCCCTCCCCGAACCCATACCCTAAGCCGTACACTAAACCTAACCCTAAGCCTAACCCTAACCCTAGGGTACCCTTGACAGCTTCTGCCTCCAATAGATTTCCTAAGCACTAGTGTTTTAAGGAACAGCTTAAAAAGAGAATCCTAATGTGATTTCTTTATATTGGGTATGTTCCTTATCTTATCATAGTGTCTAAACTTTTCTCCATGGCTGGACCCCCAAATAATATTCCTTTACGTGCTAAGGGGTATCTAGAGAGTGGGATAGGTTTAATCACTACCCTAACCCTAACACGTACACTAACCCTAACCACTACCCTAACCCTAACACGTACCCTAATCCTAACCCATACCCTAAACCGAGCCCTAAACCTAACACTAACCCTAACCCTAACCCTAACCCATACCCTACGCCGTACCCGAAACCCTCCCCGAACCCGTACCCTAAGCCGTACCCTAACACTAACCCTAAGCCTAACCCTAACCCTAGGCTACCCTTGACTGCTTCTGCCTCCAATAGATTTCCTAAGCACTAGTGTTTTAAGGAAGAGCTTAAAAAGAGAATCCTTATGTGATTTCTTTATAATAGGTGTGTTCCTTATCTTTTCCTAGTGTCTAAACTCTTCTCCATGGCTGGACCCCCAAATAATATTCCTTTACGTGCTAAGGGGTATCTAGAGAGTGGGATAGGTTTAATAACTACCCTAACCCTAACGCGTACCCTAACCCTAACCCCTAACCTAACCCTAAAACGTACCCAAATCCTAACCCGTATCCTAAACGGAGCCCTAACCCTAACACTAACCCAAACCCTAACCCTAACCCATACCCTCCGCCGTACCCGAACCCCTCCCCGAACCCGTACCCTAAGCCGTACCCTAAGCCTAACCCCAAGCCTAAACCTAACACTAGGCTACCCTTGACTGCTTCTGCCTCCAATAGATTTCCTAAGCACTAGTGTTTTAAGGAACAGCTTAAAAAGAGAATCCTAATGTGATTTCTTTATAATGTGTTTTCATTATATTATCTTAGTGTCTAAACTCTTCTCCATGGCTGGACCCCCAAATAATATTCCTTTACGTGCTATGGGGTATCTAGAGACTGGGATAGGTTTAATAACTACCCTAACCCTAACGCGTACCCTAAACCAAACCCCTACCCTAACCCTAAGACGTGCCCTAATACCTATCCCGTACACTAAACCGAGCCCTAACCCTAACACTAACCCTAACCCTAACCTAACCCATACCCTACGCCGTACCCGAAGCCGTCCCCGAACCCGTACCCTACGCCCTACTCTAAGCCTAACCCTAAGCCTAACCCTAACCCTAGGCTACCCTTGACTGCTTCTGCCTCCAATAGATTTACTAAGCACTAGTGTTTTAAGGAAGAGCTTAAAAAGAGAATCCTAATGTGATTTCTTTATAATAGGTGTGTTCCTTATCTTATCATAGTGTCTAAACTCTTCTCCATGGCTGGACCACCAAATAATATACCTTTACGTGCTAAGGGGTATCTAGAGAGTGGGATAGGTTTAATAACTACCCTAACCCTAACGCGTAGCCTAACCCTAACCCCTACCCTAACCCTAACACGTACCCTAATCCTAACCCGTATCCTAAACGGAGCCCTAACCCTAACATTAACCCAAATCCTAACCCTAACCGATACCCTCCGCGGTACACGAAGCCCTCCCCGAACCCATACCCTACGCCGTACCTTAACCCTAACCCTAACCCTAACTCATACCCTACGCCATATCCGAAACCCTACCCGAGCCCGTACCCTAAGCCGTGCCTAAACCTAACCCTAAGCCTAAACCTAACCCTAGGCTACCCTTGACAGCTTCTGCCTCCAATAGATTTCCTAAGCACTAGTGTTTTAAGGAACAGCTTAAAAAGAGAATCCTAATGTGATTTCTTTATATTGGGTATGTTCCTTATCTTATCCTAGTGTCTAAACTTTTCTCCATGGCTGGACCCCCAAATAATATTCCTTTACGTGCTAAGGGGTATCTAGAGAGTAGGATAGGTTTAATCACTACCCTAACCCTAACATGTACACTAACCCTAACCCTAACACGTACCCTAATACTAACCCAGAACCTAAACCGAGCCCTAACCCTAACACTAACCCTAACCCTAACCCTAACCCATACCCTCCGCCGTACCCGAACCCCTCCCCGAACCCGTACCCTAAGCCGTACCCTAAGCCTAACCCCAAGCCTAAACCTAACACTAGGCTACCCTTGACTGCTTCTGCCTCCAATAGATTTCCTAAGCACTAGTGTTTTAAGGAACAGCTTAAAAAGAGAATCCTAATGTGATTTCTTTATAATGTGTTTTCATTATATTATCTTAGTGTCTAAACTCTTCTCCATGGATGGACCCCCAAATAATATTGCTTTACGTGCTAAGGGGTATCTAGAGAGTGGGATAAGTTTAATAACTACCCTAACCCTAACGCGTACCCTAAACCAAACCCCTACCCTAACCCTAACACGTACCCTAATCCTAACCCATACCCTAAACCGAGCCCTAAACCTAACACTAACCCTAACCCTAACCCTAACCCATACCCTACGCCGTACCCGAACCCCTCCCAGAACCCGTACCCTAAGCCGTACCCTAACACTAACCCTAAGCCTAACCCTAACCCTAGGCTACCCTTGACTGCTTCTGCCTCCAATAGATTTCCTAAGCACTAGTGTTTTAAGGAAGAGCTTAAAAAGAGAATCCTAATGTGATTTCTTTATAATAGGTGTGTTCCTTATATTATCCTAGTGTCTAAACTCTTCTCCATGGCTGGACCACCAAATAATATTCCTTTACGTGCTAAGGGGGATCTAGAGAGTGGGATAGGATTAATAACTACCCTAACCCTAACACGTACCCTAACCCTAACCCCTACCCTAACCCTAACACGTACCCTAATCCTAACCCGTACCCTAAACCGAGCCCTAACTCTAACACTAACCCTAACCCTAACCCTAAGCCATACCCTACGCCGTACCCGAAGCCCTCCCCGAACCCGTACCCTAAGCCGTACCCTAAGACTAACCCTAAGCCTAACCCTAACCCTAGGCTACCCTTGACTGCTTCTGCCTCCAATAGATTTCCTAAGCACTAGTGTTTTAAAGAACAGCTTAAAAAGAGAATCTTAATGTGATTGCTTTATAATGGGTGTGTTCCTTATCTTATCCTAGTGTCTAAACTCTTCTCCATGGCTGGACCCCCAAATAATATTCCTCTACGTGCTAAGGGGTATCTAGAGACTGGGATAGGTTTAATAACTACCCTAACCTTAACGCGTACCCTAACCCTAACCCCTACCCTAACACTAACACGTACCCTAATCCTAATCAATACCCTAAACCGAGCCCTAACCCTAACACTAACCCTAACCCTAACCCTAACCCATACCCTACGCCGTACCCGAAGCCGTCCCCGAACCCGTACCCTAAGCCCTACCCTAAGCCTAACCCTAAGCCTAACCCTAACCCTAGGCTACCCTTGACTGCTTCTGCCTCCAATAGATTTCCTAAGCACTAGTGTTTTAAGGAAGAGCTTAAAAAGAGAATCCTAATGTGATTTCTTTATAATAGGTGTGTTCCTTATCTTATCCTAGTGTCTAAACTCTTCTCCATGGCTGGACCACCAAATAATATTCGTTTACGTGCTAAGGGGTATCTAGAGAGTGGGATAGGTTTAATAACTACCCTAACCCTAACGCGTATCCTAACCCTAACCCCTACCCTAACCCTAACACGTAACCTAATCCTAACCCGTATCCTAAACGGAGCCCTAACCCTTACACTAACCCAAACCCTAACCCTAACCCATACCCTCCGCCGTACACGAACCCCTCCCCGAACCCGTACCCTACGCCGTACCCTAAGCCTAACCCTAAGCCTAACCCTAACCCTAGGCTACCCTTGACTGCTTCTGCCTCCAATAGATTTCCTAAGCACTAGTGTTTTAAGGAACAGCTTAAAAAGGGAATCCTAATGTGATTTCTTTATAATGTGTGTGTTCCTTATATTATCTTAGTGTCTAAACTCTTTTCCGTGGCTGGACCGCCAAATAATATTCCTTTACGTGCTAAGGGGTATCTAGAGAGTGGAATAGGTTTAATAACTACCCTAACCCTATTGCGTACCCTAACCCTAACACCTACCCTAACACTAACACGTACCCTAATCCTAACCCGTACCCTAAACAGAGCCCTAACCCTAACACTAACCCTAATCCTAACCCTAAGCCATAACCTACGCCGTACCCAAACCCCTCCCCGAACCCGTAACCTAAGCCGTACCCTAAGCCTAACCCCAAGCCTAACCCTAACCCTAGGCTACCCTTGACTGCGTCTGCCTCCAATAGATTTCCTAAGCACTAGTGTTTTAAGGAACTGCTTAAAAAGAGAATCCTAATGTGATTTCTTTATAATGTGTGTGTTCCTTATATTATCTTAGTGTCTAAACTCTTCTCCATGGATGGACCCCCAAATAATATTGCTTTACGTGCTAAGGGGTATCTAGAGAGTGGGATAGGTTTAATAACTACCCTAACCCTAACGCGTACCCTAACCCTAACCCCTAACCTAACCCTAACACGTACCCTAATCCTAATCTGTACCGTAAACCGAGCCCTAACCCTAACACTAACCCTAACCCTAACCCTAACCCATACCCTAGGCCGTACCCGAAGCCCTCCCCGAACCCGTACCCTAAGCCGTACCCTAAGCCTAACCCTAAGCCTAACCCTAACCCTAGGCTACCCTTGAAAGCCTCTGCCTCCATTAGATTTCCTAAGCACTAGTGTTTTAAGGATCAGATTAAAAAGAGAATCCTAATGTGATTTCTTTATAATGGGTATGTTCCTTATCTTATCCTAGTGTCTAAACTTTTCTCCATGGCTGGACCCCCAAAAATATTCCTTTACGTGCTAAGGGGTATCTAGAGAGTGGGATAGGTTTAATAACTACACTAACCCTAACGCGTACCCTAACCCAAACCCCTACCCTAAACCTAACACGTACCCTAATCCTAAACTGTACCCTAAACCGAACCCTAACCCTAACACTAACCCTAATCCTAACCCTAACCCATACCCTACGCCATACCCGAAGCCCTCCCCGAACCCGTACCCTAAGCCGTACCCTAAGCCTAACCCTAAGCCTAACCCTAACCCTAGGCTACCCTTGACTGCTTCTGCCTCCAATAGATTTCCTATGCACTAGTGTTTTAAGGAACACCTTAAAAAGAGAATCCTAATGTGATTTCTTTATAATGGGTGTGTTCCTTATCTTATCCTAGTGTCTAAACTCTTCTCCATGGCTGGACCCCCAAATAATATTCCTTTACGTGCTAAGCGGTATCTAGAGAGTGGGATAGGTTTAATAACTACCCTAACCCTAACGCGTACCCTAACCCTAACCCCTACCCTAACCCTAACACGTACCCTAAACCTAACCCGTATCCTAAACGGAGCCCTAACCCTAACACTAACCCAAACCCTAACCCTAACCCATACCCTCCGCCGTACACGAACCCCTCCCCGAACCCGTACCCTAAGCCTTACCCTAAGCCTAACCCTAAGCCTAACCCTAACCCTAGGCTACCCTTGAAAGCTTCTGCCTCCAATAGATTTCCTAAGCACTAGTGTTTTAAGGAACAGCTTTAAAAGAGAATCCTAATGTGATTTCTTTATAATGGGTATGTTCCTTATCTTATCCTAGTGTCTAAACTTTTCTCCATGGCTGGACCCCCAAATAATATTCCTTTACGTGCTAAGGGGTATCTAGAGAGTGGGATAGGTTTAATAACTACCCTAACCCTAATGCGTACCCTAACCCTAACCCCTACCCTAACACTAACACGTACCCTAATCCTAACCCGTACCCTAAACAGAGCCCTAACCCTAACACTAACCCTAACCCTAACCCATACCCTACGCCATACCCGAACCCCTCCCCGAACCCATACCCTAAGCCGTACCCTAAGCCTAACCCTAAGCATAACCCTAACCCTAGGCTACCCTTGACTTCTTCTGCCTCCAATAGATTTTCTAAGCACTAGTGTTTTAAGGAACAGCTTAAAAAGAGAATCCTAATGTGATTTCTTTATAATGGGTGTGTTCCTTATCTTATCCTAGTGTCTAAACTCTTCTCCATGGCTGGACCTCCAAATAATATTCCTTTACGTGCTAAGGGCTATGTAGAGAGTGGGATAGGTTTAATAACTACACTAACCTTAACGCCTACCCTAACCCTAACCCCTACCGTAACCCTAACACGTACCCTAATCCTAACCAATACCCTAAACCGAGCCCTAACCCTAACACTAACCCTAACCCTAACCCTAACTCATACACTACGCCGTACCCGAAGCCCTCCCCGAACCCGTACCCTAAGCCGTACCCTAAGCCTAACCCTAAGCCTAACCCTAACCCTAGGCTACCCTTGACTGCTTCTGCCTCCAATAGATTTCCTATGCACTAGTGTTTTAAGGAACACCTTAAAAAGAGAATCCTAATGTGATTTCTTTATAATGGGTGTGTTCCTTATCTTATCCTAGTGTCTAAACTCTTCTCCATGGCTGGACCCCCAAATAATATTCCTTTACGTGCTAAGGGGTATCTAGAGAGTGGGATAGGTTTAATAACTACACTAACCCTAACGCGTACCCTAACCCTAACCCCTACCCTAACCCTAACACGTACCCTAAACCTAACCCATATCCTAAACGGAGCCCTAACCCTAACACTAACCCAAACCCTAACCCTAACCGATACGCTCCGCCGTACACGAACCCCTCCCCGAACCCGTACCCTAAGCCTTACCCTAAGCCTAACCCTAAGCCTAACCCTAACCCTAGGCTACCCTTGAAAGCTTCTGCCTCCAATAGATTTCCTAAGCACTAGTGTTTTAAGGAACAGCTTTAAAAGAGAATCCTAATGTGATTTCTTTATAATGGGTATGTTCCTTATCTTATCCTAGTGTCTAAACTTTTCTCCATGGCTGGACCCCCAAATAATATTCCTTTACGTGCTAAGGGGTATCTAGAGAGTGGGATAGGTTTAATAACTACCCTAACCCTAATGCGTACCCTAACCCTAACCCCTACCCTAACACTAACACGTACCCTAATCCTAACCCATACCCTAAACAGAGCCCTAACCCTAACACTAACCCTAACCCTAACCCATACCCTACGCCATACACGAACCCCTCCCCGAACCCGTACCCTAAGCCGTACCCTAAGCCAAACCCTAAGCATAACCCTAACCCTAGGCTACCCTTGACTTCTTCTGCCTCCAATAGATTTTCTAAGCACTAGTGTTTTAAGGAACAGCTTAAAAACAGAATCCTAATGTGATTTCTTTATAATGGGTGTGTTCCTTATCTTATCCTAGTGTCTAAACTCTTCTCCATGGCTGGACCTCCAAATAATATTCCTTTACGTGCTAACGGCTATCTAGAGAGTGGGATAGGTTTAATAACTACACTAACCTTAACGCCTACCCTACCCCTAACCCCTACCGTAACCCTAACACGTACCCTAATCCTAACCAATACCCTAAACCGAGCCCTAACCCTGACACTAACCCTAACCCTAACCCTAACCCATACACTACGCCGTACCCGAAGCCCTCCCTGAAACCGTACCCTAAGCCGTACCCTAAGCCTAACCCTAAGCCTAACCCTAACACTAGGCTACCCTTGAAAGCTTCTGCCTCCAATAGATTTCCTAAGCACTAGTGTTTTAAGGAACAGCTTAAAAAGAGAATCCTAATGTGATTTCTTTATAATGGGTATGTTCCTTATCTTATCCTAGTGTCTAAACTTTTCTCCATGGCTGGACCCCCAAATAATATTCCTTTACGTGCTAAGGGGTATCTAGAGAGTGGGATAGGTTTAATCACTACCCTAACCCTAACACGTACACTAACCCTAACCACTACCCTAACCCTAACCCGTACCCTAATTCTAACCCATACCCTAAACTGAGCCCTAAACCTAACACTAACCCTAACCCTAACCCTAACCCATACCCTACGCCGTACCCGAACCCCTCCCAGAACCCGTACCCTAAGCCGTACCCTAAGCCTAACCCTAAGCCTAACCCTAACCCTAGGCTACCCTTGACTGCTTCTGCCTCCAATAGATTTCCTATGCACTAGTGTTTTAAGGAACACCTTAAAAAGAGAATCCTAATGTGATTTCTTTATAATGGGTGTGTTCCTTATCTTATCCTAGTGTCTAAACTCTTCTCCATGGCTGGACCACCAAATAATATTCCTTTACGTGCTAAGGGGTATCTAGAGAGTGGGATAGGTTTAATAACTACCCTAACCCTAACGCGTATCCTAACCCTAACCCCTACCCTAACC
The DNA here is from genome assembly GCF_965194825.1 of Balaenoptera physalus. Lineage (NCBI taxonomy): Eukaryota > Metazoa > Chordata > Mammalia > Artiodactyla > Balaenopteridae > Balaenoptera > Balaenoptera physalus. The sequence goes on along the minus strand of NC_138899.1, from coordinate 82,245,490 downwards.
CTAACACGTAACCTAATCCTAACCCGTATCCTCAACGGAGCCCTAACCCTAACACTAACCAAAACCCTAACCCTAACCCATACCCTCCGCCGTACACGAACCCCTCCCCGAACCCGTACCCTACGCCGTACCCTAAGCCTAACCCTAAGCCTAACCCTAACCCTAGGCTACCCTTGACTGCTTCTGCCTCCAATAGATTTCCTAAGCACTAGTGTTTTAAGGAACAGCTTAAAAAGGGAATCCTAATGTGATTTCTTTATAATGTGTGTGTTCCTTATATTATCTTAGTGTCTAAACTCTTTTCCGTGGCTGGACCGCCAAATAATATTCCTTTACGTGCTAAGGGGTATCTAGAGAGTGGAATAGGTTTAATAACTACCCTAACCCTATTGCGTACCCTAACCCTAACACCTACCCTAACACTAACACGTACCCTAATCCTAACCCGTACCCTAAACAGAGCCCTAACCCTAACACTAACCCTAACCCTAACCCTAAGCCATAACCTACGCCGTACCCAAACCCCTCCCCGAACCCGTAACCTAAGCCGTACCCTAAGCCTAACCCCAAGCCTAACCCTAACCCTAGGCTACCCTTAACTGCGTCTGCCTCCAATAGATTTCCTAAGCACTAGTGTTTTAAGGAACTGCTTAAAAAGAGAATCCTAATGTGATTTCTTTATAATGTGTGTGTTCCTTATATTATCTTAGTGTCTAAACTCTTCTCCATGGATGGACCCCCAAATAATATTGCTTTACGTGCTAAGGGGTATCTAGAGAGTGGGATAGGTTTAATAACTACCCTAACCCTAACGCGTACCCTAACCCAAACCCCTAACCTAACCCTAACACGTACCCTAATCCTAATCTGTACCCTAAACCGAGCCCTAACCCTAACACTAACCCTAACCCTAACCCTAACCCATACCCTACGCCGTACCCGAAGCCCTCCCCGAACCCGTACCCTAAGCCGTACCCTAAGCCTAACCCTAAGCCTAACCCTAACCCTAGGCTACCCTTGAAAGCCTCTGCCTCCATTAGATTTCCTAAGCACTAGTGTTTTAAGGATCAGATTAAAAAGAGAATCCTAATGTGATTTCTTTATAATGGGTATGTTCCTTATCTTATCCTAGTGTCTAAACTTTTCTCCATGGCTGGACCCCCAAATAATATTCCTTTACGTGCTAAGGGGTATCTAGAGAGTGGGATAGGTTTAATAACTACCCTAACCCTAATGCGTACCCTAACCCAAACCCCAACCCTAAACCTAACACGTACCCTAATCCTAAACTGTACCCTAAACCGAGCCCTAACCCTAACACTAACCCTAACCCTAACCCTAACCCATAACCTACGCCATACCCGAAGCCCTCCCCGAACCCGTACCCTAAGCCGTACCCTAAGCCTAACCCTAAGCCTAACCCTAACCCTAGGCTACCCTTGACTGCTTCTGCCTCCAATAGATTTCCTATGCACTAGTGTTTTAAGGAACACCTTAAAAAGAGAATCCTAATGTGATTTCTTTATAATGGGTGTGTTCCTTATCTTATCCTAGTGTCTAAACTCTTCTCCATGGCTGGACCCCCAAATAATATTCCTTTACGTGCTAAGGGGTATCTAGAGAGTGGGATAGGTTTAATAACTACCCTAACCCTAACGCGTATCCTAACCCTAACCCCTACCCTAACCCTAACACGTACCCTAAACCTAACCCGTATCCTAAACGGAGCCCTAACCCTAACACTAACCCAAACCCTAACCCTAACCCATACCCTCCGCCGTACACGAACCCCTCCCCGAACCCGTACCCTACGCCGTACCCTAAGCCTAACCCTAAGCCTAACCCTAACCCTAGGCTACCCTTGACTGCTTCTGCCTCCAATAGATTTCCTAAGCACTAGTGTTTTAAGGAACAGCTTAAAAAGGGAATCCTAATGTGATTTCTTTATAATGTGTGTGTTCCTTATATTATCTTAGTGTCTAAACTCTTTTCCGTGGCTGGACCGCCAAATAATATTCCTTTACGTGCTAAGGGGTATCTAGAGAGTGGAATAGGTTTAATAACTACCCTAACCCTATTGCGTACCCTAACCCTAACACCTACCCTAACACTAACACGTACCCTAATCCTAACCCGTACCCTAAACAGAGCCCTAACCCTAACACTAACCCTAATCCTAACCCTAAGCCATAACCTACGCCGTACCCAAACCCCTCCCCGAACCCGTAACCTAAGCCGTACCCTAAGCCTAACCCCAAGCCTAACCCTAACCCTAGGCTACCCTTGACTGCGTCTACCTCCAATAGATTTCCTAAGCACTAGTGTTTTAAGGAACTGCTTAAAAAGAGAATCCTAATGTGATTTCTTTATAATGTGTGTGTTCCTTATATTATCTTAGTGTCTAAACTCTTCTCCATGGATGGACCCCCAAATAATATTGCTTTACGTGCTAAGGGGTATCTAGAGAGTGGGATAGGTTTAATAACTACCCTAACCCTAACGCGTACCCTAACCCTAACCCCTAACCTAACCCTAACACGTACCCTAATCCTAATCTGTACCGTAAACCGAGCCCTAACCCTAACACTAACCCTAACCCTAACCCTAACCCATACCCTAGGCCGTACCCGAAGCCCTCCCCGAACCCGTACCCTAAGCCGTACCCTAAGCCTAACCCTAAGCCTAACCCTAACCCTAGGCTACCCTTGAAAGCCTCTGCCTCCATTAGATTTCCTAAGCACTAGTGTTTTAAGGATCAGATTAAAAAGAGAATCCTAATGTGATTTCTTTATAATGGGTATGTTCCTTATCTTATCCTAGTGTCTAAACTTTTCTCCATGGCTGGACCCCCAAAAATATTCCTTTACGTGCTAAGGGGTATCTAGAGAGTGGGATAGGTTTAATAACTACACTAACCCTAACGCGTACCCTAACCCAAACCCCTACCCTAAACCTAACACGTACCCTAATCCTAAACAGTACCCTAAACCGAACCCTAACCCTAACACTAACCCTAATCCTAACCCTAACCCATACCCTACGCCATACCCGAAGCCCTCCCCGAACCCGTACCCTAAGCCGTACCCTAAGCCTAACCCTAAGCCTAACCCTAACCCTAGGCTACCCTTGACTGCTTCTGCCTCCAATAGATTTCCTATGCACTAGTGTTTTAAGGAACACCTTAAAAAGAGAATCCTAATGTGATTTCTTTATAATGGGTGTGTTCCTTATCTTATCCTAGTGTCTAAACTCTTCTCCATGGCTGGACCCCCAAATAATATTCCTTTACGTGCTAAGGGGTATCTAGAGAGTGGGATAGGTTTAATAACTACCCTAACCCTAACGCGTACCCTAACCCTAACCCCTACCCTAACCCTAACACGTACCCTAAACCTAACCCGTATCCTAAACGGAGCCCTAACCCTAACACTAACCCAAACCCTAACCCTAACCCATACCCTCCGCCGTACACGAACCCCTCCCCGAACCCGTACCCTAAGCCTTACCCTAAGCCTAACCCTAAGCCTAACCCTAACCCTAGGCTACCCTTGAAAGCTTCTGCCTCCAATAGATTTCCTAAGCACTAGTGTTTTAAGGAACAGCTTTAAAAGAGAATCCTAATGTGATTTCTTTATAATGGGTATGTTCCTTATCTTATCCTAGTGTCTAAACTTTTCTCCATGGCTGGACCCCCAAATAATATTCCTTTACGTGCTAAGGGGTATCTAGAGAGTGGGATAGGTTTAATAACTACCCTAACCCTAATGCGTACCCTAACCCTAACCCCTACCCTAACACTAACACGTACCCTAATCCTAACCCGTACCCTAAACAGAGCCCTAACCCTAACACTAACCCTAACCCTAACCCATACCCTACGCCATACCCGAACCCCTCCCCGAACCCATACCCTAAGCCGTACCCTAAGCCTAACCCTAAGCATAACCCTAACCCTAGGCTACCCTTGACTTCTTCTGCCTCCAATAGATTTTCTAAGCACTAGTGTTTTAAGGAACAGCTTAAAAAGAGAATCCTAATGTGATTTCTTTATAATGGGTGTGTTCCTTATCTTATCCTAGTGTCTAAACTCTTCTCCATGGCTGGACCTCCAAATAATATTCCTTTACGTGCTAAGGGCTATGTAGAGAGTGGGATAGGTTTAATAACTACACTAACCTTAACGCCTACCCTAACCCTAACCCCTACCGTAACCCTAACACGTACCCTAATCCTAACCAATACCCTAAACCGAGCCCTAACCCTAACACTAACCCTAACCCTAACCCTAACTCATACACTACGCCGTACCCGAAGCCCTCCCCGAACCCGTACCCTAAGCCGTACCCTAAGCCTAACCCTAAGCCTAACCCTAACCCTAGGCTACCCTTGACTGCTTCTGCCTCCAATAGATTTCCTATGCACTAGTGTTTTAAGGAACACCTTAAAAAGAGAATCCTAATGTGATTTCTTTATAATGGGTGTGTTCCTTATCTTATCCTAGTGTCTAAACTCTTCTCCATGGCTGGACCCCCAAATAATATTCCTTTACGTGCTAAGGGGTATCTAGAGAGTGGAGTAGGTTTAATAACTACACTAACCCTAACGCGTACCCTAACCCTAACCCCTACCCTAACCCTAACACGTACCCTAAACCTAACCCATATCCTAAACGGAGCCCTAACCCTAACACTAACCCAAACCCTAACCCTAACCGATACCCTCCGCCGTACACGAACCCCTCCCCGAACCCGTACCCTAAGCCTTACCCTAAGCCTAACCCTAAGCCTAACCCTAACCCTAGGCTACCCTTGAAAGCTTCTGCCTCCAATAGATTTCCTAAGCACTAGTGTTTTAAGGAACAGCTTTAAAAGAGAATCCTAATGTGATTTCTTTATAATGGGTATGTTCCTTATCTTATCCTAGTGTCTAAACTTTTCTCCATGGCTGGACCCCCAAATAATATTCCTTTACGTGCTAAGGGGTATCTAGAGAGTGGGATAGGTTTAATAACTACCCTAACCCTAATGCGTACCCTAACCCTAACCCCTACCCTAACACTAACACGTACCCTAATCCTAACCCATACCCTAAACAGAGCCCTAACCCTAACACTAACCCTAACCCTAACCCATACCCTACGCCATACACGAACCCCTCCCCGAACCCGTACCCTAAGCCGTACCCTAAGCCAAACCCTAAGCATAACCCTAACCCTAGGCTACCCTTGACTTCTTCTGCCTCCAATAGATTTTCTAAGCACTAGTGTTTTAAGGAACAGCTTAAAAACAGAATCCTAATGTGATTTCTTTATAATGGGTGTGTTCCTTATCTTATCCTAGTGTCTAAACTCTTCTCCATGGCTGGACCTCCAAATAATATTCCTTTACGTGCTAACGGCTATCTAGAGAGTGGGATAGGTTTAATAACTACACTAACCTTAACGCCTACCCTACCCCTAACCCCTACCGTAACCCTAACACGTACCCTAATCCTAACCAATACCCTAAACCGAGCCCTAACCCTGACACTAACCCTAACCCTAACCCTAACCCATACACTACGCCGTACCCGAAGCCCTCCCTGAAACCGTACCCTAAGCCGTACCCTAAGCCTAACCCTAAGCCTAACCCTAACACTAGGCTACCCTTGAAAGCTTCTGCCTCCAATAGATTTCCTAAGCACTAGTGTTTTAAGGAACAGCTTAAAAAGAGAATCCTAATGTGATTTCTTTATAATGGGTATGTTCCTTATCTTATCCTAGTGTCTAAACTTTTCTCCATGGCTGGACCCCCAAATAATATTCCTTTACGTGCTAAGGGGTATCTAGAGAGTGGGATAGGTTTAATCACTACCCTAACCCTAACACGTACACTAACCCTAACCACTACCCTAACCCTAACCCGTACCCTAATTCTAACCCATACCCTAAACTGAGCCCTAAACCTAACACTAACCCTAACCCTAACCCTAACCCATACCCTACGCCGTACCCGAACCCCTCCCAGAACCCGTACCCTAAGCCGTACCCTAAGCCTAACCCTAAGCCTAACCCTAACCCTAGGCTACCCTTGACTGCTTCTGCCTCCAATAGATTTCCTATGCACTAGTGTTTTAAGGAACACCTTAAAAAGAGAATCCTAATGTGATTTCTTTATAATGGGTGTGTTCCTTATCTTATCCTAGTGTCTAAACTCTTCTCCATGGCTGGACCACCAAATAATATTCCTTTACGTGCTAAGGGGTATCTAGAGAGTGGGATAGGTTTAATAACTACCCTAACCCTAACGCGTATCCTAACCCTAACCCCTACCCTAACCCTAACACGTAACCTAATCCTAACCCGTATCCTCAACGGAGCCCTAACCCTAACACTAACCAAAACCCTAACCCTAACCCATACCCTCCGCCGTACACGAACCCCTCCCCGAACCCGTACCCTACGCCGTACCCTAAGCCTAACCCTAAGCCTAACCCTAACCCTAGGCTACCCTTGACTGCTTCTGCCTCCAATAGATTTCCTAAGCACTAGTGTTTTAAGGAACAGCTTAAAAAGGGAATCCTAATGTGATTTCTTTATAATGTGTGTGTTCCTTATATTATCTTAGTGTCTAAACTCTTTTCCGTGGCTGGACCGCCAAATAATATTCCTTTACGTGCTAAGGGGTATCTAGAGAGTGGAATAGGTTTAATAACTACCCTAACCCTATTGCGTACCCTAACCCTAACACCTACCCTAACACTAACACGTACCCTAATCCTAACCCGTACCCTAAACAGAGCCCTAACCCTAACACTAACCCTAACCCTAACCCTAAGCCATAACCTACGCCGTACCCAAACCCCTCCCCGAACCCGTAACCTAAGCCGTACCCTAAGCCTAACCCCAAGCCTAACCCTAACCCTAGGCTACCCTTAACTGCGTCTGCCTCCAATAGATTTCCTAAGCACTAGTGTTTTAAGGAACTGCTTAAAAAGAGAATCCTAATGTGATTTCTTTATAATGTGTGTGTTCCTTATATTATCTTAGTGTCTAAACTCTTCTCCATGGATGGACCCCCAAATAATATTGCTTTACGTGCTAAGGGGTATCTAGAGAGTGGGATAGGTTTAATAACTACCCTAACCCTAACGCGTACCCTAACCCAAACCCCTAACCTAACCCTAACACGTACCCTAATCCTAATCTGTACCCTAAACCGAGCCCTAACCCTAACACTAACCCTAACCCTAACCCTAACCCATACCCTACGCCGTACCCGAAGCCCTCCCCGAACCCGTACCCTAAGCCGTACCCTAAGCCTAACCCTAAGCCTAACCCTAACCCTAGGCTACCCTTGAAAGCCTCTGCCTCCATTAGATTTCCTAAGCACTAGTGTTTTAAGGATCAGATTAAAAAGAGAATCCTAATGTGATTTCTTTATAATGGGTATGTTCCTTATCTTATCCTAGTGTCTAAACTTTTCTCCATGGCTGGACCCCCAAATAATATTCCTTTACGTGCTAAGGGGTATCTAGAGAGTGGGATAGGTTTAATAACTACCCTAACCCTAATGCGTACCCTAACCCAAACCCCAACCCTAAACCTAACACGTACCCTAATCCTAAACTGTACCCTAAACCGAGCCCTAACCCTAACACTAACCCTAACCCTAACCCTAACCCATAACCTACGCCATACCCGAAGCCCTCCCCGAACCCGTACCCTAAGCCGTACCCTAAGCCTAACCCTAAGCCTAACCCTAACCCTAGGCTACCCTTGACTGCTTCTGCCTCCAATAGATTTCCTATGCACTAGTGTTTTAAGGAACACCTTAAAAAGAGAATCCTAATGTGATTTCTTTATAATGGGTGTGTTCCTTATCTTATCCTAGTGTCTAAACTCTTCTCCATGGCTGGACCCCCAAATAATATTCCTTTACGTGCTAAGGGGTATCTAGAGAGTGGGATAGGTTTAATAACTACCCTAACCCTAACGCGTATCCTAACCCTAACCCCTACCCTAACCCTAACACGTACCCTAAACCTAACCCGTATCCTAAACGGAGCCCTAACCCTAACACTAACCCAAACCCTAACCCTAACCCATACCCTCCGCCGTACACGAACCCCTCCCCGAACCCGTACCCTACGCCGTATCCTAAGCCTAACCCTAAGCCTAACCCTAACCCTAGGCTACCCTTGACTGCTTCTGCCTCCAATAGATTTCCTAAGCACTAGTGTTTTAAGGAACAGCTTAAAAAGGGAATCCTAATGTGATTTCTTTATAATGTGTGTGTTCCTTATATTATCTTAGTGTCTAAACTCTTTTCCGTGGCTGGACCGCCAAATAATATTCCTTTACGTGCTAAGGGGTATCTAGAGAGTGGAATAGGTTTAATAACTACCCTAACCCTATTGCGTACCCTAACCCTAACACCTACCCTAACACTAACACGTACCCTAATCCTAACCCGTACCCTAAACAGAGCCCTAACCCTAACACTAACCCTAATCCTAACCCTAAGCCATAACCTACGCCGTACCCAAACCCCTCCCCGAACCCGTAACCTAAGCCGTACCCTAAGCCTAACCCCAAGCCTAACCCTAACCCTAGGCTACCCTTGACTGCGTCTGCCTCCAATAGATTTCCTAAGCACTAGTGTTTTAAGGAACTGCTTAAAAAGAGAATCCTAATGTGATTTCTTTATAATGTGTGTGTTCCTTATATTATCTTAGTGTCTAAACTCTTCTCCATGGATGGACCCCCAAATAATATTGCTTTACGTGCTAAGGGGTATCTAGAGAGTGGGATAGGTTTAATAACTACCCTAACCCTAACGCGTACCCTAACCCTAACCCCTAACCTAACCCTAACACGTACCCTAATCCTAATCTGTACCGTAAACCGAGCCCTAACCCTAACACTAACCCTAACCCTAACCCTAACCCATACCCTACGCCGTACCCGAAGCCCTCCCCGAACCCGTACCCTAAGCCGTACCCTAAGCCTAACCCTAAGCCTAACCCTAACCCTAGGCTACCCTTGAAAGCCTCTGCCTCCATTAGATTTCCTAAGCACTAGTGTTTTAAGGATCAGATTAAAAAGAGAATCCTAATGTGATTTCTTTATAATGGGTATGTTCCTTATCTTATCCTAGTGTCTAAACTTTTCTCCATGGCTGGACCCCCAAAAATATTCCTTTACGTGCTAAGGGGTATCTAGAGAGTGGGATAGGTTTAATAACTACACTAACCCTAACGCGTACCCTAACCCAAACCCCTACCCTAAACCTAACACGTACCCTAATCCTAAACTGTACCCTAAACCGAACCCTAACCCTAACACTAACCCTAATCCTAACCCTAACCCATACCCTACGCCATACCCGAAGCCCTCCCCGAACCCGTACCCTAAGCCGTACCCTAAGCCTAACACTAAGCCTAACCCTAACCCTAGGCTACCCTTGACTGCTTCTGCCTCCAATAGATTTCCTATGCACTAGTGTTTTAAGGAACACCTTAAAAAGAGAATCCTAATGTGATTTCTTTATAATGGGTGTGTTCCTTATCTTATCCTAGTGTCTAAACTCTTCTCCATGGCTGGACCCCCAAATAATATTCCTTTACGTGCTAAGGGGTATCTAGAGAGTGGGATAGGTTTAATAACTACCCTAACCCTAACGCGTACCCTAACCCTAACCCCTACCCTAACCCTAACACGTACCCTAAACCTAACCCGTATCCTAAACGGAGCCCTAACCCTAACACTAACCCAAACCCTAACCCTAACCCATACCCTCCGCCGTACACGAACCCCTCCCCGAACCCGTACCCTAAGCCTTACCCTAAGCCTAACCCTAAGCCTAACCCTAACCCTAGGCTACCCTTGAAAGCTTCTGCCTCCAATAGATTTCCTAAGCACTAGTGTTTTAAGGAACAGCTTTAAAAGAGAATCCTAATGTGATTTCTTTATAATGGGTATGTTCCTTATCTTATCCTAGTGTCTAAACTTTTCTCCATGGCTGGACCCCCAAATAATATTCCTTTACGTGCTAAGGGGTATCTAGAGAGTGGGATAGGTTTAATAACTACCCTAACCCTAATGCGTACCCTAACCCTAACCCCTACCCTAACACTAACACGTACCCTAATCCTAACCCGTACCCTAAACAGAGCCCTAACCCTAACACTAACCCTAACCCTAACCCATACCCTACGCCATACCCGAACCCCTCCCCGAACCCATACCCTAAGCCGTACCCTAAGCCTAACCCTAAGCATAACCCTAACCCTAGGCTACCCTTGACTTCTTCTGCCTCCAATAGATTTTCTAAGCACTAGTGTTTTAAGGAACAGCTTAAAAAGAGAATCCTAATGTGATTTCTTTATAATGGGTGTGTTCCTTATCTTATCCTAGTGTCTAAACTCTTCTCCATGGCTGGACCTCCAAATAATATTCCTTTACGTGCTAAGGGCTATGTAGAGAGTGGGATAGGTTTAATAACTACACTAACCTTAACGCCTACCCTAACCCTAACCCCTACCGTAACCCTAACACGTACCCTAATCCTAACCAATACCCTAAACCGAGCCCTAACCCTAACACTAACCCTAACCCTAACCCTAACTCATACACTACGCCGTACCCGAAGCCCTCCCCGAACCCGTACCCTAAGCCGTACCCTAAGCCTAACCCTAAGCCTAACCCTAACCCTAGGCTACCCTTGACTGCTTCTGCCTCCAATAGATTTCCTATGCACTAGTGTTTTAAGGAACACCTTAAAAAGAGAATCCTAATGTGATTTCTTTATAATGGGTGTGTTCCTTATCTTATCCTAGTGTCTAAACTCTTCTCCATGGCTGGACCCCCAAATAATATTCCTTTACGTGCTAAGGGGTATCTAGAGAGTGGGATAGGTTTAATAACTACCCTAACCCTAACGCGTACCCTAACCCTAACCCCTACCCTAACCCTAACACGTACCCTAAACCTAACCCATATCCTAAACGGAGCCCTAACCCTAACACTAACCCAAACCCTAACCCTAACCGATACCCTCCGCCGTACACGAACCCCTCCCCGAACCCGTACCCTAAGCCTTACCCTAAGCCTAACCCTAAGCCTAACCCTAACCCTAGGCTACCCTTGAAAGCTTCTGCCTCCAATAGATTTCCTAAGCACTAGTGTTTTAAGGAACAGCTTTAAAAGAGAATCCTAATGTGATTTCTTTATAATGGGTATGTTCCTTATCTTATCCTAGTGTCTAAACTTTTCTCCATGGCTGGACCCCCAAATAATATTCCTTTACGTGCTAAGGGGTATCTAGAGAGTGGGATAGGTTTAATAACTACCCTAACCCTAATGCGTACCCTAACCCTAACCCCTACCCTAACACTAACACGTACCCTAATCCTAACCCATACCCTAAACAGAGCCCTAACCCTAACACTAACCCTAACCCTAACCCATACCCTACGCCATACACGAACCCCTCCCCGAACCCGTACCCTAAGCCGTACCCTAAGCCAAACCCTAAGCATAACCCTAACCCTAGGCTACCCTTGACTTCTTCTGCCTCCAATAGATTTTCTAAGCACTAGTGTTTTAAGGAACAGCTTAAAAACAGAATCCTAATGTGATTTCTTTATAATGGGTGTGTTCCTTATCTTATCCTAGTGTCTAAACTCTTCTCCATGGCTGGACCTCCAAATAATATTCCTTTACGTGCTAACGGCTATCTAGAGAGTGGGATAGGTTTAATAACTACACTAACCTTAACGCCTACCCTACCCCTAACCCCTACCGTAACCCTAACACGTACCCTAATCCTAACCAATACCCTAAACCGAGCCCTAACCCTGACACTAACCCTAACCCTAACCCTAACCCATACACTACGCCGTACCCGAAGCACTCCCCGAACCCGTACCCTAAGCCGTACCATAAGCCTAACCCTAAGCCTAACCCTAACCCTAGGCTACCCTTGACTGCTTCTGCCTCCAATAGATTTCCTATGCACTAGTGTTTTAAGGAACACCTTAAAAAGAGAATCCTAATGTGATTTCTTTATAATGGGTGTGTTCCTTATCTTATCCTAGTGTCTAAACTCTTCTCCATGGCTGGACCCCCAAATAATATTCCTTTACGTGCTAAGGGGTATCTAGAGAGTGAGATAGGTTTAATAACTACCCTAACCCTAACGCGTACCCTAACCCTAACCCCTACCCTAACCCTAACACGTACCCTAAACCTAACCCGTATCCTAAACGGAGCCCTAACCCTAACACTAACCCAAACCCTAACCCTAACCCATACCCTCCGCCGTACACGAACCCCTCCCCGAACCCGTACCCTAAGCCTTACCCTAAGCCTAACCCTAAGCCTAACCCTAACCCTAGGCTACCCTTGAAAGCTTCTGCCTCCAATAGATTTCCTAAGCACTAGTGTTTTAAGGAACAGCTTTAAAAGAGAATCCTAAAGTGATTTTTTTATAATGGGTATGTTCCTTATCTTATCCTGGTGTCTAAACTTTTCTCCATGGCTGGACCCCCAAATAATATTCCTTTACGTGCTAAGGGGTATCTAGAGAGTGGGATAGGTTTAATAACTACCCTAACCCTAATGCGTACCCTAACCCTAACCCCTACCCTAACACTAACACGTACCCTAATCCTAACCCATACCCTAAACAGAGCCCTAACCCTAACACTAACCCTAACCCTAACCCTAACCCATACCCTACGCCGTACCCGAACCCCTCCCAGAACCCGTACCCTAAGCCGTACCCTAAGCCTAACCCTAAGCCTAACCCTAACCCTAGGCTACCCTTGACTGCTTCTGCCTCCAATAGATTTCCTATGCACTAGTGTTTTAAGGAACACCTTAAAAAGAGAATCCTAATGTGATTTCTTTATAATGGGTGTGTTCCTTATCTTATCCTAGTGTCTAAACTCTTCTCCATGGCTGGACCACCAAATAATATTCCTTTACGTGCTAAGGGGTATCTAGAGAGTGGGATAGGTTTAATCACTACCCTAACCCTAACGCGTATCCTAACCCTAACCCCTACCCTAACCCTAACACGTAAACTAATCCTAACCCGTATCCTAAACGGAGCCCTAACCCTAACACTAACCCAAACCCTAACCCTAACCCATACCCTCCGCCGTACACGAACCCCTCCCCGAACCCGTACCCTACGCCGTACCCTAAGCCTAACCCTAAGCCTAACCCTAACCCTAGGCTACCCTTGACTGCTTCTGCCTCCAATAGATTTCCTAAGCACTAGTGTTTTAAGGAACAGCTTAAAAAGGGAATCCTAATGTGATTTCTTTATAATGTGTGTGTTCCTTATATTATCTTAGTGTCTAAACTCTTTTCCGTGGCTGGACCGCCAAATAATATTCCTTTACGTGCTAAGGGGTATCTAGAGAGTGGGATAGGTTTAATAACTACCCTAACCCTATCGCGTACCCTAACCCTAACACCTACCCTAACACTAACACGTACCCTAATCCTAACCCGTACCCTAAACAGAGCCCTAACCCTAACACTAAGCCTAACCCTAACCCTAAGCCATAACCTACGCCGTACCCAAACCCCTCCCCGAACCCGTACCCTAAGCCGTACCCTAAGCCTAACCCCAAGCCTAACCCTAACCCTAGGCTACCCTTGACTGCGTCTGCCTCCAACAGATTTCCTAAGCACTAGTGTTTTAAGGAACTGCTTAAAAAGAGAATCCTAATGTGATTCCTTTATAATGTGTGTGTTCCTTATATTATCTTAGTGTCTAAACTCTTCTCCATGGATGGACCCCCAAATAATATTGCTTTACGTGCTAAGGGGTATCTAGAGAGTGGGATAGGTTTAATAACTACCCTAACCCTAACGCGTACCCTAACCCAAACCCCTAACCTAACCCTAACACGTACCCTAATCCTAATCTGTACCCTAAACCGAGCCCTAACCCTAACACTAACCCTAACCCTAACCCATACCCTACGCCGTACCCGAAGCCCTCCCCGAACCCGTACCCTAAGCCGTACCCTAAGCCTAACCCTAAGCCTATCCCTAACCCTAGGCTACCCTTGACTGCTTCTGCCTACAATACATTTACTAAGCACTAGTGTTTTAAGGAAGAGCTTAAAAAGAGAATCCTAATGTGATTTCTTTATAATAGGTGTGTTCCTTATCTTATCATAGTGTCTAAACTCTTCTCCATGGCTGGACCACCAAATAATATTCCTTTACGTGCTAAGGGGTATCTAGAGAGTGGGATAGGTTTAATAACTACCCTAACCCTAACGCGTAGCCTAACCCTAACCCCTACCCTAACCCTAACACGTACTCTAATCCTAACCCGTATCCTAAACGGAGCCCTAACCCTAACATTAACCCAAATCCTAACCCTAACCGATACCCTCCGCGGTACACGAACCCCTCCCCGAACCCATACCCTACGCCGTACCTTAACCCTAACCCTAACCCTAACTCATACCCTACGCCATATCCGAAACCCTACCCGAGCCCGTACCCTAAGCCGTGCCTATACCTAACCCTAAGCCTAAACCTAACCCTAGGCTACCCTTGACTGCTTCTGCCTCCAATAGATTTCCTAAGCACTAGTGTTTTAAGGAACAGCTTTAAAAGAGAATCCCAATGTGATTTCTTTATAATGGGTATGTTCCTTATCTTATCCTAGTGTCTAAACTTTTCTCCATGGCTGGACCCCCAAATAATATTCCTTTACGTGCTAAGGGGTATCTAGAGAGTGGGATAGGTTTAATAACTACCATAACCCTAATGCGTACCCTAACCCTAACCCCTACCCTAACACTAACACGTACCTTAATCCTAACCCGTACCCTAAACAGAGCCCTAACCCTAACACTAACCCTAACCCTAACCCATACCCTACGCCATACCCGAACCCCTCCCCGAACCCGTACCCTAAGCCGTACCCTAAGCCTAACCCTAAGCATAACACTAACCCTAGGCTACCCTTGACTTCTTCTGCCTCCAATAGATTTTCTAAGCACTAGTGTTTTAAGGAACAGCTTAAAAAGAGAATCCTAATGTGATTTCTTTATAATGGGTGTGTTCCTTATCTTATCCTAGTGTCTAAACTCTTCTCCATGGCTTGACCTCCAAATAATATTCCTTTACGTGCTAAGGGCTATCTAGAGAGTGGGATAGGTTTAATAACTACACTAACCTTAACGCCTACCCTAACCCTAACCCCTACCGTAACCCTAACACGTACCCTAATCCTAACCAATACCCTAAACCGAGCCCTAACCCTAACACTAACCCTAACCCTAACCCTAACCCATACACTACGCCGTACCCGAAGCCCTCCCCGAAACCGTACCCTAAGCCGTACCCTAAGCCTAACCCTAAGCCTAACCCTAACACTAGGCTACCCTTGAAAGCTTCTGCCTCCAATAGATTTCCTAAGCACTAGTGTTTTAAGGAACAGCTTAAAAAGAGAATCCTAATGTGATTTCTTTATATTGGGTATGTTCCTTATCTTATCCTAGTGTCTAAACTTTTCTCCATGGCTGGACCCCCAAATAATATTCCTTTACGTGCTAAGGGGTATCTAGAGAGTGGGATAGGTTTAATCACTACCCTAACCCTAACACGTACACTAACCCTAACCACTACCCTAACCCTAACACGTACCCTAATTCTAACCCATACCCTAAACTGAGCCCTAAACCTAACACTAACCCTAACCCTAACCCTAACCCATACCCTACGCCGTACCCGAACCCCTCCCAGAACCCGTACCCTAAGCCGTACCCTAAGCCTAACCCTAAGCCTAACCCTAACCCTAGGCTACCCTTGACTGCTTCTGCCTCCAATAAATTTCCTATGCACTAGTGTTTTAAGGAACACCTTAAAAAGAGAATCCTAATGTGATTTCTTTATAATGGGTGTGTTCCTTATCTTATCCTAGGGTCTAAACTCTTCTCCATGGCTGGACCCCCAAATAATATTCCTTTACGTGCTAAGGGGTATCTAGAGAGTGGGATAGGTTTAATAACTACCCTAACCCTAACGCGTACCCTAACCCTAACCCCTACCCTAACCCTAACACGTACCGTAATCCTAACCCGTATCCTAAACGGAGCCCTAACCCTAACACTAACCCTAACCCTAATCCTAAGCCATACCCTACGCCGTACACGAACCCCTCCCCGAATGCTTACCCTAAGTCGTACCCTAAGCCTAACCCTAAGCCTAACCCTAACCCTAGGCTACCCTTGACTGCTTCTGCCTCCAATAGATTTCCTAAGCACTAGTGTTTTAAGGAACAGCTTAAAAAGGGAATCCTAATGTGATTTCTTTATAATGTGTGTGTTCCTCATATTATCTTAGTGTCTAAACTCTTATCCATGGCTGGCCCCCCAAATAATATTCCTTTATGTGCTAAGGGGTATCTAGAGAGTGGGATAGGATTAATAACTACCCTAACCCTAACACGTACCCTAACCCTAACCCCTACCCTAACCCTAACACGTACCCTAATCCTAACCCGTACCCTAAACCGAGCCCTAACCTTAACACTAACCCTAACCCTAACCCTAAGCCATACCCTACACCGTACCCGAAGCCCTCCCCGAACCCGTACCCTAAGCCGTACCCTAAGCCTAACCCTAAGCCTAACCCTAACCCTAGGCTACCCTTGACTGCTTCTGCCTCCAATAGATTTCCTAAGCACTAGTGTTTTAAGGAACAGCTTAAAAAGGGAATCCTAATGTGATTTCTTTATAATGGGTGTGTTCCTTATCTTATCCTAGTGTCTAAATTCTTCTCCATGGCTGGACCCCCAAATAATATTCCTTTACGTGCTAAGGGGTATCTAGAGAGTGGGATAGGTTTAATAACTACCCTAATCCGAATGCGTACCCTAACCCTAACCCCTACCCTAACACTAACATGTACCCTAATCCTAATCCGTACCCAAAACCGAGCCCTAACCCTAACACTAACCCTAACCCTAACCCTAACCCATACCCTACGCCGTACCCGAAGCCCTCCCCGAACCCTTATCCTAAGCCGTACCCTAAGCCTAACCCTAAGCCTAACCCTAACCCTGGGCTACCCTTGACTGCTTCTGCCTCCAATAGATTTTCTAAGCACTAGTGTTTTAAAAAAGAGCTTAAAAAGAGAATCCTAATGTGATTTCTTTATAATGTGTTTTCATTATATTATCTTAGTGTCTAAACTCTTCTCCATGGATGGACCCCCAAATAATATTGCTTTACGTGCTAAGGGGTATCTAGAGAGTGGGATAGGTTTAATAACTACCCTAACCCTAACGCGTACCCTAAACCAAACCCCTACCCTAACCCTAACACGTACCCTAATCCTAACCTGTACCCTAAACCGAGCCCTAACCCTAACACTAACCCTAACTCTAACCCTAACCCATACCCTACGCCGTACCCGAAGCCCTCCCCGAACCCCTACCCTAAGCCGTACCCTAAGCCTAACCCTAAGCCTAACCCTAACCCTAGGCTACCCTTGACTGCTTCTGCCTCCAATAGATTTCCTAAGCACTAGTGTTTTAAGGAACAGCTTAAAAAGGGAATCCTAATGTGATTTCTTTATAATGTGTGAGTTCCTTATATTATCTTAGTGTCTAAACTCTTCTCCGTGGCTGGACCCCCAAATAATATTCCTTTACGTGCTAAGGGGTATCTAGAGAGTGGGATAGGATTAATAACTACCCTAATCCGAACGCGTACCCTAACCCTAACCCCTACTCTAACACTAACATGTACCCTAATCCTAAGCCGTACCCAAAACCGAGCCCTAACCCTAACACTAACCCTAACCCTAACCCTAACCCATACCCTACGCCGTACCCGAAGCCCTCCCCGAACCCGTATCCTAAGCCGTACCCTAAGCCTAACCCTAAGCCTAACCCTAACCCTGGGCTACCCTTGACTGCTTCTGCCTCCAATAGATTTTCTAAGCACTAGTGTTTTAAGGAACAGCTTAAAAAGAGAATCCTAATGTGATTTCTTTATAATAGGTGTGTTCCTTATCTTATCCGAGTGTCTAAACTCTTCTCCATGGCTGGACCTCCAAATAATATTCCTTTACGTGCTAAGTGGTATCTAGAGAGTGGGATAGGTTTAATAACTACACTAACCCTAACGCGTACCCTAACCCTAACCCCTACCGTAACCCTAACACGTACCCTAATCTTAACCAATACCCTAAACCGAGCCCTAACCCTAACACTAACCCTAACCCTAACCCTAACCCATACCCTATGCCGTACCCGAACCCCTCCCAGAACCCGTAACCTAAGCCGTACCATAACCCTAACCCTAACCCTAACTCATACCCTACGCCATATCCGAACCCCTCCCCGAACCCATACCCTAAGCCGTACACTAAACCTAACCCTAAGCCTAACCCTAACCCTAGGGTACCCTTGACAGCTTCTG
This sequence comes from Balaenoptera physalus, assembly GCF_965194825.1. Lineage (NCBI taxonomy): Eukaryota > Metazoa > Chordata > Mammalia > Artiodactyla > Balaenopteridae > Balaenoptera > Balaenoptera physalus. Next base: position 82,227,043 of record NC_138899.1, on the reverse strand, counting down.
CCTCCAATAGATTTCCTAAGCACTAGTGTTTTAAGGAACAGCTTAAAAAGAGAATCCTAATGTGATTTCTTTATATTGGGTATGTTCCTTATCTTATCATAGTGTCTAAACTTTTCTCCATGGCTGGACCCCCAAATAATATTCCTTTACGTGCTAAGGGGTATCTAGAGAGTGGGATAGGTTTAATCACTACCCTAACCCTAACACGTACACTAACCCTAACCACTACCCTAACCCTAACACGTACCCTAATTCTAACCCATACCCTAAACCGAGCCCTAAACCTAACACTAACCCTAACCCTAACCCTAACCCATACCCTACGCCGTACCCGAAACCCTCCCCGAACCCGTACCCTAAGCCGTACCCTAACACTAACCCTAAGCCTAACCCTAACCCTAGGCTACCCTTGACTGCTTCTGCCTCCAATAGATTTCCTAAGCACTAGTGTTTTAAGGAAGAGCTTAAAAAGAGAATCCTTATGTGATTTCTTTATAATAGGTGTGTTCCTTATCTTTTCCTAGTGTCTAAACTCTTCTCCATGGCTGGACCCCCAAATAATATTCCTTTACGTGCTAAGGGGTATCTAGAGAGTGGGATAGGTTTAATAACTACCCTAACCCTAACGCGTACCCTAACCCTAACCCCTAACCTAACCCTAAAACGTACCCAAATCCTAACCCGTATCCTAAACGGAGCCCTAACCCTAACACTAACCCAAACCCTAACCCTAACCCATACCCTCCGCCGTACCCGAACCCCTCCCCGAACCCGTACCCTAAGCCGTACCCTAAGCCTAACCCCAAGCCTAAACCTAACACTAGGCTACCCTTGACTTCTTCTGCCTCCAATAGATTTCCTAAGCACTAGTGTTTTAAGGAACAGCTTAAAAAGAGAATCCTAATGTGATTTCTTTATAATGTGTTTTCATTATATTATCTTAGTGTCTAAACTCTTCTCCATGGCTGGACCCCCAAATAATATTCCTTTACGTGCTATGGGGTATCTAGAGACTGGGATAGGTTTAATAACTACCCTAACCCTAACGCGTACCCTAAACCAAACCCCTACCCTAACCCTAAGACGTGCCCTAATACCTATCCCGTACACTAAACCGAGCCCTAACCCTAACACTAACCCTAACCCTAACCTAACCCATACCCTACGCCGTACCCGAAGCCGTCCCCGAACCCGTACCCTACGCCCTACTCTAAGCCTAACCCTAAGCCTAACCCTAACCCTAGGCTACCCTTGACTGCTTCTGCCTCCAATACATTTACTAAGCACTAGTGTTTTAAGGAAGAGCTTAAAAAGAGAATCCTAATGTGATTTCTTTATAATAGGTGTGTTCCTTATCTTATCATAGTGTCTAAACTCTTCTCCATGGCTGGACCACCAAATAATATTCCTTTACGTGCTAAGGGGTATCTAGAGAGTGGGATAGGTTTAATAACTACCCTAACCCTAACGCGTAGCCTAACCCTAACCCCTACCCTAACCCTAACACGTACTCTAATCCTAACCCGTATCCTAAACGGAGCCCTAACCCTAACATTAACCCAAATCCTAACCCTAACCGATACCCTCCGCGGTACACGAACCCCTCCCCGAACCCATACCCTACGCCGTACCTTAACCCTAACCCTAACCCTAACTCATACCCTACGCCATATCCGAAACCCTACCCGAGCCCGTACCCTAAGCCGTGCCTATACCTAACCCTAAGCCTAAACCTAACCCTAGGCTACCCTTGACTGCTTCTGCCTCCAATAGATTTCCTAAGCACTAGTGTTTTAAGGAACAGCTTTAAAAGAGAATCCCAATGTGATTTCTTTATAATGGGTATGTTCCTTATCTTATCCTAGTGTCTAAACTTTTCTCCATGGCTGGACCCCCAAATAATATTCCTTTACGTGCTAAGGGGTATCTAGAGAGTGGGATAGGTTTAATAACTACCATAACCCTAATGCGTACCCTAACCCTAACCCCTACCCTAACACTAACACGTACCTTAATCCTAACCCGTACCCTAAACAGAGCCCTAACCCTAACACTAACCCTAACCCTAACCCATACCCTACGCCATACCCGAACCCCTCCCCGAACCCGTACCCTAAGCCGTACCCTAAGCCTAACCCTAAGCATAACACTAACCCTAGGCTACCCTTGACTTCTTCTGCCTCCAATAGATTTTCTAAGCACTAGTGTTTTAAGGAACAGCTTAAAAAGAGAATCCTAATGTGATTTCTTTATAATGGGTGTGTTCCTTATCTTATCCTAGTGTCTAAACTCTTCTCCATGGCTGGACCTCCAAATAATATTCCTTTACGTGCTAAGGGCTATCTAGAGAGTGGGATAGGTTTAATAACTACACTAACCTTAACGCCTACCCTAACCCTAACCCCTACCGTAACCCTAACACGTACCCTAATCCTAACCAATACCCTAAACCGAGCCCTAACCCTAACACTAACCCTAACCCTAACCCTAACCCATACACTACGCCGTACCCGAAGCCCTCCCCGAAACCGTACCCTAAGCCGTACCCTAAGCCTAACCCTAAGCCTAACCCTAACACTAGGCTACCCTTGAAAGCTTCTGCCTCCAATAGATTTCCTAAGCACTAGTGTTTTAAGGAACAGCTTAAAAAGAGAATCCTAATGTGATTTCTTTATATTGGGTATGTTCCTTATCTTATCCTAGTGTCTAAACTTTTCTCCATGGCTGGACCCCCAAATAATATTCCTTTACGTGCTAAGGGGTATCTAGAGAGTGGGATAGGTTTAATCACTACCCTAACCCTAACACGTACACTAACCCTAACCACTACCCTAACCCTAACACGTACCCTAATTCTAACCCATACCCTAAACTGAGCCCTAAACCTAACACTAACCCTAACCCTAACCCTAACCCATACCCTACGCCGTACCCGAACCCCTCCCAGAACCCGTACCCTAAGCCGTACCCTAAGCCTAACCCTAAGCCTAACCCTAACCCTAGGCTACCCTTGACTGCTTCTGCCTCCAATAAATTTCCTATGCACTAGTGTTTTAAGGAACACCTTAAAAAGAGAATCCTAATGTGATTTCTTTATAATGGGTGTGTTCCTTATCTTATCCTAGGGTCTAAACTCTTCTCCATGGCTGGACCCCCAAATAATATTCCTTTACGTGCTAAGGGGTATCTAGAGAGTGGGATAGGTTTAATAACTACCCTAACCCTAACGCGTACCCTAACCCTAACCCCTACCCTAACCCTAACACGTACCGTAATCCTAACCCGTATCCTAAACGGAGCCCTAACCCTAACACTAACCCTAACCCTAATCCTAAGCCATACCCTACGCCGTACACGAACCCCTCCCCGAATGCTTACCCTAAGTCGTACCCTAAGCCTAACCCTAAGCCTAACCCTAACCCTAGGCTACCCTTGACTGCTTCTGCCTCCAATAGATTTCCTAAGCACTAGTGTTTTAAGGAACAGCTTAAAAAGGGAATCCTAATGTGATTTCTTTATAATGTGTGTGTTCCTCATATTATCTTAGTGTCTAAACTCTTATCCATGGCTGGCCCCCCAAATAATATTCCTTTATGTGCTAAGGGGTATCTAGAGAGTGGGATAGGATTAATAACTACCCTAACCCTAACACGTACCCTAACCCTAACCCCTACCCTAACCCTAACACGTACCCTAATCCTAACCCGTACCCTAAACCGAGCCCTAATCCTAACACTAACCCTAACCCTAACCCTAAGCCATACCCTACACAGTACCCGAAGCCCTCCCCGAACCCGTACCCTAAGCCGTACCCTAAGCCTAACCCTAAGCCTAACCCTAACCCTAGGCTACCCTTGACTGCTTCTGCCTCCAATAGATTTCCTAAGCACTAGTGTTTTAAGGAACAGCTTAAAAAGGGAATCCTAATGTGATTTCTTTATAATGGGTGTGTTCCTTATCTTATCCTAGTGTCTAAATTCTTCTCCATGGCTGGACCCCCAAATAATATTCCTTTACGTGCTAAGGGGTATCTAGAGAGTGGGATAGGTTTAATAACTACCCTAATCCGAATGCGTACCCTAACCCTAACCCCTACCCTAACACTAACATGTACCCTAATCCTAAGCCGTACCCAAAACCGAGCCCTAACCCTAACACTAACCCTAACCCTAACCCTAACCCATACCCTACGCCGTACCCGAAGCCCTCCCCGAACCCTTATCCTAAGCCGTACCCTAAGCCTAACCCTAAGCCTAACACTAACCCTGGGCTACCCTTGACTGCTTCTGCCTCCAATAGATTTTCTAAGCACTAGTGTTTTAAAAAAGAGCTTAAAAAGAGAATCCTAATGTGATTTCTTTATAATGTGTTTTCATTATATTATCTTAGTGTCTAAACTCTTCTCCATGGATGGACCCCCAAATAATATTGCTTTACGTGCTAAGGGGTATCTAGAGAGTGGGATAGGTTTAATAACTACCCTAACCCTAACGCGTACCCTAAACCAAACCCCTACCCTAACCCTAACACGTACCCTAATCCTAACCTGTACCCTAAACCGAGCCCTAACCCTAACACTAACCCTAACTCTAACCCTAACCCATACCCTACGCCGTACCCGAAGCCCTCCCTGAACCCCTACCCTAAGCCGTACCCTAAGCCTAACCCTAAGCCTAACCCTAACCCTAGGCTACCCTTGACTGCTTCTGCCTCCAATAGATTTCCTATGCACTAGTGTTTTAAGGAACACCTTAAAAAGAGAATCCTAATGTGATTTCTTTATAATGGGTGTGTTCCTTATCTTATCCTAGTGTCTAAACTCTTCTCCATGGCTGGACCCCCAAATAATATTCCTTTACGTGCTATGCGGTATCTAGAGACTGGGATAGGTTTAATAACTACCCTAACCCTAACGCGTACCCTAACCCTAAACCCTACCCTAACCCTAAGACGTACCCTAATCCTATCCCGTACACTAAACCGAGCCCTAACCCTAACACTAACCCTAACCCTAACCTAACCCATACCCTGCGCGGTACTCGAAGCCCTCCCCGAACCCGTACCCTAAGCCGTACCCTAAGCCTAACCCTAAGCCTAACCCTAACCCTAGGCTACCCTTGACTGCTTCTGCCTCCAATAGATTTCCTAAGCACTAGTGTTTTAAGGAACAGCTTAAAAAGAGAATCCTAATGTGATTGCTTTATAATGGGTGTGTTCCTTATCTTATCCTAGTGTCTAAACTCTTCTCCATGGCTGGACTCCCAAATAATATTCCTTTACGTGCTAAGGGGTATCTAGAGAGTGGGATAGGTTTAATAACTACACTAACCCTAACGCGTACCCTAACCCTAACCCCTACCCTAACCCTAACACGTACCCTAATCCTAACCCGTATCCTAAACGGAGCCCTAACCCTAACATTAACCCAAATCCTAACCCTAACCGATACCCTCCGCGGTACACGAACCCCTCCCCGAACCCATACCCTACGCCGTACCTTAACCCTAACCCTAACCCTAACTCATACCCTACGCCATATCCGAAACCCTACCCGAGCCCGTACCCTAAGCCGTGCCTATACCTAACCCTAAGCCTAAACCTAACCCTAGGCTACCCTTGACAGCTTCTGCCTCCACTAGATTTCCTAAGCACTAGTGTTTTAAGGAACAGCTTAAAAAGAGAATCCTAATGTGATTTCTTTATATTGGGTATGTTCCTTATCTTATCCTAGTGTCTAAACTTTTCTCCATGGCTGGACCCCCAAATAATATTCCTTTACGTGCTAAGGGGTATCTAGAGAGTAGGATAGGTTTAATCACTACCCTAACCCTAACATGTACACTAACCCTAACCCTAACACGTACCCTAATACTAACCCAGAACCTAAACCGAGCCCTAACCCTAACACTAACCCTAACCCTAACCCTAACCCATACCCTCCGCCGTACCCGAACCCCTCCCCGAACCCGTACCCTAAGCCGTACCCTAAGCCTAACCCCAAGCCTAAACCTAACACTAGGCTACCCTTGACTGCTTCTGCCTCCAATAGATTTCCTAAGCACTAGTGTTTTAAGGAACAGCTTAAAAAGAGAATCCTAATGTGATTTCTTTATAATGTGTTTTCATTATATTATCTTAGTGTCTAAACTCTTCTCCATGGATGGACCCCCAAATAATATTGCTTTACGTGCTAAGGGGTATCTAGAGAGTGGGATAGGTTTAATAACTACCCTAACCCTAACGCGTACCCTAAACCAAACCCCTACCCTAACCCTAACACGTACCCTAATCCTAACCCATACCCTAAACCGAGCCCTAAACCTAACACTAACCCTAACCCTAACCCTAACACATACCCTACGCCGTACCCGAACCCCTCCCAGAACCCGTACCCTAAGCCGTACCCTAACACTAACCCTAAGCCTAACCCTAACCCTAGGCTACCCTTGACTGCTTCTGCCTCCAATAGATTTCCTAAGCACTAGTGTTTTAAGGAAGAGCTTAAAAAGAGAATCCTAATGTGATTTCTGTATAATAGGTGTGTTCCTTATCTTATCCTAGTGTCTAAACTCTTCTCCATGGCTGGACCACCAAATAATATTCCTTTACGTGCTAAGGGGTATCTAGAGAGTGGGATAGGATTAATAACTACCCTAACCCTAACACGTACCCTAACCCTAACCCCTACCCTAACCCTAACACGTACCCTAATCCTAACCCGTACCCTAAACCGAGCCCTAACTCTAACACTAACCCTAACCCTAACCCTAAGCCATACCCTACGCCGTACCCGAAGCCCTCCCCGAACCCGTACCCTAAGCCGTACCCTAAGACTAACCCTAAGCCTAACCCTAACCCTAGGCTACCCTTGACTGCTTCTGCCTCCAATAGATTTCCTAAGCACTAGTGTTTTAAAGAACAGCTTAAAAAGAGAATCTTAATGTGATTGCTTTATAATGGGTGTGTTCCTTATCTTATCCTAGTGTCTAAACTCTTCTCCATGGCTGGACCCCCAAATAATATTCCTCTACGTGCTAAGGGGTATCTAGAGACTGGGATAGGTTTAATAACTACCCTAACCTTAACGCGTACCCTAACCCTAACCCCTACCCTAACACTAACACGTACCTTAATCCTAATCAATACCCTAAACCGAGCCCTAACCCTAACACTAACCCTAACCCTAACCCTAACCCATACCCTACGCCGTACCCGAAGCCGTCCCCGAACCCGTACCCTAAGCCCTACCCTAAGCCTAACCCTAAGCCTAACCCTAACCCTAGGCTACCCTTGACTGCTTCTGCCTCCAATAGATTTCCTAAGCACTAGTGTTTTAAGGAAGAGCTTAAAAAGAGAATCCTAATGTGATTTCTTTATAATAGGTGTGTTCCTTATCTTATCCTAGTGTCTAAACTCTTCTCCATGGCTGGACCACCAAATAATATTCCTTTACGTGCTAAGGGGTATCTAGAGAGTGGGATAGGTTTAATAACTACCCTAACCCTAACGCGTATCCTAACCCTAACACCTACCCTAACCCTAACACGTAACCTAATCCTAACCCGTATCCTAAACGGAGCCCTAACCCTTACACTAACCCAAACCCTAACCCTAACCCATACCCTCCGCCGTACACGAACCCCTCCCCGAACCCGTACCCTACGCCGTGCCCTAAGGCTAACCCTAAGCCTAACCCTAACCCTAGGCTACCCTTGACTGCTTCTGCCTCCAATAGATTTCCTAAGCACTAGTGTTTTAAGGAACAGCTTAAAAAGGGAATCCTAATGTGATTTCTTTATAATGTGTGTGTTCCTTATATTATCTTAGTGTCTAAACTCTTTTCCGTGGCTGGACCGCCAAATAATATTCCTTTACGTGCTAAGGGGTATCTAGAGAGTGGAATAGGTTTAATAACTACCCTAACCCTATTGCGTACCCTAACCCTAACACCTACCCTAACACTAACACGTACCCTAATCCTAACCCGTACCCTAAACAGAGCCCTACCCCTAACACTAACCCTAACCCTAACCCTAAGCCATAACCTACGCCGTACCCAAACCCCTCCCCGAACCCGTAACCTAAGCCGTACCCTAAGCCTAACCCCAAGCCTAACCCTAACCCTAGGCTACCCTTGACTGCGTCTGCCTCCAATAGATTTCCTAAGCACTAGTGTTTTAAGGAACTGCTTAAAAAGAGAATCCTAATGTGATTTCTTTATAATGTGTGTGTTCCTTATATTATCTTAGTGTCTAAACTCTTCTCCATGGATGGACCCCCAAATAATATTGCTTTACGTGCTAAGGGCTATCTAGAGAGTGGGATAGGTTTAATAACTACCCTAACCCTAACGCGTACCCTAACCCTAACCCCTAACCTAACCCTAACACGTACCCTAATCCTAATCTGTACCCTAAACCGAGCCCTAACCCTAACACTAACCCTAACCCTAACCCTAACCCATACCCTACGCCGTACCCGAAGCCCTCCCCGAACCCGTACCCTAAGCCGTACCCTAAGCCTAACCCTAAGCCTAACCCTAACCCTAGGCTACCCTTGAAAGCCTCTGCCTCCATTAGATTTCCTAAGCACTAGTGTTTTAAGGATCAGATTAAAAAGAGAATCCTAATGTGATTTCTTTATAATGGGTATGTTCCTTATCTTATCCTAGTGTCTAAACTTTTCTCCATGGCTGGACCCCCAAATAATATTCCTTTACGTGCTAAGGGGTATCTAGAGAGTGGGATAGGTTTAATAACTACACTAACCCTAACGCGTACCCTAACCCAAACCCCTACCCTAAACCTAACACGTACCCTAATCCTAAACTGTACCCTAAACCGAGCCCTAACCCTAACACTAACCCTAACCCTAACCCTAACCCATACCCTACGCCATACCCGAAGCCCTCCCCGAACCCGTACCCTAAGCCGTACCCTAAGCCTAACCCTAAGCCTAACCCTAACCCTAGGCTACCCTTGACTGCTTCTGCCTCCAATAGATTTCCTATGCACTAGTGTTTTAAGGAACACCTTAAAAAGAGAATCCTAATGTGATTTCTTTATAATGGGTGTGTTCCTTATCTTATCCTAGTGTCTAAACTCTTCTCCATGGCTGGACCCCCAAATAATATTCCTTTACGTGCTAAGGGGTATCTAGAGAGTGGGATAGGTTTAATAACTACCCTAACCCTAACGCGTACCCTAACCCTAACCCCTACCCTAACCCTAACACGTACCCTAAACCTAACCCGTATCCTAAACGGAGCCCTAACCCTAACACTAACCCAAACCCTAACCCTAACCCATACCCTCCGCCGTACACGAACCCCTCCCCGAACCCGTACCCTAAGCCTTACCCTAAGCCTAACCCTAAGCCTAACCCTAACCCTAGGCTACCCTTGAAAGCTTCTGCCTCCAATAGATTTCCTAAGCACTAGTGTTTTAAGGAACAGCTTTAAAAGAGAATCCTAATGTGATTTCTTTATAATGGGTATGTTCCTTATCTTATCCTAGTGTCTAAACTTTTCTCCATGGCTGGACCCCCAAATAATATTCCTTTACGTGCTAAGGGGTATCTAGAGAGTGGGATAGGTTTAATAACTACCCTAACCCTAATGCGTACCCTAACCCTAACCCCTACCCTAACACTAACACGTACCCTAATCCTAAACCGTACCCTAAACAGAGCCCTAACCCTAACACTAACCCTAACCCTAACCCATACCCTACGCCATACACGAACCCCTCCCCGAACCCATACCCTAAGCCGTACCCTAAGCCTAACCCTAAGCATAACCCTAACCCTAGGCTACCCTTGACTTCTTCTGCCTCCAATAGATTTTCTAAGCACTAGTGTTTTAAGGAACAGCTTAAAAAGAGAATCCTAATGTGATTTCTTTATAATGGGTGTGTTCCTTATCTTATCCTAGTGTCTAAACTCTTCTCCATGGCTGGACCTCCAAATAATATTCCTTTACGTGCTAAGGGCTATCTAGAGAGTGGGATAGGTTTAATAACTACACTAACCTTAACGCCTACCCTAACCCTAACCCCTACCGTAACCCTAACACGTACCCTAATCCTAACCAATACCCTAAACCGAGCCCTAACCCTAACACTAACCCTAACCCTAACCCTAACTCATACACTACGCCGTACCCGAAGCCCTCCCCGAACCCGTACCCTAAGCCGTACCCTAAGCCTAACCCTAAGCCTAACCCTAACCCTAGGCTACCCTTGACTGCTTCTGCCTCCAATAGATTTCCTATGCACTAGTGTTTTAAGGAACACCTTAAAAAGAGAATCCTAATGTGATTTCTTTATAATGGGTGTGTTCCTTATCTTATCCTAGTGTCTAAACTCTTCTCCATGGCTGGACCCCCAAATAATATTCCTTTACGTGCTAAGGGGTATCTAGAGAGTGGGATAGGTTTAATAACTACCCTAACCCTAACGCGTACCCTAACCCTAACCCCTACCCTAACCCTAACACGTACCCTAAACCTAACCCGTATCCTAAACGGAGCCCTAACCCTAACACTAACCCAAACCCTAACCCTAACCCATACCCTCCGCCGTACACGAACCCCTCCCCGAACCCGTACCCTAAGCCTTACCCTAAGCCTAACCCTAAGCCTAACCCTAACCCTAGGCTACCCTTGAAAGCTTCTGCCTCCAATAGATTTCCTAAGCACTAGTGTTTTAAGGAACAGCTTTAAAAGAGAATCCTAATGTGATTTCTTTATAATGGGTATGTTCCTTATCTTATCCTGGTGTCTAAACTTTTCTCCATGGCTGGACCCCCATATAATATTCCTTTACGTGCTAAGGGGTATCTAGAGAGTGGGATAGGTTTAATAACTACCCTAACCCTAATGCGTACCCTAACCCTAACCCCTACCCTAACACTAACACGTACCCTAATCCTAACCCATACCCTAAACAGAGCCCTAACCCTAACACTAACCCTAACCCTAACCCATACCCTACGCCATACCCGAACCCCTCCCCGAACCCGTACCCTAAGCCGTACCCTAAGCCTAACCCTAAGCATAACCCTAACCCTAGGCTACCCTTGACTTCTTCTGCCTCCAATAGATTTTCTAAGCACTAGTGTTTTAAGGAACAGCTTAAAAAGAGAATCCTAATGTGATTTCTTTATAATGGGTGTGTTCCTTATCTTATCCTAGTGTCTAAACTCTTCTCCATGGCTGGACCTCCAAATAATATTCCTTTACGTGCTAAGGGCTATCTAGAGAGTGGGATAGGTTTAATAACTACACTAACCTTAACGCCTACCCTAACCCTAACCCCTACCGTAACCCTAACACGTACCCTAATCCTAACCAATACCCTAAACCGAGCCCTAACCCTAACACTAACCCTAACCCTAACCCTAACACATACACTACGCCGTACCCGAAGCCCTCCCCGAAACCGTACCCTAAGCCGTACCCTAAGCCTAACCCTAAGCCTAACCCTAACACTAGGCTACCCTTGAAAGCTTCTGCCTCCAATAGATTTCCTAAGCACTAGTGTTTTAAGGAACAGCTTAAAAAGAGAATCCTAATGTGATTTCTTTATAATGGGTATGTTCCTTATCTTATCCTAGTGTCTAAACTTTTCTCCATGGCTGGACCCCCAAATAATATTCCTTTACGTGCTAAGGGGTATCTAGAGAGTGGGATAGGTTTAATCACTACCCTAACCCTAACACGTACACTAACCCTAACCACTACCCTAACCCTAACCCGTACCCTAATTCTAACCCATACCCTAAACTGAGCCCTAAACCTAACACTAACCCTAACCCTAACCCTAACCCATACCCTACGCCGTACCCGAACCCCTCCCAGAACCCGTACCCTAAGCCGTACCCTAAGCCTAACCCTAAGCCTAACCCTAACCCTAGGCTACCCTTGACTGCTTCTGCCTCCAATAGATTTCCTATGCACTAGTGTTTTAAGGAACACCTTAAAAAGAGAATCCTAATGTGATTTCTTTATAATGGGTGTGTTCCTTATCTTATCCTAGTGTCTAAACTCTTCTCCATGGCTGGACCACCAAATAATATTCCTTTCCGTGCTAAGGGGTATCTAGAGAGTGGGATAGGTTTAATAACTACCCTAACCCTAACGCGTATCCTAACCCTAACCCCTACCCTAACCCTAACACGTAACCTAATCCTAACCCGTATCCTCAACGGAGCCCTAACCCTAACACTAACCCAAACCCTAACCCTAACCCATACCCTCCGCCGTACACGAACCCCTCCCCGAACCCGTACCCTACGCCGTACCCTAAGCCTAACCCTAAGCCTAACCCTAACCCTAGGCTACCCTTGACTGCTTCTGCCTCCAATAGATTTCCTAAGCACTAGTGTTTTAAGGAACAGCTTAAAAAGGGAATCCTAATGTGATTTCTTTATAATGTGTGTGTTCCTTATATTATCTTAGTGTCTAAACTCTTTTCCGTGGCTGGACCGCCAAATAATATTCCTTTACGTGCTAAGGGGTATCTAGAGAGTGGGATAGGTTTAATAACTACCCTAACCCTATCGCGTACCCTAACCCTAACACCTACCCTAACACTAACACGTACCCTAATCCTAACCCGTACCCTAAACAGAGCCCTAACCCTAACACTAAGCCTAACCCTAACCCTAAGCCATAACCTACGCCGTACCCAAACCCCTCCCCGAACCCGTACCCTAAGCCGTACCCTAAGCCTAACCCCAAGCCTAACCCTAACCCTAGGCTACCCTTGACTGCGTCTGCCTCCAACAGATTTCCTAAGCACTAGTGTTTTAAGGAACTGCTTAAAAAGAGAATCCTAATGTGATTCCTTTATAATGTGTGTGTTCCTTATATTATCTTAGTGTCTAAACTCTTCTCCATGGATGGACCCCCAAATAATATTGCTTTACGTGCTAAGGGGTATCTAGAGAGTGGGATAGGTTTAATAACTACCCTAACCCTAACGCGTACCCTAACCCAAACCCCTAACCTAACCCTAACACGTACCCTAATCCTAATCTGTACCCTAAACCGAGCCCTAACCCTAACACTAACCCTAACCCTAACCCATACCCTACGCCGTACCCGAAGCCCTCCCCGAACCCGTACCCTAAGGCGTACCCTAAGCCTAACCCTAAGCCTAACCCTAACCCTAGGCTACCCTTGAAAGCCTCTGCCTCCATTAGATTTCCTAAGCACTAGTGTTTTAAGGATCAGATTAAAAAGAGAATCCTAATGTGATTTCTTTATAATGGGTATGTTCCTTATCTTATCCTAGTGTCTAAACTTTTCTCCATGGCTGGACCCCCAAATAATATTCCTTTACGTGCTAAGGGGTATCTAGAGAGTGGGATAGGTTTAATAACTACCCTAACCCTAACGCGTACCCTAACCCTAACCCCTACCCTAACCCTAACACGTACCCTAAACCTAACCCGTATCCTAAACGGAGCCCTAACCCTAACACTAACCCAAACCCTAACCCTAACCCATACCCTCCGCCGTACACGAACCCCTCCCCGAACCCGTACCCTAAGCCTTACCCTAAGCCTAACCCTAAGCCTAACCCTAACCCTAGGCTACCCTTGAAAGCTTCTGCCTCCAATAGATTTCCTAAGCACTAGTGTTTTAAGGAACAGCTTAAAAAGAGAATCCTAATGTGATTTCTTTATATTGGGTATGTTCCTTATCTTATCCTAGTGTCTAAACTTTTCTCCATGGCTGGACCCCCAAATAATATTCCTTTACGTGCTAAGGGGTATCTAGAGAGTGGGATAGGTTTAATCACTACCCTAACCCTAACACGTACACTAACCCTAACCACTACCCTAACCCTAACACGTACCCTAATTCTAACCCATACCCTAAACTGAGCCCTAAACCTAACACTAACCCTAACCCTAACCCTAACCCATACCCTACGCCGTACCCGAACCCCTCCCAGAACCCGTACCCTAAGCCGTACCCTAAGCCTAACCCTAAGCCTAACCCTAACCCTAGGCTACCCTTGACTGCTTCTGCCTCCAATAAATTTCCTATGCACTAGTGTTTTAAGGAACACCTTAAAAAGAGAATCCTAATGTGATTTCTTTATAATGGGTGTGTTCCTTATCTTATCCTAGGGTCTAAACTCTTCTCCATGGCTGGACCCCCAAATAATATTCCTTTACGTGCTAAGGGGTATCTAGAGAGTGGGATAGGTTTAATAACTACCCTAACCCTAACGCGTACCCTAACCCTAACCCCTACCCTAACCCTAACACGTACCGTAATCCTAACCCGTATCCTAAACGGAGCCCTAACCCTAACACTAACCCTAACCCTAATCCTAAGCCATACCCTACGCCGTACACGAACCCCTCCCCGAATGCTTACCCTAAGTCGTACCCTAAGCCTAACCCTAAGCCTAACCCTAACCCTAGGCTACCCTTGACTGCTTCTGCCTCCAATAGATTTCCTAAGCACTAGTGTTTTAAGGAACAGCTTAAAAAGGGAATCCTAATGTGATTTCTTTATAATGTGTGTGTTCCTCATATTATCTTAGTGTCTAAACTCTTATCCATGGCTGGCCCCCCAAATAATATTCCTTTATGTGCTAAGGGGTATCTAGAGAGTGGGATAGGATTAATAACTACCCTAACCCTAACACGTACCCTAACCCTAACCCCTACCCTAACCCTAACACGTACCCTAATCCTAACCCGTACCCTAAACCGAGCCCTAATCCTAACACTAACCCTAACCCTAACCCTAAGCCATACGCTACACCGTACCCGAAGCCCTCCCCGAACCCGTACCCTAAGCCGTACCCTAAGCCTAACCCTAAGCCTAACCCTAACCCTAGGCTACCCTTGACTGCTTCTGCCTCCAATAGATTTCCTAAGCACTAGTGTTTTAAGGAACAGCTTAAAAAGGGAATCCTAATGTGATTTCTTTATAATGGGTGTGTTCCTTATCTTATCCTAGTGTCTAAATTCTTCTCCATGGCTGGACCCCCAAATAATATTCCTTTACGTGCTAAGGGGTATCTAGAGAGTGGGATAGGTTTAATAACTACCCTAATCCGAATGCGTACCCTAACCCTAACCCCTACCCTAACACTAACATGTACCCTAATCCTAAGCCGTACCCAAAACCGAGCCCTAACCCTAACACTAACCCTAACCCTAACCCTAACCCATACCCTACGCCGTACCCGAAGCCCTCCCCGAACCCTTATCCTAAGCCGTACCCTAAGCCTAACCCTAAGCCTAACACTAACCCTGGGCTACCCTTGACTGCTTCTGCCTCCAATAGATTTTCTAAGCACTAGTGTTTTAAAAAAGAGCTTAAAAAGAGAATCCTAATGTGATTTCTTTATAATGTGTTTTCATTATATTATCTTAGTGTCTAAACTCTTCTCCATGGATGGACCCCCAAATAATATTGCTTTACGTGCTAAGGGGTATCTAGAGAGTGGGATAGGTTTAATAACTACCCTAACCCTAACGCGTACCCTAAACCAAACCCCTACCCTAACCCTAACACGTACCCTAATCCTAACCTGTACCCTAAACCGAGCCCTAACCCTAACACTAACCCTAACTCTAACCCTAACCCATACCCTACGCCGTACCCGAAGCCCTCCCTGAACCCCTACCCTAAGCCGTACCCTAAGCCTAACCCTAAGCCTAACCCTAACCCTAGGCTACCCTTGACTGCTTCTGCCTCCAATAGATTTCCTATGCACTAGTGTTTTAAGGAACACCTTAAAAAGAGAATCCTAATGTGATTTCTTTATAATGGGTGTGTTCCTTATCTTATCCTAGTGTCTAAACTCTTCTCCATGGCTGGACCCCCAAATAATATTCCTTTACGTGCTATGCGGTATCTAGAGACTGGGATAGGTTTAATAACTACCCTAACCCTAACGCGTACCCTAACCCTAAACCCTACCCTAACCCTAAGACGTACCCTAATCCTATCCCGTACACTAAACCGAGCCCTAACCCTAACACTAACCCTAACCCTAACCTAACCCATACCCTGCGCGGTACTCGAAGCCCTCCCCGAACCCGTACCCTAAGCCGTACCCTAAGCCTAACCCTAAGCCTAACCCTAACCCTAGGCTACCCTTGACTGCTTCTGCCTCCAATAGATTTCCTAAGCACTAGTGTTTTAAGGAACAGCTTAAAAAGAGAATCCTAATGTGATTGCTTTATAATGGGTGTGTTCCTTATCTTATCCTAGTGTCTAAACTCTTCTCCATGGCTGGACTCCCAAATAATATTCCTTTACGTGCTAAGGGGTATCTAGAGAGTGGGATAGGTTTAATAACTACACTAACCCTAACGCGTACCCTAACCCTAACCCCTACCCTAACACTAACACGTACCCTAATCCTAACCAATACCCTAAAGCGAGCCCTAACCCTAACACTAACCCTAACCCTAACCCTAAGCCATACCCTATGCCGTACCCGAAGCCCTCCCCGAACCCGTACCCTAAGCCGTACCCTAAGCCTAACCCTAAGCCTAACCCTAACCCTAGGCTACCCTTGACTGCTTCTGCCTCCAATAGATTTCCTAAGCACTAGTGTTTTAAGGAACAGCTTAAAAAGGGAATCCTAATGTGATTTCTTTATAATGTGTGAGTTCCTTATATTATCTTAGTGTCTAAACTCTTCTCCGTGGCTGGACCCCCAAATAATATTCCTTTACGTGCTAAGGGGTATCTAGAGAGTGGGATAGGATTAATAACTACCCTAATCCGAACGCGTTCCCTAACCCTAACCCCTACTCTAACACTAACATGTACCCTAATCCTAAGCCGTACCCAAAACCGAGCCCTAACCCTAACACTAACCCTAACCCTAACCCTAACCCATACCCTACGCCGTACCCGAAGCCCTCCCCAAACCCGTATCCTAAGCCGTACCCTAAGCCTAACCCTAAGCCTAACCCTAACCCTGGGCTACCCTTGACTGCTTCTGCCTCCAATAGATTTTCTAAGCACTAGTGTTTTAAGGAACAGCTTAAAAAGAGAATCCTAATGTGATTTCTTTATAATAGGTGTGTTCCTTATCTTATCCGAGTGTCTAAACTCTTCTCCATGGCTGGACCTCCAAATAATATTCCTTTACGTGCTAAGTGGTATCTAGAGAGTGGGATAGGTTTAATAACTACACTAACCCTAACGCGTACCCTAACCCTAACCCCTACCGTAACCCTAACACGTACCCTAATCTTAACCAATACCCTAAACCGAGCCCTAACCCTAACACTAACCCTAACCCTAACCCTAACCCATACCCTATGCCGTACCCGAACCCCTCCCAGAACCCGTAACCTAAGCCGTACCATAACCCTAACCCTAACCCTAACTCATACCCTACGCCATATCCGAACCCCTCCCCGAACCCATACCCTAAGCCGTACACTAAACCTAACCCTAAGCCTAACCCTAACCCTAGGGTACCCTTGAGAGCTTCTGCCTCCAATAGATTTCCTAAGCACTAGTGTTTTAAGGAACAGCTTAAAAAGAGAATCCTAATGTGATTTCTTTATATTGGGTATGTTCCTTATCTTATCATAGTGTCTAAACTTTTCTCCATGGCTGGACCCCCAAATAATATTCCTTTACGTGCTAAGGGGTATCTAGAGAGTGGGATAGGTTTAATCACTACCCTAACCCTAACACGTACACTAACCCTAACCACTACCCTAACCCTAACACGTACCCTAATTCTAACCCATACCCTAAACCGAGCCCTAAACCTAACACTAACCCTAACCCTAACCCTAACCCATACCCTACGCCGTACCCGAAACCCTCCCCGAACCCGTACCCTAAGCCGTACCCTAACACTAACCCTAAGCCTAACCCTAACCCTAGGCTACCCTTGACTGCTTCTGCCTCCAATAGATTTCCTAAGCACTAGTGTTTTAAGGAAGAGCTTAAAAAGAGAATCCTTTTGTGATTTCTTTATAATAGGTGTGTTCCTTATCTTTTCCTAGTGTCTAAACTCTTCTCCATGGCTGGACCCCCAAATAATATTCCTTTACGTGCTAAGGGGTATCTAGAGAGTGGGATAGGTTTAATAACTACCCTAACCCTAACGCGTACCCTAACCCTAACCCCTAACCTAACCCTAAAACGTACCCAAATCCTAACCCGTATCCTAAACGGAGCCCTAACCCTAACACTAACCCAAACGCTAACCCTAACCCATACCCTCCGCCGTACCCGAACCCCTCCCCGAACCCGTACCCTAAGCCGTACCCTAAGCCTAACCCCAAGCCTAAACCTAACACTAGGCTACCCTTGACTTCTTCTGCCTCCAATAGATTTCCTAAGCACTAGTGTTTTAAGGAACAGCTTAAAAAGAGAATCCTAATGTGATTTCTTTATAATGTGTTTTCATTATATTATCTTAGTGTCTAAACTCTTCTCCATGGCTGGACCCCCAAATAATATTCCTTTACGTGCTATGGGGTATCTAGAGACTGGGATAGGTTTAATAACTACCCTAACCCTAACGCGTACCCTAAACCAAACCCCTACCCTAACCCTAAGACGTGCCCTAATACCTATCCCGTACACTAAACCGAGCCCTAACCCTAACACTAACCCTAACCCTAACCTAACCCATACCCTACGCCGTACCCGAAGCCGTCCCCGAACCCGTACCCTACGCCCTACTCTAAGCCTAACCCTAAGCCTAACCCTAACCCTAGGCTACCCTTGACTGCTTCTGCCTCCAATAGATTTACTAAGCACTAGTGTTTTAAGGAAGAGCTTAAAAAGAGAATCCTAATGTGATTTCTTTATAATAGGTGTGTTCCTTATCTTATCATAGTGTCTAAACTCTTCTCCATGGCTGGACCACCAAATAATATTCCTTTACGTGCTAAGGGGTATCTAGAGAGTGGGATAGGTTTAATAACTACCCTAACACTAACGCGTAGCCTAACCCTAACCCCTACCCTAACCCTAACACGTACCCTAATCCTAACCCGTATCCTAAACGGAGCCCTAACCCTAACATTAACCCAAATCCTAACCCTAACCGATACCCTCCGCGGTACACGAACCCCTCCCCGAACCCATACCCTACGCCGTACCTTAACCCTAACCCTAACCCTAACTCATACCCTACGCCATATCCGAAACCCTACCCGAGCCCGTACCCTAAGCCGTGCCTATACCTAACCCTAAGCCTAAACCTAACCCTAGGCTACCCTTGACAGCTTCTGCCTCCACTAGATTTCCTAAGCACTAGTGTTTTAAGGAACAGCTTAAAAAGAGAATCCTAATGTGATTTCTTTATATTGGGTATGTTCCTTATCTTATCCTAGTGTCTAAACTTTTCTCCATGGCTGGACCCCCAAATAATATTCCTTTACGTGCTAAGGGGTATCTAGAGAGTAGGATAGGTTTAATCACTACCCTAACCCTAACATGTACACTAACCCTAACCCTAACACGTACCCTAATACTAACCCATACCCTAAACCGAGCCCTAAACCTAACACTAACCCTAACCCTAACCCTAACACATACCCTACGCCGTACCCGAACCCCTCCCAGAACCCGTACCCTAAGCCGTACCCTAACACTAACCCTAAGCCTAACCCTAACCCTAGGCTACCCTTGACTGCTTCTGCCTCCAATAGATTTCCTAAGCACTAGTGTTTTAAGGAAGAGCTTAAAAAGAGAATCCTAATGTGATTTCTTTATAATAGGTGTGTTCCTTATCTTATCCTAGTGTCTAAACTCTTCTCCATGGCTGGACCACCAAATAATATTCCTTTACGTGCTAAGGGGTATCTAGAGAGTGGGATAGGATTAATAACTACCCTAACCCTAACACGTACCCTAACCCTAACCCCTACCCTAACCCTAACACGTACCCTAATCCTAACCCGTACCCTAAACCGAGCCCTAACTCTAACACTAACCCTAACCCTAACCCTAAGCCATACCCTACGCCGTACCCGAAGCCCTCCCCGAACCCGTACCCTAAGCCGTACCCTAAGACTAACCCTAAGCCTAACCCTAACCCTAGGCTACCCTTGACTGCTTCTGCCTCCAATAGATTTCCTAAGCACTAGTGTTTTAAAGAACAGCTTAAAAAGAGAATCTTAATGTGATTGCTTTATAATGGGTGTGTTCCTTATCTTATCCTAGTGTCTAAACTCTTCTCCATGGCTGGACCCCCAAATAATATTCCTCTACGTGCTAAGGGGTATCTAGAGACTGGGATAGGTTTAATAACTACCCTAACCTTAACGCGTACCCTAACCCTAACCCCTACCCTAACACTAACACGTACCTTAATCCTAATCAATACCCTAAACCGAGCCCTAACCCTAACACTAACCCTAACCCTAACCCTAACCCATACCCTACGCCGTACCCGAAGCCGTCCCCGAACCCGTACCCTAAGCCCTACCCTAAGCCTAACCCTAAGCCTAACCCTAACCCTAGGCTACCCTTGACTGCTTCTGCCTCCAATAGATTTCCTAAGCACTAGTGTTTTAAGGAAGAGCTTAAAAAGAGAATCCTAATGTGATTTCTTTATAATAGGTGTGTTCCTTATCTTATCCTAGTGTCTAAACTCTTCTCCATGGCTGGACCACCAAATAATATTCCTTTACGTGCTAAGGGGTATCTAGAGAGTGGGATAGGTTTAATAACTACCCTAACCCTAACGCGTATCCTAACCCTAACACCTACCCTAACCCTAACACGTAACCTAATCCTAACCCGTATCCTAAACGGAGCCCTAACCCTTACACTAACCCAAACCCTAACCCTAACCCATACCCTCCGCCGTACACGAACCCCTCCCCGAACCCGTACCCTACGCCGTGCCCTAAGGCTAACCCTAAGCCTAACCCTAACCCTAGGCTACCCTTGACTGCTTCTGCCTCCAATAGATTTCCTAAGCACTAGTGTTTTAAGGAACAGCTTAAAAAGGGAATCCTAATGTGATTTCTTTATAATGTGTGTGTTCCTTATATTATCTTAGTGTCTAAACTCTTTTCCGTGGCTGGACCGCCAAATAATATTCCTTTACGTGCTAAGGGGTATCTAGAGAGTGGAATAGGTTTAATAACTACCCTAACCCTATTGCGTACCCTAACCCTAACACCTACCCTAACACTAACACGTACCCTAATCCTAACCCGTACCCTAAACAGAGCCCTACCCCTAACACTAACCCTAACCCTAACCCTAAGCCATAACCTACGCCGTACCCAAACCCCTCCCCGAACCCGTAACCTAAGCCGTACCCTAAGCCTAACCCCAAGCCTAACCCTAACCCTAGGCTACCCTTGACTGCGTCTGCCTCCAATAGATTTCCTAAGCACTAGTGTTTTAAGGAACTGCTTAAAAAGAGAATCCTAATGTGATTTCTTTATAATGTGTGTGTTCCTTATATTATCTTAGTGTCTAAACTCTTCTCCATGGATGGACCCCCAAATAATATTGCTTTACGTGCTAAGGGCTATCTAGAGAGTGGGATAGGTTTAATAACTACCCTAACCCTAACGCGTACCCTAACCCTAACCCCTAACCTAACCCTAACACGTACCCTAATCCTAATCTGTACCCTAAACCGAGCCCTAACCCTAACACTAACCCTAACCCTAACCCTAACCCATACCCTACGCCGTACCCGAAGCCCTCCCCGAACCCGTACCCTAAGCCGTACCCTAAGCCTAACCCTAAGCCTAACCCTAACCCTAGGCTACCCTTGAAAGCCTCTGCCTCCATTAGATTTCCTAAGCACTAGTGTTTTAAGGATCAGATTAAAAAGAGAATCCTAATGTGATTTCTTTATAATGGGTATGTTCCTTATCTTATCCTAGTGTCTAAACTTTTCTCCATGGCTGGACCCCCAAATAATATTCCTTTACGTGCTAAGGGGTATCTAGAGAGTGGGATAGGTTTAATAACTACACTAACCCTAACGCGTACCCTAACCCAAACCCCTACCCTAAACCTAACACGTACCCTAATCCTAAACTGTACCCTAAACCGAGCCCTAACCCTAACACTAACCCTAACCCTAACCCTAACCCATACCCTACGCCATACCCGAAGCCCTCCCCGAACCCGTACCCTAAGCCGTACCCTAAGCCTAACCCTAAGCCTAACCCTAACCCTAGGCTACCCTTGACTGCTTCTGCCTCCAATAGATTTCCTATGCACTAGTGTTTTAAGGAACACCTTAAAAAGAGAATCCTAATGTGATTTCTTTATAATGGGTGTGTTCCTTATCTTATCCTAGTGTCTAAACTCTTCTCCATGGCTGGACCCCCAAATAATATTCCTTTACGTGCTAAGGGGTATCTAGAGAGTGGGATAGGTTTAATAACTACCCTAACCCTAACGCGTACCCTAACCCTAACCCCTACCCTAACCCTAACACGTACCCTAAACCTAACCCGTATCCTAAACGGAGCCCTAACCCTAACACTAACCCAAACCCTAACCCTAACCCATACCCTCCGCCGTACACGAAACCCTCCCCGAACCCGTACCCTAAGCCTTACCCTAAGCCTAACCCTAAGCCTTACCCTAACCCTAGGCTACCCTTGAAAGCTTCTGCCTCCAATAGATTTCCTAAGCACTAGTGTTTTAAGGAACAGCTTTAAAAGAGAATCCTAATGTGATTTCTTTATAATGGGTATGTTCCTTATCTTATCCTAGTGTCTAAACTTTTCTCCATGGCTGGACCCCCAAATAATATTCCTTTACGTGCTAAGGGGTATCTAGAGAGTGGGATAGGTTTAATAACTACCCTAACCCTAATGCGTACCCTAACCCTAACCCCTACCCTAACACTAACACGTACCCTAATCCTAAACCGTACCCTAAACAGAGCCCTAACCCTAACACTAACCCTAACCCTAACCCATACCCTACGCCATACACGAACCCCTCCCCGAACCCATACCCTAAGCCGTACCCTAAGCCTAACCCTAAGCATAACCCTAACCCTAGGCTACCCTTGACTTCTTCTGCCTCCAATAGATTTTCTAAGCACTAGTGTTTTAAGGAACAGCTTAAAAAGAGAATCCTAATGTGATTTCTTTATAATGGGTGTGTTCCTTATCTTATCCTAGTGTCTAAACTCTTCTCCATGGCTGGACCTCCAAATAATATTCCTTTACGTGCTAAGGGCTATCTAGAGAGTGGGATAGGTTTAATAACTACACTAACCTTAACACCTACCCTAACCCTAACCCCTACCGTAACCCTAACACGTACCCTAATCCTAACCAATACCCTAAACCGAGCCCTAACCCTAACACTAACCCTAACCCTAACCCTAACTCATACACTACGCCGTACCCGAAGCCCTCCCCGAACCCGTACCCTAAGCCGTACCCTAAGCCTAACCCTAAGCCTAACCCTAACCCTAGGCTACCCTTGACTGCTTCTGCCTCCAATAGATTTCCTATGCACTAGTGTTTTAAGGAACACCTTAAAAAGAGAATCCTAATGTGATTTCTTTATAATGGGTGTGTTCCTTATCTTATCCTAGTGTCTAAACTCTTCTCCATGGCTGGACCCCCAAATAATATTCCTTTACGTGCTAAGGGGTATCTAGAGAGTGGGATAGGTTTAATAACTACCCTAACCCTAACGCGTACCCTAACCCTAACCCCTACCCTAACCCTAACACGTACCCTAAACCTAACCCGTATCCTAAACGGAGCCCTAACCCTAACACTAACCCAAACCCTAACCCTAACCCATACCCTCCGCCGTACACGAACCCCTCCCCGAACCCGTACCCTAAGCCTTACCCTATGCCTAACCCTAAGCCTAACCCTAACCCTAGGC
Source organism: Balaenoptera physalus (assembly GCF_965194825.1). Lineage (NCBI taxonomy): Eukaryota > Metazoa > Chordata > Mammalia > Artiodactyla > Balaenopteridae > Balaenoptera > Balaenoptera physalus. The sequence continues at coordinate 82,203,186 of NC_138899.1, read as the reverse complement.
TACCCTTGAAAGCTTCTGCCTCCAATAGATTTCCTAAGCACTAGTGTTTTAAGGAACAGCTTTAAAAGAGAATCCTAATGTGATTTCTTTATAATGGGTATGTTCCTTATCTTATCCTGGTGTCTAAACTTTTCTCCATGGCTGGACCCCCATATAATATTCCTTTACGTGCTAAGGGGTATCTAGAGAGTGGGATAGGTTTAATAACTACCCTAACCCTAATGCGTACCCTAACCCTAACCCCTACCCTAACACTAACACGTACCCTAATCCTAACCCATACCCTAAACAGAGCCCTAACCCTAACACTAACCCTAACCCTAACCCATACCCTACGCCATACCCGAACCCCTCCCCGAACCCGTACCCTAAGCCGTACCCTAAGCCTAACCCTAAGCATAACCCTAACCCTAGGCTACCCTTGACTTCTTCTGCCTCCAATAGATTTTCTAAGCACTAGTGTTTTAAGGAACAGCTTAAAAAGAGAATCCTAATGTGATTTCTTTATAATGGGTGTGTTCCTTATCTTATCCTAGTGTCTAAACTCTTCTCCATGGCTGGACCTCCAAATAATATTCCTTTACGTGCTAAGGGCTATCTAGAGAGTGGGATAGGTTTAATAACTACACTAACCTTAACGCCTACCCTAACCCTAACCCCTACCGTAACCCTAACACGTACCCTAATCCTAACCAATACCCTAAACCGAGCCCTAACCCTAACACTAACCCTAACCCTAACCCTAACACATACACTACGCCGTACCCGAAGCCCTCCCCGAAACCGTACCCTAAGCCGTACCCTAAGCCTAACCCTAAGCCTAACCCTAACACTAGGCTACCCTTGAAAGCTTCTGCCTCCAATAGATTTCCTAAGCACTAGTGTTTTAAGGAACAGCTTAAAAAGAGAATCCTAATGTGATTTCTTTATAATGGGTATGTTCCTTATCTTATCCTAGTGTCTAAACTTTTCTCCATGGCTGGACCCCCAAATAATATTCCTTTACGTGCTAAGGGGTATCTAGAGAGTGGGATAGGTTTAATCACTACCCTAACCCTAACACGTACACAAACCCTAACCACTACCCTAACCCTAACCCGTACCCTAATTCTAACCCATACCCTAAACTGAGCCCTAAACCTAACACTAACCCTAACCCTAACCCTAACCCATACCCTACGCCGTACCCGAACCCCTCCCAGAACCCGTACCCTAAGCCGTACCCTAAGCCTAACCCTAAGCCTAACCCTAACCCTAGGCTACCCTTGACTGCTTCTGCCTCCAATAGATTTCCTATGCACTAGTGTTTTAAGGAACACCTTAAAAAGAGAATCCTAATGTGATTTCTTTATAATGGGTGTGTTCCTTATCTTATCCTAGTGTCTAAACTCTTCTCCATGGCTGGACCACCAAATAATATTCCTTTACGTGCTAAGGGTTATCTAGAGAGTGGGATAGGTTTAATAACTACCCTAACCCTAACGCGTATCCTAACCCTAACCCCTACCCTAACCCTAACACGTAACCTAATCCTAACCCGTATCCTCAACGGAGCCCTAACCCTAACACTAACCCAAACCCTAACCCTAACCCATACCCTCCGCCGTACACGAACCCCTCCCCGAACCCGTACCCTACGCCGTACCCTAAGCCTAACCCTAACCCTAGGCTACCCTTGACTGCTTCTGCCTCCAATAGATTTCCTAAGCACTAGTGTTTTAAGGAACAGCTTAAAAAGGGAATCCTAATGTGATTTCTTTATAATGTGTGTGTTCCTCATATTATCTTAGTGTCTAAACTCTTATCCATGGCTGGCCCCCCAAATAATATTCCTTTATGTGCTAAGGGGTATCTAGAGAGTGGGATAGGATTAATAACTACCCTAACCCTAACACGTACCCTAACCCTAACCCCTACCCTAACCCTAACACGTACCCTAATCGTAACCCGTACCCTAAACCGAGCCCTAATCCTAACACTAACCCTAACCCTAACCCTAAGCCATACGCTACACCGTACCCGAAGCCCTCCCCGAACCCGTACCCTAAGCCGTACCCTAAGCCTAACCCTAAGCCTAACCCTAACCCTAGGCTACCCTTGACTGCTTCTGCCTCCAATAGATTTCCTAAGCACTAGTGTTTTAAGGAACAGCTTAAAAAGGGAATCCTAATGTGATTTCTTTATAATGGGTGTGTTCCTTATCTTATCCTAGTGTCTAAATTCTTCTCCATGGCTGGACCCCCAAATAATATTCCTTTACGTGCTAAGGGGTATCTAGAGAGTGGGATAGGTTTAATAACTACCCTAATCCGAATGCGTACCCTAACCCTAACCCCTACCCTAACACTAACATGTACCCTAATCCTAAGCCGTACCCAAAACCGAGCCCTAACCCTAACACTAACCCTAACCCTAACCCTAACCCATACCCTACGCCGTACCCGAAGCCCTCCCCGAACCCTTATCCTAAGCCGTACCCTAAGCCTAACCCTAAGCCTAACACTAACCCTGGGCTACCCTTGACTGCTTCTGCCTCCAATAGATTTTCTAAGCACTAGTGTTTTAAAAAAGAGCTTAAAAAGAGAATCCTAATGTGATTTCTTTATAATGTGTTTTCATTATATTATCTTAGTGTCTAAACTCTTCTCCATGGATGGACCCCCAAATAATATTGCTTTACGTGCTAAGGGGTATCTAGAGAGTGGGATAGGTTTAATAACTACCCTAACCCTAACGCGTACCCTAAACCAAACCCCTACCCTAACCCTAACACGTACCCTAATCCTAACCTGTACCCTAAACCGAGCCCTAACCCTAACACTAACCCTAACTCTAACCCTAACCCATACCCTACGCCGTACCCGAAGCCCTCCCTGAACCCCTACCCTAAGCCGTACCCTAAGCCTAACCCTAAGCCTAACCCTAACCCTAGGCTACCCTTGACTGCTTCTGCCTCCAATAGATTTCCTATGCACTAGTGTTTTAAGGAACACCTTAAAAAGAGAATCCTAATGTGATTTCTTTATAATGGGTGTGTTCCTTATCTTATCCTAGTGTCTAAACTCTTCTCCATGGCTGGACCCCCAAATAATATTCCTTTACGTGCTATGCGGTATCTAGAGACTGGGATAGGTTTAATAACTACCCTAACCCTAACGCGTACCCTAACCCTAAACCCTACCCTAACCCTAAGACGTACCCTAATCCTATCCCGTACACTAAACCGAGCCCTAACCCTAACACTAACCCTAACCCTAACCTAACCCATACCCTGCGCGGTACTCGAAGCCCTCCCCGAACCCGTACCCTAAGCCGTACCCTAAGCCTAACCCTAAGCCTAACCCTAACCCTAGGCTACCCTTGACTGCTTCTGCCTCCAATAGATTTCCTAAGCACTAGTGTTTTAAGGAACAGCTTAAAAAGAGAATCCTAATGTGATTGCTTTATAATGGGTGTGTTCCTTATCTTATCCTAGTGTCTAAACTCTTCTCCATGGCTGGACTCCCAAATAATATTCCTTTACGTGCTAAGGGGTATCTAGAGAGTGGGATAGGTTTAATAACTACACTAACCCTAACGCGTACCCTAACCCTAACCCCTACCCTAACACTAACACGTACCCTAATCCTAACCAATACCCTAAAGCGAGCCCTAACCCTAACACTAACCCTAACCCTAACCCTAAGCCATACCCTACGCCGTACCCGAAGCCCTCCCCGAACCCGTACCCTAAGCCGTACCCTAAGCCTAACCCTAAGCCTAACCCTAACCCTAGGCTACCCTTGACTGCTTCTGCCTCCAATAGATTTCCTAAGCACTAGTGTTTTAAGGAACAGCTTAAAAAGGGAATCCTAATGTGATTTCTTTATAATGTGTGAGTTCCTTATATTATCTTAGTGTCTAAACTCTTCTCCGTGGCTGGACCCCCAAATAATATTCCTTTACGTGCTAAGGGGTATCTAGAGAGTGGGATAGGATTAATAACTACCCTAATCCGAACGCGTTCCCTAACCCTAACCCCTACTCTAACACTAACATGTACCCTAATCCTAAGCCGTACCCAAAACCGAGCCCTAACCCTAACACTAACCCTAACCCTAACCCTAACCCATACCCTACGCCGTACCCGAAGCCCTCCCCGAACCCGTATCCTAAGCCGTACCCTAAGCCTAACCCTAAGCCTAACCCTAACCCTGGGCTACCCTTGACTGCTTCTGCCTCCAATAGATTTTCTAAGCACTAGTGTTTTAAGGAACAGCTTAAAAAGAGAATCCTAATGTGATTTCTTTATAATAGGTGTGTTCCTTATCTTATCCGAGTGTCTAAACTCTTCTCCATGGCTGGACCTCCAAATAATATTCCTTTACGTGCTAAGTGGTATCTAGAGAGTGGGATAGGTTTAATAACTACACTAACCCTAACGCGTACCCTAACCCTAACCCCTACCGTAACCCTAACACGTACCCTAATCTTAACCAATACCCTAAACCGAGCCCTAACCCTAACACTAACCCTAACCCTAACCCTAACCCATACCCTATGCCGTACCCGAACCCCTCCCAGAACCCGTAACCTAAGCCGTACCATAACCCTAACCCTAACCCTAACTCATACCCTACGCCATATCCGAACCCCTCCCCGAACCCATACCCTAAGCCGTACACTAAACCTAACCCTAAGCCTAACCCTAACCCTAGGGTACCCTTGAGAGCTTCTGCCTCCAATAGATTTCCTAAGCACTAGTGTTTTAAGGAACAGCTTAAAAAGAGAATCCTAATGTGATTTCTTTATATTGGGTATGTTCCTTATCTTATCATAGTGTCTAAACTTTTCTCCATGGCTGGACCCCCAAATAATATTCCTTTACGTGCTAAGGGGTATCTAGAGAGTGGGATAGGTTTAATCACTACCCTAACCCTAACACGTACACTAACCCTAACCACTACCCTAACCCTAACACGTACCCTAATTCTAACCCATACCCTAAACCGAGCCCTAAACCTAACACTAACCCTAACCCTAACCCTAACCCATACCCTACGCCGTACCCGAAACCCTCCCCGAACCCGTACCCTAAGCCGTACCCTAACACTAACCCTAAGCCTAACCCTAACCCTAGGCTACCCTTGACTGCTTCTGCCTCCAATAGATTTCCTAAGCACTAGTGTTTTAAGGAAGAGCTTAAAAAGAGAATCCTTTTGTGATTTCTTTATAATAGGTGTGTTCCTTATCTTTTCCTAGTGTCTAAACTCTTCTCCATGGCTGGACCCCCAAATAATATTCCTTTACGTGCTAAGGGGTATCTAGAGAGTGGGATAGGTTTAATAACTACCCTAACCCTAACGCGTACCCTAACCCTAACCCCTAACCTAACCCTAAAACGTACCCAAATCCTAACCCGTATCCTAAACGGAGCCCTAACCCTAACACTAACCCAAACGCTAACCCTAACCCATACCCTCCGCCGTACCCGAACCCCTCCCCGAACCCGTACCCTAAGCCGTACCCTAAGCCTAACCCCAAGCCTAAACCTAACACTAGGCTACCCTTGACTTCTTCTGCCTCCAATAGATTTCCTAAGCACTAGTGTTTTAAGGAACAGCTTAAAAAGAGAATCCTAATGTGATTTCTTTATAATGTGTTTTCATTATATTATCTTAGTGTCTAAACTCTTCTCCATGGCTGGACCCCCAAATAATATTCCTTTACGTGCTATGGGGTATCTAGAGACTGGGATAGGTTTAATAACTACCCTAACCCTAACGCGTACCCTAAACCAAACCCCTACCCTAACCCTAAGACGTGCCCTAATACCTATCCCGTACACTAAACCGAGCCCTAACCCTAACACTAACCCTAACCCTAACCTAACCCATACCCTACGCCGTACCCGAAGCCGTCCCCGAACCCGTACCCTACGCCCTACTCTAAGCCTAACCCTAAGCCTAACCCTAACCCTAGGCTACCCTTGACTGCTTCTGCCTCCAATAGATTTACTAAGCACTAGTGTTTTAAGGAAGAGCTTAAAAAGAGAATCCTAATGTGATTTCTTTATAATAGGTGTGTTCCTTATCTTATCATAGTGTCTAAACTCTTCTCCATGGCTGGACCACCAAATAATATTCCTTTACGTGCTAAGGGGTATCTAGAGAGTGGGATAGGTTTAATAACTACCCTAACCCTAACGCGTAGCCTAACCCTAACCCCTACCCTAACCCTAACACGTACCCTAATCCTAACCCGTATCCTAAACGGAGCCCTAACCCTAACATTAACCCAAATCCTAACCCTAACCGATACCCTCCGCGGTACACGAACCCCTCCCCGAACCCATACCCTACGCCGTACCTTAACCCTAACCCTAACCCTAACTCATACCCTACGCCATATCCGAAACCCTACCCGAGCCCGTACCCTAAGCCGTGCCTATACCTAACCCTAAGCCTAAACCTAACCCTAGGCTACCCTTGACAGCTTCTGCCTCCACTAGATTTCCTAAGCACTAGTGTTTTAAGGAACAGCTTAAAAAGAGAATCCTAATGTGATTTCTTTATATTGGGTATGTTCCTTATCTTATCCTAGTGTCTAAACTTTTCTCCATGGCTGGACCCCCAAATAATATTCCTTTACGTGCTAAGGGGTATCTAGAGAGTAGGATAGGTTTAATCACTACCCTAACCCTAACATGTACACTAACCCTAACCCTAACACGTACCCTAATACTAACCCATACCCTAAACCGAGCCCTAAACCTAACACTAACCCTAACCCTAACCCTAACACATACCCTACGCCGTACCCGAACCCCTCCCAGAACCCGTACCCTAAGCCGTACCCTAACACTAACCCTAAGCCTAACCCTAACCCTAGGCTACCCTTGACTGCTTCTGCCTCCAATAGATTTCCTAAGCACTAGTGTTTTAAGGAAGAGCTTAAAAAGAGAATCCTAATGTGATTTCTTTATAATAGGTGTGTTCCTTATCTTATCCTAGTGTCTAAACTCTTCTCCATGGCTGGACCACCAAATAATATTCCTTTACGTGCTAAGGGGTATCTAGAGAGTGGGATAGGATTAATAACTACCCTAACCCTAACACGTACCCTAACCCTAACCCCTACCCTAACCCTAACACGTACCCTAATCCTAACCCGTACCCTAAACCGAGCCCTAACTCTAACACTAACCCTAACCCTAACCCTAAGCCATACCCTACGCCGTACCCGAAGCCCTCCCCGAACCCGTACCCTAAGCCGTACCCTAAGACTAACCCTAAGCCTAACCCTAACCCTAGGCTACCCTTGACTGCTTCTGCCTCCAATAGATTTCCTAAGCACTAGTGTTTTAAAGAACAGCTTAAAAAGAGAATCTTAATGTGATTGCTTTATAATGGGTGTGTTCCTTATCTTATCCTAGTGTCTAAACTCTTCTCCATGGCTGGACCCCCAAATAATATTCCTCTACGTGCTAAGGGGTATCTAGAGACTGGGATAGGTTTAATAACTACCCTAACCTTAACGCGTACCCTAACCCTAACCCCTACCCTAACACTAACACGTACCTTAATCCTAATCAATACCCTAAACCGAGCCCTAACCCTAACACTAACCCTAACCCTAACCCTAACCCATACCCTACGCCGTACCCGAAGCCGTCCCCGAACCCGTACCCTAAGCCCTACCCTAAGCCTAACCCTAAGCCTAACCCTAACCCTAGGCTACCCTTGACTGCTTCTGCCTCCAATAGATTTCCTAAGCACTAGTGTTTTAAGGAAGAGCTTAAAAAGAGAATCCTAATGTGATTTCTTTATAATAGGTGTGTTCCTTATCTTATCCTAGTGTCTAAACTTTTCTCCATGGCTGGACCCCCAAATAATATTCCTTTACGTGCTAAGGGGTATCTAGAGAGTGGGATAGGTTTAATCACTACCCTAACCCTAACACGTACACAAACCCTAACCACTACCCTAACCCTAACCCGTACCCTAATTCTAACCCATACCCTAAACTGAGCCCTAAACCTAACACTAACCCTAACCCTAACCCTAACCCATACCCTACGCCGTACCCGAACCCCTCCCAGAACCCGTACCCTAAGCCGTACCCTAAGCCTAACCCTAAGCCTAACCCTAACCCTAGGCTACCCTTGACTGCTTCTGCCTCCAATAGATTTCCTATGCACTAGTGTTTTAAGGAACACCTTAAAAAGAGAATCCTAATGTGATTTCTTTATAATGGGTGTGTTCCTTATCTTATCCTAGTGTCTAAACTCTTCTCCATGGCTGGACCACCAAATAATATTCCTTTACGTGCTAAGGGGTATCTAGAGAGTGGGATAGGTTTAATAACTACCCTAACCCTAACGCGTATCCTAACCCTAACCCCTACCCTAACCCTAACACGTAACCTAATCCTAACCCGTATCCTCAACGGAGCCCTAACCCTAACACTAACCCAAACCCTAACCCTAACCCATACCCTCCGCCGTACACGAACCCCTCCCCGAACCCGTACCCTACGCCGTACCCTAAGCCTAACCCTAAGCCTAACCCTAACCCTAGGCTACCCTTGACTGCTTCTGCCTCCAATAGATTTCCTAAGCACTAGTGTTTTAAGGAACAGCTTAAAAAGGGAATCCTAATGTGATTTCTTTATAATGTGTGTGTTCCTTATATTATCTTAGTGTCTAAACTCTTTTCCGTGGCTGGACCGCCAAATAATATTCCTTTACGTGATAAGGGGTATCTAGAGAGTGGGATAGGTTTAATAACTACCCTAACCCTATCGCGTACCCTAACCCTAACACCTACCCTAACACTAACACGTACCCTAATCCTAACCCGTACCCTAAACAGAGCCCTAACCCTAACACTAAGCCTAACCCTAACCCTAAGCCATAACCTACGCCGTACCCAAACCCCTCCCCGAACCCGTACCCTAAGCCGTACCCTAAGCCTAACCCCAAGCCTAACCCTAACCCTAGGCTACCCTTGACTGCGTCTGCCTCCAACAGATTTCCTAAGCACTAGTGTTTTAAGGAACTGCTTAAAAAGAGAATCCTAATGTGATTCCTTTATAATGTGTGTGTTCCTTATATTATCTTAGTGTCTAAACTCTTCTCCATGGATGGACCCCCAAATAATATTGCTTTACGTGCTAAGGGGTATCTAGAGAGTGGGATAGGTTTAATAACTACCCTAACCCTAACGCGTACCCTAACCCAAACCCCTAACCTAACCCTAACACGTACCCTAATCCTAATCTGTACCCTAAACCGAGCCCTAACCCTAACACTAACCCTAACCCTAACCCATACACTACGCCGTACCCGAAGCCCTCCCCGAACCCGTACCCTAAGCCGTACCCTAAGCCTAACCCTAAGCCTAACCCTAACCCTAGGCTACCCTTGAAAGCCTCTGCCTCCATTAGATTTCCTAAGCACTAGTGTTTTAAGGATCAGATTAAAAAGAGAATCCTAATGTGATTTCTTTATAATGGGTATGTTCCTTATCTTATCCTAGTGTCTAAACTTTTCTCCATGGCTGGACCCCCAAATAATATTCCTTTACGTGCTAAGGGGTATCTAGAGAGTGGGATAGGTTTAATAACTACCCTAACCCTAACGCGTACCCTAACCCTAACCCCTACCCTAACCCTAACACGTACCCTAAACCTAACCCGTATCCTAAACGGAGCCCTAACCCTAACACTAACCCAAACCCTAACCCTAACCCATACCCTCCGCCGTACACGAACCCCTCCCCGAACCCGTACCCTAAGCCTTACCCTAAGCCTAACCCTAAGCCTAACCCTAACCCTAGGCTACCCTTGAAAGCTTCTGCCTCCAATAGATTTCCTAAGCACTAGTGTTTTAAGGAACAGCTTTAAAAGAGAATCCTAATGTGATTTCTTTATAATGGGTATGTTCCTTATCTTATCCTAGTGTCTAAACTTTTCTCCATGGCTGGACCCCCAAAATAATATTCCTTTACGTGCTAACGGGTATCTAGAGAGTGGGATAGGTTTAATAACAACCCTAACCCTAATGCGTACCCTAACCCTAACCCCTACCCTAACACTAACACGTACCCTAATCCTAACCCGTACCCTAAACAGAGCCCTAACCCTAACACTAACCCTAACCCTAACCCATACCCTACGCCATACCCGAACCCCTCCCCGAACCCGTACCCTAAGCCGTACCCTAAGCCTAACCCTAAGCATAACCCTAACCCTAGGCTACCCTTGACTTCTTCTGCCTCCAATAGATTTTCTAAGCACTAGTGTTTTAAGGAACAGCTTAAAAAGAGAATCCTAATGTGATTTCTTTATAATGGGTGTGTTCCTTATCTTATCCTAGTGTCTAAACTCTTCTCCATGGCTGGACCTCCAAATAATATTCCTTTACGTGCTAAGGGCTATCTAGAGAGTGGGATAGGTTTAATAACTACACTAACCTTAACGCCTACCCTAACCCTAACCCCTACCGTAACCCTAACACGTACCCTAATCCTAACCAATACCCTAAACCGAGCCCTAACCCTAACACTAACCCTAACCCTAACCCTAACTCATACACTACGCCGTACCCGAAGCCCTCCCCGAACCCGTACCCTAAGCCGTACCCTAAGCCTAACCCTAAGCCTAACCCTAACCCTAGGCTACCCTTGACTGCTTCTGCCTCCAATAGATTTCCTATGCACTAGTGTTTTAAGGAACACCTTAAAAAGAGAATCCTAATGTGATTTCTTTATAATGGGTGTGTTCCTTATCTTATCCTAGTGTCTAAACTCTTCTCCATGGCTGGACCCCCAAATAATATTCCTTTACGTGCTAAGGGGTATCTAGAGAGTGGGATAGGTTTAATAACTACCCTAACCCTAACGCGTACCCTAACCCTAACCCCTACCCTAACCCTAACACGTACCCTAAACCTAACCCGTATCCTAAACGGAGCCCTAACCCTAACACTAACCCAAACCCTAACCCTAACCCATACCCTCCGCCGTACACGAACCCCTCCCCGAACCCGTACCCTAAGCCTTACCCTAAGCCTAACCCTAAGCCTAACCCTAACCCTAGGCTACCCTTGAAAGCTTCTGCCTCCAATAGATTTCCTAAGCACTAGTGTTTTAAGGAACAGCTTTAAAAGAGAATCCTAATGTGATTTCTTTATAATGGGTATGTTCCTTATCTTATCCTGGTGTCTAAACTTTTCTCCATGGCTGGACCCCCATATAATATTCCTTTACGTGCTAAGGGGTATCTAGAGAGTGGGATAGGTTTAATAACTACCCTAACCCTAATGCGTACCCTAACCCTAACCCCTACCCTAACACTAACACGTACCCTAATCCTAACCCATACCCTAAACAGAGCCCTAACCCTAACACTAACCCTAACCCTAACCCATACCCTACGCCATACCCGAACCCCTCCCCGAACCCGTACCCTAAGCCGTACCCTAAGCCTAACCCTAAGCATAACCCTAACCCTAGGCTACCCTTGACTTCTTCTGCCTCCAATAGATTTTCTAAGCACTAGTGTTTTAAGGAACAGCTTAAAAAGAGAATCCTAATGTGATTTCTTTATAATGGGTGTGTTCCTTATCTTATCCTAGTGTCTAAACTCTTCTCCATGGCTGGACCTCCAAATAATATTCCTTTACGTGCTAAGGGCTATCTAGAGAGTGGGATAGGTTTAATAACTACACTAACCTTAACGCCTACCCTAACCCTAACCCCTACCCTAACCCTAACACGTACCCTAATCGTAACCCGTACCCTAAACCGAGCCCTAACCCTAACACTAACCCTAACCCTAACCCTAAGCCATACCCTACACCGTACCCGAAGCCCTCCCCGAACCCGTACCCTAAGCCGTACCCTAAGCCTAACCCTAAGCCTAACCCTAACCCTAGGCTACCCTTGACTGCTTCTGCCTCCAATAGATTTCCTAAGCACTAGTGTTTTAAGGAACAGCTTAAAAAGGGAATCCTAATGTGATTTCTTTATAATGGGTGTGTTCCTTATCTTATCCTAGTGTCTAAATTCTTCTCCATGGCTGGACCCCCAAATAATATTCCTTTACGTGCTAAGGGGTATCTAGAGAGTGGGATAGGTTTAATAACTACCCTAATCCGAATGCGTACCCTAACCCTAACCCCTACCCTAACACTAACATGTACCCTAATCCTAAGCCGTACCCAAAACCGAGCCCTTACCCTAACACTAACCCTAACCCTAACCCTAACCCATACCCTACGCCGTACCCGAAGCCCTCCCCGAACCCTTATCCTAAGCCGTACCCTAAGCCTAACCCTAAGCCTAACCCTAACCCTGGGCTACCCTTGACTGCTTCTGCCTCCAATAGATTTTCTAAGCACTAGTGTTTTAAAAAAGAGCTTAAAAAGATAATCCTAATGTGATTTCTTTATAATGTGTTTTCATTATATTATCTTAGTGTCTAAACTCTTCTCCATGGATGGACCCCCAAATAATATTGCTTTACGTGCTAAGGGGTATCTAGAGAGTGGGATAGGTTTAATAACTACCCTAACCCTAACGCGTACCCTAAACCAAACCCCTACCCTAACCCTAACACGTACCCTAATCCTAACCTGTACCCTAAACCGAGCCCTAACCCTAACACTAACCCTAACTCTAACCCTAACCCATACCCTACGCCGTACCCGAAGCCCTCCCCGAACCCCTACCCTAAGCCGTACCCTAAGCCTAACCCTAAGCCTAACCCTAACCCTAGGCTACCCTTGACTGCTTCTGCCTCCAATAGATTTCCTATGCACTAGTGTTTTAAGGAACACCTTAAAAAGAGAATCCTAATGTGATTTCTTTATAATGGGTGTGTTCCTTATCTTATCCTAGTGTCTAAACTCTTCTCCATGGCTGGACCCCCAAATAATATTCCTTTACGTGCTATGCGGTATCTAGAGACTGGGATAGGTTTAATAACTACCCTAACCCTAACGCGTACCCTAACCCTAAACCCTACCCTAACCCTAAGACGTACCCTAATCCTATCCCGTACACTAAACCGAGCCCTAACCCTAACACTAACCCTAACCCTAACCTAACCCATACCCTGCGCGGTACTCGAAGCCCTCCCCGAACCCGTACCCTAAGCCGTACCCTAAGCCTAACCCTAAGCCTAACCCTAACCCTAGGCTACCCTTGACTGCTTCTGCCTCCAATAGATTTCCTAAGCACTAGTGTTTTAAGGAACAGCTTAAAAAGAGAATCCTAATGTGATTGCTTAATAATGGGTGTGTTCCTTATCTTATCCTAGTGTCTAAACTCTTCTCCATGGCTGGACTCCCAAATAATATTCCTTTACGTGCTAAGGGGTATCTAGAGAGTGGGATAGGTTTAATAACTACACTAACCCTAACGCGTACCCTAACCCTAACCCCTACCCTAACACTAACACGTACCCTAATCCTAACCAATACCCTAAAGCGAGCCCTAACCCTAACACTAACCCTAACCCTAACCCTAAGCCATACCCTACGCCGTACCCGAAGCCCTCCCCGAACCCGTACCCTAAGCCGTACCCTAAGCCTAACCCTAAGCCTAACCCTAACCCTAGGCTACCCTTGACTGCTTCTGCCTCCAATAGATTTCCTAAGCACTAGTGTTTTAAGGAACAGCTTAAAAAGGGAATCCTAATGTGATTTCTTTATAATGTGTGAGTTCCTTATATTATCTTAGTGTCTAAACTCTTCTCCGTGGCTGGACCCCCAAATAATATTCCTTTACGTGCTAAGGGGTATCTAGAGAGTGGGATAGGATTAATAACTACCCTAATCCGAACGCGTACCCTAACCCTAACCCCTACTCTAACACTAACATGTACCCTAATCCTAAGCCGTACCCAAAACCGAGCCCTAACCCTAACACTAACCCTAACCCTAACCCTAACCCATACCCTACGCCGTACCCGAAGCCCTCCCCGAACCCGTATCCTAAGCCGTACCCTAAGCCTAACCCTAAGCCTAACCCTAACCCTGGGCTACCCTTGACTGCTTCTGCCTCCAATAGATTTTCTAAGCACTAGTGTTTTAAGGAACAGCTTAAAAAGAGAATCCTAATGTGATTTCTTTATAATAGGTGTGTTCCTTATCTTCTCCGAGTGTCTAAACTCTTCTCCATGGCTGGACCTCCAAATAATATTCCTTTACGTGCTAAGTGGTATCTAGAGAGTGGGATAGGTTTAATAACTACACTAACCCTAACGCGTACCCTAACCCTAACCCCTACCGTAACCCTAACACGTACCCTAATCTTAACCAATACCCTAAACCGAGCCCTAACCCTAACACTAACCCTAACCCTAACCCTAACCCATACCCTATGCCGTACCCGAACCCCTCCCAGAACCCGTAACCTAAGCCGTACCATAACCCTAACCCTAACCCTAACTCATACCCTACGCCATATCCGAAACCCTCCCCGAACCCATACCCTAAGCCGTACACTAAACCTAACCCTAAGCCTAACCCTAACCCTAGGGTACCCTTGAGAGCTTCTGCCTCCAATAGATTTCCTAAGCACTAGTGTTTTAAGGAACAGCTTAAAAAGAGAATCCTAATGTGATTTCTTTATATTGGGTATGTTCCTTATCTTATCATAGTGTCTAAACTTTTCTCCATGGCTGGACCCCCAAATAATATTCCTTTACGTGCTAAGGGGTATCTAGAGAGTGGGATAGGTTTAATCACTACCCTAACCCTAACACGTACACTAACCCTAACCACTACCCTAACCCTAACACGTACCCTAATTCTAACCCATACCCTAAACCGAGCCCTAAACCTAACACTAACCCTAACCCTAACCCTAACCCATACCCTACGCCGTACCCGAAACCCTCCCCGAACCCGTACCCTAAGCCGTACCCTAACACTAACCCTAAGCCTAACCCTAACCCTAGGCTACCCTTGACTGCTTCTGCCTCCAATAGATTTCCTAAGCACTAGTGTTTTAAGGAAGAGCTTAAAAAGAGAATCCTTTTGTGATTTCTTTATAATAGGTGTGTTCCTTATCTTTTCCTAGTGTCTAAACTCTTCTCCATGGCTGGACCCCCAAATAATATTCCTTTACGTGCTAAGGGGTATCTAGAGAGTGGGATAGGTTTAATAACTACCCTAACCCTAACGCGTACCCTAACCCTAACCCCTAACCTAACCCTAAAACGTACCCAAATCCTAACCCGTATCCTAAACGGAGCCCTAACCCTAACACTAACCCAAACGCTAACCCTAACCCATACCCTCCGCCGTACCCGAACCCCTCCCCGAACCCGTACCCTAAGCCGTACCCTAAGCCTAACCCCAAGCCTAAACCTAACACTAGGCTACCCTTGACTTCTTCTGCCTCCAATAGATTTCCTAAGCACTAGTGTTTTAAGGAACAGCTTAAAAAGAGAATCCTAATGTGATTTCTTTATAATGTGTTTTCATTATATTATCTTAGTGTCTAAACTCTTCTCCATGGCTGGACCCCCAAATAATATTCCTTTACGTGCTATGGGGTATCTAGAGACTGGGATAGGTTTAATAACTACCCTAACCCTAACGCGTACCCTAAACCAAACCCCTACCCTAACCCTAAGACGTGCCCTAATACCTATCCCGTACACTAAACCGAGCCCTAACCCTAACACTAACCCTAACCCTAACCTAACCCATACCCTACGCCGTACCCGAAGCCGTCCCCGAACCCGTACCCTACGCCCTACTCTAAGCCTAACCCTAAGCCTAACCCTAACCCTAGGCTACCCTTGACTGCTTCTGCCTCCAATAGATTTACTAAGCACTAGTGTTTTAAGGAAGAGCTTAAAAAGAGAATCCTAATGTGATTTCTTTATAATAGGTGTGTTCCTTATCTTATCATAGTGTCTAAACTCTTCTCCATGGCTGGACCACCAAATAATATTCCTTTACGTGCTAAGGGGTATCTAGAGAGTGGGATAGGTTTAATAACTACCCTAACCCTAACGCGTAGCCTAACCCTAACCCCTACCCTAACCCTAACACGTACCCTAATCCTAACCCGTATCCTAAACGGAGCCCTAACCCTAACATTAACCCAAATCCTAACCCTAACCGATACCCTCCGCGGTACACGAACCCCTCCCCGAACCCATACCCTACGCCGTACCTTAACCCTAACCCTAACCCTAACTCATACCCTACGCCATATCCGAAACCCTACCCGAGCCCGTACCCTAAGCCGTGCCTATACCTAACCCTAAGCCTAAACCTAACCCTAGGCTACCCTTGACAGCTTCTGCCTCCACTAGATTTCCTAAGCACTAGTGTTTTAAGGAACAGCTTAAAAAGAGAATCCTAATGTGATTTCTTTATATTGGGTATGTTCCTTATCTTATCCTAGTGTCTAAACTTTTCTCCATGGCTGGACCCCCAAATAATATTCCTTTACGTGCTAAGGGGTATCTAGAGAGTAGGATAGGTTTAATCACTACCCTAACCCTAACATGTACACTAACCCTAACCCTAACACGTACCCTAATACTAACCCAGAACCTAAACCGAGCCCTAACCCTAACACTAACCCTAACCCTAACCCTAACCCATACCCTCCGCCGTACCCGAACCCCTCCCCGAACCCGTACCCTAAGCCGTACCCTAAGCCTAACCCCAAGCCTAAACCTAACACTAGGCTACCCTTGACTGCTTCTGCCTCCAATAGATTTCCTAAGCACTAGTGTTTTAAGGAACAGCTTAAAAAGAGAATCCTAATGTGATTTCTTTATAATGTGTTTTCATTATATTATCTTAGTGTCTAAACTCTTCTCCATGGATGGACGCCCAAATAATATTGCTTTACGTGCTAAGGGGTATCTAGAGAGTGGGATAGGTTTAATAACTACCCTAACCCTAACGCGTACCCTAAACCAAACCCCTACCCTAACCCTAACACGTACCCTAATCCTAACCCATACCCTAAACCGAGCCCTAAACCTAACACTAACCCTAACCCTAACCCTAACACATACCCTACGCCGTACCCGAACCCCTCCCAGAACCCGTACCCTAAGCCGTACCCTAACACTAACCCTAAGCCTAACCCTAACCCTAGGCTACCCTTGACTGCTTCTGCCTCCAATAGATTTCCTAAGCACTAGTGTTTTAAGGAAGAGCTTAAAAAGAGAATCCTAATGTGATTTCTTTATAATAGGTGTGTTCCTTATCTTATCCTAGTGTCTAAACTCTTCTCCATGGCTGGACCACCAAATAATATTCCTTTACGTGCTAAGGGGTATCTAGAGAGTGGGATAGGATTAATAACTACCCTAACCCTAACACGTACCCTAACCCTAACCCCTACCCTAACCCTAACACGTACCCTAATCCTAACCCGTACCCTAAACCGAGGCTAACTCTAACACTAACCCTAACCCTAACCCTAAGCCATACCCTACGCCGTACCCGAAGCCCTCCCCGAACCCGTACCCTAAGCCGTACCCTAAGACTAACCCTAAGCCTAACCCTAACCCTAGGCTACCCTTGACTGCTTCTGCCTCCAATAGATTTCCTAAGCACTAGTGTTTTAAAGAACAGCTTAAAAAGAGAATCTTAATGTGATTGCTTTATAATGGGTGTGTTCCTTATCTTATCCTAGTGTCTAAACTCTTCTCCATGGCTGGACCCCCAAATAATATTCCTCTACGTGCTAAGGGGTATCTAGAGACTGGGATAGGTTTAATAACTACCCTAACCTTAACGCGTACCCTAACCCTAACCCCTACCCTAACACTAACACGTACCTTAATCCTAATCAATACCCTAAACCGAGCCCTAACCCTAACACTAACCCTAACCCTAACCCTAACCCATACCCTACGCCGTACCCGAAGCCGTCCCCGAACCCGTACCCTAAGCCCTACCCTAAGCCTAACCCTAAGCCTAACCCTAACCCTAGGCTACCCTTGACTGCTTCTGCCTCCAATAGATTTCCTAAGCACTAGTGTTTTAAGGAAGAGCTTAAAAAGAGAATCCTAATGTGATTTCTTTATAATAGGTGTGTTCCTTATCTTATCCTAGTGTCTAAACTCTTCTCCATGGCTGGACCACCAAATAATATTCCTTTACGTGCTAAGGGGTATCTAGAGAGTGGGATAGGTTTAATAACTACCCTAACCCTAACGCGTATCCTAACCCTAACACCTACCCTAACCCTAACACGTAACCTAATCCTAACCCGTATCCTAAACGGAGCCCTAACCCTTACACTAACCCAAACCCTAACCCTAACCCATACCCTCCGCCGTACACGAACCCCTCCCCGAACCCGTACCCTACGCCGTGCCCTAAGGCTAACCCTAAGCCTAACCCTAACCCTAGGCTACCCTTGACTGCTTCTGCCTCCAATAGATTTCCTAAGCACTAGTGTTTTAAGGAACAGCTTAAAAAGGGAATCCTAATGTGATTTCTTTATAATGGGTGTGTTCCTTATATTATCTTAGTGTCTAAACTCTTTTCCGTGGCTGGACCGCCAAATAATATTCCTTTACGTGCTAAGGGGTATCTAGAGAGTGGAAT
This sequence comes from Balaenoptera physalus, assembly GCF_965194825.1. Classification (NCBI taxonomy): domain Eukaryota; kingdom Metazoa; phylum Chordata; class Mammalia; order Artiodactyla; family Balaenopteridae; genus Balaenoptera; species Balaenoptera physalus. Next base: position 82,184,606 of record NC_138899.1, on the reverse strand, counting down.
AGGTTTAATAACTACCCTAACCCTATTGCGTACCCTAACCCTAACACCTACCCTAACACTAACACGTACCCTAATCCTAACCCGTACCCTAAACAGAGCCCTACCCCTAACACTAACCCTAACCCTAACCCTAAGCCATAACCTACGCCGTACCCAAACCCCTCCCCGAACCCGTAACCTAAGCCGTACCCTAAGCCTAACCCCAAGCCTAACCCTAACCCTAGGCTACCCTTGACTGCGTCTGCCTCCAATAGATTTCCTAAGCACTAGTGTTTTAAGGAACTGCTTAAAAAGAGAATCCTAATGTGATTTCTTTATAATGTGTGTGTTCCTTATATTATCTTAGTGTCTAAACTCTTCTCCATGGATGGACCCCCAAATAATATTGCTTTACGTGCTAAGGGCTATCTAGAGAGTGGGATAGGTTTAATAACTACCCTAACCCTAACGCGTACCCTAACCCTAACCCCTAACCTAACCCTAACACGTACCCTAATCCTAATCTGTACCCTAAACCGAGCCCTAACCCTAACACTAACCCTAACCCTAACCCTAACCCATACCCTACGCCGTACCCGAAGCCCTCCCCGAACCCGTACCCTAAGCCGTACCCTAAGCCTAACCCTAAGCCTAACCCTAACCCTAGGCTACCCTTGAAAGCCTCTGCCTCCATTAGATTTCCTAAGCACTAGTGTTTTAAGGATCAGATTAAAAAGAGAATCCTAATGTGATTTCTTTATAATGGGTATGTTCCTTATCTTATCCTAGTGTCTAAACTTTTCTCCATGGCTGGACCCCCAAATAATATTCCTTTACGTGCTAAGGGGTATCTAGAGAGTGGGATAGGTTTAATAACTACACTAACCCTAACGCGTACCCTAACCCAAACCCCTACCCTAAACCTAACACGTACCCTAATCCTAAACTGTACCCTAAACCGAGCCCTAACCCTAACACTAACCCTAACCCTAACCCTAACCCATACCCTACGCCATACCCGAAGCCCTCCCCGAACCCGTACCCTAAGCCGTACCCTAAGCCTAACCCTAAGCCTAACCCTAACCCTAGGCTACCCTTGACTGCTTCTGCCTCCAATAGATTTCCTATGCACTAGTGTTTTAAGGAACACCTTAAAAAGAGAATCCTAATGTGATTTCTTTATAATGGGTGTGTTCCTTATCTTATCCTAGTGTCTAAACTCTTCTCCATGGCTGGACCCCCAAATAATATTCCTTTACGTGCTAAGGGGTATCTAGAGAGTGGGATAGGTTTAATAACTACCCTAACCCTAACGCGTACCCTAACCCTAACCCCTACCCTAACCCTAACACGTACCCTAAACCTAACCCGTATCCTAAACGGAGCCCTAACCCTAACACTAACCCAAACCCTAACCCTAACCCATACCCTCCGCCGTACACGAACCCCTCCCCGAACCCGTACCCTAAGCCTTACCCTAAGCCTAACCCTAAGCCTAACCCTAACCCTAGGCTACCCTTGAAAGCTTCTGCCTCCAATAGATTTCCTAAGCACTAGTGTTTTAAGGAACAGCTTTAAAAGAGAATCCTAATGTGATTTCTTTATAATGGGTATGTTCCTTATCTTATCCTAGTGTCTAAACTTTTCTCCATGGCTGGACCCCCAAATAATATTCCTTTACGTGCTAAGGGGTATCTAGAGAGTGGGATAGGTTTAATAACTACCCTAACCCTAATGCGTACCCTAACCCTAACCCCTACCCTAACACTAACACGTACCCTAATCCTAAACCGTACCCTAAACAGAGCCCTAACCCTAACACTAACCCTAACCCTAACCCATACCCTACGCCATACACGAACCCCTCCCCGAACCCATACCCTAAGCCGTACCCTAAGCCTAACCCTAAGCATAACCCTAACCCTAGGCTACCCTTGACTTCTTCTGCCTCCAATAGATTTTCTAAGCACTAGTGTTTTAAGGAACAGCTTAAAAAGAGAATCCTAATGTGATTTCTTTATAATGGGTGTGTTCCTTATCTTATCCTAGTGTCTAAACTCTTCTCCATGGCTGGACCTCCAAATAATATTCCTTTACGTGCTAAGGGCTATCTAGAGAGTGGGATAGGTTTAATAACTACACTAACCTTAACGCCTACCCTAACCCTAACCCCTACCGTAACCCTAACACGTACCCTAATCCTAACCAATACCCTAAACCGAGCCCTAACCCTAACACTAACCCTAACCCTAACCCTAACTCATACACTACGCCGTACCCGAAGCCCTCCCCGAACCCGTACCCTAAGCCGTACCCTAAGCCTAACCCTAAGCCTAACCCTAACCCTAGGCTACCCTTGACTGCTTCTGCCTCCAATAGATTTCCTATGCACTAGTGTTTTAAGGAACACCTTAAAAAGAGAATCCTAATGTGATTTCTTTATAATGGGTGTGTTCCTTATCTTATCCTAGTGTCTAAACTCTTCTCCATGGCTGGACCCCCAAATAATATTCCTTTACGTGCTAAGGGGTATCTAGAGAGTGGGATAGGTTTAATAACTACCCTAACCCTAACGCGTACCCTAACCCTAACCCCTACCCTAACCCTAACACGTACCCTAAACCTAACCCGTATCCTAAACGGAGCCCTAACCCTAACACTAACCCAAACCCTAACCCTAACCCATACCCTCCGCCGTACACGAACCCCTCCCCGAACCCGTACCCTAAGCCTTACCCTAAGCCTAACCCTAAGCCTAACCCTAACCCTAGGCTACCCTTGAAAGCTTCTGCCTCCAATAGATTTCCTAAGCACTAGTGTTTTAAGGAACAGCTTTAAAAGAGAATCCTAATGTGATTTCTTTATAATGGGTATGTTCCTTATCTTATCCTGGTGTCTAAACTTTTCTCCATGGCTGGACCCCCATATAATATTCCTTTACGTGCTAAGGGGTATCTAGAGAGTGGGATAGGTTTAATAACTACCCTAACCCTAATGCGTAAACTAACCCTAACCCCTACCCTAACACTAACACGTACCCTAATCCTAACCCATACCCTAAACAGAGCCCTAACCCTAACACTAACCCTAACCCTAACCCATACCCTACGCCATACCCGAACCCCTCCCCGAACCCGTACCCTAAGCCGTACCCTAAGCCTAACCCTAAGCATAACCCTAACCCTAGGCTACCCTTGACTTCTTCTGCCTCCAATAGATTTTCTAAGCACTAGTGTTTTAAGGAACAGCTTAAAAAGAGAATCCTAATGTGATTTCTTTATAATGGGTGTGTTCCTTATCTTATCCTAGTGTCTAAACTCTTCTCCATGGCTGGACCTCCAAATAATATTCCTTTACGTGCTAAGGGCTATCTAGAGAGTGGGATAGGTTTAATAACTACACTAACCTTAACGCCTACCCTAACCCTAACCCCTACCGTAACCCTAACACGTACCCTAATCCTAACCAATACCCTAAACCGAGCCCTAACCCTAACACTAACCCTAACCCTAACCCTAACACATACACTACGCCGTACCCGAAGCCCTCCCCGAAACCGTACCCTAAGCCGTACCCTAAGCCTAACCCTAAGCCTAACGCTAACACTAGGCTACCCTTGAAAGCTTCTGCCTCCAATAGATTTCCTAAGCACTAGTGTTTTAAGGAACAGCTTAAAAAGAGAATCCTAATGTGATTTCTTTATAATGGGTATGTTCCTTATCTTATCCTAGTGTCTAAACTTTTCTCCATGGCTGGACCCCCAAATAATATTCCTTTACGTGCTAAGGGGTATCTAGAGAGTGGGATAGGTTTAATCACTACCCTAACCCTAACACGTACACAAACCCTAACCACTACCCTAACCCTAACCCGTACCCTAATTCTAACCCATACCCTAAACTGAGCCCTAAACCTAACACTAACCCTAACCCTAACCCTAACCCATACCCTACGCCGTACCCGAACCCCTCCCAGAACCCGTACCCTAAGCCGTACCCTAAGCCTAACCCTAAGCCTAACCCTAACCCTAGGCTACCCTTGACTGCTTCTGCCTCCAATAGATTTCCTATGCACTAGTGTTTTAAGGAACACCTTAAAAAGAGAATCCTAATGTGATTTCTTTATAATGGGTGTGTTCCTTATCTTATCCTAGTGTCTAAACTCTTCTCCATGGCTGGACCACCAAATAATATTCCTTTACGTGCTAAGGGGTATCTAGAGAGTGGGATAGGTTTAATAACTACCCTAACCCTAACGCGTATCCTAACCCTAACCCCTACCCTAACCCTAACACGTAACCTAATCCTAACCCGTATCCTCAACGGAGCCCTAACCCTAACACTAACCCAAACCCTAACCCTAACCCATACCCTCCGCCGTACACGAACCCCTCCCCGAACCCGTACCCTACGCCGTACCCTAAGCCTAACCCTAAGCCTAACCCTAACCCTAGGCTACCCTTGACTGCTTCTGCCTCCAATAGATTTCCTAAGCACTAGTGTTTTAAGGAACAGCTTAAAAAGGGAATCCTAATGTGATTTCTTTATAATGTGTGTGTTCCTTATATTATCTTAGTGTCTAAACTCTTTTCCGTGGCTGGACCGCCAAATAATATTCCTTTACGTGCTAAGGGGTATCTAGAGAGTGGGATAGGTTTAATAACTACCCTAACCCTATCGCGTACCCTAACCCTAACACCTACCCTAACACTAACACGTACCCTAATCCTAACCCGTACCCTAAACAGAGCCCTAACCCTAACACTAAGCCTAACCCTAACCCTAAGCCATAACCTACGCCGTACCCAAACCCCTCCCCGAACCCGTACCCTAAGCCGTACCCTAAGCCTAACCCCAAGCCTAACCCTAACCCTAGGCTACCCTTGACTGCGTCTGCCTCCAACAGATTTCCTAAGCACTAGTGTTTTAAGGAACTGCTTAAAAAGAGAATCCTAATGTGATTCCTTTATAATGTGTGTGTTCCTTATATTATCTTAGTGTCTAAACTCTTCTCCATGGATGGACCCCCAAATAATATTGCTTTACGTGCTAAGGGGTATCTAGAGAGTGGGATAGGTTTAATAACTACCCTAACCCTAACGCGTACCCTAACCCAAACCCCTAACCTAACCCTAACACGTACCCTAATCCTAATCTGTACCCTAAACCGAGCCCTAACCCTAACACTAACCCTAACCCTAACCCATACCCTACGCCGTACCCGAAGCCCTCCCCGAACCCGTACCCTAAGCCGTACCCTAAGCCTAACCCTAAGCCTAACCCTAACCCTAGGCTACCCTTGAAAGCCTCTGCCTCCATTAGATTTCCTAAGCACTAGTGTTTTAAGGATCAGATTAAAAAGAGAATCCTAATGTGATTTCTTTATAATGGGTATGTTCCTTATCTTATCCTAGTGTCTAAACTTTTCTCCATGGCTGGACCCCCAAATAATATTCCTTTACGTGCTAAGGGGTATCTAGAGAGTGGGATAGGTTTAATAACTACCCTAACCCTAACGCGTACCCTAACCCTAACCCCTACCCTAACCCTAACACGTACCCTAAACCTAACCCGTATCCTAAACGGAGCCCTAACCCTAACACTAACCCAAACCCTAACCCTAACCCATACCCTCCGCCGTACACGAACCCCTCCCCGAACCCGTACCCTAAGCCTTACCCTAAGCCTAACCCTAAGCCTAACCCTAACCCTAGGCTACCCTTGAAAGCTTCTGCCTCCAATAGATTTCCTAAGCACTAGTGTTTTAAGGAACAGCTTTAAAAGAGAATCCTAATGTGATTTCTTTATAATGGGTATGTTCCTTATCTTATCCTAGTGTCTAAACTTTTCTCCATGGCTGGACCCCCAAAATAATATTCCTTTACGTGCTAAGGGGTATCTAGAGAGTGGGATAGGTTTAATAACAACCCTAACCCTAATGCGTACCCTAACCCTAACCCCTACCCTAACACTAACACGTACCCTAATCCTAACCCGTACCCTAAACAGAGCCCTAACCCTAACACTAACCCTAACCCTAACCCATACCCTACGCCATACCCGAACCCCTCCCCGAACCCGTACCCTAAGCCGTACCCTAAGCCTAACCCTAAGCATAACCCTAACCCTAGGCTACCCTTGACTTCTTCTGCCTCCAATAGATTTTCTAAGCACTAGTGTTTTAAGGAACAGCTTAAAAAGAGAATCCTAATGTGATTTCTTTATAATGGGTGTGTTCCTTATCTTATCCTAGTGTCTAAACTCTTCTCCATGGCTGGACCTCCAAATAATATTCCTTTACGTGCTAAGGGCTATCTAGAGAGTGGGATAGGTTTAATAACTACACTAACCTTAACGCCTACCCTAACCCTAACCCCTACCGTAACCCTAACACGTACCCTAATCCTAACCAATACCCTAAACCGAGCCCTAACCCTAACACTAACCCTAACCCTAACCCTAACTCATACACTACGCCGTACCCGAAGCCCTCCCCGAACCCGTACCCTAAGCCGTACCCTAAGCCTAACCCTAAGCCTAACCCTAACCCTAGGCTACCCTTGACTGCTTCTGCCTCCAATAGATTTCCTATGCACTAGTGTTTTAAGGAACACCTTAAAAAGAGAATCCTAATGTGATTTCTTTATAATGGGTGTGTTCCTTATCTTATCCTAGTGTCTAAACTCTTCTCCATGGCTGGACCCCCAAATAATATTCCTTTACGTGCTAAGGGGTATCTAGAGAGTGGGATAGGTTTAATAACTACCCTAACCCTAACGCGTACCCTAACCCTAACCCCTACCCTAACCCTAACACGTACCCTAAACCTAACCCGTATCCTAAACGGAGCCCTAACCCTAACACTAACCCAAACCCTAACCCTAACCCATACCCTCCGCCGTACACGAACCCCTCCCCGAACCCGTACCCTAAGCCTTACCCTAAGCCTAACCCTAAGCCTAACCCTAACCCTAGGCTACCCTTGAAAGCTTCTGCCTCCAATAGATTTCCTAAGCACTAGTGTTTTAAGGAACAGCTTTAAAAGAGAATCCTAATGTGATTTCTTTATAATGGGTATGTTCCTTATCTTATCCTGGTGTCTAAACTTTTCTCCATGGCTGGACCCCCATATAATATTCCTTTACGTGCTAAGGGGTATCTAGAGAGTGGGATAGGTTTAATAACTACCCTAACCCTAATGCGTACCCTAACCCTAACCCCTACCCTAACACTAACACGTACCCTAATCCTAACCCATACCCTAAACAGAGCCCTAACCCTAACACTAACCCTAACCCTAACCCATACCCTACGCCATACCCGAACCCCTCCCCGAACCCGTACCCTAAGCCGTACCCTAAGCCTAACCCTAAGCATAACCCTAACCCTAGGCTACCCTTGACTTCTTCTGCCTCCAATAGATTTTCTAAGCACTAGTGTTTTAAGGAACAGCTTAAAAAGAGAATCCTAATGTGATTTCTTTATAATGGGTGTGTTCCTTATCTTATCCTAGTGTCTAAACTCTTCTCCATGGCTGGACCTCCAAATAATATTCCTTTACGTGCTAAGGGCTATCTAGAGAGTGGGATAGGTTTAATAACTACACTAACCTTAACGCCTACCCTAACCCTAACCCCTACCCTAACCCTAACACGTACCCTAATCGTAACCCGTACCCTAAACCGAGCCCTAACCCTAACACTAACCCTAACCCTAACCCTAAGCCATACCCTACACCGTACCCGAAGCCCTCCCCGAACCCGTACCCTAAGCCGTACCCTAAGCCTAACCCTAAGCCTAACCCTAACCCTAGGCTACCCTTGACTGCTTCTGCCTCCAATAGATTTCCTAAGCACTAGTGTTTTAAGGAACAGCTTAAAAAGGGAATCCTAATGTGATTTCTTTATAATGGGTGTGTTCCTTATCTTATCCTAGTGTCTAAATTCTTCTCCATGGCTGGACCCCCAAATAATATTCCTTTACGTGCTAAGGGGTATCTAGAGAGTGGGATAGGTTTAATAACTACCCTAATCCGAATGCGTACCCTAACCCTAACCCCTACCCTAACACTAACATGTACCCTAATCCTAAGCCGTACCCAAAACCGAGCCCTAACCCTAACACTAACCCTAACCCTAACCCTAACCCATACCCTACGCCGTACCCGAAGCCCTCCCCGAACCCTTATCCTAAGCCGTACCCTAAGCCTAACCCTAAGCCTAACCCTAACCCTGGGCTACCCTTGACTGCTTCTGCCTCCAATAGATTTTCTAAGCACTAGTGTTTTAAAAAAGAGCTTAAAAAGAGAATCCTAATGTGATTTCTTTATAATGTGTTTTCATTATATTATCTTAGTGTCTAAACTCTTCTCCATGGATGGACCCCCAAATAATATTGCTTTACGTGCTAAGGGGTATCTAGAGAGTGGGATAGGTTTAATAACTACCCTAACCCTAACGCGTACCCTAAACCAAACCCCTACCCTAACCCTAACACGTACCCTAATCCTAACCTGTACCCTAAACCGAGCCCTAACCCTAACACTAACCCTAACTCTAACCCTAACCCATACCCTACGCCGTACCCGAAGCCCTCCCCGAACCCCTACCCTAAGCCGTACCCTAAGCCTAACCCTAAGCCTAACCCTAACCCTAGGCTACCCTTGACTGCTTCTGCCTCCAATAGATTTCCTATGCACTAGTGTTTTAAGGAACACCTTAAAAAGAGAATCCTAATGTGATTTCTTTATAATGGGTGTGTTCCTTATCTTATCCTAGTGTCTAAACTCTTCTCCATGGCTGGACCCCCAAATAATATTCCTTTACGTGCTATGCGGTATCTAGAGACTGGGATAGGTTTAATAACTACCCTAACCCTAACGCGTACCCTAACCCTAAACCCTACCCTAACCCTAAGACGTACCCTAATCCTATCCCGTACACTAAACCGAGCCCTAACCCTAACACTAACCCTAACCCTAACCTAACCCATACCCTGCGCGGTACTCGAAGCCCTCCCCGAACCCGTACCCTAAGCCGTACCCTAAGCCTAACCCTAAGCCTAACCCTAACCCTAGGCTACCCTTGACTGCTTCTGCCTCCAATAGATTTCCTAAGCACTAGTGTTTTAAGGAACAGCTTAAAAAGAGAATCCTAATGTGATTGCTTTATAATGGGTGTGTTCCTTATCTTATCCTAGTGTCTAAACTCTTCTCCATGGCTGGACTCCCAAATAATATTCCTTTACGTGCTAAGGGGTATCTAGAGAGTGGGATAGGTTTAATAACTACACTAACCCTAACGCGTACCCTAACCCTAACCCCTACCCTAACACTAACACGTACCCTAATCCTAACCAATACCCTAAAGCGAGCCCTAACCCTAACACTAACCCTAACCCTAACCCTAAGCCATACCCTACGCCGTACCCGAAGCCCTCCCCGAACCCGTACCCTAAGCCGTACCCTAAGCCTAACCCTAAGCCTAACCCTAACCCTAGGCTACCCTTGACTACTTCTGCCTCCAATAGATTTCCTAAGCACTAGTGTTTTAAGGAACAGCTTAAAAAGGGAATCCTAATGTGATTTCTTTATAATGTGTGAGTTCCTTATATTATCTTAGTGTCTAAACTCTTCTCCGTGGCTGGACCCCCAAATAATATTCCTTTACGTGCTAAGGGGTATCTAGAGAGTGGGATAGGATTAATAACTACCCTAATCCGAACGCGTACCCTAACCCTAACCCCTACTCTAACACTAACATGTACCCTAATCCTAAGCCGTACCCAAAACCGAGCCCTAACCCTAACACTAACCCTAACCCTAACCCTAACCCATACCCTACGCCGTACCCGAAGCCCTCCCCGAACCCGTATCCTAAGCCGTACCCTAAGCCTAACCCTAAGCCTAACCCTAACCCTGGGCTACCCTTGACTGCTTCTGCCTCCAATAGATTTTCTAAGCACTAGTGTTTTAAGGAACAGCTTAAAAAGAGAATCCTAATGTGATTTCTTTATAATAGGTGTGTTCCTTATCTTATCCGAGTGTCTAAACTCTTCTCCATGGCTGGACCTCCAAATAATATTCCTTTACGTGCTAAGTGGTATCTAGAGAGTGGGATAGGTTTAATAACTACACTAACCCTAACGCGTACCCTAACCCTAACCCCTACCGTAACCCTAACACGTACCCTAATCTTAACCAATACCCTAAACCGAGCCCTAACCCTAACCCTAACCCTAACCCTAACCCATACCCTATGCCGTACCCGAACCCCTCCCAGAACCCGTAACCTAAGCCGTACCATAACCCTAACCCTAACCCTAACTCATACCCTACGCCATATCCGAACCCCTCCCCGAACCCATACCCTAAGCCGTACACTAAACCTAACCCTAAGCCTAACCCTAACCCTAGGGTACCCTTGACAGCTTCTGCCTCCAATAGATTTCCTAAGCACTAGTGTTTTAAGGAACAGCTTAAAAAGAGAATCCTAATGTGATTTCTTTATATTGGGTATGTTCCTTATCTTATCATAGTGTCTAAACTTTTCTCCATGGCTGGACCCCCAAATAATATTCCTTTACGTGCTAAGGGGTATCTAGAGAGTGGGATAGGTTTAATCACTACCCTAACCCTAACACGTACACTAACCCTAACCACTACCCTAACCCTAACACGTACCCTAATTCTAACCCATACCCTAAACCGAGCCCTAAACCTAACACTAACCCTAACCCTAACCCTAACCCATACCCTACGCCGTACACGAAACCCTCCCCGAACCCGTACCCTAAGCCGTACCCTAACACTAACCCTAAGCCTAACCCTAACCCTAGGCTACCCTTGACTGCTTCTGCCTCCAATAGATTTCCTAAGCACTAGTGTTTTAAGGAAGAGCTTAAAAAGAGAATCCTTATGTGATTTCTTTATAATAGGTGTGTTCCTTATCTTTTCCTAGTGTCTAAACTCTTCTCCATGGCTGGACCCCCAAATAATATTCCTTTACGTGCTAAGGGGTATCTAGAGAGTGGGATAGGTTTAATAACTACCCTAACCCTAACGCGTACCCTAACCCTAACCCCTAACCTAACCCTAAAACGTACCCAAATCCTAACCCGTATCCTAAACGGAGCCCTAACCCTAACACTAACCCAAACCCTAACCCTAACCCATACCCTCCGCCGTACCCGAACCCCTCCCCGAACCCGTACCCTAAGCCGTACCCTAAGCCTAACCCCAAGCCTAAACCTAACACTAGGCTACCCTTGACTTCTTCTGCCTCCAATAGATTTCCTAAGCACTAGTGTTTTAAGGAACAGCTTAAAAAGAGAATCCTAATGTGATTTCTTTATAATGTGTTTTCATTATATTATCTTAGTGTCTAAACTCTTCTCCATGGCTGGACCCCCAAATAATATTCCTTTACGTGCTATGGGGTATCTAGAGACTGGGATAGGTTTAATAACTACCCTAACCCTAACGCGTACCCTAAACCAAACCCCTACCCTAACCCTAAGACGTGCCCTAATACCTATCTCGTACACTAAACCGAGCCCTAACCCTAACACTAACCCTAACCCTAACCTAACCCATACCCTACGCCGTACCCGAAGCCGTCCCCGAACCCGTACCCTACGCCCTACCCTAAGCCTAACCCTAAGCCTAACCCTAACCCTAGGCTACCCTTGACTGCTTCTGCCTCCAATAGATTTACTAAGCACTAGTGTTTTAAGGAAGAGCTTAAAAAGAGAATCCTAATGTAATTTCTTTATAATAGGTGTGTTCCTTATCTTATCATAGTGTCTAAACTCTTCTCCATGGCTGGACCACCAAATAATATTCCTTTACGTGCTAAGGGGTATCTAGAGAGTGGGATAGGTTTAATAACTACCCTAATCCTAACGCGTAGCCTAACCCTAACCCCTACCCTAACCCTAACACGTACCCTAATCCTAACCCGTATCCTAAACGGAGCCCTAACCCTAACATTAACCCAAATCCTAACCCTAACCGATACCCTCCGCGGTACACGAACCCCTCCCCGAACCCATACCCTACGCCGTACCTTAACCCTAACCCTAACCCTAACTCATACCCTACGCCATATCCGAAACCCTACCCGAGCCCGTACCCTAAGCCGTGCCTATACCTAACCCTAAGCCTAAACCTAACCCTAGGCTACCCTTGACAGCTTCTGCCTCCACTAGATTTCCTAAGCACTAGTGTTTTAAGGAACAGCTTAAAAAGAGAATCCTAATGTGATTTCTTTATAATGTGTTTTCATTATATTATCTTAGTGTCTAAACTCTTCTCCATGGATGGACCCCCAAATAATATTGCTTTACGTGCTAAGGGGTATCTAGAGAGTGGGATAGGTTTAATAACTACCCTAACCCTAACGCGTACCCTAAACCAAACCCCTACCCTAACCCTAACACGTACCCTAATCCTAACCCATACCCTAAACCGAGCCCTAAACCTAACACTAACCCTAACCCTAACCCTAACCCATACCCTACGCCGTACCCGAACCCCTCCCAGAACCCGTACCCTAAGCCGTACCCTAACACTAACCCTAAGCCTAACCCTAACCCTAGGCTACCCTTGACTGCTTCTGCCTCCAATAGATTTCCTAAGCACTAGTGTTTTAAGGAAGAGCTTAAAAAGAGAATCCTAATGTGATTTCTTTATAATAGGTGTGTTCCTTATCTTATCCTAGTGTCTAAACTCTTCTCCATGGCTGGACCACCAAATAATATTCCTTTACGTGCTAAGGGGTATCTAGAGAGTGGGATAGGATTAATAACTACCCTAACCCTAACACGTACCCTAACCCTAACCCCTACCCTAACCCTAACACGTACCCTAATCCTAACCCGTACCCTAAACCGAGCCCTAACTCTAACACTAACCCTAACCCTAACCCTAAGCCATACCCTACGCCGTACCCGAAGCCCTCCCCGAACCCGTACCCTAAGCCGTACCCTAAGACTAACCCTAAGCCTAACCCTAACCCTAGGCTACCCTTGACTGCTTCTGCCTCCAATAGATTTCCTAAGCACTAGTGTTTTAAAGAACAGCTTAAAAAGGGAATCTTAATGTGATTGCTTTATAATGGGTGTGTTCCTTATCTTATCCTAGTGTCTAAACTCTTCTCCATGGCTGGACCCCCAAATAATATTCCTCTACGTGCTAAGGGGTATCTAGAGACTGGGATAGGTTTAATAACTACCCTAACCTTAACGCGTACCCTAACCCTAACCCCTACCCTAACACTAACACGTACCCTAATCCTAATCAATACCCTAAACCGAGCCCTAACCCTAACACTAACCCTAACCCTAACCCTAACCCATACCCTACGCCGTACCCGAAGCCGTACCCGAACCCGTACCCTAAGCCCTACCCTAAGCCTAACCCTAAGCCTAACCCTAACCCTAGGCTACCCTTGACTGCTTCTGCCTCCAATAGATTTCCTAAGCACTAGTGTTTTAAGGAAGAGCTTAAAAAGAGAATCCTAATGTGATTTCTTTATAATAGGTGTGTTCCTTATCTTATCCTAGTGTCTAAACTCTTCTCCATGGCTGGACCACCAAATAATATTCCTTTACGTGCTAAGGGGTATCTAGAGAGTGGGATAGGTTTAATAACTACCCTAACCCTAACGCGTATCCTAACCCTAACCCCTACCCTAACCCTAACACGTAACCTAATCCTAACCCGTATCCTAAACGGAGCCCTAACCCTTACACTAACCCAAACCCTAACCCTAACCCATACCCTCCGCCGTACACGAACCCCTCCCCGAACCCGTACCCTACGCCGTGCCCTAAGGCTAACCCTAAGCCTAACCCTAACCCTAGGCTACCCTTGACTGCTTCTGCCTCCAATAGATTTCCTAAGCACTAGTGTTTTAAGGAACAGCTTAAAAAGGGAATCCTAATGTGATTTCTTTATAATGTGTGTGTTCCTTATATTATCTTAGTGTCTAAACTCTTTTCCGTGGCTGGACCGCCAAATAATATTCCTTTACGTGCTAAGGGGTATCTAGAGAGTGGAATAGGTTTAATAACTACCCTAACCCTATTGCGTACCCTAACCCTAACACCTACCCTAACACTAACACGTACCCTAATCCTAACCCGTACCCTAAACAGAGCCCTACCCCTAACACTAACCCTAACCCTAACCCTAAGCCATAACCTACGCCGTACCCAAACCCCTCCCCGAACCCGTAACCTAAGCCGTACCCTAAGCCTAACCCCAAGCCTAACCCTAACCCTAGGCTACCCTTGACTGCGTCTGCCTCCAATAGATTTCCTAAGCACTAGTGTTTTAAGGAACTGCTTAAAAAGAGAATCCTAATGTGATTTCTTTATAATGTGTGTGTTCCTTATATTATCTTAGTGTCTAAACTCTTCTCCATGGATGGACCCCCAAATAATATTGCTTTACGTGCTAAGGGGTATCTAGAGAGTGGGGTAGGTTTAATAACTACCCTAACCCTAACGCGTACCCTAACCCTAACCCCTAACCTAACCCTAACACGTACCCTAATCCTAATCTGTACCCTAAACCGAGCCCTAACCCTAACACTAACCCTAACCCTAACCCTAACCCATACCCTACGCCGTACCCGAAGCCCTCCCCGAACCCGTACCCTAAGCCGTACCCTAAGCCTAACCCTAAGCCTAACCCTAACCCTAGGCTACCCTTGAAAGCCTCTGCCTCCATTAGATTTCCTAAGCACTAGTGTTTTAAGGATCAGATTAAAAAGAGAATCCTAATGTGATTTCTTTATAATGGGTATGTTCCTTATCTTATCCTAGTGTCTAAACTTTTCTCCATGGCTGGACCCCCAAATAATATTCCTTTACGTGCTAAGGGGTATCTAGGGAGTGGGATAGGTTTAATAACTACACTAACCCTAACGCGTACCCTAACCCAAACCCCTACCCTAAACCTAACACGTACCCTAATCTTAAACTGTACCCTAAACCGAGCCCTAACCCTAACACTAACCCTAACCCTAACCCTAACCCATACCCTACGCCATACCCGAAGCCCTCCCCGAACCCGTACCCTAAGCCGTACCCTAAGCCTAACCCTAAGCCTAACCCTAACCCTAGGCTACCCTTGACTGCTTCTGCCTCCAATAGATTTCCTATGCACTAGTGTTTTAAGGAACACCTTAAAAAGAGAATCCTAATGTGATTTCTTTATAATGGGTGTGTTCCTTATCTTATCCTAGTGTCTAAACTCTTCTCCATGGCTGGACCCCCAAATAATATTCCTTTACGTGCTAAGGGGTATCTAGAGAGTGGGATAGGTTTAATAACTACCCTAACCCTAACGCGTACCCTAACCCTAACCCCTACCCTAACCCTAACACGTACCCTAAACCTAACCCGTATCCTAAACGGAGCCCTAACCCTAACACTAACCCAAACCCTAACCCTAACCCATACCCTCCGCCGTACACGAACCCCTCCCCGAACCCGTACCCTACGCCGTACCCTAAGCCTAACCCTAAGCCTAACCCTAACCCTAGGCTACCCTTGACTGCTTCTGCCTCCAATAGATTTCCTAAGCACTAGTGTTTTAAGGAACAGCTTAAAAAGGGAATCCTAATGTGATTTCTTTATAATGTGTGTGTTCCTTATATTATCTTAGTGTCTAAACTCTTTTCCGTGGCTGGACCGCCAAATAATATTCCTTTACGTGCTAAGGGGTATCTAGAGAGTGGAATAGGTTTAATAACTACCCTAACCCTATTGCGTACCCTAACCCTAACACCTAACCTAACACTAACACGTACCCTAATCCTAACCCGTACCCTAAACAGAGCCCTAACCCTAACACTAACCCTAACCCTAACCCTAAGCCATAACCTACGCCGTACCCAAACCCCTCCCCGAACCCGTAACCTAAGCCGTACCCTAAGACTAACCCCAAGCCTAACCCTAACCCTAGGCTACCCTTAACTGCGTCTGCCTCCAATAGATTTCCTAAGCACTAGTGTTTTAAGGAACTGCTTAAAAAGAGAATCCTAATGTGATTTCTTTATAATGTGTGTGTTCCTTATATTATCTTAGTGTCTAAACTCTTCTCCATGGATGGACCCCCAAATAATATTGCTTTACGTGCTATGGGGTATCTAGAGAGTGGGATAGGTTTAATAACTACCCTAACTCTAACGCGTACCCTAACCCAAACCCCTAACCTAACCCTAACACGTACCCTAATCCTAATCTGTACCCTAAACCGAGCCCTAACCCTAACACTAACCCTAACCCTAACCCTAACCCATACCCTACGCCGTACCCGAAGCCCTCCCCGAACCCGTACCCTAAGCCGTACCCTAAGCCTAACCCTAAGCCTAACCCTAACCCTAGGCTACCCTTGAAAGCCTCTGCCTCCATTAGATTTCCTAAGCACTAGTGTTTTAAGGATCAGATTAAAAAGAGAATCCTAATGTGATTTCTTTATAATGGGTGTGTTCCTTATCTTATCCTAGGGTCTAAACTCTTCTCCATGGCTGGACCCCCAAATAATATTCCTTTACGTGCTAAGGGCTATCTAGAGAGTGGGATAGGTTTAATAACTACCCTAACCCTAACGCGTACCCTAACCCTAACCCCTACCCTAACCCTAACACGTACCGTAATCCTAACCCGTATCCTAAACGGAGCCCTAACCCTAACACTAACCCTAACCCTAATCCTAAGCCATACCCTACGCCGTACACGAACCCCTCCCCGAATGCTTACCCTAAGTCGTACCCTAAGCCTAACCCTAAGCCTAACCCTAACCCTAGGCTACCCTTGACTGCTTCTGCCTCCAATAGATTTCCTAAGCACTAGTGTTTTAAGGAACAGCTTAAAAAGGGAATCCTAATGTGATTTCTTTATAATGTGTGTGTTCCTCATATTATCTTAGTGTCTAAACTCTTCTCCATGGCTGGCCCCCCAAATAATATTCCTTTATGTGCTAAGGGGTATCTAGAGAGTGGGATAGGATTAATAACTACCCTAACCCTAACACGTACCCTAACCCTAACCCCTACCCTAACCCTAACACGTACCCTAATCCTAACCCGTACCCTAAACCGAGCCCTAACCCTAACACTAACCCAAACCCTAACACTAAGCCATACCCTACGCCGTCACCGAAGCCCTCCCCGAACCCGTACCCTAAGCCGTACCCTAAGCCGTACCCTAAGCCTAACCCTAAGCCTAACCCTAACCCTAGGCTACCCTTGACTGCTTCTGCCTCCAATTGATTTTCTAAGCACTAGTGTTTTAAGGAACAGCTTAAAAAGAGAATCCTAATGTGATTTCTTTATAATGGGTGTGTTCCTTATCTTATCCTAGTGTCTAAACTCTTCTCCATGGCTGGACCCCCAAATAATATTCCTTTACGTGCTAAGGGGTATCTAGAGACTGGGATAGGTTTAATAACTACCCTAACCCTAACGCGTACCCTAACCCTAACCCCTACCCTAACCCTAAGACGTACCCTAATCCTATCCCGTACACTAAACCGAGCCCTAACCCTAACACTAACCCTAACCCTAAACCTAACCCATACCCTACGCCGTACTCGAAGCCTTCCCCGAACCCGTACCCTAAGCCGTACCCTAAGCCTAACCCTAAGCCTAGCACTAACCCTAGGCTACCCTTGACTGCTTCTGCCTCCAATAGATTTCCTAAGCACTAGTGTTTTAAGGAACAGCTTAAAAAGAGAATCCTTATGTGATTTCTTTATAATAGGTGTGTTCCTTATCTTCTCCTAGTGTATAAACTCTTCTCCATGGCTGGACCCCCAAATAATATTCCTTTACGTGCTAAGGGGTATCTAGAGAGTGGTATAGGTTTAATAAGTACCCTAACCCTAACGCGTACCCTAACCCTTACCCCTACCCTAACCCTAACACGTACCCTAATCCTAACTCGTATCCTAAACGGAGCCCTAACCGTAACACTAACCCAAACCCTAACCCAAACCCATACCCTCCGCCGTACACGAACCCCTCCCCGAACCCGTACCCTAAGCCGTACCCTAAGCCTAACCCTAAGCCTAACCCTAACCCTAGGCTACCCTTGACTGCTTCTGCCTCCAATAGATTTCCTAAGCACTAGTGTTTTAAGGAACAGCTTAAACAGGGAATCCTAATGTGATTTCTTTATAATGTGTGTGTTCCTTATATTATCTTAGTGTCTAAACTCTTCTCCGTGGCTGGACCCCCAAATAATATTCCTTTACGTGCTAACGGGTATCTAGAGAGTGGGATAGGATTAATAACTACCCTAACCCTAACACGTACCCTAACCCTAACCCCTACCCTACCCCTAACACGTACCCTAATCCTAACCCGTACCCTAAACCGAGCCCTAACCCTAACACTAACCCTAACCCTAACCCTAAGCCATACCCTACGCCGTACCCGAAGCCCTCCCCGAACTCGTACCCTAAGCCATACCCTAAGCCTAACCCTAAGCCGAACCCTAACCCTAGGCTACCCTTGACTGCTTCTGCCTCCAATAGATTTCCTAAGCACTAGTGTTTTAAGGAACAGCTTAAAAAGAGAATCCTAATGTGATTTCTTTATAATGGGTGTGTTCCTTATCTTATCCTAGTGTCTAAACTCTTCTCCATGGCTGGACCCCCAAATAATATTCCTTTACGTGCTAAGGGGTATCTAGAGACTGGGATAGGTTTAATAACTACCCTAACCCTAACGCGTACCCTAACCCTAACCCCTACCCTAACCCTAACACGTACCCTAATCCTATCCCGTACACTAAACCGAGCCCTAACCCTAACACTAACCCTAACCCTAAACATAACCCATACCCTACGCCGTACACGAAGCCCTCCCCGAACCCGTACCCTAAGCCGTATCCTAAGCCTAACCCTAAGCCTAACCCTAACCCTAGGCTACCATTGACTGCTTCTGCCTCCAATAGATTTCCTAAGCACTAGTGTTTTAAGGAACAGCTTAAAAAGGGAATCCTAATGTTATTTCTTTATAATGGGTGTGTTCCTTATCTTATCCTAGTGTCTAAATTATTCTCCATGGCTGGACCCCCAAATAATATTCCTTTACGTGCTAAGGGGTATCTAGAGAGTGGGATAGGTTTAATAACTACCCTAATCCTAACGCGTACCCTAAACCTAACCCCTACCCTAACAGTAACACGTACCCTAATCCTAACCCGTAACCAAAACCGAGCACTAACCCTAACACTAACCCTAACACTAACCCTAACCCATACCCTACGCCGTACCCGAAGCCCTCCCCGAACCCGTACCCTAAGCCTAACCCTAAGCCTAACCCTATCCCTGGGCTACCCTTGACTGCTTCTGTCTCCAATAGATTTTCTAAGCACTAGTGTTTTAAGGAACAGCTTAAAAAGAGAATCCTAATGTGATTTCTTTATAATGGGTGTGTTCCTTATCTTATCCTAGTGTCTAAATTCTTCTCCATGGCTGAACCCCCAAATAATATTCCTTTACGTGCTAAGGGGTATCTAGAGAGTGGGATAGGTTTAATCACTACCCTAACCCTAACACGTACACTAACCCTAACCACTACCCTAACCCTAACACGTAACCTAATCCTAACCCATAGCCTAAACCGAGCCCTAACCCTAACACTAACCCTAACCCTAACCCTAACCCATACCCTACGCCGTACCTGAACCCCTCCCAGAACCCGTAACCTAAGCCGTACCCTAACCCTAACCCTAACCCTAACTCATACCCTACGCCATATCCGAACCCGTACCCTAACCCTAACTCATACCCTACGCCATACCCGAACCCCTCCCCGAACCCGTACCCTAAGCCGTACCCTAAACCTAACCCTAAGCCTAACCCTAACCCTAGGCTACCCTTGACTGCTTCTGCCTCCAAAAGATATCCTAAGCACTAGAGTTTTAAGGAACAGCTTAAAAAATGACTCCTAATGTGATTTCTTTATAATGGGTGTGTTCCTTATCTTATCCTAGTGTCTAAACTCTTCTCCATGGCTGGACCCCCATATAATATTCCTTTACGTGCTAAGGGGTATGTAGAGAGTGGGATAGGTTTAATAACTACACTAACCCTAACGCGTACCCTAACCCTAACCTCTACCCTAACCCTAACACGTACCCTAATCCTAACCCAGACCCTAAACCGAGCCCTAACCCTAACACTAACCCTAACCCAAACCCTAAGCCATACCCTACGCCGTACACGAAGCCCTCCCCGAACTCGTACACTAAGCCGTACCCTAAGCCTAACCCTAAGCCTAACCCTAACCCTAGGCTACCCTTGACTGCTTCTGCCTCCAATAGATTTCCTAAGCGCTAGTGTTTTAAGGAACAGTTTAAAAAGAGAATCCTAATGTGATTTCTTTATAATGGGTGGGTGTGTTCCTTATCTTGTCCTAGTGTCTAAACTCTTCTCCATGGCTGGACCCACAAATAATATTCCTTTACGTGCTAAGGGGTATCTAGAGACTGGGATAGGTTTAATAACTTCCCTAACCCTAACGCGTACCCTAACCCTAACCCCTACCCTAACCCTAACACGTACCCTAAACCTAACCCGTATCCTAAACGGAGCCCTAACCCTAACACTAACCCAAACCCTAACCCTAACCCATACCCTCCGCCGTACACGAACCCCTCCCCGAACCCGTACCCTAAGCCTTACCCTAAGCCTAACCCTAAGCCTAACCCTAACCCTAGGCTACCCTTGAAAGCTTCTGCCTCCAATAGATTTCCTAAGCACTAGTGTTTTAAGGAACAGCTTTAAAAGAGAATCCTAATGTGATTTCTTTATAATGGGTATGTTCCTAATCTTATCCTAGTGTCTAAACTTTTCTCCATGGCTGGACCCCCAAATAATATTCCTTTACGTGCTAAGGGGTATCTAGAGAGTGGGATAGGTTTAATAACAACCCTAACCCTAATGCGTACCCTAACCCTAACCCCTACCCTAACACTAACACGTACCCTAATCCTAACCCGTACCCTAAACAGAGCCCTAACCCTAACACTAACCCTAACCCTAACCCATACCCTACGCCATACCCGAACCCCTCCCCGAACCCGTACCCTAAGCCGTACCCTAAGCCTAACCCTAAGCATAACCCTAACCCTAGGCTACCCTTGACTTCTTCTGCCTCCAATAGATTTTCTAAGCACTAGTGTTTTAAGGAACAGCTTAAAAAGAGAATCCTAATGTGATTTCTTTATAATGGGTGTGTTCCTTATCTTATCCTAGTGTCTAAACTCTTCTCCATGGCTGGACCTCCAAATAATATTCCTTTACGTGCTAAGGGCTATCTAGAGAGTGGGATAGGTTTAATAACTACACTAACCTTAACGCCTACCCTAACCCTAACCCCTACCGTAACCCTAACACGTACCCTAATCCTAACCAATACCCTAAACCGAGCCCTAACCATAACACTAACCCTAACCCTAACCTTAACCCATACACTACGCCGTACCCGAAGCCCTCCCCGAACCCGTACCCTAAGCCGTACCCTAAGCCTAACCCTAAGCCTAACCCTAACCCTAGGCTACCCTTGACTGCTTCTGCCTCCAATAGATTTCCTATGCACTAGTGTTTTAAGGAACACCTTAAAAAGAGAATCCTAATGTGATTTCTTTATAATGGGTGTGTTCCTTATCTTATCCTAGTGTCTAAACTCTTCTCCATGGCTGGACCCCCAAATAATATTCCTTTACGTGCTAAGGGGTATCTAGAGAGTGGGATAGGTTTAATAACTACCCTAACCCTAACGCGTACCCTAACCCTAACCCCTACCCTAACCCTAACACGTACCCTAAACCTAACCCGTATCCTAAACGGAGCCCTAACCCTAAAACTAACCCAAACCCTAACCCTAACCCATACCCTCCGCCGTACACGAACCCCTCCCCGAACCCGTACCCTAAGCCTTACCCTAAGCCTAACCCTAAGCCTAACCCTAACCCTAGGCTACCCTTGAAAGCTTCTGCCTCCAATAGATTTCCTAAGCACTAGTGTTTTAAGGAACAGCTTTAAAAGAGAATCCCAATGTGATTTCTTTATAATGGGTATGTTCCTTATCTTATCCTAGTGTCTAAACTTTTCTCCATGGCTGGACCCCCAAATAATATTCCTTTACGTGCTAAGGGGTATCTAGAGAGTGGGATAGGTTTAATAACTACCATAACCCTAATGCGTACCCTAACCCTAACCCCTACCCTAACACTAACACGTACCTTAATCCTAACCCGTACCCTAAACAGAGCCCTAACCCTAACACTAACCCTAACCCTAACCCATACCCTACGCCATACCCGAACCCCTCCCCGAACCCGTACCCTAAGCCGTACCCTAAGCCTAACCCTAAGCATAACCCTAACCCTAGGCTACCCTTGACTTCTTCTGCCTCCAATAGATTTTCTAAGCACTAGTGTTTTAAGGAACAGCTTAAAAAGAGAATCCTAATGTGATTTCTTTATAATGGGTGTGTTCCTTATCTTATCCTAGTGTCTAAACTCTTCTCCATGGCTGGACCTCCAAATAATATTCCTTTACGTGCTCAGGGCTATCTAGAGAGAGGGATAGGTTTAATAACTACACTAAAATTAACGCCTACCCTAACCCTAACCCCTACCGTAACCCTAACACGTACCCTAATCCTAACCAATACCCTAAACCGAGCCCTAACCCTAACACTAACCCTAACCCTAACCCTAACCCATACACTACGCCGTACCCGAAGCCCTCCCCGAAACCGTACCCTAAGCCGTACCCTAAGCCTAACCCTAAGCCTAACCCTAACACTAGGCTACCCTTGAAAGCTTCTGCCTCCAATAGACTTCCTAAGCACTAGTGTTTTAAGGAACAGCTTAAAAAGAGAATCCTAATGTGATTTCTTTATATTGGGTATGTTCCTTATCTTATCCTAGTGTCTAAACTTTTCTCCATGGCTGGACCCCCAAATAATATTCCTTTACGTGCTAAGGGGTATCTAGAGAGTGGGATAGGTTTAATCACTACCCTAACCCTAACACGTGCACTAACCCTAACCACTACCCTAACCCTAACACGTACCCTAATTCTAACCCATACCCTAAACTGAGCCCTAAACCTAACACTAACCCTAACCCTAACCCTAACCCATACCCTACGCCGTACCCGAACCCCTCCCAGAACCCGTACCCTAAGCCGTACCCTAAGCCTAACCCTAAGCCTAACCCTAACCCTAGGCTACCCTTGACTGCTTCTGCCTCCAATAGATTTCCTATGCACTAGTGTTTTAAGGAACACCTTAAAAAGAGAATCCTAATGTGATTTCTTTATAATGTGTGTGTTCCTTATCTTATCCTAGGGTCTAAACTCTTCTCCATGGCTGGACCCCCAAATAATATTCCTTTACGGGCTAAGGGGTATCTAGAGAGTGGGATAGGTTTAATAACTACCCTAACCCTAACGCGTACCCTAACCCTAACCCCTACCCTAACCCTAACACGTACCGTAATCCTAACCCGTATCCTAAACGGAGCCCTAACCCTAACACTAACCCTAACCCTAATCCTAAGCCATACCCTACGCCGTACACGAACCCCACCCCGAATGCTTACCCTAAGTCGTACCCTAAGCCTAACCCTAAGCCTAACCCTAACCCTAGGCTACCCTTGACTGCTTCTGCCTCCAATAGATTTCCTAAGCACTAGTGTTTTAAGGAACAGCTTAAAAAGGGAATCCTAATGTGATTTCTTTATAATGTGTGTGTTCCTCATATTATCTTAGTGTCTAAACTCTTCTCCATGGCTGGCCCCCCAAATAATATTCCTTTATGTGCTAAGGGGTATCTAGAGAGTGGGATAGGATTAATAACTACCCTAACCCTAACACGTACCCTAACCCTAACCCCTACCCTAACCCTAACACGTACCCTAATCCTAACCCGTACCCTAAACCGAGCCATAACCCTAACACTAACCCAAACCCTAACACTAAGCCATACCCTACGCCGTCACCGAAGCCCTCCCCGAACCCGTACCCTAAGCCGTACCCTAAGCCGTACCCTAAGCCTAACCCTAAGCCTAACCCTAACCCTAGGCTACCCTTGACTGCTTCTGCCTCCAATAGATTTCCTAAGCACTAGTGTTTTAAGGAACAGCTTAAAAAGAGAATCCTAATGTGATTTCTTTATAATGGGTGTGTTCCTTATCTTATCCTAGTGTCTAAACTCTTCTCCATGGCTGGACCCCCAAATAATATTCCTTTACGTGCTAAGGGGTAACTAGAGAGTGGGATAGGTTTAATAACTACCCTAACCCTAACGCGTACCCTAACGCTAACCCCTACCCTAACCCTAACACGTACCCTAATCCTAACACGTACCCTAAACCGAGCCCTAACCCTAACACTAACCCTAACCCTAACCCTATCCCATACCCTACGCAATACCCGAAGCCCTCCCCGAACCCGTACCCTAAGCCGTACCCTAAGCCTAACCCTAAGCCTAACCCTAACCCTAGGCTACCCTTGACTGCTTCTGCCTCCAATAGATTTCCTAAGCACTAGTGTTTTAAGGAACAGCTTAAAAAGGGAATCCTAATGTGATTTCTTTATAATGTGTGAGTTCCTTATATTATCTTAGTGTCTAAACTCTTCTCCGTGGCTGCACCCCCAAATAATATTCCTTTACGTGCTAAGGGGTATCTAGAGAATGGGATAGGATTAATAACTACCCTAACCCTAACACGTACCCTAACCCTAACCCCTACCCTAACCCTAACACGTACCCTAATCCTAACCCGTACCCTAAACCAAGCCCTAACCCTAACACTAACCCTAACCCTAACCCTAAGCAATACCCTACGCCGTACCAGAAGCCCTCCCCGAACCCGAAACCTAAGCCGTACCCTAAGCCTAACCCTAAGCCTAACCCTAACCCTAGGCTACCCTTGACTGCTTCTGCCTCCAATAGATTTCCTAAGCACTAGTGTTTTAAGGAACAGCTTAAAAAGGGAATCCTAATGTGATTTCTTTATAATGGGTATGTTCCTTATCTTATCCTAGTGTCTAAACTTTTCTCCATGGCTGGACCCCCAAATAATATTCCTTTACGTGCTAAGGGGTATCTAGAGAGTGGGATAGGTTTAATAACTACCCTAACCCTAACGCGTACCCTAACCCAAACCCCTACCCTAACCCTAACACGTACCCTAATCCTAAACTGTACCCTAAACCGAGCCCTAACCCTAACACTAACCCTAACCCTAACCCTAACCCATACCCTACGCCATACCCGAACCCCTCCCAGAACCCGTAACCTAAGCCGTACCCTAACCCTAACCCTAACCCTAACTCATACCCTACGCCATATCCGAACCGCTCCCCGAACCCGTACCCTAAGCCGTACCCTAACCCTAATCCTAAGCCTAACCCTAACCCTAGGCTACCCTTGACTGCTTCTGCCTCCAATAGATTTCCTAAGCACTAGTGTTTTAAGGAAGAGCTTAAAAAGAGAATCCTTATGTGATTTCTTTATAATAGGTGTGTTCCTTATCTTATCCTAGTGTCTAAACTCTTCTCCATGGCTGGACCCCCAAATAATATTCCTTTACGTGCTAAGGGGTATCTAGAGAGTGGGATAGGTTTAATAACTACCCTAACCCTAACACGTACCCTAACCCTAACCCCTACCCTAACCCTAACCCGTACCCTTATCCTAACCCGTATCCTAAACGGAGCCCTAACCCTAACACTAACCCAAACCCTAACCCTAACCCATACCCTCCGCCGTACACGAACCCCTCACCGAACCCGTACCCTTAGCCTAACCCTAAGCCTAACCCTAACCCTAGGCTACCCTTGAAAGCTTCTGCCTCCAATAGATTTCCTAAGCACTAGTGTTTTAAGGAACAGCTTAAAAAGAGAATCCTAATGTGATTTATTTATAATGGGTATGTTCCTTATCTTATCCTAGTGTCTAAACTTTTCTCCATGGCTGGACCCCCAAATAATATACCTTTACGTGCTAAGGGTTATCTAGAGAGTGGGATAGGTTTAATCACTACCCTAACCCTAACACGTACACTAACCCTAACCACTACCCTAACCCTAACACGTACCCTAATCCTAACCCATAGCCTAAACGGAGCCCTAACCCTAACACTAACCGTAACCCTAACCCTAACCCATACCCTACGCCGTACCCGAACCCCTCCCAGAACCCGTAACCTAAGCCGTACCCTAACCCTAACCCTAACCCTAACTCATACCCTACGCCATATCCGAATCCGTACCCTAAGCCGTACCCTAAACCTAACCCTAAGCCTAACCCAAACCCTAGGCTACCTTTGACTGCTTCTGCCTCCAATAGATTTACTAAGCACTAGAGTTTTAAGGAACAGCTTAAAAACAGAATTCTAATGTGATTTCTTTATAATGGGTGTGTTCCTTATCTTATCCTAGTGTCTAAACTCTTCTCCATGGCTGGACCCCCAAATAATATTCCTTTACGTGCTAAGGGGTATCTAGAGAGTGGGATAGGTTTAATAACTACCCTAACCCTAATGCGTACCCTAACCCTAACCCCTACCCTAACCCTAACACGTACCCTAATTCTAACCCGTACATTAAACCAAGCCCTAACCCGAACACTAACCCTAACCCTAACC
Source organism: Balaenoptera physalus (assembly GCF_965194825.1). Lineage (NCBI taxonomy): Eukaryota > Metazoa > Chordata > Mammalia > Artiodactyla > Balaenopteridae > Balaenoptera > Balaenoptera physalus. The sequence continues at coordinate 82,157,943 of NC_138899.1, read as the reverse complement.
CTAAGCCATACCCTACGCTGTACCCGAAGCCCTCCCCGAACCCGTACCCTAAGCCGTACCCTAAGCCTAACCCTAAGCCTAACCCTAACCCTAGGCTACCCTTGACTGCTTCTGCCTACAATAGATTTCCTAAGCACTAGTGTTTTAAGGAACAGCTTAAAAAGAGAATCCAAATGTGATTTCTTTATAATGGGTGTGTTCCTTATCTTATCCTAGTGTCTAAACTCTTCTCCATGGCTGGATCCCCAAATAATATTCCTTTACGTGCTAAGGGGTATCTAGAGAGTGGGATAGGTTTAATAAGTACCCTAACCCTAACGCGTACCCTAACCCTAACCCCTACCCTAACCCTAACACGTACCCTAATCCTAACTCGTATCCTAAACGGAGCCCTAACCGTAACACTAACCCAAACCCTAACCCTAACCCATACCCTCCGCCGTACACGAAACCCTCCCCGAACCCGTACCCTAAGCTGTACCCTAAGCCTAACCCTAAGCCTAACCCTAACCCTAGGCTACCCTTGACTGCTTCTGCCTCCAATAGATTTCCTAAGCACTAGTGTTTTAAGGAACAGCTTAAAAAGGGAATCCTAATGTGATTTCTTTATAATCTGTGTGTTCCTTATATTATCTTAGTGTCTAAACTCTTCTCCGTGGCTGGACCCCCAAATAATATTCCTTTACGTGCTAAGGGGTATCTAGAGAGTGGGATAGGATTAATAACTACCCTAACCTTAACACGTACCCTAACCCTAACCCCTACCCTACCCCTATCTCGTACCCTAATCCTAACCCGTACCCTAAACCGAGCCCTAACCCTAACACTAACCCTAACCCTAACCCTAAGCCATACCCTACGCCGTACCCGAAGCCCTCCCCGAACTCGTACCCTAAGCCGTACCCTAAGCCTAACCCTAAGCATAACCCTAACCCTTGGCTACCCTTGACTGCTTCTGCCTCCAATAGATTTCCTATGCACTAGTGTTTTAAGGAACACCTTAAAAAGAGAATCCTAATGTGATTTCTTTATAATGGGTGTGTTCCTATTCTTATCCTAGTGTCTAAACTCTTCTCCATGGCTGGACCCCCAAATAATATTGCTTTACGTGCTATGGGGTATCTAGAGAGTGGGACAGGTTTAATAACTACCCTAACCCTAACACGTACACTAACCCTAACCCCTACCCTAACCCTAACAGTTAAACTAATCCTAAACCGTACCCTAAACCGAGCCCTAACCCTAACACTAACCCTAACCCTAACCCTAACCCATACCCTACGCCGTACCCGAAGACGTCCGCGAACCCGTACCCTAAGCCCTACCCTAAGCCTAACCCTAAGCCTAACCCTAACCCTAGGCTACCCTTGACTGCTTCTGCCTCCAATAGATTTCCTAAGCACTAGTGTTTTAAGGAACAGCTTAAAAAGAGAATCGTTATGTGATTTCTTTATAATAGGTGTGTTCCTTATCTTATCCTAGTGTCTAAACTCTTCTCCATGGCTGGACCCCCAAATAATATGCCTTTACGTGCTAAGGGGTATCTAGAGTGGGATAGGTTTAATAAGTACCCTAACCCTAACGCGTACCCTAACCCTAACCCCTACCCTAACCCTAACACGTACCCTAATCCTAACTCGTATCCTAAACGGAGCCCTAACCGTAACACTAACCCAAACCCTAACCCTAACCCATACCCTCCGCCGTACACGAACCCCTCCCCGAACCTGTACCCTAAGCTGTACCCTAAGCCTAACCCTAAGCCTAACCCTAACCCTAGGCTACCCTTGACTGCTTCTGCCTCCAATAGATTTCCTAAGCACTAGTGTTTTAAAGAACAGCTTAAAAAGGGAATCCTAATGTGATTTCTTTATAATGGGTGTGTTCCTTATCTTATCCTAGTGTCTAAACTCTTCTCCATGGCTGGACCCCCAAATAATATTCCTTTACGTGCTAAGGGGTATCTAGAGAGTGGGATAGGTTTAATAACTACCCTAACCCTAACGCGTACCCTAACCCTAACCCCTACCCTAACCCTAACACGTACCCTAAACCTAACCCGTATCCTAAACGGAGCCCTAACCCTAAAACTAACCCAAACCCTAACCCTAACCCATACCCTCCGCCGTACACGAACCCCTCCCCGAACCCGTACCCTAAGCCTTACCCTAAGCCTAACCCTAAGCCTAACCCTAACCCTAGGCTACCCTTGAAAGCTTCTGCCTCCAATAGATTTCCTAAGCACTAGTGTTTTAAGGAACAGCTTTAAAAGAGAATCCCAATGTGATTTCTTTATAATGGGTATGTTCCTTATCTTATCCTAGTGTCTAAACTTTTCTCCATGGCTGGACCCCCAAATAATATTCCTTTACGTGCTAAGGGGTATCTAGAGAGTGGGATAGGTTTAATAACTACCATAACCCTAATGCGTACCCTAACCCTAACCCCTACCCTAACACTAACACGTACCTTAATCCTAACCCGTACCCTAAACAGAGCCCTAACCCTAACACTAACCCTAACCCTAACCCATACCCTACGCCATACCCGAACCCCTCCCCGAACCCGTACCCTAAGCCGTACCCTAAGCCTAACCCTAAGCATAACCCTAACCCTAGGCTACCCTTGACTTCTTCTGCCTCCAATAGATTTTCTAAGCACTAGTGTTTTAAGGAACAGCTTAAAAAGAGAATCCTAATGTGATTTCTTTATAATGGGTGTGTTCCTTATCTTATCCTAGTGTCTAAACTCTTCTCCATGGCTGGACCTCCAAATAATATTCCTTTACGTGCTCAGGGCTATCTAGAGAGAGGGATAGGTTTAATAACTACACTAAAATTAACGCCTACCCTAACCCTAACCCCTACCGTAACCCTAACACGTACCCTAATCCTAACCAATACCCTAAACCGAGCCCTAACCCTAACACTAACCCTAACCCTAACCCTAACCCATACACTACGCCGTACCCGAAGCCCTCCCCGAAACCGTACCCTAAGCCGTACCCTAAGCCTAACCCTAAGCCTAACCCTAACACTAGGCTACCCTTGAAAGCTTCTGCCTCCAATAGATTTCCTAAGCACTAGTGTTTTAAGGAACAGCTTAAAAAGAGAATCCTAATGTGATTTCTTTATATTGGGTATGTTCCTTATCTTATCCTAGTGTCTAAACTTTTCTCCATGGCTGGACCCCCAAATAATATTCCTTTACGTGCTAAGGGGTATCTAGAGAGTGGGATAGGTTTAATCACTACCCTAACCCTAACACGTACACTAACCCTAACCACTACCCTAACCCTAACACGTACCCTAATTCTAACCCATACCCTAAACTGAGCCCTAAACCTAACACTAACCCTAACCCTAACCCTAACCCATACCCTACGCCGTACCCGAACCCCTCCCAGAACCCGTACCCTAAGCCGTACCCTAAGCCTAACCCTAAGCCTAACCCTAACCCTAGGCTACCCTTGACTGCTTCTGCCTCCAATAGATTTCCTATGCACTAGTGTTTTAAGGAACACCTTAAAAAGAGAATCCTAATGTGATTTCTTTATAATGTGTGTGTTCCTTATCTTATCCTAGGGTCTAAACTCTTCTCCATGGCTGGACCCCCAAATAATATTCCTTTACGGGCTAAGGGGTATCTAGAGAGTGGGATAGGTTTAATAACTACCCTAACCCTAACGCGTACCCTAACCCTAACCCCTACCCTAACCCTAACACGTACCGTAATCCTAACCCGTATCCTAAACGGAGCCCTAACCCTAACACTAACCCTAACCCTAATCCTAAGCCATACCCTACGCCGTACACGAACCCCACCCCGAATGCTTACCCTAAGTCGTACCCTAAGCCTAACCCTAAGCCTAACCCTAACCCTAGGCTACCCTTGACTGCTTCTGCCTCCAATAGATTTCCTAAGCACTAGTGTTTTAAGGAACAGCTTAAAAAGGGAATCCTAATGTGATTTCTTTATAATGTGTGTGTTCCTCATATTATCTTAGTGTCTAAACTCTTCTCCATGGCTGGCCCCCCAAATAATATTCCTTTATGTGCTAAGGGGTATCTAGAGAGTGGGATAGGATTAATAACTACCCTAACCCTAACACGTACCCTAACCCTAACCCCTACCCTAACCCTAACACGTACCCTAATCCTAACCCGTACCCTAAACCGAGCCATAACCCTAACACTAACCCAAACCCTAACACTAAGCCATACCCTACGCCGTCACCGAAGCCCTCCCCGAACCCGTACCCTAAGCCGTACCCTAAGCCGTACCCTAAGCCTAACCCTAAGCCTAACCCTAACCCTAGGCTACCCTTGACTGCTTCTGCCTCCAATAGATTTCCTAAGCACTAGTGTTTTAAGGAACAGCTTAAAAAGAGAATCCTAATGTGATTTCTTTATAATGGGTGTGTTCCTTATCTTATCCTAGTGTCTAAACTCTTCTCCATGGCTGGACCCCCAAATAATATTCCTTTACGTGCTAAGGGGTAACTAGAGAGTGGGATAGGTTTAATAACTACCCTAACCCTAACGCGTACCCTAACGCTAACCCCTACCCTAACCCTAACACGTACCCTAATCCTAACACGTACCCTAAACCGAGCCCTAACCCTAACACTAACCCTAACCCTAACCCTATCCCATACCCTACGCAATACCCGAAGCCCTCCCCGAACCCGTACCCTAAGCCGTACCCTAAGCCTAACCCTAAGCCTAACCCTAACCCTAGGCTACCCTTGACTGCTTCTGCCTCCAATAGATTTCCTAAGCACTAGTGTTTTAAGGAACAGCTTAAAAAGGGAATCCTAATGTGATTTCTTTATAATGTGTGAGTTCCTTATATTATCTTAGTGTCTAAACTCTTCTCCGTGGCTGCACCCCCAAATAATATTCCTTTACGTGCTAAGGGGTATCTAGAGAGTGGGATAGGATTAATAACTACCCTAACCCTAACACGTACCCTAACCCTAACCCCTACCCTAACCCTAACACGTACCCTAATCCTAACCCGTACCCTAAACCAAGCCCTAACCCTAACACTAACCCTAACCCTAACCCTAAGCAATACCCTACGCCGTACCAGAAGCCCTCCCCGAACCCGAAACCTAAGCCGTACCCTAAGCCTAACCCTAAGCCTAACCCTAACCCTAGGCTACCCTTGAAAGCCTCTGCCTCCATTAGATTTCCTAAGCACTAGTGTTTTAAGGATCAGATTAAAAAGAGAATCCTAATGTGATTTCTTTATAATGGGTATGTTCCTTATCTTATCCTAGTGTCTAAACTTTTCTCCATGGCTGGACCCCCAAATAATATTCCTTTACGTGCTAAGGGGTATCTAGAGAGTGGGATAGGTTTAATAACTACCCTAACCCTAACGCGTACCCTAACCCAAACCCCTACCCTAACCCTAACACGTACCCTAATCCTAAACTGTACCCTAAACCGAGCCCTAACCCTAACACTAACCCTAACCCTAACCCTAACCCATACCCTACGCCATACCCGAACCCCTCCCAGAACCCGTAACCTAAGCCGTACCCTAACCCTAACCCTAACCCTAACTCATACCCTACGCCATATCCGAACCGCTCCCCGAACCCGTACCCTAAGCCGTACCCTAACCCTAATCCTAAGCCTAACCCTAACCCTAGGCTACCCTTGACTGCTTCTGCCTCCAATAGATTTCCTAAGCACTAGTGTTTTAAGGAAGAGCTTAAAAAGAGAATCCTTATGTGATTTCTTTATAATAGGTGTGTTCCTTATCTTATCCTAGTGTCTAAACTCTTCTCCATGGCTGGACCCCCAAATAATATTCCTTTACGTGCTAAGGGGTATCTAGAGAGTGGGATAGGTTTAATAACTACCCTAACCCTAACACGTACCCTAACCCTAACCCCTACCCTAACCCTAACCCGTACCCTTATCCTAACCCGTATCCTAAACGGAGCCCTAACCCTAACACTAACCCAAACCCTAACCCTAACCCATACCCTCCGCCGTACACGAACCCCTCACCGAACCCGTACCCTTAGCCTAACCCTAAGCCTAACCCTAACCCTAGGCTACCCTTGAAAGCTTCTGCCTCCAATAGATTTCCTAAGCACTAGTGTTTTAAGGAACAGCTTAAAAAGAGAATCCTAATGTGATTTATTTATAATGGGTATGTTCCTTATCTTATCCTAGTGTCTAAACTTTTCTCCATGGCTGGACCCCCAAATAATATACCTTTACGTGCTAAGGGTTATCTAGAGAGTGGGATAGGTTTAATCACTACCCTAACCCTAACACGTACACTAACCCTAACCACTACCCTAACCCTAACACGTACCCTAATCCTAACCCATAGCCTAAACGGAGCCCTAACCCTAACACTAACCGTAACCCTAACCCTAACCCATACCCTACGCCGTACCCGAACCCCTCCCAGAACCCGTAACCTAAGCCGTACCCTAACCCTAACCCTAACCCTAACTCATACCCTACGCCATATCCGAATCCGTACCCTAAGCCGTACCCTAAACCTAACCCTAAGCCTAACCCAAACCCTAGGCTACCTTTGACTGCTTCTGCCTCCAATAGATTTACTAAGCACTAGAGTTTTAAGGAACAGCTTAAAAACAGAATTCTAATGTGATTTCTTTATAATGGGTGTGTTCCTTATCTTATCCTAGTGTCTAAACTCTTCTCCATGGCTGGACCCCCAAATAATATTCCTTTACGTGCTAAGGGGTATCTAGAGAGTGGGATAGGTTTAATAACTACCCTAACCCTAATGCGTACCCTAACCCTAACCCCTACCCTAACCCTAACACGTACCCTAATTCTAACCCGTACATTAAACCAAGCCCTAACCCGAACACTAACCCTAACCCTAACCCTAAGCCATACCCTACGCTGTACCCGAAGCCCTCCCCGAACCCGTACCCTAAGCCGTACCCTAAGCCTAACCCTAAGCCTAACCCTAACCCTAGGCTACCCTTGACTGCTTCTGCCTACAATAGATTTCCTAAGCACTAGTGTTTTAAGGAACAGCTTAAAAAGAGAATCCAAATGTGATTTCTTTATAATGGGTGTGTTCCTTATCTTATCCTAGTGTCTAAACTCTTCTCCATGGCTGGATCCCCAAATAATATTCCTTTACGTGCTAAGGGGTATCTAGAGAGTGGGATAGGTTTAATAAGTACCCTAACCCTAACGCGTACCCTAACCCTAACCCCTACCCTAACCCTAACACGTACCCTAATCCTAACTCGTATCCTAAACGGAGCCCTAACCGTAACACTAACCCAAACCCTAACCCTAACCCATACCCTCCGCCGTACACGAAACCCTCCCCGAACCCGTACCCTAAGCTGTACCCTAAGCCTAACCCTAAGCCTAACCCTAACCCTAGGCTACCCTTGACTGCTTCTGCCTCCAATAGATTTCCTAAGCACTAGTGTTTTAAGGAACAGCTTAAAAAGGGAATCCTAATGTGATTTCTTTATAATCTGTGTGTTCCTTATATTATCTTAGTGTCTAAACTCTTCTCCGTGGCTGGACCCCCAAATAATATTCCTTTACGTGCTAAGGGGTATCTAGAGAGTGGGATAGGATTAATAACTACCCTAACCTTAACACGTACCCTAACCCTAACCCCTACCCTACCCCTATCTCGTACCCTAATCCTAACCCGTACCCTAAACCGAGCCCTAACCCTAACACTAACCCTAACCCTAACCCTAAGCCATACCCTACGCCGTACCCGAAGCCCTCCCCGAACTCGTACCCTAAGCCGTACCCTAAGCCTAACCCTAAGCATAACCCTAACCCTTGGCTACCCTTGACTGCTTCTGCCTCCAATAGATTTCCTATGCACTAGTGTTTTAAGGAACACCTTAAAAAGAGAATCCTAATGTGATTTCTTTATAATGGGTGTGTTCCTATTCTTATCCTAGTGTCTAAACTCTTCTCCATGGCTGGACCCCCAAATAATATTGCTTTACGTGCTATGGGGTATCTAGAGAGTGGGACAGGTTTAATAACTACCCTAACCCTAACACGTACACTAACCCTAACCCCTACCCTAACCCTAACAGTTAAACTAATCCTAAACCGTACCCTAAACCGAGCCCTAACCCTAACACTAACCCTAACCCTAACCCTAACCCATACCCTACGCCGTACCCGAAGACGTCCGCGAACCCGTACCCTAAGCCCTACCCTAAGCCTAACCCTAAGCCTAACCCTAACCCTAGGCTACCCTTGACTGCTTCTGCCTCCAATAGATTTCCTAAGCACTAGTGTTTTAAGGAACAGCTTAAAAAGAGAATCCTTATGTGATTTCTTTATAATAGGTGTGTTCCTTATCTTATCCTAGTGTCTAAACTCTTCTCCATGGCTGGACCCCCAAATAATATGCCTTTACGTGCTAAGGGGTATCTAGAGTGGGATAGGTTTAATAAGTACCCTAACCCTAACGCGTACCCTAACCCTAACCCCTACCCTAACCCTAACACGTACCCTAATCCTAACTCGTATCCTAAACGGAGCCCTAACCGTAACACTAACCCAAACCCTAACCCTAACCCATACCCTCCGCCGTACACGAACCCCTCCCCGAACCTGTACCCTAAGCTGTACCCTAAGCCTAACCCTAAGCCTAACCCTAACCCTAGGCTACCCTTGACTGCTTCTGCCTCCAATAGATTTCCTAAGCACTAGTGTTTTAAAGAACAGCTTAAAAAGGGAATCCTAATGTGATTTCTTTATAATCTGTGTGTTCCTTATATTATCTTAGTGTCTAAACTCTTCGCCGTGGCTGGACCCCCAAATAATATTCCTTTACCTGCTAAGGGGTATCTAGAGACTGGGATAGGTTTAATAACTACCCTAACCCTAACGCATACCCTAACCCTAACCCCTACCCTAACCCTAAGACGTACCCTAATCGTATCCCGTACACTAAACCGAGCCCTAACCCTAACACTAACCCTAACCCTAAACCTAACCCATACCCTACGCCGTACACGAATCCCTCCCCGAACCCGTACCCTAAGCCGTACCCTAAGCCTAACCCTAAGCCTAACACTAACCCTAGGCTACCCTTGACTGCTTCTGCCTCCAATAGATTTCCTAAGCACTAGTGTTTTAAGGAACAGCTTAAAAAGGGAATCCTAATGTGATTTCTTTATAATAGGTGTGTTCCTTATCTTATCCGAGTGTCTATACTCTTCTCCATGGCTGGACCTCAAATTATATTCCTTTACGTGCTAAGGGGTATCTAGAGAGTGGGATAGGTTTAATAACTACACTAACCCTAACGCGTACCCTAACCCTAACCCCTACCGTAACCCTAACACGTACCCTAATCTTAACCAATACCCTAAACCGAGCCCTAACCCTAACACTAACCCTAACCCTAACCCTAACCCATACCCTATGCCGTACCCGAACCCCTCCCAGAACCCGTAACCTAAGCCGTACCCTAACCCTAACCCTAACCCTAACTCATACCCTACGCCATATCCGAACCCCTCCCCGAACCCATACCCTAAGCCGTACACTAAACCTAACCCTAAGCCTAACCCTAACCCTAGGGTACCCTTGACAGCTTCTGCCTCCAATAGATTTCCTAAGCACTAGTGTTTTAAGGAACAGCTTAAAAAGAGAATCCTAATGTGATTTCTTTATATTGGGTATGTTCCTTATCTTATCATAGTGTCTAAACTTTTCTCCATGGCTGGACCCCCAAATAATATTCCTTTACGTGCTAAGGGGTATCTAGAGAGTGGGATAGGTTTAATCACTACCCTAACCCTAACACGTACACTAACCCTAACCACTACCCTAACCCTAACACGTACCCTAATCCTAACCCATACCCAAAACCGAGCCCTAAACCTAACACTAACCCTAACCCTAACCCTAACCCATACCCTACGCCGTACCCGAACCCCTCCCAGAACCCGTACCGTAAGCCGTACCCTAACACTAACCCTAAGCCTAACCCTAACCCTAGGCTACCCTTGAATGCTTCTGCCTCCAATAGATTTCCTATGCACTAGTGTTTTAAGGAACACCTTAAAAAGAGAATCCTAATGTGATTTCTTTATAATGGGTGTGTTCCTATTCTTATCCTAGTGTCTAAACTCTTCTCCATGGCTGGACCCCCAATTAATATTGCTTTACGTGCTATGGGGTATCTAGAGAGTGGGACAGGTTTAATAACTACCCTAACCCTAACACGTGCACTAACCCTAACCCCTACCCTAACCCTAACAGTTAACCTAATCCTAAACCGTACCCTAAACCGAGCCCTAACCCTAACACTAACCCAAACCCTAACCCTAACCCATACCCTACGCCGTATCCGAAGACGTCCGCGAACCCGTACCCTAAGCCCTACCCTAAGCCTAACCCTAAGCCTAACCCTAACCCTAGGCTACCCTTGACTGCTTCTGCCTCCAATAGATTTCCTAAGCACTAGTGTTTTAAGGAACAGCTTAAAAAGGGAATCCTAATGTGATTTCTTTATAATCTGTGTGTTCCTTATATTATCTTAGTGTCTAAACTCTTCTCCGTGGCTGGACCCCCAAATAATATTCCTTTACCTGCTAAGGGGTATCTAGAGACTGGGATAGGTTTAATAACTACCCTAACCCTAACGCATACCCTAACCCTAACCCCTACCCTAACCCTAAGACGTACCCTAATCCTAAGCCGTACCCAAAACCGAGCCCTAACCCTAACACTAACCCTAACCCTAACCCTAACCCATACCCTACGCCGTGCCCGAAGCCCTTCCCGAACCCGTATCCTAAGCCGTACCCTAAGCCTAACCCTAAGCCTAACCCTAACCCTGGGCTACCCTTGACTGCTTCTGCCTCCAATAGATTTTCTAAGCACTAGTGTTTTAAGGAACAGCTTAAAAAGAGAATCCTAATGTGATTTCTTTATAATAGGTGTGTTCCTTATCTTATCCGAGTGTCTAAACTCTTCTCCATGGCTGGACCTCAAATTATATTCCTTTACGTTCTAAGGGGTATCTAGAGAGTGGGATAGGTTTAATAACTACACTAACCCTAACGCGTACCCTAACCCTAACCCCTACCGTAACCCTAACACGTACCCTAATCTTAACCAATACCCTAAACCGAGCCCTAACCCTAACACTAACCCTAACCCTAACCCTAACCCATACCCTATGCCGTACCCGAACCCCTCCCAGAACCCGTAACCTAAGCCGTACCCTAACCCTAACCCTAACCCTAACTCATACCCTACGCCATATCCGAACCCCTCCCCGAACCCATACCCTAAGCCGTACACTAAACCTAACCCTAAGCCTAACCCTAACCCTAGGGTACCCTTGACAGCTTCTGCCTCCAATAGATTTCCTAAGCACTAGTGTTTTAAGGAACAGCTTAAAAAGAGAATCCTAATGTGATTTCTTTATATTGGGTATGTTCCTTATCTTATCATAGTGTCTAAACTTTTCTCCATGGCTGGACCCCCAAATAATATTCCTTTACGTGCTAAGGGGTATCTAGAGAGTGGGATAGGTTTAATCACTACACTAACCCTAACACGTACACTAACCCTAACCACTACCCTAACCCTAACACGTACCCTAATCCTAACCTGTACCCTAAACCGAGCCCTAACCCTAACACTAACCCTAACCCTAACCCACACCCTATGCCGTACCCGAAGCCCTCCCCGAACCCGTACCCTAAGCCGTACCCTAAGCCTAACCCTAAGCATAACCCTAACCCTAGGCTACCCTTGACTGCTTCTGCCTCCAATAGATTTCCTAAGCACTAGTGTTTTAAAGAACAGCTTAAAAAGGGAATCCTAATGTGATTTCTTTATAATCTGTGTGTTCCTTATATTATCTTAGTGTCTAAACTCTTCTCCGTGGCTGGACCCCCAAATAATATTCCTTTACGTGCTAAGGGGTATCTAGAGAGTGGGATAGGATTAATAACTACCCTAACCTTAACACGTACCCTAACCCTAACCCCTACCCTACCCCTAACACGTACCCTAATCCTAACCCGTACCCTAAACCGAGCCCTAACCCTAACACTAACCCTAACCCTAACCCTAAGCCATACCCTACGCCGTACCCGAAGCCCTCCCCGAACTCGTACCCTAAGCCGTACCCTAAGCCTAACTCTAAGCCTAACCCTAACCCTAGGTTACCCTTGACTGCTTCTGCCTCCAATAGATTTCCTAAGCACTAGTGTTTTAAGGAACAGCTTAAAAAGAGAATCCTAATGTGATTTCTTTATAATGGGTGTGTTCCTTATCTTATCCTAGTGTCTAAACTCTTCTCCATGGCTGGACCCCCAAATAATATTCCTTTACCTGCTAAGGGGTATCTAGAGACTGGGATAGGTTTAATAACTACCCTAACCCTAACGCGTACCCTAACCCTAACCCCTACCCTAACCCTAAGACGTACCCTAATCCTATCCCGTACACTAAACCGAGCCCTAACCCTAACACTAACCCTAAACCTAAACCTAACCCATACCCTACGCCGTACACGAAGCCCTCCCCGAATCCGTACCCTAAGCCGTGCCCTAAGCCTAACCCTAAGCCTAACACTAACCCTAGGCTACCCTTGACTGCTTCTGCCTCCAATAGATTTCCTAAGCACTAGTGTTTTAAGGAGCAGCTTAAAAATAGAATCCTAATGTGATTTCTTTATAATGGGTGTGTTCCTTATCTTATCCTAGTGTCTAAACTTTTCTCCATGGCTGGACCCCCAAATAATATTCCTTTAGGTGCTAAGGGGTATCTAGAGAGTGGGATAGGTTTAATCACTACCTTAACCCTATCACGTACACTAACCCTAACCACTACCCTAACCCTAACACGTACCATAATCCTAATCCATACCCTAAACCCAGCCCTAAATCTAACACTAACCATAACCCTAACCCTAACCCATACCCTACGCCGTACCCGAACCCCTCCCAGAACCCGTACCCTAAGCCGTACCCTAACCCTTACCCTAAGCCTAACCCTAACCCTAGGCTACCCTTGACTGCTTCTGCCTCCAATAGATTTCCTAAGCACTAGTGTTTTAAGGAACAGCTTAAAAAGAGAATCCTAATGTGATTTCTTTATAATGGGTGTGTTCCTTATCTTATCCTAGTGTCTAAACTCTTCTCCATGGCTGGAGCCCCAAATAATATTCCTTTACGTGCTAAGTGGTATCTAGAGAGTGGGATAGGTTTAATAACTACCCTAACCCTAACGCGTACCCTAACCCAAACGCCTACCCTAACCCTAACACGTACCCTAATCCTAACCTGTACCCTAAACCGAGACCTAACCCTAACACTAACCCTAACCCTAACCCTAACCCACACCCTACGCCGTACCCGAAGCCCTCCCCGAACCCGTACCCTAAGCCGTACCCTAAGCCTAACCCTAAGCATAACCCTAACCCTAGGCTACCCTTGACTGCTTCTGCCTCCAATAGATTTCCTATGCACTAGTGTTTTAAGGAACAGCTTAAAAAGAGAATCCAAATATGATTTCTTTATAATGTGTGTGTTCCTTATATTACCTTAGTGTCTAAACTCTTCTCCATGGATGGACCCCCAAATAATATTGCTTTACGTGCTAAGGGGTATCTAGAGAGTGGGATAGGTTTAATAACTACCCTAACCCTAACGCGTACCCTAACCCTAACCACTACCCTAACCTTAACACGTACCCTAATCCTATCCCGTACACTAAACTGAGCCCTAACCCTAACACTAACCCTAACCCTAACCCTAACCCATACCCTACGCCGTACCCGAAGCCCTCCCCGAACCCGTATCCTAAGCCGTACCCTAAGCCTAACCCTAAGCCTAACCCTAACCCTGGGCTACCCTTGACTGCTTCTGCCTCCAATAGATTTTCTAAGCACTAGTGTTTTAAGGAACAGCTTAAAAAGAGAATCCTAATGTGATTTCTTTATAATAGGTGTGTTCCTTATCTTATCCGAGTGTCTAAACTCTTCTCCATGGCTGGACCTCAAATTATATTCCTTTACGTTCTAAGGGGTATCTAGAGAGTGGGATAGGTTTAATAACTACACTAACCCTAACGCGTACCCTAACCCTAACCCCTACCGTAACCCTAACACGTACCCTAATCTTAACCAATACCCTAAACCGAGCCCTAACCCTAACACTAACCCTAACCCTAACCCTAACCCATACCCTATGCCGTACCCGAACCCCTCCCAGAACCCGTAACCTAAGCCGTACCCTAACCCTAACCCTAACCCTAACTCATACCCTACGCCATATCCGAACCCCTCCCCGAACCCATACCCTAAGCCGTACACTAAACCTAACCCTAAGCCTAACCCTAACCCTAGGGTACCCTTGACAGCTTCTGCCTCCAATAGATTTCCTAAGCACTAGTGTTTTAAGGAACAGCTTAAAAAGAGAATCCTAATGTGATTTCTTTATATTGGGTATGTTCCTTATCTTATCATAGTGTCTAAACTTTTCTCCATGGCTGGACCCCCAAATAATATTCCTTTACGTGCTAAGGGGTATCTAGAGAGTGGGATAGGTTTAATCACTACACTAACCCTAACACGTACACTAACCCTAACCACTACCCTAACCCTAACACGTACCCTAATCCTAACCTGTACCCTAAACCGAGCCCTAACCCTAACACTAACCCTAACCCTAACCCACACCCTATGCCGTACCCGAAGCCCTCCCCGAACCCGTACCCTAAGCCGTACCCTAAGCCTAACCCTAACCCTAACTCATACCCTACGCCATATCCGAACCCCTCCCCGAACCCATACCCTAAGCCGTACACTAAACCTAACCCTAAGCCTAACCCTAACCCTAGGCTACCCTTGACTGCTTCTGCCTCCCATAGATTTCCTATGCACTAGTGTTTTAAGGAACAGCTTAAAAAGAGAATCCTAATGTGATTTCTTTATAATGGGTGTGTTCCTTATCTTATCCTAGTGTCTAAACTCTTCTCCATGGCTGGACCCCCAAATAATATTCCTTTACGTGATATTGGGTATCTAGAGAGTGGGATAGGTTTAATAACTACCCTAACCCTAACACGTACCCTAACCCTAACCCCTACCCTAACCCTAACACGTACCCTAATCCTAAACAGTACCATAAACCGAGCCCTAACCCTAACCCTAACCCTAAACCTAACCCTAACCCTAACCCTAACCCTAACCCTAACCCTAAGGCGTACCCTAACCCTAACCCCTACCGTAACCCTAACACGTACCCTAATCGTAACCAATACCCTAAACCGAGCCCTAACCCTAACACTAACCCTAACCCTAACCCTAACCCATACCCTACGCCGTACCCGAAGCCCTCCCCGAAACCGTACCCTAAGCTGTACCCTATGCCTAACCCTAAGCCTTACCCTAACCCTAGGCTACCCTTGACTGCTTCTGCTTCCAATATATTTCCTAAACACTAGTGTTTTAAGGAACAGCTTAAAAAGAGAATCCTAATGTGATTTCTTTATAATGTGTGTGTTCCTTATATTATCTTAGTGTCTAAACTCTTCTCCATGGATGGACCCCCAAATAATATTGCTTTACGTGCTAAGGGGTATCTAGAGAGTGGGATAGGTTTAATAACTACCCTAACCCTAACACGTACCCTAACCCTAACCCCTACCCTAACCCTAACACGTACCCTAATCCTAGCCTGTACCCTAAACCGAGCCCTAACCCTAACACTAACCCTAACCCTAACCCTAACCCATACCCTATGCCGTACCCGAAGCCCTCCCCTAACCCATACCCAAAGCCGTACCCTAAGCCTAACCCTAAGCCTAACCCTAAACCTAGGCTACCCTTGACTGCTTCTGCCTCCAATAGATTTCCTAAGCACTAGTGTTTTAAGGAACAGCTTAAAAAGAGAATCCTAATGTGATTTCTTTATAATGTGTGTGTCCCTTATATTATCTTAGTGTCTAAACTCTTCTCCATGGATGGACCCCCAAATAATATTGCTTTACGTGCTAAGGGGTATCTAGAGAGTGGGATAGGTTTAATAACTACCCTAACCCTAATGCGTACCCTAACCCTAACCCCTACCCTAACCCTAACACGTACCCTAATCCTAACCTGTACCCTAAACCGAGCCCTAACCCTAACACTAACCCTAACCCTAACCCATATCCTACGCCGTACTCGAAGCCCTCCCCGAAAGCGTACCCTAAGCCTAACCCTAAGCCTAACCCTAAACCTAGGCTACCCTTGACTGCTTCTGCCTCCAATAGATTTTCTAAGCACTAGTGTTTTAAGGAACAGCTTAAAAAGAGAATCCTAATGTGATTTCTTTATAATAGGTGTGTTCCTTATCTTATCCGAGTGTCTAAACTCTTCTCCATGGCTGGACCTCAAATTATATTCCTTTACGTTCTAAGGGGTATCTAGAGAGTGGGATAGGTTTAATAACTACACTAACCCTAACGCGTACCCTAACCCTAACCCCTACCGTAACCCTAACACGTACCCTAATCTTAACCAATACCCTAAACCGAGCCCTAACCCTAACACTAACCCTAACCCTAACCCTAACCCATACCCTATGCCGTACCCGAACCCCTCCCAGAACCCGTAACCTAAGCCGTACCCTAACCCTAACCCTAACCCTAACTCATACCCTACGCCATATCCGAACCCCTCCCCGAACCCATACCCTAAGCCGTACACTAAACCTAACCCTAAGCCTAACCCTAACCCTAGGGTACCCTTGACAGCTTCTGCCTCCAATAGATTTCCTAAGCACTAGTGTTTTAAGGAACAGCTTAAAAAGAGAATCCTAATGTGATTTCTTTATATTGGGTATGTTCCTTATCTTATCATAGTGTCTAAACTTTTCTCCATGGCTGGACCCCCAAATAATATTCCTTTACGTGCTAAGGGGTATCTAGAGAGTGGGATAGGTTTAATCACTACACTAACCCTAACACGTACACTAACCCTAACCACTACCCTAACCCTAACACGTACCCTAATCCTAACCTGTACCCTAAACCGAGCCCTAACCCTAACACTAACCCTAACCCTAACCCACACCCTATGCCGTACCCGAAGCCCTCCCCGAACCCGTACCCTAAGCCGTACCCTAAGCCTAACCCTAACCCTAACTCATACCCTACGCCATATCCGAACCCCTCCCCGAACCCATACCCTAAGCCGTACACTAAACCTAACCCTAAGCCTAACCCTAACCCTAGGCTACCCTTGACTGCTTCTGCCTCCCATAGATTTCCTATGCACTAGTGTTTTAAGGAACAGCTTAAAAAGAGAATCCTAATGTGATTTCTTTATAATGGGTGTGTTCCTTATCTTATCCTAGTGTCTAAACTCTTCTCCATGGCTGGACCCCCAAATAATATTCCTTTACGTGATATTGGGTATCTAGAGAGTGGGATAGGTTTAATAACTACCCTAACCCTAACACGTACCCTAACCCTAACCCCTACCCTAACCCTAACACGTACCCTAATCCTAAACAGTACCATAAACCGAGCCCTAACCCTAACCCTAACCCTAACCCTAACCCTAACCCTAACCCTAACCCTAACCCTAACCCTAAGGCGTACCCTAACCCTAACCCCTACCGTAACCCTAACACGTACCCTAATCGTAACCAATACCCTAAACCGAGCCCTAACCCTAACACTAACCCTAACCCTAACCCTAACCCATACCCTACGCCGTACCCGAAGCCCTCCCCGAAACCGTACCCTAAGCTGTACCCTATGCCTAACCCTAAGCCTTACCCTAACCCTAGGCTACCCTTGACTGCTTCTGCTTCCAATATATTTCCTAAACACTAGTGTTTTAAGGAACAGCTTAAAAAGAGAATCCTAATGTGATTTCTTTATAATGTGTGTGTTCCTTATATTATCTTAGTGTCTAAACTCTTCTCCATGGATGGACCCCCAAATAATATTGCTTTACGTGCTAAGGGGTATCTAGAGAGTGGGATAGGTTTAATAACTACCCTAACCCTAACACGTACCCTAACCCTAACCCCTACCCTAACCCTAACACGTACCCTAATCCTAGCCTGTACCCTAAACCGAGCCCTAACCCTAACACTAACCCTAACCCTAACCCTAACCCATACCCTATGCCGTACCCGAAGCCCTCCCCTAACCCATACCCAAAGCCGTACCCTAAGCCTAACCCTAAGCCTAACCCTAAACCTAGGCTACCCTTGACTGCTTCTGCCTCCAATAGATTTCCTAAGCACTAGTGTTTTAAGGAACAGCTTAAAAAGAGAATCCTAATGTGATTTCTTTATAATGTGTGTGTCCCTTATATTATCTTAGTGTCTAAACTCTTCTCCATGGATGGACCCCCAAATAATATTGCTTTACGTGCTAAGGGGTATCTAGAGAGTGGGATAGGTTTAATAACTACCCTAACCCTAATGCGTACCCTAACCCTAACCCCTACCCTAACCCTAACACGTACCCTAATCCTAACCTGTACCCTAAACCGAGCCCTAACCCTAACACTAACCCTAACCCTAACCCATATCCTACGCCGTACTCGAAGCCCTCCCCGAAAGCGTACCCTAAGCCGTACCCTATGCCTAACCCTAACCCTAGGCTACCCTTGACAGCTTCTGCCTCCAATAGATTTCCTAAGCACTAGTGTTTTAAGGAACAGCTTAAAAAGAGAATCCTAATGTGATTTCTTTATAATGGGTATTTTCCTTATCTTATCCTACTGTCTAAACTTTTCTCCATTGCTGGACCCCCAAATAATATTCCTTTACGTGCTTAGGGGTATCTAGATATTGGGATAGGTTTAATCACTACCCTAACCCTAACGCGTACCCTAACCCTGACCCCTACCCTAAACCTAACACGTACCCTAATCCTAACCCGTACCCTAAATCGAGCCCTAACCCTAACACTAACCCTAACACTAACCCTACCCCATGCCCTACGCCGTACTCGAAGCCCTCCCCGAACCCGTACCCTAAGCCGTACCCTAAGCCTAACCCTAAGCCTAACCCTAACCTTAGGCTACCCTTGACTGCTTCTGCCTCCAATAGATTTCCTAAGCACTACTGTTTTAAGGAACAGCTTAAAAAGAGAATCCTAATGTGATTTCTTTATAATGGGTATGTTCCTTATCTTATCCTAGTGTCTAAACTTTTCTCCATGGCTGGACTCCCAAATAATATTCCTTTACGTCCTAAGGGGTATCTAGAGAGTGGGATAGGTTTAATCACTACACTAACCCTAACACGTACACTAACCCTAACCCCTACCCTAACCCTAACACGTACCCTAATCCTAACCCGTACCCTAAACCGAGCCCTAACCCTAACACTAACCCTAACCCATACCCTACGCCGTACCCGAAGACCTCCCCGAACCCGTACCCTAAGCCGTGCCCTAAGCCTAACCCTAAGCCTAACCCTAACCCTAGGGTACCCTTGACTGCTTCTGCCTCCAATAGATTTTCTAAGCACTAGTGTTTTAAGGAACAGCTAAAAAGAGAATCCTAATGTGATTTATTTATAATGGGTGTGTTCCTTATCTTATCCTAGTGTCTAAACTCTTCTCCATGGCTGGACCTCCAAATAATATTCCTTTACGTGCTAAGGGGTATCTAGAGAGTGGGATAGGTTTAATAACTACACTAACCCTAACACGTACCCTAAGCCTAACCCCTACCGTAACCCTAACACGTACCCTAATCCTAACCAATACCCTAAACCGAGCCCTAACCCTAACACTAACCCTAACCCTAACCCATATCCTACGCCGTAACCGAAGCCCTCCCCGAAACCGTACCCTAAGCCGTACCCTAAGCCTAACACTAACCCTAGGCTACCCTTGACAGCTTCTGCCTCCAATAGATTTCCTAAGCACTAGTGTTTTAAGGAACAGCTTAAAAAGAGAATCCTAATGTGATTTCTTTATAATGGGTATGTTCCTTATCTTATCCTAGTGTCTAAACTTTTCTCCATTGCTGGACCCCCAAATAATATTCCTTTACGTGCTTAGGGGTATCTAGATATTGGGATAGGTTTAATCACTACCTTAACCCTAACACGTACACTAACCCTAACCACTACCCTAACCCTAACACGTACCCTAATCCTAACCCATACCCTAAAACGAGCCCTAACCCTAACACTAACCCTAACCCTAACCCTAACCCATACCCTACGCCGTACCCGAACCCCTCCCAGAACCCGTACCCTAAGCCGTACCCTAACCCTAACCCTAAGCCTAACCCTAACCCTAGGCTACCCTTGACTGCTTCTGCCTCCAATAGATTTCCTAAGCACTAGTGTTTTAAGGAACAGCTTAAAAAGAGAATCCTAATGTGATTTCTTTATAATGTGTGTGTTCCTTATATTATCTTAGTGTCTAAACTCTTCTCCATGGCTGGACCGCCAAATAATATTCCTTTACGTGCTAAGGGGTATCTAGAGAGTGGGATAGGTTTAATAACTTCCCTAACCCTAACGCGTACCCTAACCCTAACCCCTACCCTAACCCTAACACGTACCCTAATCCTAACCCGTACCCTAAACCGAGCCCTAACCCTAACACTAACCCTAACCCTAACCCTAAGCCATACCCTACGCCGTACCAGAAACACTCCCTGAACCCGTACCCTAAGCCGTACCCTAAGCCTAACCCTAACCCTAGGCTACCCTTGACTGCTTCTGCCTCCAATAGATTTCCTAAGCACTAGTGTTTTAAGGAACAGCTTAAAAAGAGAATCCTAATGTGATTTCTTTATAATGGGTATGTTCCTTATCTTATCCTAGTGTCTAAACTTTTCTCCATTGCTGGACCCCCAAATAATATTCCTTTACGTGCTTAGGGGTATCTAGATATTGGGATAGGTTTAATCACTACCTTAACCCTAACAAGTACACTAACCCTAACCACTACCCTAACCCTAACACGTACCCTAAACCTAACCCATACCCTAAAACGAGCCCTAACCCTAACACTAACCCTAACCCTAACCCTAACCCATACCCTACGCCGTACCCGAACCCCTCCCAGAACCCGTACCCTAAGCCGTACCGTAACCCTAACCCTAAGCCTAACCCGAACCCTAGGCTACCCTTGACTGCTTCTGCCTCCAATAGATTTCCTAAGCACTAGTGTTTTAAGGAACAGCTTAAAAAGAGAATCCTAATGTGATTTCTTTATAATGGGTGTGTTCCTTATCTTATCCTAGTGTCTAAACTCTTCTCCATGGCTGGACCCCCAAATAATATTCCTTTACGTGCTAAGGGGTATCTAGAAAGTGGGATAGGTTTAATAACTACCATAACCCTAACGCGTACCCTAACCCTAACCCCTACCCTAAACCTAACACGTACCCTAATCCTAAACCGTACCCTAAACCGAGCCCTAACCCTAACACTAACCCTAACCCTAACCCTAACCCATACCCTACGCCGTACCCGAAGCCCTCCCCGAACCCGTACCCTAAGCCTTACCCTAAGCCTAACCCTAACCCTAGGCTACCCTTGACTGCTTCTGCCTCCAATAGATTTCCTAAGCACTAGTGTTTTAAGGAACAGCTTAAAAAGAGAATCCTAATGTGATTTCTTTATAATGGGTGTGTTCCTTACATTATCTTAGTGTCTAAACTCTTCTCCATGGCTGGACCCCCAAATAATATTCCTTTACGTGCTAAGGGGTATCTAGAGAGTGGGATAGGTTTAATAACTACCCTAACCCTAACGCGTACCCTAACCCTAACCCCTATCCTAACCCTAACACGTAACCTAATCCTAAACAGTACCCTAAACCGAGCCCTAACCCTAACCCTAACCCTAACCCTAACCCTAACCCTAACCCTAACCCTAACCCTAACCCTAAGGCGTACCCTAACCCTAACCCCTACCGTAACCCTAACACGTACCCTAATCGTAACCAATACCCTAAACCGAGCCCTAACCCTAACACTAACCCTAACCCTAACCCTAACCCATACCCTACGCCGTACCCGAAGCCCTCCCCGAAACCGTACCCTAAGCTGTACCCTATGCCTAACCCTAAGCCTTACCCTAACCCTAGGCTACCCTTGACTGCTTCTGCTTCCAATATATTTCCTAAACACTAGTGTTTTAAGGAACAGCTTAAAAAGAGAATCCTAATGTGATTTCTTTATAATGTGTGTGTTCCTTATATTATCTTAGTGTCTAAACTCTTCTCCATGGATGGACCCCCAAATAATATTGCTTTACGTGCTAAGGGGTATCTAGAGAGTGGGATAGGTTTAATAACTACCCTAACCCTAACACGTACCCTAACCCTAACCCCTACCCTAACCCTAACACGTACCCTAATCCTAGCCTGTACCCAAAACCGAGCCCTAACCCTAACACTAACCCTAACCCTAACCCTAACCCATACCCTATGCCGTACCCGAAGCCCTCCCCTAACCCATACCCAAAGCCGTACCCTAAGCCTAACCCTAAGCCTAACCCTAAACCTAGGCTACCCTTGACTGCTTCTGCCTCCAATAGATGTCCTAAGCACTAGTGTTTTAAGGAACAGCTTAAAAAGAGAATCCTAATGTGATTTCTTTATAATGGGTGTGTTCCTTATCTTATCCTAGTGTCTAAACTCTTCTCCATGGCTGGACCCCCAAATAATATTCCTTTACGTGCTAAGGGGTATCTAGAGAGTGGGATAGGTTTAGTAACTACCCTAACCCTAACGCATACCCTAACCCTAACCGCTACCCTAAACCTAACACGTACCATAATCCTAACCCGTACCCTAAACCGAGCCCTAACCCTAACACTAACCCTAACCCTAACCCTAAGCCATACCCTACGCCGTACCCGAAGCCCTCCCCGAACCCGTACCCTAAGCCTAACCCTAAGCCTAACCCTAACCCTAGGCTACCCTTGACTGCTTCTGCCTCCAGTAGATTTCCTAAGCACTAGTGTTTTAAGGAACAGCTTAAAAAGAGAATCCTAATGTGATATCTATATAATATGTGTGTTCCTTATATTATCGTAGTGTCTAAACTCTTCTCCATGGCTGGACCCCCAAATAATATTCCTTTACCTGCTAAGGGGTATCTAGAGAGTGGGATAGGTTTAATAACTACCCTAACCCTAACGTGTACCCTAACCCTAACCCCTACCCTAACCCTAACACGTACCCTAATCCTAACCCGTACCCTAAACCGAGCCCTAACCCTAACACTAACCCTAACCCTAACCCTAAGCCATACCCTACGCCGTACCAGAAACACTCCCCGAACCCGTACCCTAAGCCGTACCCTAAGCCTAACCCTAAGCCTAACCCTAACCCTAGGCTACCCTTGACTGCTTCTGCCTCCCATAGATTTCCTATGCACTAGTGTTTTAAGGAACAGCTTAAAAAGAGAATCCTAATGTGATTTCTTTATAATGGGTGTGTTCCCTATCTTATCCTAGTGTCTAAACTCTTCTCCATGGCTGGACCCCCAAATAATATTCCTTTACGTGCTATGGGGTATCTAGAGAGTGGGATAGGTTTAATAACTACCCTAACCCTAACACGTACCCTAACCCTAACCCCTACCCTAACCCTAACACGTACCCTAATCCTAAACAGTACCCTAAACCGAGCCCTAACCCTAACACTAATCCTAACCCTAACCCTAAGCCATACCCTACGCCGTACCCGAAGCCCTCCCTGAACCCGTACCCTAAGCCGTACCCTAAGCCGTACCCTAAGCCTAACCCTAACCCTAGGCTACCCTTGACTGCTTCTGCCTCCAATAGATTTCCTAAGCACTAGTGTTTTAAGGAACAGCTTAAAAAGAGAATCCTAATGTGATTTCTTTATAATCTGTGTGTTCCTTATATTATCTTAGTGTCTAAACTCTTCTCCATGGCTGGACCCCCAAATAATATTCCTTTACGTGCTAAGGGGTATCTAGAGAGTGGGATAGGTTTAATAACTACCCTAACCCTAACGCGTACCCTAACCCTAACCCCTACCCTAACCCTAACACGTACCCTAATCCTAACCCGTACCCTAAACCGAGCCCTAACCCTAACACTAACCCTAACCCTAACCCTAACCCATACCCTACGCCGTACCTGAAGCCCACACCGAACCCGTACCCTAGGCCGTACCCTAAGCCTAACCCTAAGCCTAACCCTAACCCTAGGCTACCCTTGACTGCTTCTGCCTCCAATAGATTTCATAAGCACTAGTGTTTTAAGGAACAGCTTAAAAAGAGAATCCTAATGTGATTTCTTTATAATGGGTATGTTCCTTATCTTATCCTAGTGTCTAAACTCTTCTCCATGGCTGGACCCCCTAATAATATTTCTTTACGTGCTAAGGGGTATCTAGAGAGTGGGATAGGTTTAATAACTACCCTAACCCTAACGCGTACCCTAACCCTAACCCCTACCCTAACCCTAACACGTACCCTAATCCTAACCCGTACCCTAAACCGAGCCCTAACCCTAACACTAACCCTAACCCTAACCCTAACCCATACGCTACCCCGTACCCGAAGGCCTACCCGAACCCGTAACCTAAGTCGTACCCTAAGCCTAACCCTAAGCCTAACCCTAACCCTAGGCTACCCATGACTGCTTCTGCCTCCAATAGATTTTTAAGCACTAGTGTTTTAAGGAACAGCTTAAAAAGAGAATCCTAATGTGATTTCTTTATAATGTGCGTGTTCCTTATATTATCTTAGTGTCTAAACTCTTCTCCCTGGCTGGACCGCCAAATAATAATCCTTTACGTGCTAAGGGGTATCTAGAGAGTGGGATAGGTTTAATAACTACCCTAACCCTAACGCGTACCCTAACCCTAACCCCTACCCTAACCCTAACACGTACCCTAATCCTAACCCATAACCTAAACCGAGCCCTAACCCTAACACTAACCCTAACCCTAACCCTAACCCACACCCTACGCCGTACCCGAATAGCTCCCCTAAGCCGTACCCTAAGCCTAACCCTAAGCCTAACCCTAACCCTAGGCTACCCTTGACTGCTTCTGCCTCCAATAGATTTCCTAAGCACTAGTGTTTTAAGGAACAGCTTAAAAAGAGAATCCTAATGTGATTTCTTTATAATGGGAGTGTTCTTTATCTTTTCCTAGTGTCTAAATTCTTCTCCATGGCTGGACCCCCGAATAATATTCCTTTACGTGCTAAGGGGTATCTAGAGAGTGGGATAGGTTTAATAACTACACTAACCCTAACGCGTACCCTAACCCTAACCCCTACCCTAACCCTAACACGTAACCAATCCTAACCCGTACCGTAAACCGAACCCTAACCCTAACCCTAACCCTAACTCATACCCTACGCCATATCCGAACCCCTCTCCGAACCCGTACCCTAAGCCGTACCCTAACCCTAACCCTAAGCCTAACCCTAACCCTAGGCTACACTTGACTGCTTCTGCCTCCAATAGATTTCCTAAGCACTAGTGTTTTAAGGAACAGCTTTAAAAGAGAATCCTAATGTGATTTCTTTATAATGGGTGTGTTCCTTATCTTATCCTAGTGTCTAAACTCTTCTCCATGGCTGGACCCCCAAATAATATTCCTTTACGTGCTAAGGGGTATCTAGGGAGTGGGATAGGTTTAATAACTACCCTAACCCTAACGCGTACCCTAACCCTGACCCCTACCCTAAACCTAACACGTACCCTAATCCTAACCCGTACCCTAAATCGAGCCCTAACCCTAACACTAACCCTAACACTAACCCTACCCCATGCCCTACGCCGTACTCGAAGCCCTCCCCGAACCCGTACCCTAAGCCGTACCCTAAGCCTAACCCTAAGCCTAACCCTAACCCTAGGGTACCCTTGTCTGCTTCTGCCTCCAATAGATTTTCTAAGCACTAGTGTTTTAAGGAACAGCTAAAAAGAGAATCCTAATGTGATTTATTTATAATGGGTGTGTTCCTTATCTTATCCTAGTGTCTAAACTCTTCTCCATGGCTGGACCTCCAAATAATATTCCTTTACGTGCTAAGGGGTATCTAGAGAGTGGGATAGGTTTAATAACTACACTAACCCTAACACGTACCCTAAGCCTAACCCCTACCGTAACCCTAACACGTACCCTAATCCTAACCAATACCCTAAACCGAGCCCTAACCCTAACACTAACCCTAACCCTAACCCATATCCTACGCCGTAACCGAAGCCCTCCCCGAAACCGTACCCTAAGCCGTACCCTAAGCCTAACACTAACCCTAGGCTACCCTTGACAGCTTCTGCCTCCAATAGATTTCCTAAGCACTAGTGTTTTAAGGAACAGCTTAAAAAGAGAATCCTAATGTGATTTCTTTATAATGGGTATGTTCCTTATCTTATCCTAGTGTCTAAACTTTTCTCCATTGCTGGACCCCCAAATAATATTCCTTTACGTGCTTAGGGGTATCTAGATATTGGGATAGGTTTAATCACTACCTTAACCCTAACACGTACACTAACCCTAACCACTACCCTAACCCTAACACGTACCCTAATCCTAACCCATACCCTAAAACGAGCCCTAACCCTAACACTAACCCTAACCCTAACCCTAACCCATACCCTACGCCGTACCCGAACCCCTCCCAGAACCCGTACCCTAAGCCGTACCCTAACCCTAACCCTAAGCCTAACCCTAACCCTAGGCTACCCTTGACTGCTTCTGCCTCCAATAGATTTCCTAAGCACTAGTGTTTTAAGGAACAGCTTAAAAAGAGAATCCTAATGTGATTTCTTTATAATGTGTGTGTTCCTTATATTATCTTAGTGTCTAAACTCTTCTCCATGGCTGGACCCCCAAATAATATTCCTTTACGTGCTAAGGGGTATCTAGAGAGTGGGATAGGTTTAATAACTTCCCTAACCCTAACGCGTACCCTAACCCTAACCCCTACCCTAACCCTAACACGTACCCTAATCCTAACCCGTACCCTAAACCGAGCCCTAACCCTAACACTAACCCTAACCCTAACCCTAAGCCATACCCTACGCCGTACCAGAAACACTCCCTGAACCCGTACCCTAAGCCGTACCCTAAGCCTAACCCTAACCCTAGGCTACCCTTGACTGCTTCTGCCTCCAATAGATTTCCTAAGCACTAGTGTTTTAAGGAACAGCTTAAAAAGAGAATCCTAATGTGATTTCTTTATAATGGGTGTGTTCCTTATCTTATCCTATTGTGTAAACTCTTCTCCATGGCTGGACCCCCAAATAATATTCCTTTACGTGCTAAGGGGTATCTAGAGAGTGGGATAGGTTTAATAACTACCCTAACCCTAACGCGTACCCTAACCCTAACCACTACCCTAACCTTAACACGTACCCTAATCCTATCCCGTACACTAAACCGAGCCCTAACCCTAACACTAACCCTAACCCTAACCCTAAGCCATACCCTACGCCGTACCAGAAACACTCCCCGAACCCGTACCCTAAGCCGTACCCTAAGCCTAACCCTAAGCCTAACCCTAACCCTAGGCTACCCTTGACTGCTTCTGCCTCCCATAGATTTCCTATGCACTAGTGTTTTAAGGAACAGCTTAAAAAGAGAATCCTAATGTGATTTCTTTATAATGGGTGTGTTCCTTATCTTATCCTAGTGTCTAAACTCTTCTCCATGGCTGGACCCCCAAATAATATTCCTTTACGTGCTATGGGGTATCTAGAGAGTGGGATAGGTTTAATAACTACCCTAACCCTAACCCGTACCCTAACCCTAACCCCTACCCTAACCCTAACACGTACCCTAATCCTAAACAGTACCCTAAACCGAGCCCTAACCCTAACCCTAACCCTAACCCTAACCCTAAGGCGTACCCTAACCCTAACCCCTACCGTAACCCTAAAACGTACCCTAATCGTAACCAATACCCTAAACCGAGCCCTAACCCTAACACTAACCCTAACCCTAACCCTAACCCATACCCTACGCCGTACCCGAAGCCCTCCCCGAAACCGTACCCTAAGCTGTACCCTAAGCCTAACCCTAAGCCTAACCCTAACCCTAGGCTACCCTTGACTGCTTCTGCTTCCAATAGATTTCCTAAACACTAGTGTTTTAAGGAACAGCTTAAAAAGAGAATCCTAATGTGATTTCTTTATAATGTGTGTGTTCCTTATATTATCTTAGTGTCTAAACTCTTTTCCATGGATGGACCCCCAAATAATATTGCTTTACGTGCTAAGGGGTATCTAGAGAGTGGGATAGGTTTAATAACTACCCTAACCCTAACGCGTACCCTAACCCTAACCCCTACCCTAACCCTAACACGTACCCTAATCCTAACCTGTACCCTAAACCGAGCCCTAACCCTAAAACTAACCCTAACCCTAACCCTAACCCATACCCTATGCCGTACCCGAAGCCCTCCCCTAACCCATACCCAAAGCCGTAACCTAAGCCTAACCCTAAGCCTAACCCTAAACCTAGGCTACCCTTGACTGCTTCTGCCTCCAATAGATTTCCTAAGCACTAGTGTTTTAAGGAACAGCTTAAAAAGAGAATCCTAATGTGATTTCTTTATAATGTGTGTGTTTCTTATATTATCTTTGTGTCTAAACTCTTCTCCATGGCTGGACCCCCAAATAATATTCCTTTACGTGCTAAGGGGTATCTAGAGAGTGGGATAGGTTTAATAACTACCCTAACCCTAACGCGTACCCTAACCCTAACCCCTACCCTAACCCTAACACGTACCCTAATCCTAACCAGTACCCTAAACCGAGCCCTAACCCTAACCCTAACCCTAACTCATACCCTACGCCATATCCGAAACCCTCCCCGAACCCGTACCCTAAGCCGTACCCTAACCCTAACCCTAAGCCTAACCCTAACCCTAGGCTACCCTTGACTGCTTCTGCCTCCAATAGATTTCCTAAGCACTAGTGTTTTAAGGAACAGCTTAAAAAGAGAATCCTAATGTGATTTCTTTATAATGGGTGTGTTCCTTATCTTATCCTAGTGTCTAAACTTTTCTCCATGGATGGACCCCCAAATAATATTGCTTTACGTGCTAAGGGGTATCTAGAGAGTGGGATAGATTTAATAACTACCCTAACCCTAATGCGTACCCTAACCCTAACCCCTACCCTAACCCTAACACGTACCCTAATCCTAACCTGTACCCTAAACCGAACCCTAACCCTAACACTAACCCTAACCCTTACCCTAACCCATACCCTACGCCGTACCCGAAGCCCTCCCCGAACCCGTACCCAAAGCCGTACCCAAAGCCTAACCCTAAGCCTAACCCTAACCCTAGGCTACACTTGACTGCTTCTGCCTCCAATAGATTTCCTAAGCACTAGTGTTTTAAGGAACAGCTTAAAAAGAGAATCCTAATGTGATTTCTTTATAATGTGTGTGTTCCTTATAGCATGTTAGTGTCTAAACTCTTCTCCATGGCTGGACCCCCAAATAATATTCCTTTACGTGCTAAGGGGTATCTAGAGAGTTGGATAGGTTTAATAACTACCCTAACCCTAACGCGTACCCTAACCCTAACCCGTACCCTAACCCTAACACGTACCCTAATCCTAACCCGTACCCTAAACGGAGCCCAACCCTAACACTAACCCTAACCCTAACCCTAACCCATACCCTACGCCGTACCCGAAGCCCTCCCCGAACCCGTACCCTAAGCCGTACCCTAAGCCTAACCATAAGCCTAACCCTAACCCTAGGCTACCCTTGACTGCTTCTGCTTCCAATAGATTTTCTAACTATTAGTGTTTTAAGGAACAGCTTAAAAAGAGAATCCTAATGTGATTTCTTTATAATGGGTGTGTTCCTTATCTTATCCTAGTGTCTAAACTCTTCTCCATGGCTGGACCCCCAAATAATATTCCTTTACGTGCTAAGGGGTATCTAGAGAGTGGGATAGGTTTAATAACTACCCTAACCCTAACGCGTACCCTAACCCTAACCCCTACCCTAACACTAACACGTACCCTAATCCTAACCCGTACCCTAAACCGAGCCCTAACCCTAACACTAACCCTAACCCTAACCCTAACCCGTACCCTACGCCGTACCCGAAGCCCTCCCAGAACCCGTACCCTAAGCCGTACCCTAAGCCTAACCCTAAGCCTAACCCTAACCCGAGGCTACCCTTGACTGCTTCTGCCTCCAAAACGTTTTCTAAGCACTAGTGTTTTAAGGAACAGCTTAAAAAGAGAATCCTAATGTGATTTCTTTATAATGGGAGTGTTCCTTATCTTATCCTAGTGTCTAAATTCTTCTCCATGGCTGGACCCCCAAATAATATTCCTTTACGTGCTAAGGGGTATCTAGAGAGTGGGATAGGTTTAATAACTACACTAACCCTAACGCGTACCCTAACCCTAACCCCTACCCTAACCCTAACACGTAACCAATCCTAACCCGTACCCTAAACCGAACCCTAACCCTAACCCTAACCCTAACTCATACCCTACGCCATATCCGAACCCCTCCCCGAACCCGTACCCTAAGCCGTACCCTAACCCTAACCCTAAGCCTAACCCTAACCCTAGGCTACACTTGACTGCTTCTGCCTCCAATAGATTTCCTAAGCACTAGTGTTTTAAGGAACAGCTTTAAAAGAGAATCCTAATGTGATTTCTTTATAATGGGTGTGTTCCTTATCTTATCCTAGTGTCTAAACTCTTCTCCATGGCTGGACCCCCAAATAATATTCCTTTACGTGCTAAGGGGTATCTAGAGAGTGGGATAGGTTTAATAACTACCCTAACCCTAACGCGTACCCTAACCCTGACCCCTACCCTAAACCTAACACGTACCCTAATCCTAACCCGTACCCTAAATCGAGCCCTAACCCTAACACTAACCCTAACACTAACCCTACCCCATGCCCTACGCCGTACTCGAAGCCCTCCCCGAACCCGTACCCTAAGCCGTACCCTAAGCCTAACCCTAAGCCTAACCCTAACCCTAGGGTACCCTTGTCTGCTTCTGCCTCCAATAGATTTTCTAAGCACTAGTGTTTTAAGGAACAGCTAAAAAGAGAATCCTAATGTGATTTATTTATAATGGGTGTGTTCCTTATCTTATCCTAGTGTCTAAACTCTTCTCCATGGCTGGACCTCCAAATAATATTCCTTTACGTGCTAAGGGGTATCTAGAGAGTGGGATAGGTTTAATAACTACACTAACCCTA
Organism: Balaenoptera physalus; assembly: GCF_965194825.1. Classification (NCBI taxonomy): domain Eukaryota; kingdom Metazoa; phylum Chordata; class Mammalia; order Artiodactyla; family Balaenopteridae; genus Balaenoptera; species Balaenoptera physalus. The sequence goes on along the minus strand of NC_138899.1, from coordinate 82,126,749 downwards.
ACACGTACCCTAAGCCTAACCCTTTACCGTAACCCTAACACGTACCCTAATCCTAACCAATACCCTAAACCGAGCCCTAACCCTAACACTAACCCTAACCCTAACCCATATCCTACGCCGTAACCGAAGCCCTCCCCGAAACCGTACCCTAAGCCGTACCCTAAGCCTAACACTAACCCTAGGCTACCCTTGACAGCTTCTGCCTCCAATAGATTTCCTAAGCACTAGTGTTTTAAGGAACAGCTTAAAAAGAGAATCCTAATGTGATTTCTTTATAATGGGTATGTTCCTTATCTTATCCTAGTGTCTAAACTTTTCTCCATTGCTGGACCCCCAAATAATATTCCTTTACGTGCTTAGGGGTATCTAGATATTGGGATAGGTTTAATCACTACCTTAACCCTAACACGTACACTAACCCTAACCACTACCCTAACCCTAACACGTACCCTAATCCTAACCCATACCCTAAAACGAGCCCTAACCCTAACACTAACCCTAACCCTAACCCTAACCCATACCCTACGCCGTACCCGAACCCCTCCCAGAACCCGTACCCTAAGCCGTACCCTAACCCTAACCCTAAGCCTAACCCTAACCCTAGGCTACCCTTGACTGCTTCTGCCTCCAATAGATTTCCTAAGCACTAGTGTTTTAAGGAACAGCTTAAAAAGAGAATCCTAATGTGATTTCTTTATAATGTGTGTGTTCCTTATATTATCTTAGTGTCTAAACTCTTCTCCATGGCTGGACCCCCAAATAATATTCCTTTACGTGCTAAGGGGTATCTAGAGAGTGGGATAGGTTTAATAACTTCCCTAACCCTAACGCGTACCCTAACCCTAACCCCTACCCTAACCCTAACACGTACCCTAATCCTAACCCGTACCCTAAACCGAGCCCTAACCCTAACACTAACCCTAACCCTAACCCTAAGCCATACCCTACGCCGTACCAGAAACACTCCCTGAACCCGTACCCTAAGCCGTACCCTAAGCCTAACCCTAACCCTAGGCTACCCTTGACTGCTTCTGCCTCCAATAGATTTCCTAAGCACTAGTGTTTTAAGGAACAGCTTAAAAAGAGAATCCTAATGTGATTTCTTTATAATGGGTGTGTTCCTTATCTTATCCTATTGTGTAAACTCTTCTCCATGGCTGGACCCCCAAATAATATTCCTTTACGTGCTAAGGGGTATCTAGAGAGTGGGATAGGTTTAATAACTACCCTAACCCTAACGCGTACCCTAACCCTAACCACTACCCTAACCTTAACACGTACCCTAATCCTATCCCGTACACTAAACCGAGCCCTAACCCTAACACTAACCCTAACCCTAACCCTAAGCCATACCCTACGCCGTACCAGAAACACTCCCCGAACCCGTACCCTAAGCCGTACCCTAAGCCTAACCCTAAGCCTAACCCTAACCCTAGGCTACCCTTGACTGCTTCTGCCTCCCATAGATTTCCTATGCACTAGTGTTTTAAGGAACAGCTTAAAAAGAGAATCCTAATGTGATTTCTTTATAATGGGTGTGTTCCTTATCTTATCCTAGTGTCTAAACTCTTCTCCATGGCTGGACCCCCAAATAATATTCCTTTACGTGCTATGGGGTATCTAGAGAGTGGGATAGGTTTAATAACTACCCTAACCCTAACCCGTACCCTAACCCTAACCCCTACCCTAACCCTAACACGTACCCTAATCCTAAACAGTACCCTAAACCGAGCCCTAACCCTAACCCTAACCCTAACCCTAACCCTAACCCTAACCCTAAGGCGTACCCTAACCCTAACCCCTACTGTAACCCTAACACGTACCCTAATCGTAACCAATACCCTAAACCGAGCCCTAACCCTAACACTAACCCTAACCCTAACCCTAACCCATACCCTACGCCGTACACGAAGCCCTCCCCAAAACCGTACCCTAAGCTGTACCCTAAGCCTAACCCTAAGCCTAACCCTAACCCTAGGCTACCCTTGACTGCTTCTGCTTCCAATAGATTTCCTAAACACTAGTGTTTTAAGGAACAGCTTAAAAAGAGAATCCTAATGTGATTTCTTTATAATGTGTGTGTTCCTTATATTATCTTAGTGTCTAAACTCTTCTCCATGGATGGACCCCCAAATAATATTGCTTTACGTGCTAAGGGGTATCTAGAGAGTGGGATAGGTTTAATAACTACCCTAACCCTAACGCGTACCCTAACCCTAACCCCTACCCTAACCCTAACACGTACCCTAATCCTAACCTGTACCCTAAACCGAGCCCTAACCCTAAAACTAACCCTAACCCTAACCCTAACCCATACCCTATGCCGTACCCGAAGCCCTCCCCTAACCCATACCCAAAGCCGTACCCTAAGCCTAACCCTAAGCCTAACCCTAAACCTAGGCTACCCTTGACTGCTTCTGCCTCCAATAGATTTCCTAAGCACTAGTGTTTTAAGGAACAGCTTAAAAAGAGAATCCTAATGTGATTTCTTTATAATGTGTGTGTTTCTTATATTATCTTTGTGTCTAAACTCTTCTCCATGGCTGGACCCCCAAATAATATTCCTTTACGTGCTAAGGGGTATCTAGAGAGTGGGATAGGTTTAATAACTACCCTAACCCTAACGCGTACCCTAACCCTAACCCCTACCCTAACCCTAACACGTACCCTAATCCTAACCAGTACCCTAAACCGAGCCCTAACCCTAACCCTAACCCTAACTCATACCCTACGCAATATCCGAAACCCTCCCCGAACCCGTACCCTAAGCCGTACCCTAACCCTAACCCTAAGCCTAACCCTAACCCTAGGCTACCCTTGACTGCTTCTGCCTCCCATAGATTTCCTAAGCACTAGTGTTTTAAGGAACAGCTTAAAAAGAGAATCCTAATGTGATTTCTTTATAATGGGTGTGTTCCTTATTTTATCCTAGTGTCTAAACTCTTCTCCATGCCTGGACACCCAAATAATATTCCTTTACGTGCTATGGGGTATCTAGAGAGTGGGATAGGTTTAATAACTACCCTAACCCTAACGCGTACCCTAACCCTAACCCCTACCCTAACCCTAACACGTACCCTAATCCTAAACAGTAACCTAAACCGAGCCCTAACCCTAACACTAACCCTAACCCTAACCCTAACCCATACCCTACGCCGTACCCGAAGCCCTCCCTGAACCCGTACCCTAAGCCGTACCCTAAGCCTAACCCTAAGCCTAACCCTAACCCTAGGCTACCCTTGACTGCTTCTGCTTCCAATAGATTTCCTAAGCACTAGTGTTTTAAGGAACAGCTTAAAAAGAGAATCCTAATGTGATATCTTTATAATAGGTGTGTTCCTTATATTATCTTAGTGTCTAAACTCTTCTCCATGGCTGGACCCCCAAATAATATTCCTTTACGTGCTAAGGGGTATCTAGAGAGTGGGATAGGTTTAATAACTACCCTAACCCTAACGCGTACCCTAACCCTAACCGCTACCCTAACACTAACACGTACCCTAATCCTAACCCGTACCCTTAACCGAGCCCTAACCCTAACACTAACCCTAACCCTAACCCTAATCCATACCCTACGCCGTACCAGAAACACTCCCTGAACCCGTAACCTAAACCGTACCCTAATCCTAACCCTAACCCTAGGCTACCCTTGACTGCTTCTGCCTCCCATAGATTTCCTATGCACTAGTGTTTTAAGGAACAGCTGAAAAAGAGAATCCTAATGTGATTTCTTTATAATGGGTGTGTTCCTTATCTTATACTAGTGTCTAAACTCTTCTCCATGGCTGGACCCCCAAATAATATTCCTTTACGTGCTATGGGGTATGTAGAGAGTGGGATAGGTTTAATAACTACCCTAACCCTAACACGTACCCTAACCCTAACCCCTACGCTAACCCTAACATGTACCCTAATCCTAAACAGTACCTTAAACCGAGCCCTAACCCTAACCCTAACCCTAACCCATACCCTACGCCGTACCCGAAGCCCTCCCTGAACCCGTACCCTAAGCCGTACCCTAAGCCTAACCCTAAGCCTAACCCTAACCCTAGGCTACCCTTGACTGCTTCTGCCTCCAATAGATTTCCTAAGCACTAGTGTTTTAAGGAACAGCTTAAAAAGAGAATCCTAATGTGATTTCTTTATAATGGGTGTGTTCCTTATATTATCTTAGTGTCTAAACTCTTCTCCATGGCTGGACCCCCAAATAATATTCCTTTACGTGCTAAGGGGTATCTAGATAGTGGGATAGGTTTAATAACTACCCTAACCCTAACGCGTACCCTAACCCTAACCCCTACCCTATCCCTAACACGTACCCTAATCCTAACCCGTACCCTAAACCGAGCCCTAACCCTAACACTAACCCAAACCCTAACCCTAAGCCATACCCTACGCCGTACACGAAGCCCTCCCCGAACCCGTACCCTAAGCCGTACCCTAAGCCTAACACTAACCCTAGGCTACCCTTGACAGCTTCTGCCTCCAATAGATTTCCTAAGCACTAGTGTTTTAAGGAACAGCTTAAAAAGAGAATCCTAATGTGATTTCTTTATAATGGGTATGTTCCTTATCTTATCCTAGTGTCTAAACTTTTCTCCATTGCTGGACCCCCAAATAATATTCCTTTACGTGCTTAGGGGTATCTAGATATTGGGATAGGTTTAATCACTACCTTAACCCTAACACGTACACTAACCCTAACCACTACCCTAACCCTAACACGTACCCTAATCCTAACCCATACCCTAAAACGAGCCCTAACCCTAACACTAACCCTAACCCTAACCCTAAGCCATACCCTACGCCGTACCAGAAACACTCCCTGAACCCGTACCCTAAGCCGTACCCTAAGCCTAACCCTAACCCTAGGCTACCCTTGACTGCTTCTGCCTCCAATAGATTTCCTAAGCACTAGTGTTTTAAGGAACAGCTTAAAAAGAGAATCCTAATGTGATTTCTTTATAATGGGTGTGTTCCTTATCTTATCCTATTGTGTAAACTCTTCTCCATGGCTGGACCCCCAAATAATATTCCTTTACGTGCTAAGGGGTATCTAGAGAGTGGGATAGGTTTAATAACTACCCTAACCCTAACGCGTACCCTAACCCTAACCACTACCCTAACCTTAACACGTACCCTAATCCTATCCCGTACACTAAACCGAGCCCTAACCCTAACACTAACCCTAACCCTAACCCTAAGCCATACCCTACGCCGTACCAGAAACACTCCCCGAACCCGTACCCTAAGCCGTACCCTAAGCCTAACCCTAAGCCTAACCCTAACCCTAGGCTACCCTTGACTGCTTCTGCCTCCCATAGATTTCCTATGCACTAGTGTTTTAAGGAACAGCTTAAAAAGAGAATCCTAATGTGATTTCTTTATAATGGGTGTGTTCCTTATCTTATCCTAGTGTCTAAACTCTTCTCCATGGCTGGACCCCCAAATAATATTCCTTTACGTGCTATGGGGTATCTAGAGAGTGGGATAGGTTTAATAACTACCCTAACCCTAACCCGTACCCTAACCCTAACCCCTACCCTAACCCTAACACGTACCCTAATCCTAAACAGTACCCTAAACCGAGCCCTAACCCTAACCCTAACCCTAACCCTAACCCTAACCCTAACCCTAAGGCGTACCCTAACCCTAACCCCTACTGTAACCCTAACACGTACCCTAATCGTAACCAATACCCTAAACCGAGCCCTAACCCTAACACTAACCCTAACCCTAACCCTAACCCATACCCTACGCCGTACACGAAGCCCTCCCCGAAACCGTACCCTAAGCTGTACCCTAAGCCTAACCCTAAGCCTAACCCTAACCCTAGGCTACCCTTGACTGCTTCTGCTTCCAATAGATTTCCTAAACACTAGTGTTTTAAGGAACAGCTTAAAAAGAGAATCCTAATGTGATTTCTTTATAATGTGTGTGTTCCTTATATTATCTTAGTGTCTAAACTCTTCTCCATGGATGGACCCCCAAATAATATTGCTTTACGTGCTAAGGGGTATCTAGAGAGTGGGATAGGTTTAATAACTACCCTAACCCTAACGCGTACCCTAACCCTAACCCCTACCCTAACCCTAACACGTACCCTAATCCTAACCTGTACCCTAAACCGAGCCCTAACCCTAAAACTAACCCTAACCCTAACCCTAACCCATACCCTATGCCGTACCCGAAGCCCTCCCCTAACCCATACCCAAAGCCGTACCCTAAGCCTAACCCTAAGCCTAACCCTAAACCTAGGCTACCCTTGACTGCTTCTGCCTCCAATAGATTTCCTAAGCACTAGTGTTTTAAGGAACAGCTTAAAAAGAGAATCCTAATGTGATTTCTTTATAATGTGTGTGTTTCTTATATTATCTTTGTGTCTAAACTCTTCTCCATGGCTGGACCCCCAAATAATATTCCTTTACGTGCTAAGGGGTATCTAGAGAGTGGGATAGGTTTAATAACTACCCTAACCCTAACGCGTACCCTAACCCTAACCCCTACCCTAACCCTAACACGTACCCTAATCCTAACCAGTACCCTAAACCGAGCCCTAACCCTAACCCTAACCCTAACTCATACCCTACGCCATATCCGAAACCCTCCCCGAACCCGTACCCTAAGCCGTACCCTAACCCTAACCCTAAGCCTAACCCTAACCCTAGGCTACCCTTGACTGCTTCTGCCTCCCATAGATTTCCTAAGCACTAGTGTTTTAAGGAACAGCTTAAAAAGAGAATCCTAATGTGATTTCTTTATAATGGGTGTGTTCCTTATTTTATCCTAGTGTCTAAACTCTTCTCCATGCCTGGACACCCAAATAATATTCCTTTACGTGCTATGGGGTATCTAGAGAGTGGGATAGGTTTAATAACTACCCTAACCCTAACGCGTACCCTAACCCTAACCCCTACCCTAACCCTAACACGTACCCTAATCCTAAACAGTAACCTAAACCGAGCCCTAACCCTAACACTAACCCTAACCCTAACCCTAACCCATACCCTACGCCGTACCCGAAGCCCTCCCTGAACCCGTACCCTAAGCCGTACCCTAAGCCTAACCCTAAGCCTAACCCTAACCCTAGGCTACCCTTGACTGCTTCTGCTTCCAATAGATTTCCTAAGCACTAGTGTTTTAAGGAACAGCTTAAAAAGAGAATCCTAATGTGATATCTTTATAATAGGTGTGTTCCTTATATTATCTTAGTGTCTAAACTCTTCTCCATGGCTGGACCCCCAAATAATATTCCTTTACGTGCTAAGGGGTATCTAGAGAGTGGGATAGGTTTAATAACTACCCTAACCCTAACGCGTACCCTAACCCTAACCGCTACCCTAACACTAACACGTACCCTAATCCTAAACCGTACCCTTAACCGAGCCCTAACCCTAACACTAACCCTAACCCTAACCCTAAGCCATACCCTGCGCCGTACCAGAAACACTCCCTGAACCCGTACCCTAAGCCGTACCCTAATCCTAACCCTAACCCTAGGCTACCCTTGACTGCTTCTGCCTCCCATAGATTTCCTATGCACTAGTGTTTTAAGGAACAGCTGAAAAAGAGAATCCTAATGTGATTTCTTTATAATGGGTGTGTTCCTTATCTTATACTAGTGTCTAAACTCTTCTCCATGGCTGGACCCCCAAATAATATTCCTTTACGTGCTATGGGGTATGTAGAGAGTGGGATAGGTTTAATAACTACCCTAACCCTAACACGTACCCTAACCCTAACCCCTACGCTAACCCTAACATGTACCCTAATCCTAAACAGTACCTTAAACCGAGCCCTAACCCTAACACTAACCCTAACCCTAACCCTAACCCATACCCTACGCCGTACCCGAAGCCCTCCCTGAACCCGTACCCTAAGCCGTACCCTAAGCCTAACCCTAAGCCTAACCCTAACCCTAGGCTACCCTTGACTGCTTCTGCCTCCAATAGATTTCCTAAGCACTAGTGTTTTAAGGAACAGCTTAAAAAGAGAATCCTAATGTGATTTCTTTATAATGGGTGTGTTCCTTATATTATCTTAGTGTCTAAACTCTTCTCCATGGCTGGACCCCCAAATAATATTCCTTTACGTGCTAAGGGGTATCTAGATAGTGGGATAGGTTTAATAACTACCCTAACCCTAACGCGTACCCTAACCCTAACCCCTACCCTATCCCTAACACGTACCCTAATCCTAACCCGTACCCTAAACCGAGCCCTAACCCTAACACTAACCCAAACCCTAACCCTAAGCCATACCCTACGCCGTACACGAAGCCCTCCCCGAACCCGTACCCTAAGCCGTACCCTAAGCCTAACCCTAAGCCTAACCCTAACCCTAGGCTACCCTTGACTGCTTCTGCCTCCAATAGATTTCCTAAGCACTAGTGTTTTAAGGAACAGCTTAAAAAGAGAATCCTAATGTGATATCTTTATAATATGTGTGTTCCTTATATTATCTTAGTGTCTAAACTCTTCTCCATGGCTGGACCCCCAAATAATATTCCTTTACCTGCTAAGGGGTATCTAGAGAGTGGGATAGGTTTAATAACTACCCTAACCCTAACGCGTACCCTAACCCTAACCCCTACCCTAACCCTAACATGTACCCTAATCCTAACCCGTACCCTAAACCGAGCCCTAACCCTAACACTAACCCTAACCCTAACCCTAAGCCATACCCTACGCCGTACCAGAAACACTCCCCGAACCCGTACCCTAAGCCGTACCCTAAGCCTAACCCTAAGCCTAACCCTAACCCTAGGCTACCCTTGACTGCTTCTGCCTCCCATAGATTTCCTATGCACTAGTGTTTTAAGGAACAGCTTAAAAAGAGAATCCTAATGTGATTTCTTTATAATGGGTGTGTTCCTTATCTTATCCTAGTGTCTAAACTCTTCTCCATGGCTGGACCCCCAAATAATATTCCTTTACGTGCTATGGGGTATCTAGAGAGTGGGATAGGTTTAATAACTACCCTAACCCTAACACGTACCCTAACCCTAACCCCTACCCTAACCCTAACACGTACCCTAATCCTAAACCGTACCCTAAACCGAGCCCTAACCCTAACACTAACCCTAACCCTAACCCTAAGCCATACCCTACGCCGTACCCGAAGCCCTCCCTGAACCCGTACCCTAAGCCGTACCCTAAGCCTAACCCTAAGCCTAACCCTAACCCTAGGCTACCCTTGACTGCTTCTGCCTCCAATAGATTTCCTAAGCACTAGTGTTTTAAGGAACAGCTTAAAAAGAGAATCCTAATGTGATTTCTTTATAATCTGTGTGTTCCTTATATTATCTTAGTGTCTAAACTCTTCTCCATGGCTGGACCCCCAAATAATATTCCTTTACGTGCTAAGGGGTATCTAGAGAGTGGGATAGGTTTAATAACTACCCTAACCCTAACGCGTACCCTAACCCTAACCCCTACCCTAACCCTAACACGTACCCTAATCCTAACCCGTACCCTAAACCGAGCCCTAACCCTAACACTACCCCTAACCCTAACCCTAACCCATACCCTACGCCGTACCTGAAGCCCTCCCCGAACCCGTACCCTAAGCCGTACCCTAAGCCTAACCCTAAGCCTAACCCTAACCCTAGGCTACCCTTGACTGCTTCTGCCTCCAATAGATTTCCTAAGCACTAGTGTTTTAAGGAACAGCTTAAAAAGAGAATCCTAATGTAATTTCTTTATAATGGGTGTGTTCCTTATCTTATCCTAGTGTCTAAACTCTTCTCCATGGCTGGACCTCCTAATAATATTTCTTTACGTGCTAAGGGGTATCTAGAGAGTGGGATAGGTTTAATAACTACCCTAACCCTAACGCGTACCCTAACCCTAACCCCTACCCTAACCCTAACACGTACCCTAATCCTAACCCATACCCTAAACCGTACCCTAAGCCTAACCCTAACCCTAGGCTACCCTTGACTGCTTCTGCCTCCAATAGATTTCCTATGCACTAGTGTTTTAAGGAACAGCTTAAAAAGAGAATCCTAATGTGATTTCTTTATAATGGTGTGTTCCTTATCGTATCCTAGTGTCTAAACTCTTCTCCATGGCTGGACCCCCAAATAATATTGCTTTACGTGCTAAGGGGTATCTAGAGAGTGGGATAGGTTTAATAACTACCCTAACCCTAACGTGTACCCTAACCCTAACCCCTACCCTAACCCTAACACTTACCCTAATCCTAACCTGTACCCTAAACCGAGCCCTAACCCTAACACTAACCCTAACCCTAACCCTAACCCATACCCTATGCCGTACCCGAAGCCCTCCCCTAACCCATACCCAAAGCCGTACCCTAAGCCTAACCCTAAGCCTAACCCTAAACCTAGGCTACCCTTGACTGCTTCTGCCTCCAATAGATTTCCTAAGCACTAGTGTTTTAAGGAACAGCTTAAAAAGAGAATCCTAATGTGATTTCTTTATAATGTGTGTGTTCCTTATATTATCTTAGTGTCTAAACTCTTCTCCATGGCTGGACCCCCAAATAATATTCCTTTACGTGCTAAGGGGTATCTAGAGAGTGGGATAGGTTTAATAACTACCCTAACCCTAACGCGTACCCTAACCCTAACCCCTACCCTAACCCTAACACGTACCCTAATCCTAACCAGTACCCTAAACCGAGCCCTAACCCTAACCCTAACCCTAACTCATACCCTACGCCATATCCGAAACCCTCCCCGAACCCGTACCCTAAGCCGTACCCTAACCCTAACCCTAAGCCTAACCCTAACCCTAGGCTACCCTTGACTGCTTCTGCCTCCAATAGATTTCCTAAGCACTAGTGTTTTAAGGAACAGCTTAAAAAGAGAATCCTAATGTGATTTCTTTATAATGGGTGTGTTCCTTATCTTATCCTAGTGTCTAAACTCTTCTCCATGGATGGACCCCCAAATAATATTGCTTTACGTGCTAAGGGGTATCTAGAGAGTGGGATAGGTTTAATAACTACCCTAACCCTAATGCGTACCCTAACCCTAACCCCTACCCTAACCCTAACACGTACCCTAATCCTAACCCGTACCCTAAACCGAGCCCTAACCCTAACACTAACCCTAAGCCTAACCCTAACCCATACCCTACGCCGTACCCGAAGCCCTCCCCGTACCCGTACCCAAAGCCGTACCCAAAGCCTAACCCTAAGCCTAACCCTAACCCTAGGCTACACTTGACTGCTTCTGCCTCCAATAGATTTCCTAAGCACTAGTGTTTTAAGGAACAGCTTAAAAAGAGAATCCTAATGTGATTTCTTTATAATGTGTGTGTTCCTTATATCATGTTAGTGTCTAAACTCTTCTCCATGGCTGGACCCCCAAATAATATTCCTTTACGTGCTAAGGGGTATCTAGAGAGTGGGATAGGTTTAATAACTACCCTAACCCTAACGCGTACCCTAAGCCTAACCCCTACCGTAACCCTAACACGTACCCTAATCCTAACCAATACCCTAAACCGAGCCCTAACCCTAACACTAACCCTAACCCTAACCCATATCCTACGCCGTACCCGAAGCCCTCCCCGAAACCGTACCCTAAGCCGTACCCTAAGCCTAACCCTAACCCTAGGCTACCCTTGACAGCTTCTGCCTCCAATAGATTTCCTAAGCACTAGTGTTTTAAGGAACAGCTTAAAAAGAGAATCCTAATGTGATTTCTTTATAATGGGTATGTTCCTTATCTTATCCTAGTGTCTAAACTTTTCTCCATTGCTGGACCCCCAAATAATATTCCTTTACGTGCTTAGGGGTATCTAGATATTGGGATAGGTTTAATCACTACCGTAACCCTAACACGTACACTAACCCTAACCACTACCCTAACCCTAACACGTACCCTAATCCTAACCCATACCCTAAAACGAGCCCTAACCCTAACACTAACCCTAACCCTAACCCATACCCTACGCCGTACCCGAACCCCTCCCAGAACCCGTACTCTAAGCCGTACCCTAAACCTAACCCTAAGCCTAACCCTAACCCTAGGCTACCCTTGACTGCTTCTGCCTCCAATAGATGTCCTAAGCACTAGTGTTTTAAGGAACAGCTTAAAAAGAGAATCCTAATGTGATTTCTTTTTAATGGGTGTGTTCCTTATCTTATCCTAGTGTCTAAACTCTTCTCCATGGCTGGACCCCCAAATAATATTCCTTTACGTGCTAAGGGGTATCTAGAGAGTGGGATAGGTTTAATAACTACCCTAACCCTAACGCGTACCCTAACCCTAACCCCTACGCTAAACCTAACACGTACCAGAATCCTAACCCGTACCCTAAACCGAGCCCTAACCCTAACACTAACCCTAACCCTAACCCTAACCCATACCCTACGCCGTACTCGAAGCCCTCCCCGAACCTGTACCCTAACCCGTACCCTAAGCATAACCCTAAGCCTAACCCTAACCCTAGGCTACCCTTGACTTCTTCTGCCTCCAATAGATTTCCTAAGCACTAGTGTTTTAAGGAACAGCTTAAAAAGAGAATCCTAATGTGATTTCTTTATAATGGGTGTGTTCCTTATTTTATCCTAGTGTCTAAACTCTTCTCCATGCCTGGACACCCAAATAATATTCCTTTACGTGCTATGGGGTATCTAGAGAGTGGGATAGGTTTAATAACTACCCTAACCCTAACGCGTACCCTAACCCTAACCCCTACCCTAACCCTAACACGTACCCTAATCCTAAACAGTACCCTAAACCGAGCCCTAACCCTAAAACTAACCCTAACCCTAACCCTAACCCATACCCTACGCCATACCCGAAGCCCTCCCTGAACCCGTACCCTAAGCCGTACCCTAAGCCTAACCCTAAGCCTAACCCTAACCCTAGGCTACCCTTGACTGCTTCTGCTTCCAATAGATTTCCTAAGCACTAGTGTTTTAAGGAACAGCTTAAAAAGAGAATCCTAATGTGATATCTTTATAATGTGTGTGTTCCTTATATTATCTTAGTGTCTAAACTCTTCTCCATGGCTGGACCCCCAAATAATATTCCTTTACATGCTAAGGGGTATCTAGAGAGTGGGATAGGTTTAATAACTACCCTAACCCTAACGCGTACCCTAACCCTAACCCCTACCCTAACCCTAACACGTACCCTAATCCTAACCCGTACCCTAAACCGAGCCCTAACCCTAACACTAACCCTAATCCTAACCCTAAGCCATACCCTACGCCGTACCAGAAACACTCCCCGAACCCGTACCCTAAGCCGTACCCTAAGCCTAACCCGAAGCCTAACCCTAACCCTAGGCTACCCTTGACTGCTTCTGCCTCCCATAAATTTCCTATGCACTAGTGTTTTAAGGAACAGCTTAAAAAGAGAATCCTAATGTGATTTCTTTATAATGGGTGTGTTCCTTATCTTATCCTAGTGTCTAAACTCTTCTCCATGGCTGGACCCCCAAATAAAATTCCTTTACGTGCTATGGGGTATCTAGAGAGTGGGATAGGTTTAATAACTACCCTAACCTTAACACGTACCCTAACCCTAACCCCTACCCTAACCCTAACACGTACCCTAATCCTAAACAGTACCCTAAACCGAGCCCTAACCCTAACACTAACCCTAACCCTAACCCTAAGCCATACCCTACGCCGTACCAGAAACACTCCCCGAACCCGTACCCTAAGCCGTACCCTAAGCCTAACCCTAAGCCTAACCCTAACCCTAGGCTACCCTTGACTGCTTCTGCCTCCAATAGAATTCCTAAGCATTACTGTTTTAAGGAACAGCTTAAAAAGAGAATCCTAATGTGATTTCTTTATAATGGGTGTGTTCCTTATCTTATCCTAGTGTCTAAACTCTTCTCCATGGCTGGACCCCCAAATAATATTCCTTTACGTGCTAAGGGGTATCTAGAGAGTGGGATAGGTTTAATAACTACCCTAACCCTAACGCGTGCCCTAATCCTAACCCCTACCCTATCCCTAACACGTACCCTAATCCTAACCCGTACCCTAAACCGAGCCCTAACCCTATCACTAACCCTAACCCTAAGCCATACCCTACACCGTACCCGAAGCCCTCCCCGAACCCGTACCCTAAGCCTAACCCTAACCCTAGGCTACCCTTGACTGCTTCTGCCTCCAATAGATTTCCTATGCACTAGTGTTTTAAGGAACAGCTTAAAAAGAGAATCCTAATGTGATTTCTTTATAATGGTGTGTTCCTTATCGTATCCTAGTGTCTAAACTCTTCTCCAGGGCTGGACCCCCAAATAATATTCCTATACGTGCTATGGGTTATCTAGAGAGTGGGATACGTTTAATAACTACCCTAACACTAACACGTACCCTAACCCTAACCCCTACCCTAACCCTAACACGTACGCTAATCCTAAACCGTACCCTAAACCGAGCCCTAAACCTAACCCTAACCCTAACCCTAACCCTAACCCTAACCCTAACCCTAACCCTAACCCTAACCCTAACCCTAACCACTACCCTAACCTTAACACGTACCCTAATCCTATCCCGTACACTAAACCGAGCCCTAACCCTAACACTAACCCTAACCCTAACCCTAAGCCATACCCTACGCCGTACCAGAAACACTCCCCGAACCCGTACCCTAAGCCGTACCCTAAGCCTAACCCTAAGCCTAACCCTAACCCTAGGCTACCCTTGACTGCTTCTGCCTCCCATAGATTTCCTATGCACTAGTGTTTTAAGGAACAGCTTAAAAAGAGAATCCTAATGTGATTTCTTTATAATGGGTGTGTTCCTTATCTTATCCTAGTGTCTAAACTCTTCTCCATGGCTGGACCCCCAAATAATATTCCTTTACGTGCTATGGGGTATCTAGAGAGTGGGATAGGTTTAATAACTACCCTAACCCTAACCCGTACCCTAACCCTAACCCCTACCCTAACCCTAACACGTACCCTAATCCTAAACAGTACCCTAAACCGAGCCCTAACCCTAACCCTAACCCTAACCCTAACCCTAACCCTAACCCTAAGGCGTACCCTAACCCTAACCCCTACTGTAACCCTAACACGTACCCTAATCGTAACCAATACCCTAAACCGAGCCCTAACCCTAACACTAACCCTAACCCTAACCCTAACCCATACCCTACGCCGTACACGAAGCCCTCCCCGAAACCGTACCCTAAGCTGTACCCTAAGCCTAACCCTAAGCCTAACCCTAACCCTAGGCTACCCTTGACTGCTTCTGCTTCCAATAGATTTCCTAAACACTAGTGTTTTAAGGAACAGCTTAAAAAGAGAATCCTAATGTGATTTCTTTATAATGTGTGTGTTCCTTATATTATCTTAGTGTCTAAACTCTTCTCCATGGATGGACCCCCAAATAATATTGCTTTACGTGCTAAGGGGTATCTAGAGAGTGGGATAGGTTTAATAACTACCCTAACCCTAACGCGTACCCTAACCCTAACCCCTACCCTAACCCTAACACGTACCCTAATCCTAACCTGTACCCTAAACCGAGCCCTAACCCTAAAACTAACCCTAACCCTAACCCTAACCCATACCCTATGCCGTACCCGAAGCCCTCCCCTAACCCATACCCAAAGCCGTACCCTAAGCCTAACCCTAAGCCTAACCCTAAACCTAGGCTACCCTTGACTGCTTCTGCCTCCAATAGATTTCCTAAGCACTAGTGTTTTAAGGAACAGCTTAAAAAGAGAATCCTAATGTGATTTCTTTATAATGTGTGTGTTTCTTATATTATCTTTGTGTCTAAACTCTTCTCCATGGCTGGACCCCCAAATAATATTCCTTTACGTGCTAAGGGGTATCTAGAGAGTGGGATAGGTTTAATAACTACCCTAACCCTAACGCGTACCCTAACCCTAACCCCTACCCTAACCCTAACACGTACCCTAATCCTAACCAGTACCCTAAACCGAGCCCTAACCCTAACCCTAACCCTAACTCATACCCTACGCCATATCCGAAACCCTCCCCGAACCCGTACCCTAAGCCGTACCCTAACCCTAACCCTAAGCCTAACCCTAACCCTAGGCTACCCTTGACTGCTTCTGCCTCCAATAGATTTCCTAAGCACTAGTGTTTTAAGGAACAGCTTAAAAAGAGAATCCTAATGTGATTTCTTTATAATGGGTATGTTCCTTATCTTATCCTAGTGTCTAAACTTTTCTCCATTGCTGGACCCCCAAATAATATTCCTTTACGTGCTTAGGGGTATCTAGATATTGGGATAGGTTTAATCACTACCTTAACCCTAACACGTACACTAACCCTAACCACTACCCTAACCCTAACACGTACCCTAATCCTAACCCATACCCTAAAACGAGCCCTAACCCTAACACTAACCCTAACCCTAACCCTAACCCATACCCTACGCCGTACCCGAACCCCTCCCAGAACCCGTACCCTAAGCCGTACCCTAACCCTAACCCTAAGCCTAACCCTAACCCTAGGCTACCCTTGACTGCTTCTGCCTCCAATAGATTTCCTAAGCACTAGTGTTTTAAGGAACAGCTTAAAAAGAGAATCCTAATGTGATTTCTTTATAATGTGTGTGTTCCTTATATTATCTTAGTGTCTAAACTCTTCTCCATGGCTGGACCCCCAAATAATATTCCTTTACGTGCTAAGGGGTATCTAGAGAGTGGGATAGGTTTAATAACTTCCCTAACCCTAACGCGTACCCTAACCCTAACCCCTACCCTAACCCTAACACGTACCCTAATCCTAACCCGTACCCTAAACCGAGCCCTAACCCTAACACTAACCCTAACCCTAACCCTAAGCCATACCCTACGCCGTACCAGAAACACTCCCTGAACCCGTACCCTAAGCCGTACCCTAAGCCTAACCCTAACCCTAGGCTACCCTTGACTGCTTCTGCCTCCAATAGATTTCCTAAGCACTAGTGTTTTAAGGAACAGCTTAAAAAGAGAATCCTAATGTGATTTCTTTATAATGGGTGTGTTCCTTATCTTATCCTATTGTGTAAACTCTTCTCCATGGCTGGACCCCCAAATAATATTCCTTTACGTGCTAAGGGGTATCTAGAGAGTGGGATAGGTTTAATAACTACCCTAACCCTAACGCGTACCCTAACCCTAACCACTACCCTAACCTTAACACGTACCCTAATCCTATCCCGTACACTAAACCGAGCCCTAACCCTAACACTAACCCTAACCCTAACCCTAAGCCATACCCTACGCCGTACCAGAAACACTCCCCGAACCCGTACCCTAAGCCGTACCCTAAGCCTAACCCTAAGCCTAACCCTAACCCTAGGCTACCCTTGACTGCTTCTGCCTCCCATAGATTTCCTATGCACTAGTGTTTTAAGGAACAGCTTAAAAAGAGAATCCTAATGTGATTTCTTTATAATGGGTGTGTTCCTTATCTTATCCTAGTGTCTAAACTCTTCTCCATGGCTGGACCCCCAAATAATATTCCTTTACGTGCTATGGGGTATCTAGAGAGTGGGATAGGTTTAATAACTACCCTAACCCTAACCCGTACCCTAACCCTAACCCCTACCCTAACCCTAACACGTACCCTAATCCTAAACAGTACCCTAAACCGAGCCCTAACCCTAACCCTAACCCTAACCCTAACCCTAACCCTAACCCTAAGGCGTACCCTAACCCTAACCCCTACTGTAACCCTAACACGTACCCTAATCGTAACCAATACCCTAAACCGAGCCCTAACCCTAACACTAACCCTAACCCTAACCCTAACCCATACCCTACGCCGTACACGAAGCCCTCCCCGAAACCGTACCCTAAGCTGTACCCTAAGCCTAACCCTAAGCCTAACCCTAACCCTAGGCTACCCTTGACTGCTTCTGCTTCCAATAGATTTCCTAAACACTAGTGTTTTAAGGAACAGCTTAAAAAGAGAATCCTAATGTGATTTCTTTATAATGTGTGTGTTCCTTATATTATCTTAGTGTCTAAACTCTTCTCCATGGATGGACCCCCAAATAATATTGCTTTACGTGCTAAGGGGTATCTAGAGAGTGGGATAGGTTTAATAACTACCCTAACCCTAACGCGTACCCTAACCCTAACCCCTACCCTAACCCTAACACGTACCCTAATCCTAACCTGTACCCTAAACCGAGCCCTAACCCTAAAACTAACCCTAACCCTAACCCTAACCCATACCCTATGCCGTACCCGAAGCCCTCCCCTAACCCATACCCAAAGCCGTACCCTAAGCCTAACCCTAAGCCTAACCCTAAACCTAGGCTACCCTTGACTGCTTCTGCCTCCAATAGATTTCCTAAGCACTAGTGTTTTAAGGAACAGCTTAAAAAGAGAATCCTAATGTGATTTCTTTATAATGTGTGTGTTTCTTATATTATCTTTGTGTCTAAACTCTTCTCCATGGCTGGACCCCCAAATAATATTCCTTTACGTGCTAAGGGGTATCTAGAGAGTGGGATAGGTTTAATAACTACCCTAACCCTAACGCGTACCCTAACCCTAACCCCTACCCTAACCCTAACACGTACCCTAATCCTAACCAGTACCCTAAACCGAGCCCTAACCCTAACCCTAACCCTAACTCATACCCTACGCCATATCCGAAACCCTCCCCGAACCCGTACCCTAAGCCGTACCCTAACCCTAACCCTAAGCCTAACCCTAACCCTAGGCTACCCTTGACTGCTTCTGCCTCCCATAGATTTCCTAAGCACTAGTGTTTTAAGGAACAGCTTAAAAAGAGAATCCTAATGTGATTTCTTTATAATGGGTGTGTTCCTTATTTTATCCTAGTGTCTAAACTCTTCTCCATGCCTGGACACCCAAATAATATTCCTTTACGTGCTATGGGGTATCTAGAGAGTGGGATAGGTTTAATAACTACCCTAACCCTAACGCGTACCCTAACCCTAACCCCTACCCTAACCCTAACACGTACCCTAATCCTAAACAGTAACCTAAACCGAGCCCTAACCCTAACACTAACCCTAACCCTAACCCTAACCCATACCCTACGCCGTACCCGAAGCCCTCCCTGAACCCGTACCCTAAGCCGTACCCTAAGCCTAACCCTAAGCCTAACCCTAACCCTAGGCTACCCTTGACTGCTTCTGCTTCCAATAGATTTCCTAAGCACTAGTGTTTTAAGGAACAGCTTAAAAAGAGAATCCTAATGTGATATCTTTATAATAGGTGTGTTCCTTATATTATCTTAGTGTCTAAACTCTTCTCCATGGCTGGACCCCCAAATAATATTCCTTTACGTGCTAAGGGGTATCTAGAGAGTGGGATAGGTTTAATAACTACCCTAACCCTAACGCGTACCCTAACCCTAACCGCTACCCTAACACTAACACGTACCCTAATCCTAAACCGTACCCTTAACCGAGCCCTAACCCTAACACTAACCCTAACCCTAACCCTAAGCCATACCCTGCGCCGTACCAGAAACACTCCCTGAACCCGTACCCTAAGCCGTACCCTAATCCTAACCCTAACCCTAGGCTACCCTTGACTGCTTCTGCCTCCCATAGATTTCCTATGCACTAGTGTTTTAAGGAACAGCTGAAAAAGAGAATCCTAATGTGATTTCTTTATAATGGGTGTGTTCCTTATCTTATACTAGTGTCTAAACTCTTCTCCATGGCTGGACCCCCAAATAATATTCCTTTACGTGCTATGGGGTATGTAGAGAGTGGGATAGGTTTAATAACTACCCTAACCCTAACACGTACCCTAACCCTAACCCCTACGCTAACCCTAACATGTACCCTAATCCTAAACAGTACCTTAAACCGAGCCCTAACCCTAACACTAACCCTAACCCTAACCCTAACCCATACCCTACGCCGTACCCGAAGCCCTCCCTGAACCCGTACCCTAAGCCGTACCCTAAGCCTAACCCTAAGCCTAACCCTAACCCTAGGCTACCCTTGACTGCTTCTGCCTCCAATAGATTTCCTAAGCACTAGTGTTTTAAGGAACAGCTTAAAAAGAGAATCCTAATGTGATTTCTTTATAATGGGTGTGTTCCTTATATTATCTTAGTGTCTAAACTCTTCTCCATGGCTGGACCCCCAAATAATATTCCTTTACGTGCTAAGGGGTATCTAGATAGTGGGATAGGTTTAATAACTACCCTAACCCTAACGCGTACCCTAACCCTAACCCCTACCCTATCCCTAACACGTACCCTAATCCTAACCCGTACCCTAAACCGAGCCCTAACCCTAACACTAACCCAAACCCTAACCCTAAGCCATACCCTACGCCGTACACGAAGCCCTCCCCGAACCCGTACCCTAAGCCGTACCCTAAGCCTAACCCTAAGCCTAACCCTAACCCTAGGCTACCCTTGACTGCTTCTGCCTCCAATAGATTTCCTAAGCACTAGTGTTTTAAGGAACAGCTTAAAAAGAGAATCCTAATGTGATATCTTTATAATATGTGTGTTCCTTATATTATCTTAGTGTCTAAACTCTTCTCCATGGCTGGACCCCCAAATAATATTCCTTTACCTGCTAAGGGGTATCTAGAGAGTGGGATAGGTTTAATAACTACCCTAACCCTAACGCGTACCCTAACCCTAACCCCTACCCTAACCCTAACATGTACCCTAATCCTAACCCGTACCCTAAACCGAGCCCTAACCCTAACACTAACCCTAACCCTAACCCTAAGCCATACCCTACGCCGTACCAGAAACACTCCCCGAACCCGTACCCTAAGCCGTACCCTAAGCCTAACCCTAAGCCTAACCCTAACCCTAGGCTACCCTTGACTGCTTCTGCCTCCCATAGATTTCCTATGCACTAGTGTTTTAAGGAACAGCTTAAAAAGAGAATCCTAATGTGATTTCTTTATAATGGGTGTGTTCCTTATCTTATCCTAGTGTCTAAACTCTTCTCCATGGCTGGACCCCCAAATAATATTCCTTTACGTGCTATGGGGTATCTAGAGAGTGGGATAGGTTTAATAACTACCCTAACCCTAACACGTACCCTAACCTTAACCCCTACCCTAACCCTAACACGTACCCTAATCCTAAACCGTACCCTAAACCGAGCCCTAACCCTAACACTAACCCTAACCCTAACCCTAAGCCATACCCTACGCCGTACCCGAAGCCCTCCCTGAACCCGTACCCTAAGCCGTACCCTAAGCCTAACCCTAAGCCTAACCCTAACCCTAGGCTACCCTTGACTGCTTCTGCCTCCAATAGATTTCCTAAGCACTAGTGTTTTAAGGAACAGCTTAAAAAGAGAATCCTAATGTGATTTCTTTATAATCTGTGTGTTCCTTATATTATCTTAGTGTCTAAACTCTTCTCCATGGCTGGACCCCCAAATAATATTCCTTTACGTGCTAAGGGGTATCTAGAGAGTGGGATAGGTTTAATAACTACCCTAACCCTAACGCGTACCCTAACCCTAACCCCTACCCTAACCCTAACACGTACCCTAATCCTAACCCGTACCCTAAACCGAGCCCTAACCCTAACACTACCCCTAACCCTAACCCTAACCCATACCCTACGCCGTACCTGAAGCCCTCCCCGAACCCGTACCCTAAGCCGTACCCTAAGCCTAACCCTAAGCCTAACCCTAACCCTAGGCTACCCTTGACTGCTTCTGCCTCCAATAGATTTCCTAAGCACTAGTGTTTTAAGGAACAGCTTAAAAAGAGAATCCTAATGTAATTTCTTTATAATGGGTGTGTTCCTTATCTTATCCTAGTGTCTAAACTCTTCTCCATGGCTGGACCTCCTAATAATATTTCTTTACGTGCTAAGGGGTATCTAGAGAGTGGGATAGGTTTAATAACTACCCTAACCCTAACGCGTACCCTAACCCTAACCCCTACCCTAACCCTAACACGTACCCTAATCCTAACCCATACCCTAAACCGTACCCTAAGCCTAACCCTAACCCTAGGCTACCCTTGACTGCTTCTGCCTCCAATAGATTTCCTATGCACTAGTGTTTTAAGGAACAGCTTAAAAAGAGAATCCTAATGTGATTTCTTTATAATGGTGTGTTCCTTATCGTATCCTAGTGTCTAAACTCTTCTCCATGGCTGGACCCCCAAATAATATTGCTTTACGTGCTAAGGGGTATCTAGAGAGTGGGATAGGTTTAATAACTACCCTAACCCTAACGTGTACCCTAACCCTAACCCCTACCCTAACCCTAACACTTACCCTAATCCTAACCTGTACCCTAAACCGAGCCCTAACCCTAACACTAACCCTAACCCTAACCCTAACCCATACCCTATGCCGTACCCGAAGCCCTCCCCTAACCCATACCCAAAGCCGTACCCTAAGCCTAACCCTAAGCCTAACCCTAAACCTAGGCTACCCTTGACTGCTTCTGCCTCCAATAGATTTCCTAAGCACTAGTGTTTTAAGGAACAGCTTAAAAAGAGAATCCTAATGTGATTTCTTTATAATGTGTGTGTTCCTTATATTATCTTAGTGTCTAAACTCTTCTCCATGGCTGGACCCCCAAATAATATTCCTTTACGTGCTAAGGGGTATCTAGAGAGTGGGATAGGTTTAATAACTACCCTAACCCTAACGCGTACCCTAACCCTAACCCCTACCCTAACCCTAACACGTACCCTAATCCTAACCAGTACCCTAAACCGAGCCCTAACCCTAACCCTAACCCTAACTCATACCCTACGCCATATCCGAAACCCTCCCCGAACCCGTACCCTAAGCCGTACCCTAACCCTAACCCTAAGCCTAACCCTAACCCTAGGCTACCCTTGACTGCTTCTGCCTCCAATAGATTTCCTAAGCACTAGTGTTTTAAGGAACAGCTTAAAAAGAGAATCCTAATGTGATTTCTTTATAATGGGTGTGTTCCTTATCTTATCCTAGTGTCTAAACTCTTCTCCATGGATGGACCCCCAAATAATATTGCTTTACGTGCTAAGGGGTATCTAGAGAGTGGGATAGGTTTAATAACTACCCTAACCCTAATGCGTACCCTAACCCTAACCCCTACCCTAACCCTAACACGTACCCTAATCCTAACCCGTACCCTAAACCGAGCCCTAACCCTAACACTAACCCTAAGCCTAACCCTAACCCATACCCTACGCCGTACCCGAAGCCCTCCCCGTACCCGTACCCAAAGCCGTACCCAAAGCCTAACCCTAAGCCTAACCCTAACCCTAGGCTACACTTGACTGCTTCTGCCTCCAATAGATTTCCTAAGCACTAGTGTTTTAAGGAACAGCTTAAAAAGAGAATCCTAATGTGATTTCTTTATAATGTGTGTGTTCCTTATATCATGTTAGTGTCTAAACTCTTCTCCATGGCTGGACCCCCAAATAATATTCCTTTACGTGCTAAGGGGTATCTAGAGAGTGGGATAGGTTTAATAACTACCCTAACCCTAACGCGTACCCTAAGCCTAACCCCTACCGTAACCCTAACACGTACCCTAATCCTAACCAATACCCTAAACCGAGCCCTAACCCTAACACTAACCCTAACCCTAACCCATATCCTACGCCGTACCCGAAGCCCTCCCCGAAACCGTACCCTAAGCCGTACCCTAAGCCTAACCCTAACCCTAGGCTACCCTTGACAGCTTCTGCCTCCAATAGATTTCCTAAGCACTAGTGTTTTAAGGAACAGCTTAAAAAGAGAATCCTAATGTGATTTCTTTATAATGGGTATGTTCCTTATCTTATCCTAGTGTCTAAACTTTTCTCCATTGCTGGACCCCCAAATAATATTCCTTTACGTGCTTAGGGGTATCTAGATATTGGGATAGCTTTAATCACTACCGTAACCCTAACACGTACACTAACCCTAACCACTACCCTAACCCTAACACGTACCCTAATCCTAACCCATACCCTAAAACGAGCCCTAACCCTAACACTAACCCTAACCCTAACCCATACCCTACGCCGTACCCGAACCCCTCCCAGAACCCGTACTCTAAGCCGTACCCTAAACCTAACCCTAAGCCTAACCCTAACCCTAGGCTACCCTTGACTGCTTCTGCCTCCAATAGATGTCCTAAGCACTAGTGTTTTAAGGAACAGCTTAAAAAGAGAATCCTAATGTGATTTCTTTTTAATGGGTGTGTTCCTTATCTTATCCTAGTGTCTAAACTCTTCTCCATGGCTGGACCCCCAAATAATATTCCTTTACGTGCTAAGGGGTATCTAGAGAGTGGGATAGGTTTAATAACTACCCTAACCCTAACGCGTACCCTAACCCTAACCCCTACGCTAAACCTAACACGTACCAGAATCCTAACCCGTACCCTAAACCGAGCCCTAACCCTAACACTAACCCTAACCCTAACCCTAACCCATACCCTACGCCGTACTCGAAGCCCTCCCCGAACCTGTACCCTAACCCGTACCCTAAGCATAACCCTAAGCCTAACCCTAACCCTAGGCTACCCTTGACTTCTTCTGCCTCCAATAGATTTCCTAAGCACTAGTGTTTTAAGGAACAGCTTAAAAAGAGAATCCTAATGTGATTTCTTTATAATGGGTGTGTTCCTTATTTTATCCTAGTGTCTAAACTCTTCTCCATGCCTGGACACCCAAATAATATTCCTTTACGTGCTATGGGGTATCTAGAGAGTGGGATAGGTTTAATAACTACCCTAACCCTAACGCGTACCCTAACCCTAACCCCTACCCTAACCCTAACACGTACCCTAATCCTAAACAGTACCCTAAACCGAGCCCTAACCCTAAAACTAACCCTAACCCTAACCCTAACCCATACCCTACGCCATACCCGAAGCCCTCCCTGAACCCGTACCCTAAGCCGTACCCTAAGCCTAACCCTAAGCCTAACCCTAACGCTAGGCTACCCTTGACTGCTTCTGCTTCCAATAGATTTCCTAAGCACTAGTGTTTTAAGGAACAGCTTAAAAAGAGAATCCTAATGTGATATCTTTATAATGTGTGTGTTCCTTATATTATCTTAGTGTCTAAACTCTTCTCCATGGCTGGACCCCCAAATAATATTCCTTTACATGCTAAGGGGTATCTAGAGAGTGGGATAGGTTTAATAACTACCCTAACCCTAACGCGTACCCTAACCCTAACCCCTACCCTAACCCTAACACGTACCCTAATCCTAACCCGTACCCTAAACCGAGCCCTAACCCTAACACTAACCCTAATCCTAACCCTAAGCCATACCCTACGCCGTACCAGAAACACTCCCCGAACCCGTACCCTAAGCCGTACCCTAAGCCTAACCCGAAGCCTAACCCTAACCCTAGGCTACCCTTGACTGCTTCTGCCTCCCATAAATTTCCTATGCACTAGTGTTTTAAGGAACAGCTTAAAAAGGGAATCCTAATGTGATTTCTTTATAATGGGTGTGTTCCTTATCTTATCCTAGTGTCTAAACTCTTCTCCATGGCTGGACCCCCAAATAAAATTCCTTTACGTGCTATGGGGTATCTAGAGAGTGGGATAGGTTTAATAACTACCCTAACCTTAACACGTACCCTAACCCTAACCCCTACCCTAACCCTAACACGTACCCTAATCCTAAACAGTACCCTAAACCGAGCCCTAACCCTAACACTAACCCTAACCCTAACCCTAAGCCATACCCTACGCCGTACCAGAAACACTCCCCGAACCCGTACCCTAAGCCGTACCCTAAGCCTAACCCTAAGCCTAACCCTAACCCTAGGCTACCCTTGACTGCTTCTGCCTCCAATAGAATTCCTAAGCATTACTGTTTTAAGGAACAGCTTAAAAAGAGAATCCTGATGTGATTTCTTTATAATGGGTGTGTTCCTTATCTTATCCTAGTGTCTAAACTCTTCTCCATGGCTGGACCCCCAAATAATATTCCTTTACGTGCTAAGGGGTATCTAGAGAGTGGGATAGGTTTAATAACTACCCTAACCCTAACGCGTGCCCTAATCCTAACCCCTACCCTATCCCTAACACGTACCCTAATCCTAACCCGTACCCTAAACCGAGCCCTAACCCTATCACTAACCCTAACCCTAAGCCATACCCTACACCGTACCCGAAGCCCTCCCCGAACCCGTACCCTAAGCCTAAACCTAACCCTAGGCTACCCTTGACTGCTTCTGCCTCCAATAGATTTCCTATGCACTAGTGTTTTAAGGAACAGCTTAAAAAGAGAATCCTAATGTGATTTCTTTATAATGGTGTGTTCCTTATCGTATCCTAGTGTCTAAACTCTTCTCCATGGCTGGACCCCCAAATAATATTCCTATACGTGCTATGGGTTATCTAGAGAGTGGGATACGTTTAATAACTACCCTAACACTAACACGTACCCTAACCCTAACCCCTACCCTAACCCTAACACGTACGCTAATCCTAAACCGTACCCTAAACCGAGCCCTAAACCTAACCCTAACCCTAACCCTAACCCTAACCCTAACCCTAACCCTAACCCTAACCCTAACCCTAACCCTAACCACTACCCTAACCTTAACACGTACCCTAATCCTATCCCGTACACTAAACCGAGCCCTAACCCTAACACTAACCCTAACCCTAACCCTAAGCCATACCCTACGCCGTACCAGAAACACTCCCCGAACCCGTACCCTAAGCCGTACCCTAAGCCTAACCCTAAGCCTAACCCTAACCCTAGGCTACCCTTGACTGCTTCTGCCTCCCATAGATTTCCTATGCACTAGTGTTTTAAGGAACAGCTTAAAAAGAGAATCCTAATGTGATTTCTTTATAATGGGTGTGTTCCTTATCTTATCCTAGTGTCTAAACTCTTCTCCATGGCTGGACCCCCAAATAATATTCCTTTACGTGCTATGGGGTATCTAGAGAGTGGGATAGGTTTAATAACTACCCTAACCCTAACCCGTACCCTAACCCTAACCCCTACCCTAACCCTAACACGTACCCTAATCCTAAACAGTACCCTAAACCGAGCCCTAACCCTAACCCTAACCCTAACCCTAACCCTAACCCTAACCCTAAGGCGTACCCTAACCCTAACCCCTACTGTAACCCTAACACGTACCCTAATCGTAACCAATACCCTAAACCGAGCCCTAACCCTAACACTAACCCTAACCCTAACCCTAACCCATACCCTACGCCGTACACGAAGCCCTCCCCGAAACCGTACCCTAAGCTGTACCCTAAGCCTAACCCTAAGCCTAACCCTAACCCTAGGCTACCCTTGACTGCTTCTGCTTCCAATAGATTTCCTAAACACTAGTGTTTTAAGGAACAGCTTAAAAAGAGAATCCTAATGTGATTTCTTTATAATGTGTGTGTTCCTTATATTATCTTAGTGTCTAAACTCTTCTCCATGGATGGACCCCCAAATAATATTGCTTTACGTGCTAAGGGGTATCTAGAGAGTGGGATAGGTTTAATAACTACCCTAACCCTAACGCGTACCCTAACCCTAACCCCTACCCTAACCCTAACACGTACCCTAATCCTAACCTGTACCCTAAACCGAGCCCTAACCCTAAAACTAACCCTAACCCTAACCCTAACCCATACCCTATGCCGTACCCGAAGCCCTCCCCTAACCCATACCCAAAGCCGTACCCTAAGCCTAACCCTAAGCCTAACCCTAAACCTAGGCTACCCTTGACTGCTTCTGCCTCCAATAGATTTCCTAAGCACTAGTGTTTTAAGGAACAGCTTAAAAAGAGAATCCTAATGTGATTTCTTTATAATGTGTGTGTTTCTTATATTATCTTTGTGTCTAAACTCTTCTCCATGGCTGGACCCCCAAATAATATTCCTTTACGTGCTAAGGGGTATCTAGAGAGTGGGATAGGTTTAATAACTACCCTAACCCTAACGCGTACCCTAACCCTAACCCCTACCCTAACCCTAACACGTACCCTAATCCTAACCAGTACCCTAAACCGAGCCCTAACCCTAACCCTAACCCTAACTCATACCCTACGCCATATCCGAAACCCTCCCCGAACCCGTACCCTAAGCCGTACCCTAACCCTAACCCTAAGCCTAACCCTAACCCTAGGCTACCCTTGACTGCTTCTGCCTCCCATAGATTTCCTAAGCACTAGTGTTTTAAGGAACAGCTTAAAAGGAGAATCCTAATGTGATTTCTTTATAATGGGTGTGTTCCTTATTTTATCCTAGTGTCTAAACTCTTCTCCATGCCTGGACACCCAAATAATATTCCTTTACGTGCTATGGGGTATCTAGAGAGTGGGATAGGTTTAATAACTACCCTAACCCTAACGCGTACCCTAACCCTAACCCCTACCCTAACCCTAACACGTACCCTAATCCTAAACAGTAACCTAAACCGAGCCCTAACCCTAACACTAACCCTAACCCTAACCCTAACCCATACCCTACGCCGTACCCGAAGCCCTCCCTGAACCCGTACCCTAAGCCGTACCCTAAGCCTAACCCTAAGCCTAACCCTAACCCTAGGCTACCCTTGACTGCTTCTGCTTCCAATAGATTTCCTAAGCACTAGTGTTTTAAGGAACAGCTTAAAAAGAGAATCCTAATGTGATATCTTTATAATAGGTGTGTTCCTTATATTATCTTAGTGTCTAAACTCTTCTCCATGGCTGGACCCCCAAATAATATTCCTTTACGTGCTAAGGGGTATCTAGAGAGTGGGATAGGTTTAATAACTACCCTAACCCTAACGCGTACCCTAACCCTACCCGCTACCCTAACACTAACACGTACCCTAATCCTAACCCGTACCCTTAACCGAGCCCTAACCCTAACACTAACCCTAACCCTAACCCTAAGCCATACCCTGCGCCGTACCAGAAACACTCCCTGAACCCGTACCCTAAGCCGTACCCTAATCCTAACCCTAACCCTAGGCTACCCTTGACTGCTTCTGCCTCCCATAGATTTCCTATGCACTAGTGTTTTAAGGAACAGCTGAAAAAGAGAATCCTAATGTGATTTCTTTATAATGGGTGTGTTCCTTATCTTATACTAGTGTCTAAACTCTTCTCCATGGCTGGACCCCCAAATAATATTCCTTTACGTGCTATGGGGTATGTAGAGAGTGGGATAGGTTTAATAACTACCCTAACCCTAACACGTACCCTAACCCTAACCCCTACGCTAACCCTAACATGTACCCTAATCCTAAACAGTACCTTAAACCGAGCCCTAACCCTAACACTAACCCTAACCCTAACCCTAACCCATACCCTACGCCGTACCCGAAGCCCTCCCTGAACCCGTACCCTAAGCCGTACCCTAAGCCTAACCCTAAGCCTAACCCTAACCCTAGGCTACCCTTGACTGCTTCTGCCTCCAATAGATTTCCTAAGCACTAGTGTTTTAAGGAACAGCTTAAAAAGAGAATCCTAATGTGATTTCTTTATAATGGGTGTGTTCCTTATATTATCTTAGTGTCTAAACTCTTCTCCATGGCTGGACCCCCAAATAATATTCCTTTACGTGCTAAGGGGTATCTAGATAGTGGGATAGGTTTAATAACTACCCTAACCCTAACGCGTACCCTAACCCTAACCCCTACCCTATCCCTAACACGTACCCTAATCCTAACCCGTACCCTAAACCGAGCCCTAACCCTAACACTAACCCAAACCCTAACCCTAAGCCATACCCTACGCCGTACACGAAGCCCTCCCCGAACCCGTACCCTAAGCCGTACCCTAAGCCTAACCCTAAGCCTAACCCTAACCCTAGGCTACCCTTGACTGCTTCTGCCTCCAATAGATTTCCTAAGCACTAGTGTTTTAAGGAACAGCTTAAAAAGAGAATCCTAATGTGATATCTTTATAATATGTGTGTTCCTTATATTATCTTAGTGTCTAAACTCTTCTCCATGGCTGGACCCCCAAATAATATTCCTTTACGTGCTAAGGGGTATCTAGAGAGTGGGATAGGTTTAATAACTACCCTAACCCTAACGCGTGCCCTAATCCTAACCCCTACCCTATCCCTAACACGTACCCTAATCCTAACCCGTACCCTAAACCGAGCCCTAACCCTATCACTAACCCTAACCCTAAGCCATACCCTACACCGTACCCGAAGCCCTCCCCGAACCCGTACCCTAAGCCTAACCCTAACCCTAGGCTACCCTTGACTGCTTCTGCCTCCAATAGATTTCCTATGCACTAGTGTTTTAAGGAACAGCTTAAAAAGAGAATCCTAATGTGATTTCTTTATAATGGTGTGTTCCTTATCGTATCCTAGTGTCTAAACTCTTCTCCATGGCTGGACCCCCAAATAATATTCCTATACGTGCTATGGGTTATCTAGAGAGTGGGATACGTTTAATAACTACCCTAACACTAACACGTACCCTAACCCTAACCCCTACCCTAACCCTAACACGTACGCTAATCCTAAACCGTACCCTAAACCGAGCCCTAAACCTAACCCTAACCCTAACCCTAACCCTAACCCTAACCCTAACCCTAACCCTAACCCTAACCCTAACCCTAACCACTACCCTAACCTTAACACGTACCCTAATCCTATCCCGTACACTAAACCGAGCCCTAACCCTAACACTAACCCTAACCCTAACCCTAAGCCATACCCTACGCCGTACCAGAAACACTCCCCGAACCCGTACCCTAAGCCGTACCCTAAGCCTAACCCTAAGCCTAACCCTAACCCTAGGCTACCCTTGACTGCTTCTGCCTCCCATAGATTTCCTATGCACTAGTGTTTTAAGGAACAGCTTAAAAAGAGAATCCTAATGTGATTTCTTTATAATGGGTGTGTTCCTTATCTTATCCTAGTGTCTAAACTCTTCTCCATGGCTGGACCCCCAAATAATATTCCTTTACGTGCTATGGGGTATCTAGAGAGTGGGATAGGTTTAATAACTACCCTAACCCTAACCCGTACCCTAACCCTAACCCCTACCCTAACCCTAACACGTACCCTAATCCTAAACAGTACCCTAAACCGAGCCCTAACCCTAACCCTAACCCTAACCCTAACCCTAACCCTAACCCTAAGGCGTACCCTAACCCTAACCCCTACTGTAACCCTAACACGTACCCTAATCGTAACCAATACCCTAAACCGAGCCCTAACCCTAACACTAACCCTAACCCTAACCCTAACCCATACCCTACGCCGTACACGAAGCCCTCCCCGAAACCGTACCCTAAGCTGTACCCTAAGCCTAACCCTAAGCCTAACCCTAACCCTAGGCTACCCTTGACTGCTTCTGCTTCCAATAGATTTCCTAAACACTAGTGTTTTAAGGAACAGCTTAAAAAGAGAATCCTAATGTGATTTCTTTATAATGTGTGTGTTCCTTATATTATCTTAGTGTCTAAACTCTTCTCCATGGATGGACCCCCAAATAATATTGCTTTACGTGCTAAGGGGTATCTAGAGAGTGGGATAGGTTTAATAACTACCCTAACCCTAACGCGTACCCTAACCCTAACCCCTACCCTAACCCTAACACGTACCCTAATCCTAACCTGTACCCTAAACCGAGCCCTAACCCTAAAACTAACCCTAACCCTAACCCTAACCCATACCCTATGCCGTACCCGAAGCCCTCCCCTAACCCATACCCAAAGCCGTACCCTAAGCCTAACCCTAAGCCTAACCCTAAACCTAGGCTACCCTTGACTGCTTCTGCCTCCAATAGATTTCCTAAGCACTAGTGTTTTAAGGAACAGCTTAAAAAGAGAATCCTAATGTGATTTCTTTATAATGTGTGTGTTTCTTATATTATCTTTGTGTCTAAACTCTTCTCCATGGCTGGACCCCCAAATAATATTCCTTTACGTGCTAAGGGGTATCTAGAGAGTGGGATAGGTTTAATAACTACCCTAACCCTAACGCGTACCCTAACCCTAACCCCTACCCTAACCCTAACACGTACCCTAATCCTAACCAGTACCCTAAACCGAGCCCTAACCCTAACCCTAACCCTAACTCATACCCTACGCCATATCCGAAACCCTCCCCGAACCCGTACCCTAAGCCGTACCCTAACCCTAACCCTAAGCCTAACCCTAACCCTAGGCTACCCTTGACTGCTTCTGCCTCCCATAGATTTCCTAAGCACTAGTGTTTTAAGGAACAGCTTAAAAGGAGAATCCTAATGTGATTTCTTTATAATGGGTGTGTTCCTTATTTTATCCTAGTGTCTAAACTCTTCTCCATGCCTGGACACCCAAATAATATTCCTTTACGTGCTATGGGGTATCTAGAGAGTGGGATAGGTTTAATAACTACCCTAACCCTAACGCGTACCCTAACCCTAACCCCTACCCTAACCCTAACACGTACCCTAATCCTAAACAGTAACCTAAACCGAGCCCTAACCCTAACACTAACCCTAACCCTAACCCTAACCCATACCCTACGCCGTACCCGAAGCCCTCCCTGAACCCGTACCCTAAGCCGTACCCTAAGCCTAACCCTAAGCCTAACCCTAACCCTAGGCTACCCTTGACTGCTTCTGCTTCCAATAGATTTCCTAAGCACTAGTGTTTTAAGGAACAGCTTAAAAAGAGAATCCTAATGTGATATCTTTATAATAGGTGTGTTCCTTATATTATCTTAGTGTCTAAACTCTTCTCCATGGCTGGACCCCCAAATAATATTCCTTTACGTGCTAAGGGGTATCTAGAGAGTGGGATAGGTTTAATAACTACCCTAACCCTAACGCGTACCCTAACCCTACCCGCTACCCTAACACTAACACGTACCCTAATCCTAACCCGTACCCTTAACCGAGCCCTAACCCTAACACTAACCCTAACCCTAACCCTAAGCCATACCCTGCGCCGTACCAGAAACACTCCCTGAACCCGTACCCTAAGCCGTACCCTAATCCTAACCCTAACCCTAGGCTACCCTTGACTGCTTCTGCCTCCCATAGATTTCCTATGCACTAGTGTTTTAAGGAACAGCTGAAAAAGAGAATCCTAATGTGATTTCTTTATAATGGGTGTGTTCCTTATCTTATACTAGTGTCTAAACTCTTCTCCATGGCTGGACCCCCAAATAATATTCCTTTACGTGCTATGGGGTATGTAGAGAGTGGGATAGGTTTAATAACTACCCTAACCCTAACACGTACCCTAACCCTAACCCCTACGCTAACCCTAACATGTACCCTAATCCTAAACAGTACCTTAAACCGAGCCCTAACCCTAACACTAACCCTAACCCTAACCCTAACCCATACCCTACGCCGTACCCGAAGCCCTCCCTGAACCCGTACCCTAAGCCGTACCCTAAGCCTAACCCTAAGCCTAACCCTAACCCTAGGCTACCCTTGACTGCTTCTGCCTCCAATAGATTTCCTAAGCACTAGTGTTTTAAGGAACAGCTTAAAAAGAGAATCCTAATGTGATTTCTTTATAATGGGTGTGTTCCTTATATTATCTTAGTGTCTAAACTCTTCTCCATGGCTGGACCCCCAAATAATATTCCTTTACGTGCTAAGGGGTATCTAGATAGTGGGATAGGTTTAATAACTACCCTAACCCTAACGCGTACCCTAACCCTAACCCCTACCCTATCCCTAACACGTACCCTAATCCTAACCCGTACCCTAAACCGAGCCCTAACCCTAACACTAACCCAAACCCTAACCCTAAGCCATACCCTACGCCGTACACGAAGCCCTCCCCGAACCCGTACCCTAAGCCGTACCCTAAGCCTAACCCTAAGCCTAACCCTAACCCTAGGCTACCCTTGACTGCTTCTGCCTCCAATAGATTTCCTAAGCACTAGTGTTTTAAGGAACAGCTTAAAAAGAGAATCCTAATGTGATATCTTTATAATATGTGTGTTCCTTATATTATCTTAGTGTCTAAACTCTTCTCCATGGCTGGACCCCCAAATAATATTCCTTTACCTGCTAAGGGGTATCTAGAGAGTGGGATAGGTTTAATAACTACCCTAACCCTAACGCGTACCCTAACCCTAACCCCTACCCTAACCCTAACATGTACCCTAATCCTAACCCGTACCCTAAACCGAGCCCTAACCCTAACACTAACCCTAACCCTAACCCTAAGCCATACCCTACGCCGTACCAGAAACACTCCCCGAACCCGTACCCTAAGCCGTACCCTAAGCCTAACCCTAAGCCTAACCCTAACCCTAGGCTACCCTTGACTGCTTCTGCCTCCCATAGATTTCCTATGCACTAGTGTTTTAAGGAACAGCTTAAAAAGAGAATCCTAATGTGATTTCTTTATAATGGGTGTGTTCCTTATCTTATCCTAGTGTCTAAACTCTTCTCCATGGCTGGACCCCCAAATAATATTCCTTTACGTGCTATGGGGTATCTAGAGAGTGGGATAGGTTTAATAACTACCCTAACCCTAACACGTACCCTAACCCTAACCCCTACCCTAACCCTAACACGTACCCTAATCCTAAACCGTACCCT
This sequence comes from Balaenoptera physalus, assembly GCF_965194825.1. Taxonomy (NCBI): domain Eukaryota; kingdom Metazoa; phylum Chordata; class Mammalia; order Artiodactyla; family Balaenopteridae; genus Balaenoptera; species Balaenoptera physalus. Next base: position 82,092,388 of record NC_138899.1, on the reverse strand, counting down.
AAACCGAGCCCTAACCCTAACACTAACCCTAACCCTAAACCTAAGCCATACCCTACGCCGTACCCGAAGCCCTCCCTGAACCCGTACCCTAAGCCGTACCCTAAGCCTAACCCTAAGCCTAACCCTAACCCTAGGCTACCCTTGACTGCTTCTGCCTCCAATAGATTTCCTAAGCACTAGTGTTTTAAGGAACAGCTTAAAAAGAGAATCCTAATGTGATTTCTTTATAATCTGTGTGTTCCTTATATTATCTTAGTGTCTAAACTCTTCTCCATGGCTGGACCCCCAAATAATATTCCTTTACGTGCTAAGGGGTATCTAGAGAGTGGGATAGGTTTAATAACTACCCTAACCCTAACGCGTACCCTAACCCTAACCCCTACCCTAACCCTAACACGTACCCTAATCCTAACCCGTACCCTAAACCGAGCCCTAACCCTAACACTAACCCTAACCCTAACCCTAACCCATACCCTACGCCGTACCTGAAGCCCTCCCCGAACCCGAACCCTAAGCCGTACCCTAAGCCTAACCCTAAGCCTAACCCTAACCCTAGGCTACCCTTGACTGCTTCTGCCTCCAATAGATTTCCTAAGCACTAGTGTTTTAAGGAACAGCTTAAAAAGAGAATCCTAATGTGATTTCTTTATAATGGGTGTGTTCCTTATCTTATCCTAGTGTCTAAACTCTTCTCCATGGCTGGACCTCCTAATAATATTTCTTTACGTGCTAAGGGGTATCTAGAGAGTGGGATAGGTTTAATAACTACCCTAACCCTAACGCGTACCCTAACCCTAACCCCTACCCTAACCCTAACACGTACCCTAATCCTAACCCATACCCTAAACCGTACCCTAAGCCTAACCCTAACCCTAGGCTACCCTTGACTGCTTCTGCCTCCAATAGATTTCCTATGCACTAGTGTTTTAAGGAACAGCTTAAAAAGAGAATCCTAATGTGATTTCTTTATAATGGTGTGTTCCTTATCGTATCCTAGTGTCTAAACTCTTCTCCATGGCTGGACCCCCAAATAATATTGCTTTACGTGCTAAGGGGTATCTAGAGAGTGGGATAGGTTTAATAACTACCCTAACCCTAACGTGTACCCTAACCCTAACCCCTACCCTAACCCTAACACTTACCCTAATCCTAACCTGTACCCTAAACCGAGCCCTAACCCTAACACTAACCCTAACCCTAACCCTAACCCATACCCTATGCCGTACCCGAAGCCCTCCCCTAACCCATACCCAAAGCCGTACCCTAAGCCTAACCCTAAGCCTAACCCTAAACCTAGGCTACCCTTGACTGCTTCTGCCTCCAATAGATTTCCTAAGCACTAGTGTTTTAAGGAACAGCTTAAAAAGAGAATCCTAATGTGATTTCTTTATAATGTGTGTGTTCCTTATATTATCTTAGTGTCTAAACTCTTCTCCATGGCTGGACCCCCAAATAATATTCCTTTACGTGCTAAGGGGTATCTAGAGAGTGGGATAGGTTTAATAACTACCCTAACCCTAACGCGTACCCTAACCCTAACCCCTACCCTAACCCTAACACGTACCCTAATCCTAACCAGTACCCTAAACCGAGCCCTAACCCTAACCCTAACCCTAACTCATACCCTACGCCATATCCGAAACCCTCCCCGAACCCGTACCCTAAGCCGTACCCTAACCCTAACCCTAAGCCTAACCCTAACCCTAGGCTACCCTTGACTGCTTCTGCCTCCAATAGATTTCCTAAGCACTAGTGTTTTAAGGAACAGCTTAAAAAGAGAATCCTAATGTGATTTCTTTATAATGGGTGTGTTCCTTATCTTATCCTAGTGTCTAAACTCTTCTCCATGGATGGACCCCCAAATAATATTGCTTTACGTGCTAAGGGGTATCTAGAGAGTGGGATAGGTTTAATAACTACCCTAACCCTAATGCGTACCCTAACCCTAACCCCTACCCTAACCCTAACACGTACCCTAATCCTAACCCGTACCCTAAACCGAGCCCTAACCCTAACACTAACCCTAAGCCTAACCCTAACCCATACCCTACGCCGTACCCGAAGCCCTCCCCGTACCCGTACCCAAAGCCGTACCCAAAGCCTAACCCTAAGCCTAACCCTAACCCTAGGCTACACTTGACTGCTTCTGCCTCCAATAGATTTCCTAAGCACTAGTGTTTTAAGGAACAGCTTAAAAAGAGAATCCTAATGTGATTTCTTTATAATGTGTGTGTTCCTTATATCATGTTAGTGTCTAAACTCTTCTCCATGGCTGGACCCCCAAATAATATTCCTTTACGTGCTAAGGGGTATCTAGAGAGTGGGATAGGTTTAATAACTACCCTAACCCTAACGCGTACCCTAAGCCTAACCCCTACCGTAACCCTAACACGTACCCTAATCCTAACCAATACCCTAAACCGAGCCCTAACCCTAACACTAACCCTAACCCTAACCCATATCCTACGCCGTACCCGAAGCCCTCCCCGAAACCGTACCCTAGGCCGTACCCTAAGCCTAACCCTAACCCTAGGCTACCCTTGACAGCTTCTGCCTCCAATAGATTTCCTAAGCACTAGTGTTTTAAGGAACAGCTTAAAAAGAGAATCCTAATGTGATTTCTTTATAATGGGTATGTTCCTTATCTTATCCTAGTGTCTAAACTTTTCTCCATTGCTGGACCCCCAAATAATATTCCTTTACGTGCTTAGGGGTATCTAGATATTGGGATAGGTTTAATCACTACCTTAACCCTAACACGTACACTAACCCTAACCACTACCCTAACCCTAACACGTACCCTAATCCTAACCCATACCCTAAAACGAGCCCTAACCCTAACACTAACCCTAACCCTAACCCATACCCTACGCCGTACCCGAACCCCTCCCAGAACCCGTACTCTAAGCCGTACCCTAAACCTAACCCTAAGCCTAACCCTAACCCTAGGCTACCCTTGACTGCTTCTGCCTCCAATAGATGTCCTAAGCACTAGTGTTTTAAGGAACAGCTTAAAAAGAGAATCCTAATGTGATTTCTTTTTAATGGGTGTGTTCCTTATCTTATCCTAGTGTCTAAACTCTTCTCCATGGCTGGACCCCCAAATAATATTCCTTTACGTGCTAAGGGGTATCTAGAGAGTGGGATAGGTTTAATAACTACCCTAACCCTAACGCGTACCCTAACCCTAACCCCTACCCTAAACCTAACACGTACCAGAATCCTAACCCGTACCCTAAACCGAGCCCTAACCCTAACACTAACCCTAACCCTAACCCTAACCCATACCCTACGCCGTACTCGAAGCCCTCCCCGAACCTGTACCCTAACCCGTACCCTAAGCATAACCCTAAGCCTAACCCTAACCCTAGGCTACCCTTGACTTCTTCTGCCTCCAATAGATTTCCTAAGCACTAGTGTTTTAAGGAACAGCTTAAAAAGAGAATCCTAATGTGATTTCTTTATAATGGGTGTGTTCCTTATCTTATCCTAGTGTCTAAACTCTTCTCCATGGCTGGACCCCCAAATAAAATTCCTTTACGTGCTATGGGGTATCTAGAGAGTGGGATAGGTTTAATAACTACCCTAACCTTAACACGTACCCTAACCCTAACCCCTACCCTAACCCTAACACGTACCCTAATCCTAAACAGTACCCTAAACCGAGCCCTAACCCTAACACTAACCCTAACCCTAACCCTAAGCCATACCCTACGCCGTACCAGAAACACTCCCCGAACCCGTACCCTAAGCCGTACCCTAAGCCTAACCCTAAGCCTAACCCTAACCCTAGGCTACCCTTGACTGCTTCTGCCTCCAATAGAATTCCTAAGCATTACTGTTTTAAGGAACAGCTTAAAAAGAGAATCCTAATGTGATTTCTTTATAATGGGTGTGTTCCTTATCTTATCCTAGTGTCTAAACTCTTCTCCATGGCTGGACCCCCAAATAATATTCCTTTACGTGCTAAGGGGTATCTAGAGAGTGGGATAGGTTTAATAACTACCCTAACCCTAACGCGTGCCCTAATCCTAACCCCTACCCTATCCCTAACACGTACCCTAATCCTAACCCGTACCCTAAACCGAGCCCTAACCCTATCACTAACCCTAACCCTAAGCCATACCCTACACCGTACCCGAAGCCCTCCCCGAACCCGTACCCTAAGCCTAACCCTAACCCTAGGCTACCCTTGACTGCTTCTGCCTCCAATAGATTTCCTATGCACTAGTGTTTTAAGGAACAGCTTAAAAAGAGAATCCTAATGTGATTTCTTTATAATGGTGTGTTCCTTATCGTATCCTAGTGTCTAAACTCTTCTCCATGGCTGGACCCCCAAATAATATTCCTATACGTGCTATGGGTTATCTAGAGAGTGGGATACGTTTAATAACTACCCTAACACTAACACGTACCCTAACCCTAACCCCTACCCTAACCCTAACACGTACGCTAATCCTAAACCGTACCCTAAACCGAGCCCTAAACCTAACCCTAACCCTAACCCTAACCCTAACCCTAACCCTAACCCTAACCCTAACCCTAACCCTAACCCTAACCCTAACCCTAACCCTAACCACTACCCTAACCTTAACACGTACCCTAATCCTATCCCGTACACTAAACCGAGCCCTAACCCTAACACTAACCCTAACCCTAACCCTAAGCCATACCCTACGCCGTACCAGAAACACTCCCCGAACCCGTACCCTAAGCCGTACCCTAAGCCTAACCCTAAGCCTAACCCTAACCCTAGGCTACCCTTGACTGCTTCTGCCTCCCATAGATTTCCTATGCACTAGTGTTTTAAGGAACAGCTTAAAAAGAGAATCCTAATGTGATTTCTTTATAATGGGTGTGTTCCTTATCTTATCCTAGTGTCTAAACTCTTCTCCATGGCTGGACCCCCAAATAATATTCCTTTACGTGCTATGGGGTATCTAGAGAGTGGGATAGGTTTAATAACTACCCTAACCCTAACCCGTACCCTAACCCTAACTCCTACCCTAACCCTAACACGTACCCTAATCCTAAACAGTACCCTAAACCGAGCCCTAACCCTAACCCTAACCCTAACCCTAACCCTAACCCTAACCCTAAGGCGTACCCTAACCCTAACCCCTACTGTAACCCTAACACGTACCCTAATCGTAACCAATACCCTAAACCGAGCCCTAACCCTAACACTAACCCTAACCCTAACCCTAACCCATACCCTACGCCGTACACGAAGCCCTCCCCGAAACCGTACCCTAAGCTGTACCCTAAGCCTAACCCTAAGCCTAACCCTAACCCTAGGCTACCCTTGACTGCTTCTGCTTCCAATAGATTTCCTAAACACTAGTGTTTTAAGGAACAGCTTAAAAAGAGAATCCTAATGTGATTTCTTTATAATGTGTGTGTTCCTTATATTATCTTAGTGTCTAAACTCTTCTCCATGGATGGACCCCCAAATAATATTGCTTTACGTGCTAAGGGGTATCTAGAGAGTGGGATAGGTTTAATAACTACCCTAACCCTAACGCGTACCCTAACCCTAACCCCTACCCTAACCCTAACACGTACCCTAATCCTAACCTGTACCCTAAACCGAGCCCTAACCCTAAAACTAACCCTAACCCTAACCCTAACCCATACCCTATGCCGTACCCGAAGCCCTCCCCTAACCCATACCCAAAGCCGTACCCTAAGCCTAACCCTAAGCCTAACCCTAAACCTAGGCTACCCTTGACTGCTTCTGCCTCCAATAGATTTCCTAAGCACTAGTGTTTTAAGGAACAGCTTAAAAAGAGAATCCTAATGTGATTTCTTTATAATGTGTGTGTTTCTTATATTATCTTTGTGTCTAAACTCTTCTCCATGGCTGGACCCCCAAATAATATTCCTTTACGTGCTAAGGGGTATCTAGAGAGTGGGATAGGTTTAATAACTACCCTAACCCTAACGCGTACCCTAACCCTAACCCCTACCCTAACCCTAACACGTACCCTAATCCTAACCAGTACCCTAAACCGAGCCCTAACCCTAACCCTAACCCTAACTCATACCCTACGCCATATCCGAAACCCTCCCCGAACCCGTACCCTAAGCCGTACCCTAAACCTAACCCTAAGCCTAACCCTAACCCTAGGCTACCCTTGACTGCTTCTGCCTCCAATAGATGTCCTAAGCACTAGTGTTTTAAGGAACAGCTTAAAAAGAGAATCCTAATGTGATTTCTTTTTAATGGGTGTGTTCCTTATCTTATCCTAGTGTCTAAACTCTTCTCCATGGCTGGACCCCCAAATAATATTCCTTTACGTGCTAAGGGGTATCTAGAGAGTGGGATAGGTTTAATAACTACCCTAACCCTAACGCGTACCCTAACCCTAACCCCTACCCTAAACCTAACACGTACCAGAATCCTAACCCGTACCCTAAACCGAGCCCTAACCCTAACACTAACCCTAACCCTAACCCTAACCCATACCCTACGCCGTACTCGAAGCCCTCCCCGAACCTGTACCCTAACCCGTACCCTAAGCATAACCCTAAGCCTAACCCTAACCCTAGGCTACCCTTGACTTCTTCTGCCTCCAATAGATTTCCTAAGCACTAGTGTTTTAAGGAACAGCTTAAAAAGAGAATCCTAATGTGATTTCTTTATAATGGGTGTGTTCCTTATCTTATCCTAGTGTCTAAACTCTTCTCCATGGCTGGACCCCCAAATAAAATTCCTTTACGTGCTATGGGGTATCTAGAGAGTGGGATAGGTTTAATAACTACCCTAACCTTAACACGTACCCTAACCCTAACCCCTACCCTAACCCTAACACGTACCCTAATCCTAAACAGTACCCTAAACCGAGCCCTAACCCTAACACTAACCCTAACCCTAACCCTAAGCCATACCCTACGCCGTACCAGAAACACTCCCCGAACCCGTACCCTAAGCCGTACCCTAAGCCTAACCCTAAGCCTAACCCTAACCCTAGGCTACCCTTGACTGCTTCTGCCTCCAATAGAATTCCTAAGCATTACTGTTTTAAGGAACAGCTTAAAAAGAGAATCCTAATGTGATTTCTTTATAATGGGTGTGTTCCTTATCTTATCCTAGTGTCTAAACTCTTCTCCATGGCTGGACCCCCAAATAATATTCCTTTACGTGCTAAGGGGTATCTAGAGAGTGGGATAGGTTTAATAACTACCCTAACCCTAACGCGTGCCCTAATCCTAACCCCTACCCTATCCCTAACACGTACCCTAATCCTAACCCGTACCCTAAACCGAGCCCTAACCCTATCACTAACCCTAACCCTAAGCCATACCCTACACCGTACCCGAAGCCCTCCCCGAACCCGTACCCTAAGCCTAACCCTAACCCTAGGCTACCCTTGACTGCTTCTGCCTCCAATAGATTTCCTATGCACTAGTGTTTTAAGGAACAGCTTAAAAAGAGAATCCTAATGTGATTTCTTTATAATGGTGTGTTCCTTATCGTATCCTAGTGTCTAAACTCTTCTCCATGGCTGGACCCCCAAATAATATTCCTATACGTGCTATGGGTTATCTAGAGAGTGGGATACGTTTAATAACTACCCTAACACTAACACGTACCCTAACCCTAACCCCTACCCTAACCCTAACACGTACGCTAATCCTAAACCGTACCCTAAACCGAGCCCTAAACCTAACCCTAACCCTAACCCTAACCCTAACCCTAACCCTAACCCTAACCCTAACCCTAACCCTAACCCTAACCCTAACCCTAACCCTAACCACTACCCTAACCTTAACACGTACCCTAATCCTATCCCGTACACTAAACCGAGCCCTAACCCTAACACTAACCCTAACCCTAACCCTAAGCCATACCCTACGCCGTACCAGAAACACTCCCCGAACCCGTACCCTAAGCCGTACCCTAAGCCTAACCCTAAGCCTAACCCTAACCCTAGGCTACCCTTGACTGCTTCTGCCTCCCATAGATTTCCTATGCACTAGTGTTTTAAGGAACAGCTTAAAAAGAGAATCCTAATGTGATTTCTTTATAATGGGTGTGTTCCTTATCTTATCCTAGTGTCTAAACTCTTCTCCATGGCTGGACCCCCAAATAATATTCCTTTACGTGCTATGGGGTATCTAGAGAGTGGGATAGGTTTAATAACTACCCTAACCCTAACCCGTACCCTAACCCTAACCCCTACCCTAACCCTAACACGTACCCTAATCCTAAACAGTACCCTAAACCGAGCCCTAACCCTAACCCTAACCCTAACCCTAACCCTAACCCTAACCCTAAGGCGTACCCTAACCCTAACCCCTACTGTAACCCTAACACGTACCCTAATCGTAACCAATACCCTAAACCGAGCCCTAACCCTAACACTAACCCTAACCCTAACCCTAACCCATACCCTACGCCGTACACGAAGCCCTCCCCGAAACCGTACCCTAAGCTGTACCCTAAGCCTAACCCTAAGCCTAACCCTAACCCTAGGCTACCCTTGACTGCTTCTGCTTCCAATAGATTTCCTAAACACTAGTGTTTTAAGGAACAGCTTAAAAAGAGAATCCTAATGTGATTTCTTTATAATGTGTGTGTTCCTTATATTATCTTAGTGTCTAAACTCTTCTCCATGGATGGACCCCCAAATAATATTGCTTTACGTGCTAAGGGGTATCTAGAGAGTGGGATAGGTTTAATAACTACCCTAACCCTAACGCGTACCCTAACCCTAACCCCTACCCTAACCCTAACACGTACCCTAATCCTAACCTGTACCCTAAACCGAGCCCTAACCCTAAAACTAACCCTAACCCTAACCCTAACCCATACCCTATGCCGTACCCGAAGCCCTCCCCTAACCCATACCCAAAGCCGTACCCTAAGCCTAACCCTAAGCCTAACCCTAAACCTAGGCTACCCTTGACTGCTTCTGCCTCCAATAGATTTCCTAAGCACTAGTGTTTTAAGGAACAGCTTAAAAAGAGAATCCTAATGTGATTTCTTTATAATGTGTGTGTTTCTTATATTATCTTTGTGTCTAAACTCTTCTCCATGGCTGGACCCCCAAATAATATTCCTTTACGTGCTAAGGGGTATCTAGAGAGTGGGATAGGTTTAATAACTACCCTAACCCTAACGCGTACCCTAACCCTAACCCCTACCCTAACCCTAACACGTACCCTAATCCTAACCAGTACCCTAAACCGAGCCCTAACCCTAACCCTAACCCTAACTCATACCCTACGCCATATCCGAAACCCTCCCCGAACCCGTACCCTAAGCCGTACCCTAACCCTAACCCTAAGCCTAACCCTTACCCTAGGCTACCCTTGACTGCTTCTGCCTCCCATAGATTTCCTAAGCACTAGTGTTTTAAGGAACAGCTTAAAAAGAGAATCCTAATGTGATTTCTTTATAATGGGTGTGTTCCTTATTTTATCCTAGTGTCTAAACTCTTCTCCATGCCTGGACACCCAAATAATATTCCTTTACGTGCTATGGGGTATCTAGAGAGTGGGATAGGTTTAATAACTACCCTAACCCTAACGCGTACCCTAACCCTAACCCCTACCCTAACCCTAACACGTACCCTAATCCTAAACAGTAACCTAAACCGAGCCCTAACCCTAACACTAACCCTAACCCTAACCCTAACCCATACCCTACGCCGTACCCGAAGCCCTCCCTGAACCCGTACCCTAAGCCGTACCCTAAGCCTAACCCTAAGCCTAACCCTAACCCTAGGCTACCCTTGACTGCTTCTGCTTCCAATAGATTTCCTAAGCACTAGTGTTTTAAGGAACAGCTTAAAAAGAGAATCCTAATGTGATATCTTTATAATAGGTGTGTTCCTTATATTATCTTAGTGTCTAAACTCTTCTCCATGGCTGGACCCCCAAATAATATTCCTTTACGTGCTAAGGGGTATCTAGAGAGTGGGATAGGTTTAATAACTACCCTAACCCTAACGCGTACCCTAACCCTAACCGCTACCCTAACACTAACACGTACCCTAATCCTAACCCGTACCCTTAACCGAGCCCTAACCCTAACACTAACCCTAACCCTAACCCTAAGCCATACCCTGCGCCGTACCAGAAACACTCCCTGAACCCGTACCCTAAGCCGTACCCTAATCCTAACCCTAACCCTAGGCTACCCTTGACTGCTTCTGCCTCCCATAGATTTCCTATGCACTAGTGTTTTAAGGAACAGCTGAAAAAGAGAATCCTAATGTGATTTCTTTATAATGGGTGTGTTCCTTATCTTATACTAGTGTCTAAACTCTTCTCCATGGCTGGACCCCCAAATAATATTCCTTTACGTGCTATGGGGTATGTAGAGAGTGGGATAGGTTTAATAACTACCCTAACCCTAACACGTACCCTAACCCTAACCCCTACGCTAACCCTAACATGTACCCTAATCCTAAACAGTACCTTAAACCGAGCCCTAACCCTAACACTAACCCTAACCCTAACCCTAACCCATACCCTACGCCGTACCCGAAGCCCTCCCTGAACCCGTACCCTAAGCCGTACCCTAAGCCTAACCCTAAGCCTAACCCTAACCCTAGGCTACCCTTGACTGCTTCTGCCTCCAATAGATTTCCTAAGCACTAGTGTTTTAAGGAACAGCTTAAAAAGAGAATCCTAATGTGATTTCTTTATAATGGGTGTGTTCCTTATATTATCTTAGTGTCTAAACTCTTCTCCATGGCTGGACCCCCAAATAATATTCCTTTACGTGCTAAGGGGTATCTAGATAGTGGGATAGGTTTAATAACTACCCTAACCCTAACGCGTACCCTAACCCTAACCCCTACCCTATCCCTAACACGTACCCTAATCCTAACCCGTACCCTAAACCGAGCCCTAACCCTAACACTAACCCAAACCCTAACCCTAAGCCATACCCTACGCCGTACACGAAGCCCTCCCCGAACCCGTACCCTAAGCCGTACCCTAAGCCTAACCCTAAGCCTAACCCTAACCCTAGGCTACCCTTGACTGCTTCTGCCTCCAATAGATTTCCTAAGCACTAGTGTTTTAAGGAACAGCTTAAAAAGAGAATCCTAATGTGATATCTTTATAATATGTGTGTTCCTTATATTATCTTAGTGTCTAAACTCTTCTCCATGGCTGGACCCCCAAATAATATTCCTTTACCTGCTAAGGGGTATCTAGAGAGTGGGATAGGTTTAATAACTACCCTAACCCTAACGCGTACCCTAACCCTAACCCCTACCCTAACCCTAACATGTACCCTAATCCTAACCCGTACCCTAAACCGAGCCCTAACCCTAACACTAACCCTAACCCTAACCCTAAGCCATACCCTACGCCGTACCAGAAACACTCCCCGAACCCGTACCCTAAGCCGTACCCTAAGCCTAACCCTAAGCCTAACCCTAACCCTAGGCTACCCTTGACTGCTTCTGCCTCCCATAGATTTCCTATGCACTAGTGTTTTAAGGAACAGCTTAAAAAGAGAATCCTAATGTGATTTCTTTATAATGGGTGTGTTCCTTATCTTATCCTAGTGTCTAAACTCTTCTCCATGGCTGGACCCCCAAATAATATTCCTTTACGTGCTATGGGGTATCTAGAGAGTGGGATAGGTTTAATAACTACCCTAACCCTAACACGTACCCTAACCCTAACCCCTACCCTAACCCTAACACGTACCCTAATCCTAAACCGTACCCTAAACCGAGCCCTAACCCTAACACTAACCCTAACCCTAAACCTAAGCCATACCCTACGCCGTACCCGAAGCCCTCCCTGAACCCGTACCCTAAGCCGTACCCTAAGCCTAACCCTAAGCCTAACCCTAACCCTAGGCTACCCTTGACTGCTTCTGCCTCCAATAGATTTCCTAAGCACTAGTGTTTTAAGGAACAGCTTAAAAAGAGAATCCTAATGTGATTTCTTTATAATCTGTGTGTTCCTTATATTATCTTAGTGTCTAAACTCTTCTCCATGGCTGGACCCCCAAATAATATTCCTTTACGTGCTAAGGGGTATCTAGAGAGTGGGATAGGTTTAATAACTACCCTAACCCTAACGCGTACCCTAACCCTAACCCCTACCCTAACCCTAACACGTACCCTAATCCTAACCCGTACCCTAAACCGAGCCCTAACCCTAACACTAACCCTAACCCTAACCCTAACCCATACCCTACGCCGTACCTGAAGCCCTCCCCGAACCCGTACCCTAAGCCGTACCCTAAGCCTAACCCTAAGCCTAACCCTAACCCTAGGCTACCCTTGACTGCTTCTGCCTCCAATAGATTTCCTAAGCACTAGTGTTTTAAGGAACAGCTTAAAAAGAGAATCCTAATGTGATTTCTTTATAATGGGTGTGTTCCTTATCTTATCCTAGTGTCTAAACTCTTCTCCATGGCTGGACCTCCTAATAATATTTCTTTACGTGCTAAGGGGTATCTAGAGAGTGGGATAGGTTTAATAACTACCCTAACCCTAACGCGTACCCTAACCCTAACCCCTACCCTAACCCTAACACGTACCCTAATCCTAACCCATACCCTAAACCGTACCCTAAGCCTAACCCTAACCCTAGGCTACCCTTGACTGCTTCTGCCTCCAATAGATTTCCTATGCACTAGTGTTTTAAGGAACAGCTTAAAAAGAGAATCCTAATGTGATTTCTTTATAATGGTGTGTTCCTTATCGTATCCTAGTGTCTAAACTCTTCTCCATGGCTGGACCCCCAAATAATATTGCTTTACGTGCTAAGGGGTATCTAGAGAGTGGGATAGGTTTAATAACTACCCTAACCCTAACGTGTACCCTAACCCTAACCCCTACCCTAACCCTAACACTTACCCTAATCCTAACCTGTACCCTAAACCGAGCCCTAACCCTAACACTAACCCTAACCCTAACCCTAACCCATACCCTATGCCGTACCCGAAGCCCTCCCCTAACCCATACCCAAAGCCGTACCCTAAGCCTAACCCTAAGCCTAAGCCTAAACCTAGGCTACCCTTGACTGCTTCTGCCTCCAATAGATTTCCTAAGCACTAGTGTTTTAAGGAACAGCTTAAAAAGAGAATCCTAATGTGATTTCTTTATAATGTGTGTGTTCCTTATATTATCTTAGTGTCTAAACTCTTCTCCATGGCTGGACCCCCAAATAATATTCCTTTACGTGCTAAGGGGTATCTAGAGAGTGGGATAGGTTTAATAACTACCCTAACCCTAACGCGTACCCTAACCCTAACCCCTACCCTAACCCTAACACGTACCCTAATCCTAACCAGTACCCTAAACCGAGCCCTAACCCTAACCCTAACCCTAACTCATACCCTACGCCATATCCGAAACCCTCCCCGAACCCGTACCCTAAGCCGTACCCTAACCCTAACCCTAAGCCTAACCCTAACCCTAGGCTACCCTTGACTGCTTCTGCCTCCAATAGATTTCCTAAGCACTAGTGTTTTAAGGAACAGCTTAAAAAGAGAATCCTAATGTGATTTCTTTATAATGGGTGTGTTCCTTATCTTATCCTAGTGTCTAAACTCTTCTCCATGGATGGACCCCCAAATAATATTGCTTTACGTGCTAAGGGGTATCTAGAGAGTGGGATAGGTTTAATAACTACCCTAACCCTAATGCGTACCCTAACCCTAACCCCTACCCTAACCCTAACACGTACCCTAATCCTAACCCGTACCCTAAACCGAGCCCTAACCCTAACACTAACCCTAAGCCTAACCCTAACCCATACCCTACGCCGTACCCGAAGCCCTCCCCGTACCCGTACCCAAAGCCGTACCCAAAGCCTAACCCTAAGCCTAACCCTAACCCTAGGCTACACTTGACTGCTTCTGCCTCCAATAGATTTCCTAAGCACTAGTGTTTTAAGGAACAGCTTAAAAAGAGAATCCTAATGTGATTTCTTTATAATGTGTGTGTTCCTTATATCATGTTAGTGTCTAAACTCTTCTCCATGGCTGGACCCCCAAATAATATTCCTTTACGTGCTAAGGGGTATCTAGAGAGTGGGATAGGTTTAATAACTACCCTAACCCTAACGCGTACCCTAAGCCTAACCCCTACCGTAACCCTAACACGTACCCTAATCCTAACCAATACCCTAAACCGAGCCCTAACCCTAACACTAACCCTAACCCTAACCCATATCCTACGCCGTACCCGAAGCCCTCCCCGAAACCGTACCCTAGGCCGTACCCTAAGCCTAACCCTAACCCTAGGCTACCCTTGACAGCTTCTGCCTCCAATAGATTTCCTAAGCACTAGTGTTTTAAGGAACAGCTTAAAAAGAGAATCCTAATGTGATTTCTTTATAATGGGTATGTTCCTTATCTTATCCTAGTGTCTAAACTTTTCTCCATTGCTGGACCCCCAAATAATATTCCTTTACGTGCTTAGGGGTATCTAGATATTGGGATAGGTTTAATCACTACCTTAACCCTAACACGTACACTAACCCTAACCACTACCCTAACCCTAACACGTACCCTAATCCTAACCCATACCCTAAAACGAGCCCTAACCCTAACACTAACCCTAACCCTAACCCATACCCTACGCCGTACCCGAACCCCTCCCAGAACCCGTACTCTAAGCCGTACCCTAAACCTAACCCTAAGCCTAACCCTAACCCTAGGCTACCCTTGACTGCTTCTGCCTCCAATAGATGTCCTAAGCACTAGTGTTTTAAGGAACAGCTTAAAAAGAGAATCCTAATGTGATTTCTTTTTAATGGGTGTGTTCCTTATCTTATCCTAGTGTCTAAACTCTTCTCCATGGCTGGACCCCCAAATAATATTCCTTTACGTGCTAAGGGGTATCTAGAGAGTGGGATAGGTTTAATAACTACCCTAACCCTAACGCGTACCCTAACCCTAACCCCTACCCTAAACCTAACACGTACCAGAATCCTAACCCGTACCCTAAACCGAGCCCTAACCCTAACACTAACCCTAACCCTAACCCTAACCCATACCCTACGCCGTACTCGAAGCCCTCCCCGAACCTGTACCCTAACCCGTACCCTAAGCATAACCCTAAGCCTAACCCTAACCCTAGGCTACCCTTGACTTCTTCTGCCTCCAATAGATTTCCTAAGCACTAGTGTTTTAAGGAACAGCTTAAAAAGAGAATCCTAATGTGATTTCTTTATAATGGGTGTGTTCCTTATTTTATCCTAGTGTCTAAACTCTTCTCCATGCCTGGACACCCAAATAAGATTCCTTTACGTGCTATGGGGTATCTAGAGAGTGGGATAGGTTTAATAACTACCCTAACCCTAACGCGTACCCTAACCCTAACCCCTATCCTAACCCTAACACGTACCCTAATCCTAAACAGTACCCTAAACCGAGCCCTAACCCTAAAACTAACCCTAACCCTAACCCTAACCCATACCCTACGCCATACCCGAAGCCCTCCCTGAACCCGTACCCTAAGCCGTACCCTAAGCCTAACCCTAAGCCTAACCCTAACCCTAGGCTACCCTTGACTGCTTCTGCTTCCAATAGATTTCCTAAGCACTAGTGTTTTAAGGAACAGCTTAAAAAGAGAATCCTAATGTGATATCTTTATAATGTGTGTGTTCCTTATATTATCTTAGTGTCTAAACTCTTCTCCATGGCTGGACCCCCAAATAATATTCCTTTACATGCTAAGGGGTATCTAGAGAGTGGGATAGGTTTAATAACTACCCTAACCCTAACGCGTACCCTAACCCTAACCCCTACCCTAACCCTAACACGTACCCTAATCCTAACCCGTACCCTAAACCGAGCCCTAACCCTAACACTAACCCTAATCCTAACCCTAAGCCATACCCTACGCCGTACCAGAAACACTCCCCGAACCCGTACCCTAAGCCGTACCCTAAGCCTAACCCGAAGCCTAACCCTAAGCCTAGGCTACCCTTGACTGCTTCTGCCTCCCATAAATTTCCTATGCACTAGTGTTTTAAGGAACAGCTTAAAAAGAGAATCCTAATGTGATTTCTTTATAATGGGTGTGTTCCTTATCTTATCCTAGTGTCTAAACTCTTCTCCATGGCTGGACCCCCAAATAAAATTCCTTTACGTGCTATGGGGTATCTAGAGAGTGGGATAGGTTTAATAACTACCCTAACCTTAACACGTACCCTAACCCTAACCCCTACCCTAACCCTAACACGTACCCTAATCCTAAACAGTACCCTAAACCGAGCCCTAACCCTAACACTAACCCTAACCCTAACCCTAAGCCATACCCTACGCCGTACCAGAAACACTCCCCGAACCCGTACCCTAAGCCGTACCCTAAGCCTAACCCTAAGCCTAACCCTAACCCTAGGCTACCCTTGACTGCTTCTGCCTCCAATAGAATTCCTAAGCATTACTGTTTTAAGGAACAGCTTAAAAAGAGAATCCTAATGTGATTTCTTTATAATGGGTGTGTTCCTTATCTTATCCTAGTGTCTAAACTCTTCTCCATGGCTGGACCCCCAAATAATATTCCTTTACGTGCTATGGGTTATCTAGAGAGTGGGATAGGTTTAATAACTACCCTAACCCTAACGCGTGCCCTAATCCTAACCCCTACCCTATCCCTAACACGTACCCTAATCCTAACCCGTACCCTAAACCGAGCCCTAACCCTATCACTAACCCTAACCCTAAGCCATACCCTACACCGTACCCGAAGCCCTCCCCGAACCCGTACCCTAAGCCTAACCCTAACCCTAGGCTACCCTTGACTGCTTCTGCCTCCAATAGATTTCCTATGCACTAGTGTTTTAAGGAACAGCTTAAAAAGAGAATCCTAATGTGATTTCTTTATAATGGTGTGTTCCTTATCGTATCCTAGTGTCTAAACTCTTCTCCATGGCTGGACCCCCAAATAATATTCCTATACGTGCTATGGGTTATCTAGAGAGTGGGATACGTTTAATAACTACCCTAACACTAACACGTACCCTAACCCTAACCCCTACCCTAACCCTAACACGTACGCTAATCCTAAACCGTACCCTAAACCGAGCCCTAACCCTAACACTAACCCCTAACATAACCCTAACACGTACCCTAAACCTATCCGGTACCCTAAACCTAGCCCTAACCTTAACATTAACCCTAACCCTAACCCATACACTACGCCGTACCCGAAGCCCTCCCCGAAGCCATACCCTAAGCCGTACCCTAAGCCTAAACCTAAGCCTAACCCTAACCCTAGGCTACCCTTGAATGCTTCTGCCTCCAATAGATTTCCTGAACACTAGTGTTTTAAGGAACAGCATAAAAAGAGAATCCTAATGTGATTTCTTTATTATGGGTGTGTTTCTTATCTTATCCTAGGGTCTAAACTCTTCTCCATGGCTCGACCCCCAAATAATATTCCTTTACGTGCTAAGGGGTATCTAGAGAGTGGGATAGGTTTAATAACTACCCTAACCCTAATGCGTACCCTAACCCTAAACCCTACCCTAACCATAACACATACCCTAATCCTAACCCGTACCCTAAACGGAGCCCTAACTCTAACACTAACCCAAACACTAACCCTAACCCATACCCTACGCCGTACCCGAACCCCTCCCCGAACCCGTACCCTAAGCCGTACCCTAAGCCTAACCCCAAGCCTAACCCTAACCCTAGGCTACCCTTGACTGCTTCTGCCTCCAATAGATTTCCTAAGCACTAGTGTTTTAAGGAACAGCTTAAAAAGAGAATCCTAATGTGATTTCTTTATAATGTGTGTGTTCCTTATATTATCTTAGTGTCTAAACTCTTCCCCATGGATGGACCCCCAAATAATATTGCTTTACGTGCTAAGGGGTATCTAGAGAGTGGGGTAGGTTTAATATCTACCCTAACCCTAACGCGTACCCTAAAAATAACCCCTACCCTAACCCTAACACGTACCCTAATCCTAACCTGTACCCTAAACCGAGACCTAACCCTAACACTAACCCTAACCCTAACCCATACCCTACGCCGTACCCGAAGCCCTCCCCGAACCCGTACCCTAAGCCGTACCCTAAGCCTAACCCTAACCCTAGGCTACACTTGACTGCTTCTGCCTCCACTAGATTTCCTATGCACTAGTGTTTTAAGGAACAGCTTAAAAAGAGAATCCTAATGTGATTTCTTTATAATGGGTGTGTTCCTTATCGTATCCTAGTGTCTAAACTCTTCTCCATGGCTGGACCCCCAAATAATATTCCTTTACGTGCTATGGTGTATATAGAGAGTGGGATAGGTTTAATAACTACCCTAACCCTAACACGTACCCTAACCCTAACCCCTACCCTATCCCTAACACGTACCCTAATCCTAACCCGTACCCTAAACCGAGCCCTAACCCTATCACTAACCCTAACCCTAACCCTAAGCCATACCCTACGCCGTACACGAAGCCCTCCCCGAACCCGTACCCTAAACCGTACCTTAAGCCTAACCCTAAGCCTAACCCTAACCCTAGGCTACCCTTGACTGCTTCTGCCTCCAATAGATTTCCTAAGCACTAGTGTTTTAAGGAACAGCTTAAAAAGAGAATCCTAATGTGATATCTTTATAATGGGTGTGTTCCTTATATTATCTTAGTGTCTAAACTCTTCTCCATGGCTGGACCCCCAAATAATATTCCTTTACCTGCTAAGGGGTATCTAGAGAGTGGGATAGGTTTAATAACTACCCTAACCCTAACGCGTACCCTAACCCTAACCCCTACCCTAACCCTAACACGTACCCTAATCCTAACCCGTACCCTAAACCGAGCCCTAACCCTAACACTAACCCTAACCCTAACCCTAAGCCATACCCTACGCCGTACCAGAAACACTCCCCAAACCCGTACCCTAAGCCTAACCCTAAGCCTAACCCTAACCCTAGGCTACCCTTGACTGCTTCTGCCTCCAGTAGATTTCCTAAGCACTAGTGTTTTAAGGAACAGCTTAAAAAGAGAATCCTAATGTGATTTCTTTATAATGGGTGTGTTCCTTATCTTATCCTAGTGTCTAAACTCTTCTCCATGGCTGGACCCCCAAATAATATTCCTTTACGTGCTAAGGGGTATCTAGAGAGTGGGATAGGTTTAATAACTACCCTAACCCTAACGCGTACCCTAACCCTAACCCCTATCCTAACCCTTACCCTAAACCGAGCCCTAACCCTAACACTAACCCTAACCCTAACCCTAACCCATACCCTACGCCATATCCGAAGCCCTCCCCGAACCCGTACCCTAAGCCGTACCCTAAGCCTAACCCGAAGCCTAACCCTAACCCTAGTCTACCCTTGACTGCTTCTGCCTCCAATAGATTTCCTAAGCACTAGTGTTTTAAGGAACAGCTTAAAAAGAGAATCCTAATGTGATTTCTTAATAATGGGTGTGTTCCTTATCTTATCCTAGTGTCTAAACGCTTCTCCATGGCTGGACCCCCAAATAATATTCCTTTACGTGCTAAGGGGTATCTAGAGAGTGGGATAGGTTTAATAAGTACCCTAACCCTAACGCGTACCCTAACCCTAACCCCTACCCTAACCCTAACACGTACCCTAATCCTAACCCTTACCCTAAACCGAGCCCTAACCCTAACACTAACCCTAAACCTAACCCTAACCCATGCCCTACGCCGTACCCGAAGCCCTACCCAAACCCGTACCCTAAGCCGTACCCTAAGCCTAACCCTAAGCCTAACCCTAACCCTAGGCTACCCTTGAGTGCTTCTGCCTCCAATAGATTTCCTAAGCACTAGTGTTTTAAGGAACAGCTTAAAAAGAGAATCCTAATGTGATTTCTTTATAATGGGTATGTTCCCTATCTTATCCTAGTGTCTAAACTCTTCTCCATGGCTGGACCCCCAAATAATATTCCTTTACGTGCTAAGGGGTATCTAGAGAGTGGGATAGGTTTAATAACTACCCTAAGCCTAATGCGTACCCTAACCCTAACCCTAACACGTACCCTAATCCTAACCCGTAACCTAAACGGAGCCCTAACCCTAACACTAACCCAAACCCTAACCCTAACCCATAGCCTACGCCGTACCCAAACCCCTCCCCGAATCCATACCCTAAGCCGTATCCTAAGCCTAACCCCTAGCCTCACGCTAACCCTAGGCTACCCTTGACTGCTTCTGCCTCCAATAGATTTCCTAAGCACTAGTGTTTTAAGGAACAGCTTAAAAAGAGAATTCTAATGTGATTTCTTTATAATGTGTGTGTTCCTTATATTATCTTTGTGTCTAAACTCTTCTCCATGGATGGACCCCCAAATAATATTGCTTTACGTGCTAAGGGGTATCTAGAGAGTGGGATAGGTTTAATAACTACCCTAACCCTAATGCGTACCCTAACCCTAACACCTACCCTAACCCTAACACGTACCCTAATCCTAACCCGTACCCTAAACCGAGCCCTAACCCTATCACTAACCCTAACCCTATCCCTAACCCATACCCTACGCCGTACCCGAAGCCCTCCCCGAACCCGTACCCTAAGCCGTACCCTAAGCCTAACCCTAAGCCTAACCCTAACCCTAGGCTACCCTTGACTGCTTCTGCCTCCAATAGATTTCCTAAGCACTAGTGTTTTAAGGAACAGCTTAAAAAGAGAATCCTAATGTGATTTCTTTATAATGGGTGTGTTCCTTATCTTTTCCTAGTGTCTAAACTCTTCTCCATGGCTGTACCCCCAAATAATATTCCTTTACGTGCTAAGGGGTATCTAGAGAGTGGGATAGGTTTAATAACTACCCTAACCCTAACGCGTACCCTAACCCTAACCCCTATCCTAACCCTTACCCTAAACCGAGCCCTAACCCTAACACTAACCCTAACCCTAACCCTAACCCATACCCTACGCCATATCCGAAGCCCTCCCCGAACCCGTACCCTAAGCCGTACCCTAAGCCTAACCCTAAGCCTAACCCTAACCCTAGGCTACCCTTGACTGCTTCTGCCTCCAATAGATTTCCTAAGCACTAGTGTTTTAAGGAACAGCTTAAAAAGAGAATCCTATTGTGATTTCTTAATAATGGGTGTGTTCCTTATCTTATCCTAGTGTCTAAACGCTTCTCCATGGCTGGACCACCAAATAATATTCCTTTACGTGCTAAGGGGTATCTAGAGAGAGGGATAGCTTTAATAACTACCCTAACCCTAACGCGTACCCTAAACCTAACCCCTACCCTAACCCTAACACGTAACCTAATCCTAACCCGTACCCTAAACCGAGCCCTAACCCTAAAACTAACCCTAACCCTAACCCTAACCCATACCCTACGCCGTGCCCGAACCTCTCCCCGAACCCATACCCTAAGCCGTACCCTAACCCTAACCCTAAGCCTAACCCTAACCCTAGGCTACCCTTGCCTGCTTCTGCCTCCAATAGATTTCCTAAGCACTAGTGTTTTAAGGAACAGCTTGAAAAGAGAATCCTAATGTGATTTCTTTATAATGGGTGTGTTCCTTTTCTTTTCGTAGTGTCTAAACTCTTCTCCATGGCTGGACCCCCAAATAATATTCCTTTAAGTTCTAAGGGGTATCTAGAGAGTGGGATAGGTTTAATAAGTACCCTAACCCTAACGCGTACCCTAACCCTAACCCCTACCCTAACCCTAACACGTACCCTAATCCTAACCCTTACCCTAAACCGAGCCCTAACCCTAACACTAACCCTAAACCTGACCCTAACCCATGCCCTACGCCGTACCCGAAGCCCTCCCCGAACCCGTACCCTAAGCCGTACCCTAAGCCTAACCCTAAGCCTAACCCTAACCCTAGGCTACCCTTGAGTGCTTCTGCCTCCAATAGATTTCCTAAGCACTAGTGTTTTAAGGAACAGCTTAAAAAGAGAATCCTAATGTGATTTCTTTATAATGGGTGTGTTCCTTATCTTATCCTAGTGTCTAAACTCTTCTCCATTGCTGGACCCCCAAATAATATTCCTTTACGTGCTAAGGGGTATCTAGAGAGTGGGATAGGTTTAATAACTACCCTAACCCTAATGCGTACCCTAACCCTAACCCCTACCCTAACCCTAACAAGTACCCTAATCCTAACCCGTACCCTAAACGGAGCCCTAACCCTAACACTAACCCAAACCCTAACCCTAACCCATACCCTACGCCGTACCCAAACCCCTCCCCGAACACATACCATAAGCCGTACCCTAAGCCTATCCCCAAGCCTCACCCTAACCTTAGGCTACCCTTGACTGCTTCTGCCTCCAATAGATTTCCTAAGCACTAGTGTTTTAAGGAACAGCTTAAAAAGAGAATCCTAATGTGATTTCTTTATAATGGGTGTGTTCCTTATCTTATCCTAGTGTCTAAACTCTTCTCCATGGCTGGACCCCCAAATAATATTCCTTTACGTGCTAAGGGGTATCTAGAGAGTGGGATAGGTTTAATAACTACCCTAACCCTAAAGCGTACCCTAACCCTAACCCCTACACAAACACTAACACGTACCCTAATCCTAACCCGTACCCTAAACGGAGCCCTAACCCTAACACTAACCCTAACCCTACCCCTAACCCATACCCTACGCCGTACCCGAAGCCCTCCCCGAAGCCATACCCTAAGCCGTACCCTAAGCCTAAACCTAAGCCTAAACCTAACCCTAGGCTACCCTTGAATGCTTCTGCCTCCAATAGATTTCCTAAGCACTAGTGTTTTAAGGAGCAGCTTAAAAAGAGAATCCTAATGTGATTTCTTTATAATGGGTGTGTTTCTTATCTTATCCTAGGGTCTAAACTCTTCTCCATGGCTGGACCCCCATATAATATTCGTTTACGTGCTAAGGGGTATCTCGAGAGTGGGATAGGTTTAATAACTACCCTAACCCTAATGCGTACCCTAACCCTAACCGCTATCCTAACCCTAACACGTACCCTAATCCTAACCCGTACCCTAAACGGAGCCCTAACCCTAACACTAACCCAAACCCTAACCCTAACCCATACCCTAAGCCGTACCCGAACCCCTCCCCGAACCCGTACCCTAAGCCGTACCCTAAGCCCAACCCCAAGCCTAACCCTAACCCTAGGCTACCCTTGACTGCTTCTGCCTCCAATAGATTTCCTAAGCACTAGTGTTTTAAGGAACAGCTTAAAAAGAGAATCCTAATGTGATTTCTTTATAATGTGTGTGTTCCTTATATTATATTAGTGTCTAAACTCTTCTCCATGGATGGACCCCCAAATAATATTGCTTTACATGCTAAGGGGTATCTAGAGAGTGGGATAGGTTTAATAACTACCTTAACCCTAACGCGTACCCTAACCCTAACCCCTACCCTAACCCTAACACGTACCCTAATCCTAACCTGTACCCTAAACCGAGACCTAACCCTAACACTAACCCTAACCCTAACCCATACCCTACGCCGTACCCGAAGCCCTCCCCGAACCCGTACCCTAAGCCTAACCCTAAGCCTAACCCTAACCCTAGGCTACCCTTGACTGCTTATGCCTCCAATAGATTTCCTATGCACTAGTGTTTTAAGGAACAGCTTAAAAAGAGAATCCTAATGTGATTTCTTTATAATGGGTGTGTTCCTTATCGTATCCTAGTGTCTAAACTCTTCTCCATGGCTGGACCCCCAAATAATATTCCTTTACGTGCTAAGGGGTATCTAGAGAGTGGGATAGGTTTAATAACTACCCTAACCCTAACACATACCCTAACCCTAACACCTACCCTAACCCTAACACGTACCCTAATCCTAACCCGTAACCTAAACGGAGCCCTAACCCTAACACTAACCCAAACCCTAACCCTAACCCATAGCCTACGCCGTACCCAAACCCCTCCCCGAATCCATACCCTAAGCCGTATCCTAAGCCTAACCCCTAGCCTCACGCTAACCCTAGGCTACCCTTGACTGCTTCTGCCTCCAATAGATTTCCTAAGCACTAGTGTTTTAAGGAACAGCTTAAAAAGAGAATTCTAATGTGATTTCTTTATAATGTGTGTGTTCCTTATATTATCTTTGTGTCTAAACTCTTCTCCATGGATGGACCCCCAAATAATATTGCTTTACGTGCTAAGGGGTATCTAGAGAATGGGATAGGTTTAATAACTACCCTAACCCTAACGCGTACCCTAACCCTAACACCTACCCTAACCCTAACACGTACCCTAATCCTAACCCGTACCCTAAACCGAGCCCTAACCCTACCACTAACCCTAACCCTATCCCTAACCCATACCCTACGCCGTACCCGAAGCCCTCCCCGAACCCGTACCCTAAGCCGTACCCTAAGCCTAACCCTAAGCCTAACCCTAACCCTAGGCTACCCTAGACTGCTTCTGCCTCCAATAGATTTCCTAAGCACTAGTGTTTTAAGGAACAGCTTAAAAAGAGAATCCTAATGTGATTTCTTTATAATGGGTGTATTCCTTATCTTTTCCTAGTGTCTAAACTCTTCTCCATGGCTGTACCCCCAAATAATATTCCTTTACGTGCTAAGGGGTATCTAGAGAGTGGGATAGGTTTAATAACTACCCTAACCCTAACGCGTACCCTAACCCTAACCCCTATCCTAACCCTTACCCTAAACCGAGCCCTAACCCTAACACTAACCCTAACCCTAACCCTAACCCATACCCTACGCCATATCCGAAGCCCTCCCCGAACCCGTACCCTAAGCCGTACCCTAAGCCTAACCCTAAGCCTAACCCTAACCCTAGGCTACCCTTGACTGCTTCTGCCTCCAATAGATTTCCTAAGCACTAGTGTTTTAAGGAACAGCTTAAAAAGAGAATCCTATTGTGATTTCTTAATAATGGGTGTGTTCCTTATCTTATCCTAGTGTCTAAACGCTTCTCCATGGCTGGACCACCAAATAATATTCCTTTACGTGCTAAGGGGTATCTAGAGAGAGGGATAGCTTTAATAACTACCCTAACCCTAACGCGTACCCTAAACCTAACCCCTACCCTAACCCTAACACGTAACCTAATCCTAACCCGTACCCTAAACCGAGCCCTAACCCTAAAACTAACCCTAACCCTAACCCTAACCCATACCCTACGCCGTGCCCGAACCTCTCCCCGAACCCATACCCTAAGCCGTACCCTAACCCTAACCCTAAGCCTAACCCTAACCCTAGGCTACCCTTGCCTGCTTCTGCCTCCAATAGATTTCCTAAGCACTAGTGTTTTAAGGAACAGCTTGAAAAGAGAATCCTAATGTGATTTCTTTATAATGGGTGTGTTCCTTTTCTTTTCCTAGTGTCTAAACTCTTCTCCATGGCTGGACCCCCAAATAATATTCCTTTAAGTTCTAAGGGGTATCTAGAGAGTGGGATAGGTTTAATAAGTACCCTAACCCTAACGCGTACCCTAACCCTAACCCCTACCCTAACCCTAACACGTGCCCTAATCCTAACCCTTACCCTAAACCGAGCCCTAACCCTAACACTAACCCTAAACCTGACCCTAACCCATGCCCTACGCCGTACCCGAAGCCCTCCCCGAACCCGTACCCTAAGCCGTACCCAAAGCCTAACCCTAAGCCTAACCCTAACCCTAGGCTACCCTTGAGTGCTTCTGCCTCCAATAGATTTCCTAAGCACTAGTGTTTTAAGGAACAGCTTAAAAAGAGAATCCTAATGTGATTTCTTTATAATGGGTGTGTTCCTTATCTTATCCTAGTGTCTAAACTCTTCTCCATTGCTGGACCCCCAAATAATATTCCTTTACGTGCTAAGGGGTATCTAGAGAGTGGGATAGGTTTAATAACTACCCTAACCCTAATGCGTACCCTAACCCTAACCCCTACCCTAACCCTAACAAGTACCCTAATCCTAACCCGTACCCTAAACGGAGCCCTAACCCTAACACTAACCCAAACCCTAACCGTAACCCATACCCTACGCCGTACCCAAACCCCTCCCCGAACACATACCATAAGCCGTACCCTAAGCCTATCCCCAAGCCTCACCCTAACCTTAGGCTACCCTTGACTGCTTCTGCCTCCAATAAATTTCCTAAGCACTAGTGTTTTAAGGAACAGCTTAAAAAGAGAATCCTAATGTGATTTCTTTATAATGGGTGTGTTCCTTATCTTATCCTAGTGTCTAAACTCTTCTCCATGGCTGGACCCCCAAATAATATTCCTTTACGTGCTAAGGGGTATCTAGAGAGTGGGATAGGTTTAATAACTACCCTAACCCTAAAGCGTACCCTAACCCTAACCCGTACCCTAAACGGAGCCCTAACCCTAACACTAACCCTAACCCTACCCCTAACCCATACCCTACGCCGTACCCGAAGCCCTCCCCGAAGCCATACCCTAAGCCGTACCCTAAGCCTAAACCTAAGCCTAAACCTAACCCTAGGCTACCCTTGAATGCTTCTGCCTCCAATAGATTTCCTAAGCACTAGTGTTTTAAGGAGCAGCTTAAAAAGAGAATCCTAATGTGATTTCTTTATAATGGGTGTGTTTCTTATCTTATCCTAGGGTCTAAACTCTTCTCCATGGCTGGACCCCCATATAATATTCGTTTACGTGCTAAGGGGTATCTCGAGAGTGGGATAGGTTTAATAATTACCCTAACCCTAATGCGTACCCTAACCCTAACCGCTATCCTAACCCTAACACGTACCCTAATCCTAACCCGTACCCTAAACGGAGCCCTAACCCTAACACTAACCCAAACCCTAACCCTAACCCATACCCTAAGCCGTACCCGAACCCCTCCCCGAACCCGTACCCTAAGCCGTACCCTAAGCCCAACCCCAAGCCTAACCCTAACCCTAGGCTACCCTTGACTGCTTCTGCCTCCAATAGATTTCCTAAGCACTAGTGTTTTAAGGAACAGCTTAAAAAGAGAATCCTAATGTGATTTCTTTATAATGTGTGTGTTCCTTATATTATATTAGTGTCTAAACTCTTCTCCATGGATGGACCCCCAAATAATATTGCTTTACATGCTAAGGGGTATCTAGAGAGTGGGATAGGTTTAATAACTACCTTAACCCTAACGCGTACCCTAACCCTAACCCCTACCCTAACCCTAACACGTACCCTAATCCTAACCTGTACCCTAAACCGAGACCTAACCCTAACACTAACCCTAACCCTAACCCATACCCTACGCCGTACCCGAAGCCCTCCCCGAACCCGTACCCTAAGCCTAACCCTAAGCCTAACCCTAACCCTAGGCTACCCTTGACTGCTTCTGCCTCCAATAGATTTCCTAAGCACTAGTGTTTTAAGGAACAGCTTAAAAAGAGAATCCTAATGTGATTTCTTTATAATGGGTGTGTTCCTTATCTTATCCTAGTGTCTAAACTCTTCTCCATGGCTGGACCCCCAAATAATATTCCTTTACGTGATATTGGGTATCTAGAGAGTGGGATAGGTTTAATAACTACCCTAACCCTAACCCTAACCCTAACCCTAACCCTAACCCTAACCCTAACCCTAACCCTAACCCTAACCCTAACCCTAACACGTACCCTAAACCTAACCCGTACCCTAAACCGAGCCCTAACCCTAACGCTAACCCTAACCCTAACCCTAAGCCATACCCTACGCCGTAGCAGAAACACTCCCTGAACCCATACCCTAAGCCGTACCCTAAGCCTAACCCTAACCCTAGGCTACCCTTGACTGCTTCTGCCTCCAATAGATTTCCTAAGCACTAGTGTTTTAAGGAACAGCTTAAAAAGAGAATCCTAATGTGATTTCTTTATAATGGGTGTGTTCCTTATCTTATCCTAGTGTCTAAACTCTTCTCCATGGCTGGACCCCCAAATAATATTCCTTTACGTGCTAAGGGGTATCTAGAGAGTGGGATAGGTTTAATAACTACCCTAACCCTAACGCGTACCCTAACCCTAACCACTACCCTAACCTTAACACGTACCCTAATCCTATCCCGTACACTAAACTGAGCCCTAACCCTAACACTAACCCTAACCCTAACCCTAACCCATACCCTACGCTGTACCCGAAGCCCTCCCCGAACCCGTACCCTAAGCCGTACCCTAAGCCTAACCCGAAGCCTAACCCCAACCCTAGGCTACCCTTGACTGCTTCTGCCTCCCATAGATTTCCTATGCACTAGTGTTTTAAGGAACAGCTTAAAAAGAGAATCCTAATGTGATTTCTTTATAATGGGTGTGTTCCTTATCTTATCCTAGTGTCTAAACTCTTCTCCATGGCTGGACCCCCAAATAATATTCCTTTACGTGATATTGGGTATCTAGAGAGTGGGATAGGTTTAATAACTACCCTAACCCTAACACGTACCCTAACCCTAACCCCTACCCTAACCCTAACACGTACCCTAATCCTAAACAGTACCCTAAACCGAGCCCTAACCCTAACCCTAACCCTAACCCTAACCCTAACCCTAACCCTAACCCTAAGGCGTACCCTAACCCTAACCCCTACCGTAACCCTAACACGTACCCTAATCGTAACCAATACCCTAAACCGAGCCCTAACCCTAACACTAACCCTAACCCTAACCCTAACCCATACCCTACGCCGTACCCGAAGCCCTCCCCGAAACCGTACCCTAAGCTGTACCCTATGCCTAACCCTAAGCCTTACCCTAACCCTAGGCTACCCTTGACTGCTTCTGCCTCCAATAGATGTCCTAAGCACTAGTGTTTTAAGGAACAGCTTAAAAAGAGAATCCTAATGTGATTTCTTTATAATGGGTGTGTTCCTTATCTTATCCTAGTGTCTAAACTCTTCTCCATGGCTGGACCCCCAAATAATATTCCTTTACGTGCTAAGGGGTATCTATAGAGTGGGATAGGTTTAGTAACTACCCTAACCCTAACGCATACCCTAACCCTAACCGCTACCCTAAACCTAACACGTACCATAATCCTAACCCGTACCCTAAACCGAGCCCTAACCCTAACACTAACCCTAACCCTAACCCTAAGCCATACCCTACGCCGTACCCGAAGCCCTCCCCGAACCCGTACCCTAAGCCTAACCCTAAGCCTAACCCTAACCCTAGGCTACCCTTGACTGCTTCTGCCTCCAGTAGATTTCCTAAGCACTAGTGTTTTAAGGAACAGCTTAAAAAGAGAATCCTAATGTGATATCTATATAATATGTGTGTTCCTTATATTATCTTAGTGTCTAAACTCTTCTCCATGGCTGGACCCCCAAATAATATTCCTTTACCTGCTAAGGGGTATCTAGAGAGTGGGATAGGTTTAATAACTACCCTAACCCTAACGTGTACCCTAACCCTAACCCCTACCCTAACCCTAACACGTACCCTAATCCTAACCCGTACCCTAAACCGAGCCCTAACCCTAACACTAACCCTAACCCTAACCCTAAGCCATACCCTACGCCGTACCAGAAACACTCCCCGAACCCGTACCCTAAGCCGTACCCTAAGCCTAACCCTAAGCCTAACCCTAACCCTAGGCTACCCTTGACTGCTTCTGCCTCCCATAGATTTCCTATGCACTAGTGTTTTAAGGAACAGCTTAAAAAGAGAATCCTAATGTGATTTCTTTATAATGGGTGTGTTCCCTATCTTATCCTAGTGTCTAAACTCTTCTCCATGGCTGGACCCCCAAATAATATTCCTTTACGTGCTATGGGGTATCTAGAGAGTGGGATAGGTTTAATAACTACCCTAACCCTAACACGTACCCTAACCCTAACCCCTACCCTAACCCTAACACGTACCCTAATCCTAAACAGTACCCTAAACCGAGCCCTAACCCTAACACTAATCCTAACCCTAACCCTAAGCCATACCCTACGCCGTACCCGAAGCCCTCCCTGAACCCGTACCCTAAGCCGTACCCTAAGCCGTACCCTAAGCCTAACCCTAACCCTAGGCTACCCTTGACTGCTTCTGCCTCCAATAGATTTCCTAAGCACTAGTGTTTTAAGGAACAGCTTAAAAAGAGAATCCTAATGTGATTTCTTTATAATCTGTGTGTTCCTTATATTATCTTAGTGTCTAAACTCTTCTCCATGGCTGGACCCCCAAATAATATTCCTTTACGTGCTAAGGGGTATCTAGAGAGTGGGATAGGTTTAATAACTACCCTAACCCTAACGCGTACCCTAACCCTAACCCCTACCCTAACCCTAACACGTACCCTAATCCTAACCCGTACCCTAAACCGAGCCCTAACCCTAACACTAACCCTAACCCTAACCCTAACCCATACCCTACGCCGTACCTGAAGCCCACACCGAACCCGTACCCTAGGCCGTACCCTAAGCCTAACCCTAAGCCTAACCCTAACCCTAGGCTACCCTTGACTGCTTCTGCCTCCAATAGATTTCATAAGCACTAGTGTTTTAAGGAACAGCTTAAAAAGAGAATCCTAATGTGATTTCTTTATAATGGGTATGTTCCTTATCTTATCCTAGTGTCTAAACTCTTCTCCATGGCTGGACCCCCTAATAATATTTCTTTACGTGCTAAGGGGTATCTAGAGAGTGGGATAGGTTTAATAACTACCCTAACCCCTACCCTAACCCTAACACGTACCCTAATCCTAACCCGTACCCTAAACCGAGCCCTAACCCTAACACTAACCCTAACCCTAACCCTAACCCATACGCTACCCCGTACCCGAAGGCCTACCCGAACCCGTAACCTAAGTCGTACCCTAAGCCTAACCCTAAGCCTAACCCTAACCCTAGGCTACCCATGACTGCTTCTGCCTCCAATAGATTTTTAAGCACTAGTGTTTTAAGGAACAGCTTAAAAAGAGAATCCTAATGTGATTTCTTTATAATGTGCGTGTTCCTTATATTATCTTAGTGTCTAAACTCTTCTCCCTGGCTGGACCGCCAAATAATATTCCTTTACGTGCTAAGGGGTATCTAGAGAGTGGGATAGGTTTAATAACTACCCTAACCCTAACGCGTACCCTAACCCTAACCCCTACCCTAACCCTAACACGTACCCTAATCCTAACCCATAACCTAAACCGAGCCCTAACCCTAACACTAACCCTAACCCTAACCCTAACCCACACCCTACGCCGTACCCGAATAGCTCCCCTAAGCCGTACCCTAAGCCTAACCCTAAGCTTAACCCTAACCCTAGGCTACCCTTGACTGCTTCTGCCTCCAATAGATTTCCTAAGCACTAGTGTTTTAAGGAACAGCTTAAAAAGAGAATCCTAATGTGATTTCTTTATAATGGGAGTGTTCCTTATCTTTTCCTAGTGTCTAAATTCTTCTCCATGGCTGGACCCCCGAATAATATTCCTTTACGTGCTAAGGGGTATCTAGAGAGTGGGATAGGTTTAATAACTACACTAACCCTAACGCGTACCCTAACCCTAACCCCTACCCTAACCCTAACACGTAACCAATCCTAACCCGTACCGTAAACCGAACCCTAACCCTAACCCTACCCCTAACTCATACCCTACGCCATATCCGAACCCCTCCCCGAACCCGTACCCTAAGCCGTACCCTAACCCTAACCCTAAGCCTAACCCTAACCCTAGGCTACACTTGACTGCTTCTGCCTCCAATAGATTTCCTAAGCACTAGTGTTTTAAGGAACAGCTTTAAAAGAGAATCCTAATGTGATTTCTTTATAATGGGTGTGTTCCTTATCTTATCCTAGTGTCTAAACTCTTCTCCATGGCTGGACCCCCAAATAATATTCCTTTACGTGCTAAGGGGTATCTAGAGAGTGGGATAGGTTTAATAACTACCCTAACCCTAACGCGTACCCTAACCCTGACCCCTACCCTAAACCTAACACGTACCCTAATCCTAACCCGTACCCTAAATCGAGCCCTAACCCTAACACTAACCCTAACACTAACCCTACCCCATGCCCTACGCCGTACTCGAAGCCCTCCCCGAACCCGTACCCTAAGCCGTACCCTAAGCCTAACCCTAAGCCTAACCCTAACCCTAGGGTACCCTTGTCTGCTTCTGCCTCCAATAGATTTTCTAAGCACTAGTGTTTTAAGGAACAGCTAAAAAGAGAATCCTAATGTGATTTATTTATAATGGGTGTGTTCCTTATCTTATCCTAGTGTCTAAACTCTTCTCCATGGCTGGACCTCCAAATAATATTCCTTTACGTGCTAAGGGGTATCTAGAGAGTGGGATAGGTTTAATAACTACACTAACCCTAACACGTACCCTAAGCCTAACCCCTACCGTAACCCTAACACGTACCCTAATCCTAACCAATACCCTAAACCGAGCCCTAACCCTAACACTAACCCTAACCCTAACCCATATCCTACGCCGTAACCGAAGCCCTCCCCGAAACTGTACCCTAAGCCGTACCCTAAGCCTAACACTAACCCTAGGCTACCCTTGACAGCTTCTGCCTCCAATAGATTTCCTAAGCACTAGTGTTTTAAGGAACAGCTTAAAAAGAGAATCCTAATGTGATTTCTTTATAATGGGTATGTTCCTTATCTTATCCTAGTGTCTAAACTTTTCTCCATTGCTGGACCCCCAAATAATATTCCTTTACGTGCTTAGGGGTATCTAGATATTGGGATAGGTTTAATCACTACCTTAACCCTAACACGTACACTAACCCTAACCACTACCCTAACCCTAACACGTACCCTAATCCTAACCCATACCCTAAAACGAGCCCTAACCCTAACACTAACCCTAACCCTAACCCTAACCCATACCCTACGCCGTACCCGAACCCCTCCCAGAACCCGTACCCTAAGCCGTACCCTAACCCTAACCCTAAGCCTAACCCTAACCCTAGGCTACCCTTGACTGCTTCTGCCTCCAATAGATTTCCTAAGCACTAGTGTTTTAAGGAACAGCTTAAAAAGAGAATCCTAATGTGATTTCTTTATAATGTGTGTGTTCCTTATATTATCTTAGTGTCTAAACTCTTCTCCATGGCTGGACCCCCAAATAATATTCCTTTACGTGCTAAGGGGTATCTAGAGAGTGGGATAGGTTTAATAACTTCCCTAACCCTAACGCGTACCCTAACCCTAACCCCTACCCTAACCCTAACACGTACCCTAATCCTAACCCGTACCCTAAACCGAGCCCTAACCCTAACACTAACCCTAACCCTAACCCTAAGCCATACCCTACGCCGTACCAGAAACACTCCCTGAACCCGTACCCTAAGCCGTACCCTAAGCCTAACCCTAACCCTAGGCTACCCTTGACTGCTTCTGCCTCCAATAGATTTCCTAAGCACTAGTGTTTTAAGGAACAGCTTAAAAAGAGAATCCTAATGTGATTTCTTTATAATGGGTGTGTTCCTTATCTTATCCTATTGTGTAAACTCTTCTCCATGGCTGGACCCCCAAATAATATTCCTTTACGTGCTAAGGGGTATCTAGAGAGTGGGATAGGTTTAATAACTACCCTAACCCTAACGCGTACCCTAACCCTAACCACTACCCTAACCTTAACACGTACCCTAATCCTATCCCGTACACTAAACCGAGCCCTAACCCTAACACTAACCCTAACCCTAACCCTAAGCCATACCCTACGCCGTACCAGAAACACTCCCCGAACCCGTACCCTAAGCCGTACCCTAAGCCTAACCCTAAGCCTAACCCTAACCCTAGGCTACCCTTGACTGCTTCTGCCTCCCATAGATTTCCTATGCACTAGTGTTTTAAGGAACAGCTTAAAAAGAGAATCCTAATGTGATTTCTTTATAATGGGTGTGTTCCTTATCTTATCCTAGTGTCTAAACTCTTCTCCATGGCTGGACCCCCAAATAATATTCCTTTACGTGCTATGGGGTATCTAGAGAGTGGGATAGGTTTAATAACTACCCTAACCCTAACCCGTACCCTAACCCTAACCCCTACCCTAACCCTAACACGTACCCTAATCCTAAACAGTACCCTAAACCGAGCCCTAACCTAACCCTAACCCTAACCCTAACCCTAAGGCGTACCCTAACCCTAACCCCTACCGTAACCCTAACACGTACCCTAATCGTAACCAATACCCTAAACCGAGCCCTAACCCTAACACTAACCCTAACCCTAACCCTAACCCATACCCTACGCCGTACCCGAAGCCCTCCCCGAAACCGTACCCTAAGCTGTACCCTAAGCCTAACCCTAAGCCTAACCCTAACCCTAGGCTACCCTTGACTGCTTCTGCTTCCAATAGATTTCCTAAACACTAGTGTTTTAAGGAACAGCTTAAAAAGAGAATCCTAATGTGATTTCTTTATAATGTGTGTGTTCCTTATATTATCTTAGTGTCTAAACTCTTTTCCATGGATGGACCCCCAAATAATATTGCTTTACGTGCTAAGGGGTATCTAGAGAGTGGGATAGGTTTAATAACTACCCTAACCCTAACGCGTACCCTAACCCTAACCCCTACCCTAACCCTAACACGTACCCTAATCCTAACCTGTACCCTAAACCGAGCCCTAACCCTAAAACTAACCCTAACCCTAACCCTAACCCATACCCTATGCCGTACCCGAAGCCCTCCCCTAACCCATACCCAAAGCCGTACCCTAAGCCTAACCCTAAGCCTAACCCTAAACCTAGGCTACCCTTGACTGCTTCTGCCTCCAATAGATTTCCTAAGCACTAGTGTTTTAAGGAACAGCTTAAAAAGAGAATCCTAATGTGATTTCTTTATAATGTGTGTGTTTCTTATATTATCTTTGTGTCTAAACTCTTCTCCATGGCTGGACCCCCAAATAATATTCCTTTACGTGCTAAGGGGTATCTAGAGAGTGGGATAGGTTTAATAACTACCCTAACCCTAACGCGTACCCTAACCCTAACCCCTACCCTAACCCTAACACGTACCCTAATCCTAACCAGTACCCTAAACCGAGCCCTAACCCTAACCCTAACCCTAACTCATACCCTACGCCATATCCGAAACCCTCCCCGAACCCGTACCCTAAGCCGTACCCTAACCCTAACCCTAAGCCTAACCCTAACCCTAGGCTACCCTTGACTGCTTCTGCCTCCAATAGATTTCCTAAGCACTAGTGTTTTAAGGAACAGCTTAAAAAGAGAATCCTAATGTGATTTCTTTATAATGGGTGTGTTCCTTATCTTATCCTAGTGTCTAAACTTTTCTCCATGGATGGACCCCCAAATAATATTGCTTTACGTGCTAAGGGGTATCTAGAGAGTGGGATAGATTTAATAACTACCCTAACCCTAATGCGTACCCTAACCCTAACCCCTACCCTAACCCTAACACGTACCCTAATCCTAACCTGTACCCTAAACCGAACCCTAACCCTAACACTAACCCTAACCCTTACCCTAACCCATACCCTACGCCGTACCCGAAGCCCTCCCCGAACCCGTACCCAAAGCCGTACCCAAAGCCTAACCCTAAGCCTAACCCTAACCCTAGGCTACACTTGACTGCTTCTGCCTCCAATAGATTTCCTAAGCACTAGTGTTTTAAGGAACAGCTTAAAAAGAGAATCCTAATGTGATTTCTTTATAATGTGTGTGTTCCTTATAGCATGTTACTGTCTAAACTCTTCTCCATGGCTGGACCCCCAAATAATATTCCTTTACGTGCTAAGGGGTATCTAGAGAGTTGGATAGGTTTAATAACTACCCTAACCCTAACGCGTACCCTAACCCTAACCCGTACCCTAACCCTAACACGTACCCTAATCCTAACCCGTACCCTAAACGGAGCCCAACCCTAACACTAACCCTAACCCTAACCCTAACCCATACCCTACGCCGTACCCGAAGCCCTCCCCGAACCCGTACCCTAAGCCGTACCCTAAGCCTAACCATAAGCCTAACCCTAACCCTAGGCTACCCTTGACTGCTTCTGCTTCCAATAGATTTTCTAACTATTAGTGTTTTAAGGAACAGCTTAAAAAGAGAATCCTAATGTGATTTCTTTATAATGGGTGTGTTCCTTATCTTATCCTAGTGTCTAAACTCTTCTCCATGGCTGGACCCCCAAATAATATTCCTTTACGTGCTAAGGGGTATCTAGAGAGTGGGATAGGTTTAATAACTACCCTAACCCTAACGCGTACCCTAACCCTAACCCCTACCCTAACACTAACACGTACCCTAATCCTAACCCGTACCCTAAACCGAGCCCTAACCCTAACACTAACCCTAACCCTAACCCTAACCCGTACCCTACGCCGTACCCGAAGCCCTCCCAGAACCCGTACCCTAAGCCGTACCCTAAGCCTAACCCTAAGCCTAACCCTAACCCGAGGCTACCCTTGACTGCTTCTGCCTCCAAAACGTTTTCTAAGCACTAGTGTTTTAAGGAACAGCTTAAAAAGAGAATCCTAATGTGATTTCTTTATAATGGGAGTGTTCCTTATCTTTTCCTAGTGTCTAAATTCTTCTCCATGGCTGGACCCCCAAATAATATTCCTTTACGTGCTAAGGGGTATCTAGAGAGTGGGATAGGTTTAATAACTACACTAACCCTAACGCGTACCCTAACCCTAACCCCTACCCTAACCCTAACACGTAACCAATCCTAACCCGTACCCTAAACCGAACCCTAACCCTAACCCTAACCCTAACTCATACCCTACGCCATATCCGAACCCCTCCCCGAACCCGTACCCTAAGCCGTACCCTAACCCTAACCCTAAGCCTAACCCTAACCCTAGGCTACACTTGACTGCTTCTGCCTCCAATAGATTTCCTAAGCACTAGTGTTTTAAGGAACAGCTTTAAAAGAGAATCCTAATGTGATTTCTTTATAATGGGTGTGTTCCTTATCTTATCCTAGTGTCTAAACTCTTCTCCATGGCTGGACCCCCAAATAATATTCCTTTACGTGCTAAGGGGTATCTAGAGAGTGGGATAGGTTTAATAACTACCCTAACCCTAACGCGTACCCTAACCCTGACCCCTACCCTAAACCTAACACGTACCCTAATCCTAACCCGTACCCTAAATCGAGCCCTAACCCTAACACTAACCCTAACACTAACCCTACCCCATGCCCTACGCCGTACTCGAAGCCCTCCCCGAACCCGTACCCTAAGCCGTACCCTAAGCCTAACCCTAAGCCTAACCCTAACCCTAGGGTACCCTTGTCTGCTTCTGCCTCCAATAGATTTTCTAAGCACTAGTGTTTTAAGGAACAGCTAAAAAGAGAATCCTAATGTGATTTATTTATAATGGGTGTGTTCCTTATCTTATCCTAGTGTCTAAACTCTTCTCCATGGCTGGACCTCCAAATAATATTCCTTTACGTGCTAAGGGGTATCTAGAGAGTGGGATAGGTTTAATAACTACACTAACCCTAACACGTACCCTAAGCCTAACCCTTTACCGTAACCCTAACACGTACCCTAATCCTAACCAATACCCTAAACCGAGCCCTAACCCTAACACTAACCCTAACCCTAACCCATATCCTACGCCGTAACCGAAGCCCTCCCCGAAACCGTACCCTAAGCCGTACCCTAAGCCTAACACTAACCCTAGGCTACCCTTGACAGCTTCTGCCTCCAATAGATTTCCTAAGCACTAGTGTTTTAAGGAACAGCTTAAAAAGAGAATCCTAATGTGATTTCTTTATAATGGGTATGTTCCTTATCTTATCCTAGTGTCTAAACTTTTCTCCATGGCTGGACCCCCAAATAATATTCCTTTACGTGCTTAGGGGTATCTAGATATTGGGATAGGTTTAATCACTACCTTAACCCTAACACGTACACTAACCCTAACCACTACCCTAACCCTAACACGTACCCTAATCCTAACCCATACCCTAAAACGAGCCCTAACCCTAACACTAACCCTAACCCTAACCCTAACCCATACCCTACGCCGTACCCGAACCCCTCCCAGAACCCGTACCCTAAGCCGTACCCTAACCCTAACCCTAAGCCTAACCCTAACCCTAGGCTACCCTTGACTGCTTCTGCCTCCAATAGATTTCCTAAGCACTAGTGTTTTAAGGAACAGCTTAAAAAGAGAATCCTAATGTGATTTCTTTATAATGTGTGTGTTCCTTATATTATCTTAGTGTCTAAACTCTTCTCCATGGCTGGACCCCCAAATAATATTCCTTTACGTGCTAAGGGGTATCTAGAGAGTGGGATAGGTTTAATAACTTCCCTAACCCTAACGCGTACCCTAACCCTAACCCCTACCCTAACCCTAACACGTACCCTAATCCTAACCCGTACCCTAAACCGAGCCCTAACCCTAACACTAACCCTAACCCTAACCCTAAGCCATACCCTACGCCGTACCAGAAACACTCCCTGAACCCGTACCCTAAGCCGTACCCTAAGCCTAACCCTAACCCTAGGCTACCCTTGACTGCTTCTGCCTCCAATAGATTTCCTAAGCACTAGTGTTTTAAGGAACAGCTTAAAAAGAGAATCCTAATGTGATTTCTTTATAATGGGTGTGTTCCTTATCTTATCCTATTGTGTAAACTCTTCTCCATGGCTGGACCCCCAAATAATATTCCTTTACGTGCTAAGGGGTATCTAGAGAGTGGGATAGGTTTAATAACTACCCTAACCCTAACGCGTACCCTAACCCTAACCACTACCCTAACCTTAACACGTTCCCGTAATCCTATCCCGTACACTAAACCGAGCCCTAACCCTAACACTAACCCTAACCCTAACCCTAAGCCATACCCTACGCCGTACCAGAAACACTCCCCGAACCCGTACCCTAAGCCGTACCCTAAGCCTAACCCTAAGCCTAACCCTAACCCTAGGCTACCCTTGACTGCTTCTGCCTCCCATAGATTTCCTATGCACTAGTGTTTTAAGGAACAGCTTAAAAAGAGAATCCTAATGTGATTTCTTTATAATGGGTGTGTTCCTTATCTTATCCTATTGTGTAAACTCTTCTCCATGGCTGGACCCCCAAATAATATTCCTTTACGTGCTAAGGGGTATCTAGAGAGTGGGATAGGTTTAATAACTACCCTAACCCTAACGCGTACCCTAACCCTAACCCCTACCCTAACCCTAACACGTACCCTAATCCTAAACAGTACCCTAAACCGAGCCCTAACCCTAACCCTAACCCTAACCCTAACCCTAACCCTAACCCTAAGGCGTACCCTAACCCTAACCCCTACTGTAACCCTAACACGTACCCTAATCGTAACCAATACCCTAAACCGAGCCCTAACCCTAACACTAACCCTAACCCTAACCCTAACCCATACCCTACGCCGTACACGAAGCCCTCCCCGAAACCGTACCCTAAGCTGTACCCTAAGCCTAACCCTAAGCCTAACCCTAACCCTAGGCTACCCTTGACTGCTTCTGCTTCCAATAGATTTCCTAAACACTAGTGTTTTAAGGAACAGCTTAAAAAGAGAATCCTAATGTGATTTCTTTATAATGTGTGTGTTCCTTATATTATCTTAGTGTCTAAACTCTTCTCCATGGATGGACCCCCAAATAATATTGCTTTACGTGCTAAGGGGTATCTAGAGAGTGGGATAGGTTTAATAACTACCCTAACCCTAACGCGTACCCTAACCCTAACCCCTACCCTAACCCTAACACGTACCCTAATCCTAACCTGTACCCTAAACCGAGCCCTAACCCTAAAACTAACCCTAACCCTAACCCTAACCCATACCCTATGCCGTACCCGAAGCCCTCCCCTAACCCATACCCAAAGCCGTACCCTAAGCCTAACCCTAAGCCTAACCCTAAACCTAGGCTACCCTTGACTGCTTCTGCCTCCAATAGATTTCCTAAGCACTAGTGTTTTAAGGAACAGCTTAAAAAGAGAATCCTAATGTGATTTCTTTATAATGTGTGTGTTTCTTATATTATCTTTGTGTCTAAACTCTTCTCCATGGCTGGACCCCCAAATAATATTCCTTTACGTGCTAAGGGGTATCTAGAGAGTGGGATAGGTTTAATAACTACCCTAACCCTAACGCGTACCCTAACCCTAACCCCTACCCTAACCCTAACACGTACCCTAATCCTAACCAGTACCCTAAACCGAGCCCTAACCCTAACCCTAACCCTAACTCATACCCTACGCAATATCCGAAACCCTCCCCAAACCCGTACCCTAAGCCGTACCCTAACCCTAACCCTAAGCCTAACCCTAACCCTAGGCTACCCTTGACTGCTTCTGCCTCCCATAGATTTCCTAAGCACTAGTGTTTTATGGAACAGCTTAAAAAGAGAATCCTAATGTGATTTCTTTATAATGGGTGTGTTCCTTATTTTATCCTAGTGTCTAAACTCTTCTCCATGCCTGGACACCCAAATAATATTCCTTTACGTGCTATGGGGTATCTAGAGAGTGGGATAGGTTTAATAACTACCCTAACCCTAACGCGTACCCTAACCCTAACCCCTACCCTAACCCTAACACGTACCCTAATCCTAAACAGTAACCTAAACCGAGCCCTAACCCTAACACTAACCCTAACCCTAACCCTAACCCATACCCTACGCCGTACCCGAAGCCCTCCCTGAACCCGTACCCTAAGCCGTACCCTAAGCCTAACCCTAAGCCTAACCCTAACCCTAGGCTACCCTTGACTGCTTCTGCTTCCAATAGATTTCCTAAGCACTAGTGTTTTAAGGAACAGCTTAAAAAGAGAATCCTAATGTGATATCTTTATAATAGGTGTGTTCCTTATATTATCTTAGTGTCTAAACTCTTCTCCATGGCTGGACCCCCAAATAATATTCCTTTACGTGCTAAGGGGTATCTAGAGAGTGGGATAGGTTTAATAACTACCCTAACCCTAACGCGTACCCTAACCCTAACCGCTACCCTAACACTAACACGTACCCTAATCCTAACCCGTACCCTTAACCGAGCCCTAACCCTAACACTAACCCTAACCCTAACCCTAAGCCATACCCTACGCCGTACCAGAAACACTCCCTGAACCCGTACCCTAAACCGTACCCTAATCCTAACACTAACCCTAGGCTACCCTTGACTGCTTCTGCCTCCCATAGATTTCCTATGCACTAGTGTTTTAAGGAACAGCTGAAAAAGAGAATCCTAATGTGATTTCTTTATAATGGGTGTGTTCCTTATCTTATACTAGTGTCTAAACTCTTCTCCATGGCTGGACCCCCAAATAATATTCCTTTACGTGCTAAGGGGTATCTAGAGAGTGGGATAGGTTTAATAACTACCCTAACCCTAACACGTACCCTAACCCTAACCCCTACGCTAACCCTAACATGTACCCTAATCCTAAACAGTACCTTAAACCGAGCCCTAACCCTAACCCTAACCCTAACCCATACCCTACGCCGTACCCGAAGCCCTCCCTGAACCCGTACCCTAAGCCGTACCCTAAGCCTAACCCTAAGCCTAACCCTAACCCTAGGCTACCCTTGACTGCTTCTGCCTCCAATAGATTTCCTAAGCACTAGTGTTTTAAGGAACAGCTTAAAAAGAGAATCCTAATGTGATTTCTTTATAATGGGTGTGTTCCTTATATTATCTTAGTGTCTAAACTCTTCTCCATGGCTGGACCCCCAAATAATATTCCTTTACGTGCTAAGGGGTATCTAGATAGTGGGATAGGTTTAATAACTACCCTAACCCTAACGCGTACCCTAACCCTAACCCCTACCCTATCCCTAACACGTACCCTAATCCTAACCCGTACCCTAAACCGAGCCCTAACCCTAACACTAACCCAAACCCTAACCCTAAGCCATACCCTACGCCGTACACGAAGCCCTCCCCGAACCCGTACCCTAAGCCGTACCCTAAGCCTAACACTAACCCTAGGCTACCCTTGACAGCTTCTGCCTCCAATAGATTTCCTAAGCACTAGTGTTTTAAGGAACAGCTTAAAAAGAGAATCCTAATGTGATTTCTTTATAATGGGTATGTTCCTTATCTTATCCTAGTGTCTAAACTTTTCTCCATTGCTGGACCCCCAAATAATATTCCTTTACGTGCTTAGGGGTATCTAGATATTGGGATAGGTTTAATCACTACCTTAACCCTAACACGTACACTAACCCTAACCACTACCCTAACCCTAACACGTACCCTAATCCTAACCCATACCCTAAAACGAGCCCTAACCCTAACACTAACCCTAACCCTAACCCTAACCCATACCCTACGCCGTACCCGAACCCCTCCCAGAACCCGTACCCTAAGCCGTACCCTAACCCTAACCCTAAGCCTAACCCTAACCCTAGGCTACCCTTGACTGCTTCTGCCTCCAATAGATTTCCTAAGCACTAGTGTTTTAAGGAACAGCTTAAAAAGAGAATCCTAATGTGATTTCTTTATAATGTGTGTGTTCCTTATATTATCTTAGTGTCTAAACTCTTCTCCATGGCTGGACCCCCAAATAATATTCCTTTACGTGCTAAGGGGTATCTAGAGAGTGGGATAGGTTTAATAACTTCCCTAACCCTAACGCGTACCCTAACCCTAACCCCTACCCTAACCCTAACACGTACCCTAATCCTAACCCGTACCCTAAACCGAGCCCTAACCCTAACACTAACCCTAACCCTAACCCTAAGCCATACCCTACGCCGTACCAGAAACACTCCCTGAACCCGTACCCTAAGCCATACCCTAAGCCTAAACCTAACCCTAGGCTACCCTTGACTGCTTCTGCCTCCAATAGATTTCCTAAGCACTAGTGTTTTAAGGAACAGCTTAAAAAGAGAATCCTAATGTGATTTCTTTATAATGGGTGTGTTCCTTATCTTATCCTATTGTGTAAACTCTTCTCCATGGCTGGACCCCCAAATAATATTCCTTTACGTGCTAAGGGGTATCTAGAGAGTGGGATAGGTTTAATAACTACCCTAACCCTAACGCGTACCCTAACCCTAACCACTACCCTAACCTTAACACGTACCCTAATCCTATCCCGTACACTAAACCGAGCCCTAACCCTAACACTAACCCTAACCCTAACCCTAAGCCATACCCTACGCCGTACCAGAAACACTCCCCGAACCCGTACCCTAAGCCGTACCCTAAGCCTAACCCTAAGCCTAACCCTAACCCTAGGCTACCCTTGACTGCTTCTGCCTCCCATAGATTTCCTATGCACTAGTGTTTTAAGGAACAGCTTAAAAAGAGAATCCTAATGTGATTTCTTTATAATGGGTGTGTTCCTTATCTTATCCTAGTGTCTAAACTCTTCTCCATGGCTGGACCCCCAAATAATATTCCTTTACGTGCTATGGGGTATCTAGAGAGTGGGATAGGTTTAATAACTACCCTAACCCTAACCCGTACCCTAACCCTAACCCCTACCCTAACCCTAACACGTACCCTAATCCTAAACAGTACCCTAAACCGAGCCCTAACCCTAACCCTAACCCTAACCCTAACCCTAACCCTAACCCTAAGGCGTACCCTAACCCTAACCCCTACTGTAACCCTAACACGTACCCTAATCGTAACCAATACCCTAAACCGAGCCCTAACCCTAACACTAACCCTAACCCTAACCCTAACCCATACCCTACGCCGTACACGAAGCCCTCCCCGAAACCGTACCCTAAGCTGTACCCTAAGCCTAACCCTAAGCCTAACCCTAACCCTAGGCTACCCTTGACTGCTTCTGCTTCCAATAGATTT
Source organism: Balaenoptera physalus (assembly GCF_965194825.1). NCBI lineage: Eukaryota > Metazoa > Chordata > Mammalia > Artiodactyla > Balaenopteridae > Balaenoptera > Balaenoptera physalus. The sequence continues at coordinate 82,048,880 of NC_138899.1, read as the reverse complement.
CCTAAACACTAGTGTTTTAAGGAACAGCTTAAAAAGAGAATCCTAATGTGATTTCTTTATAATGTGTGTGTTCCTTATATTATCTTAGTGTCTAAACTCTTCTCCATGGATGGACCCCCAAATAATATTGCTTTACGTGCTAAGGGGTATCTAGAGAGTGGGATAGGTTTAATAACTACCCTAACCCTAACGCGTACCCTAACCCTAACCCCTACCCTAACCCTAACACGTACCCTAATCCTAACCTGTACCCTAAACCGAGCCCTAACCCTAAAACTAACCCTAACCCTAACCCTAACCCATACCCTATGCCGTACCCGAAGCCCTCCCCTAACCCATACCCAAAGCCGTACCCTAAGCCTAACCCTAAGCCTAACCCTAAACCTAGGCTACCCTTGACTGCTTCTGCCTCCAATAGATTTCCTAAGCACTAGTGTTTTAAGGAACAGCTTAAAAAGAGAATCCTAATGTGATTTCTTTATAATGTGTGTGTTTCTTATATTATCTTTGTGTCTAAACTCTTCTCCATGGCTGGACCCCCAAATAATATTCCTTTACGTGCTAAGGGGTATCTAGAGAGTGGGATAGGTTTAATAACTACCCTAACCCTAACGCGTACCCTAACCCTAACCCCTACCCTAACCCTAACACGTACCCTAATCCTAACCAGTACCCTAAACCGAGCCCTAACCCTAACCCTAACCCTAACTCATACCCTACGCCATATCCGAAACCCTCCCCGAACCCGTACCCTAAGCCGTACCCTAACCCTAACCCTAAGCCTAACCCTAACCCTAGGCTACCCTTGACTGCTTCTGCCTCCCATAGATTTCCTAAGCACTAGTGTTTTAAGGAACAGCTTAAAAAGAGAATCCTAATGTGATTTCTTTATAATGGGTGTGTTCCTTATTTTATCCTAGTGTCTAAACTCTTCTCCATGCCTGGACACCCAAATAATATTCCTTTACGTGCTATGGGGTATCTAGAGAGTGGGATAGGTTTAATAACTACCCTAACCCTAACGCGTACCCTAACCCTAACCCCTACCCTAACCCTAACACGTACCCTAATCCTAAACAGTAACCTAAACCGAGCCCTAACCCTAACACTAACCCTAACCCTAACCCTAACCCATACCCTACGCCGTACCCGAAGCCCTCCCTGAACCCGTACCCTAAGCCGTACCCTAAGCCTAACCCTAAGCCTAACCCTAACCCTAGGCTACCCTTGACTGCTTCTGCTTCCAATAGATTTCCTAAGCACTAGTGTTTTAAGGAACAGCTTAAAAAGAGAATCCTAATGTGATATCTTTATAATAGGTGTGTTCCTTATATTATCTTAGTGTCTAAACTCTTCTCCATGGCTGGACCCCCAAATAATATTCCTTTACGTGCTAAGGGGTATCTAGAGAGTGGGATAGGTTTAATAACTACCCTAACCCTAACGCGTACCCTAACCCTAACCGCTACCCTAACACTAACACGTACCCTAATCCTAACCCGTACCCTTAACCGAGCCCTAACCCTAACACTAACCCTAACCCTAACCCTAAGCCATACCATGCGCCGTACCAGAAACACTCCCTGAACCCGTACCCTAAGCCGTACCCTAATCCTAACCCTAACCCTAGGCTACCCTTGACTGCTTCTGCCTCCCATAGATTTCCTATGCACTAGTGTTTTAAGGAACAGCTGAAAAAGAGAATCCTAATGTGATTTCTTTATAATGGGTGTGTTCCTTATCTTATACTAGTGTCTAAACTCTTCTCCATGGCTGGACCCCCAAATAATATTCCTTTACGTGCTATGGGGTATGTAGAGAGTGGGATAGGTTTAATAACTACCCTAACCCTAACACGTACCCTAACCCTAACCCCTACGCTAACCCTAACATGTACCCTAATCCTAAACAGTACCTTAAACCGAGCCCTAACCCTAACACTAACCCTAACCCTAACCCTAACCCATACCCTACGCCGTACCCGAAGCCCTCCCTGAACCCGTACCCTAAGCCGTACCCTAAGCCTAACCCTAAGCCTAACCCTAACCCTAGGCTACCCTTGACTGCTTCTGCCTCCAATAGATTTCCTAAGCAATAGTGTTTTAAGGAACAGCTTAAAAAGAGAATCCTAATGTGATTTCTTTATAATGGGTGTGTTCCTTATATTATCTTAGTGTCTAAACTCTTCTCCATGGCTGGACCCCCAAATAATATTCCTTTACGTGCTAAGGGGTATCTAGATAGTGGGATAGGTTTAATAACTACCCTAACCCTAACGCGTACCCTAACCCTAACCCCTACCCTATCCCTAACACGTACCCTAATCCTAACCCGTACCCTAAACCGAGCCCTAACCCTAACACTAACCCAAACCCTAACCCTAAGCCATACCCTACGCCGTACACGAAGCCCTCCCCGAACCCGTACCCTAAGCCGTACCCTAAGCCTAACCCTAAGCCTAACCCTAACCCTAGGCTACCCTTGACTGCTTCTGCCTCCAATAGATTTCCTAAGCACTAGTGTTTTAAGGAACAGCTTAAAAAGAGAATCCTAATGTGATATCTTTATAATATGTGTGTTCCTTATATTATCTTAGTGTCTAAACTCTTCTCCATGGCTGGACCCCCAAATAATATTCCTTTACCTGCTAAGGGGTATCTAGAGAGTGGGATAGGTTTAATAACTACCCTAACCCTAACGCGTACCCTAACCCTAACCCCTACCCTAACCCTAACATGTACCCTAATCCTAACCCGTACCCTAAACCGAGCCCTAACCCTAACACTAACCCTAACCCTAACCCTAAGCCATACCCTACGCCGTACCAGAAACACTCCCCGAACCCGTACCCTAAGCCGTACCCTAAGCCTAACCCTAAGCCTAACCCTAACCCTAGGCTACCCTTGACTGCTTCTGCCTCCCATAGATTTCCTATGCACTAGTGTTTTAAGGAACAGCTTAAAAAGAGAATCCTAATGTGATTTCTTTATAATGGGTGTGTTCCTTATCTTATCCTAGTGTCTAAACTCTTCTCCATGGCTGGACCCCCAAATAATATTCCTTTACGTGCTATGGGGTATCTAGAGAGTGGGATAGGTTTAATAACTACCCTAACCCTAACACGTACCCTAACCCTAACCCCTACCCTAACCCTAACACGTACCCTAATCCTAAACCGTACCCTAAACCGAGCCCTAACCCTAACACTAACCCTAACCCTAACCCTAAGCCATACCCTACGCCGTACCCGAAGCCCTCCCTGAACCCGTACCCTAAGCCGTACCCTAAGCCTAACCCTAAGCCTAACCCTAACCCTAGGCTACCCTTGACTGCTTCTGCCTCCAATAGATTTCCTAAGCACTAGTGTTTTAAGGAACAGCTTAAAAAGAGAATCCTAATGTGATTTCTTTATAATCTGTGTGTTCCTTATATTATCTTAGTGTCTAAACTCTTCTCCATGGCTGGACCCCCAAATAATATTCCTTTACGTGCTAAGGGGTATCTAGAGAGTGGGATAGGTTTAATAACTACCCTAACCCTAACGCGTACCCTAACCCTAACCCCTACCCTAACCCTAACACGTACCCTAATCCTAACCCGTACCCTAAACCGAGCCCTAACCCTAACACTAACCCTAACCCTAACCCTAACCCATACCCTACGCCGTACCTGAAGCCCTCCCCGAACCCGTACCCTAAGCCGTACCCTAAGCCTAACCCTAAGCCTAACCCTAACCCTAGGCTACCCTTGACTGCTTCTGCCTCCAATAGATTTCCTAAGCACTAGTGTTTTAAGGAACAGCTTAAAAAGAGAATCCTAATGTGATTTCTTTATAATGGGTGTGTTCCTTATCTTATCCTAGTGTCTAAACTCTTCTCCATGGCTGGACCTCCTAATAATATTTCTTTACGTGCTAAGGGGTATCTAGAGAGTGGGATAGGTTTAATAACTACCCTAACCCTAACGCGTACCCTAACCCTAACCCCTACCCTAAACCTAACACGTACCAGAATCCTAACCCGTACCCTAAACCGAGCCCTAACCCTAACACTAACCCTAACCCTAACCCTAAACCATACCCTACGCCGTACTCGAAGCCCTCCCCGAACCTGTACCCTAACCCGTACCCTAAGCATAACCCTAAGCCTAACCCTAACCCTAGGCTACCCTTGACTTCTTCTGCCTCCAATAGATTTCCTAAGCACTAGTGTTTTAAGGAACAGCTTAAAAAGAGAATCCTAATGTGATTTCTTTATAATGGGTGTGTTCCTTATTTTATCCTAGTGTCTAAACTCTTCTCCATGCCTGGACACCCAAATAATATTCCTTTACGTGCTATGGGGTATCTAGAGAGTGGGATAGGTTTAATAACTACCCTAACCCTAACGCGTACCCTAACCCTAACCCCTACCCTAACCCTAACACGTACCCTAATCCTAAACAGTACCCTAAACCGAGCCCTAACCCTAAAACTAACCCTAACCCTAACCCTAACCCATACCCTACGCCATACCCGAAGCCCTCCCTGAACCCGTACCCTAAGCCGTACCCTAAGCCTAACCCTAAGCCTAACCCTAACCCTAGGCTACCCTTGACTGCTTCTGCTTCCAATAGATTTCCTAAGCACTAGTGTTTTAAGGAACAGCTTAAAAAGAGAATCCTAATGTGATATCTTTATAATGTGTGTGTTCCTTATATTATCTTAGTGTCTAAACTCTTCTCCATGGCTGGACCCCCAAATAATATTCCTTTACATGCTAAGGGGTATCTAGAGAGTGGGATAGGTTTAATAACTACCCTAACCCTAACGCGTACCCTAACCCTAACCCCTACCCTAACCCTAACACGTACCCTAATCCTAACCCGTACCCTAAACCGAGCCCTAACCCTAACACTAACCCTAATCCTAACCCTAAGCCATACCCTACGCCGTACCAGAAACACTCCCCGAACCCGTACCCTAAGCCGTACCCTAAGCCTAACCCGAAGCCTAACCCTAACCCTAGGCTACCCTTGACTGCTTCTGCCTCCCATAAATTTCCTATGCACTAGTGTTTTAAGGAACAGCTTAAAAAGAGAATCCTAATGTGATTTCTTTATAATGGGTGTGTTCCTTATCTTATCCTAGTGTCTAAACTCTTCTCCATGGCTGGACCCCCAAATAAAATTCCTTTACGTGCTATGGGGTATCTAGAGAGTGGGATAGGTTTAATAACTACCCTAACCTTAACACGTACCCTAACCCTAACCCCTACCCTAACCCTAACACGTACCCTAATCCTAAACAGTACCCTAAACCGAGCCCTAACCCTAACACTAACCCTAACCCTAACCCTAAGCCATACCCTACGCCGTACCAGAAACACTCCCCGAACCCGTACCCTAAGCCGTACCCTAAGCCTAACCCTAAGCCTAACCCTAACCCTAGGCTACCCTTGACTGCTTCTGCCTCCAATAGAATTCCTAAGCATTACTGTTTTAAGGAACAGCTTAAAAAGAGAATCCTAATGTGATTTCTTTATAATGGGTGTGTTCCTTATCTTATCCTAGTGTCTAAACTCTTCTCCATGGCTGGACCCCCAAATAATATTCCTTTACGTGCTAAGGGGTATCTAGAGAGTGGGATAGGTTTAATAACTACCCTAACCCTAACGCGTGCCCTAATCCTAACCCCTACCCTAACCCTAACACGTACGCTAATCCTAAACCGTACCCTAAACCGAGCCCTAAACCTAACACTAACCCTAACACTAAGCCTAACCCATACCCTACGCCATACCAGAAGCCCTCCCCGAACCCGTACCCTAAGCCGTACCCTAAGCCTAACCCTAACCCTATCCTTAACCCTAGGCTACCCTTGACTGCTTCTGCCTCCAATAGATTTCCTATGCACTTGTGTTTTAAGGAACAGCTTAAAAAGAGAATCCTAATGTGATTTCTTTATACTGTGTGTGTTCCTTATCTTATCCTAGTGTCTAAACTCTTCTCCATGGCTGGACCCCCAAATAATATTACTTTACGTGCTAAGGGGTATCTAGAGAGTGGGATAGGTTTAATAACTACCCTAACCCTAAAGCGTACCCTAAACCTAACCCCTACCCTAACCCTAACACGTACCCTAATCCTAACCGGTACCCTAAACCGAGCCCTGTCCCTAACACTAACCCTAACCCTAACCCATACCCTACGCCGTACCCGAAGCCTAACCCTAAGCCTAACCCTAACCCTAGGCTACCCTTGACTGCTTCTGCCTCCAATACATTTCCTAAGCACTAGTGTTTTAATGAACAGCTTAAAAAGAGAATCCTAATGTGATTTCTTTATACTGTGTGTTCCTTATATTATCTTAGTGTCTAAACTCTTCTCCATGGCTGGACGCCCAAATAATATTCCTTTACGTGCTAAGGGGTATCTAGACAGTGGGATAGGTTTAATAACTACCCTAACCCTAACGCGTACCCTAACCCAAACCCCTACCCTAACCCTAACACGTACCCTAATCCTAACCCGTACCCTAAACCGAGCCCTAACCCTAACACTAACCCTAACCCTAACCCATACCCTACGCCGTACCCGAAGCCCGCCCCGAACCCGTACCCTAAGCCGTACCCTAAGCCTAACCATAAGCCTAAACCTAACCCTAGGCTACCCTTGACTGCTTCTGCCTCCAATAGATTTCCTAAGCACTAGTGTTTTAAGGAACAGCTTAAACAGAGAATCCTAATGTGATTTCTTTATAATGGGTGTGTTCCTTATCTTATCCTAGTGTCTAAACTCTTCTCCATGGCTGGACCCACAAATAATATTCCTTTACGTGCTAAGGGGTATCTAGAGAGTGGGATAGGTTTAATAACTACCCTAACCCTAACGCGTACCCTAACCGTAACCCCTACCCTAACCCTAACACGTACCCTAATCCTAACCCGTACCCTAAACCGAGCCCTAACCCTAACACTAACCCTAACCCTAACCCTACCCATACCCTACGCCGTACCCAAACACCTCCCCGAACCCGTACCCTAAGCCGTACCCTAAGCTTAACCCTAAGCCTAACCCTAACCCTAGGCTACCCTTGACTGCTTCTGCCTCCAATAGATTTCCTAAGCACTAGTGTTTTAAGGAACAGCTTAAAAAAAGAATCCTAATGTGATTTCTTTATAATGGGTGTGTTCCTTATCTTATCCTAGTGTCTAAACTCTTCTCCATGGCTGGACCCCCAAATAATATTCCTTTACGTGCTAAGGGGTATCTAGAGAGTGGGATAGGTTTAATAACTACCCTAACCCTAAAGCGTACCCTAACCCTAACCCCTACCCTAACCCTAACACGTACCCTAATCCTAACCCGTACCCTAAACCGAGCCCTAACCCTAACACTAACCCCTAACATAACCCTAACACGTACCCTAAACCTATCCGGTACCCTAAACCTAGCCCTAACCTTAACATTAACCCTAACCCTAACCCATACACTACGCCGTACCCGAAGCCCTCCCCGAAGCCATACCCTAAGCCGTACCCTAAGCCTAAACCTAAGCCTAACCCTAACCCTAGGCTACCCTTGAATGCTTCTGCCTCCAATAGATTTCCTGAACACTAGTGTTTTAAGGAACAGCTTAAAAAGAGAATCCTAATGTGATTTCTTTATTATGGGTGTGTTTCTTATCTTATCCTAGGGTCTAAACTCTTCTCCATGGCTCGACCCCCAAATAATATTCCTTTACGTGCTAAGGGGTATCTAGAGAGTGGGATAGGTTTAATAACTACCCTAACCCTAATGCGTACCCTAACCCTAAACCCTACCCTAAACATAACACATACCCTAATCCTAACCCGTACCCTAAACGGAGCCCTAACTCTAACACTAACCCAAACACTAACCCTAACCCATACCCTACGCCGTACCCGAACCCCTCCCCGAACCCGTACCCTAAGCCGTACCCTAAGCCTAACCCCAAGCCTAACCCTAACCCTAGGCTACCCTTGACTGCTTCTGCCTCCAATAGATTTCCTAAGCACTAGTGTTTTAAGGAACAGCTTAAAAAGAGAATCCTAATGTGATTTCTTTATAATGTGTGTGTTCCTTATATTATCTTAGTGTCTAAACTCTTCCCCATGGATGGACCCCCAAATAATATTGCTTTACGTGCTAAGGGGTATCTAGAGAGTGGGGTAGGTTTAATATCTACCCTAACCCTAACGCGTACCCTAAAAATAACCCCTACCCTAACCCTAACACGTACCCTAATCCTAACCTGTACCCTAAACCGAGACCTAACCCTAACACTAACCCTAACCCTAACCCATACCCTACGCCGTACCCGAAGCCCTCCCCGAACCCGTACCCTAAGCCGTACCCTAAGCCTAACCCTAACCCTAGGCTACACTTGACTGCTTCTGCCTCCACTAGATTTCCTATGCACTAGTGTTTTAAGGAACAGCTTAAAAAGAGAATCCTAATGTGATTTCTTTATAATGGGTGTGTTCCTTATCGTATCCTAGTGTCTAAACTCTTCTCCATGGCTGGACCCCCAAATAATATTCCTTTACGTGCTATGGTGTATATAGAGAGTGGGATAGGTTTAATAACTACCCTAACCCTAACACGTACCCTAACCCTAACCCCTACCCTAACCCTAACACGTACCCTAATCCTAACCCGTACCCTAAACCGAGCCCTAACCCTATCACTAACCCTAACCCTAACCCTAAGCCATACCCTACGCCGTACACGAAGCCCTCCCCGAACCCGTACCCTAAAACGTACCTTAAGCCTAACCCTAAGCCTAACCCTAACCCTAGGCTACCCTTGACTGCTTCTGCCTCCAATAGATTTCCTAAGCACTAGTGTTTTAAGGAACAGCTTAAAAAGAGAATCCTAATGTGATATCTTTATAATGGGTGTGTTCCTTATATTATCTTAGTGTCTAAACTCTTCTCCATGGCTGGACCCCCAAATAATATTCCTTTACCTGCTAAGGGGTATCTAGAGAGTGGGATAGGTTTAATAACTACCCTAACCCTAACGCGTACCCTAACCCTAACCCCTACCCTAACCCTAACACGTACCCTAATCCTAACCCGTACCCTAAACCGAGCCCTAACCCTAACACTACCCCTAACCCTAACCCTAAGCCATACCCTACGCCGTACCAGAAACACTCCCCAAACCCGTACCCTAAGCCTAACCCTAAGCCTAACCCTAACCCTAGGCTACCCTTGACTGCTTCTGCCTCCAGTAGATTTCCTAAGCACTAGTGTTTTAAGGAACAGCTTAAAAAGAGAATCCTAATGTGATTTCTTTATAATGGGTGTGTTCCTTATCTTATCCTAGTGTCTAAACTCTTCTCCATGGCTGGACCCCCAAATAATATTCCTTTACGTGCTAAGGGGTATCTAGAGAGTGGGATAGGTTTAATAACTACCCTAACCCTAACGCGTACCCTAACCCTAACCCCTATCCTAACCCTTACCCTAAACCGAGCCCTAACCCTAACACTAACCCTAACCCTAACCCTAACCCATACCCTACGCCATATCCGAAGCCCTCCCCGAACCCGTACCCTAAGCCGTACCCTAAGCCTAACCCGAAGCCTAACCCTAACCCTAGTCTACCCTTGACTGCTTCTGCCTCCAATAGATTTCCTAAGCACTAGTGTTTTAAGGAACAGCTTAAAAAGAGAATCCTAATGTGATTTCTTAATAATGGGTGTGTTCCTTATCTTATCCTAGTGTCTAAACGCTTCTCCATGGCTGGACCCCCAAATAATATTCCTTTACGTGCTAAGGGGTATCTAGAGAGTGGGATAGGTTTAATAAGTACCCTAACCTTAACGCGTACCCTAACCCTAACCCCTACCCTAACCCTAACACGTACCCTAATCCTAACCCTTACCCTAAACCGAGCCCTAACCCTAACACTAACCCTAAACCTAACCCTAACCCATGCCCTACGCCGTACCCGAAGCCCTCCCCGAACCCGTACCCTAAGCCGTACCCTAAGCCTAACCCTAAGCCTAACCCTAACCCTAGGCTACCCTTGAGTGCTTCTGCCTCCAATAGATTTCCTAAGCACTAGTGTTTTAAGGAACAGCTTAAAAAGAGAATCCTAATGTGATTTCTTTATAATGGGTATGTTCCCTATCTTATCCTAGTGTCTAAACTCTTCTCCATGGCTGGACCCCCAAATAATATTCCTTTACGTGCTAAGGGGTATCTAGAGAGTGGGATAGGTTTAATAACTACCCTAAGCCTAATGCGTACCCTAACCCTAACCCTAACACGTACCCTAATCCTAACCCGTAACCTAAACGGAGCCCTAACCCTAACACTAACCCAAACCCTAACCCTAACCCATAGCCTACGCCGTACCCAAACCCCTCCCCGAATCCATACCCTAAGCCGTATCCTAAGCCTAACCCCTAGCCTCACGCTAACCCTAGGCTACCCTTGACTGCTTCTGCCTCCAATAGATTTCCTAAGCACTAGTGTTTTAAGGAACAGCTTAAAAAGAGAATTCTAATGTGATTTCTTTATAATGTGTGTGTTCCTTATATTATCTTTGTGTCTAAACTCTTCTCCATGGATGGACCCCCAAATAATATTGCTTTACGTGCTAAGGGGTATCTAGAGAGTGGGATAGGTTTAATAACTACCCTAACCCTAATGCGTACCCTAACCCTAACACCTACCCTAACCCTAACACGTACCCTAATCCTAACCCGTACCCTAAACCGAGCCCTAACCCTACCACTAACCCTAACCCTATCCCTAACCCATACCCTACGCCGTACCCGAAGCCCTCCCCGAACCCGTACCCTAAGCCGTACCCTAAGCCTAACCCTAAGCCTAACCCTAACCCTAGGCTACCCTTGACTGCTTCTGCCTCCAATAGATTTCCTAAGCACTAGTGTTTTAAGGAACAGCTTAAAAAGAGAATCCTAATGTGATTTCTTTATAATGGGTGTGTTCCTTATCTTTTCCTAGTGTCTAAACTCTTCTCCATGGCTGTACCCCCAAATAATATTCCTTTACGTGCTAAGGGGTATCTAGAGAGTGGGATAGGTTTAATAACTACCCTAACCCTAACGCGTACCCTAACCCTAACCCCTATCCTAACCCTTACCCTAAACCGAGCCCTAACCCTAACACTAACCCTAACCCTAACCCTAACCCATACCCTACGCCATATCCGAAGCCCTCCCCGAACCCGTACCCTAAGCCGTACCCTAAGCCTAACCCTAAGCCTAACCCTAACCCTAGGCTACCCTTGACTGCTTCTGCCTCCAATAGATTTCCTAAGCACTAGTGTTTTAAGGAACAGCTTAAAAAGAGAATCCTATTGTGATTTCTTAATAATGGGTGTGTTCCTTATCTTATCCTAGTGTCTAAACGCTTCTCCATGGCTGGACCACCAAATAATATTCCTTTACGTGCTAAGGGGTATCTAGAGAGAGGGATAGCTTTAATAACTACCCTAACCCTAACGCGTACCCTAAACCTAACCCCTACCCTAACCCTAACACGTAACCTAATCCTAACCCGTACCCTAAACCGAGCCCTAACCCTAAAACTAACCCTAACCCTAACCCTAACCCATACCCTACGCCGTGCCCGAACCTCTCCCCGAACCCATACCCTAAGCCGTACCCTAACCCTAACCCTAAGCCTAACCCTAACCCTAGGCTACCCTTGCCTGCTTCTGCCTCCAATAGATTTCCTAAGCACTAGTGTTTTAAGGAACAGCTTGAAAAGAGAATCCTAATGTGATTTCTTTATAATGGGTGTGTTCCTTTTCTTTTCCTAGTGTCTAAACTCTTCTCCATGGCTGGACCCCCAAATAATATTCCTTTAAGTTCTAAGGGGTATCTAGAGAGTGGGATAGGTTTAATAAGTACCCTAACCCTAACGCGTACCCTAACCCTAACCCCTACCCTAACCCTAACACGTACCCTAATCCTAACCCTTACCCTAAACCGAGCCCTAACCCTAACACTAACCCTAAACCTGACCCTAACCCATGCCCTACGCCGTACCCGAAGCCCTCCCCGAACCCGTACCCTAAGCCGTACCCTAAGCCTAACCCTAAGCCTAACCCTAACCCTAGGCTACCCTTGAGTGCTTCTGCCTCCAATAGATTTCCTAAGCACTAGTGTTTTAAGGAACAGCTTAAAAAGAGAATCCTAATGTGATTTCTTTATAATGGGTGTGTTCCTTATCTTATCCTAGTGTCTAAACTCTTCTCCATTGCTGGACCCCCAAATAATATTCCTTTACGTGCTAAGGGGTATCTAGAGAGTGGGATAGGTTTAATAACTACCCTAACCCTAATGCGTACCCTAACCCTAACCCCTACCCTAACCCTAACAAGTACCCTAATCCTAACCCGTACCCTAAACGGAGCCCTAACCCTAACACTAACCCAAACCCTAACCCTAACCCATACCCTACGCCGTACCCAAACCCCTCCCCGAACACATACCATAAGCCGTACCCTAAGCCTATCCCCAAGCCTCACCCTAACCTTAGGCTACCCTTGACTGCTTCTGCCTCCAATAGATTTCCTAAGCACTAGTGTTTTAAGGAACAGCTTAAAAAGAGAATCCTAATGTGATTTCTTTATAATGGGTGTGTTCCTTATCTTATCCTAGTGTCTAAACTCTTCTCCATGGCTGGACCCCCAAATAATATTCCTTTACGTGCTAAGGGGTATCTAGAGAGTGGGATAGGTTTAATAACTACCCTAACCCTAAAGCGTACCCTAACCCTAACCCCTACACAAACACTAACACGTACCCTAATCCTAACCCGTACCCTAAACGGAGCCCTAACCCTAACACTAACCCTAACCCTACCCCTAACCCATACCCTACGCCGTACCCGAAGCCCTCCCCGAAGCCATACCCTAAGCCGTACCCTAAGCCTAAACCTAAGCCTAAACCTAACCCTAGGCTACCCTTGAATGCTTCTGCCTCCAATAGATTTCCTAAGCACTAGTGTTTTAAGGAGCAGCTTAAAAAGAGAATCCTAATGTGATTTCTTTATAATGGGTGTGTTTCTTATCTTATCCTAGGGTCTAAACTCTTCTCCATGGCTGGACCCCCATATAATATTCGTTTACGTGCTAAGGGGTATCTCGAGAGTGGGATAGGTTTAATAACTACCCTAACCCTAATGCGTACCCTAACCCTAACCGCTATCCTAACCCTAACACGTACCCTAATCCTAACCCGTACCCTAAACGGAGCCCTAACCCTAACACTAACCCAAACCCTAACCCTAACCCATACCCTAAGCCGTACCCGAACCCCTCCCCGAACCCGTACCCTAAGCCGTACCCTAAGCCCAACCCCAAGCCTAACCCTAACCCTAGGCTACCCTTGACTGCTTCTGCCTCCAATAGATTTCCTAAGCACTAGTGTTTTAAGGAACAGCTTAAAAAGAGAATCCTAATGTGATTTCTTTATAATGTGTGTGTTCCTTATATTATATTAGTGTCTAAACTCTTCTCCATGGATGGACCCCCAAATAATATTGCTTTACATGCTAAGGGGTATCTAGAGAGTGGGATAGGTTTAATAACTACCTTAACCCTAACGCGTACCCTAACCCTAACCCCTACCCTAACCCTAACACGTACCCTAATCCTAACCTGTACCCTAAACCGAGACCTAACCCTAACACTAACCCTAACCCTAACCCATACCCTACGCCGTACCCGAAGCCCTCCCCGAACCCGTACCCTAAGCCTAACCCTAAGCCTAACCCTAACCCTAGGCTACCCTTGACTGCTTATGCCTCCAATAGATTTCCTATGCACTAGTGTTTTAAGGAACAGCTTAAAAAGAGAATCCTAATGTGATTTCTTTATAATGGGTGTGTTCCTTATCGTATCCTAGTGTCTAAACTCTTCTCCATGGCTGGACCCCCAAATAATATTCCTTTACGTGCTAAGGGGTATCTAGAGAGTGGGATAGGTTTAATAACTACCCTAACCCTAACACATACCCTAACCCTAACACCTACCCTAACCCTAACACGTACCCTAATCCTAACCCGTAACCTAAACGGAGCCCTAACCCTAACACTAACCCAAACCCTAACCCTAACCCATAGCCTACGCCGTACCCAAACCCCTCCCCGAATCCATACCCTAAGCCGTATCCTAAGCCTAACCCCTAGCCTCACGCTAACCCTAGGCTACCCTTGACTGCTTCTGCCTCCAATAGATTTCCTAAGCACTAGTGTTTTAAGGAACAGCTTAAAAAGAGAATTCTAATGTGATTTCTTTATAATGTGTGTGTTCCTTATATTATCTTTGTGTCTAAACTCTTCTCCATGGATGGACCCCCAAATAATATTGCTTTACGTGCTAAGGGGTATCTAGAGAATGGGATAGGTTTAATAACTACCCTAACCCTAACGCGTACCCTAACCCTAACACCTACCCTAACCCTAACACGTACCCTAATCCTAACCCGTACCCTAAACCGAGCCCTAACCCTACCACTAACCCTAACCCTATCCCTAACCCATACCCTACGCCGTACCCGAAGCCCTCCCCGAACCCGTACCCTAAGCCGTACCCTAAGCCTAACCCTAAGCCTAACCCTAACCCTAGGCTACCCTAGACTGCTTCTGCCTCCAATAGATTTCCTAAGCACTAGTGTTTTAAGGAACAGCTTAAAAAGAGAATCCTAATGTGATTTCTTTATAATGGGTGTATTCCTTATCTTTTCCTAGTGTCTAAACTCTTCTCCATGGCTGTACCCCCAAATAATATTCCTTTACGTGCTAAGGGGTATCTAGAGAGTGGGATAGGTTTAATAACTACCCTAACCCTAACGCGTACCCTAACCCTAACCCCTATCCTAACCCTTACCCTAAACCGAGCCCTAACCCTAACACTAACCCTAACCCTAACCCTAACCCATACCCTACGCCATATCCGAAGCCCTCCCCGAACCCGTACCCTAAGCCGTACCCTAAGCCTAACCCTAAGCCTAACCCTAACCCTAGGCTACCCTTGACTGCTTCTGCCTCCAATAGATTTCCTAAGCACTAGTGTTTTAAGGAACAGCTTAAAAAGAGAATCCTATTGTGATTTCTTAATAATGGGTGTGTTCCTTATCTTATCCTAGTGTCTAAACGCTTCTCCATGGCTGGACCACCAAATAATATTCCTTTACGTGCTAAGGGGTATCTAGAGAGAGGGATAGCTTTAATAACTACCCTAACCCTAACGCGTACCCTAAACCTAACCCCTACCCTAACCCTAACACGTAACCTAATCCTAACCCGTACCCTAAACCGAGCCCTAACCCTAAAACTAACCCTAACCCTAACCCTAACCCATACCCTACGCCGTGCCCGAACCTCTCCCCGAACCCATACCCTAAGCCGTACCCTAACCCTAACCCTAAGCCTAACCCTAACCCTAGGCTACCCTTGCCTGCTTCTGCCTCCAATAGATTTCCTAAGCACTAGTGTTTTAAGGAACAGCTTGAAAAGAGAATCCTAATGTGATTTCTTTATAATGGGTGTGTTCCTTTTCTTTTCCTAGTGTCTAAACTCTTCTCCATGGCTGGACCCCCAAATAATATTCCTTTAAGTTCTAAGGGGTATCTAGAGAGTGGGATAGGTTTAATAAGTACCCTAACCCTAACGCGTACCCTAACCCTAACCCCTACCCTAACCCTAACACGTGCCCTAATCCTAACCCTTACCCTAAACCGAGCCCTAACCCTAACACTAACCCTAAACCTGACCCTAACCCATGCCCTACGCCGTACCCGAAGCCCTCCCCGAACCCGTACCCTAAGCCGTACCCTAAGCCTAACCCTAAGCCTAACCCTAACCCTAGGCTACCCTTGAGTGCTTCTGCCTCCAATAGATTTCCTAAGCACTAGTGTTTTAAGGAACAGCTTAAAAAGAGAATCCTAATGTGATTTCTTTATAATGGGTGTGTTCCTTATCTTATCCTAGTGTCTAAACTCTTCTCCATTGCTGGACCCCCAAATAATATTCCTTTACGTGCTAAGGGGTATCTAGAGAGTGGGATAGGTTTAATAACTACCCTAACCCTAATGCGTACCCTAACCCTAACCCCTACCCTAACCCTAACAAGTACCCTAATCCTAACCCGTACCCTAAACGGAGCCCTAACCCTAACACTAACCCAAACCCTAACCGTAACCCATACCCTACGCCGTACCCAAACCCCTCCCCGAACACATACCATAAGCCGTACCCTAAGCCTATCCCCAAGCCTCACCCTAACCTTAGGCTACCCTTGACTGCTTCTGCCTCCAATAGATTTCCTAAGCACTAGTGTTTTAAGGAACAGCTTAAAAAGAGAATCCTAATGTGATTTCTTTATAATGGGTGTGTTCCTTATCTTATCCTAGTGTCTAAACTCTTCTCCATGGCTGGACCCCCAAATAATATTCCTTTACGTGCTAAGGGGTATCTAGAGAGTGGGATAGGTTTAATAACTACCCTAACCCTAAAGCGTACCCTAACCCTAACCCCTACACAAACACTAACACGTACCCTAATCCTAACCCGTACCCTAAACGGAGCCCTAACCCTAACACTAACCCTAACCCTACCCCTAACCCATACCCTACGCCGTACCCGAAGCCCTCCACGAAGCCATACCCTAAGCCGTACCCTAAGCCTAAACCTAAGCCTAAACCTAACCCTAGGCTACCCTTGAATGCTTCTGCCTCCAATAGATTTCCTAAGCACTAGTGTTTTAAGGAGCAGCTTAAAAAGAGAATCCTAATGTGATTTCTTTATAATGGGTGTGTTTCTTATCTTATCCTAGGGTCTAAACTCTTCTCCATGGCTGGACCCCCATATAATATTCGTTTACGTGCTAAGGGGTATCTCGAGAGTGGGATAGGTTTAATAACTACCCTAACCCTAATGCGTACCCTAACCCTAACCGCTATCCTAACCCTAACACGTACCCTAATCCTAACCCGTACCCTGAACGGAGCCCTAACCCTAACACTAACCCAAACCCTAACCCTAACCCATACCCTAAGCCGTACCCGAACCCCTCCCCGAACCCGTACCCTAAGCCGTACCCTAAGCCCAACCCCAAGCCTAACCCTAACCCTAGGCTACCCTTGACTGCTTCTGCCTCCAATAGATTTCCTAAGCACTAGTGTTTTAAGGAACAGCTTAAAAAGAGAATCCTAATGTGATTTCTTTATAATGTGTGTGTTCCTTATATTATATTAGTGTCTAAACTCTTCTCCATGGATGGACCCCCAAATAATATTGCTTTACATGCTAAGGGGTATCTAGAGAGTGGGATAGGTTTAATAACTACCTTAACCCTAACGCGTACCCTAACCCTAACCCCTACCCTAACCCTAACACGTACCCTAATCCTAACCTGTACCCTAAACCGAGACCTAACCCTAACACTAACCCTAACCCTAACCCATACCCTACGCCGTACCCGAAGCCCTCCCCGAACCCGTACCCTAAGCCTAACCCTAAGCCTAACCCTAACCCTAGGCTACCCTTGACTGCTTCTGCCTCCAATAGATTTCCTATGCACTAGTGTTTTAAGGAACAGCTTAAAAAGAGAATCCTAATGTGATTTCTTTATAATGGGTGTGTTCCTTATCGTATCCTAGTGTCTAAACTCTTCTCCATGGCTGGACCCCCAAATAATATTCCTTTACGTGCTAAGGGGTATCTAGAGAGTGGGATAGGTTTAATAACTACCCTAACCCTAACACATACCCTAACCCTAACCCCTACCCTAACCCTAACACGTACCCTAATCCTAAACCGTACCCTAAACCGAGCCCTAACCCTAACACTAACCCTAACCCTAAGCCTAACACATACCCTACGCCGTACCCGAAGCCCTCCCCGAACCCGTACCCTAATCCGTACCCTAAGCCTAATCCTAAGCCTAACCCTAACCCCAGGCTACCCTTGACTGCTTCTGCCTCCAATAGATTTCTTAAGCACTAGTGTTTTAAGGAACAGCTTAAAAAGAGAATCCTAATGTGATTTCTTTATAATGTGTGTGTTCCCTATCTTATCCTAGTGTCTAAACTCTTCTCCATGGCTGGACCCCCAAATAATATTCCTTTACGTGCTAAGGGGTATCTAGAGAGTGAGATAGGTTTAATAACTACCCTAACCCTAGCGCGTACCCTAACCCTAACCCCTACCCTAACACTAACACGTACCCTAACCC
The DNA here is from genome assembly GCF_965194825.1 of Balaenoptera physalus. Classification (NCBI taxonomy): domain Eukaryota; kingdom Metazoa; phylum Chordata; class Mammalia; order Artiodactyla; family Balaenopteridae; genus Balaenoptera; species Balaenoptera physalus. Next base: position 82,030,652 of record NC_138899.1, on the reverse strand, counting down.
TAACCCCTACCCTAACCCTAACACGTACCCTAATCCTAACCCGTACCCTAAACCGAGCCCTAACCCGAACCCTAACCCATACCCTACGCCGTACCCGAAGCCCTCCCCGAACCCGTACCCTAAGCCGTACCCTAAGCCTAACCCTAAGCCTAACCCTAACCCTAGGCTAGCCTTGACTGCTTCTGCCTCCAATAGATTTTTAAGCACTAGTGTTTTAAGGAACAGCTTAAAAATAGAATCCTAATGTGATTTCTTTATAATGTGTGTGTTCCTTATATTATCTTAGTGTCTAAACTCTTCTCCATGGCTGGACCCCCAAATAATATTCCTTTACGTGCTAAGGGGTATCTAGAGAGTGGGATAGGTTTAATAACTACCCTAACCGTAACACGTAGCGTAACCCTAGCCCCTAACCTAACCCTAACACGTACCCTAATCCTAACCCATACCCTAAACCGAGCCCTAACCCTAACACTAACCCTAACCCTAAACCATACCCTACACCGTACCCGAATCCCTCCCCGAACCCGTACCCTAAGCCGTACCCTAAGCCTAACCCTAAGCCTAACCCTAACCCTAGGCTACCCTTGACTGCTTCTGCCTCCAATAGATTTCCTAAGCAGTAGTGTTTTAAAGAACGGCTTAAAAAGAGAATCCGAATGTGATTTCTTTATAATGGGTGTGTTCCTTATCTTATCCTAGTGTCTAAACTCTTCTCCATGGCTGGACCCCCAAATAATATTCCTTTACGTGCTAAGGGGTATCTAGAGAGTGGGATAGGTTTAATAACTACCCTAACCCTAACGTGTACCCTAACCCTAACCCCTACCCTAACCCTAACACGTACCCTAATCCTAACCCATAACCTAAACCGAGCCCTAACCCTAACAGTAACCCTAACCGTAAACCTAACCCATACCCTACGCCGTACCCGAAGCCCTCCCCGAACCCGTACCCTAAGCCGTACCCTAAGCCTAACCCTAAGCCTAACCCTACCCCTAGGCTACCCTTGACTGCTTCTGCCTCCAATAGATTTCCTAAGCACTAGTGTTTTAAGGAACAGCTTAACAAGAGTATCCTAATGTGATTTCTTTATAATGGGTGTGTTCCTTATCTTATCCTAGTGTCTAAACTCTTCTCCATGGCTCTAACCCGAAATAATATTCCTTGACGTGCTAAGGGGTATCTAGAGAGTGGGATAGGTTTAATAACTACCCTAAGCCTAATGCGTACCCTAACCCTAACCCTAACACGTACCCTAATCCTAACCCGTAACCTAAACGGAGCTCTAACCCTAACACTAACCCAAACCCTAACCCTAACACATAGCCTACGCCGTACCCAAACCCCTCCCCGAATCCATACCCTAAGCCGTATCCTAAGCCTAACCCCTAGCCTCACGCTAACCCTAGGCTACCCTTGACTGCTTCTGCCTCCAATAGATTTCCTAAGCACTAGTGTTTTAAGGAACAGCTTAAAAAGAGAATTCTAATGTGATTTCTTTATAATGTGTGTGTTCCTTATATTATCTTTGTGTCTAAACTCTTCTCCATGGATGGACCCCCAAATAATATTGCTTTACGTGCTAAGGGGTATCTAGAGAGTGGAATAGGTTTAATAAGTACCCTAACCCTAACGCGTACCCTAACCCTAACCCCTACCCTAACCCAAACACGTACCCTAATCCTAACCCGTCCCCTAAACCGAGCCCTAACCCTAACACTAACCCTAACCCTAACCCTAACCCATACCCTACGCCGTACCCGAAGCCCTCCCCGAAACCGTACCCTAAGCCTAACCCTAAGCCTAACCCTAACCCTAGGCTACCCTTGACTGCTTATGCCTCCAATAGATTTCCTAAGCACTAGTGTTTTAAGGAACAGCTTAAAAAGAGAATCCTAATGTGATTTCTTTATAATGGGTGTGTTCCTTATCTTATCCTAGTGTCTAAACTCTTCTCCATGGCTGGACCCCCAAATAATATTCCTTTACGTGCTAAGGGGTATCTAGAGAGTGGGATAGGTTTAATAACTAACCTAACCCTAAAGCGTACCCTAACCCTAACCCCTACCCTAACACTAACACGTACCCTAATCCTAACCCGTACCCTAAAAGGAGCCCTAACCCTAACACTAACCCTAACCCTAACCCTAACCCATACCATACGCCGTACCCGAAGCCCTCCCCGAAGCCATACCCTAAGCCGTACCCTAAGCCTAAACCTAAGCCTAACCCTAACCCTAGGCTACCCTTGAATGCTTCTGCCTCCAATAGATTTCCTAAGCACTAGTGTTTTAATGAGCAGCTTAAAAAGAGAATCCTAATGTGATTTCTTTATAATGGGTGTGTTCCTTATCTTATCCTAGTGTCTAAACTCTTCTCCATGGCTGGACCCCCAAATAATATTCCTTTACGTGCTAAGGGGTATCTAGAGAGTGGGATAGGTTTAATAACTACCCTAACCCTAACGCGTACCCTAACCCTAACACCTACCCTATCCCTAACACGTACACTAATCCTAACCCGTACCCTAAACCGAGCCCTAACCCTATCACTAACCCTAAACCTAACCCTAAGCCGTACCCTACGCCGTACCCGAAGCCCTCCCCGAACCCGTACCCTAAGCCGTACCCTAAGCCTAACCCGAAGCCTAACCCTAACCCTAGGCTACCCTTGACTGCTTCTGCCTCCAATAGATTTCCTAAGCAATAGTGTTTTAAGGAACAGCTTAAAAAGAGAATCCTAATGTGATTTCTTTATAATGGGTGTGTTCCTTATCTTATCCTAGTGTCTACACTCTTCTCCATGGCTGGACCCCCAAATAATATTCCTTTACATGCTAAGGGGTATCTAGACAGTGGGATAGGTTTAATAACTACCCTAACCCTAACGCGTACCCTAACCCTAACGCGTACCCTAACCCTAACCACTACCCTAACCTTAACACGTACCCTAATCCTATCCCGTACACTAAACCGAGCCCTAACCCTAACACTAACCCTAACCCTAACACTAACCCATACCCTACGCTGTACCCGAAGCCCTCCCCGAACCTGTACCCTAAGCCTAACCCTAAGCCTAACCCTAACCCTAGGCTACCCTTGACTGCTTCTGCCTCTAATAGATTTCCTAAGCACTAGTGTTTTAAGGAACAGCTTTAAAAGAGAATCCTAATGTGATTTCTTTATAATGGGTGTGTTCCTTATCTTATCCTAGTGTCTAAACTCTTCTCCATGGCTAGACCCCCAAATAATATTCCTTTACGTGCTATGGGGTATCTAGAGAGTGGGAGAGGTTTAATAACTAACCTAACCCTAACACGTACCCTAACCCTAACCCCTACCCTAACCCTAACACGTACCCTAATCCTAAACAGTACCCTAAACCGAGCCCTAACCCTAACACTAACCCTAACCCTAACCCTAACCCATACCCTATGCCGTACCTGAAGCCCTCCCCGAACCCGTACCCTATGCCGTACCCTAAGCCTAACCCTAAGCCTAACCCTAACCCTAGGCTACCCTTGACTGCTTCTGCCTCCAATAGATTTCCTAAGCACTAGTGTTTTAAGGAACAGCTTAAAAAGAGAATCCTAAAGTGATTTCTTTATAATCTGTGTGTTCCTTATATTATCTTAGTGTCTAAACTCTTCTCCATGGCTGGACCGCCAAATAATATTCCTTTACGTGCTAAGGGGTATCTAGAGAGTGGGATAGGTTTAATAACTACCCTAACCGTAACGCGTAGCGTAACCCTAACCCCTACCCTAATCCTAACCCGTACCCTAATCCTAACCCGTACCCTAAACCGAGCCCTAACCCTAACACTAACCCTAACCCTAAACCATACCCTACGCCGTACCCGAATCCCTCCCCGAACCCGTACCCTAAGCCATACCCTAAGCCTAACCCTAAGCCTAACCCTAACCCTAACCCTAACCCTAAACCGAGCCCTATCCCTAAAACTAACCCTAACCCATACCCTACACCATACCCGAACCCCTCCCCGAAGCCGTACCCTAAGCCGTACCCTAACCCTAACCCTCAGCCTAACCTTCACCCTAACCCTAACGCGTATCCTAACCCTAACCCCTACCCTAAACCTAACACGTACCCTAATCCTAACCAATACCCTAAACAGAGCCCTAACCCTAACACTACCCCTAACCCTAACCCTAACCCATACCGTACGCCGTACCCGAACCCCTACCCGAACCCGTACCCTAAGCCGTACCCTAACCCTAACCCTCACCCTAACCCTAACCCTAGGCTACCCTTGACTGCTTCTGCCTCCAATAGATTTCCTAAGCACTAGTGTTTTAAGGAACATCTTAAAAATAGAATCCTAATGTGATTTGTTTATAATGGGTGTGTTCCTTATCTTATCCTAGTGTCTAAACTCTTCTCCATGGCTGGACATCCAAATAATATTCCTTTACGTGCTAAGGGGTATCTAGAGAGTGGGATAGGTTTAATAACTACCCTAACCCTAACGCGTACCCTAACCCTAACCCCTACCCTAAACCTATCCCCTACCCTAACCCTAACACGTACCCTAAACCTATCCAGTACCCTAAACCGAGCCCTAACCATATCATTAAGCCTAACCCTAACCCATACCCTAACCCTAACACGTACTCTAATCCTAACCCATACCCTAATCCTAACCCATACCCTAAACCGAGCCCTAACCCTAACACTAACCCTAACCCTATCCCTAACCCATACCCTACGCCGTACGCGAACCCCACACCGAACCCGTACCCTAAGCCGTACCCTAACCCTAACCATAAGCCTAACTCTAACCCTAGGCTACCCTTGACTGCTTCTGCCTCCAATAGATTTCCTAAGCACTAGTGTTTTAAGGAACAGCTTAAAATGAGAATCCTAATGTGATTTCTTTATAATGGGTGTGTTCCTTATCTTATCCTAGTGTCTAAACTCTTCTCCATGGCTAGAACCCCAATTAATATTCCTTTACGTGTTAAGGGGTATCTAGAGAGTGGGTTAGGCTTAATAACTACCCTAACCCTAACGCGTACCCTAACATTAACCCCTCCCCTAACCCTAACAGGTACCCTAATCCTAACCCGTACCCTAAACTGAGCCCTAACCCAAACACTAACCCTAACCCTAATCCTAACCCATATCCTACGCCTTATTCGAACCCAACACCGAACCCGTACCCTAAGCCGTACCCTAACCCTAACCATAAGCCTAACCCTAACCCTAGGCTACCCTTGACTGCTTCTGCCTCCAATAGATTTCCAAAGCACTAGTGTTTTAAGGAACAGCTTAAAAAGAGAATCCTAATGTGATTTCTTTATAATGAGTGTGTTCCTTATCTTATCCTAGTGCCTAAACTCTTCTCCATGGCTGGAACCCCAAATAATATTCCTTTACGTGCTAAGGGGTATCTAGAGAGTGGGAGAGGTTTAATCACTACCCTAACCCTAACGCGTACCCTAACCCTAACGCCTAGCTTAACCCTTACACGTACCATAATCCTAACCCGTACCCTAAACCGAGCCCTAACCCTAACACTAACCCTAACCCTAACCCTAACCCATACTCTACGCCGTACCCGAAACCCTCCCAGCACCCGTACCTAAGCCGTACCCTAACCCTAACCCTAAGCCTAACCCTAACGCTAGGCTACCCTTGACTGCTTCTGCCTCCAATAGATTTCCTAAGCACTAGTGTTTTAAGGAACAGCTTAAAAAGAGAATCCTAATGTGATTTCTTTATAATGTGTGTGTTCCTTATCTTATCCTAGTGTCTAAACTCTTCTCCATGGCTGGACCCCCAAATAATATTCCTTTACGTGCTAAGGGGTATCTAGAGAGTGGGATAGGTTTAATAAATACCCTAGCCCTAACGCGTACCCTAACCCTAACCCCTACCCTATCCCTAACACGTACCCTAATCCTAACCCGTACCCTAAACCGAGCCCTAACCCTATCACTAACCCTAACCCTAACCCTAAGCGATACCCTACGCCGTACCCGAAGCCCTCCCCGAACCCGTACCCTAAGCCGTACCCTAAGCCTAACCCTAAGCCTAACCTAAACCTAGGCTACCCTTGACTGCTTCTGCCTCCAATAGATTTCTTAAGCACTAGTGTTTTAAGGAACAGCTTAAAAAGAGAATCCTAATGTGATTTCTTTATAATGGGTGTGTTCCTTATCTTATCCTAGTGTCTAAACTCTTCTCCATGGCCGGACCCGCAAATAATATTCCTTTACGTGCTAAGGGGTATCTAGAGAGTGGGATAGGTTTAATAAATACCCTAACCCTAACGCGTACCCTAACCCTAACTCCTACCCTATCCCTAACACGTACCCTAATCCTAACCCGTACCCTAAACCGAGCCCTAACCCTATCACTAACCCTAACCCTAACCCATACCCTATGCCGTACCCGAAGCCCTCCCCGAACCCGTACCCTAAGCCGTACCCTAAGCCTAACCCTAAGCCTAACCCTAACCCTAGGCTACGCTTGACTGCTTCTGCCTCCCATAGATTTCCTATGCACTAGTGTTTTAAGGAACAGCTTAAAAAGAGAATCCTAATGTGATTTCTTTATAATGGGTGTGTTCCTTATCTTATCCTAGTGTCTAAACGCTTCTCCATGGCTGGACCCCCAAATAATATTCCTTTACGTGCTAAGGGGTATCTAGAGAGTGGGATAGGTTTAATAACTAACCTAACCCTAACGCGTACCCTAAACCTAACCCCTACCCTAACCGTAACACGTAACCTAATCCTAACCCGTACCCTATACCGAGCCCTAACCCTAACACTAACCCTAACCCTAACCCTAACGTATACCCTATGCCGTGCCCGAACCTCTCCCCGAACCCATACCCTAAGGCGTACCCTAACCCTAACCCTAAGCCTAACCCTAACCCTAGGCTACCCTTGCCTTCTTCTGCCTAAAATAGATTTCCTAAGCACTAGTGTTTTAAGGAACAGCTTAAAAAGAGAATCCTAATGTGATTTCTTTATAATGGGTGTGTTCCTTATCTTTTCCTAGTGTCTAAACTCTTCTCCATGGCTGGACCCCCAAATAATATTCCTTTACGTTCTAAGGGGTATCTAGAGAGTGGGATAGGTTTAATAACTAACCTAACCCTAAAGCGTACCCTAACCCTAACCCCTACCCTAACACTAACACGTACCCTAATCCTAACCCGTACCCTAAAAGGAGCCCTAACCCTAACACTAACCCTAACCCTAACCCTAACCCATACCATACGCCGTACCCGAAGCCCTCCCCGAAGCCATACCCTAAGCCGTACCCTAAGCCTAAACCTAAGCCTAACCCTAACCCTAGGCTACCCTTGAATGCTTCTGCCTCCAATAGATTTCCTAAGCACTAGTGTTTTAAGGAGCAGCTTAAAAAGAGAATCCTAATGTGATTTCCTTATAATGGGTGTGTTCCTTATTTTATCCTAGTGTCTAAACTCTTCTCCATGGCTGGACCCCCAAATAATATTCCTTTACGTGCTAAGGGGTATCTAGAGAGTGGGATAGGTTTAATAACTACCCTAACCCTAACGCGTACCCTAACCCTAACACCTACCCTATCCCTAACACGTACACTAATCCTAACCCGTACCCTAAACCGAGCCCTAACCCTATCACTAACCCTAACCCTAACCCTAAGCCGTACCCTACGCCGTACCCGAAGCCCTTCCCGAACCCGTACCCTAAGCCGTACCCTAAGCCTAACCCGAAGCCTAACCCTAACTCTAGGCTACCCTTGACTGCTTCTGCCTCCAATAGATTTCCTAAGCACTAGTGTTTTAAGGAACAGCTTAAAAAGAGAATCCTAATGTGATTTCTTTATAATGGGTGTGTTCCTTATCTTATCCTAGTGTCTAAACTCTTCTCCATGGCTGGACCCCCAAATAATATTCCTTTACGTGCTAAGGGGTATCTAGAGAGTGGGATAGGTTTAATAACTACCCTAACCCTAACGCGTACCCTAACCCTAACCACTACCCTAACCTTAACACGTACCCTAATCCTATCCCGTACACTAAACCGAGCCCTAACCCTAACACTAACCCTAACCCTAACCCTAACCCATACCCTACGCTGTACCCGAAGCCCTCCCCGAACCTGTACCCTAAGCCTAACCCTAAGCCTAACCCTAACCCTAGGCTACCCTTGACTGCTTCTGCCTCTAATAGATTTCCTAAGCACTAGTGTTTTAAGGAACAGCTTAAAAAGAGAATCCTAATGTGATTTCTTTATAATGGGTGTGTTCCTTATCTTATCCTAGTGTCTAAACTCTTCTCCATGGCTGGACCCCCAATTAATATTCCTTTACGTGCTATGGGGTATCTAGAGAGTGGGAGAGGTTTAATAACTAACCTAACCCTAACACGTACCCTAACCCTAACCCCTACCCTAACCCTAACACGTACCCTAATCCTAAACAGTACCCTAAACCGAGCCCTAACCCTAACACTAACCCTAACCCTAACCCTAACCCATACCCTATGCCGTACCTGAAGCCCTTCCCGAACCCGTACCCTAAGCCGTACCCTAAGCCTAACCCTAAGCCTAACCCTAACCCTAGGCTACCCTTGACTGCTTCTGCCTCCAATAGATTTCCTAAGCACTAGTGTTTTAAGGAACAGCTTAAAAAGAGAATCCTAAAGTGATTTCTTTATAATCTGTGTGTTCCTTATATTATCTTAGTGTCTAAACTCTTCTCCATGGCTGGACCGCCAAATAATATTCCTTTACGTGCTAAGGGGTATCTAGAGAGTGGGATAGGTTTAATAACTACCTTAACCGTAACGCGTAGCGTAACCCTAACCCCTACCCTAACCCTAACACGTACCCTAATCCTAACCCGTACCCTAAACCGAGCCCTAACCCTAACACTAACCCTAACCCTAAACCATACCCTACGTCGTACCCGAATCCCTCCCCGAACCCGTACCCTAAGCCGTACCCTAAGCCTAACCCTAAGCCTAACCCTAACCCTAACCCTAACCCTAAACCGAGCCCTATCCCTAAAACTAACCCTAACCCATACCCTACACCATACCCGAACCCCTCCCCGAACCCGTACCCTAAGCCGTACCCTAACCCTAACCCTCAGCCTAACCTTCACCCTAACCCTAACGCGTATCCTAACCCTAACCCCTACCCTAAACCTAACACGTACCCTAATCCTAACCAATACCCTAAACAGAGCCCTAACCCTAACACTACCCCTAACCCTAACCCTAACCCATACCGTACGCCGTACCCGAACCCCTACCCGAACCCGTACCCTAAGCCGTACCCTAACCCTAACCCTCACCCTAACCCTAACCCTAGGCTACCCTTGACTGCTTCTGCCTCCAATAGATTTCCTAAGCACTAGTGTTTTAAGGAACATCTTAAAAATAGAATCCTAATGTGATTTCTTTATAATGGGTGTGTTCCTTATCTTATCCTAGTGTCTAAACTCTTCTCCATGGCTGGACATCCAAATAATATTCCTTTACGTGCTAAGGGGTATCTAGAGAGTGGGATAGGTTTAATAACTACCCTAACCCTAACGCGTACCCTAACCCTAACCCCTACCCTAAACCTATCCCCTACCCTAACCCTAACACGTACCCTAAACCTATCCAGTACCCTAAACCGAGCCCTAACCATATCATTAAGCCTAACCCTAACCCATACCCTAACCCTAACACGTACTCTAATCCTAACCCATACCCTAATCCTAACCCATACCCTAAACCGAGCCCTAACCCTAACACTAACCCTAACCCTATCCCTAAACCATACCCTACGCCGTACGCGAACCCCACACCGAACCTGTACCCTAAGCCGGACCCTAACCCTAACCATAAGCCTAACTCTAACCCTAGGCTACCCTTGACTGCTTCTGCCTCCAATAGATTTCCTAAGCACTAGTGTTTTAAGGAACAGCTTAAAATGAGAATCCTAATGTGATTTCTTTATAATGGGTGTGTTCCTTATCTTATCCTAGTGTCTAAACTCTTCTCCATGGCTAGACCCCCAATTAATATTCCTTTACGTGCTAAGGGGTATCTAGAGAGTGGGTTAGGCTTAATAACTACCCTAACCCTAACGCGTACCCTAACATTAACCCCTCCCCTAACTCTAACAGGTACCCTAATCCTAACCCGTACCCTAAACTGAGCCCTAACCCAAACACTAACCCTAACCCTAATCCTAACCCATATCCTACGCCTTATTGGAACCCAACACCGAACCCGTACCCTAAGCCGTACCCTAACCCTAACCATAAGCCTAACCCTAACCCTAGGCTACCCTTGACTGCTTCTGCCTCCAATAGATTTCCAAAGCACTAGTGTTTTAAGGAACAGCTTAAAAAGAGAATCCTAATGTGATTTCTTTATAATGAGTGTGTTCCTTATCTTATCCTAGTGCCTAAACTCTTCTCCATGGCTGGAACCCCAAATAATATTCCTTTACGTGCTAAGGGGTATCTAGAGAGTGGGAGAGGTTTAATCACTACCCTAACCCTAACGCGTACCCTAACCCTAACGCCTAGCTTAACCCTTACACGTACCATAATCCTAACCCGTACCCTAAACCGAGCCCTAACCCTAACACTAACCCTAACCCTAACCCTAACGTATACCCTATGCCGTGCCCGAACCTCTCCCCGAACCCATACCCTAAGGCGTACCCTAACCCTAACCCTAAGCCTAACCCTAACCCTAGGCTACCCTTGCCTTCTTCTGCCTAAAATAGATTTCCTAAGCACTAGTGTTTTAAGGAACAGCTTAAAAAGAGAATCCTAATGTGATTTCTTTATAATGGGTGTGTTCCTTATCTTTTCCTAGTGTCTAAACTCTTCTCCATGGCTGGACCCCCAAATAATATTCCTTTACGTTCTAAGGGGTATCTAGAGAGTGGGATAGGTTTAATAACTAACCTAACCCTAAAGCGTACCCTAACCCTAACCCCTACCCTAACACTAACACGTACCCTAATCCTAACCCGTACCCTAAAAGGAGCCCTAACCCTAACACTAACCCTAACCCTAACCCTAACCCATACCATACGCCGTACCCGAAGCCCTCCCCGAAGCCATACCCTAAGCCGTACCCTAAGCCTAAACCTAAGCCTAACCCTAACCCTAGGCTACCCTTGAATGCTTCTGCCTCCAATAGATTTCCTAAGCACTAGTGTTTTAAGGAGCAGCTTAAAAAGAGAATCCTAATGTGATTTCTTTATAATGGGTGTGTTCCTTATTTTACCCTAGTGTCTAAACTCTTCTCCATGGCTGGACCCCCAAATAATATTCCTTTACGTGCTAAGGGGTATCTAGAGAGTGGGATAGGTTTAATAACTACCCTAACCCTAACGCGTACCCTAACCCTAACACCTACCCTATCCCTAACACGTACACTAATCCTAACCCGTACCCTAAACCGAGCCCTAACCCTATCACTAACCCTAACCCTAACCCTAAGCCGTACCCTACGCCGTACCCGAAGCCCTCCCCGAACCCGTACCCTAAGCCGTACCCTAAGCCTAACCCGAAGCCTAACCCTAACTCTAGGCTACCCTTGACTGCTTCTGCCTCCAATAGATTTCCTAAGCACTAGTGTTTTAAGGAACAGCTTAAAAAGAGAATCCTAAAGTGATTTCTTTATAATCTGTGTGTTCCTTATATTATCTTAGTGTCTAAACTCTTCTCCATGGCTGGACCGCCAAATAATATTCCTTTACGTGCTAAGGGGTATCTAGAGAGTGGGATAGGTTTAATAACTACCTTAACCGTAACGCGTAGCGTAACCCTAACCCCTACCCTAACCCTAACACGTACCCTAATCCTAACCCGTACCCTAAACCGAGCCCTAACCCTAACACTAACCCTAACCCTAAACCATACCCTACGCCGTACCCGAATCCCTCCCCGAACCCGTACCCTAAGCCGTACCCTAAGCCTAACCCTAAGCCTAACCCTAACCCTAACCCTAACCCTAAACCGAGCCCTATCCCTAAAACTAACCCTAACCCATACCCTACACCATACCCGAACCCCTCCCCGAACCCGTACCCTAAGCCGTACCCTAACCCTAACCCTCAGCCTAACCTTCACCCTAACCCTAACGCGTATCCTAACCCTAACCCCTACCCTAAACCTATCCCCTACCCTAACCCTAACACGTACCCTAAACCTATCCGGTACCCTAAACCGAGCCCTAACCATATCATTAAGCCTAACCCTAACCCATACCCTAACCCTAACACGTACTCTAATCCTAACCCATACCCTAATCCTAACCCATACCCTAAACCGAGCCCTAACCCTAACACTAACCCTAACCCTATCCCTAACCCATACCCTACGCGGTACGCGAACCCCACACCGAACCCGTACCCTAAGCCGTACCCTACGCCTAACCCTAAGCCTAACGCTAACCCTAGGCTACCCTTGAATGCTTCTGCCTCCAATAGATTTCCTAAGCACTAGTGTTTTAAGGAGCAGCTTAAAAAGAGAATCCTAATGTGATTTCTTTATAATGGGTGTGTTTCTTATCTTATCCTACGGTCTAAACTCTTCTCCATGGCTGGACCCCCATATAATATTCCTTTACGTGCTAAGGGGTATCTCGAGAGTGGGATAGGTTTAATAACTACCCTAACCCTAATGCGTACCCTAACCCTAACCCCTATCCTAACCCTAACACGTACCCTAATCCTAACCCGTACCCTAAACGGAGCCCTAACCCTAACACTAACCCAAACCCTAACCCTAACCCATACCCTAAGCCGTACCCGAACCCCTCCCCGAACCCGTACTCTAAGCCGTACCCTAAGCCTAACCCCAAGCCTCACCCTAACCCTAGGCTACCCTTGACTGCTTCTGCCTCCAATAGATTTCCTAAGCACTAGTGTTTTAAGGAACAGCTTAAAAAGAGAATCCTAATGTGATTTCTTTATAATGTGTGTGTTCCTTATATTATCTTAGTGTCTAAACTCTTCTCCATGGATGGACCCCCAAATAATATTGCTTTACATGCTAAGGGGTATCTAGAGAGTGGGATAGGTTTAATAACTACCCTAACCCTAACGCGTACCCTAACCCTAACCCCTACCCTAACCCTAACACGTACCCTAATCCTAACCTGTACCCTAAACCGAGACCTAACCCTAACACTAACCCTAACCCTAACCCATACCCTACGCCGTACCCGAAGCCCTCCCCGAACCCGAACCCTAAGCCGTACCCTAAGCCTAATCCTAAGCCTAACCCTAAACCTAGGCTACCCTTGACTGCTTCTGCCTCCAATAGATTTCTTAAGCACTAGTGTTTTAAGGAACAGCTTAAAAAGAGAATCCTAATGTGATTTCTTTATAATGTGTGTGTTCCTTATCTTATCCGAGTGTCTAAACTCTTCTCCATGGTTGGATCCCCAAATAATATTCCTTTACGTGCTAAGGGTTATCTAGAGAGTGGGATAGGTTTACTAACTACCCTAACCCTAACGCGTACCCTAACCCTAACCCCTACCCTAACACTAACACGTACCCTAATCCTAACCCTTACCCTAAACCGAGCCCTAACCCTAACACTAACCCTAAACCTAACCGAAACCCATGCCCTACGCCGTACCCGAAGCCCTCCCCGAACCCGTACCCTAAGCCGTACCCTATGCCTAACCCTAAGCCTAACCCTAACCCTAGGCTACCCTTGACTGCTTCTGCCTCCAATAGATTTCCTAAGCACTAGTGTTTTAAGGAACAGTTTAAAAAGAGAATCCTAATGTGATTTCTTTATAATGGGTGTGTTCCTTATCTTATCCTAGTGTCTAAACTCTTCTCCATGGCTGGACCCCCAAATAATATTCCTTTACGTGCTAAGGGGTATCTAGAGAGAGGGATAGGTTTAATAACTACCCTAACCCTAACGCGTACCCTAACCCTAACCACTACCCTAACCCTAACACGTACCCTAATCCTATCCCGTACACTAAACCGAGCCCTAACCCTAACACTAACCCTAACCCTAACCCTAACCCATACCCTACGCTGTACCCGAAGCCCTCCCCGAACCCGTACCCTAAGCCGTACCCTAAGCCTAACCCTAAGCCTAACCCTAACCCTAGGCTATCCTTGACTGTTTCTGCCTCCCATAGATTTCCTATGCACTAGTGTTTTAAGGAACAGCTTAAAAAGAGAATCCTAATGTGATTTCTTTATAATGCGTGTGTTCCTTATCTTATCCTAGTGTCTAAACTCTTCTCCATGGCTGGACCCCCAAATAATATTCCTTTACGTGCTATGGGGTATCTAGAGAGTGGGATAGGTTTAATAACTACCCTAACCCTAACACGTACCCTAACCCTAACCCCTACCCTAACCCTAACACGTACCCTAATCCTAAACAGTACCCTAAACCGAGCCCTAACCCTAACACGAACCCTAACCCTAACCCATACCTTACGCCGTACCCGAAGCCCTCCCCGAACCCGTACCCTAAGCCGTACCCTAAGCCGTACCCTAAGCCTAAACTTAACCCTAGGCTACCCTTGACTGCTTCTGCCTCCAATAGATTTCCTAAGCACTAGTATTTTAACGAACAACTTAAAAAGAGAATCCTAATGTGATTTCTTTATAATGGGTGTGTTCCTTATCTTATCCTAGTGTGTAAACGCTTCTCCATGGCTGGACCCCCAAATAATATTCCTTTACGTGCTAAGGGGTATCTAGAGAGTGGGATAGGTTTAATAACTACCCTAACCCTAACGCGTACCCTAAACCTAACCCCTACCCTAACCCTAACACGTAACCTAATCCTAACCCGTACCCTAAACCGAGCCCTAACCCTAAAACTAACCCTAACCCTAACCCTAACGCATATCCTATGTCGTGCCCGAACCTCTCCCCGAACCCATACCCTAATCCGTACCCTAACCCTAACCCTAAGCCTAACCCTAACCCTAGGCTACCCTTGCCTGCTTCTGCCTAAAATAGATTTCCTAAGCACTAGTGTTTTAAGGAACAGCTTAAAAAGAGCATCCTAAAGTGATTTCTTTATAATGGGTGTGTTCCTTATCTTATCCTAGTGTCTAAACTCTTCTCCATGGCTGGACCCCCAAATAATATTCCTTTACGTGCTAAGGGGTATCTAGAGAGTGGGATAGGTTTAATCACTACCCTAACCCTAACGCGTACCCTAACCCTAACCCCTACCCTAACCCTAACACGTACCCTAATCCTGACCTGTACCCTACACCGAGCCCTAACCCTAACACTAACCCTATCCCTAACCGTAACGCATACCCTACACCGGGCCCGAACCTCTCCCCGAACCCATAACCTAAGCCGTACCCTAAACCTAACCCTAAGCCTAACCCTAACCCTAGGCTACCCTTGCCTGCTTCTGCCTCCAATAGATTTCATAAGCACTAGTGTTTTAAGGAACAGCTTAAAAAGAGATTCCTAATGTGATTTCTTTATAATGGGTGTGTTCCTTATCTTTTCCTAGTGTCTAAACTCTTCTCCATGGCTGGACCCCCAAATAATATTCCTTTACGTTCTAAGGGGTATCTAGAGAGTGGAATAGGTTTAATAAGTACCCTAACCCTAACGCGTACCCTAACCCTAACCCCTACCCTAACCCTAACACGTACCCTAATCCTAACCCGTACCCTAAACCGAGCCCTAACCCTAACACGAACCCTAACCCTAACCCTAACCCATACCCTACGCCGTACCCGAAGCCCTCCCCGAACCCGTACCCTAAGCCTAACCCTAAGCCTAACCCTAACCCTAGGCTACCCTTGACAGCTTCTGCCTCCAATAGATTTCCTAAGCACTAGTGTTTTAAGGAACAGCTTAAAAAGAGAATCCTAATGTGATTTCTTTATAAAGGGTGTGTTCCTTATCTTATCCTAGTGTCTAAACTCTTCTCCATGGCTGGACCCCCAAATAATATTCATTTACGTTTTAAGGGGTATCTAGAGAGTGGAATAGGTTTAATAAGTACCCTAACCCTAACGCGTACCGTAACCCTAACCCCTACCCTAACCCTAACACGTACTCTAATCCTAACCCTTACCCTAAACCGAGCCCTAACCCTAACACTAACCCTAACCCTAACCCTAACCCATACTCTACGCCGTACCCGAAGCCCTCCCCGAACCCGTACCCTAAGCCTAACCCTAAGCCTAACCCTAACCCTAGGCTACCCTTGACTGCTTCTGCCTCCAATAGATTTCCTAAGCACTAGTGTTTTAAGGAACAGCTTAAAAAGAGAATCCTAATGTGATTTCTTTATAATGGGTGTGTTCCTTATCTTATCCTAGTGTCTAAATTCTTCTCCATGGCTGGACCCCCAAATAATATTCATTTACGTGCTAAGGAGTATCTAGAGAGTGGGATAGGTTTCATACCTACCCTAAACCAAATGCGTATCCTAACCCTAACACCTACCCTAACCCTAACAAGTACCCTAATCCTAACCCGTACCCTAAACGGAGCCCTAACCCTAACACTAACCCAAACCCTAAACCTAACCCATACCCTACGCCGTACCCAAAAACCTCCCCGAACCCATACCATAAGCCGTACCCTAAGCCTATCCCCAAGCCTCACCCTAACCTTAGGCTACCCTTGACTGCTTCTGCCTCCAATAGATTTCCTAAGCACTAGTGTTTTAAGGAACAGCTTAAAAAGAGAATCCTAATGTGATTTCTTTATAATGGGTGTGTTCCTTATCTTATCCTAGTGTCTAAACTCTTCTCCATAGCTGGACCCCCAAATAATATTCCTTTACGTGCTAAGGGGTATCTAGAGAGTGGGATAGGTTTAATAACTAACCTAACCCTAAAGCGTACCCTAACCCTAACCCCTACCCTAACACTAACACGTACCCTAATCCTAACCCGTACCCTAAACGGAGCCCTAACCCTAACACTAACCCTAACCCTAACCCTAACCCATACCATACGCCGTACCCGAAGCCCTCCCCGAAGCCTTACCCTAAGCCGTACCCTAAGCCTAAACCTAAGCCTAACCCTAACCCTAGGCTACCCTTGAATGCTTCTGCCTCCAATAGATTTCCTAAGCACTAGTGTTTTAAGGAGCAGCTTAAAAAGAGAATCCTAATGTGATTTCTTTATAATGGGTGTGTTCCTTATCTTATCCTAGTGTCTAAACTCTTCTCCATGGCTGGACCCACAAAAAATATTCCTTTACGTGCTAAGGGGTATCTAGAGAGTGGGATAGGTTTAATAACTACCCTAACCCTAACGCGTACCCTAACCCTAACACCTACCCTATCCCTAACACGTACACTAATCCTAACCCGTAACCTAAACCGAGCCCTAACCCTATCACTAACCCTAACCCTAACCCTAAGCCGTACCCTACGCCGTACCCGAAGCCCTCCCCGAACCCGTACCCTAAGCCGTACCCTAAGCCTAACCCGAAGCCTAACCCTAACCCTAGGCTACCCTTGACTGCTTCTGCCTCCAATAGATTTCCTAAGCACTAGTGTTTTAAGGAACAGCTTAAAAAGAGAATCCTAATGTGATTTCTTTATAATGGGTGTGTTCCTTATCTTATCCTAGTGTCTAAACTCTTCTCCATGGCTGGACCCCCAAATAATATTCCTTTACATGCTAAGGGGTATCTAGAGAGTGGGATAGGTTTAATAACTACCCTAACCCTAACGCGTACCCTAACCCTAACCCCTACCCTAACCTTAACACGTACCCTAATCCTAACCCGTACCCTAAACCGAGCCCTAACCCTAACACTAACCCTAACCCTACCCCTAACCCATACCCTACGCCGTACCCGAAGCCCTCCCCGAAGCCATACCCTAAGCCGTACCCTACGCCTAAACCTAAGCCTAAACCTAACCATAGGCTACCCTTGAATGCTTCTGCCTCCAATAGATTTCCTAAGCACTAGTGTTTTAAGGAGCAGCTTAAAAAGAGAATCCTAATTTGATTTCTTTATAATGGGTGTGTTCCTTATCTTATCCTAGTGTCTAAACTCTTCTCCATGGCTGGACCCCCAAATAATATTCCTTTACATGCTAAGGGGTATCTAGAGAGTGGGATAGGTTTAATAACTACCCTAACCCTAACGCGTACCCTAACCCTAACCCCTACCCTAACCCTAACACGTACCCTAATCCTAACCTGTACCCTAAACCGAGACCTAACCCTAACACTAACCCTAACCCTAACCCATACCCTACGCCGTACCCGAAGCCCTCCCCGAACCCGTACCCTAAGCCGTACCCTAAGCCTAACCCTAACCCTAGGCTACCCTTGACTGCTTCTGCCTCCCATAGATTTCCTAGGCACTAGTGTTTTAAGGAACAGCTTAAAAAGAGAATCCTAATGTGATTTCTTTATAATATGTGTGTTCCTTATCTTCTCCGAGTGTCTAAACTCTTCTCCATGGCTGGACCCCCAAATAATATTCCTTTACGTGCTAAGGGGTATCTAGAGAGTGGGATACGTTTAATAACTACCCTAACCCTAACGCGTACCCTAACCCTAACCCCTACCCTAACACTAACACGTACCCTAATCCTAACCCTTACCCTAAACCGAGCCCTAACCCTAACACTAACCCTAAACCTAACCCTAACCCATGCCCTACGCCGTACCCGAAGCCCTCCCCGAACCCGTAACCTAAGCCGTACCCTAACCCTAACCATAAGCCTAACTCTAACCCTAGGCTACCCTTGACTGCTTCTGCCTCCAATAGATTTCCTAAGCACTAGTGTTTTAAGGAACAGCTTAAAAAGAGAATCCTAATGTGATTTCTTTATAATGTGTGTGTTCCTTATCTTATCCTAGTGCCTAAACTCTTCTCCATGGCTGGAACCCCAAATAATATTCCTTTACGTGCTAAGGGGTATCTAGAGAGTGGGAGAGGTTTAATCACTACCCTAACCCTAACGCGTACCCTAACCCTAACGCCTAGCTTAACCCTTACACGTACCATAATCCTAACCCGTACCCTAAACCGAGCCCTAACCCTAACACTAACCCTAACCCTAACCCTAACCCATACTCTACGCCGTACCCGAAACCCTCCCAGCACCCGTACCTAAGCCGTACCCTAACCCTAACCCTAAGCCTAACCCTAACGCTAGGCTACCCTTGACTGCTTCTGCCTCCAATAGATTTCCTAAGCACTAGTGTTTTAAGGAACAGCTTAAAAAGAGAATCCTAATGTGATTTCTTTATAATGTGTGTGTTCCTTATCTTATCCTAGTGTCTAAACTCTTCTCCATGGCTGGACCCCCAAATAATATTCCTTTACGTGCTAAGGGGTATCTAGAGAGTGGGATAGGTTTAATAAATACCCTAGCCCTAACGCGTACCCTAACCCTAACCCCTACCCTATCCCTAACACGTACCCTAATCCTAACCCGTACCCTAAACCGAGCCCTAACCCTATCACTAACCCTAACCCTAACCCTAAGCGATACCCTACGCCGTACCCGAAGCCCTCCCCGAACCCGTACCCTAAGCCGTACCCTAAGCCTAACGCTAAGCCTAACCCTAAACCTAGGCTACCCTTGACTGCTTCTGCCTTCAATAGATTTCCTAAGCACTAGTGTTTTAAGGAACAGCTTAAAAAGAGAATCCTAATGTGATTTCTTTATAATGGGTGTGTTCCTTATCTTATCCTAGTGTCTAAACTCTTCTCCATGGCCGGACCCCCAAATAATATTCCTTTACGTGCTAAGGGGTATCTAGAGAGTGGGATAGGTTTAATAAATACCCTAACCCTAACGCGTACCCTAACCCTAACCCCTACCCTATCCCTAACACGTACCCTAATCCTAACCCGTACCCTAAACCGAGCCCTAACCCTATCACTAACCCTAACCCTAACCCTAAGCCATACCCTACGCCGTACCCGAAGCCCTCCCCGAACCCGTACCCTAAGCCGTACCCTAAGCCTAACCCTAACCCTAGGCTACGCTTGACTGCTTCTGCCTCCCATAGATTTCCTATGCACTAGTGTTTTAAGGAACAGCTTAAAAAGAGAATCCTAATGTGATTTCTTTATAATGGGTGTGTTCCTTATCTTATCCTAGTGTCTAAACGCTTCTCCATGGCTGGACCCCCAAATAATATTCCTTTACGTGCTAAGGGGTATCTAGAGAGTGGGATAGGTTTAATAACTAACCTAACCCTAACGCGTACCCTAAACCTAACCCCTACCCTAACCGTAACACGTAACCTGATCCTAACCCGTACCCTAAACCGAGCCCTAACCCTAACACTAACCCTAACCCTAACCCTAACGCATACCCTATGCCGTGCCCGAACCTCTCCCCGAACCCATACCCTAAGCCGTACCCTAACCCTAACCCTAAGCCTAACCCTAACCCTAGGCTACCCTTGCCTGCTTCTGCCTAAAATAGATTTCCTAAGCACTAGTGTTTTAAGGAACAGCTTAATAAGAGAATCCTAATGTGATTTCTTTATAATGGGTGTGTTCCTTATCTTTTCCTAGTGTCTAAACTCTTCTCCATGGCTGGACCCCCAAATAATATTCCTTTACGGTCTAAGGGGTATCTAGAGAGTGGGATAGGTTTAATAACTAACCTAACCCTAAAGCGTACCCTAACCCTAACCCCTACCCTAACACTAACACGTACCCTAATCCTAACCCGTACCCTAAAAGGAGCCCTAACCCTAACACTAACCCTAACCCTAACCCTAACCCATACCATACGCCGTACCCGAAGCCCTCCCCGAAGCCATACCCTAAGCCGTACTCTAAGCCTAAACCTAAGCCTAACCCTAACCCTAGGCTACCCTTGAATGCTTCTGCCTCCAATAGATATCCTAAGCACTAGTGTTTTAAGGAGCAGCTTAAAAAGAGAATCCTAATGTGATTTCTTTATAATGGGTGTGTTCCTTATTTTATCCTAGTGTCTAAACTCTTCTCCATGGCTGGACCCCCAAATAATATTCCTTTACGTGCTAAGGGGTATCTAGAGAGTGGGATAGGTTTAATAACTACCCTAACCCTAACGCGTACCCTAACCCTAACACCTACCCTATCCCTAACACGTACACTAATCCTAACCCGTACCCTAAACCGAGCCCTAACCCTATCACTAACCCTAACCCTAACCCTAAGCCGTACCCTACGCCGTACCCGAAGCCCTCCCCGAACCCGTACCCTAAGCCATACCCTAAGCCTAACCCGAAGCCTAACCCTAACTCTAGGCTACCCTTGACTGCTTCTGCCTCCAATAGATTTCCTAAGCACTAGTGTTTTAAGGAACAGCTTAAAAAGAGAATCCTAATGTGATTTCTTTGTAATGGGTGTGTTCCTTATCTTATCATAGTGTCTAAACTCTTCTCCATGGCTGGACCCCCAAATAATATTCCTTTACATGCTAAGGGGTATCTAGAGAGTGGGATAGGTTTAATAACTACCCTAACCCTAACGCGTACCCTAACCCTAACCACTACCCTAACCTTAACCCGTACCCTAATCCTATCCCGTACACTAAACTGAGCCCTAACCCTAACACTAACCCTAACCCTAACCCTAACCCATACCCTATGCTCTAACCGAAGCCCTCCCCGAACCCGTACCCTAAGCCGTACCCTAAGCCTAACCCTAAGCCTAACGCTAACCCTAGGCTACCCTGGACTGCTTCTGCCTCCCATAGATTTCCTATGAACTAGTGTTTTAAGGAACAGCTTAAAAAGAGAATCCTAATGTGATTTCTTTATAATGGGTGTGTTCCTTATCTTATCCTAGTGTCTAAACTCTTCTCCATGGCTGGAGCCACAAATAATATTCCTTTACGTGCTATGGGGTATCTAGAGAGTGGGATAGGTTTAATAACTACCCTAACCCTAACACGTACCCTAACCCTAACCCCTACCCTAACCCTAACACGTACCCTAATCCTAAACAGTACCCTAAACCGAGCCCTAACCCTAACACTAACCCTAACCCTAACCCTAACCCATACCCTACGCCGTACCCGAAGCCCTCCCTGAACCCGTACCCTAAGCCGTTCCCTAAGCCTAACCCTAAGCCTAACCCTAAACCTAGGCTACCCTTGACTGCTTCTGCCTCCAATAGATTTCGTAAGCACTAGTGTTTTAAGGAACAGCTTAAAAAGAGAATCCTAATGTGATATCTTTATAATGTGTGTGTTCCTTATATTATCTTAGTGTCTAAACTCTTCTCCATGGCTGGACCCCCAAATAATATTCCTTTACGTGCTACGGGGTATCTAGAGAGAGGGATAGGTTTAATAACTACCCTAACCCTAACGCGTACCCTAACCCTAACCCCTACCGTAACCCTAACACATACCCTAATCCTAACCCGTACCTTAAACCGAGCCCTAACCCTAACACTAACCCTAACACTAACCCTAAGCCATACCCTATGCCGTACCAGAAACCCTCCCCGAACCCGTACCCTAAGCCGTACCCTAAGCCTAACCCCAAGACTAACCCTAAGCCTAGGCTACCCTTGACTGCTTCTGCCTCCAATATTTTTCCTAAGCACTAGTGTTTTAAGGAACAGCTTAAAAAGAGAATCCTAATGTGATTTCTTTATAATGGGTGTGTTCCCTATCTTATCCTACTGTCTAAACTCTTCTCCATGGCTGGACCCCCAAATAATATTCCTTTACGTGCTAAGGGGTATCTAGAGAGTGGGATAGGTTTAATAACTACCCTAACCCTAACGCGTACCCTAACCCTAACCCCTACCCTATCCCTAACACGTACCCTAACCCTAACCCGTACCCTAAACCGAGCCCTAACCCTATCACTAACCCTAACCCTAACCCTAAGCCATACCCTACGCCGTACCCGAAGCCCTCCCCGAACCCGAACCCTAAGCCGTACCCTAAGCCTAACCCTAAGCCTAACCCTAACCCTAGGCTACCCTTGACTGCTTCTGCCTCTAATAGATTTCCTAAGCACTAGTGTTTTAAGGAACAGCTTAAAAAGAGAATCCTAAAGTGATTTCTTTATAATGGGTGTGTTCCTTATCTTATCCTAGTGTCTAAACTCTTCTCCATGGCTGGACCCCCAAATAATATTCCTTTACGTGCTAAGGGGTATCTAGAGAGTGGGATAGGTTTAATAACTACCCTAACCCTAACGCGTACCCTAACCCTAACCACTACCCTAACCTTAACACGTACCCTAATCCTATCCCGTACACTAAACCGAGCCCTAACCCTAACACTAACCCTAACCCTAACCCTAACCCATACCCTACGCTGTACCCGAAGCCCTCCCCGAACCCGTACCCTAAGCCGTACCCTAAGCCTAACCCTAACCCTAGGCTACCCTTGACTGCTTCTGCCTCTAATAGATTTCCTAAGCACTAGTGTTTTAAGGAACAGCTTAAAAAGAGAATCCTAATGTGATTTCTTTATAATGGGTGTGTTCCTTATCTTATCCTAGTGTCTAAACTCTTCTCCATGGCTGCCCCCAAATAATATTCCTTTACGTGCTATGGGGTATCTAGAGAGTGGGAGAGGTTTAATAACTAACCTAACCCTAACACGTACCCTAACCCTAACCCCTACCCTAACCCTAACACGTACCCTAATCCTAAACAGTACCCTAAACCGAGCCCTAACCCTAACCCTAACCCTAACCCTAACCCTAACCCATACCCTATGCCGTACCTGAAGCCCTCCCCGAACCCGTACCCTAAGCCGTACCCTAAGCCTAACCCTAAGCCTAACCCTAACCCTAGGCTACCCTTGACTGCTTCTGCCTCCAATAGATTTCCTAAGCACAAGTGTTTTAAGGAACAGCTTAAAAAGAGAATCCTAAAGTGATATCATTATAATCTGTGTGTTCCTTATATTATCTTAGTGTCTAAACTCTTCTCCATGGCTGGACCGCCAAATAATATTCCTTTACGTGCTAAGGGGTATCTACAGAGTGGGATAGGTTTAATAACTACCCTAACCCTAACGCGTACCCTAACCCTAACACCTATCCTAACCCTTACCCTAAACCGAGCCCTAACCCTAACACTAACCCTAACCCTAACCCTAACCCATACCCTACGCCATATCCGAAGCCCTCCCCGAACCAGTACCCTAAGCCGTACCCTAAGCCTAACCCTAAGCCTAACCCTAACCCTAGGCTACCCTTGACTGCTTCTGCCTCCAATAGGTTTCCTAAGCACTAGTGTTTTAAGGAACAGCTTAAAAAGAGAATCCTAATGTGATTTCTTTATAATGGGTGTGTTCTTTATCTTATCCTAGTGTCTAAACTCTTCTCCATGGCTGGACGCCCAAATAATATTCCTTTACGTGCTAAGGGGTATCTAGAGAGTGGGATAGGTTTAATCACTACCCTAACCGTAACGCGTACCCTAACCCCTACCCTAACCCTAACACGTACCCTAATCCTAACCCGTAACCTAAACCGAGCCCTAACCCTAACACTAACCCTAACCCTAACCCTAACCCATACCCTACGCCGTACCCGAAGCCCTCCCCGAACCCGTACCCTAAGCCGTACCCTAAGACTAACCCTAAGCCTAACCCTAACCCTAGGCTACCCTTGACTGCTTCTGCCTCCAATAGATTTCCTAAGCACTAGTGTTTTAAGGAACAGCTTAAAAAGAGAATCCTAATGTCATTTCTTTATAATGGGTGTGTTCTTTATCTTATCCTAGTGTCTAAACTCTTCTCCATGGCTGGACGCCCAAATAATATTCCTTTACGTGCTAAGGGGTATCTAGAGAGTGGGATAGGTTTAATAACTACCCTAACCCTAACGCGTACCCTAACCCTAACCCCTATCCTAACCCTTACCCTAAACCGAGCCCTAACCCTAACACTAACCCTAACCCTAACCCTAACCCATGCCCTACGCCATATCCGAAGCCCTCCCCGAACCCGTACCCTAAGCCGTACCCTAAGCCTAACCCTAAGCCTAACCCTAACCCTAGGCTACCCTTGACTGCTTCTGCCTCCAATAGATTTCCTAAGCACTAGTGTTTTAAGGAACAGCTTAAAAAGAGAATCCTAATGTGATTTCTTTATAATGGGTGTGTTCTTTATCTTATCCTAGTGTCTAAACTCTTCTCCATGGCTGGAAGCCCAAATAACATTCCTTTACGTGCTAAGGGGTATCTAGAGAGTGGGATAGGTTTAATCACTACCCTAACCCTAACGCGTACCCTAACCCCTACCCTAACCCTAACACGTACCCTAATCCTAACCCGTACCCTAAACCGAGCCCTAACCCTAACACTAACCCTAACCCTAACCCATACCCTACGCCGTACCCGAAGCCCTCCCCGAACCCGTACCCTAAGCCGTACCCTAAGCCTAACCCTAAGCCTAACCCTAACCCTAGGCTACCCTTGACTGCTTCTGCCTCTAATAGATTTCCTAAGCACTAGTGTTTTAAGGAACAGCTTAAAAAGAGAATCCTAATGTGATTTCTTAATAATGGGTGTGTTCCTTATCTTATCCTAGTGTCTAAACGCTTCTCCATGGCTGGACCCCCAAATAATATTCCTTTACGTGCTAAGGGGTATCTAGAGAGTGGGATAGGTTTAATAACTACCCTAACCCTAACGCCTACCCTAAACCTAACCCCTGCCCTAACCCTAACACGTAACCTAATCCTAACCCGTACCCTAAACCGAGCCCTAACCCTAAAACTAACCCTAACCGTAACCCTAACCCATACCCTACGCCGTGCCCGAACCTCTCCCCGAACCCATACCCTAAGCCGTACCCTAACCCTAACCCTAAGCCTAACCCTAACCCTAGGCTACCCTTGCCTGCTTCTGCCTCCAATGGATTTCCTAAGCACTAGTGTTTTAAGGAACAGCTTAAAAACAGAATCCTAATGTGATTTCTTTATAGTGGGTGTGTTCCTTATCTTATCCTAGTGTCTAAACTCTTCTCCATGGCTGGACCCCCAAATAATATTCCTTTACGTGCTAAGGGGTATCTAGAGAGTGGGATAGGTTTAATAACTACCCTAACCCTAAAGCGTACCCTAACCCTAACCCCTACACTAACACTAACACGTACCCTAATCCTAACCCGTACCCTAAACCGAGCCCTAACCCTAACACTAACCCTAACCCTACCCCTAACCCATACCCTACGCCGTACCCGAAGCCCTCCCCGAAGCCATACCCTAAGCGGTACCCTAAGCCTAAACCTAACCCTAAACCTAACCCTAGGCTACCCTTGAATGCTTCTGCCTCCAATAGATTTCCTAAGCACTAGTGTTTTAAGGAGCAGCTTAAAAAGAGAATCCTAATGTGATTTCTTTATAATGGGTGTGTTTCTTATCTTATCCTAGGGTCTAAACTCTTCTCCATGGCTGGACCCCCATATAATATTCCTTTACGTGCTAAGGGGTATCTCGAGAGTGGGATAGGTTTAATAACTACCCTAACCCTAATGCGTACCCTAACCCTAACCCCTATCCTAACCCTAACACGTACCCTAATCCTAACCCGTACCCTAAACGGAGCCCTAACCCTAACACTAACCCAAACCCTAACCCTAACCCATACCCTAAGCCGTACCCGAACCCCTCCCCGAACCCGTACTCTAAGCCGTACCCTAAGCCTAACCCCAAGCCTCACCCTAACCCTAGGCTACCCTTGACTGCTTCTGCCTCCAATAGATTTCCTAAGCACTAGTGTTTTAAGGAACAGCTTAAAAAGAGAATCCTAATGTGATTTCTTTATAATGTGTGTGTTCCTTATATTATCTTAGTGTCTAAACTCTTCTCCATGGATGGACCCCCAAATAATATTGCTTTACATGCTAAGGGGTATCTAGAGAGTGGGATAGGTTTAATAACTACCCTAACCCTAACACGTACCCTAACCCTAACCCCTACCCTAACCCTAACACGTACCCTAATCCTAACCTGTACCCTAAACCGAGACCTAACCCTAACACTAACCCTAACCCTAACCCATACCCTACGCCGTACCCGAAGCACTCCCCGAACCCGAACCCTAAGCCGTACCCTAAGCCTAATCCTAAGCCTAACCCTAAACCTAGGCTACCCTTGACTGCTTCTGCCTCCAATAGATTTCTTAAGCACTAGTGTTTTAAGGAACAGCTTAAAAAGAGAATCCTAATGTGATTTCTTTATAATGTGTGTGTTCCTTATCTTATCCGAGTGTCTAAACTCTTCTCCATGGCTGGACCCCCAAATAATATTCCTTTACGGTCTAAGGGTTATCTAGAGAGTGGGATAGGTTTAATAACTACCCTAACCCTAACGCGTACCCTAACCCTAACCCCTACCCTAACACTAACACGTACCCTAATCCTAACCCTTACCCTAAACCGAGCCCTAACCCTAACACTAACCCTAAACCTAACCGAAACCCATGCCCTACGCCGTACCCGAAGCCCTCCCCGAACCCGTACCCTAAGCCGTACCCTATGCCTAACCCTAAGCCTAACCCTAACCCTAGGCTACCCTTGACTGCTTCTGCCTCCAATAGATTTCCTAAGCACTAGTGTTTTAAGGAACAGTTTAAAAAGAGAATCCTAATGTGATTTCTTTATAATGGGTGTGTTCCTTATCTTATCCTAGTGTCTAAACTCTTCTCCATGGCTGGACCCCCAAATAATATTCCTTTACGTGCTAAGGGGTATCTAGTGAGTGGGATACGTTTAATAACTACCCTAACCCTAACGCGTACCCTAACCCTAACCACTACCCTAACCCTAACACGTACCCTAATCCTATCCCGTACACTAAACCGAGCCCTATCCCTAACACTAACCCTAACCCTAACCCTAACCCATACCCTACGCTGTACCCGAAGCCCTCCCCGAACCCGTACCCTAAGCCGTACCCTAAGCCTAACCCTAAGCCTAACCCTAACCCTAGGCTACCCTTGACTGCTTCTGCCTCCCATAGATTTCCTATGCACTAGTGTTTTAAGGAACAGCTTAAAAAGAGAATCCTAATGTGATTTCTTTATAATGGGTGTGTTCCTTATCTTATCCTAGTGTCTAAACTCTTCTCCATGGCTGGACCCCCAAATAATATTCCTTTACGTGCTAAGGGGTATCTAGAGAGTGGGATAGGTTTAATCACTACCCTAACCCTAACGCGTACCCTAACCCTAACCCCTACCCTAACCCTAACACGTACCCTAATCCTAACCTGTACCCTACACCGAGCCCTAACCCTAACACTAACCCTAACCCTAACTCTAACGCATACCCTACACCGTGCCCGAACCTCTCCCCGAACCCATAACCTAAGCCGTACCCTAACCCTAACCCTAAGCCTAAACCTAACCCTAGGCTACCCTTGCCTGCTTCTGCCTCCAATAGATTTCCTAAGCACTAGTGTTTTAAGGAACAGCTTAAAAAGAGAATCCTAATGTGATTTCTTTATAATGGGTGTGTTCCTTATCTTTTCCTAGTGTCTAAACTCTTCTCCATGGCTGGACACCCAAATAATATTCCTTTACGTTCTAAGGGGTATCTAGAGAGTGGAATAGGTTTAATAAGTACCCTAACCCTAACGCGTACCCTAACCCTAACCCCTACCCTAACCCTAACACGTACCCTAATCCTAACCCGTACCCTAAACCGAGCCCTAACCCTAACACTAACCCTAACCCTAACCCTAACCCATACCCTACGCCGTAACCGAAGCCCTCCCCGAACCCGTACCCTAAGCCTAACCCTAAGCCTAACCCTAACCCTAGGCTACCCTTGACAGCTTCTGCCTCCAATAGATTTCCTAAGCACTAGTGTTTTAAGGAACAGCTTAAAAAGAGAATCCTAATGTGATTTCTTTATAAAGGGTGTGTTCCTTATCTTATCCTAGTGTCTAAACTCTTCTCCATGGCTGGACCCCCAAATAATATTCATTTACGTTCTAAGGGGTATCTAGAGAGTGGAATAGGTTTAATAAGTACCCTAACCCTAACGCGTACCGTAACCCTAACCCCTACCCTAACCCTAACACGTACTCTAATCCTAACCCTTACCCTAAACCGAGACCTAACCCTAACACTAACCCTAACCCTAACCCTAACCCATATCCTACGCCGTACCCGAAGCCCTCCCCGAACCCGTACCCTAAGCCTAACCCTAAGCCTAACCCTAACCCTAGGCTACCCTTGACTGCTTCTGCCTCCAATAGATTTCCTAAGCACTAGTGTTTTAAGGAACAGCTTAAAAAGAGAATCCTAATGTGATTTCTTTATAATGGGTGTGTTCCTTATCTTATCCTAGTGTCTAAATTCTTCTCCATGGCTGGACCCCCAAATAATATTCATTTACGTGCTAAGGAGTATCTAGAGAGTGAGATAGGTTTCATAACTACCCTAAACCAAATGCGTATTCTAACCCTAACACCTACCCTAACACTAACAAGTACCCTAATCCTAACCCGTACCCTAAACGGAGCCCTAACCCTAACACTAACCCAAACCCTAAACCTAACCCATACCCTACGCCGTACCCAAAAACCTCCCCGAACCCATACCATAAGCCGTACCCTAAGCCTATCCCCAAGCCTCACCTTAACCTTAGGCTACCCTTGACTGCTTCTGCCTCCAATAGATTTCCTAAGCACTAGTGTTTTAAGGAACAGCTTAAAAAGAGAATCCTAATGTGATTTCTTTATAATGGGTGTGTTCCTTATCTTATCCTAGTGTCTAAACTCTTCTCCATGGCTGGACCCCCAAATAATATTCCTTTACGTGCTAAGGGGTATCTAGAGAGTGGGATAGGTTTAATAACTAACCTAACCCTAAAGCGTACCCTAACCCTAACCCCTACCCTAACACTAACACGTACCCTAATCCTAACCCCTACCCTAAACGGAGCCCTAACCCTAACACTAACCCTAACCCTAACCCTAACCCATACCATACGCCGTACCCGAAGCCCTCCCCGAAGCCTTACCCTAAGCCGTACCCTAAGCCTAAACCTAAGCCTAACCCTAACCCTAGGCTACCCTTGAATGCTTCTGCCTCCAATAGATTTCCTAAGCACTAGTGTTTTAAGGAGCAGCTTAAAAAGAGAATCCTAATGTGATTTCTTTATAATGGGTGTGTTCCTTATCTTATCCTAGTGTCTAAACTCTTCTCCATGGCTGGACCCCCAAAAAATATTCCTTTACGTGCTAAGGGGTATCTAGAGAGTGGGATAGGTTTAATAACTAACCTAACCCTAACGCGTACCCTAACCCTAACACCTACCCTATCCCTAACACGTACACTAATCCTAACCCGTAACCTAAACCGAGCCCTGACCCTATCACTAACCCTAACCCTAAACCTAAGCCGTACCCTACGCCGTACCCGAAGCCCTCCCCGAACCCGTACCCTAAGCCGTACCCTAAGCCTAACCCGAACCCTAACCCTAACCCTAGGCTACCCTTGACTGCTTCTGCCTCCAATAGATTTCCTAAGCACTAGTGTTTTAAGGAACAGCTTTAAAAGAGAATCCTAATGTGATTTCTTTATAATGGGTGTGTTCCTTATCTTATCCTAGTGTCTAAACTCTTCTCCATGGCTGGACCCCCAAATAATATTCCTTTACATGCTAAGGGGTATCTAGAGAGTGGGATAGGTTTAATAACTACCCTAACCCTAACGCGTACCCTAACCCTAACCCCTACCCTAACCTTAACACGTACCCTAATCCTAACCCGTACCCTAAACCGAGCCCTAACCCTAACACTAACCCTAACCCTACCCCTAACCCATACCCTACGCCGTACCCGAAGCCCTCCCCGAAGCCATACCCTAAGCCGTACCCTACGCCTAAACCTAAGCCTAAACCTAACCATAGGCTACCCTTGAATGCTTCTGCCTCCAATAGATTTCCTAAGCACTAGTGTTTTAAGGAGCAGCTTAAAAAGAGAATCCTAATTTGATTTCTTTATAATGGGTGTGTTCCTTATCTTATCCTAGTGTCTAAACTCTTCTCCATGGCTGGACCCCCAAATAATATTCCTTTACATGCTAAGGGTTATCTAGAGAGTGGGATAGGTTTAATAACTACCCTAACCCTAACGCGTACCCTAACCCTAACCCCTACCCTAACCCTAACACGTACCCTAATCCTAACCTGTACCCTAAACCGAGACCTAACCCTAACACTAACCCTAACCCTAACCCATACCCTACGCCGTACCCGAAGCCCTCCCCGAACCCGTACCCTAAGCCGTACCCTAAGCCTAACCCTAACCCTAGGCTACCCTTGACTGCTTCTGCCTCCAATAGATTTCCTAGGCACTAGTGTTTTAAGGAACTGCTTAAAAAGAGAATCCTAATGTGATTTCTTTATAATATGTGTGTTCCTTATCTTCTCCGAGTGTCTAAATTCTTCTCCATGGCTGGACCCCCAAATAATATTCCTTTTCGTGCTAAGGGGTATCTAGAGAGTGGGATACGTTTAATAACTACCCTAACCCTAACGCGTACCCTAACCCTAACCCCTACCCTAACACTAACACGTACCCTAATCCTAACCCTTACCCTAAACCGAGCCCTAACCCTAACACTAACCCTAAACCTAACCCTAACCCATGCCCTACGCCGTACCCGAAGCCCTCCCCGAACCCGTACCCTAAGCCGTACCCTAACCCTAACCATAAGCCTAACTCTAACCCTAGGCTACCCTTGACTGCTTCTGCCTCCAATAGATTTCCTAAGCACTACTGTTTTAAGGAACAGCTTAAAATGAGAATCCTAATGAGATTTCTTTATAATGGGTGTGTTCCTTATCTTATCCTAGTGTCTAAACTCTTCTCCATGGCTAGACCCCCAATTAATATTCCTTTACGTGCTAAGGGGTATCTAGAGAGTGGGTTAGGCTTAATAACTACCCTAACCCTAACGCGTACCCTAACATTAACCCCTCCCCTAACTCTAACAGGTACCCTAATCCTAACCCGTACCCTAAACTGAGCCCTAACCCAAACACTAACCCTAACCCTAATCCTAACCCATATCCTACGCCTTATTCGAACCCAACACCGAACCCGTACCCTAAGCCGTACCCTAACCCTAACCATAAGCCTAACCCTAACCCTAGGCTACCCTTGACTGCTTCTGCCTCCAATAGATTTCCAAAGCAGTAGTGTTTTAAGGAACAGCTTAAAAAGAGAATCCTAATGTGATTTCTTTATAATGGGTGTGTTCCTTCTCTTATCCTAGTGTCTAAACTCTTCTCCATGTCCGGACCCCCAAATAATATTCCTTTACGTGCTAAGGGGTATCTAGAGAGTGGGATAGGTTTAATAAATACCCTAACCCTAACGCGTACCCTAACCCTAACCCCTACCCTATCCCTAACACGTACCCTAATCCTAACCCGTACCCTAAACCGAGCCCTAACCCTATCACTAACCCTAACCCTAACCCTAAGCCATACCCTACGCCGTACCCGAAGCCCTCCCCGAACCCGTACCCTAAGCCGTACCCTAAGCCTAACCCTAACCCTAGGCTACGCTTGACTGCTTCTGCCTCCCATAGATTTCCTATGCACTAGTGTTTTAAGGAACAGCTTAAAAAGAGAATCCTAATGTGATTTCTTTATACTGGGTGTGTTCCTTATCTTATCCTAGTGTCTAAACGCTTCTCCATGGCTGGACCCCCAAATAATATTCCTTTACGTGCTAAGGGGTATCTAGAGAGTGGGATAGGTTTAATAACTAACCTAACCCTAACGCGTACCCTAAACCTAACCCCTACCCTAACCGTAACACGTAACCTAATCCTAACCCGTACCCTAAACCGAGCCCTAACCCTAACACTAACCCTAACCCTAACCCTAACGCATACCCTATGCCGTGCCCGAACCTCTCCCCGAACCCATACCCTAAGCCGTACCCTAACCCTAACCCTAAGCCTAACCCTAACCCTAGGCTACCCTTGACAGCTTCTGCCTCCAATAGATTTCCTAAGCACTAGTGTTTTAAGGAACAGCTTAAAAAGAGAATCCTAATGTGATTTCTTTATAAAGGGTGTGTTCCTTATCTTATCCTAGTGTCTAAACTCTTCTCCATGGCTGGACCCCCAAATAATATTCATTTACGTTCTAAGGGGTATCTAGAGAGTGGAATAGGTTTAATAAGTACCCTAACCCTAACGCGTACCGTAACCCTAACCCCTACCCTAACCCTAACACGTACTCTAATCCTAACCCTTACCCTAAACCGAGCCCTAACCCTAACACTAACCCTAACCCTAACCCATATCCTACGCCGTACCCGAAGCCCTCCCCGAACCCGTACCCTAAGCCTAACCCTAAGCCTAACCCTAACCCTAGGCTACCCTTGACTGCTTCTGCCTCCAATAGATTTCCTAAGCACTAGTGTTTTAATGAACAGCTTAAAAAGAGAATCCTAATGTGATTTCTTTATAATGGGTGTGTTCCTTATCTTATCCTAGTGTCTAAATTCTTCTCCATGGCTGGACCCCCAAATAATATTCATTTACGTGCTAAGGAGTATCTAGAGAGTGGGATAGGTTTCATAACTACCCTAAACCAAATGCGTATCCTAACCCTAACACCTACCCTAACCCTAACAAGTACCCTAATCCTAACCCGTACCCTAAACGGAGCCCTAACCCTAACACTAACCCAAACCCTAAACCTAACCCATACCCTACGCCGTACCCAAAAACCTCCCCGAACCCATACCATAAGCCGTACCCTAAGCCTATCCCCAAGCCTCACCCTAACCTTAGGCTACCCTTGACTGCTTCTGCCTCCAATAGATTTCCTAAGCACTAGTGTTTTAAGGAACAGCTTAAAAAGAGAATCCTAATGTGATTTCTTTATAATGGGTGTGTTCCTTATCTTATCCTAGTGTCTAAACTCTTCTCCATGGCTGGACCCCCAAATAATATTCCTTTACGTGCTAAGGGGTATCTAGAGAGTGGGATAGGTTTAATAACTAACCTAACCCTAAAGCGTACCCTAACCCTAACCCCTACCCTAACACTAACACGTACCCTAATCCTAACCCGTACCCTAAACGGAGCCCTAACCCTAACACTAACCCTAACCCTAACCCTAACCCATACCATACGCCGTACCCGAAGCCCTCCCCGAAGCCTTACCCTAAGCCGTACCCTAAGCCTAAACCTAAGCCTAACCCTAACCCTAGGCTACCCTTGAATGCTTCTGCCTCCAATAGATTTCCTAAGCACTAGTGTTTTAAGGAGCAGCTTAAAAAGAGAATCCTAATGTGATTTCTTTATAATGGGTGTGTTCCTTATCTTATCCTAGTGTCTAAACTCTTCTCCATGGCTGGACCCCCAAAAAATATTCCTTTACGTGCTAAGGGGTATCTAGAGAGTGGGATAGGTTTAATAACTACCCTAACCCTAACGCGTACCCTAACCCTAACACCTACCCTATCCCTAACACGTACACTAATCCTAACCCGTAACCTAAACCGGGCCCTAACCCTATCACTAACCCTAACCCTAACCCTAAGCCGTACCCTACGCCGTACCCGAAGCCCTCCCCGAACCCGTACCCTAAGCCGTACCCTAAGCCTAACCCGAAGCCTAACCCTAACCCTAGGCTACCCTTGACTGCTTCTGCCTCCAATAGATTTCCTAAGCACTAGTGTTTTAAGGAACAGCTTAAAAAGAGAATCCTAATGTGATTTCTTTATAATGGGTGTGTTCCTTATCTTATCCTAGTGTCTAAACTCTTCTCCATGGCTGGACCCCCAAATAATATTCCTTTACATGCTAAGGGGTATCTAGAGAGTGGGATAGGTTTAATAACTACCCTAACCCTAACGCGTACCCTAACCCTAACCCCTACCCTAACCTTAACACGTACCCTAATCCTAACCCGTACCCTAAACCGAGCCCTAACCCTAACACTAACCCTAACCCTACCCCTAACCCATACCCTACGCCGTACCCGAAGCCCTCCCCGAAGCCATACCCTAAGCCGTACCCTACGCCTAAACCTAAGCCTAAACCTAACCATAGGCTACCCTTGAATGCTTCTGCCTCCAATAGATTTCCTAAGCACTAGTGTTTTAAGGAGCAGCTTAAAAAGAGAATCCTAATTTGATTTCTTTATAATGGGTGTGTTCCTTATCTTATCCTAGTGTCTAAACTCTTCTCCATGGCTGGACCCCCAAATAATATTCCTTTACATGCTAAGGGGTATCTAGAGAGTGGGATAGGTTTAATAACTACCCTAACCCTAACGCGTACCCTAACCCTAACCCCTACCCTAACCCTAACACGTACCCTAATCCTAACCTGTACCCTAAACCGAGACCTAACCCTAACACTAACCCTAACCCTAACCCATACCCTACGCCGTACCCGAAGCCCTCCCCGAACCCGTACCCTAAGCCGTACCCTAAGCCTAACCCTAACCCTAGGCTACCCTTGACTGCTTCTGCCTCCAATAGATTTCCTAGGCACTAGTGTTTTAAGGAACAGCTTAAAAAGAGAATCCTAATGTGATTTCTTTATAATATGTGTGTTCCTTATATTCTCCGAGTGTCTAAACTCTTCTCCATGGCTGGACCCCCAAATAATATTCCTTTTCGTGCTAAGGGGTATCTAGAGAGTGGGATACGTTTAATAACTACCCTAACCCTAACGCGTACCCTAACCCTAACCCCTACCCTAACACTAACACGTACCCTAATCCTAACCCTTACCCTAAACCGAGCCCTAACCCTAACACTAACCCTAAACCTAACCCTAACCCATGCCCTACGCCGTACCCGAAGCCCTCCCCGAACCCGTACCCTAAGCCGTACCCTAACCCTAACCATAAGCCTAACTCTAACCCTAGGCTACCCTTGACTGCTTCTGCCTCCAATAGATTTCCTAAGCACTAGTGTTTTAAGGAACAGCTTAAAATGAGAATCCTAATGAGATTTCTTTATAATGGGTGTGTTCCTTATCTTATCCTAGTGTCTAAACTCTTCTCCATGGCTAGACCCCCAATTAATATTCCTTTACGTGCTAAGGGGTATCTAGAGAGTGGGTTAGGCTTAATAACTACCCTAACCCTAACGCGTACCCTAACATTAACCCCTCCCCTAACCCTAACAGGTACCCTAATCCTAACCCGTACCCTAAACTGAGCCCTAACCCAAACACTAACCCTAACCCTAATCCTAACCCATATCCTACGCCTTATTCGAACCCAACACCGAACCCGTACCCTAAGCCGTACCCTAACCCTAACCATAAGCCTAACCCTAACCCTAGGCTACCCTTGACTGCTTCTGCCTCCAATAGATTTCCAAAGCAGTAGTGTTTTAAGGAACAGCTTAAAAAGAGAATCCTAATGTGATTTCTTTATAATGGGTGTGTTCCTTATCTTATCCTAGTGTCTAAACTCTTCTCCATGGCCGGACCCCCAAATAATATTCCTTTACGTGCTAAGGGGTATCTAGAGAGTGGGATAGGTTTAATAAATACCCTAACCCTAACGCGTACCCTAACCCTAACCCCTACCCTATCCCTAACACGTACCCTAATCCTAACCCGTACCCTAAACCGAGCCCTAACCCTATCACTAACCCTAACCCTAACCCTAAGCCATACCCTACGCCGTACCCGAAGCCCTCCCCGAACCCGTACCCTAAGCCGTACCCTAAGCCTAACCCTAACCCTAGGCTACGCTTGACTGCTTCTGCCTCCCATAGATTTCCTATGCACTAGTGTTTTAAGGAACAGCTTAAAAAGAGAATCCTAATGTGATTTCTTTATAATGGGTGTGTTCCTTATCTTATCCTAGTGTCTAAACGCTTCTCCATGGCTGGACCCCCAAATAATATTCCTTTACGTGCTAAGGGGTATCTAGAGAGTGGGATAGGTTTAATAACTAACCTAACCCTAACGCGTACCCTAAACCTAACCCCTACCCTAACCGTAACACGTAACCTAATCCTAACCCGTACCCTAAACCGAGCCCTAACCCTAACACTAACCCTAACCCTAACCCTAACGCATACCCTATGCCGTGCCCGAACCTCTCCCCGAACCCATACCCTAAGCCGTACCCTAACCCTAACCCTAAGCCTAACCCTAACCCTAGGCTACCCTTGCCTGCTTCTGCCTAAAATAGATTTCCTAAGCACTAGTGTTTTAAGGAACAGCTTAATAAGAGAATCCTAATGTGATTTCTTTATAATGGGTGTGTTCCTTATCTTTTCCTAGTGTCTAAACTCTTCTCCATGGCTGGACCCCCAAATAATATTCCTTTACGTTCTATGGGGTATCTAGACAGTGGGATAGGTTTAATAACTAACCTAAACTTAAAGCGTACCCTAACCCTAACCCCTACCCTAACACTAACACGTACCCTAATCCTAACCCGTACCCTAAAAGGAGCCCTAACCCTAACACTAACCCTAACCCTAACCCTAACCCATACCATACGCCGTACCCGAAGCCCTCCCCGAAGCCATACCCTAAGCCGTACCCTAAGCCTAAACCTAAGCCTAACCCTAACCCTAGGCTACCCTTGAATGCTTCTGCCTCCAATAGATTTCCTAAGCACTAGTGTTTTAAGGAGCAGCTTAAAAAGAGAATCCTAATGTGATTTCTTTATAATGGGTGTGTTCCTTATTTTATCCTAGTGTCTAAACTCTTCTCCATGGCTGGACCCCCAAATAATATTCCTTTACGTGCTAAGGGGTATCTAGAGAGTGGGATAGGTTTAATAACTACCCTAACCCTAACGCGTACCCTAACCCTAACACCTACCCTATCCCTAACACGTACACTAATCCTAACCCGTACCCTAAACCGAGCCCTAACCCTATCACTAACCCTAACCCTAACCCTAAGCCGTACCCTACGCCGTACCCGAAGCCCTCCCCGAACCCGTACCCTAAGCCGTACCCTAAGCCTAACCCGAAGCCTAACCCTAACTCTAGGCTACCCTTGACTGCTTCTGCCTCCAATAGATTTCGTAAGCACTAGTGTTTTAAGGAACAGCTTAAAAAGAGAATCCTAATGTGATATCTTTATAATGTGTGTGTTCCTTATATTATCTTAGTGTCTAAACTCTTCTCCATGGCTGGACCCCCAAATAATATTCCTTTACGTGCTAAGGGGTATCTAGAGAGAGGGATAGGTTTAATAACTACCCTAACCCTAACGCGTACCCTAACCCTAACCCTTACCCTAACCCTAACACGTACCCTAATCCTAAACCGTACCCTAAACCGAGCCCTAACCCTAACACTAACCCTAACACTAACCCTAAGCCATACCCTATGCCGTACCAGAAACCCTCCCCGAACCCGTACCCTAAGCCGTACCCTAAGCCTAACCCCAAGACTAACCCTAAGCCTAGGCTACCCTTGACTGCTTCTGCCTCCAATATTTTTCCTAAGCACTAGTGTTTTAAGGAACAGCTTAAAAAGAGAATCCTAATGTGATTTCTTTATAATGGGTGTGTTCCCTATCTTATCCTACTGTCTAAACTCTTCTCCATGGCTGGACCCCCAAATAATATTCCTTTACGTGCTAAGGGGTATCTAGAGAGTGGGATAGGTTTAATAACTACCCTAACCGTAACGCGTACCCTAACCCTAACCCCTACCCTATCCCTAACACGTACCCTAATCCTAACCCGTACCCTAAACCGAGCCCTAACCCTATCACTAACCCTAACCCTAACCCTAAGCCATACCCTACGCCGTACCCGAAGCCCTCCCCGAACCCGAACCCTAAGCCGTACCCTAAGCCTAATCCTAAGCCTAACCCTAAACCTAGGCTACCCTTGACTGCTTCTGCCTCCAATAGATTTCTTAAGCACTAGTGTTTTAAGGAACAGCTTAAAAAGAGAATCCTAATGTGATTTCTTTATAATGGGTGTGTTCCTTATCTTATCCGAGTGTCTAAACTCTTCTCCATGGCTGGACCCCCAAATAATATTCCTTTACGTGCTAAGGGTTATCTAGAGAGTGGGATAGGTTTAATAACTACCCTAACCCTAACGCGTACCCTAACCCTAACCCCTACCCTAACACTAACACGTACCCTAATCCTAACCCTTACCCTAAACCGAGCCCTAACCCTAACACTAACCCTAAACCTAACCGAAACCCATGGCCTACGCCGTACCCGAAGCCCTCCCCGAACCCGTACCCTAAGCCGTGCCCTATGCCTAACCCTAAGCCTAACCCTAACCCTAGGCTACCCTTGACTGCTTCTGCCTCCAATAGATTTCCTAAGCACTAGTGTTTTAAGGAACAGTTTAAAAAGAGAATCCTAATGTGATTTCTTTATAATGGGTGTGTTCCTTATCTTATCCTAGTGTCTAAACTCTTCTCCATGGCTGGACCCCCAAATAATATTCCTTTACGTGCTAAGGGGTATCTAGAGAGTGGGATAGGTTTAATAACTACCCTAACCCTAACGCGTACCCTAACCCTAACCACTACCCTAACCCTAACACGTACCCTAATCCTATCCCGTACACTAAACCGAGCCCTAACCCTAACACTAACCCTAACCCTAACCCTAACCCATACCCTACGCTGTACCCGAAGCCCTCCCCGAACCCGTACCGTAAGCCGTACCCTAAGCCTAACCCTAAGCCTAACCCTAACCCTAGGCTACCCTTGACTGCTTCTGCCTCCCATAGATTTCCTATGCACTAGTGTTTTAAGGAACAGCTTAAAAAGAGAATCCTAATGTGATTTCTTTATAATGGGTGTGTTCCTTATCTTATCCTAGTGTCTAAACTCTTCTCCATGGCTGGACCCCCAAATAATATTCCTTTACGTGCTATGGGGTATCTAGAGAGTGGGATAGGTTTAATAACTACCCTAACCCTAACACGTACCCTAACCCTAACCCCTACCCTAACCCTAACACGTACCCTAATCCTAAACAGTACCCTAAACCGAGCCCTAACCCTAACACGAACCCTAACCCTAACCCTAACCCATACCCTACGCCGTACCCGAAGCCCTCCCTGAACCCGTACACTAAGCCGTACCCTAAGTCTAACCCTAAGCCTAACCCTAACCCTAGGCTACCCTTGACTGCTTCTGCCTCCAATAGATTTCCTAAGCACTAGTGTTTTAAGGAACAGCTTAAAAAAAGAATCCTAATGTGATTTCTTTATAATCTGTGTGTTCGTTATACTATCTTAGTGTCTAAACTCTTCTCCATGGCTGGACCCCCAAATAATATTCCTTTACGTGCTAAGGGGTATCTAGAGAGTGGGATAAGTTTAATAACTACCCTAACCCTAACGCGTACCCTAACCCTAACCCCTACCCTAACACTAACACGTACCCTAATCCTAACCCGTACCTTAAACCGAGCCCTAACCCTAACACTAACCCTAACCCTAACCCATACCTTACGCCGTACCCGAAGCCCTCCCCGAACCCGTACCCTAAGCCGTACCCTAAGCCGTACCCTAAGCCTAAACTTAACCCTAGGCTACCCTTGACTGCTTCTGCCTCCAATAGATTTCCTAAGCACTAGTATTTTAACGAACAGCTTAAAAAGAGAATCCTAATGTGATTTCTTTATAATGGGTGTGTTCCTTATCTTATCCTAGTGTGTAAACGCTTCTCCATGGCTGGACCCCCAAATAATATTCCTTTACGTGCTAAGGGGTATCTAGAGAGTGGGATAGGTTTAATAACTACCCTAACCCTAACGCGTACCCTAAACCTAACCCCTACCCTAACCCTAACACGTAACCTAATCCTAACCCGTACCCTAAACCGAGCCCTAACCCTAAAACTAACCCTAACCCTAACCCTAACGCATATCCTATGTCGTGCCCGAACCTCTCCCCGAACCCATACCCTAATCCGTACCCTAACCCTAACCCTAAGCCTAACCCTAACCCTAGGCTACCCTTGCCTGCTTCTGCCTAAAATAGATTTCCTAAGCACTAGTGTTTTAAGGAACAGCTTAAAAAGAGCATCCTAATGTGATTTCTTTATAATGGGTGTGTTCCTTATCTTATCCTAGTGTCTAAACTCTTCTCCATGGCTGGACCCCCAAATAATATTCCTTTACGTGCTAAGGGGTATCTAGAGAGTGGGATAGGTTTAATCACTACCCTAACCCTAACGCGTACCCTAACCCTAACCCCTACCCTAACCCTAACACGTACCCTAATCCTAACCTGTACCCTACACCGAGCCCTAACCCTAACACTAACCCTAACCCTAACCCTAACGCATACCCTACACCGTGCCCGAACCTCTCCCCGAACCCATAACC
The DNA here is from genome assembly GCF_965194825.1 of Balaenoptera physalus. Lineage (NCBI taxonomy): Eukaryota > Metazoa > Chordata > Mammalia > Artiodactyla > Balaenopteridae > Balaenoptera > Balaenoptera physalus. The sequence continues at coordinate 81,989,398 of NC_138899.1, read as the reverse complement.
TAAGCCGTACCCTAACCCTAACCCTAAGCCTAAACCTAACCCTAGGCTACCCTTGCCTGCTTCTGCCTCCAATAGATTTCCTAAGCACTAGTGTTTTAAGGAACAGCTTAAAAAGAGAATCCTAATGTGATTTCTTTATAATGGGTGTGTTCCTTATCTTTTCCTAGTGTCTAAACTCTTCTCCATGCCTGGACCCCCAAATAATATTCCTTTACGTTCTAAGGGGTATCTAGAGAGTGGAATAGGTTTAATAAGTACCCTAACCCTAACGCGTACCCTACCCCTAACCCCTACCCTAACCCTAACACGTACCCTAATCCTAACCCGTACCCTGAACCGAGCGCTAACCCTAACACTAACCCTAACCCTAACCCTAACGCATACCCTACGCCGTACCCGAAGCCCTCCCCGAACCCGTACCCTAAGCCTAACCCTAAGCCTAACCCTAACCCTAGGCTACCCTTGACTGCTTCTGCCTCCAATAGATTTCCTAAGCACTAGTGTTTTAAGGAACAGCTTAAAAAGAGAATCCTAATGTGATTTCTTTATAATGGGTGTGTTCCTAATCTTATCCTAGTGTCTAAACTCTTCTCCATGGCTGGACCCCCAAATAATATTCATTTACGTTCTAAGGGGTATCTAGAGAGTGGAATAGGTTTAATAAGTACCCTAACCCTAACGCGTACCGTAACCCTAACCTCTACCCTAACCCTAACAAGTACCCTAATCTTAACCCGTACCCTAAACGGAGCCCTAACCCTAACACTAACCCAAACCCTAAACCTAACCCATACCCTACGCCGTACGCAAAAACCTCCCCGAACCCATACCATAAGCCGTACCCTAAGCCTAACCCGAAGCCTAACCCTAACCCTAGGCTACCCTTGACTGCTTCTGCCTCCAATAGATTTCCTAAGCACTAGTGTTTTAAGGAACAGCTTAAAAAGAGAATCCTAATGTGATTTCTTTATAATGGGTGTGTTCCTTATCTTATCCTAGTGTCTAAACTCTTCTCCATGGCTGGACCCCCAAATAATATTCCTTTACATGCTAAGGGGTATCTAGAGAGTGGGATAGGTTTAATCACTACCCTAACCCTAACGCGTACCCTAACCCTAACCCCTACCCTAACCTTAACACGTACCCTAATCCTAACCCGTACCCTAAACCGAGCCCTAACCCTAACACTAACCCTAACCCTACCCCTAACCCATACCCTACGCCGTACCCGAAGCCCTCCCCGAAGCCATACCCTAAGCCGAACCCTACGCCTAAACCTAAGCCTAAACCTAACCATAGGCTACCCTTGAATGCTTCTGCCTCCAATAGATTTCCTAAGCACTAGTGTTTTAAGGAGCAGCTTAAAAAGAGAATCCTAATTTGATTTCTTTGTAATGGGTGTGTTCCTTATCTTATCCTAGTGTCTAAACTCTTCTCCATGGCTGGACCCCCAAATAATATTCCTTTACATGCTAAGGGGTATCTAGAGAGTGGGATAGGTTTAATAACTACCCTAACCCTAACGCGTACCCTAACCCTAACGCCTACCCTAACCCTAACACGTACCCTAATCCTAACCTGTACCCTAAACCGAGACCTAACCCTAACACTAACCCTAACCCTAACCCATACCCTACGCCGTACCCGAAGCCCTCCCCGAACCCGTACCCTAAGCCGTACCCTAAGCCTAACCCTAACCCTAGGCTACCCTTGACTGCTTCTGCCTCCAATAGATTTCCTAGGCACTAGTGTTTTAAGGAACAGCTTAAAAAGAGAATCCTAATGTGATTTCTTTATAATGGGTGTTTTCCTTATCTTATCCTAGTGTCTAAACTCTTCTCCATGGCTGGACCCCCAAATAATATTCCTTTATGTGCTATGGGGTATCTAGAGAGTGGGATAGGTTTAATAACTACCCTAACCCTAACACGTACCCTAACCCTAACCCCTACCCTAACCCTAACACGTACCCTAATCCTAAACAGTACCCTAAACCGAGCCCTAACCCTAACACGAACCCTAACCCTAACCATAACCCATACCCTACGCCGTACCCGAAGCCCTCCCCGAACCCGTACCCTAAGCCGTACCCTAAGCCGTACCCTAAGACTAAACTTAACCCTAGGCTACCCTTGACTGCTTCTGCCTCCAATAGATTTCCTAAGCACTAGTGTTTTAAGGAACAGCTGAAAAAGAGAATCCTAATGTGATTTCTTTATAATGGGTGTGTTCCTTATCTTATCCTAGTGTCTAAACGCTTCTCCATGGCTGGACCCCCAAATAATATTCCTTTACGTGCTAAGGGGTATCTAGAGAGTGGGATAGGTTTAATAACTACCCTAACCCTAACGCGTACCCTAAACCTAACCCCTACCCTAACCCTAAAACGTAACCTAATCCTAACCCGTACCCTAAACCGAGCCCTAACCCTAAAACTAACCCTAACCCTAACCCTAACGCATATCCTATGTCGTGCCCGAACCTGTCCCCGAACCCATACCCTAAGCCGTACCCTAACCCTAACCCTAAGCCTAACCCTAACCTTAGGCTACCCTTGCCTGCTTCTGCCTAAAATAGATTTCCTAAGCACTAGTGTTTTAAGGAACAGCTTAAAAAGAGAATCCTAATGTGATTTCTTTATAATGGGTGTGTTCCTTATCTTATCTTAGTGTCTAAACTCTTCTCCATGGCTGGACCCCCAAATAATATTCCTTTACGTGCTAAGGGGTATCTAGAGAGTGGGATAGGTTTAATCACTACCCTAACCCTAACGCGTACCCTAACCCGAACCCCTACCTTAACCCTAACACGTACCCTAATCCTAACCTGTACCCTACACCGAGCCCTAACCCTAACACTAACCCTAACCCTAACCCTAACGCATACCATACACCATGCCCGAACCTCTCCCCGAACCCATAACCTAAGCCGTACCCTAACCCTAACCCTAAGCCTAACCCTAACCCTAGGCTACCCTTGCCTGCTTCTGCCTCCAATAGATTTCCTAAGCACTAGTGTTTTAAGGAACAGCTTAAAAAGAGAATCCTAATGTGATTTCTTTATAATGGGTGTGTTCCTTATCTTTTCCTAGTGTCTAAACTCTTCTCCATGGCTGGACCCCCAAATAATATTCCTTTACGTTCTAAGGTGTATCTAGAGAGTGGAATAGGTTTAATAAGTACCCTAACCCTAATGCGTACCCTAACCCGAACCCCTACACTAACCCTAACACGTACCCTAATCCTAACCCGTACCCTAAACGGAGCCCTAACCCTAACACTAACCCTAACCCTAACCCTAACCCATACCATACGCCGTACCCGAAGCCCTCCCCGAAGCCTTACCCTAAGCCGTACCCTAAGCCTAAACCTAAGCCTAACCCTAACCCTAGGCTACCCTTCAATGCTTCTGCCTCCAATAGATTTCCTAAGCACTAGTGTTTTAAGGAGCAGCTTAAAAAGAGAATCCTAATGTGATTTCTTTATAATGGGTGTGTTCCTTATCTTATCCTAGTGTCTAAACTCTTCTCCATGGCTGGACCCCCAAATAATATTCCTTTACGTGCTAAGGGGTATCTAGAGAGTGGGATAGGTTTAATAACTACCCTAACCCTAACGCGTACCCTAACCCTAACACCTACCCTATCCCTAACACGTACACTAATCCTAACCCGTACCCTAAACCGAGCCCTAACCCTATCACTAACCCTAACCCTAACCCTAAGCCGTACCCTACGCCGTACCCGAAGCCCTCCCCGAACCCGTACCCTAAGCCGTACCCTAAGCCTAACCCTAACCCTAGGCTACCCTTGACTGCTTCTGCCTCCAATAGATTTCCTAGGCACTAGTGTTTTAAGGAACAGCTTAAAAAGAGAATCCTAATGTGATTTCTTTATAATATGTGTGTTCCTTATCTTCTCCGAGTGTCTAAACTCTTCTCCATGGCTGGACCCCCAAATAATATTCCTTTACGTGCTAAGGGGTATCTAGAGAGTGGGATAGGTTTAATAACTACCCTAAACCTAACGCGTACCCTAACCCTAACCCCTACCCTAACACTAACACGTACCCTAATCCTAACCCTTACCCTAAACCGAGCCCTAACCCTAACACTAACCCTAAACCTAACCCTAACCCATGCCCTACGCCGTACCCGAAGCCCTCCCCGAACCCGTACCCTAAGCCGTACCCTACGCCTAACCCTAAGCCTAACCCTAACCCTAGGCTACCCTTGAGTGCTTCTGCCTCCAATAGATTTCCTAAGCACTAGTGTTTTAAGGAACAGCTTAAAAAGAGAATCCTAATGTGATTTCTTTATAATGGGTGTGTTCCTTATCTTATCCTAGTGTCTAAACTCTTCCCCATGGCTGGACCCCCAAATAATATACCTTTACGTGCTAAGGGGTATCTAGAGAGTGGGATAGGTTTAATAACTACCCTAACCCTAACGCGTACCCTAACCCTAACCACTACCCTAACCCTAACACGTACCCTAATCCTATCCCGTACACTAAACCGAGCCCTAACCCTAACACTAACCCTAACCCTAACCCTAACCCATACCCTACGCTGTACCCGAAGCCCTCCCCGAACCCGTACCCTAAGCCGTACCCTAAGCCTAACCCTAAGCCTAACCCTAACCGTAGGCTACGCTTGACTGCTTCTGCCTCCCATAGATTTCCTATGCACTAGTGTTTTAAGGAACAGCTTAAAAAGAGAATCCTAATGTGATTTCTTTATAATGGGTTTGTTCCTTATCTTATCCTAGTGTCTAAACTCTTCTCCATGGCTTGACCCCCAAATAATATTCCTTTATGTGCTATGGGGTATCTAGAGAGTGGGATAGGTTTAATAACTACCCTAACCCTAACACGTACCCTAACCCTAACCCCTACCCTAACCCTAACACGTACCCTAATCCTAAACAGTACCCTAAACCGAGCCCTAACCCTAACACGAACCCTAACCCTAACCATAACCCATACCCTACGCCATACCCGAAGCCCTCCCTTAACCCGTACACTAAGCCGTACCCTAAGCCTAACCCTAAGCCTAACCCTAACCCTAGGCTACCCTTGACTGCTTCTGCCTCCAATAGATTTCCAAAGCACTAGTGTTTTAAGGAACAGCTTAAAAAGAGAATCCTAATGTGATTTCTTTATAATCTGTGTGTTCCTTATATTATCTTAGTGTCTAAACTCTTCTCCATGGCTGGACCCCCAAATAATATTCCTTTACGTGCTAAGGGGTATCTAGAGAGTGGGATAAGTTTAATAACTACCCTAACCCTAACGCGTACCCTAACCCTAACCCCTACCCTAACACTAACACGTACCCTAATCCTAACCCGTACCCTAAACCGAGCCCTAACCCTAACACTAACCCTAACCCTAACCCATACCTTACGCCGTACCCGAAGCCTTCCCCGAACCCGTACCCTAAGCCGTACCCTAAGCCGTACCCTAAGCCTAAACTTAACCCTAGGCTACCCTTGACTGCTTCTGCCTCCAATAGATTTCCTAAGCACTAGTGTTTTAAGGAACAGCTTAAAAAGAGAATCCTAATGTGATTTCTTTATAATGGGTGTGTTCCTTATCTTATCCTAGTGTCTAAACGCTTCTCCATGGCTGGACCCCCAAATAATATTCCTTTACGTGCTAAGGGGTATCTAGAGAGTGGGATAGGTTTAATAACTACCCTAACCCTAACGCGTACCCTAAACCTAACCCCTACCCTAACCCTAACACGTAACCTAATCCTAACCCGTACCCTAAACCGAGCCCTAACCCTAAAACTAACCCTAACCCTAACCCTAACGCATATCCTATGTCGTGCCCGAACCTGTCCCCGAACCCATACCCTAAGCCGTACCCTAACCCTAACCCTAAGCCTAACCCTAACCCTAGGCTACCCTTGCCTGCTTCTGCCTAAAATAGATTTCCTAAGCACTAGTGTTTTAAGGAACAGCTTAAAAAGAGAATCCTAATGTGATTTCTTTATAATGGGGGTGTTCCTTATCTTATCTTAGTGTCTAAACTCTTCTCCATGGCTGGACCCCCAAATAATATTCCTTTACGTGCTAAGGGGTATCTAGAGAGTGGGATAGGTTTAATCACTACCCTAACCCTAACGCGTACCCTAACCCGAACCCCTACCCTAACCCTAACACGTACCCTAATCCTAACCTGTACCCTACACCGAGCCCTAACCCTAACACTAACCCTAACCCTAACCCTAACGCATACCATACACCGTGCCCGAACCTCTCCCCGAACCCATAACCTAAGCCGTACCCTAACCCTAACCCTAAGCCTAACCCTAACCCTAGGCTACCCTTGCCTGCTTCTGCCTCCAATAGATTTCCTAAGCACTAGTGTTTTAAGGAACAGCTTAAAAAGAGAATCCTAATGTGATTTCTTTATAATGGGTGTGTTCCTTATCTTTTCCTAGTGTCTAAACTCTTCTCCATGGCTGGACCCCCAAATAATATTCCTTTACGTTCTAAGGTGTATCTAGAGAGTGGAATAGGTTTAATAAGTACCCTAACCCTAACGCGTACCCTAACCCGAACCCCTACCCTAACCCTCACACGTACCCTAATCCTAACCCGTACCCTAAACAGAGCCCTAACCTTAACACTAACCCTAACCCTAACCCTAACCCTAACCCATACCATACGCCGTACCCGAAGTCCTCCCCGAAGCCTTACCCTAAGCCGTACCCTAAGCCTAAACCTAAGCCTAACCCTAACCCTAGGCTACCCTTGAATGCTTCTGCCTCCAATAGATTTCCTAAGCACTAGTGTTTTAAGGAGCAGCTTAAAAAGAGAATCCTAATGTGATTTCTTTATAATGGGTGTGTTCCTTATCTTATCCTAGTGTCTAAACTCTTCTCCATGGCTGGACCCCCAAATAATATTCCTTTACGTGCTAAGGGGTATCTAGAGAGTGGGATAGGTTTAATAACTACCCTAACCCTAACGCGTACCCTAACCCTAACACCTACCCTATCCCTAACACGTACACTAATCCTAACCCGTACCCTAAACCGAGCCCTAACCCTATCACTAACCCTAACCCTAACCCTAAGCCGTACCCTACGCCGTACCCGAAGCCCTCCCCGAACCCGTACCCTAAGCCGTACCCTAAGCCTAAGCCGAAGCCTAACCCTAACCCTAGGCTACCCTTGACTGCTTCTGCCTCCAATAGATTTCCTAAGCACTAGTGTTTTAAGGAACAGCTTAAAAAGAGAATCCTAATTTGATTTCTTTATAATGGGTGTGTTCCTTATCTTATCCTAGTGTCTAAACTCTTCTCCATGGCTGGACCCCCAAATAATATTCCTTTACATGCTAAGGGGTATCTAGAGAGTGGGATAGGTTTAATAACTACCCTAACCCTAACGCGTACCCTAACCCTAACCACTACCCTAACCTTAACACGTACCCTAATCCTATCCCGTACACTAAACCTAGCCCTAAACCTAACACTAACCCTAACCCTAACCCTAACCCATACCCTACGCTGTACCCGAAGCCCTCCCCGAACCCGTACCCTAAGCCGTACCCTTAAGCCTAACCCTAAGCCTAAACCTAACCCTAGGCTACCCTTGACTGCTTATGCCTCCCATAGATTTCCTATGAACTAGTGTTTTAAGGAACAGCTTAAAAAGAGAATCCTAATGTGATTTCTTTATAATGGGTGTGTTCCTTATCTTATCCTAGTGTCTAAACTCTTCTCCATGGCTAGACCCCCTAATAATATTCCTTTACGTGCTATGGGGTATCTAGAGAGTGGGATAGGTTTAATAACTACCCTAACCCTAACACGTACCCTAACCCTAACCCCTACCCTAACCCTAACACGTACCCTAATCCTAAACAGTACCCTAAACCAAGCCCTAACCCTAACACTAACCCTAACCCTAACCCAACCTATACCCTACGCCGTACCCGAAGCCCTCCCTGAACCCGTACCCTAAGCCGTACCCTAAGCCTAACCCTAAGCCTAACCCTAAACCTAGGCTACCCTTGACTGCTTCTGCCTCCAATAGATTTCCTAAGCACTAGTGTTTTAAGGAACAGCTTAAAAAGAGAATCCTAATGTGATATCTTTATAATGTGTGTGTTCCTTATATTATCTTAGTGTCTAAACTCTTCTCCATGGCTGGACCCCCAAATAATATTCCTTTACGTGCTAAGGGGTATCTAGAGAGAGGGATAGGTTTAATAACTACCCAAACCCTAACGCGTACCCTAACCCTAACCCCTACCCTAACCCTAACACGTACCCTAATCCTAACCCGTACCCTAAACCGAGCCCTAACCCTAACACTAACCCTAACCCTAACCCTAAGCCATACCCTACGCCGTACCAGAAACCCTCCCCGAACCCGTACCCTAAGCCGTACCCTAAGCCTAACCCTAAGCCTAACCCTAAGCCTAGGCTACCCTTGACTGCTTCTGCCTCCAATAGATTTCCTAAGCACTAGTGTTTTAAGGAACAGCTTAAAAAGAGAATCCTAATGTGATTTCTTTATAATGGGTGTGTTCCCTATCTTATCCTAGTGTCTAAACTCTTCTCCATGGCTGGACCCCCAAATAATATTCCTTTACGTGCTATGGGGTATCTAGAGAGTGGGATAGGTTTAATAACTACCCTAACCCTAACGCGTACCCTAACCCTAACCCCTACCCTATCCCTAACACGTACCCTAATCCTAACCCGTACCCTAAACCGAGCCCTAACCCTATCACTAACCCTAACTCTAACCCTAAGCCATACCCTACGCCGTACCCGAAGCCCTCCCTGAACCCGTACCCTAAGCCGTACCCTAAGCCTAACCCTAAGCCTAACCCTAAACCTAGGCTACCCTTGACTGCTTCTGCCTCCAATAGATTTCCTAAGCACTAGTGTTTTAAGGAACAGCTTAAAAAGAGAATCCTAATGTGATATTTTTATAATGTGTGGGTTCCTTATATTATCTTAGTGTCTAAACTCTTCTCCATGGCTACACCCCCAAATAATATTCCTTTACGTGCTAAGGGGTATCTAGAGAGAGGGATAGGTTTAATAACTACCCTAACCCTAACGCGTACCCTAACCCTAACCCCTACCCTATCCCTAACACGTACCCTAATCCTAACCCGTACCCTAAACCGAGCCCTAACCCTGACACTAACCCTAACCCTAACCCTAAGCCATACCCTACGCCGTACCAGAAACCCTCCCCCAACCCGTACCCTAAGCCGTACCCTAAGCCTAACCCTAAGCCTAACCCTAAGCCTAGGCTACCCTTGACTGCTTCTGCCTCCAATAGATTTCCTAAGCACTAGTGTTTTAAGGAACAGCTTAAAAAGAGAATCCTAATGTGATTTCTTTATAATGGGTGTGTTCCCTATCTGATCATAGTGTCTAAACTCTTCTCCATGGCTGGACCCCCAAATAATATTCCTTTACGTGCTAAGGGGTATCTAGAGAGTGGGATAGGTTTAATCACTACCCTAACCCTAATGCGTACCCTAACCCTAACCCCTACCCTATCCCTAACACTTACCCTAATCCTAACCCGTACCCTAAACCGAGCCCTAACCCTATCACTAACCCTAACCCTAAGCCGTACCCTACGCCGTACCCGAAGCCCTCCCCGAACCCGTACCCTAAGCCGTACCCTAAGCCTAACCCTAAGCCTAACCCTAACCCTAGGCTACCCTTGACTGCTTCTGCCTCTAATAGATTTCCTAAGCACTAGTGTTTTAAGGAACAGCTTAAAAAGAGAATCCTAATGTGATTTCTTTATAATGGGTGTGTTCCTTATCTTATCCTAGTGTCTAAACTCTTCTCCATGGCTGGACCCCCAAATAATATTCCTTTACGTGCTAAGGGGTATCTAGAGAGTGGGATAGGTTTAATAACTACCCTAACCCTAACGCGTACCCTAACCCTAACCATTACCCTAACCTTAACACGTACCCTAATCCTATCCCGTACACTAAACCGAGCCCTAACCCAAACACTAACCCTAACCCTAACCCTAACCCATACCCTACGCTGTACCCGAAGCCCTCCCCGAACCCATACCCTAAGCCGTACCCTAAGCCTAACCCTAAGCCTCACCCTAACCCTAGGCTACCCTTGACTGCTTTTGCCTCCCATAGATTTCCTATGCACTAGTGTTTTAAGGAACAGCTTAAAAAGAGAATCCTAATGTGATTTCTTTATAATGGGTGTGTTCCTTATCTTATCCTAGTGTCTAAACTCTTCTCCATGGCTGGACCCCCAAATAATATTCCTTTACGTGCTATGGGGTATCTAGAGAGTGGGAGAGATTTAATAACTACCCTAACCCTAACACGTACCCTAACCCTAACCCCTACCCTAACCCTAACACGTACCCTAATACTAAACAGTACCCTAAACCGAGCCCTAACCCTAACCCTAACCCTAAACCTAACCCTAACGCGTACCCTAACCCTAACCCCTACCCTAAACCTATCCCCTACCCTAACCCTGACACGTACCCTAAACCTATCCGGTACCCTAAACCGAGCCCTAACCATATCATTAACCCTAACCCTAACCCATACCCTACCCCTAACACGTACTCTAATCCTAACCCATACCCTAATCCTAACCCATACCCTAAACCGAGCCCTAACCCTAACACTAACCCTAACCCTATCCCTAACCCATACCCTACGCCGTACGCGAACCCCACGCCGAACCCGTACCCTAAGCCGTACCCTAACCCTAACCATAAGCCTAACTCTAACCCTAGGCTACCCTTGACTGCTTCTGCCTCCACTAGATTTCCTAAGCACTAGTGTTTTAAGGAACAGCTTAAAATGAGAATCCTAATGTGATTTCTTTATAATGGGTGTGTTCCTTATCTTATCCTAGTGTCTAAACTCTTCTCCATGGCTAGACCCCCAATTAATATTCCTTTACGTGCTAAGGGGTATCTAGAGAGTGGGTTAGGCTTAATAACTACACTAACCCTAACGCGTACCCTAACCCTAACCCCTCCCCTAACCCTAAGAGGTACCCTAATCCTAACCCGTACCCTAAACTGAGCCCTAACCCAAACACTAACCCTAACCCTAATCCTAACCCATATCCTACGCCTTATTCGAACCCAACACCGAACCCGTACCCTATGCCGTACCCTAACCCTAACTATAAGCCTAACCCTAACCCTAGGCTACCCTTGACTGCTTCTGCCTCCAATAGATTTCCTAAGCACTAGTGTTTTAAGGAACAGCTTAAAAAGAGAATCCTAATGTGATTTCTTTATAATGAGTGTGTTCCTTATCTTATCCTAGTGCCTAAACTCTTCTCCATGGCTGGACCCCCAAATAATATTCCTTTACATGCTAAGGGGTATCTAGAGAGTGGGATAGGTTTAATCACTACCCTAACCCTAACGCGTACCCTAACCCTAACGCCTAGCTTAACCCTTACACGTAACATAATCCTAACCCGTACCCTAAACCGAGCCCTAACCCTAACACTAACCCTAACCCTAACCCTAACCCATACTCTACGCCGTACCCGAAACCCTCCCAGCACCGGTACCTAAGCCGTACCCTAACCCTAACCCTAAGCCTAACCCTAACGCTAGGCTACCCTTGACTGCTTCTGCCTCCAATAGATTTCCTAAGCACTAGTGTTTTAAGGAACAGCTTAAAAAGAGAATCCTAATGTGATTTCCTTATAATGGGTGTGTTCCGTATCTTATCCTAGTGTCTAAACTCTTCTCCATGGCTGGACCCCCAAATAATACTCCTTTACGTGCTAAGGGGTATCTAGAGAGTGGGATAGGTTTAATAACTACCCCAACCCTAATGCGTACCCTAACCCTAATCCCTACACTAACCCTAACACGTACCCTAATCCTAACCCGTACCCTAAACCGAGCCCTAACCCTAACACTAACCCTAACACTAACCCATACCCTACGCCGTACCCGAACGCCTCCCAGCACCCGTAACCTAAGCCGTACCCTAACACTAACCCTAAGCCTAACCCTAACCCTAGGATACCCTTGACTGCTTCTGCCTTCAATAGATTTCCAAAGCACTAGTGTTTTAAGGAACAGCTTAAAAAGAGAATCGTAATCTGATTTCTTTATAATGGGTGTGTTCCTTATCTTTTCCTAGTGTCTAAACTCTTCTCCATGGCTGGACCCCCAAATAATATTCCTTTACGTTCTAAGGGGTATCTAGAGAGTGGGATAGGTTTAATAAGTACCCTAACCCTAATGCGTACCCTAACCCTAACCCCTAACCTAACCCTAACACGTACCCTAATCCTAACCCGTACCCTAAACCGAGCCCTAACCCTAACACTAACCCTAACCCTAAACCATACCCTACGCCGTACCCGAATCCCTCCCCGAACCCGTACCCTAAGCCGTACCCTAAGCCTAACCCTAACCCTAACCCTAACCCTAACCCTAAACCTAGCCCTATCCCTAAAACTAACCCGAACCCATACCCTACACCATACCCGAACCCCTCCCCGAACCCGTACCCTAAGCCGTACCCTAACCCTAATCCTCAGCCTAACCTTCATCCTAACCCTAACGCGTATCCTAACCCTAACCCCTACCCTAAACCTAACACGTACCCTAATCCTATCCAATACCCTAAACAGAGCCCTAACCCTAACACTACCCCTAACCCTAACCCTAACCCATACCGTACGCCGTACCCGAACCCCTACCCGAACCCGTACCCTAAGCCGTACCCTAACCCTAACCCTCACCCTAACCCTAACCCTAGGCTACCCTTGACTGCTTCTGCCTCCAACAGATTTCCTAAGCCCTAGTGTTTTAAGGAACATCTTGAAAATAGAATCCTAATGTGATTTCTTTATAATGGGTGTGTTCCTTATCTTATCCTAGTGTCTAAACTCTTCTCCATGGCTGGACCGCCAAATAATATTCCTTTACGTGCTAAGGGGTATCTAGAGAGTGGGATAGGTTTAATAACTACCCTAACCCTAACGCGTACCCTAACCCTAACCCCTACCCTAAACCTTTCCCCTACCCTAACCCTAACACGTACCCTAAACCTATCCGGTACCCTAAACCGAGCCCTAAACATATCATTAAGCCTAACCCTAACCCATACCCTAACCCTAACACGTACTCTAATCCTAGCCCATACCCTAATCCTAACCCATACCCTAAACCGAGCCCTAACCCTAACACTAACCCTAACCCTATCCCTAACCCATACCCTACGCCGTACGCGAACCCCACACCGAACCCGTACCCTTAGCCATACCCTAACCCTAACCCGAAGCCTAACCCTAACCCTAGGCTACCCTTGACTGCTTCTGCCTCCAATAGATTTCCTAAGCACTAGTGTTTTAAGGAACAGCTTAAAATGAGAATCCTAATGTGATTTCTTTATAATGGGTGTGTTCCTTATCTTATCCTAGTGTCTAAACTCTTCTCCATGGCTAGACCCCCAATTAATATTCCTTTACGTGCTAAGGGGTATCTAGAGAGTGGGTTAGGCTTAATAACTACCCTAACCCTAACGCGTACCCTAACCCTAACCCCTCCCCTATCCCTAACAGGTACCCTAATCCTAACCCGTACCCTAAACTGAGCCCTAACCCAAACACTAACCCTAACCCTAATCCTAACCCATATCCTACGCCTTATTCGAACCCAACACCGAACCCGTACCCTAAGCCGTACCCTAACCCTAACCATAAGCCTAACCCTAACCCTAGGCTACCCTTGACTGCTTCTGCCTCCAATAGATTTCCAAAGCACTAGTGTTTTAAGGAACAGCTTAAAAAGAGAATCCTAATGTGATTTCTTTATAATGAGTGTGTTCCTTATCTTATCCTAGTGCCTAAACTCTTCTCCATGGCTGGAACCCCAAATAATATTCCTTTACGTGCTAAGGGGTATCTAGAGAGTGGGATAGGTTTAATCACTACCCTAACCCTAACGTGTACCCTTACCCTAACGCCTAGCTTAACCCTTACACGTACCATAATCCTAACCCGTACCCTAAACCGAGCCCTAACCCTAACACTAACCCTAACCCTAACCCTAACCCATACTCTACGCCGTACCCGAAACCCTCCCAGCACCCGTACCTAAGCCGTACCCTAACCCTAACCCTAAGCCTAACCCTAACGCTAGGCTACCCTTGACTGCTTCTGCCTCCAATAGATTTCCTTAGCACTAGTGTTTTAAGGAACAGCTTAAAAAGAGAATCCTAATGTGATTTCTTTATAATGGGTGTGTTCCTTATCTTATACTAGTGTCTAAACTCTTCTCCATGGCAGGACCCCCAAATAATATTCCTTTACGTGCTAAGGGGTATCTAGAGAGTGGGATAGGTTTAATAAATACCCTAACCCTAACGCGTACCCTAACCCTAACCCCTACCCTATCCCTAACACGTACCCTAATCCTAACCCGTACCCTAAACCGAGCCCTAACCCTATCACTAACCCTAACCCTAACCCTAAGCCATACCCTACGCCGTACCCGAAGCCCTCCCCGAACCGGTACCCTAAGCCGTACCCTAAGCCTAACCCTAAGCCTAACCCTAACCCTAGGCTACGCTTGACTGCTTCTGCCTCCCATAGATTTCCTAAGCACTAGTGTTTTAAGGAACAGCTTAAAAAGAGAATCCTAATGTGATTTCTTTATAATGGGTGTGTTCCTTATCTTATCCTAGTGTCTAAACGCTTCTCCATGGCTGGACCCCCAAATAATATTCCTTTACGTGCTAAGGGGTATCTAGAGAGTGGAATAGGTTTAATAACTAACCTAATCCTAACCCGTACCCTAAACCGAGCCCTAACCCTAACACTAACCCTAACCCTAACCCTAACGCATACCCTATGCCGTGCCCGAAACTCTCCCCGAACCCATACCCTAAGCCGTACCCTAACCCTAACCCTAAGCCTAACCCTAACCCTAGGCTACCCTTGCCTGCTTCTTCCTAAAATAGATTTCCTAAGCACTAGTGTTTTAAGGAACAGCTTAAAAAGAGAATCCTAATGTGATTTCTTTATAATGAGTGTGTTCCTTATCTTATCCTAGTGCCTAACCTCTTCTCCATGGCTGGACCCCCAAATAATATTCCTTTACATGCTAAGGGGTATCTAGAGAGTGGGATAGGTTTAATCACTACCCTAACCCTAACGCGTACCCTAACCCTAACGCCTAGCTTAACCCTTACACGTAACATAATCCTAACCCGTACCCTAAACCGAGCCCTAACCCTAACACTAACCCTAACCCTAACCCTAACCCATACTCTATGCCGTACCCGAAACACTCCCAGCACCCGTACCTAAGCCGTACCCTAACCCTAACCCTAAGCCTAACCCTAACGCTAGGCTACCCTTGACTGCTTCCGCCTCCAATAGATTTCCTAAGCACTAGTGTTTTAAGGAACAGCTTAAAAAGAGAATCCTAATGTGATTTCCTTATAATGGGTGTGTTCCGTATCTTATCCTAGTGTCTAAACTCTTCTCCATGCCTGGTCCCCCAAATAATACTCCTTTACGTGCTAAGGGGTATCTAGAGAGTGGGATAGGTTTAATAACTACCCCAACCATAATGCGTACCCTAACCCTAATCCCTACACTAACCCTAACACGTACCCTAATCCTAACCCGTACCCTAAACCGAGCCCTAACCCTAACACTAACCCTAACCCTAACCCATTCCCTACGCCGTACCTGAACGCCTCCCAGCACCCGTAACCTAAGCCGTACCCTAACCCTAACCCTAACCCTAACCCTAACCCTAACCCTAACCCTAACCCTAACCCTAACGCGTACCCTAACCCTAACCCCTCCCCTAACCCTAACAGGTACCCAAATCCTAACCCGTACCCTAAACTGAGCCCTAACCCAAACACTAACCCTAACCCTAATCCTAACCCATATCCTACGCCTTATTCGAACCCAACACCGAACCCGTACCCTAAGCCGTACCCTAACCCTAACTATAAGCCTAACCCTAACCCTAGGCTACCCTTGACTGCTTCTGCCTCCAATAGATTTCCTAAGCACTAGTGTTTTAAGGAACAGCTTAAAAAGAGAATCCTAATGTGATTTCTTTATAATGAGTGTGTTCCTTATCTTATCCTAGTGCCTAAACTCTTCTCCATGGCTGGACCCCCAAATAATATTCCTTTACATGCTAAGGGGTATCTAGAGAGTGGGATAGGTTTAATCACTACCCTAACCCTAACGCGTACCCTAACCCTAACGCCTAGCTTAACCCTTACACGTACCATAATCCTAACCCATACCCTAAACCGAGCCCTAACCCTAACACTAACCCTAACCCTAACCCTAACCCATACTCTACGCCGTACCCGAAACCCTCCCAGCACCCGTACCTAAGCCGTACCCTAACCCTAACCCTAAGCCTAACCCTAACGCTAGGCTACCCTTGACTGCTTCTGCCTCCAATAGATTTCCTAAGCACTAGTGTTTTAAGGAACAGCTTAAAAAGAGAATCCTAATGTGATTTCTTTATAATGGGTGTGTTCCTTATCTTATCCTAGTGTCTAAACTCTTCTCCATGGCAGGACCCCCAAATAATATTCCTTTACGTGCTAAGGGGTATCTAGAGAGTGGGATAGGTTTAATAAATACCCTAACCCTAACGCGTACCCTAACCCTAACCCCTACCCTATCCCTAACACGTACCCTAATCCTAACCCGTACCCTAAACCGAGCCCTAACCCTATCACTAACCCTAACCCTAACCCTAAGCCATACCCTACGCCGTACCCGAAGCCCTCCCCGAACCGGTACCCTAAGCCGTACCCTAAGCCTAACCCTAAGCCTAACCCTAACCCTAGGCTACGCTTGACTGCTTCTGCCTCCCATAGATTTCCTAAGCACTAGTGTTTTAAAGAACAGCTTAAAAAGAGAATCCTAATGTGATTTCTTTATAATGGGTGTGTTCCTTATCTTATCCTAGTGTCTAAACGCTTCTCCATGGCTGGACCCCCAAATAATATTCCTTTACGTGCTAAGGGGTATCTAGAGAGTGGAATAGGTTTAATAACTAACCTAATCCTAACCCGTACCCTAAACCGAGCCCTAACCCTAACACTAACCCTAACCCTAACCCTAACGCATACCCTATGCCGTGCCCGAACCTCTCCCGGAACCCATACCCTAAGCCGTACCCTAACCCTAACCCTAAGCCTAACCCTAACCCTAGGCTACCCTTGCCTGCTTCTTCCTAAAATAGATTTCCTAAGCACTAGTGTTTTAAGGAACAGCTTAAAAAGAGAATCCTAATGTGATTTCTTTATAATGAGTGTGTTCCTTATCTTATCCTAGTGCCTAAACTCTTCTCCATGGCTGGACCCCCAAATAATATTCCTTTACATGCTAAGGGGTATCTAGAGAGTGGGATAGGTTTAATCACTACCCTAACCCTAACGCGTACCCTAACCCTAACGCCTAGCTTAACCCTTACACGTAACATAATCCTAACCCGTACCCTAAACCGAGCCCTAACCCTAACACGAACCCTAACCCTAACCCTAACCCATACTCTATGCCGTACCCGAAACACTCCCAGCACCCGTACCTAAGCCGTACCCTAACCCTAACCCTAAGCCTAACCCTAACGCTAGCCTACCCTTGACTGCTTCCGCCTCCAAGAGATTTCCTAAGCACTAGTGTTTTAAGGAACAGCTTAAAAAGAGAATCCTAATGTGATTTCCTTATAATGGGTGTGTTCCGTATCTTATCCTAGTGTCTAAACTCTTCTCCATGCCTGGTCCCCCAAATAATACTCCTTTACGTGCTAAGGGGTATCTAGAGAGTGGGATAGGTTTAATAACTACCCCAACCATAATGCGTACCCTAACCCTAATCCCTACACTAACCCTAACACGTACCCTAATCCTAACCCGTACCCTAAACCGAGCCCTAACCCTAACACTAACCCTAACCCTAACCCATTCCCTACGCCGTACCTGAACGCCTCCCAGCACCCGTAACCTAAGCCGTACTCTAACACTAACCCTAAGCCTAACCCTAACCCTAGGCTACCCTTGACTGCTTCTGCCTTCAATAGATTTCCAAAGCACTAGTGTTTTAAGGAACAGCTTAAAAAGAGAATCGTAATCTGATTTCTTTATAATGGGTGTGTTCCTTATCTTTTCCTCGTGTCTAAACTCTTCTCCATGGCTGGACCCCCAAATAATATTCCTTTACGTTCTAAGGGGTATCTAGAGAGTGGGATAGGTTTAATAAGTACCCTAACCCTAATGCGTACCCTAACCCTAACCCCTACCCTAACCCTAACACGTACCCTAATCCTAACCCGTACCCTAAACCGAGCCCTAACCCTAATGCGTTCCCTAACCCTAACCCCTACCCTAACCCTAACACGTACCCTAATCCTAACCCGTACCCTAAACCGAGCCCTAACCCTAACACTAACCCTAAACCTAAACCATACCCTACGCCGTACCCGAATCCCTCCCCGAACCCGTACCCTAAGCCGTACCCTAAGCCTAACCCTAAGCCTAACCCTAACCCTAACCCTAAACCGAGCCCTATCCCTAAAACTAACCCTAACCCATACCCTACACCATACCCGAACCCCTCCCCGAACCCGTACCCTAAGCCGTACCCTAACCCTAACCCTCAGCCTAACCTTCACCCTAACCCTAACGCGTATCCTAACCCTAACCCCTACCCTAAACCTAACACGTACCCTAATCCTAACCAATACCCTAAACAGAGCCCTAACCCTAACACTACCCCTAACCCTAACCCTAACCCATACCGTACGCCGTACCCGAACCCCTACCCGAACCCGTACCCTAAGCCGTACCCTAACCCTAACCATCACCCTAACCCTAACCCTAGGCTACCCTTGACTGCTTCTGCCTCCAATAGATTTCCTAAGCACTAGTGTTTTAAGGAACATCTTAAAAATAGAATCCTAATGTGATTTCTTTATAATGGGTGTGTTCCTTATCTTATCCTAGTGTCTAAACTCTTCTCCATGGCTGGACCCCCAAATAATATTCCTTTACGTGCTAAGGGGTATCTAGAGAGTGGGATAGGTTTAATAACTACCCTAACCCTAACGCGTACCCTAACCCTAACCCCTACCCTAAACCTATCCCCTACCCTAACCCTAACACGTACCCTAAACCTATCCGGTACCCTAAACCGAGCCCTAACCATATCATTAACCCTAACCGTAACCCATACCCTAACCCTAACACGTACTCTAATCCTAACCCATACCCTAATCCTAACCCATACCCTAAACCGAGCCCTAACCCTAACACTAACCCTAACCCTATCCCTAACCCATACCCTACGCCGTACGCGAACCCCACACCGAACCCGTACCCTAAGCCGTACCCTAACCCTAACCATAAGCCTAACTCTAACCCTAGGCTACCCTTGACTGCTACTGCCTCCAATAGATTTCCTAAGCACTAGTGTTTTAAGGAACAGCTTAAAATGAGAATCCTAATGTGATTTCTTTATAATGGGTGTGTTCCTTATCTTATCCTAGTGTCTAAACTCTTCTCCATGGCTAGACCCCCAATTAATATTCCTTTACGTGCTAAGGGGTATCTAGAGAGTGGGTTAGGCTTAATAACTACCCTAACCCTAACGCGTACCCTAACCCTAACCCCTCCCCTAACCCTAACAGGTACCCTAATCCTAACCCGTACCCTAAACTGAGCCCTAACCCAAACACTAACCCTAACCCTAATCCTAACCCATATCCTACGCCTTATTCGAACCCAACACCGAACCCGTACCCTAAGCCGTACCCTAAACCTAACCATAAGCCTAACCCTAACCCTAGGCTACCCTTGACTGCTTCTGCCTCCAATAGATTTCCAAAGCACTAGTGTTTTAAGGAACAGCTTAAAAAGAGAATCCTAATGTGATTTCTTTATAATGAGTGTGTTCCTTATCTTATCCTAGTGCCTAAACTCTTCTCCATGGCTGGAACCCCAAATAATATTCCTTTACGTGCTAAGGGGTATCTAGAGAGTGGGATAGGTTTAATCACTACCCTAACCCTAATGCGTACCCTAACCCTAACGCCTAGCTTAACCCTTACACGTACCATAATCCTAACCCGTAGCCTAAACCGAGCCCTAACCCTAACACTAACCCTAAACCTAACCCTAACACATACTCTACGCCGTACCTGAAACCCTCCCAGCACCCGTACCTAAGCCGTACCCTAACCCTAACCCTAAGCCTAACCCTAACGCTAGGCTACCCTTGACTGCTTCTGCCTCCAATAGATTTCCTAAGCACTAGTGTTTTAAGGAACAGCTTAAAAAGAGAATCCTAATGTGATTTCTTTATAATGTGTGTGTTCCTTATCTTATCCTAGTGTCTAAACCCTTCTCCATGGCTGGACCCCCAAATAATATTCCTTTACGTGCTAAGGGGTATCTAGAGAGTGGGATAGGTTTAATAAATACCCTAGCCCTAACGCGTACCCTAACCCTAACCCCTACCCTATCCCTAACATGTACCCTAATCCTAACCCGTGCCCTAAACCGAGCCCTAACCCTATCACTAACCCTAACCCTAACCCTAAGCCATACCCTACGCCGTACCCGAAGCCCTCCCCGAACCCGTACCCTAAGCCGTACCCTAAGCCTAACCCTAAGCCTAACCCTAAACCTAGGCTACCCTTGACTGCTTCTGCCTCCAATAGATTTCCTAAGCACTAGTGTTTTAA
This sequence comes from Balaenoptera physalus, assembly GCF_965194825.1. Classification (NCBI taxonomy): domain Eukaryota; kingdom Metazoa; phylum Chordata; class Mammalia; order Artiodactyla; family Balaenopteridae; genus Balaenoptera; species Balaenoptera physalus. The sequence goes on along the minus strand of NC_138899.1, from coordinate 81,968,645 downwards.
GGAAGAGCTTAAAAAGAGAATCCTAATGTGATTTCTTTATAATAGGTGTGTTCCTTATCTTATCCTAGTGTCTAAACTCTTCTCCATGGCTGGACCCCCAAATAATATTCCTTTACGTGCTAAGGGGTATCTAGAGAGTGGGATAGGTTTAATAACTACCCTAACCCTAACGCGTACCCTAACCCTAACCCCTATCCTAACCCTTACCCTAAACCGAGCCCTAACCCTAACACTAACCCTAACGCTAACCCATACCCTACGCCGTACCCGAAGCCCTCCCCGAACCCGTACCCTAAGCCGTACCCTAAGCCTAACCCTAACCCTAGGCTACCCTTGACTGCTTCTGCCTCCAATAGATTTCCTATGCACTAGTGTTTTAAGAAACAGCTTAAAAAGAGAATCCTAATGTGATTTCTTTATAATGGGTGTGTTCCTTATCGTATCCTAGTGTCTAAACTCTTCTCCATGGCTGGACCCCCAAATAATATTCCTTTACGTGCTATGGGGTATCTAGAGAGTGGGATAGGTTTAATAACTACCCTAACCCTAACACGTACCCTAACCATAACCCCTACCCTAACCCTAACACGTACCCTAATCCTAAACCGTACCCTAAACCGAGCCCTAACCCTAACACTAACCCCAACCCTAAGCCTAACCCATACCCTACGCCGTACCCGAAGCCCTCCCCGAACCCGTACCCTAAGCCGTTCCCTAAGCCTAACCCTAAGCCTAACCTTAACCCTAGGCTACCCTTGACTGCTTCTGCCTCCAATAGATTTCCTAAGCACTAGTGTTTTAAGGAACAGCTTAAAAAGAGAATCCTAATGTGATTTCTTTATAATAGGTGTGTTCCTTATCTTATCCTAGTGTCTAAACTCTTCTCCATGGCTGGACCCCCAAATAATATTCCTTTACGTGCTAAGGGGTATCTAGAGAGTGGGATAGGTTTAATAACTACCCTAACCCTAACGCGTACCCTAACCCTAATCCCTACCATATCCCTAACACGTACCCTAATCCTAACCCGTACCCTAAACGGAGCCCTAACCCTAACCCTAACCCTAACCCTAACCCTAACCCTAACCCTTACCCTAACCCTAACGCGTACCCTAACCCTAACCCCTCCCCTAACCCTAACAGGTACCCAAATCCTAACCCGTACCCTAAACTGAGCCCTAACCCAAACACTAACCCTAACCCTAATCCTAACCCATATCCTACGCCTTATTCGAACCCAACACCGAACCCGTACCCTAAGCCGTACCCTAACCCTAACTATAAGCCTAACCCTAACCCTAGGCTACCCTTGACTGCTTCTGCCTCCAATAGATTTCCTAAGCACTAGTGTTTTAAGGAACAGCTTAAAAAGAGAATCCTAATGTGATTTCTTTATAATGAGTGTGTTCCTTATCTTATCCTAGTGCCTAAACTCTTCTCCATGGCTGGACCCCCAAATAATATTCCTTTACATGCTAAGGGGTATCTAGAGAGTGGGATAGGTTTAATCACTACCCTAACCCTAACGCGTACCCTAACCCTAACGCCTAGCTTAACCCTTACACGTACCATAATCCTAACCCGTACCCTAAACCGAGCCCTAACCCTAACACTAACCCTAACCCTAACCCTAACCCATACTCTACGCCGTACCTGAAACCCTCCCAACACCCGTACCTAAGCCGTACCCTAACCCTAACCCTAAGCCTAACCCTAACGCTAGGCGACCCTTGACTGCTTCTGCCTCCAATAGATTTCCTAAGCACTAGTGTTTTAAGGAACAGATTAAAAAGAGAATCCTAATGTGATTTCCTTATAATGGGTGTGTTCCGTATCTTATCCTAGTGTCTAAACTCTTCTCCATGGCTGGACCCCCAAATAATACACCTTTACGTGCTAAGGGGTATCTAGAGAGTGGGATAGGTTTAATAACTACCCCAACCCTAATGCGTACCCTAACCCTAATCCCTACCCTAACCCTAACACGTACCCTAATCCTAACCAATACCCTAAACCGAGCCCTAACCCTAACACTAACCCTAACGCTAACCCTAACCATACCCTACGCCGTACACGAACCGCTCCACGAACTCGTACCCTAAGCCATACCCTAACCTTAACCCTAACCCTAACCCTAACACTAACCCTAACCCTAACCCTAAACCGAGCACTATCCCTAACACTAACCCTAACCCTAACACTAACCCATACTGTACGCCGTACCCGAAGCCCTCCCCGAACCCGTACCCTAAGCCGTACCCTAAGCCTAACCCTAACCCTAGGCTACCCTTGACTGCTTCTGCCTCCAATAGATTTCCTATGCACTAGTGTTTTAAGAAACAGCTTAAAAAGAGAATCCTAATGTGATTTCTTTATAATGGGTGTGTTCCTTATCGTATCCTAGTGTCTAAACTCTTCTCCATGGCTGGACCCCCAAATAATATTCCTTTACGTGCTATGGGGTATCTAGAGAGTGGGATAGGTTTAATAACTACCCTAACCCTAACACGTACACTAACCCTAACCCCTACCCTAACCCTAACACGTACCCTAATCCTAAACCGTACCCTAACCCGAGCCCTAACCCTAACACTAACCCTAACCCTAAGCCTAACCCATACCCTACGCCGTACCCGAAGCCCTCCCCGAACCCGTACCCTAAGCCGTTCCCTAAGCCTAACCCTAAGCCTAACCTTAACCCTAGGATACCCTTGACTGCTTCTGCCTCCAATAGATTTCCTAAGCACTAGTGTTTTAAGGAACAGCTTAAAAAGAGAATCCTAATGTGATTTCTTTATAATAGGTGTGTTCCTTATCTTATCCTAGTGTCTAAACTCTTCTCCATGGCTGGACCCCCAAATAATATTCCTTTACGTGCTAAGGGGTATCTAGAGAGTGGGATAGGTTTAATAACTACCCTAACCCTAACGCGTACCCTAACCCTAATCCCTACCCTAACCCTAACACGTACCCTAATCCTAACCCGTACCCTAAACGGAGCCCTAACCCTAACACTAACCCAAACCCTAACCCTAACCCATACCCTACGCCGTACACGAACCCCTCCCCGAACCCGTACCCTAAGCCGTACCCTAAGCCTAACCCTAAGCCTAACCCTAACCCTAGGCTACCCTTGACTGCTTCTGCCTCCAATAGATTTCCTAAGCACTAGTGTTTTAAGGAGCAGCTTAAAAAGAGAATCCTAATGTGATTTCTTTATAATGGGTGTGTTTCTTATCTTATCCTGGGGTCTAAACTCTTCTCCATGGCTGGACCCCCATATAATATTCCTTTACGTGCTAAGGGGTATCTAGAGAGTGGGATAGGTTTAATAACTACCCTAACCCTAATGCGTACCCTAACCCTAACCCCTACCCTAACCCTAACACGTACCCTAATCCTAACCCGTAACCTAAACGGAGCCCTAACCCTAACACTAACCCAAACCCTAACCCTAACCCATACCCTAAGCCGTACCCGAACCCCTCCCCGAACCCGTACCCTAAGCCGTACCCTAAGCCTAACCCCAAGCCTAACCCTAACCCTAGGCTACCCTTGACTGTTTCTGCCTCCAATAGATTTCCTAAGCACTAGTGTTTTAAGGAACAGCTTAAAAAGAGAATCCTAATGTGATTTCTTTATAATGTGTGTGTTCCTTATATTATCTTAGTGTCTAAACTCTTCTCCATGGATGGACCCCCAAATAATATTGCTTTACGTGCTAAGGGGTATCTAGAGAGTGGGATAGATTTAATAACTACCCTAACCCTAACGCGTACCCTAACGCTAACCCCTCCCCTAACCCTAACACGTACCCTAATCCTAACCTGTACCCTAAACCGAGACCTAACCCTAACACTAACCCTAACGCTAACCCATACCCTACGCCGTACCCGAAGCCCTCCCCGAACCCGTACCCTAAGCCGTACCCTAAGCCTAACCCTAACCCTAGGCTACCCTTGACTGCTTCTGCCTCCAATAGATTTCCTATGCACTAGTGTTTTAAGAAACAGCTTAAAAAGAGAATCCTAATGTGATTTCTTTATAATGGGTGTGTTCCTTATCGTATCCTAGTGTCTAAACTCTTCTCCATGGCTGGACCCCCAAATAATATTCCTTTACGTGCTATGGGGTATCTAGAGAGTGGGATAGGTTTAATAACTACCCTAACCCTAACACGTACCCTAACCCTAACCCCTACCCTAACCCTAACACGTACCCTAATCCTAAACCGTACCCTAAACCGAGCCCTAACCCTAACACTAACCCCAACCCTAAGCCTAACCCATACCCTACGCCGTACCCGAAGCCCTCCCCGAACCCGTACCCTAAGCCGTTCCCTAAGCCTAACCCTAAGCCTAACCTTAACCCTAGGCTACCCTTGACTGCTTCTGCCTCCAATAGATTTCCTAAGCACTAGTGTTTTAAGGAACAGCTTAAAAACAGAATCCTAATGTGATTTCTTTATAATAGGTGTGTTCCTTATCTTATCCTAGTGTCTAAACTCTTCTCCATGGCTGTACCCCCAAATAATATTCCTTTACGTGCTAAGGGGTATCTAGAGAGTGGGATAGGTTTAATAACTACCCTAACCCTAACGCGTACCCTAACCCTAATCCCTACCCTATCCCTAACACGTACCCTAATCCTAACCCGTACCCTATACGGAGCCCTAACCCTAACCCTAACCCCAACCCTAACCCTAACCCTAACCCTTACCCTAACCCTAACGCGTACCCTAACCCTAACCCCTCCCCTAACCCTAACAGGTACCCAAATCCTAACCCGTACCCTAAACTGAGCCCTAACCCAAACACTAACCCTAACCCTAATCCTAACCCATATCCTACGCCTTATTCGAACCCAACACCGAACCCGTACCCTAAGCCGTACCCTAACCCTAACTATAAGCCTAACCCTAACCCTAGGCTACCCTTGACTGCTTCTGCCTCCAATAGATTTCCTAAGCACTAGTGTTTTAAGGAACAGCTTAAAAAGAGAATCCTAATGTGATTTCTTTATAATGAGTGTGTTCCTTATCTTATCCTAGTGCCTAAACTCTTCTCCATGGCTGGACCCCCAAATAATATTCCTTTACATGCTAAGGGGTATCTAGAGAGTGGGATAGGTTTAATCACTACCCTAACCCTAACGCGTACCCTAACCCTAACGCCTAGCTTAACCCTTACACGTACCATAATCCTAACCCGTACCCTAAACCGAGCCCTAACCCTAACACTAACCCTAACCCTAACCCTAACCCATACTCTACACCGTACCTGAAACCCTCCCAACACCCGTACCTAAGCCGTACCCTAACCCTAACCCTAAGCCTAACCCTAACGCTAGGCGACCCTTGACTGCTTCTGCCTCCAATAGATTTTCTAAGCACTAGTGTTTTAAGGAACAGATTAAAAAGAGAATCCTAATGTGATTTCCTTATAATGGGTGTGTTCCGTATCTTATCCTAGTGTCTAAACTCTTCTCCATGGCTGGACCCCCAAATAATACACCTTTACGTGCTAAGGGGTATCTAGAGAGTGGGATAGGTTTAATAACTACCCCAACCCTAATGCGTACCCTAACCCTAATCCCTACCCTAACCCTAACACGTACCCTAATCCTAACCAATACCCTAAACCGAGCCCTAACCCTAACACTAACCCTAACGCTAACCCTAACCATACCCTACGCCGTACACGAACCGCTCCACGAACTCGTACCCTAAGCCATACCCTAACCTTAACCCTAACCCTAACCCTAACACTAACCCTAACCCTAACCCTAAACCGAGCACTATCCCTAACACTAACCCTAACCCTAACACTAACCCATACTGTACGCCGTACCCGAAGCCCTCCCCGAACCCGTACCCTAAGCCGTACCCTAAGCCTAACCCTAACCCTAGGCTACCCTTGACTGCTTCTGCCTCCAATAGATTTCCTATGCACTAGTGTTTTAAGAAACAGCTTAAAAAGAGAATCCTAATGTGATTTCTTTATAATGGGTGTGTTCCTTATCGTATCCTAGTGTCTAAACTCTTCTCCATGGCTGGACCCCCAAATAATATTACTTTACGTGCTATGGGGTATCTAGAGAGTGGGATAGGTTTAATAACTACCCTAACCCTAACACGTACACTAACCCTAACCCCTACCCTAACCCTAACACGTACCCTAATCCTAAACCGTACCCTAACCCGAGCCCTAACCCTAACACTAACCCTAACCCTAAGCCTAACCCATACCCTACGCCGTACCCGAAGCCCTCCCCGAACCCGTACCCTAAGCCGTTCCCTAAGCCTAACCCTAAGCCTAACCTTAACCCTAGGATACCCTTGACTGCTTCTGCCTCCAATAGATTTCCTAAGCACTAGTGTTTTAAGGAACAGCTTAAAAAGAGAATCCTAATGTGATTTCTTTATAATAGGTGTGTTCCTTATCTTATCCTAGTGTCTAAACTCTTCTCCATGGCTGGACCCCCAAATAATATTCCTTTACGTGCTAAGGGGTATCTAGAGAGTGGGATAGGTTTAATAACTACCCTAACCCTAACGCGTACCCTAACCCTAATCCCTACCCTAACCCTAACACGTACCCTAATCCTAACCCGTACCCTAAACGGAGCCCTAACCCTAACACTAACCCAAACCCTAACCCTAACCCATACCCTACGCCGTACACGAACCCCTCCCCGAACCCGTACCCTAAGCCGTACCCTAAGCCTAACCCTAGGCCTAACCCTAACCCTAGGCTACCCTTGACTGCTTCTGCCTCCAATAGATTTCCTAAGCACTAGTGTTTTAAGGAGCAGCTTAAAAAGAGAATCCTAATGTGATTTCTTTATAATGGGTGTGTTTCTTATCTTATCCTAGGGTCTAAACTCTTCTCCATGGCTGGACCCCCATATAATATTCCTTTACGTGCTAAGGGGTATCTAGAGAGTGGGATAGGTTTAATAACTACCCTAACCCTAATGCGTACCCTAACCCTAACCCCTACCCTAACCCTAACACGTACCCTAATCCTAACCCGTAACCTAAACCGAGCCCTAACCCTAACACTAACCCAAACCCTAACCCTAACCCATACCCTAAGCCATACCGGAACCCCTCCCCGAACCCGTACCCTAAGCCGTACCCTAAGCCTAACCCCAAGCCTAACCCTAACCCTAGGCTACCCTTGACTGTTTCTGCCTCCAATAGATTTCCTAAGCACTAGTGTTTTAAGGAACAGCTTAAAAAGAGAATCCTAATGTGATTTCTTTATAATGTGTGTGTTCCTTATATTATCTTAGTGTCTAAACTCTTCTCCATGGATGGACCCCCAAATAATATTGCTTTACGTGCTAAGGGGTATCTAGAGAGTGGGATAGATTTAATAACTACCCTAACCCTAACGCGTACCCTAACGCTAACCCCTCCCCTAACCCTAACACGTACCCTAATCCTAACCTGTACCCTAAACCGAGACCTAACCCTAACACTAACCCTAACGCTAACCCATACCCTACGCCGTACCCGAAGCCCTCCCCGAACCCGTACCCTAAGCCGTACCCTAAGCCTAACCCTAACGCTAGGCGACCCTTGACTGCTTCTGCCTCCAATAGATTTCCTAAGCACTAGTGTTTTAAGGAACAGATTAAAAAGAGAATCCTAATGTGATTTCCTTATAATGGGTGTGTTCCGTATCTTATCCTAGTGTCTAAACTCTTCTCCATGGCTGGACCCCCAAATAATACACCTTTACGTGCTAAGGGGTATCTAGAGAGTGGGATAGGTTTAATAACTACCCCAACCCTAATGCGTACCCTAACCCTAATCCCTACCCTAACCCTAACACGTACCCTAATCCTAACCAATACCCTAAACCGAGCCCTAACCCTAACACTAACCCTAACGCTAACCCTAACCATACCCTACGCCGTACACGAACCGCTCCACGAACTCGTACCCTAAGCCATACCCTAACCTTAACCCTAACCCTAACCCTAACACTAACCCTAACCCTAACCCTAAACCGAGCACTATCCCTAACACTAACCCTAACCCTAACACTAACCCATACTGTACGCCGTACCCGAAGCCCTCCCCGAACCCGTACCCTAAGCCGTACCCTAAGCCTAACCCTAACCCTAGGCTACCCTTGACTGCTTCTGCCTCCAATAGATTTCCTATGCACTAGTGTTTTAAGAAACAGCTTAAAAAGAGAATCCTAATGTGATTTCTTTATAATGGGTGTGTTCCTTATCGTATCCTAGTGTCTAAACTCTTCTCCATGGCTGGACCCCCAAATAATATTCCTTTACGTGCTATGGGGTATCTAGAGAGTGGGATAGGTTTAATAACTACCCTAACCCTAACACGTACACTAACGCTAACCCCTACCCTAACCCTAACACGTACCCTAATCCTAAACCGTACCCTAAACCGAGCCCTAACCCTAACACTAACCCTAACCCTAAGCCTAACCCATACCCTACGCCGTACCCGAAGCCCTCCCCGAACCCGTACCCTAAGCCGTTCCCTAAGCCTAACCCTAAGCCTAACCTTAACCCTAGGATACCCTTGACTGCTTCTGCCTCCAATAGATTTCCTAAGCACTAGTGTTTTAAGGAACAGCTTAAAAAGAGAATCCTAATGTGATTTCTTTATAATAGGTGTGTTCCTTATCTTATCCTAGTGTCTAAACTCTTCTCCATGGCTGGACCCCCAAATAATATTACTTTACGTGCTAAGGGGTATCTAGAGAGTGGGATAGGTTTAATAACTACCCTAACCCTAACGCGTACCCTAACCCTAATCCCTACCCTAACCCTAACACGTACCCTAATCCTAACCCGTACCCTAAACGGAGCCCTAACCCTAACACTAACCCAAACCCTAACCCTAACCCATACCCTACGCCGTACACGAACCCCTCCCCGAACCCGTACCCTAAGCCGTACCCTAAGCCTAACCCTAAGCCTAACCCTAACCCTAGGCTACCCTTGACTGCTTCTGCCTCCAATAGATTTCCTAAGCACTAGTGTTTTAAGGAGCAGCTTAAAAAGAGAATCCTAATGTGATTTCTTTATAATGGGTGTGTTTCTTACCTTATCCTAGGGTCTAAACTCTTCTCCATGGCTGGACCCCCATATAATATTCCTTTACGTGCTAAGGGGTATCTAGAGAGTGGGATAGGTTTAATAACTACCCTAACCCTAATGCGTACCCTAACCCTAACCCCTACCCTAACCCTAACACGTACCCTAATCCTAACCCGTAACCTAAACGGAGCCCTAACCCTAACACTAACCCAAACCCTAACCCTAACCCATACCCTAAGCCGTACCCGAACCCCTCCCCGAACCCGTACCCTAAGCCGTACCCTAAGCCTAACCCCAAGCCTAACCCTAACCCTAGGCTACCCTTGACTGTTTCTGCCTCCAATAGATTTCCTAAGCACTAGTGTTTTAAGGAACAGCTTAAAAAGAGAATCCTAATGTGATTTCTTTATAATGTGTGTGTTCCTTATATTATCTTAGTGTCTAAACTCTTCTCCATGGATGGACCCCCAAATAATATTGCTTTACGTGCTAAGGGGTATCTAGAGAGTGGGATAGATTTAATAACTACCCTAACCCTAACGCGTACCCTAACGCTAACCCCTCCCCTATCCCTAACACGTACCCTAATCCTAACCTGTACCCTAAACCGAGACCTAACCCTAACACTAACCCTAACGCTAACCCATACCCTACGCCGTACCCGAAGCCCTCCCCGAACCCATACCCTAAGCCGTACCCTAAGCCTAACCCTAACCCTAGGCTACCCTTGACTGCTTCTGCCTCCAATAGATTTCCTATGCACTAGTGTTTTAAGAAACAGCTTAAAAAGAGAATCCTAATGTGATTTCTTTATAATGGGTGTGTTCCTTATCGTATCCTAGTGTCTAAACTCTTCTCCATGGCTGGACCCCCAAATAATATTCCTTTACGTGCTATGGGGTATCTAGAGAGTGGGATAGGTTTAATAACTACCCTAACCCTAACACGTACCCTAACCCTAACCCCTACCCTAACCCTAACACGTACCCTAATCCTAAACCGTACCCTAAACCGAGCCCTAACCCTAACACTAACCCCAACCCTAAGCCTAACCCATACCCTACGCCGTACCCGAAGCCCTCCCCGAACCCGTACCCTAAGCCGTTCCCTAAGCCTAACCCTAAGCCTAACCTTAACCCTAGGCTACCCTTGACTGCTTCTGCCTCCAATAGATTTCCTAAGCACTAATGTTTTAAGGAACAGCTTAAAAAGAGAATCTTAATGTGATTTCTTTATAATAGGTGTGTTCCTTATCTTATCCTAGTGTCTAAACTCTTCTCCATGGCTGGACCCCCAAATAATATTCCTTTACGTGCTAAGGGGTATCTAGAGAGTGGGATAGGTTTAATAACTACCCTAACCCTAACGCGTACCCTAACCCTAATCCCTACCCTATCCCTAACACGTACCCTAATCCTAACCCGTACCCTAAACGGAGCCCTAACCCTAACCCTAACCCTAACCCTAACCCTAACCCTAACCCTAACCCTTACCCTAACCCTAACGCGTACCCTAACCCTAACCCCTCCCCTAACCCTAACAGGTACCCAAATCCTAACCCGTACCCTAAACTGAGCCCTAACCCAAACACTAACCCTAACCCTAATCCTAACCCATATCCTACGCCTTATTCGAACCCAACACCGAACCCGTACCCTAAGCCGTACCCTAACCCTAACTATAAGCCTAACCCTAACCCTAGGCTACCCTTGACTGCTTCTGCCTCCAATAGATTTCCTATGCACTAGTGTTTTAAGAAACAGCTTAAAAAGAGAATCCTAATGTGATTTCTTTATAATGGGTGTGTTCCTTATCGTATCCTAGTGTCTAAACTCTTCTCCATGGCTGGACCCCCAAATAATATTCCTTTACGTGCTATGGGGTATCTAGAGAGTGGGATAGGTTTAATAACTACCCTAACCCTAACACGTACACTAACGCTAACCCCTACCCTAACCCTAACACGTACCCTAATCCTAAACCGTACCCTAAACCGAGCCCTAACCCTAACACTAACCCTAACCCTAAGCCTAACCCATACCCTACGCCGTACCCGAAGCCCTCCCCGAACCCGTACCCTAAGCCGTTCCCTAAGCCTAACCCTAAGCCTAACCTTAACCCTAGGATACCCTTGACTGCTTCTGCCTCCAATAGATTTCCTAAGCACTAGTGTTTTAAGGAACAGCTTAAAAAGAGAATCCTAATGTGATTTCTTTATAATAGGTGTGTTCCTTATCTTATCCTAGTGTCTAAACTCTTCTCCATGGCTGGACCCCCAAATAATATTACTTTACGTGCTAAGGGGTATCTAGAGAGTGGGATAGGTTTAATAACTACCCTAACCCTAACGCGTACCCTAACCCTAATCCCTACCCTAACCCTAACACGTACCCTAATCCTAACCCGTACCCTAAACGGAGCCCTAACCCTAACACTAACCCAAACCCTAACCCTAACCCATACCCTACGCCGTACACGAACCCCTCCCCGAACCCGTACCCTAAGCCGTACCCTAAGCCTAACCCTAAGCCTAACCCTAACCCTAGGCTACCCTTGACTGCTTCTGCCTCCAATAGATTTCCTAAGCACTAGTGTTTTAAGGAGCAGCTTAAAAAGAGAATCCTAATGTGATTTCTTTATAATGGGTGTGTTTCTTACCTTATCCTAGGGTCTAAACTCTTCTCCATGGCTGGACCCCCATATAATATTCCTTTACGTGCTAAGGGGTATCTAGAGAGTGGGATAGGTTTAATAACTACCCTAACCCTAATGCGTACCCTAACCCTAACCCCTACCCTAACCCTAACACGTACCCTAATCCTAACCCGTAACCTAAACGGAGCCCTAACCCTAACACTAACCCAAACCCTAACCCTAACCCATACCCTAAGCCGTACCCGAACCCCTCCCCGAACCCGTACCCTAAGCCGTACCCTAAGCCTAACCCCAAGCCTAACCCTAACCCTAGGCTACCCTTGACTGTTTCTGCCTCCAATAGATTTCCTAAGCACTAGTGTTTTAAGGAACAGCTTAAAAAGAGAATCCTAATGTGATTTCTTTATAATGTGTGTGTTCCTTATATTATCTTAGTGTCTAAACTCTTCTCCATGGATGGACCCCCAAATAATATTGCTTTACGTGCTAAGGGGTATCTAGAGAGTGGGATAGATTTAATAACTACCCTAACCCTAACGCGTACCCTAACGCTAACCCCTCCCCTATCCCTAACACGTACCCTAATCCTAACCTGTACCCTAAACCGAGACCTAACCCTAACACTAACCCTAACGCTAACCCATACCCTACGCCGTACCCGAAGCCCTCCCCGAACCCATACCCTAAGCCGTACCCTAAGCCTAACCCTAACCCTAGGCTACCCTTGACTGCTTCTGCCTCCAATAGATTTCCTATGCACTAGTGTTTTAAGAAACAGCTTAAAAAGAGAATCCTAATGTGATTTCTTTATAATGGGTGTGTTCCTTATCGTATCCTAGTGTCTAAACTCTTCTCCATGGCTGGACCCCCAAATAATATTCCTTTACGTGCTATGGGGTATCTAGAGAGTGGGATAGGTTTAATAACTACCCTAACCCTAACACGTACCCTAACCCTAACCCCTACCCTAACCCTAACACGTACCCTAATCCTAAACCGTACCCTAAACCGAGCCCTAACCCTAACACTAACCCCAACCCTAAGCCTAACCCATACCCTACGCCGTACCCGAAGCCCTCCCCGAACCCGTACCCTAAGCCGTTCCCTAAGCCTAACCCTAAGCCTAACCTTAACCCTAGGCTACCCTTGACTGCTTCTGCCTCCAATAGATTTCCTAAGCACTAATGTTTTAAGGAACAGCTTAAAAAGAGAATCTTAATGTGATTTCTTTATAATAGGTGTGTTCCTTATCTTATCCTAGTGTCTAAACTCTTCTCCATGGCTGGACCCCCAAATAATATTCCTTTACGTGCTAAGGGGTATCTAGAGAGTGGGATAGGTTTAATAACTACCCTAACCCTAACGCGTACCCTAACCCTAATCCCTACCCTATCCCTAACACGTACCCTAATCCTAACCCGTACCCTAAACGGAGCCCTAACCCTAACCCTAACCCTAACCCTAACCCTAACCCTAACCCTAACCCTTACCCTAACCCTAACGCGTACCCTAACCCTAACCCCTCCCCTAACCCTAACATGTACCCAAATCCTAACCCGTACCCTAAACTGAGCCCTAACCCAAACACTAACCCTAACCCTAATCCTAACCCATATCCTACGCCTTATTCGAACCCAACACCGAACCCGTACCCTAAGCCGTACCCTAACCCTAACTATAAGCCTAACCCTAACCCTAGGCTACCCTTGACTGCTTCTGCCTCCAATAGATTTCCTAAGCACTAGTGTTTTAAGAAACAGCTTAAAAAGAGAATCCTAATGTGATTTCTTTATAATGAGTGTGTTCCTTATCTTATCCTAGTGCCTAAACTCTTCTCCATGGCTGGACCCCCAAATAATATTCCTTTACATGCTAAGGGGTATCTAGAGAGTGGGATAGGTTTAATCACTACCCTAACCCTAACGCGTACCCTAACCCTAACGCCTAGCTTAACCCTTACACGTACCATAATCCTAACCCGTACCCTAAACCGAGCCCTAACCCTAACACTAACCCTAACCCTAACCCTAACCCATACTCTACGCCGTACCTGAAACCCTCCCAGCACCCGTACCTAAGCCGTACCCTAACCCTAACCCTAAGCCTAACCCTAACGCTAGGCGACCCTTGACTGCTTCTGCCTCCAATAGATTTCCTAAGCACTAGTGTTTTAAGGAACAGATTAAAAAGAGAATCCTAATGTGATTTCCTTATAATGGGTGTGTTCCGTATCTTATCCTAGTGTCTAAACTCTTCTCCATGGCTGGACCCCCAAATAATACACCTTTACGTGCTAAGGGGTATCTAGAGAGTGGGATAGGTTTAATAACTACCCCAACCCTAATGCGTACCCTAACCCTAATCCCTACCCTAAACCTAACACGTACCCTAATCCTAACCAATACCCTAAACCGAGCCCTAACCCTAACACTAACCCTAACGCTAACCCTAACCATACCCTACGCCGTACACGAACCGCTCCACGAACTCGTACCCTAAGCCATACCCTAACCTTAACCCTAACCCTAACCCTAACACTAACCCTACCCCTAACCCTAAACCGAGCACTATCCCTAACACTAACCCTAACCCTAACACTAACCCATACTGTACGCCGTACCCGAAGCCCTCCCCGAACCCGTACCCTAAGCCGTACCCTAAGCCTAACCCTAACCCTAGGCTACCCTTGACTGCTTCTGCCTCCAATAGATTTCCTATGCACTAGTGTTTTAAGAAACAGCTTAAAAAGAGAATCGTAATGTGATTTCTTTATAATGGGTGTGTTCCTTATCGTATCCTAGTGTCTAAACTCTTCTCCATGGCTGGACCCCCAAATAATATTCCTTTACGTGCTAAGGGGTATCTAGAGAGTGGGATAGGTTTAATAATTACCCTAACCCTAACGCATACCCTAACCCTAACCCCTACCCTAACCCTAACACGTACTCTAATCCTAACCCGTACCCTAAACCGAGCCCTAACCCTAACACTAACCCTAACCCTAACCCTAAGCCATACCTTACGCCGTACCAGAAACCCTCCCCGAACCCGTACCCTAAGCCGTACCCTAAGCCTAACCCTAAGACTAACCCTAAGCCTAGGCTACCCTTGACTGCTTCTGCCTCCAATAGATTTCCTAAGCACTAGTGTTTTAAGGAACAGCTTAAAAAGAGAATCCTAATGTGATTTCTTTATAATGGGTGTGTTCCTTATCTTATCCTAGTGTCTAAACTCTTCTCCATGGCTGGACCCCCAAATAATATTCCTTTACGTGCTATGGGGTATCTAGAGAGTGGGATAGGTTTAATAACTACCCTAACCCTAACACGTACCCTAACCCTAACACCTACCCTAACCCTAACACGTACCCTAATCCTAAACAGTACCCTAAACCGAGCCCTAACCCTAACACTAACCCTAACCCTAACCCTAACCCATACCCTACGCCGTACCCGAAGCCCTCCCTGAACCCGTACCCTAAGCCGTACCCTAAGCCTAACCCTAAGCCTAACCCTAAACCTAGGCTACCCTTCACTGCTTCTGCCTCCAATAGATTTCCTAAGCACTAGTGTTTTAAGGAACAGCTTAAAAAGAGAATCCTAATGTGATATCTTTATAATGTGTGTGTTCCTTATATTATCTTAGTGTCTAAACTCTTCTCCATGGCTGGACCCCCAAATAATATTCCTTTACGTGCTAAGGGGTATCTAGAGAGTGGGATAGGTTTAATAACTACCCTAACCCTAACGCGTACCCTAACCCTAACCCCTACCCTAACCCTAACACGTACCCTAATCCTAACCCGTACCCTAAACCGAGCCCTAACCCTAACACTAACCCTAACCCTCACCCTAAGCCATACCCTACGCCGTACCAGAAACCCTCCCCGAACCCGTACCCTAAACCGTACCCTAAGCCTAACCCTAAGCCTAACCCTAAGCCTAGGCTACCCTTGACTGCTTCTGCCTCCAATAGATTTCCTAAGCACTACTGTTTTAAGGAACACCTTAAAAAGAGAATCCTAATGTGATTTCTTTATAATGGGTGTGTTCCTTATCTTATCCTAGTGTCTAAACTCTTCTCCATGGCTGGACCCCCAAATAATATTCCTTTACGTGCTAAGGGGTATCTAGAGAGTGGGATAGGTTTAATAACTACCCTAACCCTAACGCGTACCCTAACCCTAACACCTACCCTATCCCTAACACGTACACTAATCCTAACCCGTACCCTAAACCGAGCCCTAACCCTATCACTAACCCTAACCCTAACCCTAAGCCATACCCTACGCCGTACCCGAAGCCCTCCCCGAACCCGTACCCTAAGCCGTACCCTAAGCCTAACCCGAAGCCTAACCCTAACCCTAGGCTACTCTTGACTGCTTCTGCCTCCAATAGATTTCCTAAGCACTAGTGTTTTAAGGAACAGCTTAAAAACAGAATCCTAATGTGATTTCTTTATAATGGGTGTGTTCCTTATCTTATCCTAGTGTCTAAACTCTTCTCCATGGCTGGACCCCCAAATAATATTCCTTTACATGCTAAGGGGTATCTAGAGAGTGGGATAGGTTTAATAACTACCCTAACCCTAACGCGTAGCGTAACCCTAACCCCTACCCTAACCCTAACACGTACCCTAATCCTAACCCATACCCTAAACCGAGCCCTAACCCTAACACTAACCCTAACCCTAAACCATACCCTACGCCGTACCCGAAGCCCTCCCTGAACCCGTACCCTAAGCCGTACCCTAAGCCTAACCCTAAGCCTAACCCTAACCCTAGGCTACCCTTGACTGCTTCTGCCTCCAATAGATTTCCTAAGCACTATTGTTTTAAGGAACAGCTTAAAAAGAGTATCCTAATGTGATTTCTTTATAATGGGTGTGTTCCTTATCTTATCCTAGTGTCTAAACTCTTCTCCATGGCTGGACCCCCAAATAATATTCCTTTACGTGCTAAGGGGTATCTAGAGAGTGGGATAGGTTTAATAACAACCCTTACCCTAACGCGTACCCTAACCCTAACCCCTACCCTAACCCTAACACGTACCCTAAACCTAACCCGTACCCTAAACGGAGCCCTAACCCTAACACTAACCCAAACCCTAACCCTAACCCATAGCCTACGCCGTACCCAAACCCCTCCCCGAATCCATACCCTAAGTGGTACCCTAAGCCTAACCCCTAGCCTCACGCTAACCCTAGGCTACCCTTGACTGCTTCTGCCTCCAATAGATTTCCTAAGCACTAGTGTTTTAAGGAACAGCTTAAAAAGAGAATTCTAATGTGATTTCTTTATAATGTGTGTGTTCCTTATATTATCTTTGTGTCTAAACTCTTCTCCATGGATGGACCCCCAAATAATATTGCTTTACGTGCTAAGGGGTATCTAGAGAGTGGGATAGGTTTAATAACTACCCTAACCCTAACGCGTACCCTAACCCTAACCCCTACCCTAAACCTATCCCCTACCCTAACCCTAACACGTACCCTAAACCTATCCGGTACCCTAAACCGAGCCCTAACCATATCATTAACCCTAACCCTAACCCATACACTAACCCTAACACGTACTCTAATCCTAACCCATACCCTAATCCTAATCCATACCCTAAACCGAGCCCTAACCCTAACACTAACCCTAACCCTATCCCTAACCCATACCCTACGCCGTACGCGAACCCCACACCGAACCCGTACCCTAAGCCGTACCCTAACCCTAACCATAAGCCTAAATCTAACCCTAGGCTACCCTTGACTGCTTCTGCCTCCAATAGATTTCCTAAGCACTAGTGTTTTAAGGAACAGCTTAAAATGAGAATCCTAATGTGATTTCTTTATAATGGGTGTGTTCCTTATCTTATCCTAGTGTCTAAACTCTTCTCCATGGCTAGACCCCCAATTAATATTCCTTTACGTGCTAAGGGGTATCTAGAGAGTGGGTTAGGCTTAATAACTACCCTAACCCAAACGCGTACCCTAACCCTAACCCCTCCCCTAACCCTAAAAGGTACCCTAATCCAAACCCGTACCCTAAACTGAGCCCTAACCCAAACACTATCCCTAACCCTAATCCTAACCCATATCCTACGCCTTATTCGAACCCAACACCGAACCCGTACCCTAAGCCGTACCCTAAACCTAACCATAAGCCTTACCCTAACCCTAGGCTACCCTTCACTGCTTCTGCCTCCAATACATTTCCTAAGAACTAGTGTTTTAAGGAACAGCTTAAAAAGAGAATCCTAATGTGATTTCTTTATAATGAGTGTGTTCCTTATCTTATCCTAGTGCCTAAACTCTTCTCCATGGCTGGACCCCCAAATAATATTCCTTTACGTGCTAAGGGGTATCTAGAGAGTGGGATAGGTTTAATCACTACCCTAACCCTAACACGTACCCTAACCCTAACGCCTAGCTTAACCCTTACACGTACCATAATCCTAACCCGTACCCTAAACCGAGCCCTAATCCTAACACTAACCCTAACCCTAACCCTAACCCATACCCTACGCCGTACCCAAAACCCTCCCAGCACCCGTACCCTACGCCGTACCCTAACCCTAACCCTAAGCCTAACCCTAACGCTAGGCTACCCTTGAGTGCTTCTGCCTCCAATTGATTTCCTAACCACTAGTGTTTTAAAGAACAACTTAAAAAGAGTATCCTAATGTGATTTCTTTATAATGGGTGTGTTCCGTATCTTATCCTAGTGTCTAAACTCTTCTCCATGGCTTGACCCCCAAATAATACTCCTTTACGTGCTAAGGGGTATCTAGAGAGTGGGATAGGTTTAATAACTACCCCAACCCTAATGCGTACCCTAACCCTAACCCCTACACTAACCCTAACACGTACCCTAATCCTAACCCGTACCCTACACCGAGCCCTAACCCTAACACTAACCCTAACCCTAACCCATACCCTACGCCGTACCCGAATGCCTCCCAGCACCTGTAACCTATGCCATACCCTAACACTAACCCTAAGCCTAACCCTAACCCTAGGCTACGCTTGACTGCTTCTGCCTCCAATAGATTTCCTAAGCACTAGTGCTTTAAGGAACAGCTTAAAAAGAGAATCCTAATGTGATTTCTTTATAATGGGTGTGTCCCTTATCTTATCCTAGTGTCTAAACTCTTCTCCATGGCTGGACCCCCAAATAATATTCCTTTACGTGCTAAGGGGTATCTAGAGAGTGGGATAGGTTTAATAACTACCCTATCCCTAACACGTACCCTAACCCTTACCCCTACCCTAACCCTAACACGTACCCTAAGCCTAACCCGTACACTAAACCGAGCCCTATCCCTAACCCTAATCCCTACCCTAACCCTAACACGTACCCTAAACCTATCTGGTACTCTAAACCGAGCCCTCACCCTAACATTAACCCTAACACTAACCCATACCCTAACCCTAACACGTACCCTAATCCTAACCCATACCCTAATCCTAACCCATACCCTAAACCGAGCCTTAATCCTAACCCTAACCCTAACCTTAACCCTAACCCTAACCCATACCCTACGCCGTACCCGAACCCCTCCCCGAACCTGTAACCTAAGCCGTACCCTAACCCTAAACCTAAGCCTAACCCTAACCCTAGGCTACCCTTGACTGCTTCTGCCTCCAATAGATTTCCTAAGAACTAGTGTTTCAAGGAACAGCTTAAAAAGAGAATCCTAATGTGATTTCTTTATACTGGGTGTGTTCCTTATCTTATCCTAGTGTCTAAACTCTTCTCCATGGCTGGAACCCCAAATAATATTCCTTTACTTGTTAATGGGTATCTAGAGAGTGGGATAGGTTTAATAACTACCCTAACCCTAACGCGTACACTAACCCTAACCACTACCCTAAACCTTACACGTACCCTAAACCTAACTCGTACCTTAAACCGAGCCCTAACCCTAACACTAACCCTAACCCTATCCCTAACCCATACCCTACGCCATACCCGAACCCCTCCCCGAACCTGTACCATAAGCCATACCCTAACCCTAACCCTAACACTAAAACTAACCCATAACCTACGCCGTACCTGAAGCCCTCCCCGAACCCATACCGTAAGCCTAACCCTAAGCCTAACCCTAACCCTAGGCTACGCTTGACTGCTTCTGCCTTCAATAGATTTCCAAAGCACTAGTGTTTTAAGGAACAGCTTAAAAAGAGAATCGTAATGTGATTTCTTTATAATGGGTGTGTCTCTTATCTTATCCTAGCGTCTAAACTTTTCTCCATGGCTGGACCCCCAAATAATATTCCTTTACGTGCTAAGGGTTATCTAGAGAGTGGGATAGGTTTAATAACTACATTATCCCTAACACGTACCCTAACCCTAACCACTACCCTAACCCTAACACGTTCCCTAATTCCTAACCCGTACCCTAAACCGAGCCCTATTCCTAACCCTAACCCCTACCCTAACACTAACACGTACCCTAAACCTATCCGGTACCCTAAACCGAGCCCTAACCCTATCATTAACCCTAACCCTAAACCATACCCTAACCCTAACACGTACCGTAATCCTAACCTTTACCCTAAACCGAGCCCTAACACTAACACTAAACCTAAACCTAACACTAACCTATACCCTACGCCATAACCGAACCCCTCCTCGAACCCATAACCTAAGCCGTATGCTAACCCTAACCCTAATCCTAACCCTAACCCTAGGCTACCCTTGACGGCTTCTGCCTCCAATAGATTTCCTAAGCACTAGTGTTTTAAGGAACAGCTTAAAAAGAGAATCCTAATGTGATTTCTTTATAATGGGTGTGTCCATTTTCTTATCCTAGTGTCTAAACTCTTCTCCATGGCTGGACCCCAAAATAATATTCCTTTACGTGCTAAGGTGTATCTAGAGAGTGGGATCGCTTTAATAACTACCCTAACCCTAATGCGTACCCTAACCCTAACCCCTACCCTAATCCTAACACGTACCCTAATCCTAACCCGTACCCTAAACCGAGCCCGAACCCTAACCCTAACCCCTAACCTAACCCTAACACGTACCCTAAACCTATCCGGTACCCTAAACCTAGCCCTAACCTTAACATTAACCCTAACCCTAACCCATACACTACGCCGTACCCGAAGCCCTCCCCGAACCCGTACCCTAAGCCGTACCCTAACCCTAACCCTAAGCCAGACCCTAACCCTAGGCTTCCCTTGACTTCTTCTGCCTCCAATAGATTTCCTAAGCACTAGTGTTTTAAGGAACAGCTTAAAAAGAGAATCCTAATGTGATTTCTTTATAATGGCTGTGTTCTTTATCTTATCCTAGTGACTAAACTCTTCTCCGTGGCTGTACCCCCAAATAATATTCCTTTACGTGCTAAGGGGTATATAGAGAGTGGGATAGGTTTAATAACTACCCTAACCCTAACGCGTACCCTAACCCTAACCCCTACCCTAACCCTAACACTTACCCTAATCCTAACCCGTACCCTAAACCGAGCCCTAACCCTAACACTAACCCTAACCCATAACCTACACCGTACCCGAACCCCTCCCCGAAACCGTACCCTAAGCCGTACTCTAACCCTAACTCTCACCCTAACCTTCACCCTAACCCTAACGCGTATCCTAACCCTAACCCCTACCCTAACCCTAACACGTACCCTAATCCTAACCAATACCCTAAACCGAGCCCTAACCCTAACACTAACCCTAACCCTAACCCTAACCATACCCTACGCCGTACACGAACCCCTCCACGAACTCATACCCTAAGCCATACCCTAACCTTAACCCTAACCCTAAACCTAACACTAACCCTAACCCTAAGCCTAAACCGAGCACTATCCCTAACACTAACCCTAACCCTAACACTAACCCATACCGTACGCCGTACACGAATCCCTCCCCGAACCCATACCCTAAGCCTTACCCTAACCCTAACCCTCACCCTAACCCTAGGCTACCCTTGACTACTTCTGCCTCCAATGGATTTCCTAAGCACTAGTGTTTTAAGGAACAGCCTAAAAAGAGAATCGTAATGTGATTTTTTATAATGGGTGTGTTCTTTATCTTATCCTAGTGTCTAAACTCTTCTCCATGGCTGGACCCCCAAATAATATTCCTTTACGTGCTAAGGGGTATCTAGATAGTGGGTAGGTTTAATAACTACCCTAACCCTAACGCGTATCCTAACCCTAACCCCTACCCTAACCCTAACACGTACCCTAATCCTTACCCGTACCCAAAACCGAGCCCTAACCCTAAAACTAACCCTAACCCTAACCCTAACCATACCCTACGCCGTACCCGAACCCCTCCCCGAACCCGTACACTAAGCCGTACCCTAACCCTAACCCTAAGCCTAACCCTAACCCTAAGCTACCCTTGACTGCTTCTGCCTCCAATAGATTTCCTAAGCACTAGTGTTTTAAGGAACAGCTTCAAAAGAGAATCCTAATGTGATTTCTTTATAATGGGTGTGTCCCTTTTCTTATCCTAGTGTCTAAACTCTTCTCCATGGCTGGACCCCAAAATAATATTCCTTTACATGCTAAGGTGTATCTAGAGAGTGGGATCGCTTTAATAACTACCCTAACCCTAATGCGTACCCTAACCCTAACCCCTACCCTAATCCTAACACGTACCCTAATCCTAACCCGTACCCTAAACCGAGCCCGAACCCTAACCCTAACCCCTAACCTAACCCTAACACGTACCCTAAACCTATCCGGTACCCTAAACCTAGCCCTAACCTTAACATTAACCCTAACCCTAACCCATACACTACGCCGTACCCGAAGCCCTCCCCGAACCCGTACCCTAAGCCGTACCCTAACCCTAACCCTAAGCCAGACCCTAACCCTAGGCTTCCCTTGACTTCTTCTGCCTCCAATAGATTTCCTAAGCACTAGTGTTTTAAGGAACAGCTTAAAAAGAGAATCCTAATGTGATTTCTTTATAATGGCTGTGTTCTTTATCTTATCCTAGTGACTAAACTCTTCTCCGTGGCTGTACCCCCAAATAATATTCCTTTACGTGCTAAGGGGTATATAGAGAGTGGGATAGGTTTAATAACTACCCTAACCCTAACGCGTACCCTAACCCTAACCCCTACCCTAACCCTAACACTTACCCTAATCCTAACCCGTACCCTAAACCGAGCCCTAACCCTAACACTAACCCTAACCCATAACCTACACCGTACCCGAACCCCTCCCCGAAACCGTACCCTAAGCCGTACTCTAACCCTAACTCTCACCCTAACCTTCACCCTAACCCTAACGCGTATCCTAACCCTAACCCCTACCCTAACCCTAACACGTACCCTAATCCTAACCAATACCCTAAACCGAGCCCTAACCCTAACACTAACCCTAACCCTAACCCTAACCATACCCTACGCCGTACACGAACCCCTCCACGAACTCATACCCTAAGCCATACCCTAACCTTAACCCTAACCCTAAACCTAACACTAACCCTAACCCTAAGCCTAAATCGAGCACTATCCCTAACACTAACCCTAACCCTAACACTAACCCATACCGTACGCCGTACACGAATCCCTCCCCGAACCCATACCCTAAGCCTTACCCTAACCCTAACCCTCACCCTAACCCTAGGCTACCCTTGACTACTTCTGCCTCCAATGGATTTCCTAAGCACTAGTGTTTTAAGGAACAGCCTAAAAAGAGAATCGTAATGTGATTTTTTATAATGGGTGTGTTCTTTATCTTATCCTAGTGTCTAAACTCTTCTCCATGGCTGGACCCCCAAATAATATTCCTTTACGTGCTAAGGGGTATCTAGATAGTGGGTAGGTTTAATAACTACCTTAACCCTAACGCGTATCCTAACCCTAACCCCTACCCTAACCCTAACACGTACCCTAATCCTTACCCGTACCCAAAACCGAGCCCTAACCCTAAAACTAACCCTAACCCTAACCCTAACCATACCCTACGCCGTACCCGAACCCCTCCCCGAACCCGTACACTAAGCCGTACCCTAACCCTAACCCTAAGCCTAACCCTAACCCTAAGCTACCCTTGACTGCTTCTGCCTCCAATAGATTTCCTAAGCACTAGTGTTTTAAGGAACAGCTTAAAAAGAGAATCCTAATGTGATTTCTTTATAATGGGTGTGTCCCTTTTCTTATCCTAGTGTCTAAACTCTTCTCCATGGCTGGACCCCAAAATAATATTCCTTTACGTGCTAAGGTGTATCTAGAGAGTGGGATCGCTTTAATAACTACCCTAACCCTAATGCGTACCCTAACCCTAACCCCTACCCTAATCCTAACACGTACCCTAATCCTAACCCGTACCCTAAACCGAGCCCGAACCCTAACCCTAACCCCTAACCTAACCCTAACACGTACCCTAAACCTATCCGGTACCCTAAACCTAGCCCTAACCTTAACATTAACCCTAACCCTAACCCATACACTACGCCGTACCCGAAGCCCTCCCCGAACCCGTACCCTAAGCCGTACCCTAACCCTAACCCTAAGCCAGACCCTAACCCTAGGCTTCCCTTGACTTCTTCTGCCTCCAATAGATTTCCTAAGCACTAGTGTTTTAAGGAACAGCTTAAAAAGAGAATCCTAATGTGATTTCTTTATAATGGCTGTGTTCTTTATCTTATCCTAGTGACTAAACTCTTCTCCGTGGCTGTACTCCCAAATAATATTCCTTTACGTGCTAAGGGGTATATAGAGAGTGGGATAGGTTTAATAACTACCCTAACCCTAACGCGTACCCTAACCCTAACCCCTACCCTAACCCTAACACTTACCCTAATCCTAACCCGTACCCTAAACCGAGCCCTAACCCTAACACTAACCCTAACCCATAACCTACACCGTACCCGAACCCCTCCCCGAAACCGTACCCTAAGCCGTACTCTAACCCTAACTCTCACCCTAACCTTCACCCTAACCCTAACGCGTATCCTAACCCTAACCCCTACCCTAACCCTAACACGTACCCTAATCCTAACCAATACCCTAAACCGAGCCCTAACCCTAACACTAACCCTAACCCTAACCCTAACCATACCCTACGCCGTACACGAACCCCTCCACGAACTCATACCCTAAGCCATACCCTAACCTTAACCCTAACCCTAAACCTAACACTAACCCTAACCCTAAGCCTAAACCGAGCACTATCCCTAACACTAACCCTAACCCTAACACTAACCCTTACCGTACGCCGTACACGAATCCCTCCCCGAACCCATACCCTAAGCCTTACCCTAACCCTAACCCTCACCCTAACCCTAGGCTACCCTTGACTACTTCTGCCTCCAATGGATTTCCTAAGCACTAGTGTTTTAAGGAACAGCCTAAAAAGAGAATCGTAATGTGATTTTTTATAATGGGTGTGTTCTTTATCTTATCCTAGTGTCTAAACTCTTCTCCATGGCTGGACCCCCAAATAATATTCCTTTACGTGCTAAGGGGTATCTAGATAGTGGGTAGGTTTAATAACTACCCTAACCCTAACGCGTATCCTAACCCTAACCCCTACCCTAACCCTAACACGTACCCTAATCCTTACCCGTACCCAAAACCGAGCCCTAACCCTAAAACTAACCCTAACCCTAACCCTAACCATACCCTACGCCGTACCCGAACCCCTCCCCGAACCCGTACACTAAGCCGTACCCTAACCCTAACCCTAAGCCTAACCCTAACCCTAAGCTACCCTTGACTGCTTCTGCCTCCAATAGATTTCCTAAGCACTAGTGTTTTAAGGAACAGCTTAAAAAGAGAATCCTAATGTGATTTCTTTATAATGGGTGTGTCCCTTTTCTTATCCTAGTGTCTAAACTCTTCTCCATGGCTGGACCCCAAAATAATATTCCTTTACGTGCTAAGGTGTATCTAGAGAGTGGGATCGCTTTAATAACTACCCTAACCCTAATGCGTACCCTAACCCTAACCCCTACCCTAATCCTAACACGTAACCTAATCCTAACCCGTACCCTAAACCGAGCCCGAACCCTAACCCTAACCCCTAACCTAACCCTAACAAGTACCCTAAACCTATCCGGTACCCTAAACCTAGCCCTAACCTTAACATTAACCCTAACCCTAACCCATACACTACGCCGTACCCGAAGCCCTCCCCGAACCCGTACCCTAAGCCGTACCCTAACCCTAACCCTAAGCCAGACCCTAACCCTAGGCTTCCCTTGACTTCTTCTGCCTCCAATAGATTTCCTAAGCACTAGTGTTTTAAGGAACAGCTTAAAAAGAGAATCCTAATGTGATTTCTTTATAATGGCTGTGTTCTTTATCTTATCCTAGTGACTAAACTCTTCTCCGTGGCTGTACCCCCAAATAATATTCCTTTACGTGCTAAGGGGTATCTAGAGAGTGGGATAGGTTTAATAACTACCCTAACCCTAACGTGTACCCTAACCCTAACTCGTACCCTAATCCTAACCCGTACCCTAAACTGAGCCCTATCCCTAACACTAACCCTAACCCTAACCCTAACCCATACCCTATGCCGTACACAAACCCCACCCCGAACCCATACCCTAAGCCTTAACCTAACCCTATCCCTCACCCTAACCCTAGGCTACCCTTGACTACTTCTGCCTCCAATGGATTTCCTAAGCACTAGTGTTTTAAGGAACAGCCTAAAAAGAGAATCGTAATGTGATTTTTTATAATGGGTGTGTTCCTTATCTTATCCTAGTGTCTAAACTCTTCTCCATGGCTGGACCCCCAAATAATATTCCTTTAGGTGTTAAGGGGTATCTAGAGAGTGGGATAGGTTTAATAACTACCCTAAACCTAACGCGTACCCTTACCCTAACACCTACCCTAACCCTAACACGTACCCTAATCCTAACCCGTACCCTAAACCGAGCCCTAACCGTAACACTACCCCTAACCCTAACCCTAACCCATACCCCACGCCGTACACGAACCCCTCCCCGAAACCATACCCTAAGCCGTACCCTAACCCTAACTCTCACCCTAACCCTAGGCTACACTTGACTGCTTCTGCCTCCAATAGATTTCCTAAGCACTACTGTTTTAAGGAACAGCCTAAAAAGAGAATTGTAATGTGATTTTTTATAATGGGTTTGTTCCTTATCTTATCCTAGTGTCTAAACTCTTCTCCATGGCTGGACCCCCAAATAATATTCCTTTATGTGCTAAGGGGTATCTAGAGAGTGGGATAGCTTTAATAACTACCCTAACCCTAACGCGTACCCTAACCCTAACCCCTACCCTAACCCTAACACGTACTCTAATCCTAATCCGTACCCTAAACCGAGCCCTAACCCTAACACTACCCCTAACCCTAACCCTAACCCATACCGTACACCGTACCCGAACCCCTACCCGAACCCGTACACTAAGCCGTACCCTAACCCTAACCCTCACCCTAACCCTAAACCTAGGCTACCCTTGACGGCTTCTGCCTCCAATAGATTTCCTAAGCACTAGTGTTTTAAGGAACATCTTAAAAATAGAATCCTAATGTGATTTCTTTATAATGGGTGTGTTCCTTATCTTATCCTAGTGTCTAAACTCTTCTCCATGGCTGGACCCACAAATAATATTCCTTTACGTGCTAAGGGGTAGCTAGAGAGTGGGATAGGTTTAATAACTACCCTAACCCTAACGCGTACCCTAACCCTAACCCCTACCCTAAACCTAACCCCTACCCTAACCCTAACACGTACCCTAAACCTATCCAGTACCCTAAACCGAGCCCTAACCCTATCATTAACCCTAACCCTAACCCAAACCGTAACCCTAACACGTACCCTAACCCTAACCCTAACCCAAAACCTAACCCATACCCTACGCCGTACCCGAACCCCTCCCCGAACCCGTACCCTAAGCCATACCCTAACCCTAACCCTAAACCTACCCCTAACCCTAGGCTACCCTTCACTGCTTCTGCCTCCAATAGATTTCCTAAACACTAGTGTTTTAAGGAACAGCCTAAAAAGAGAATCGTAATGTGATTTTTTATAATGGGTTTGTTCCTTATCTTATCCTAGTGTCTAAACTCTTCTCCATGGCTGGAACCCCAAATAATATTCCTTTACGTGCTAAGGAGTATCTAGAGAGTGGGATAGGTTTAATAACTACCCTAACCCTAATGCGTACCCTAACCCTAACCCCTACCCTAACACTAACACGTACCCTAATCCTAATACGTACCCTAAACCGAGCCCTAACCCTAACACTACCCCTAACCCTAACCCTAACCCATACCGTAAGCCGTACCCGAATCCCTACCCGAACCCATACCCTAAGCCGTAGCCTAACCCTAACCCTCACCCTAACCCTAACCCTAGGCTACCCTTGACTACTTCTGCCACCAATAGATTTCCTAAGCACAAGTGTTTTAAGGAACAGCTTAAAAAGAGAATCCTAATGTGATTTCTTTATAATGGGTGTGTTCCTTATCTTATCCTAGTGTCTAAACTCTTCTCGATGGCTGGACCCCCAAATAATATTCCTTTACGTGCTAAGGTGTATCTATAGAGCGGGATAGGTTTAATAACTACCCTAACCCTAACGCGTACACTAACACTAACACCTACCCTAAGCCTTACACGTACCCTAATCCTAACTCGTACCCTAAAACGAGCCCTAACCCTACGACTAACCCTAACCCTAACCCTAACCAATACCCTACCCCGTACCCGAACCCCTCCCCAAACCCATACCCTAAGCCGTACCCTAAACCTAACCCTAAGCCTAACCCTAACCCTAGGCTACCCTTGACTGCTTCTGCCTCCAATACATTTCCTAAGCACTAGTGTTTTAAGGAACAGCTTAAAAAGAGAATGCTAAGGTGATTTCTTTATAATGGGTGTGGTCCTTATTTTATCCTAGTGTCTAAACTCTTCTCCATGGCTGGACCCCCAAATAATATTCCTTTACGTGCTAAGGGGTAGCTAGAGAGTGGGATAGGTTTAATAACTACCCTAACCCTAACGCGTACCCTAACCCTAACCCCTACCCTAAACCTAACCCCTACCCTAACCCTAACACGTACCCTAAACCTATCCAGTACCCTAAACCGAGCCCTAACCCTATCATTAACCCTAAC
Source organism: Balaenoptera physalus (assembly GCF_965194825.1). NCBI lineage: Eukaryota > Metazoa > Chordata > Mammalia > Artiodactyla > Balaenopteridae > Balaenoptera > Balaenoptera physalus. The sequence goes on along the minus strand of NC_138899.1, from coordinate 81,939,837 downwards.
CCTAACCCAAACCGTAACCCTAACACGTACCCTAACCCTAACCCTAACCCAAAACCTAACCCATACCCTACGCCGTACCCGAACCCCTCCCCGAACCCGTACCCTAAGCCATACCCTAACCCTAACCCTAAACCTACCCCTAACCCTAGGCTACCCTTCACTGCTTCTGCCTCCAATAGATTTCCTAAACACTAGTGTTTTAAGGAACAGCCTAAAAAGAGAATCGTAATGTGATTTTTTATAATGGGTTTGTTCCTTATCTTATCCTAGTGTCTAAACTCTTCTCCATGGCTGGAACCCCAAATAATATTCCTTTACGTGCTAAGGAGTATCTAGAGAGTGGGATAGGTTTAATAACTACCCTAACCCTAATGCGTACCCTAACCCTAACCCCTACCCTAACACTAACACGTACCCTAATCCTAATACGTACCCTAAACCGAGCCCTAACCCTAACACTACCCCTAACCCTAACCCTAACCCATACCGTAAGCCGTACCCGAATCCCTACCCGAACCCATACCCTAAGCCGTAGCCTAACCCTAACCCTCACCCTAACCCTAACCCTAGGCTACCCTTGACTACTTCTGCCACCAATAGATTTCCTAAGCACAAGTGTTTTAAGGAACAGCTTAAAAAGAGAATCCTAATGTGATTTCTTTATAATGGGTGTGTTCCTTATCTTATCCTAGTGTCTAAACTCTTCTCGATGGCTGGACCCCCAAATAATATTCCTTTACGTGCTAAGGTGTATCTATAGAGCGGGATAGGTTTAATAACTACCCTAACCCTAACGCGTACACTAACACTAACACCTACCCTAAGCCTTACACGTACCCTAATCCTAACTCGTACCCTAAAACGAGCCCTAACCCTACGACTAACCCTAACCCTAACCCTAACCAATACCCTACCCCGTACCCGAACCCCTCCCCAAACCCATACCCTAAGCCGTACCCTAAACCTAACCCTAAGCCTAACCCTAACCCTAGGCTACCCTTGACTGCTTCTGCCTCCAATACATTTCCTAAGCACTAGTGTTTTAAGGAACAGCTTAAAAAGAGAATGCTAAGGTGATTTCTTTATAATGGGTGTGGTCCTTATTTTATCCTAGTGTCTAAACTCTTCTCCATGGCTGGACCCCCAAATAATATTCCTTTACGTGCTAAGGGTATCTAGAGAGTGGGATAGGTTTAATAACTACCCTAACCCTAACGCGTACCCTAACCCTAATGCCTACCTTAACCCTTACACGTACCGTAATCCTAACCCGTACCCTAAACCGAGCCCTAACCCTAACACTAACCCTAACCCTAACCCTAACCCATACCCTACGCCGTACCCGATCCCCTACCCGAACCCGTACCCTGAGCCGTACCCTAACCCTAACCCTAAGCCTAACACTAACCCTAGGCTACCCATGACTGCTTCTGCCTCCAATAGATTTCCTAAGCACTAGTGTTTTAAGGAACAGCTTAAAAAGAGAATCCTAATGTGATTTCTTTATAATGGGTGTGTTCCTTATCTTATCCTAGTGTCTAAACTCTTCTCCATGGCTGGACCCCCAAATAATATTCCTTTACCTGCTAAGGGGAATCTAGCGAGTGGGATAGGTTTAATAACTACCCTAACCCTAACGCGTACCCTAACCCAAACCCCTACACTAACCCTAACACGTACCCTAATCCTAACCCGTACCCTAAACCGAGCCCTAACCCTAACACTAACCCTAACCCTAACCGATACCCTACGCCGTACCCGAACCCCTCCCAGCACCCGTACCCTAAGCCGTACCCTAATACTAACCCTAAGCCTAACCCTAACCCTAGGCTACCCTTGACAACTTCTGCCTCCAATAGATTTCCTAAGCACTAGTGTTTTAATGAACAGCTTAAAAAGAGAATCCTAATGTAATTTCTTTATAATGGGTGTGTCCCTTATCTTATCCTAGTGTCTAAACTCTTCTCCATGCCTGGACCCCAAATAATATTCCTTTACGTGCTAAGGGGTATCTAGCGAGTGGGATAGGTTTAATAACTACCCTATCCCTAACACGTACCCTAACCCTTACCCCTACCCTAAGCCTCACACTTACCCTAAACCTATCCTGTACCCTAAACCGAGCCCTAACCCTAACATTAACCCTAACCCTAACCCATACCCTAACCCTAACACATACCCTAATCCTAACCCATACCCTAATCCTAACCCATACCCTAAACCGAGCCTTAATCCTAACCCTAACCCTAACCCTAACCCTAACCCATACCCTACGCCATACCCGAACCCCTCCCCGAACCTGTAACCTAAGCCGTACCCTAACCCTAAACCTAAGCCTAACCCTGACCCTAGGCTACCCTTGACTGCTTCCGCCTCCAATAGATTTCCTAAGCACTAGTGTTTTAAGGAACAGCTTAAAAAGAGAATCCTAATGTGATTTCTTTATAATGGGTGTGTTCCTTATCTTATCCTAGTGTCTAAACTTTTATCCACGGCTGGAACCCCAAATAATATTCCTTTACGTGTTAATGGGTATCTAGAGAGTGGGATAGGTTTAATAACTACCCTAACCCTAACGCGTACACTAACCGGAACCCCTACCCTAAACCTTACACGTACCCTAATCCTAACTCGTACCCTAAACCGAGCCCTAATCCTAACACTAACCCTAACCCTATCCCTAACCCATACCCTACGCCATACCTGAACCCCTCCCCGAAACTGTACCGTAAGCCGTACCCTAACCCTAACCCTAAGCCTAACACTAACCCTAGTCTACCCTTGACTGCTTCTGCCTCCAATAGATTTCCTAAGCACTAGTGTTTTAAGGAACGGCTTAAAAAGAGAATCCTAATGTGATTTCTTTATAATGGGTGTGTTCCTTATCTTATCCTAGTGTCTAAACTCTTCTCCATGGCTGGACCCCCAAATAATATTCCTTTACGTGCTAAGGGGTATCTAGAGAGTGAGATAGGTTTAATAACTACCCTAACCCTAAGGCGTACCCTAACCCTAAACCCTACCCTAACACGTACCCTAATCCTAACCCGTACCCTAAACCAAGCCCTAACCCTAACACTAACCCATACCCTACGCCGTACCCGAAGCCCTCCCTGAACCCGTACCCTAAGCCGTACCCTAAGCCTTACCCTAAGCCTAACCCTAACCCTAGGCTACCCTTGACTGCTTCTGCCTCCAATAGATTTCCTAAGCACTAGTGTTTTAAGGAACAGCTTAAAAAGAGTATCCTAATGTGATTTCTTTATAATGGGTGTGTTCCTTATCTTATCCTAGTGTCTAAACTCTTCTCCATGGCTGGACCCCCAAATAATATTCCTTTACGTGCTAAGGGGTATCTAGAGAGTGGGATAGGTTTAATAACTACCCTTACCCTAACGCGTACCCTAACCCTAACCCCTACCCTAACCCTAACACGTACCCTAATCCTAACCCGTACCCTAAACGGAGCCCTAACCCTAACACTAACCCAAACCCTATCCCTAACCCATAGCCCACGCCGTACCCAAACCCCTCCCCGAATCCATACCCTAAGTGGTACCCTAAGCCTAACCCCTAGCCTCACGCTAACCCTAGGCTACCCTTGACTGCTTCTGCCTCCAATAGATTTCCTAAGCACTAGTGTTTTAAGGAACAGCTTAAAAAGAGAATTCTAATGTGATTTCTTTATAATGTGTGTGTTCCTTATATTATCTTTGTGTCTAAACTCTTCTCCATGGATGGACCCCCAAATAATATTGCTTTACGTGCTAAGGGGTATCTAGAGAGTGGGATAGGTTTAATAACTACCCTAACCCTAACGCGTACCCTAACCCTAACCCCTACCCTATCCCTTACCCTAAACCGAGCCCTAACCCTAACACTAACCCTAACCCTAACCCTAACCCATACCCTACGCCGCATCCGAAGCGCTCCCCGTACCCGTACCCTAAGCCGTACCCTAAGCCTAACCCTAAGCCTAACCCTAACCCTAGGCTACCCTTGACTGCTTCTGCCTCCAATAGATTTCCTAAGCACTAGTATTTTAAGGAACAGCTTAAAAAGAGAATCCTAATGTGATTTCTTTATAATGGGTGTGTTCCTTATCTTTTCCTAGTGTCTAAACTCTTCTCCATGGCTGGACCCACAAATAATATTCCTTTACGTTCTAAGGGGTATCTAGAGAGTGGGATAGGTTTAATAACTACCCTAACCCTAACGCGTACCCTAACCCTAACCCCTATCCTAACCCTTACCCTAAACCGAGCCCTAACCCTAACACTAACCCTAACCCTAACCCTAACCCATACCCTACGCCGTATCCGAAGCCCTCCCCGATCCCGTACCCTAAGCCGTACCCTAAGCCTAACCCTAAGCCTAACCCTAACCCTAGGCTACCCTTGACTGCTTCTGCCTCCAATAGATTTCCTAAGCACTAGTGTTTTAAGGAACAGCTTAAAAAGAGAATCCTAATGTGATTTCTTTATAATGGGTGTGTTCTTTATCTTATCCTAGTGTCTAAACTCTTCTCCATGGCTGGACCCCCAAATAATATTCCTTTACGTGCTAAGGGGTATCTAGAGAGTGGGATAGGTTTAATAACTACCCTAACCCTAATGCATACCCTAACCCTAACCCCTACCGTAACCCTAACACGTACCCTAATCCTAACCCGTACCCTAAACGGAGCCCTAACCCTAACACTAACCCAAACCCTAACCCTAACCCATACCCTACGCCATACCCAAACCCCTCCCCGAACCCATAACCTAAGCCATACCCTAAGCCTAACCCCAAGCCTCACCCTAACCCTAGGCTATCCTTGACTGCTTCTGCCTCCAATAGATTTCCTAAGCACTAGTGTTTTAAGGAACAGCTTAAAAAGAGAATCCTAATGTGATTTCTTTATAATGTGTGTGTTCCTTATATTATCTTAGTGTTTAAACTCTTTTCCATGGCTGAACCCGCAAATAATATTCCTTTACGTGCTAAGGGATATCTAGAGAGTGGGATAGGTTTAATAACTACCCTAACCGTAACGCGTACCCTAACCCTAACCCTTACCCTAACCCTAACACGTACCCTAATCCTAACTCGTATCCTAAACCGAGCCCTAACCCTAACACTAACCCTAACCCTAACCCTAAACCATACCCTACGCGGTACCCGAAGCCCTCCCCGAACCCGTACCCTAAGCCGTACCCTAAGCCTATCCCTAAGACTAACCCTAACCCTAGGCTACCCTTGACTGCTTCTGCCTCCAATAGATTTCCTAAGCCCTAGTGTTTTAAGGAACAGCTTAAAAAGAGAATCCTAATGTGATTTCTTTATAATGGGTGTGTTCCTTATCTTATCCTAGTGTCTAAACTCTTCTCCATGGCTGGACCCCCAAATAATATTCCTTTACGTGTTAAGGGGTATCTAGAGAGTGGGATAGGTTTAATCACTACCCTAACCCTAACGCGTACCCTAACCCTAACCCCTACCCTAAACCTATCCCCTACCCTAACCCTAACACGTACCCTAAACCTATCCGGTACCCTAAACCGAGCCCTAACCATATCATTAACCCTAACCCTAACCCATACACTAACCCTAACACGTACTCTAATCCTAACCCATACCCTAATCTTAATCCATACCCTAAACCGAGCCCTAACCCTAACACTAACCCTAACCCTATCCCTAACCCATACCCTACGCCGTACGCGAACCCCACACCGAACCCGTACCCTAAGCCGTACCCTAACCCTAACCATAAGCCTAAATCTAACCCTAGGCTACCCTTGACTGCTTCTGCCTCCAATAGATTTCCTAAGCACTAGTGTTTTAAGGAACAGCTTAAAATGAGAATCCTAATGTGATTTCTTTATAATGGGTGTGTTCCTTATCTTATCCTAGTGTCTAAACTCTTCTCCATGGCTAGACCCCCAATTAATATTCCTTTACGTGCTAAGGGGTATCTAGAGAGTGGGTTAGGCTTAATAACTACCCTAACCCAAACGCGTACCCTAACCCTAACCCCTCCCCTAAACCTAACAGGTACCCTAATCCAAACCCGTACCCTAAACTGAGCCCTAACCCAAACACTATCCCTAACCCTAATCCTAACCCATATCCTACGCCTTATTCGAACCCAACACCGAACCCGTACCCTAAGCCGTACCCTAAACCTAACCATAAGCCTTACCCTAACCCTAGGCTACCCTTGACTGCTTCTGCCTCCAATACATTTCCTAAGCACTAGTGTTTTAAGGAACAGCTTAAAAAGAGAATCCTAATGTGATTTCTTTATAATGAGTGTGTTCCTTATCTTATCCTAGTGCCTAAACTCTTCTCCATGGCTGGACCCCCAAATAATATTCCTTTACGTGCTAAGGGGTATCTAGAGAGTGGGAAAGGTTTAATCACTACCCTAACCCTAACACGTACCCTAACCCTAACGCCTAGCTTAACCCTTACACGTACCATAATCCTAACCCGTACCCTAAACCGAGACCTAATCCTAACACTAACCCTAACCCTAACCCTAACCCATACCCTACGCCGTACCCAAAACCCTCCCAGCACCCGTACCCTAAGCCGTACCCTAACCCTAACCCTAAGCCTAACCCTAACGCTAGGCTACCCTTGAGTGCTTCTGCCTCCAATTGATTTCCTAAGCACTAGTGTTTTAAGGAACAACTTAAAAAGAGAATCCTAATGTGATTTCTTTATAATGGGTGTGTTCCGTATCTTATCCTAGTGTCTACACTCTTCTCCATGGCTGGACCCCCAAATAATACTCCTTTACGTGCTAAGGGGTATCTAGAGAGTGGGATAGGTTTAATAACTACCCCAACCCTAATGCGTACCCTAACCCTAACCCCTACACTAACCCTAACACGTACCCTAATCCTAACCCGTACCCTAAACCGAGCCCTAACCCTAACACTAACCCTAACCCTAACCCATACCATACGCCGTACCCGAATGCCTCCCAGCACCCGTAACCTAAGCCATACCCTAACACTAACCCTAAGCCTAACCCTAACCCTAGGCTACGCTTGACTGCTTCTGCCTCCAATAGATTTCCTAAGCACTAGTGCTTTAAGGAACAGCTTAAAAAGAGAATCCTAATGTGATTTCTTTATAATGGGTGTGTCCCTTATCTTATCCTAGTGTCTAAACTCTTCTCCATGGCTGGACCCCCAAATAATATTCCTTTACGTGCTAAGGGGTATCTAGAGAGTGGGATAGGTTTAATAACTACCCTATCCCTAACACGTACCCTAACCCTTACCCCTACCCTAACCCTAACACGTACCCTAAGCCTAACCCGTACACTAAACCGAGCCCTATCCCTAACCCTAATCCCTACCCTAACCCTAACACGTACCCTAAACCTATCTGGTACTCTAAACCGAGCCCTCACCCTAACATTAACCCTAACACTAACCCATACCCTAACCCTAACACGTACCCTAATCCTAATCCATACCCTAATCCTAACCCATACCCTAAACCGAGCCTTAATCCTAACCCTAACCCTAACCCTAACCCTAACCCATACCCTACGCCGTACCCGAACCCCTCCCCGAACCTGTAACCTACGCCGTACCCTAACCCTAAACCTAAGCCTAACCCTAACCCTAGGCTACCCTTGACTGCTTCTGCCTCCAATAGATTTCCTAAGAACTAGTGTTTCAAGGAACAGCTTAAAAAGAGAATCCTAATGTGATTTCTTTATACTGGGTGTGTTCCTTATCTTATCCTAGTGTCTAAACTCTTCTCCATGGCTGGAACCCCAAATAATATTCCTTTACTTGTTAATGGGTATCTAGAGAGTGGGATAGGTTTAATAACTACCCTAACCCTAACGCGTACACTAACCCTAACCACTACCCTAAACCTTACACGTACCCTAAACCTAACTCGTACCTTAAACCGAGCCCTAACCCTAACACTAACCCTAACCCTATCCCTAACCCATACCCTACGCCATACCCGAACCCCTCCCCGAACCTGTACCGTAAGCCATACCCTAACCCTAACCCTAACACTAAAACTAACCCATAACCTACGCCGTACCTGAAGCCCTCCCCGAACCCATACCGTAAGCCTAACCCTAAGCCTAACCCTAACCCTAGGCTACCCTTGACTGCTTCTGCCTTCAATAGATTTCCAAAGCACTAGTGTTTTAAGGAACAGCTTAAAAAGAGAATCGTAATGTGATTTCTTTATAATGGGTGTGTCTCTTATCTTATCCTAGCGTCTAAACTTTTCTCCATGGCTGGACCCCCAAATAATATTCCTTTACGTGCTAAGGGTTATCTAGAGAGTGGGATAGGTTTAATAACTACATTATCCCTAACACGTACCCTAACCCTAACCACTACCCTAACCCTAACACGTTCCCTAATTCCTAACCCGTACCCTAAACCGAGCCCTATTCCTAACCCTAACCCCTACCCTAACACTAACACGTACCCTAAACCTATCCGGTACCCTAAACCGAGCCCTAACCCTATCATTAACCCTAACCCTAAACCATACCCTAACCCTAACACGTACCGTAATCCTAACCTTTACCCTAAACCGAGCCCTAACACTAACACTAAACCTAAACCTAACACTAACCTATACCCTACGCCATAACCGAACCCCTCCTCGAACCCATAACCTAAGCCGTATGCTAACCCTAACCCTAATCCTAACCCTAACCCTAGGCTACCCTTGACGGCTTCTGCCTCCAATAGATTTCCTAAGCACTAGTGTTTTAAGGAACAGCTTAAAAAGAGAATCCTAATGTGATTTCTTTATAATGGGTGTGTCCCTTTTCTTATCCTAGTGTCTAAACTCTTCTCCATGGCTGGACCCCAAAATAATATTCCTTTACGTGCTAAGGTGTATCTAGAGAGTGGGATCAGTTTAATAACTACCCTAACCCTAATGCGTACCCTAACCCTAACCCCTACCCTAATCCTAACACGTACCCTAATCCTAACCCGTACCCTAAACCGAGCCCGAACCCTAACCCTAACCCCTAACCTAACCCTAACACGTACCCTAAACCTATCCGGTACCCTAAACCTAGCCCTAACCTTAACATTAACCCTAACCCTAACCCATACACTACGCCGTACCCGAAGCCCTCCCCGAACCCGTACCCTAAGCCGTACCCTAACCCTAACCCTAAGCCAGACCCTAACCCTAGGCTTCCCTTGACTTCTTCTGCCTCCAATAGATTTCCTAAGCACTAGTGTTTTAAGGAACAGCTTAAAAAGAGAATCCTAATGTGATTTCTTTATAATGGCTGTGTTCTTTATCTTATCCTAGTGACTAAACTCTTCTCCGTGGCTGTACCCCCAAATAATATTCCTTTACGTGCTAAGGGGTATATAGAGAGTGGGATAGGTTTAATAACTACCCTAACCCTAACGCGTACCCTAACCCTAACCCCTACCCTAACCCTAACACTTACCCTAATCCTAACCCGTACCCTAAACCGAGCCCTAACCCTAACACTAACCCTAACCCATAACCTACACCGTACCCGAACCCCTCCCCGAAACCGTACCCTAAGCCGTACTCTAACCCTAACTCTCACCCTAACCTTCACCCTAACCCTAACGCGTATCCTAACCCTAACCCCTACCCTAACCCTAACACGTACCCTAATCCTAACCAATACCCTAAACCGAGCCCTAACCCTAACACTAACCCTAACCCTAACCCTAACCATACCCTACGCCGTACACGAACCCCTCCACGAACTCATACCCTAAGCCATACCCTAACCTTAACCCTAACCCTAAACCTAACACTAACCCTAACCCTAAGCCTAAACCGAGCACTATCCCTAACACTAACCCTAACCCTAACACTAACCCATACCGTACGCCGTACACGAATCCCTCCCCGAACCCATACCCTAAGCCTTACCCTAACCCTAACCCTCACCCTAACCCTAGGCTACCCTTGACTACTTCTGCCTCCAATGGATTTCCTAAGCACTAGTGTTTTAAGGAACAGCCTAAAAAGAGAATCGTAATGTGATTTTTTATAATGGGTGTGTTCTTTATCTTATCCTAGTGTCTAAACTCTTCTCCATGGCTGGACCCCCAAATAATATTCCTTTACGTGCTAAGGGGTATCTAGATAGTGGGTAGGTTTAATAACTACCCTAACCCTAACGCGTATCCTAACCCTAACCCCTACCCTAACCCTAACACGTACCCTAATCCTTACCCGTACCCAAAACCGAGCCCTAACCCTAACACTAACCCTAACCCTAACCCTAATCCATACCCTACGCTGTACCCGAAACCCTCCCCGAATCCGTACCCTAAGCCTTACCCTAACCCTAACCCTAAGCCTAACCCTAACCCTAGGCTACCCTTGACTGCTTCTGCCTCCAATAGATTTCCTAAGCACTAGTGTTTTAAGGAACAGCTTAAAAAGAGAATCCTAATGTGATTTCTTTATAATGGGTGTGTTCCTAATCTTATCCTTGTGTCTAAACTCTTCTCCATGGCTGTACCCCCAAATAATATTCCTTTACGTGCTAAGGGGTATCTAGAGAGTGGGATAGGTTTAATAACTACCCTAACCCTAACGTGTACCCTAACCCTAACTCGTACCCTAATCCTAACCCGTACCCTAAACTGAGCCCTATCCCTAACACTAACCCTAACCCTAACCCTAACCCATACCCCACGCCGTACACGAACCCCTCCCCGAAACCATACCCTAAGCCGTACCCTAACCCTAACTCTCACCCTAACCCTAGGCTACACTTGACTGCTTCTGCCTCCAATAGATTTCCTAAGCACTACTGTTTTAAGGAACAGCCTAAAAAGAGAATTGTAATGTGATTTTTTATAATGGGTTTGTTCCTTATCTTATCCTAGTGTCTAAACTCTTCTCCATGGCTGGACCCCCAAATAATATTCCTTTATGTGCTAAGGGGTATCTAGAGAGTGGGATAGCTTTAATAACTACCCTAACCCTAACGCGTACCCTAACCCTAACCCCTACCCTAACCCTAACACGTACTCTAATCCTAATCCGTACCCTAAACCGAGCCCTAACCCTAACACTACCCCTAACCCTAACCCTAACCCATACCGTACACCGTACCCGAACCCCTACCCGAACCCGTACACTAAGCCGTACCCTAACCCTAACCCTCACCCTAACCCTAAACCTAGGCTACCCTTGACGGCTTCTGCCTCCAATAGATTTCCTAAGCACTAGTGTTTTAAGGAACATCTTAAAAATAGAATCCTAATGTGATTTCTTTATAATGGGTGTGTTCCTTATCTTATCCTAGTGTCTAAACTCTTCTCCATGGCTGGACCCACAAATAATATTCCTTTACGTGCTAAGGGGTAGCTAGAGAGTGGGATAGGTTTAATAACTACCCTAACCCTAACGCGTACCCTAACCCTAACCCCTACCCTAAACCTAACCCCTACCCTAACCCTAACACGTACCGTAAACCTATCCGGTACCCTAAACCGAGCCCTAACCCTATCATTAACCCTAACCCTAAACCAAACCGTAACCCTAACACGTACCCTAACCCTAACCCTAACCCAAAACCTAACCCATACCCTACGCCGTACCCGAACCCCTCCCCGAACCCGTACCCTAAGCCATACCCTAACCCTAACCCTAAACCTACCCCTAACCCTAGGCTACCCTTCACTGCTTCTGCCTCCAATAGATTTCCTAAGCACTAGTGTTTTAAGGAACAGCCTAAAAAGAGAATCGTAATGTGATTTTTTATAATGGGTTTGTTCCTTATCTTATCCTAGTGTCTAAACTCTTCTCCATGGCTGGAACCCCAAATAATATTCCTTTACGTGCTAAGGGGTATCTAGAGAGTGGGATAGGTTTAATAACTACCCTAACCCTAATGCGTACCCTAACCCTAACCCCTACCCTAACACTAACACGTACCCTAATCCTAATACGTACCCTAAACCGAGCCCTAACCCTAACACTACCCCTAACCCTAACCCTAACCCATACCGTAAGCCGTACCCGAATCCCTACCCGAACCCATACCCTAAGCCGTAGCCTAACCCTAACCCTCACCCTAACCCTAACCCTAGGCTACCCTTGACTACTTCTGCCACCAATAGATTTCCTAAGCACAAGTGTTTTAAGGAACAGCTTAAAAAGAGAATCCTAATGTGATTTCTTTATAATGGGTGTGTTCCTTATCTTATCCTAGTGTCTAAACTCTTCTCGATGGCTGGACCCCCAAATAATATTCCTTTACGTGCTAAGGTGTATCTATAGAGCGGGATAGGTTTAATAACTACCCTAACCCTAACGCGTACACTAACACTAACACCTACCCTAAGCCTTACACGTACCCTAATCCTAACTCGTACCCTAAAACGAGCCCTAACCCTACGACTAACCCTAACCCTAACCCTAACCAATACCCTACCCCGTACCCGAACCCCTCCCCAAACCCATACCCTAAGCCGTACCCTAAACCTAACCCTAAGCCTAACCCTAACCCTAGGCTACCCTTGACTGCTTCTGCCTCCAATACATTTCCTAAGCACTAGTGTTTTAAGGAACAGCTTAAAAAGAGAATGCTAAGGTGATTTCTTTATAATGGGTGTGGTCCTTATTTTATCCTAGTGTCTAAACTCTTCTCCATGGCTGGACCCCCAAATAATATTCCTTTACGTGCTAAGGGTATTTAGAGAGTGGGATAGGTTTAATAACTACCCTAACCCTAACGCGTACCCTAACCCTAACGCCTACCTTAACCCTTACACGTACCGTAATCCTAACCCGTACCCTAAACCGAGCCCTAACCCTAACACTAACCCTAACCCTAACCCTAACCCATACCCTACGCCGTACCCGATCCCCTACCCGAACCCGTACCCTGAGCCGTACCCTAACCCCAACCCTAAGCCTAACACTAACCCTAGGCTACCCATGACTGCTTCTGCCTCCAATAGATTTCCTAAGCACTAGTGTTTTAAGGAACAGCTTAAAAAGAGAATCCTAATGTGATTTCTTTATAATGGGTGTGTTCCTTATCTTATCCTAGTGTCTAAACTCTTCTCCATGGCTGGACCCCCAAATAATATTCCTTTACCTGCTAAGGGGAATCTAGCGAGTGGGATAGGTTTAATAACTACCCTAACCCTAACGCGTACCCTAACCCAAACCCCTACACTAACCCTAACACGTACCCTAATCCTAACCCGTACCCTAAACCGAGCCCTAACCCTAACACTAACCCTAACCCTAACCGATACCCTACGCCGTACCCGAACCCCTCCCAGCACCCGTACCCTAAGCCGTACCCTAATACTAACCCTAAGCCTAACCCTAACCCTAGGCTACCCTTGACAACTTCTGCATCCAATAGATTTCCTAAGCACTAGTGTTTTAATGAAAAGCTTAAAAAGAGAATCCTAATGTAATTTCTTTATAATGGGTGTGTCCCTTATCTTATCCTAGTGTCTAAACTCTTCTCCATGCCTGGACCCCAAATAATATTCCTTTACGTGCTAAGGGGTATCTAGCGAGTGGGATAGGTTTAATAACTACCCTATCCCTAACACGTACCCTAACCCTTACCCCTACCCTAAGCCTCACACGTACCCTAAACCTATCCTGTACCCTAAACCGAGCCCTAACCCTAACATTAACCCTAACCCTAACCCATACCCTAACCCTAACCCATACCCTAAACCTAACACGTACCCTAATCCTAACCCGTACCCTTAACCGAGCCCTAACACTAACACTAAACCTAAACCTAACACTAACCTATACCTTACGCCGTACCCGAACCCCTCCTCGAACCCATAACCTAAGCCGTACGCTAACCCTAACCCTAATCCTAACCCTAACCCTAGGCTACCCTTGACGGCTTCTGCCTCCAATAGATTTCCTAAGCACTATTGTTTTAAGGAACAGCTTAAAAAGAGAATCCTAATGTGATTTCTTTATAATGGGTGTGTCCCTTTTCTTATCCTAGTGTCTAAACTCCTCTCCATGGCTGGACCCCAAAATAATATTCCTTTACGTGCTAAGGAGTATCTAGAGAGTGGTATCGCTTTAATAACTACCCTAACCCTAACGCGTACCCTAACCCTAACCCCTACCCTAACACTAACACGTTCCCTAATCATAACCCGTACCCTAAACCGAGCCCGAACCCTAACTCTAACCCCTAACCTAACCCTAACACGTACCCTAATCCTAAACAGTACCCTAAACCGAGCCCTAACCCTAACACTAACCCTAACCCTAACACTAACCCATACCCTACGCCGTACCCGAAGCCCTCCCTGAACCCGTACCCTAAGCCGTACCCTAAGCCGTACCCTAAGCCTAACCCTAAACCTAGGCTACCCTTGACTGCTTCTGCCTCCAATAGATTTCCTAAGCACTAGTGTTTTAAGGAACAGCTTAAAAAGAGAATCCTAATGTGATATCTTTATAATGTGTGTGTTCCTTATATTACCTTAGTGTCTAAACTCTTCTCCATGGCTGGACCCCCAAATAATATTCCTTTACGTGCTAAGGGGTATCTAGAGAGTGGGATAGGTTTAATAACTACCCTAACCCTAACGCGTACCCTAACCCTAACCCCTACCCTAACCCTAACACGTACCCTAATCCTAACCCGTACCCTAAACCGAGCCCTAACCCTAACACTAACCCTAACCCTAACCCTAAGCCATACCCTACGCCGTACCAGAAACCCTCCCCGAACCCGTACCCTAAGCCGTACCCTAAGCCTAACCCTAAGCCTAACCCTAAGCCTAGGCTACCCTTGACTGCTTCTGCCTCCAATAGATTTCCTAAGCACTACTGTTTTAAGGAACAGCTTAAAAAGAGAATCCTAATGTGATTTCTTTATAATGGGTGTGTTCCTTATCTTATCCTAGTGTCTAAACTCTTCTCCATGGCTGGACCCCCAAATAATATTCCTTTACGTTCTATGGGGTATCTAGAGAGTGGGATAGGTTTAATAACTACCCTAACCCTAACACGTACCCTAACCCTAACCCCTACCCTAACCCTAACACGTACCCTAATCCTAAACAGTACCCTAAACCGAGCCCTAACCCTAACACTAACCCTAACCCTAACCCTAACCCATACCCTATGCCGTACCTGAAGCCCTCCCCGAACCCGGACCCTAAGCCGTACCCTAAGCCTAACCCTAAGCCTAACCCTAACCCTAGGCTACCCTTGACTGCTTCTGCCTCCAATAGATTTCCTAAGCACTAGTGTTTTAAGGAACAGCTTAAAAAGAGAATCCTAAAGTGATTTCTTTATAATCTGTGTGTTCCTTATATTATCTTAGTGTCTAAACTCTTCTCCATAGCTGGACCCCCAAATAATATTCCTTTACGTGCTAAGGGGTATCTAGAGAGTGAGATAGGTTTAATAACTACCCTAACCCTAAGGCGTACCCTAACCCTAAACCCTACCCTAACCCTAACACGTACCCTAATCCTAACCCGTACCCTAAACCGAGCCCTAACACTAAGCCTAACCCATACCCTACGCCGTACCCGAAGCCCTCCCCGAACCCGTACCCTAAGAAGTACCCTAAGCCTAACCCTAAGCCTAACACTAACCCTAGGCTAACCTTGACTGCTTCTGCCTCCAATAGATTTTTAAGCACTAGTGTTTTAAGGAACAGCTTAAAAAGAGAATCCTAATGTGATTTCTTTATAATGTGTGTGTTCCTTATATTATCTTAGTGTCTAAACTCTTCTCCATGGCTGGACCGCCAAATAATATTCCTTTACGTGCTAAGGGGTATCTAGAGAGTGGGATAGGTTTAATAACTACCCTAACCGTAACGCGTAGCGTAACCCTAACCCCTACCCTAACCCTAACACGTACCCTAATCCTAACCCATACCCTAAACCGAGCCCTAACCCTAACACTAACCCTAACCCTAAACCATACCCTACGCCGTACCCGAATCCCTCCCCGAACCCGTACCCTAAGGCGTACCCTAAGCCTAACCCTAAGCCTAACCCTAACCCTAGGCTACCCTTGACTGCTTCTGCCTCCAATAGATTTCCTAAGCACTAGTGTTTTAAGGAACGGCTTAAAAAGAGAATCCTAATGTGATTTCTTTATAATGGGTGTGTTCCTTATCTTATCCTAGTGTCTAAACTCTTCTCCATGGCTGGACCCCCAAATAATATTCCTTTACGTGCTAAGGGGTATCTAGAGAGTGAGATAGGTTTAATAACTACCCTAACCCTAAGGCGTACCCTAACCCTAAACCCTACCCTAACACGTACCCTAATCCTAACCCGTACCCTAAACCAAGCCCTAACCCTAACACTAACCCATACCCTACGCCGTACCCGAAGCCCTCCCTGAACCCGTACCCTAAGCCGTACCCTAAGCCTTACCCTAAGCCTAACCCTAACCCTAGGCTACCCTTGACTGCTTCTGCCTCCAATAGATTTCCTAAGCACTAGTGTTTTAAGGAACAGCTTAAAAAGAGTATCCTAATGTGATTTCTTTATAATGGGTGTGTTCCTTATCTTATCCTAGTGTCTAAACTCTTCTCCATGGCTGGACCCCCAAATAATATTCCTTTACGTGCTAAGGGGTATCTAGAGAGTGGGATAGGTTTAATAACTACCCTAACCCTAATGCATACCCTAACCCTAACCCCTACCGTAACCCTAACACGTACCCTAATCCTAACCCGTACCCTAAACGGAGCCCTAACCCTAACACTAACCCAAACCCTAACCCTAACCCATACCCTACGCCATACCCAAACCCCTCCCCGAACCCATAACCTAAGCCATACCCTAAGCCTAACCCCACGCCTCACCCTAACCCTAGGCTATCCTTGACTGCTTCTGCCTCCAATAGATTTCCTAAGCACTAGTGTTTTAAGGAACAGCTTAAAAAGAGAATCCTAATGTGATTTCTTTATAATGTGTGTGTTCCTTATATTATCTTAGTGTTTAAACTCTTTTCCATGGCTGAACCCGCAAGTAATATTCCTTTACGTGCTAAGGGATATCTAGAGAGTGGGATAGGTTTAATAACTACCCTAACCGTAACGCGTACCCTAACCCTAACCCTTACCCTAACCCTAACACGTACCCTAATCCTAACTCGTATCCTAAACCGAGCCCTAACCCTAACACTAACCCTAACCCTAACCCTAAACCATACCCTACGCGGTACCCGAAGCCCTCCCCGAACCCGTACCCTAAGCCGTACCCTAAGCCTATCCCTAAGACTAACCCTAACCCTAGGCTACCCTTGACTGCTTCTGCCTCCAATAGATTTCCTAAGCCCTAGTGTTTTAAGGAACAGCTTAAAAAGAGAATCCTAATGTGATTTCTTTATAATGGGTGTGTTCCTTATCTTATCCTAGTGTCTAAACTCTTCTCCATGGCTGGACCCCCAAATAATATTCCTTTACGTCTTAAGGGGTATCTAGAGAGTGGGATAGGTTTAATCACTACCCTAACCCTAACGCGTACCCTAACCCTAACCCCTACCCTAAACCTATCCCCTACCCTAACCCTAACACGTACCCTAAACCTATCCGGTACCCTAAACCGAGCCCTAACCATATCATTAACCCTAACCCTAACCCATACACTAACCCTAACACGTACTCTAATCCTAACCCATACCCTAATCTTAATCCATACCCTAAACCGAGCCCTAACCCTAACACTAACCCTAACCCTATCCCTAACCCATACCCTACGCCGTACGCGAACCCCACACCGAACCCGTACCCTAAGCCGTACCCTAACCCTAACCATAAGCCTAAATCTAACCCTAGGCTACCCTTGACTGCTTCTGCCTCCAATAGATTTCCTAAGCACTAGTGTTTTAAGGAACAGCTTAAAATGAGAATCCTAATGTGATTTCTTTATAATGGGTGTGTTCCTTATCTTATCCTAGTGTCTAAACTCTTCTCCATGGCTAGACCCCCAATTAATATTCCTTTACGTGCTAAGGGGTATCTAGAGAGTGGGTTAGGCTTAATAACTACCCTAACCCAAACGCGTACCCTAACCCTAACCCCTCCCCTAACCCTAACAGGTACCCTAATCCAAACCCGTACCCTAAACTGAGCCCTAACCCAAACACTATCCCTAACCCTAATCCTAACCCATATCCTACGCCTTATTCGAACCCAACACCGAACCCGTACCCTAAGCCGTACCCTAAACCTAACCATAAGCCTTACCCTAACCCTAGGCTACCCTTGACTGCTTCTGCCTCCAATACATTTCCTAAGCACTAGTGTTTTAAGGAACAGCTTAAAAAGAGAATCCTAATGTGATTTCTTTATAATGAGTGTGTTCCTTATCTTATCCTAGTGCCTAAACTCTTCTCCATGGCTGGACCCCCAAATAATATTCCTTTACGTGCTAAGGGGTATCTAGAGAGTGGGAAAGGTTTAATCACTACCCTAACCCTAACACGTACCCTAACCCTAACGCCTAGCTTAACCCTTACACGTACCATAATCCTAACCCGTACCCTAAACCGAGCCCTAATCCTAACACTAACCCTAACCCTAACCCTAACCCATACCCTACGCCGTACCCAAAACCCTCCCAGCACCCGTACCCTAAGCCGTACCCTAACCCTAACCCTAAGCCTAACCCTAACGCTAGGCTACCCTTGAGTGCTTCTGCCTCCAATTGATTTCCTAAGCACTAGTGTTTTAAGGAACAACTTAAAAAGAGAATCCTAATGTGATTTCTTTATAATGGGTGTGTTCCGTATCTTATCCTAGTGTCTACACTCTTCTCCATGGCTGGACCCCCAAATAATACTCCTTTACGTGCTAAGGGGTATCTAGAGAGTGGGATAGGTTTAATAACTACCCCAACCCTAATGCGTACCCTAACCCTAACCCCTACACTAACCCTAACACGTACCCTAATCCTAACCCGTACCCTAAACCGAGCCCTAACCCTAACACTAACCCTAACCCTAACCCATACCCTACGCCGTACCCGAATGCCTCCCAGCACCCGTGACCTAAGCCATACCCTAACACTAACCCTAAGCCTAACCCTAACCCTAGGCTACGCTTGACTGCTTCTGCCTCCAATAGATTTCCTAAGCACTAGTGCTTTAAGGAACAGCTTAAAAAGAGAATCCTAATGTGATTTCTTTATAATGGGTGTGTCCCTTATCTTATCCTAGTGTCTAAACTCTTCTCCATGGCTGGACCCCCAAATAATATTCCTTTACGTGCTAAGGGGTATCTAGAGAGTGGGATAGGTTTAATAACTACCCTATCCCTAACACGTACCCTAACCCTTACCCCTACCCTAACCCTAACACGTACCCTAAGCCTAACCCGTACACTAAACCGAGCCCTATCCCTAACCCTAATCCCTACCCTAACCCTAACACGTACCCTAAACCTATCTGGTACTCTAAACCGAGCCCTCACCCTAACATTAACCCTAACACTAACCCATACCCTAACCCTAACACGTACCCTAATCCTAATCCATACCCTAATCCTAACCCATACCCTAAACCGAGCCTTAATCCTAACCCTAACCCTAACCCTAACCCTAACCCATACCCTACGCCGTACCCGAACCCCTCCCCGAACCTGTAACCTACGCCGTACCCTAACCCTAAACCTAAGCCTAACCCTAACCCTAGGCTACCCTTGACTGCTTCTGCCTCCAATAGATTTCCTAAGAACTAGTGTTTCAAGGAACAGCTTAAAAAGAGAATCCTAATGTGATTTCTTTATACTGGGTGTGTTACTTATCTTATCCTAGTGTCTAAACTCTTCTCCGTGGCTGGACCCCCAAATAATATTCCTTTACGTGCTAAGAGGTATCTATAGAGTGGGATAGGTTTAATAACTACCCTAACCCTAACGCGTACCCTAACCCTAACGCCTACCTTAACCCTTACACGTACCGTAATCCTAACCCGTACCCTAAACCGAGCCCTAACCCTAACACTAACCCTAACCCTAACCCTAACCCATACCCTACGCCGTACCCGATCCCCTACCCGAACCCGTACCCTAAGCCGTACCCTAACCCTAACCCTAAGCCTAACACTAACCCTAGGCTACCCATGACTGCTTCTGCCTCCAATAGATTTCCTAAGCACTAGTGTTTTAAGGAACAGCTTAAAAAGAGAATCCTAATGTGATTTCTTTATAATGGGTGTGTTCCTTATCTTATCCTAGTGTCTAAACTCTTCTCCATGGCTGGACCCCCAAATAATATTCCTTTACCTGCTAAGGGGAATCTAGCGAGTGGGATAGGTTTAATAACTACCCTAACCCTAACGCGTACCCTAACCCAAACCCCTACACTAACCCTAACACATACCCTAATCCTAACCCGTACCCTAAACCGAGCCCTAACCCTAACACTAACCCTAACCCTAACCGATACCCTACGCCGTACCCGAACCCCTCCCAGCACCCGTACCCTAAGCCGTACCCTAATACTAACCCTAAGCCTAACCCTAGGCTACCCTTGACAACTTCTGCCTCCAATAGATTTCCTAAGCACTAGTGTTTTAATGAACAGCTTAAAAAGAGAATCCTAATGTAATTTCTTTATAATGGGTGTGTCCCTTATCTTATCCTAGTGTCTAAACTCTTCTCCATGCCTGGACCCCAAATAATATTCCTTTACGTGCTAAGGGGTATCTAGCGAGTGGGATAGGTTTAATAACTACCCTATCCCTAACACATACCCTAACCCTTACCCCTACCCTAAGCCTCACACGTACCCTAAACCTATCCTGTACCCTAAACCGAGCCCTAACCCTAACATTAACCCTAACCCTAACCCATACCCTAACCCTAACACATACCCTAATCCTAACCCATACCCTAATCCTAACCCATACCCTAAACCGAGCCTTAATCCTAACCCTAACCCTAACCCTAACCCTAACCCATACCCTACGCCATACCCGAACCCCTCCCCGAACCTGTAACCTAAGCCGTACCCTAACCCTAACCGTAAGCCTAACCCTAACCCTAGGCTACCCTTGACTCCTTCCGCCTCCAATAGATTTCCTAAGCACTAGTGTTTTAAGGAACAGCTTAAAAAGAGAATCCTAATGTGATTTCTTTATAATGGGTGTGTTCCTTATCTTATCCTAGTGTCTAAACTTTTATCCACGCCTGGAACCCCAAATAATATTCCTTTACGTGTTAATGGGTATCTAGAGAGTGGGATAGGTTTAATAACTACCCTAACCCTAACGCGTACACTAACCCGAACCCCTACCCTAAACCTTACACGTACCCTAATCCTAACTCGTACCCTAAACCGAGCCCTAATCCTAACACTAACCCTAACCCTATCCCTAACCCATACCCTACGCCATACCCGAACCCCTCCCCGAAACTGTACCGTAAGCCGTACCCTAACCCTAACCCTAAGCCTAACACTAACCCTAGGCTACCCTTGACTGCTTCTGCCTCCAATAGATTTCCAAAGCACTAGTGTTTTAAGGAACAGCTTAAAAAGAGAATCGTAATGTGATTTCTTTATAATGGGTGTGTCCCTTATCTTATCCTAGTGTCTAAACTTTTCTCCATGGCTGGACCCCCAAATAATATTCCTTTACGTGCTAAGGGGTATCTAGAGAGTGGGATAGGTTTAATAACTACACTATCCCTAACACGTACCCTAACCCTAACCCCTACCCTAACCCTAACATGTTCCCTAATTCCTAACCCTTACCCTAAACCGAGCCCTATCCCTAACCCTAACCCCTACCCTAACACTAACACGTACCCTAAACCTATCCGGTACCCTAAACCGAGCCCTAACCCTATCATTAACCCTAACCCTAACCCATACCCTAAACCTAACACGTACCCTAATCCTAACCCGTACCCTTAACCGAGCCCTAACACTAACACTAAACCTAAACCTAACACTAACCTATACCTTACGCCGTACCCGAACCCCTCCTCGAACCCATAACCTAAGCCGTACGCTAACCCTAACCCTAATCCTAACCCTAACCCTAGGCTACCCTTGACGGCTTCTGCCTCCAATAGATTTCCTAAGCACTATTGTTTTAAGGAACAGCTTAAAAAGAGAATCCTAATGTGATTTCTTTATAATGGGTGTGTCCCTTTTCTTATCCTAGTGTCTAAACTCTTCTCCATGGCTGGACCCCAAAATAATATTCCTTTACGTGCTAAGGAGTATCTAGAGAGTGGTATCGCTTTAATAACTACCCTAACCCTAACGCGTACCCTAACCCTAACCCCTACCCTAACACTAACACGTTCCCTAATCATAACCCGTACCCTAAACCGAGCCCGAACCCTAACTCTAACCCCTAACCTAACCCTAACACGTACCCTAAACCTATCCGTTACCCTAAACCTAGCCCTAACCCTAACATTAACCCTAACCCTAACCCATACCCCACGCCGTACCCGAAACCATCCCCGAAACTGTACCCTATGCTGTACCCTAACCCTAACCCTAACCCTAACGCTAGCTACCCTTGACTGCTTCTGCCTCCAATAGATTTCCTAAGCACTAGTGTTTTAAGGAACATGTTAAAAGGAGAATCCTAATGTGATTTCTTTATAATGGGTGTGTTCCTTATCTTATTCTAGTGTCTAAACTCTTCTCCATGGCTGGACCCCTAAATAATATTCCTTTACGTGCTAAGGGGTATCTAGAGAGTGGGATAGGTTTAATACCTACCCTAACCCTAACGGGTGCCCTAACCATATCCTCTACCCTATCCCTAAAACGTACCCTAATCATAACCCGTACCCTAAACCGAGCCCTAATCCTAACCCGTACCCTAATCCGAGCCCTAAACCTAACACTAACCCTAACCCTAACCCATACCCTTCGCCGTACACGAACCACTCCCCAAACCCGTACCCTAAGCCATACCCTAACGCTAACCCTCACCCTAACCCTAACCCTAAGCTACCCTTGACTGCTTCTGCCTCCAATAGATTTCCTAAGCACTAGTGTTTTAAGGAACATCTTAAAAAGAGAATCCTAATGTGATTTCTTTATAATGGGTGTGTTCCTTATCTTATTCTAGTGTCTAAACTCTTCTCCATGGCCTGACCCCCAAATAATATTCCTTTACATGCTAAGGGGTATCTAGAGATTGGGATAGGTTTAATAACTACCCTATCCCTAACGCGTACCCTAATCCTAACACATACCCTAATCGTAACCCGTACCCTAAACCGAGCCCTAACCCTAATACTAACCCTAACCCTAACCAAACCCTACGCCGTACCCGAACCCGTACTCTAAGCTGTACCCTAACCCTAACCCTAACCTTAAGCTACCCTTGACTTCTTCTGCCTCCAGTAGATTTCCTAAGCACTAGTGTTTTAAGGCACAGGTTAAAAAGAGAATCCTAATGTGATTTTTTTATAATGGGTGTGTTCCTTATCTTATCCTAGTGTCTAAACTCTTCTCCTTGGCTGCACCCCCAAATAATATTCCTTTACGATCTAAGGGGTATCTAGAGAGTGGGATAGATTTAACAACTACCCTAACCCTAACGCGTACCCTAACCCTAACCCCTACCCTAACCCTAACACGTACCCTAATCCTTATCCGTACCCTAAACCGAGCCCTAACCCTAACACTAACCCTAACCCTAACCCATACCCTAAGCCGTACCCAAACCCGTACCCGAATCCGTAACCTATGCTACCCTTGACTGCTTCATCAAGCCTCTTAGATAGCCTCAACCACCATAGGGCCGACAGCAGGAGCAAGAAAAACTACAATTCTGCAGCCTGTGGACCAAAAACCACAGTTACAGGAAGATAGACAAGATGAAAAGTCAGAGGGCTATGTACCAGATGAAGGAACAAGGACAAACCCCAGAAAAACACCTAAATGAAGTGGAGATAGGGAACCTTCCAGAAAAAGAATGCAGAATAATGATAGTGAAGATGATGCAGCATCTCGGAATAAGAATAGAGGCAAAGTTTGAGAAGATGCAAGAAATGATTAACAAAGACCTAGAAGAATTAAAGAACAAACAAACAGAGATGACCAATACAATAACTGAAATGAAAACTACACTAGAAGGAATCAATAGCAGAATAACTGAGGCAGAAGAACGGATAAGAGACCTGGAAGACAGAATGGTGGAATTCACTGCTGCGGAACAGACTAAAGAAAAAAGAATGAAAAGAAATGAAGACAGCCTAAGAGACCTCTGGGACAACATTAAACGCAACAACATTCGCATTATACGGGTCCCAGAAGGTGAAGAGAGAGAGAAAGGACCAGAGAAAATATTTGAAGAGATTATAGTTGAAAACTTCCCTAACATGGGAAAGGAAATAGCCACCCAAGTCCAGGAAGCGCAGAGAGTCCCATACAGGATAAACCCAAGGAGAAACATGCCGAGACACATAGTAATCAAAGTGGCAAAAATTAAAGACAAAGAAAAATTATTGAAAGCAGCAAGGGAAAAACGACAAATAACATACAAGGGAACTCCCATAAGGTTAACAGCTGATTTCTCAGCAGAAACTCTGCAAGCCAGAAGGGAGTGGCATGATATACTTAAAGTGATGAAAGGGAAGAACCTACAACCAAGATTACTCTACCCGGCAAGGATCTCATTTAGATTTGATGGAGAAATCAAAAGCTTTACAGACAAGCAAAAGCTAAGAGAATTCAGCACCACCAAACCAGCTCTACAACAAATGCTAAAGGAACTTCTGTAAGTGGGAAACACAAGAGAAGAAAAGGACCTACAAAAACAAACCCAAAACAATTAAGAAAATGGTCATAGGAACATACATATTGATAATTACCTTAAACGTGAATGGATTAAATGCCCCAACCAAAAGACATAGACTGGCTGAATGGATACAAAAACAAGACCCATATATATGCTGTCTACAAGAGACCCACTTTAGACCTAGGGACACATACAGACTGAAAGTGAGGGGATGGAAAAAGATATTCCATGCAAATGGAAATCAAAAGAAAGCTGGAGTAGCTATACTCATATCACATAAAATAGACTTTAAAATAAAGAATGTTTCAAGAGACAAGGAAGGACACTACATAATGATCAAGGGATCAATCAAAGAAGAAGATATAACAATTATAAATATATATGCACCCAACATAGGAGCACCTCAATACATAAGGCAACTGCTAACAGCTATAAAAGAGGAAATTGACAGTAACACAATCATAGTGGGGGACTTTAACACCTCACTTACACCAATGGACAGATCATCCAAAATGAAAATAAATAAGGAAACAGAAGCTTTAAATGACACAATAGACCAGATAGATTTAATTGATATATATAGGACATTCCATCCCCAAACAGCAGATTACACGTTCTTCTCAAGTGCGCATGGAACATTCTCCAGGATAGATCACATCTTGGGTCACAAATCAAGCCTCAGTAAATTTAAGAAAATTGAAATCATATCAAGCATCTTTTCTTACCACAACGCTATGACATTAGAAATGAATTACAGGGCAAAAAACGTAAAAAAGACAAACACATGGAGGCTAAACAATACGTTACTAAATAACCAAGAGATCACTGAAGAAATCAAAGAGGAAATAAAAAAATACCTAGAGACAAATGACAATGAAAACACGACGACCCAAAACCTATGGGATGCAGCGAAAGCAGTTCTAAGAGGGAAGTTTATAGCTATACAAGCCTACCTAAAGAAACAAGAAAAATCTCAAGTAAACAATCTAACCTTACACCTAAAGAAACTAGAGAAAGAAGAACAAACAAAACCCAAAGTTAGCAGAAGGAAAGGAATCATAAAGATCAGAGCAGAAATAAATGAAATAGAAACAAAGAAAACAATAACAAAGATCAATAAAACTAAAAGTTGGTTCTTTGAAAAGATAAACAAAATTGATAAGCCATTAGCCAGACTCATCAAGAAAAAGAGGTAGAGGACTCAAATCAATAATTTCAGAAATGAAAAAGAAGTTACAAAAGACACCGCAGAAATACAACGCATCCTAAGAGACTACTACAAGCAACTTTATGCCAATAAAATGGACAACCTGGAAGAAATGGACAAATTTTTAGAAAGGTATAACCTTCCAAGACTGAACCAGGAAGAAACAGAAAATATGAACAGACCAATCACAAGTAATGAAATTGAAACTGTGATTAAAAATCTTCCAACAGGCAGGGAGGAGCTGCGGGCTCCCGGCGCGCCGGTCCGAGCGCGCCGCCGGCGCCATGCCCCGCATAGATGCCGACCTCAAGCTGGACTTCAAGGATGTCCTGCTCCGACCCAAGCGAAGCAGCCTCAAGAGCCGAGCCGAGGTGGATCTTGAGCGAACCTTCACATTTCGGAACTCGAAGCAGACCTACTCGGGGATTCCCATCATTGTGGCCAACATGGACACCGTGGGGACGTTTGAGATGGCAGTGGTGATGTCACAGCACTCCATGCTTACAGCAATTCACAAGCATTACACCCTGGATGACTGGAAGCTCTTTGTCGCTAATCACCCCGAATGCCTGCAGCATATAGCCGTGAGTTCGGGCAGTGGGAAGAATGATCTGGAAAAGATGAGCAGCATCCTGGAAGCCGTGCCACAGGTTAAGTTTATTTGCCTGGATGTGGCCAATGGATACTCGGAACATTTTGTGGAATTCGTGAAGCTCGTCCGGGCCAGATTTCCAGAACACACCATCATGGCAGGGAACGTGGTGACGGGAGAGATGGTGGAAGAGCTTATTCTTTCAGGAGCAGATATAATCAAAGTGGGCGTTGGACCAGGTTCTGTGTGCACCACCCGCACCAAGACGGGAGTGGGCTACCCCCAGCTGAGTGCTGTGATCGAGTGTGCAGACTCGGCCCACGGCCTGAAGGGGCACATCATCTCGGACGGAGGCTGCACGTGTCCAGGAGATGTCGCCAAAGCCTTTGGAGCCGGAGCAGATTTTGTCATGCTGGGAGGGATGTTTTCGGGCCATACTGAGTGTGCTGGAGAGGTGATCGAGAGGAATGGACAGAAGCTCAAGCTGTTCTATGGGATGAGCTCAGAGACAGCGATGAAGAAACATGCGGGAGGGGTTGCGGAGTACAGAGCCTCTGAGGGCAAGACCGTGGAAGTGCCTTACAAAGGGGATGTCGAGAACACTATTCTGGACATTCTCGGGGGACTGAGGTCTACCTGCACCTATGTAGGGGCCGCCAAACTCAAAGAGCTCAGCAGGAGGGCGACGTTCATCCGGGTGACCCAGCAGCACAACACCGTGTTCAGCTAACCTCGAGATCAAGGACGAGACGACCTCCAGCCGCCGGAAGCGTCCGCACATGCCTGCTTTCCCATCCCCCTCCTCCTGTGACGGCAGAGTTTCCGGCTGATCCCAGAAGCAAGGCACTTCCTGGGTCAGCGCTTGGAGCTTAGCTGCTCGGAACGTGTAACCTCCTTGTTAAAAGTAACACTCACGCCTTTTTCCTTTCTTTTTTTTTAAGAAAATGGTTTCACTTTAATATAATGCTATGAAGACTTAAAAAAAAAAAAAAAAAAAAAATCTTCCAACAAACAAAAGTCCAGGACCAGATGGCTTCACAGGTGAATTCTATCAAACATTTAGAGAAGAGCTAACACCCATCCTTCTCAAACTCTTCCAAAAAATTGCAGAGGAAGGAACACTCCCAAACTCATTCTATGAGGCCACCATCACCCTGATACCAAAACCAGACAAAGACACTACAAAAAAAGAAAATTACAGACCAATATCACTGATGAATATAGATGCAAAAATCCTCAACAAAATTCTAGCAAACTGAATCCAACAACACATTAAAAGGATCATACACCACGATCAAGTGGGATTTATCCCAGGGATGCAAGGATTCTTCAATATACGCAAATCAATCAATGTGATACACCATATTAACAAATTGAAGAATAAAAACCATATGATCATCTCAATAGATGCAGAAAAAGCTTTTGACAAAATTCAACACCCATTTATGATAAAAACTCTCCAGAAAGTGGGCGTAGAGGGAACCTACCTCAACATAATAAAGGCCATGTATGACAAACCCACAGCAAACATCATTCTCAATGGTGAAAAACTGAAAGCATTTCCTCTAAGATCAGGAACGAGACAAGGATGTCCACTCTCACCACTATTATTCAACATAGTTCTGGAAATCCTAGCCACGGCAATCAGAGAAGAAAAATAAATAAAAGGAATACAAATTGGAAAAGAAGAAGTAAAACTGTCAGTGTTTGTGGATGACATGATACTATACATAGAGAATCCTAAAACTGCCACCAGAAAACTGCTAGAGCTAATTAATGAATATGGTAAAGTTGCAGGATACAAAATTAATGCACAGAAATCTCTTGCATTCCTATACACTAATGATGAAAAATCTGAAAGAGAAATTATGGAAACACTCCCATTTACCATTGCAACAAAAAGAATAAAATACCTAGGAATAAACCTACCTAGGGAGACAGAAGACCTGTATGCAGAAAACTATAAGACACTGATGAAAGAAATTAAAGATGATACCAACAGATGGAGAGATATACCATGTTCTTGGATTGGAAGAATCAACATTGTGAAAATGAATATACTACCCAAAGCAATCTACAGATTCAATGCAATCCCTATCAAATTACCAATGGCATTTTTTATGGAGCTAGAACAAATCATCTTAAAATTTGTATGGAGACACAAAAGACCCCAAATAGCCAAAGCAGTCTTGAGGCAAAAAAAATGGAGCTGGAGGAATCAGACTCCCTGACTTCAGACTATACTACAAAGCTACAGTAATCAAGACAATATGGTACTAGCACTAAAACAGAAACATAGATCAATGGAACAAGATAGAAAGCCCAGAGATTAACCCACGCACCTATGGTCAACTAATCTATGACAAAGGAGGCAAAGATATACAATGGAGAAAAGACAGTCTCTTCAATAAGTGGTGCTGGGAAAACTGGACAGCTACATGTAAAAGAATGGAATTAGAATACTCCCTAACACCATACACAAAAATAAACTCAAAATGGATTAGAGACCTAAATATAAGACTGGACACTATAAAACTCTTAGAGGAAAACATAGGAAGAACACTCTTTGACATAAATCACAGCAAGATCTTTTTTGATCCACCTCCTAGAGTAATGGAAATAAAAACAAAAATAAACAAATGGGACCTAATGAAACTTCAAAGCTTTTGCACAGCAAAGGAAACCATAAACAAGACGAAAAGACAACCCTCAGAATGGGAGAAAATATTTGCAAACGAATCAACGGACAAAGGATTAATCTCCAAAATATAGAAACAGCTCATTCAGCTCAATATTAAAGAAACAAACACCCCAATCCAAAAATGGGCAGAAGACCTAAATAGACATTTCTCCAAAGAAGACATACAGACGGCCACGAAGCACATGAAAAGATGTTCAACATCACTAATTATTAGAGAAATGCAAATCAAAACTACAATGAGGTATCACCTCACTCCTGTTAGAATGGGCATCATCAGAAAATCTACAAACAACAAATGCTGGAGAGGGTGTGGAGAAAAGGGAACCCTCTTGCACTGTTGGTGGGAATGTAAATTGATACAGCCACTATGGAGAACAATATGGAGGTTCCTTAAAAAACTAAAAATAGAATTACCATATGACCCAGCAATCCCACTACTGGGCGTATACCCAGAGAAAACCGTAATTCAAAAAGACACATGCACCCGAATGTTCATTGCAACAGTATTTACAATAGCCAGGTCATGGAAGCAACCTAAATGCCCATCAACAGACGAATGCATAAAGAAGATGTGGTACATATATACAATGGAATATTACTCAGCCATAAAAAGGAACAAAATTGAGTCATTTGTGGAGAAGTGGATGGATCTAGAGACTGTCATACAGAGTGAAGTAAGTCAGAAAGAGAAAAACAAATATCGTATATTAATGCATGTATGTGGAACCTAGAAAAATGGTACAGATGAGCCGGTTTGCAGGGCAGAAGTTGAGACACAGATGTAGAGAATGGACATATGGACACCAAGGGGGGAAAACTGCAGTGGGGTGGGGATGGTGGTGTGCTGAATTGGGAGATTGGGATTGACATGTATACACTGATGTGTATCAAATTGATGCCTAATAAGAACCTGCAGTATAAAAAAACAAACAAACAAAACAACTAATACTAAACTTTCATTGGGTTATTTGTATGGAAATATGTTAATATAAATGTTTCAGACATTACATGAAATTTCTAAAAATCTTATATTTGTATTTGTATGGAAATATGTTAATATAAATGTTTCAGACATTACATGAAATTTCTAAAAATCTTAAAAAAAAAAAAAGATATTTCATTTCTTACCCAGTTTGGCATTATGATATGAAATTTATCAGAGACCTGTGTTTGCCAAAATGTCCTTCACATAGATCTTCTTGAAGATGGAGCACTTTTGCAATGTGTTAGAGCACAACAATAACTATCTATAAATCACATAAAGACTTAAAAGGTCACTGTTAAACATTTGATCACAATGTAAATGACAAAAGAAACAATTATTGCTCTTACATGCAACATTTAAAAATAACTAGAATTATGACTGATAACATTTTACCAGGACATACTAGATTTTTAGGAATTCCATGTAATTTAACATACTAATCAAACAGTTCTCTCTGAGATGGCTCAAGGGCCTTCTAAAGCATCTCAAAGTTAGCTGGAGATCAAAAGTACTGTTAAAATTGGCCAAACAACACTTGCTCACTGAACCAAAGTAAAGAGATTTCAAACAAAAATACAGATCACAGACACAGGCAAAGGAACTCACAAGCTGTCCACAATCAAAAGCAGCATTCCAAGAAAACTTTGGAGGGAGAAACCAAATCCAGGCTTGCCCTAACCCACTTCCAACAAAATCCAGCTTAGAAAATCCTGGTCATGCACAACTCTTTCCTCAGTGTTCTCTTTTCACAAATGTTCATCACCTTCTGTACCCATCTTACTTTGCCCCTTATTTTTTTCCGCATTCAGACACAGCCAGGTCTAGTACAAAGTGACTTTCTTTTCTCTTTGTACCATCAGCCTGTTACCTAGCTGCTCACTTTGTTTATTATGTAGCTTCAAAAATGCTTGAACATATGGAACTTCTTTTGTCTTTCTCTTCCTGTGACAAAATAACTCTAGCTGAAGGATAGTATAGTCATTTAGGCTACCTTTCAAAGACCACCTTTCCTCATTTTTCAAGAATGTATCCATACATTGGCCAGACAAAATTACAATAGAGTTTCATTCTTTTCTTAGTCTTAGGTTTACAACTATAGGTTGACCAGTCTGCCAGGATTTTGCCCACTGGCTATCAGATGGAACTGAAGAAGCAGCACTTCTTATGTTTGAACCATAGAACACTCACACACAGACTAAGAATAAAACAAAATCCACCCCACCAATGGAAGCCTCAAACCAAAGGAACCAAAAACTAAACAGAAACCAAAAACCAAACAGCACAAGACTCAAATCAGCTTCCAAGTCTCAACTTAGCTTGTGACTTCTGTTCAAGTGATGCACCTTCCAAATGAGATTTTCTGGAATGAAAAGTCACCTAAATGGGAACCAAGGTTCCCCGAAATGTACAGGGCTAAAAGGACCTCAGAGTGCATGCCAGGGGAGTTACCACACGCTGACTGAGGTGTGGCAACATCCCAAATGCTATTTTTCTGGTTCCCCAAAATAATCTCTTGGAGTAGGACATTCGGGGCAGTCCAGGATGGAGGAAGAGAGGAATGTCCTCAAGGCAAGGATGGCCTCAGCAGCTGCTAGGGTGGTCCCTCTTCCACCATCTACTCCTGCCCCAGAGTTCCAACTGCTGGGATGACTGGGGCTCGGCCTTTCCAGGCAAGGGTCCCACGTGGTCTGGCCTCTAAAGGAATTCTCCAACCCTACACTCTCTCGAAAGAGGCTGGCATGGAGAAAATCTCAGTGTCCAATCAAGTCAGGGGACCCACAGGGGCCATCCCCAAGTCAGCCCCACACTGGGTACTAAATTTGATGTCGAAAACTCGACCTCTGTGCACCAGTGCCGAATCGAATCTCAGAGAGAGAGGATTGGAGGAAGTAGAAAAGAATAGCTTTACTGCTTTGGCAGCCAAAGGGGGACACAGAAAACTCGTGCCCTCAAAAACCATGCGTCCCAATGCACGAGGATCTGGTGAGGAGTTTTACAGCAATGGTTTAAGGACACAGTTTCTCCTAAGGATTAGTGTGTGTACAGGGCCTTAACTCCCTTTAATCTGGCCTCAGATGGTCTCTTGATGAGCTTCTCTGGAATGAAGAACACTAAAATCTTCTATTTTGTGGGGGTTGTAGTTTGGTAAAGAGCCCAAAGATACTCTTACGTACATCCCTTGAGGCAGAACCAGGATCCTGCCCCAAGGCTGCACTACTGTTTCTTGATGGTTCCTCCCTTGTATCTGCATCCCCTCCCTTCCCTGATTAGCAACTGTTCGAATCTGCCCTTTGGAACTCAGGGAAGGTTATGGAACCTGGAGTCTATTCCCAACAAACAGGAAACAGGAGACACAGGAAAGGCTTTCGTGCCCAGGAGCCCCACAGGGCCCTGCTCGATTTCACTACGAGGCCCTGACCCTGACACTAACTATGGCCCTGAGCTGTCTAGAATGGCATGAGCTTTCCCTAAATATGAATTTCTCTCTCCCCCTAACTAAGGTCCTGATGCTGTCTCTAAGGACTGAGGCTGTCCCTAACAAAGGCCCTGATTATGTCCCTAACTATTGGCCTGAACTGTCTCTAACTAAAGCCTTGACACTGACCTTAATTAAGGTCCTTATGCTGTTCCTGAGGCCCTGAGGATGTCCTTAGCAAAGGCCCTCAGCTTATCTTTAACTGAGGCCCTGACACTCTCCCTAACTAAGGACTGAGGCTGTCTCTAACTAAGGCCCTGATTCTGTCTTTAACTAATGGCCTCACTCTTTCCCTAACAAAGGCCCTGACACAGTCCCTAACTAAAGCCCTGACACGGTCCCTAATAACATGAGCTGTCCCTCATTAGTGCCCTGATGAGGCCCATAAATGATGTACCGAAGATGGCACTAAGGTCCTGATGATGTCACTAATGACCTAAAATGTCTCTTACTAAGGCCCTCAAGTTACCTCTAACTGAAGCCCTAAAGATGTCCATAACTAAGTCCCTGACACTATCTCTAAGACCCTCAAGTTATCTTTAACTGAGGCCATGACAGTGTTCCTAACAAAGAACTTGACACTGTCTCTAACTAAGGCCCTGAGTCTGTCTTTACCTAATGGCCTCACTCTTTCCCCAACTACTCCCTGACGCTGCCCCTAACTAAGGCCCTGACAGTAGGCCTAATTGCCTGAGCTCTCTTTCACTAATACCCTGACCCTGTCCATAACTTATGCCCTGATGATGTCCCTAACGAACAGCCTGAAGTGTCTCTTACTAAGGTCCTCAAGTTTTCTCTGAGGCCCTGACACTCTCCCTAATTAAGGCCTTGACACTGTCTTTAAGTAATGGCCTGATGCAGTTCCTACCTGAGATGCTGATGCTCTCACTAAGACCCCAAAGTCTCTACCTGAGAAGCTGACACTGTCTGTAACTAATTTCCTGACTTTTTCCTTAACTAACATCCTAATTTTGTCCCTAAATAACACCCTGACACTGGTCCTAACTACGGCCCTGATGCTGACCCTATCTAAGGCCCTGATGATGTCCCTAATAGACTTAGATGTCCCTCACTGTGGTCCTGATCCTGTCCATTACTAAGGTCCTGAATATGTGCCTAAGTACGTCTCTGACCCTGTCCTAAGGCCCTGACCCTCTTCCTAACTAAGGGCCTTGACGCTGTCTCTACACAAGGCCCTGACACTGCCCCTAAATAACGGCCTGACACTGGTCCCAAGTATGGACCTGATCCTGTCCATAACTAAGCCCCTGAAGATGTCCTTCATTAAGTCTCTGACACTGCCCTTAATAAGTCCCTGACACTGTCCCTAGCTAATGGCCTAAGTTATAACTTACAAAGTCCCTAACACTATCCCCAAGACGCTGACACCCTCCCTAACTTAGGCTTTGATGCTGCCCCTTAGTGCCTAAGCGGTGACAAAATAACACCCTGATTCTATTACTAAGGCCCTGAATATATCCCTACGAATGTCTCTGAAGTGTCCCTAACTAACGGCCTAACCTGTCTCTTACTAAGGCCCTCAAGTTATCTCTGAGGGCCTGACAACACTGTCCCTAACTAAGGCCCTGTTGCTGGCCCTAACTAACGTCCTGATGCTGAACCTAACTGAGGCCCTGATGCTCTTCCTAACTAAGGCCTTGATGCCGATTCTACCTGAGGCGCTAAAACTGTCTGTGACTAATGACCTGACTCTTTCCCTAACTAACACCCTGATGCTATCCCTAATTGAGGCCCTGAAGATGTCCCTAGTACCTTTAGGTGTTCCTCAGTATCACCCTGATCCTGTCCATAACTAAGGCCCTGAATATGTCCCTAGGTAAGTCTCTGACGCCGTCCCTAACTAAGGCCCTGATGCTGTCTCTACCTCAGAACCTGACATTCTAATGTCCTGACTCTCCCTAACTAACATCCTGACGCTGCCCCTAAGTGAGGCCCTGACACTCTTCTTAACTAAGGACTTGCCACTGTCCCTACCTAAAACCCTGACACTGTCTGTAACTAATGACCGGACTCTTTCCCTAACTAACACCCTAGATTTGGCCCTAACACCCTGACACTTGTTCTAATTATGGCCATGATGCTGGCTCTAAGGCCCTGAAGATATCCCTAAGTAACAGCCTGAATTGTGTCTAACTAAGGCTCTCACGTTATCTCTAACTTAGGCCCTGACGCTGTCCCTTATAGTCTAAGCTGTCATTAAATAATGCCCCAATCCTGTCCATAACTAAGGCCCTGAGTATGTCCCTAAGTACATCTCTGATGATGTCCCTAACAGCCTGAACTGTCTCTTCAAGTTATCTCTGAGTCTCTGACACTGGCCCTTACTAAGGCCTCACCCCGGGGTTGTCCCAGGCTGCTGAGCAGTTTTCTCTTGTCCGCATCTCTAGCCAGCTGCCTGCCATTGGCCACTCTAAGGTTCTGCGATGCAGTGGTCCCACGTGGGATGTGCCTGTGTAGGCTCACCTGTGGGAGGAGAGTCATGGCCACTCCGCCCTCCAGGGGACTGCGGCTCAGGGTAGGAATCTCTCAGCCAGCGTCTGGACACAGGGTTCTGTGTCCTTGTTTGTTGTAAATCCCTTGGAGTTACCTCTAACATTTTTTAAATGGATCTCCCCCTCAGCATATTTATGATTTAAATTATTTACCACATTAAAATTCAGGAATGACATTATTAGAATGAGCAGGAAGACACAGGATGCCCCCCCAATGATCTATTACTTGGAGGATTTAAAATTCTAATGAGAAAACACTCACTCTCCTCATCTTCTTGGGTGTCAGCACAAGGCGGGAATCAGCTGCATTCTTTATTTATCCCTCTGGTTTTCCAGAACCTTTCCTTCAAGGAGAAATCTCTGGGCTGTGCGGGAACTGTGAGTGGTGACCATCAGGTAAATCTGAGACTGAAAAGCAAGAGGAAAAGAGAGAGGGGAGGAGATGAGGATCGGTGGTGGGGAGAAGCAGGGGCATCCACGTTCAATCTCAGGCTGAGAGTCTGGGTTAGTCTCCAACGAAGCTAAGGACCACCAGGATCTGGCCCCACTGGCCTTGTCACCTGGTATGGGGATTGGGGACAGCCAAACAACCATGGCCACTTTCAAAGAAATAAAGAAGGTGGGAGGGCACCCCGAGAGCCAGACTGAAAATGGTCATGCTGTGAAATAATAAGATGCCCTTTTCAGAAAAGTGAAGATGGTTCTCTTGGTTCTCAAAGACTTGCAAATACTCTGTGTCCTTCTAGAGGCATGCTGAAGGCTTCAGCCTTTGAGGGCAGTAATGAGAGTGCATCTGGGCTCAAGACCATCCAGCGCTCACTCCTTGAGGGTGCAGAGGATGACCAGTGTCCACCCCTCGGGTGCTGTGGGGCCTGAGATCCCCTGATCACCGAGGACGGGTGGGGCCGCACAGACACTCCACTGGACCACCGGGGGCTTGGCTGGTGGGCTACAGTCCTTTATCAGATACATGGTTTACAAACATCTTGTGCCATTTTGCATGGTGGATTATCTTATTCCTTGCTCCTTTTATACACAACTGTTTTTCATTTTGAGGAAGTCCAATTCATCTATTTTGTCTTTTGTTGTTTGTGCTTTTGGTAGATCTAAGAAATCATGACTAAATCCAAGGTCATGAAGATTTACTCTCATGTTTTCTTCTACGAGTTTTATAATTTTGGTTCTTGCATCTAGGCCTTTGGTCCATTTTGCATTGATTTTTGTATACGGGGTGAGGGGAGGTAAGGATCCAAGTTTATTCTTCTGCATGTGGGTATCCAGTCGTTCCAGAACCTGTGCTAACTGTTTGGGAGAAAATACATGCAAATGATGCGACCAACAAGGGCCTAATTCTAAAATATACAAACAGCTCATACAACTCAAAAAAGAAAAAAAAAATCAAAAAATAAGCAGAAGGTCTAAATAGACATTTCTCCAAAGACATACAGTTGGCCAATAGGCACATGAGAAGATGCTCCACATCGCTAGTTATTAGAGAATGCAAATCAAAACTACAGTGAGTTATCACCTCATAGTGGTCAGAATGGCCATCATTAAAATGTCTATAAATAAATGCTGGAGGGGGTGTGGAGAAAAGGGAACCCTCCTACACTACTGGTGGGAATGTAAATTGATGCAGCCACTATGGAAAACAGTATGGAGGTTCCTCAAAAACTAAAAATAGAATTACCATATGCACCAGCAATCCCACTCCTGGACACATATCCAGACAAAACTATAATTCGAAAAGATACATGCACCCCAGTATTCACAGCAGCACTATTCACAATAGCCAAGACATGGAAGCAACCTGAATGTCCCTCAACAGATGAATGGATATAGAAGATGTGATACATATATACAATGGAATATTACTTAGCCATAAAACAGAATGAAATAATGCCATCTGCAGCTACATGGAAGGGCCTAGAGATTATCATACAAAGTGAAGTAAGGCAGACAGAGAACGACAAATACCATATGATATCACTTATATGTGGATTATAAAATGAGACCCAAATGAACCTATCTACAGAACAAAAACCGACTCACAAATATAGAAAACAGACTTGTGGTTGTCAAGGGGAAGACAGGGGAGAGGGATGGATTGGGTGTTTGGGATTAGTAGATGCAAACTATTATATATAGGATGGATAAACAAGGTCTTACTGTACAGCACAGGGAACTATATTCAATACACTGTAATAAACCATAATGGAAAAAAATATGAAAAATATGTATATATGTATGTATATATATATATATGAATCACTTTGCTGTACAGCAGAAATTAACACAACATTGTAAGTCAACTATACTTCAGTATCAATTAGTTTGAAGGCACTTTTATAAATTAGGCCTTATTTCTCTTGTCCTTTCATCCTGGGACAAATGTATAACAGAAACTAACCTGGATTACTCCAGGATGAATTCATATCACACAGAACTTTAATTGTTGAACAAACCATTAATACCAGTTACACCATGGGATGTCCTGATCCAATATGAAGTTTGTAAACCTTGTATCAAACCTGCAGAATGCACTAAATTTGGAAATTCAAACTGCAATGAAGCCAACTATCCCATGACTTCTCCACAACTAGTTATACAACATCAATTGGAAACCATATACAATCAAATGAATGTAGACAGAAACAACTATAGCCTTCTTTTTTTTCCTTTTAGATGAAGACGGTATTTAAGGTGATATCTTGGGCTGTTCCAGGATGTTACTCAATTTCCTGGGTATCTCCCATGCACACAGGAGGTACACATGTTAGTTAACTTGTTTGTGCACCTATATGAAGGTAGTTAATACCACAAAACTGTATACATAAAAAGAATTAAATGTTAAAGTCATGTTTTGTATTTTTAATGACAATGAAAAAAAGTGTAGTGCTGATATTTGTTACAAAAATGAACATTAAAAACATTCTTAGTGAAAAAAAGCCATACAGAAAAGGCAACCTAGATCCCATGCTCATCTTGTCTGCTTCAAATCCATCAAGGCTGTCCAAATGAGGGGGAAACTCAGTAATGGTTCCAGAAAAAGAAAACTGGATCAGGATGGAAAAAGACATTTTCATACAGTTGGGACAGCAGGTGAAAGTTGAAGTGGGGCTGAGTATTAAATTATAATGTAGACATCAGGATTTCCTCATTTAGGGGTTATGTGCTGGTTCCTTGGGCAAAACACACTGAGCATTTTGTGTGAGGTGGCAAATGTGAGTACTTTTGGCCATTACTGAAACTTTTCTGTACATTTTAAATTACTGGTAAGTAAATTACTTTTCTAGACAACCGTGTCAGTATCATGCCAGAAAATCAGACAAGACAGACATCAAATTTTGTTATAGAGGCCAAGACTTACCCAGACCAAGTTCAACCAAAGTTGTGATACTTATTTCCCTTGTAGGAGTCCACATGGTATTAAGAGGCACCGTGGGAAGAGTATATTAGTAGCTACCATGTCTTGGGTCCTGTGGATTACCTGGGGTGCAGTAGAAACTGTGAGATTTTAGTATTGCAATTTTTCACATTACTTCAAAAAATATGTTAAAAAATAAATTCAGTAAAGTTGCAAAATATGGAATCAATATACACAAATCAGTTTTGTTTCTATACACTAATAATGAACACCAACAAGAAAAATTAAGAAAACAATCCCATTTTCAATTCCATCAGAAAGAACAAACTATTTAGGAATAAATTTAGCCAAGGGCATGAAAGACCTATACTCAGAAAACTATAAAGCACTGATAAAGAAATTGAAGACACAATAGAAAACAATATTCCATGCTCATGCATCAGAAAAATTACAATTATTAAAATGTTTATTCTATCCAAAGCCATCAACAAACAGTGCCAGGAAAACTAGACACCAGACTCCAAAGAACGACACTGGTCACCATCTACACTGCACATAAAACTAACTAAAAGTGCACAGTATTCCACATTAAACCCTTTCTCTCCTGAGTCCCCTGAAGAAGCACCCCACCCACCCAGCAGTCAGCTGCACAGGAAGATTCTCCACACTTGCTCGTTTTTTCCTCTTGTGGAGTCTCCTCACCAGTGGTTCCTGAGAAAACCCAGCTGCTGTCAGTGTGGACAATGCCTCATGGTCCAGAAGCCTAAGCCCTGACAGGAGACAAAGCTCCTGTCTGCTTGTCACAGAGCAAAGTCTGTGGGCAGGGTGCACCTGTGCCCCCAGGGTCAGACAGGTGGGTTCAGCGCCCCCTGTGGGACGTCAGAGAAGAGCCGGGAGCGCCGCACTCACAAACCCAGAGGCCTCATCCGGAAGGCAGTTCTGCTGTATATACTAAGTTTGGAAATCCAAACTGAAATGGAGCCAAGTATCTCACTGTATCTTCTCAAAAGATGGTTAAGGAGCAATTAATTACAAACCATATGTAATGAAATGAATGTAGACACAAACTTTACAACTTAAACCAAAATTCACTCAAAATTGCCCATAGACGAATTTAAATTACCAAACTATAAAAAATCCTAGAAAAAAAAATAATCTACATGACTTTGGGTCTGGTGACCTTATTCAGAAAACCGGAAGACAAACCACAAACTGCAAGAAACTATTTCCAAAGCACATATCTGATAAAGGATTTGTACTCAAATTATGCCAACGCCATTAAAATTTGGTAAAGATTGAAACACACACCTGGCCCAAGAAGATAAACAGGCAGTAAATAAGCATACAAGAATATACTCAAGATGCTGGTGGAATGCATGTACAACCAACTTTGGAAGACAGTTTGGCAATTTTTTCCAAATCTAAAAAGTCTCACCTTAGGATCCAAGAAGTGTACCTCTTGTATTTAGACAACTGCTTTAAAAAACTGTGTTCAAACCCAAACTAGCATCAAGTAATGTACAGCAGCTCTATCCATAATGGCTAAAAACTTAAAGATATCAGGATGTCCTTCTGTAGGTGAATTCATAAACAAATTAGGGCACATACATGTCAAGGAGAGCAGAATACACCACCCCAAAATATGCCCATTTGACAAAAGGATTATTTTGGACTGATTAATAAGAAAGAGCAGACCCAGGAGAATCTTTCAAAGCCCAGTAGAAAATGCCCTTTTATGAGGTAAATTTACATTTATTAAGGATATCTCCATTTGTAAGGGTTTGTCCCTCTCTGGACCAGGAATTGAATGATGACTAAATATCAAGAAAAGCTTGTTGGGACTTCCCTGCTGGTCCAGTGGCTAAGGCTCCATGCTCCCAATGCAGGGGGCCAGGGTTCAACTCCTGGTCATGGAACTAGATACCGCATGCTGCAACTAAGAGCCCACATGCCGCAACTAAAGATTCCACAGGCCGCAACTAAGACCTGGCACAGCCAAATAAATAAATGTTTTTTATAAAAAATCCTTGTCAATGAAATAGGCCTGGATGTAAATCTGTGTAACAACCATACCCTTGTTTACTGTGCTTTGCCTAATAACCTCCTTTAAATGGCTTCTTCCATTCCCTAACATCTTTCTTTTGTTCTCAGCAGAAGATAGCATTTAAGCTAACGGCTTGGGCCAATTCAGGGAGTGACTCAGTTTTCCTAGGTATCTTTCAAGTATACAGGAGGTATGCATGGTATATATTAAACTTCTGATTGTTTTCTCTAGTTCCTCTCTTTTTCATTACAAGGGAGATCTCAATAAAGAACATAGAAGGGTAGAGGGAAAATTATTTTTCCTCGAATATACATGCAATGCAATAGTATTCAGAGATATAAAGGAATGGACCATCAACCCGTGCAAAAAAAAAATAGATACATCTAACTTACATTGCTAAGTGAAAGAATCCAGTCTGAAGTGCTACACACTGTATGGCCTCATTTATATGACATTCTAGAAAAGGCAAAACTGACATGGTAAACAATGTATAGAATATGTGGTTGAAATAGTCCATATGATACTTTAGTGGTGAATACCTGTCACTATGCATTTGTCTATACCCACAGATTTTTACAACCCAACAAGTAAATTACAATCTATTCAAACTTAGCTGCTTAGGATATGGGAGTGTCAAAGACTGGAATACAGAATGTAACAAAGAATCTGATTCAGAAATGTATGAAAAAACTCACTATTGGTAGTGGGACAAATGGGTTGACCTAAGTTAACTTTGGAAATGTACAGAATCTGTAGGCCAAAGACAAAATGTGTCATACATACACAGTGGACTCTATGTTCTTTCCATGAGGGGTAGTAGCTAATACTATTGAAACTACTATATCAGTAATTGAATGGAACAAGCACTGAATTTAATAAATGACAAATGGTGGAAGCCAGGTTTCTTACCACTGGAGTGTGAAGTTACAGTCAAACAAAGGGAGAAGGTTACAATATCCATGTCATAACAGATCCGGTTGGAGATATCAGTATAAACTCTCTTTAGCCTGCACATAGTTCCACATGGAAATCTTTATAATTATGTGTGTATGCATAGGCTGGGATACTTGCATATATTTCCATGCACTGTCAGCTGAGCATATTTAGCTCCCACATGTACGTTTTTAATACCATTCTCTAATAAAAGGAACAAGGGCTCTTTGAAGAAAGGGCTGATACTAGGACTGAGACAGTAAATATATGAAGCAGGATAATCTTAAAATATCAGAAAGTAAAGAAGTACCAAAAATTTTAAAAACCCACAAAAGAGAAATTATGTAAAATGAAAACAGGAGCAAATGGAAAAAGCTCTCAACAGCCAAAGCAAGAATTAACTAAGCAGTCTTAAAATGTAGCACTGGATTATAACCAAAAGTTTACAATAATTATTCACGTGCCCAAACTGGTAAAAATAAATTACATAGTTTTTGATGAACGGTGTTAAAAAGAAATCTCCTATGCAGAAAGCTTCTAAGCAATTTATATAGCCACTCAGCTGTCCATCAAGGATGTGAAGCTAACCCCTCTCTCCTCAAGTGTGGGTTCTGCATTATGACTTCCTCCTAAATAAGACACACAGGATGGACATGGGAAAAAATTAACTTCACTGTGGGAACACTTGACAAACACTACCTCAGCTAGGTGACCAAAGTTGAGAATATAAGTGAGAAGTTCCCTTGAGAGACTGTCCTCTTGACATACAGTGAAGAGGAAGCACTTCACCTCTGTGATCTGCTTTTTCAAAGCCAAGTCTAACCACAACAAAAACACCAAGCAAATCCCAGTGCCCGGCAGTCTATAAAATACCTGACCAGTCCTCCTCCACACTGTCAAGGTCATGGAAACAAGGAGAGTCTGAGCAACTGTCAAAGCCCAGAAGAGACTAAATAGATATGATGACCCCATGTCCTTTGAGATCCTGGAACAAGGAAAGGTATAACAAAGGGAACATGAATAGGGACTTCGGTTAATAATAGAGTATCAATATTTGTTCATTATTTGTCATGATTCTGTAGAAAATTAGACAGGAAAAATTAAACGTCAAATAAGAGAAACCTACTGTAACAAACTGGAAATCTAGAAGAAACGGGTGATTTCTTTGTAAAAACACATTACCAAAATGAACACTAAATTAAGGAAAATACAAAAAGACCAATTAATCACTGAGGAACCTCTTCCCCATACTGGTTATCCTATCACTGTCCCAGGGTTTCCCTCTCCCGGGACAGGGAAGGAACAGAGGCAGAGCTGTTTGGCAGCTCCACTAATATCTGGTCCCACCCAGAATCTTCATCTCCCCCAGCCATGCCTACCCAGTGAGGACACCTGAGGAAGGATCAGGGATTATTGATT
Source organism: Balaenoptera physalus (assembly GCF_965194825.1). Taxonomy (NCBI): domain Eukaryota; kingdom Metazoa; phylum Chordata; class Mammalia; order Artiodactyla; family Balaenopteridae; genus Balaenoptera; species Balaenoptera physalus. Next base: position 81,896,841 of record NC_138899.1, on the reverse strand, counting down.
CAGATGTATCAACTACGAATTTTTCTTTTCCCAACGAATGGACACACTTACTGAAGTAAAATAAGTTAGTATTTATTGTAAGGGTAGAAATAAATTAATACTTGCAAGTGGCAAGTTAAAGAATGGGTTTGGACCTGGTAGGTCCAGTGGCTCACACTATCTCAGTGTGACCTTGCTTCTCTCCAAAACTTTGTCCTGCTCAGTGCCTTTGGGGGACCCCATTCACAGGCACAGGCTCTCTCATTGCCCTTGGGCCAACAGCAATTCTAGGCTGACAACCACTCACCATCCATTTTCCAAGAAAGAGTTTCTCCTTTTCTTGGGTTCCAAGAAAGTCATGGTTTTAAATGCCTTTGATCTGGCTTGGGTTGCATTCTCATCCTTGACCCATCACCAGGAGATGGAAAATGGGACTGACTAGATGTGGGTTGTAAACCCATCTTCAAGCTGGGTGGAACATGGGGTCATCCTTCTGCAACTGTTTGGACTGGAAGCAGGTGAGATGTAATTCCCAAAGGAAAACTGAGGCACTTGGGCCTGAGAACAGATGCTGGCTGGCAGAAAGCAACAGATTCTAAGTCAATGACAGCTCACTGCACAGCACAGAATCTGACACAAAAGGAAGAAAGGGGTTCAACTCAGGGTCAGGGGCTGCAGCTACTCATCCAGTGCTCTTACTGTCCTCCCAAGACTGCAAGAAGTTCTTTCACTTGCTGACAAGTCAGAATCGTTGGTGGTGGTAAACTCAAGTCTCTTTCCTTGGGCATCAGGTCCTCACATCTCAGAGGTGGGCCCAAAACAGCCCATGTGCCCTCAGAAGACACACAGACCTCATTCCTGCCCCTGAGAGGTGGGAGCCCTTGAGTTATGCCATCTCCCTGGCCATATTAATTGCCCATCCCTGAAAAACAATACTGCTCATTTTCCAGTTTCTTCTCTCTCATTTACTAAGTGAAGAAACCAAATGCTAGGGTGGTAAGGAAACTCTTGTGCAATGAAGTAATGGGAGGCTCAAGAATTATTCCATGCCATGGAACCCATAATTGGCAGGCTTTCCAGAGGCCACATGGATGCACATGGCTCTCCAAGACAATGCAGTGTCACTGTGAACCTCCCATTGTGAGGTCCAGGTGCTCCCATATCTTTGATTCTTAATGAATATGAATGTCAAAAGTTTCTAACGACTGAAAGGACAAAGGATTTCAGGGCCATGGTCTCCTGTATGGTTGTTGTGTCAGGGACACATTCCAATGTTTAGAGGATTATTACTTCTCTTGGCAGCCTATGAGGCTGTGAGGGGGAGGCCTTTTTCTCAACCACATGGATGTTGGTAGTTGAAACTTCTCAAAGGAATGTGTACACTGCCTAGGTAGCTGTTGAATTGCCCGGCATCACGGTCAGCTCTGTAACTATACATGAGGGCCTGGCAATGCCCAGGCTGGACTGAGCTAGAGGACCACAGATGCCTGCCTGGATAGTCAGAGGTCAAGGGCTGTCCTGCCTGAGACCTGATCATCTATTCATGCCCGCTCAGATGGGACAAAGGATGCCTCCAGTGTCAGGAGGGCCCCACCAGCCCTTAAGAAGGCAACATCTGGGGGCTGGCAGGTCACTGCACCCAGTCCTGTATAAATCCACACATGTCCACTGAGTGCCCTGCTGTCTGGGCTGTGCTGGAAACTGGGGCTGCCCAGGCAGAGTAGGGCCAGCATCACCCTTCCCAGGTAGGAGGGCAGAAGGAAACCATGCATGACTTCTGACACCCTCCCCAATCCTTGACAGAGGTTGAGTTGGGTAAGAAACAGTCCAAGACAAGAACAGACATTTCATTCTTCTCTCAGAGCCCAGGACTGAGGGAAGGGAGGCCAGAAAAACAGTTATTGACCTCAGCTCCCTGACTCCTGTCTGACCCTGGGCAAGTCCTATCCATTCTGGAGGCTTCAGAGAGAGGGAGAGGGGAGGGCAATGAGGGCCAATTGTGCTTAAACATAACTCTAACCTTTACCCTAAGAACCCTAACTTCTAACCTTAACCCCCTAACAACCCTAGCCCCAGACCCGTAGACCCTCGCCCCTGACCCCTAAACTCTAATCCCCGACCCTGACCCTTTAACCACAACCCTCTACCACGACTCTCCAACAATGGCCCATAACCCTAAACCATGGCCCCTGAACCCTCACACTGACTCAACCCAAGACCTAAAGCCTGGCCTAGTGGGTGCCGAAGGATGACTGTATGAACTCTCAAATAAACCAAGGAATTAAATCTTCTTGACCATGAATTTAGCAATGGTTTCTTAGATTTGACAGTAAAGCATAAGAAATGAAAGGAAAAAATAGACAAATTGGATTTCCTCAAAATTACAAACCTTTGTGCATCAAAAGAGGCTATCCAGAAAGTAAAAAGACGGCCGACAGAATGGAAGACAATATTGGCACGTTGTATATCTGATAAGACTCTTTACCTAGAATATACCCAGGACTTTTACAACTCATCAACAAAAAGACAAACAATAAAATTTTTGAAACAGACAAATGGCTTGCATGGACTGCTCTTCAGGCAAGACATACAAATGGTCAACAAGGAAATGAAAAGATGTCAAACATCAGTAGTCATGATGAAAATGCAAATTAAAGCCACGATGTGATGCCCCTTCACACACACTAGAATAAAAATAAATTTTTAAATATATAAATAAAAATAACAAATGTTGGCAACAATGTAGAGTAATTAGAACCCTTAAAAGTTACTTGTGGAGATGTACAATGGTGCAGTCTATATGTACAAAACTTTAACATTTACTCAAAAATATAAAATGTAATTACCATGTGGTTCAACAACTCCACTCCTAGACATATTCCCAAAAAATTGAAAACAGGTGTTCAAACAAAAACTTGTTCACCAATTATTAATAGCAGCACTGTTCACAGTAGCCCAAGGTAGAAAAGATTTAAATGTCCATCAGCAGGTAAATGGATAAGCAAAATAAGGTAGACACATAAGCTGCATTATTCTGTCATATAAAGGAATAAAGTAAAATTATACAGCCACTGTGGAAAACTGTATGGTGGCTCCTCAAAAACATGGAAAATGTATGATCCCTTGATTCCACTCCAGGGTGTACACCCAAAATATTAGAAAGCAAGGACTGGAACAGATATCTGTACCCCATATTCATAGCAACATTATTCACAATAACCAAAAGGTGGAAGCAACACAACACATCCTTCAACAGATGAATGGATAAGTACAGTGTAGTATATACACAATGGAATATGACTCAACCTTTAAAACTAAGGTAATTCTCACACATGCTACAATGTGATGAACCTTGAAGTTATCATGCTAAGTGAAACAAGCCAGACACAGAAAGGACAAACGTTCTATGATTCCACTAGTATGAGGTATCCAGATAAGTCAAATTCAAAGACAAAGTAGAATAAGGTTGCCAGAGGTTGAGGTGAGTTAGTGTTTAATGGCTATGGTTTCACATGGGGAAAATAAAGTTCTGGAGATGGATGGTGAAGATATTTTTACAACAATGTGAATGTAGTTAACGCCATAGCACTGTACACTTAAAAATGGTTTAAATGGGTCTTCCCTCGTGGCACAGTGGTTAAGAATCCGCCTGCCAATGCAGGGGACACGGGTTCAAGCGCTGGTCCTGGAAGATCCCACATGCCGTGGAGCAACTAAGCCCATGCGCCACAAATACTGAGCCTGCGCTCTAGAGCCCGTGCTCCGCAAGAGAAGCCACCGCAATGAGAAGCCTGCACACAGCAACTAAGAGTAGCCTCCGCTCGCCGCAACTAGAGAAAGCCTGCACACAGCAACAAACACCCGACACAGCCAAAAAATAAAATAAAATAAATTTTTTAAAAAAGCTTTAAAAAATGGTTTAAGTGGTAAATGTTATGTGTTTTTAATCACAATGGAAAAATGAATGAAATAATGATCAATGTTACAATGTGGATAAACATTGAAAACTTCCTAAGTGAAAGAAGCCATACAGAAAAACCACCCAGATCATGCTCATCTTGTACACTTTAAATCCAGCAAGGTTTTCAAAGTGAGGGAAAGCCCCAGTGATGGTTCCAAGAAAAGAAAACTGGATTCGAATGGAAAAATACGTTTCCACAAAGCTGGGGCAGCTGGTGAAAGTTGAAGCAGGTCTGGGGATAGGATTATAATGTGGAAACCATAATTATTCCCCATTTTGGGGTTATGTGCTGGTTCCCTGGGAGAGTGGCCCTCCCACTCTCACAGGGTAAAACAAACTGGTGTATTTTGTGAATGTGGAAAACTTGATACTGCTATTTGAAGTTTTGTATACACTTGAAATTTACTAGAACATAAAGTGCTTATCAAACAACCATGTCGTACCACGCCAGAAATACAGACATCAAACTTTGTTATAGAGGCCAAGCTCTACCCAGATCCAGCTCACCCACAGTGGTGATGCCAATCACCCTTGTAGGAGGCCACATACTACAAGAGGCACCGTGGGAAGATTATATTGGGAGACACTATGTCTTGGGTGCTGTGGATGACCTAGATGTAGTTGAAACAGTGGGATTTCTGAATTCTAGTTTTCCACATTCAATCAACAAAAAACTGTTACAACTAAAAAATGAATTCAGTAAAGCTGCAGGATACAAAAGAAAGAAAAATCAATGCACAAAAATCATTTGTGATTCTATACACTGATAATGAACCATCAGAAAAAGAATTTTAAAAAAAATCCCACTTACAATTGCATCCAAAAAGATAACTAGGAGTAAATTTAACCAAGGACGTGAAGGACCTGCACAATGAAAACTGGAAGACACTGATAAAGGAAACTGAACAGACAAAAATAAATGGAAAGATACCCCGTGCTCATGGGTAAAAAGAATAGTGTGAAAATATGCATTCTAAGGTGGGACTTCCCTGGCCATCCAGGGGTTGGGACTCTGCGCTCCCAATGCAGGGGGCGCAGGTTCGATCCCTGGTTGGGGAACTAAGATCCCGCATCCTGCATACCACATGGTGTGGCCCAATTTTTTTTTTTTTAACATCTTTATTGAAGTATAATTGCCTTACAATGGTGTGTTAGCTTCTGCTTTATAACAAAGTGAATCAGTTATACATATACAATATGTTCCCATTTCTCTTCCCTCTTGCATCTCCCTCCCTCCCACCCTCCCCATCCCATCCCTCTAGGTGGTCACAAAGCACCGAGCTGATCTCCCTGTGCTATGCGGCTGCTTCCCACTAGTTATCTATTTTACATTTGGTAGTGTGTATATGTCCATGACACTCTCTTACCCTGTCACATCTCACCCCACCCCCTCCCCATATCCTCAAGTCCATTCTCTAGTAGTTCTGTGTCTTTATTCCCGTCTTGCCACTAGGTTCTTCATGGCCTTTTTTTTTTCCCTTAGATTCCGTATATATGAGTTAGCATACTGTATTTGTTTTTCTCTTTCTGACTTACTTCACTCTGTATGACAGACTCTAACTCTATCCACCTCATTACAAATACCTCCATTTCATTTCTTTTTATGGCTGAGTAATATTCCATTGTATATATGTGCCACATCTTCTTTATCCATTCATCTGTCGATGGACATTTAGATTGCTTCCATGTCCTGGCTATTGTAAATAGAGCTGCAATGAACATTTTGGTACATGACTCTTTTTGACCTATGGTTTTCTCAGGGTATATGCCCAGTAGTGGGATTGCTGGGTCGTATGGTAGTTCTATTTGTAGTTTTTTAAGGAACCTCCATACTGTTCTCCATAGTGGCTGTATCAATTTACATTCCCACCAACAGTGCAAGAGTGTTCCCTTTCCTCCACACCCTCTCCAGCATTTATTGTTTCTAGATTTTTTGATGATGGCCATTCTGACCGGTGTGAGATGATATCTCATTGTAGTTTTGATTTGCATTTCTCTAATGATTAATGATGTTGAGCATTCTTTCATGTGTCTGTAGGCCATCTGTATATCTTCTTTGGAGAAATGTCTATTTAGGTCTTCGGCCCATTTTTGGATTGGGTTGTTCGTTTTTTTGTTATTGAGCTGCATGAGCTGCTTGTAAATCTTGGAGATTAATCCTTTGTCAGTTGCTTCATTTGCAAATATTTTCTCCCATTCTGATGGTTGTCTTTTGGTCTTGTTTATGGTTTCCTTTGCTGTGCAAAAGCTTTTAAGTTTCATTAGGTCCCATTTGTTTATTTGTGTTCTTATTTCCATTTCTCTGGGAGCTGGGTCAAAAAGAATCTTGCTGTGATGTATGTCATAGAGTGTTCTGCCTATGTTTTCCTCTAAGAGTTTGATAGTGTCTGCCCTTACACTTAGGTCTTTAATCCATTTTGAGTTTATTTTTGTGCATGGTGTCAGGGAGTGTTCTAATTTCATACTTTTACATGTACCTGTCCAATTTTCCCAGCACCACTTATTGACGAGGCTGTCTTTTCTCCACTGTATATGCTTGCCTCCTTTATCAAAAATAAGGTGCCCATATGTGTGTGGGTTTATCTCTGGGCTTTCTATCCTGTTCCATTGATCTATATTTCTGTTTTTGTGCCAGTACCAAACTGTCTTGATTACTGAAGCTTTGTAATATAGTCTGAAGTCAGGGAGCCTGATTCCCCCAGCTCCATTTTTCGTTCTCAATATTGCTTTGGCTATTCGGGGTCTTTTGTGTTTCCATACAAATTGTGAAATTTTTTGTTCTAGTTCTGTGAAAAATGCCAGTGGTAGTTTGATAGGGATTGCATTGAATCTGTACATTGCTTTGGGTAGTAGAGTCATTTTCACAATGTTGATTCTTCCAATCCAGGAACATGGTATATCTCTCCATCTATTTGTATCATCTTTAATTTCTTTCATCAGTGTCTTGTAATTTTCTGCATACAGGTCTTTTGTCTCCTTAGGTAGGTTTATTCCTAGATATTTTATTCTTTTTGTTGCAATGGTAAATGGGAGTGTTTTCTTAATTTCACTTTCAGATTTTTCGTCATTAGTGTATAGAAATGCAAGAGATTTCTGTGCATTAATTTTGTATCCTGCTACTTTACCAAATTCATTGATTAGCTCTAGGAGTTTTCTGGTAGCATCTTTAGGATTCTCTATGTATAGTATCATGTCATCTGCAAAGAGTGACAACTTTACTTCTTCTTTTACTATTTGGATTCCTTTTATTTCTTTGTCTTCTCTGATTGCTGTGGCTAACACTTCCAAAACTATGTTGAATAATAGTGGTGAGAGTCGGCAACCTTGTCTTGTTCCTGATCTTAGTGGAAATGGTTTCAGTTTTTCACCATTGAAGACAATGTTGGCTGTGGGTTTGTCATATATGGCCTTTATTATGTTGAGGAAAGTTCCCTCTATGCCTACTTTCTGCAGGGCTTTTATCATAAATGGGTGTTGAATTTTGTCGAAAGCTTTCTCTGCATCTATTGAGATGATCATATGGTTTTTCTCCTTCAGTTTGTTAATATGATGTATCACATTGATTGATTTGCATATATTGAAGAATCCTTGCATTCCTGGGATAAACCCCACTTGATCATGGTGTATGATCCTTTTAATGTGCTGTTGGATTCTGTTTGCTAGTATTTTGTTGAGGATTTTTGCATCTATGTTCATCAGTGATATTGGCCTGTAGTTTTCTTTCTTTGTGACATCTTTGTCTGGTTTTGGTATCAGGGTGATGGTGGCCTCGTAGAATGAGTTTGGGAGTGTTCCTCCCTCTGCAATATTTTGAAAGAGTTTGAGAAGGATAGGTGTTAGCTCTTCTCTAAATGTTTGATAGAATTCACCTGTGAAGCCATCTGGTCCTGGGCTTTTGTTTGTTGGAAGGTTTTTAATCACAGTTTCAATTTCAGTGCTTGTGATTGGTCTGTTCATATTTTCTATTTCTTCCTGGTTCAGTCTCGGCAGTTTGTGCATTTCTAAGAATCTGTCCATTTCTTCCAGGTTGTCCATTTTATTGGCATAGAGTTGCTTGTAGTAATCTCTCATGATCTTTTGTATTTCTGCAGTGTCAGTGGTTACTTCTCCTTTTTCATTTCTAATTCTATTGATCTGAGTCTTCTCCCTTTTTCTCTTGATGAGTCTGGCTAATGGTTTATCAATTTTGTTTATCTTCTCAAAGAACCAGCTTTTAGTTTCATTGATTTTTGCTATTGTTTCCTTCATTTCTTTTTCATTTATTTCTGACCTGATCTTTATAATTTCTTTCCTTCTGCTGGCTTTGGGGTTTTTTGTTCTTCTTTCTCTAATTGCTTTAGGTGCAAGGTTAGGTTGTTTATTCGAGATGTTTCCTGTTTCTTGAGGTAGGCTTGTATTGCTATAAACTTCCCTCTTAGCACTGCTTTTGCTGCGTCCCATAGGTTTTGGGTCGTCGTATCTCCATTGTCATTTGTTTCTAGGTATTTTTTGATTTCCCCTTTGATTTCTTCAGTGATCACTTCGTTATTAAGTAATGTATTGTGTAGCCTCCATGTGTTTGTATTTTTTACAGATCTTTTCCTGTAATTGATATCTAGTCTCATAGCGTTGTGGTCGGAAAAGATACTTGATACGATTTCAATTTTCTTAAATTTGCCAAGGCTTGATTTGTGACCCAAGATATGATCTATCCTGGAGAATGTTCCATGAGCACTTGAGAAAAATATGTATTCTGTTGTTTTTGGGTGGAATGTCCTATAAATATCAATTAAGTCCATCTTGTTTAATGTATCCCTTAAAGCTTGTGTTTCCTTATTTATTTTCATTTTGGATTATCTGTCCATTGGTGAGAGTGGGGTGTTAAAGTCCCCTACTATGATTGTGTTGCTGTCGATTTCCCCTTTTATGGCTGTTAGTATTTGCCTTATGTATTGAGGTGCTCCTATGTTGGGTGCATAAATATTTACAATTGTTATACCTTCCTCTTGGATCGATCCCTTGATCATTATATAGTGTCCTTCTTTGTCTCTTGTAATAGTCTTTATTTTAAAGTCTATTTTGTCTGATATGAGAATTGCTACTCCAGCTTTCTTTTGATTTCCATTTGCATGGAATATCTTTTTCCATCCCCTCACTTTCAGTCTATATGTGTCTCTAGGTCTGAAGTGGGTCTCTTGTAGACAGCATATATATGGGTCTTGTTTTTGTATCCATTCAGCCAGCCTGTGTCTTTTGGTGGGAGCATTTAATCCATTTACATTCAAGGTAATTATCGATATGTATGTTCCTATTCCCATTTTCTTAAATGTTTTGGGTTTGTTATTGTAGGTGTTTTCCTTCTCTTGTGTTTCTTGCCTAGAGAAGTTCCTTTAGCATTTGTTGTAAAGCTGGTTTGGTGGTGCTGAACTCTCTCAGCTTTTGCTTGTCTGTAAAGGTTTTAATTTCTCCATCGAATCTGAATGAGATCCTTGCTGGGTAGTGTAATCTTGATTGTAGGTTTTTCTCCTTCATCACTTAAAGTACATCCTGCCACTCCCTTCTGGCTTGCAGAGTTTCTGCTGAAAGATCAGATGTTAACCTTATGGGGATTCCCTTGTGTGTTATTTGTTTTTTTTCCCTTGCTGCCTTTAATATGTTTTCCTTATATTTAATTTTTGACAGTTTGATTAATATGTGTCTTGGTGTGTTTCTCCTTGGGTTTATCCTGTATGGGACTCTCTGTGCTTCCAGGACTTGATTAACTGTTTCCTTTCCCATATTAGGGAAGTTTTCAACTATAATCTCTTCAAATATCTTCTCAGTCCCTTTCTTTTTCTCTTCTGCTTCTGGGACCCCTATAATTCGAATGTTGGTGCGTTTAATGTTGTCCCAGAGGTCTCTGAGACTGTCCTCAGTTCTTTTCATTCTTTTTTCTTTATCCTGCTCTGCAGTAGTTATTTCCACCATTTTATCTTCCAGGTCACTTATCCTTTCTTCTGCCTCAGTTATTCTGCTATTGATCCCATCTAGAGTATTTTTAATTTCATTTATTGTGGTTTTCATCATTGCTTGGTTCCTCTTTAGTTCTTCTACGTCCTTGTTAAATGTTTCTTGCATTTTGTCCATTCTATTTCCAAGATTTTGGATCATCTTTACTATCATTATTCTGAATTCTTTTTCAGGTAGACTACCCATTTCCTCTTCATTTGTTAAGTCTGGTATGTTCTGACCCTGCTCCTTCATCTGCTGTGTGTTTTTCTGTCGTCTCATTTTGCTTATCTTACTGTGTTTGGGGTCTCCTTTTCACAGGCTGCAGGTTCGTAGTTCCCATTGTTTTTGGTATCTGTCCCCAGTGGCTAAGGTTGGTTCAATGGGTTTTGTAGGCTTCCTGGTGGAGGGAACTAGTGCCTGAGCTCTGGTGGATGAGGTTGGATCTTGTCTTTCTGGTGGGCACGTCCACGTCTGGTGGTGTATTTTGGGGTGTCTGTGGCCTTATTATGATTTTAGGCAGCCTCTCTGCTAATGGATGGGGCTGTGTTCCTGTCTTGCTAGTTGTTTGGCATAGGGTGTCCAGCACTGTAGCTTGCTGGTCGTTGAGTGAAGCTGGGTCTTGATGTTGAGATGGAGATCTCTGAGAGATTTTTGCCGTTTGGTATTACGTGGAGCTGGGAGGTCTCTTGTGGACCAGTGTCCTGAAGTTGGCTCTCCCACTTCAGGGGCACGGCCCTGATGCCTGGCTGGAGCACCAAGAGCCTTTCGTCCACACGGCTCAGAGTAAAAGGGAGAGAAAATAGAAAGAAAGAAAGAAAGAAAGAGGCTATAATATAGTGAAGTAAAATAAAGTTATTGTAAAGCAAAGCTATACAGACAAAATCGCACCCAGAAGCATATACATATACACTCACAAATAAAAGGAAAAGGGGAAAAATTAATATATCCTGCTCCCAAAGTCCACCTCCTGAATTTGGGATGATTCGTTGTCTATTCAGGTATTCAACAGATGCAGGCACATCAAGTTGTTTGTGGAGTTTTAATCCGCTGCTTCTAAGGCTGCTGGGAGAGATTTCCCCTTATCTTCCCTGTTCGCACAGCTCCTGGGGTTCAGCTTTGGATTTGGACCCGCCTCTGCGTGTAGGTTGCCTGAGGGCGTCTATTTCCCGCCCAGACAGGACGGGGTTAAAGGAGCAGCTGCTTCGGGGGCTCTGGCTCACTCAGGCCGCGGGGAGGGAGGTGTACAGAGGAGGCGGGGTGAGCCTGCGGCGGCCGAGGCCGGCGTGACGTTGCACCAGCCTGAGGCGGGCAGTGCGTTCTCCCGGGGAACTTGTCCCCGGATCACGGGACCCTGGCAGTGGCGGGCTACACAGGCTCCCAGGAGGGGCGGTGTGGAGAGTGACCTGTGCTCACACACAGGCTTTTTGGAGGCGGCAGCAGCAGCCCCAGCGTCTCACGCCCGTCTCTGTGGTCCGTGCTGATCGCCGTGGCTCGCGCCTTTTTCTGGAGTTCGTTTAGGCGGCACTCTGCATCCCCTCTCCTTGCGCTCAGCGAAACAAAGAGGCAAGAAAAAGTCTCTTGCCTCTTCGGCAGCTGCAGACTTTTTCCCGGACTCCCTCTCGGCTACCTGTGGTGCACTAACCCCTTCAGGCTGTTTTCACGCCGCCAACCCCAGTCCTCTCCCTGCGATCCGACCGAAGCCCGAGCCTCAGCTCCCAGCCCCGCCTGCCGCGGCGGGTGAGCAGACAAGCCTCTCGGGCTGGAGAGTGCTGGTCGGCACCGCTCCTCCGTGCGGGAACCTCTCCGCTTTGCCCTCCGCACCCCTGTGGCTGCGCTCTCCTCCGTGGCTCCGAAGCTTCCCCCCTCTGCCACCCGCAGTCTCTGCCCACGAAGGGGCTTCCTAGTGCGTGGAAATCTTTCCTCCTTCACAGCTCCCTCCCACTGGTGCAGGTGCCGTCCCTATTCTTTTGTCTCTGTTATTTCTTTTTTCTTTTGCCCTACCCAAGTACGGGGGGAGTTTCTTGCCTTTTTGGAGGTCTGACGTTTTCTGCCAGCGTTCAGTGGGTGTTCTGTAGGAGCAGTTCCACGTGTAGATGTATTTCTACTGTATCTGTGGGAAGGAAGGTGATCTCCGCGTCTTACTCTTCCGCCATCTTCCCGAGGCTCCCCCAAAATTTTTTTTTAATTTTAAAAAATATGCATTCTAGCCAAATTAATGTACACATTCAACACAATCCCTACCAAAAGTCCAAAGACACTTTCCATAGAAACAGAGCAAACAATCTTAAGATGTGTGTGGAACCACAAAGGACCCAGAAGAGCCAAAGCCACCCTGAGGAAGGAGAATGGGCTGGAGGCATCTCGCTCCCTGACTTCACACTTCATTACGAAGCTACATTCCCCAAAAAGTGTGGAATTGGCACAAAAACAGGCGCACAGACCAAAGGAACAGAGCAGAGAGCCCAGGAACCAACCTACAGGTATGTGATCAGTTAATTCACAAGCAAGGAGCCAAGAACATACATCAGGGAAAGGACAGTCCCCTCAATGAACGGTGCTGGGAAAACCGGACGCCACTCGCCAAAGAACAACACTGCACTCTGTCTACACCACACACAAAAGCGGCCAAAAACCCAGTTTTCCACATCAAGCCCTTCCTCTCCTGGGTCCTCTGAAGACAGACACCCTCAGCAGTCAGCAACGCACAGGAACCTTCTCCCCACATTTCCTCACATTTTCCCTCAGTGGTGTCACCTCCCGGCAGGTCCTGAGGAGACCAGACTCCTCTCAGCATGAACTGGACCCCACAGTGTCCCAAAGCTGAAGCCTCAGGGGGTCCTGAGGAGACTCGGCTTCTGTTAGTGTGGACTCGACCCCAGCTTGTCCTGAAGCCCGGCTGTCAGCGTGGATGCAACCCGCGTGTCCCAGAAGCCAAAGCCCCAGGGGGTCCTGAGGAGACAGGGCTCCTCTAAGCATGAACATGAACAGCATGATCTGAACAGACATCCCGCCATAAAAAGATATACAGATTGTAAAAATCATACAGAAACAAGCTCAACATCATATACCATTAGGGAATTACAAATTAAAATCATGAGATATCACAGCATACCTATTTAGCACTGCTAAACTCCAAAAATATGAAAATACCAATTGTTAGAGGGTGAGGAACAAAAGGAGCTCTCCTTCATAGCTGGGGGGATGCATGTGCAGCCACTTTGTAAGACAATTTGGCAGTTTTTTCCAAAACTAAACAAGTCTCACATTGGGATCCAACAATCATGCTTCCAGTATTCAGGCAACTGCTTTGAAAATCTATGTCCAAATGCAAACAAGGATGCAATTATGCACAGCAGCACTTTCATAATGGCTAAAAACTTGAAGAAATCAGGATATCCTTCAAAAGATGAATGTATAAACAAATTGGGGTACATCCATGTCAAGGTGAGTAGAATATGCCACCCCAAAATATGTCTCTCTGGCATAAGGATTATTGGTCTGCTTTAAAAAAAAAAGGGGGGGCTTCCCTGGAGCCTCAGTGGTTAAGAGTCTGCCTGCCAATGCAGGGGACACGGGTTCGAGCCCTGGTTCGGGAAGATCCCACATGCCGCAGAGCAACTAAGCCCGTGCTCCACAACTACTGAGCCTGCGTTCTAGAGCCCACGAGCCACAACTATTGACCCCGTGTGCCACAACTACTGAAGCCTGCACACCTAGAGCCTTGCTCCGCGAGAAGAAAAGCCACAATGAGAAGCCCATGCACTGCAAAGAAAAGTAGCCCCTGCTCGCCACAACCAGAGAAAAGCCTGCATGCAGCAACGAAGACCCAATGCAGCCAAAAATAAAATAATATATCCAATAAAAGTATCTCAGAAAACTGAGATTGCTGTTTTATGAAAGACATTTACAATACAGAAGTCTCCATTTATAAGGGTATGTCCCTCTTTGCACCAAAAATGGAAGGATAATTAAATCTTAAGTAACTCTTTTCAATGGAGAAGTCCTGACTTAAATGTGCAAACAATCATACCCTTGTTTACTGTGCTTTGCATGATAACCTGCCATAAGTGGTCTGCCCCCCTTCCCCAGCATATTTCTTCTGTTTTTAGCTGAAGAGGTATTTAAGGGGATGGTTTTGGTCATTTCAGGGAGTGACTCAGTTTTCCTTGCTATCCCCCTGTATTCAGAAGGTATACATGTAATTAAACTTCTGCTCTTCTCCTGGTAATCTGTCTTTTATTTCAGGGGCAGAGGGGCCTCAACCAAGAACCTAGAAAAGTAGAGGGAAAATTGTTTTTCTGCCCATACACATGCAGTGGAATACTACTCAGCAGAAAGGAATGCACCATCAGCCTATGGAAAGACATGGATAAATCCTCAGTATATACTGCTACGTGAAAGCATCCAGGCTGAGGAGGCTGCACACAGTATGACCCCATTGGTGACACTCTGGGAAAGGCAAAGCTACACAGATGATAAGCAGATCATGAGGTGGGGGGTTTGAAGTATTCCATGTGACACTCTAGGATGGATACCTGCCACTATGCATTTGTCTAAACCCATAGATGTGTGTAGCCCAAGGGGCCAATCATAATCTATTCAAATTTAGTTATTTAGGATGTAGGAGTGTGGCAGGATGGAGTACATTATGTGACAGAGTCTAACTGTATTAGAAATATATGGAAACAACTCACCGTAGGGGATGGGATCAAAGGTGCTGACCTAAGTTACTTTTGGAAATGAATGGAATCTGTAGATTAAAGGCAAAATGGACCCTATATAAACAGTGGGCTTTATTTTACGAAGTTCTTTCCAGGGTGTAGTAGCTAACAACTCTGAAACCTCTGCACGTGTAACCTGGAAAGGAGCAATGCATACATAAACGGCAGATGGTGGGAGCCAGGCTCCTCACTGTGGGAGTGGGAAGTTACAGATAAGCAAGGGGAGAGCCTCTGCCCTCGTAATGCTGGATCTGGGCTTCCTGGGCGGATGTTGACTGGCCGGGGAAACACACAGATCTTCACGCTGGGAAGACCCTGCAGACACAGGAACTTCACGCCCCATCTTTCCACCCATACCTGCTGGAAACACTCAGCCCTCTATCATCAGTCAATTGCAGCGTTTAAGACAGTCTCGCCCCCAGGCAGATAAAGGAACATGAGGGTCTTGCTTACACCTAAGCTGTCCCAGAATCCAGGCCCTGGGGGTGGAGCCAGGTTGGGGGTGCCTGGGCCTCTGACCAGCAGGTGAGAGGAAGGAGGAAGACCAGTCCTGAGGACAGAGGTTCCCTCAAGTCTGTGAGCCCAGGAGCCCCAATGGGATTCATTCCCACTGAGGACATGGGCGGGGCCTGCAGTGGTTCTGTGTTCCCCCTGGGCCCCTTTGATGAAGCCATGGCAGCACTGGGCCCAGACATCTACTGGCAGTGTCTCAAACTCTGACACAGTGGTTTTACAAAGGAACAAGAGAATGGAGCTGAGCCCCTGACGGCCACTCCTTTCTGGCTCTGAGTTGCTTCCAACTGGACGGCAGTCACCTGCACATAGTCTGCTGTGACCTACCTGCCCCCTTTGGCCTTTCCTCTCCCTCCCTGCGATGATGCCCATGACATTTCCAGCCTCGACCCCTCTCGCAGGCCAGACTCCTCTGTCCAGTCACTGCACCCCCATCTCACCTTGGGGGCTAACAGGCCCCTCAGAGGACTGGGATCCTGCAGCTCCCCACACCCAGGAGCAGCCCCACCTTCCCAGGTTGCCGAGCCCAGGCACCGGGTGTAACCGAGCAGGACCCTACGGGGCCTTCCCAGTACAGACCCCTCCCCGACATCCTCTGCTGTAGCTCCTCTCTGAAGTACCTGGATAACAGTATCTGATGCACGCTTCCTGAGTTGTTTTACAGATGCTGAAACCACCACCAAACGGAAGAAATTAACTACCTGATGATCTTGAACAGGTAGCCCCGGAACTTCTGGTGCCTAAGAATTTATAATGTTAACCGCCTGTTACCTCACCATCAACCGGAGAATTGTGCACCAGCTGATCGCATACCCTGCGACCCCCCTCCTTCACTTGGCCTTTAAAATTCCTTTGCTGAAATCCTTCAGGGAGTTTGGGGTTTTAGAGCACAGGCCACCTGGCCTCCTTGTATTGGCACTCTTACAATTAAAGCTGCACTTCCCTTCACCACACCCGGTGTCAGTAGACTGGCTTTACTGCACTCGGGCAAGCGGCCCCAAGTTTTGTTCGGTAACACTGGGGTCTCCCAGGCTCCCACTCTCCTTGTGTCCCACTGACTGTCATCTGCTCCTCCAGAGTCTTGCTGCAGCAAAAATAGAAATGAAGTTTTCCCTCCCCTGAGAACAAGGAAAACAAAGGGAACGGTGAATAGGCTAGAGAAGAAACATAATCTGGCCTGAAAGAGTTAATCACTCCTTGTTTTACTTTGTCACTAATTTGTAGTAACTAGATGTGTACTTTACAAAGCTAATCTCACTCCCTGACACTATGTAATTTACATTCAGCACCCATCACCCCTAACTCTGTGTGAGTTACATCCCCTGCCTCTCACTCCCTAACCTTATTATGTCCAGCACTTACATTCTATACGCCCTTCATAACAAGTCACCCCCTATAGTATTTGCATTTCAGAAACAAGGTCACCAGTCGATAAACCAGAAGCAAACGGACGCAATTACCAGGCTGCCGGACCCCAATTACCAGGCAGCCTGATGCCAACTATGACTGTTTTGAAATAATGCAAAGGAAAGGAGGAATGCAAGACCTTCACTACTTCGATCCTCATCCTATACCCCGGACTGCGAGAGCCCCACGTATAAAATCTTCCCTGATTCTCAAGGAGGGGTGCCCAGTTCTTGAGGCGCTAGCCGGCTGTGTCTTCCCTGTTGTCTGGCAGAAGAATAAAGCCATCTCTCTCTTCCTCCAAAATCCCTGTCTCCGTATTTCTGTTTGGCCTCGGTGCACAGGGAAGCCGAGATTTCGACAGCAGTCTGTGGCCAGTTCCCACACTAATTCACCTCTACGCCCACAGTCCTGGTCCAAGCCCGATCTTGTGCCTGGTTCCTCCATCAGGCCCTGACAGAACTCCCTGCCCACACGGTGCACCTCACATCCCACCCCAACGTGGTCTTTCTGAAGCATAAACGAGACTGTGACTCTCCCCCACCTGTAATCCCCCAAAAGTTTCCCCACTTCCGCTAGGGTATCTGCTGGGAGAGACATCTGCCAAGGCCCTGAGAGTCCCCTGCATCCCCACTAGGCTGCTGCCTCCTGAGTTCCCTGACAATGAGCACCTCAGCCGGCCAGGCGACATGGCAGGAAACCCCAGAACTGCTCACCTCACGAGGGGACTGGCACGGCCACGGCCTGATCAGAGAGAGTAGAGAAGGACTCCCCAGCTGGGACACAGACTCTGCACGAGTGGCCTCTCCCTGAGCCACTACATCACCTCGTGTGACTTGAGGGAAGGAAGGACCGAGGCACACTTGGCTCCTAAGGAGGATAGGATAGGCTAGGCTCAGCCATGCCCCCCAAATTCACATGCTGAATCCCTAACCCCCAGGACCCCAGGATGTGGCTGTATTTGGAGATGGGATTTTTAAAGAGGCGATCAAGGTAAAAATGAGGTCACTAGGGTAGATCTTAATCCAATAGGATTGGTGTCCTACAAGAAGAGATTAGGACACAGATAGGCACAGGGGGAGACCACATGAGGACCTGGGGAGAAGATGGCTGTCTAAGTACCAAGTAGAGAGGCCTCAGGAGAAACCAGCCTGCATACACCTTGATCTCAGACAGCATCCAGGACTGGGAGATAGGTCTGTTATTCAAGCTGCACAGTCTGTGGTATTTGTTACAGAGGTCCTGAGCAGACTCACACACAGGGTGACTCAGGGCTCAGACTGGACAGAGCCCACTCTCCATCCCCCTGTACGGGAGTTACAGGATCCTCAGGAACTGAGGAGGGGGTCCCTGAGGAGAGGCACAAGATAGAAGGTGTTAGGCATTAACATGACTGCATTCATCTTAAACGTGCCTGAAGTCCATTCACACGAGATGGTTTTGTCCTGTACATCGGCACCTTCGGTCTGAACTGAGATCTTTGGCTTCACCACCTCCACTGAGAGCATTAGCTTCACCTACTGTGGACCATCTCCTATAGGATTTCCAGAACCACAAAGCATCAAAGCTTCACAGGACCCAGAGTCTGTGCGCTAGCATCCGGGCGACCCTCACAGCAGGGCCGCGCAGCTACCCATCAGGACCCATTTCCCTTTTTCCTGTTCACAGCTACCCTGCACCTCCCAGCCTTCCCACTCCTTACAGCTAGGGTGTAGTGTCTCGTGTTACCAAGGGGAAGGGGTGGAGGTGGTGAGGGCTTGGCCAGCCTGCATCCTAGGACGCATCCTAGGACAGAGGGCAGCCTGCATCCTAGGACGGAGGGCATGATGCCCACCTGGTCACCCCACCCTGCTGGTTGGAGCCCTCACCTGGAAGCAGGGAGGAGAAACAAGGGGGACAGAGCCTGGGACCTGACACCCACCTGCCCTGGACTGTCACAAGAAGGGGAAAGAGACAGCTTGAGCTTCAGCCCAGTTTTGGGAGACACTTTGTCCAGCAACAAACTTCTGCCTCAAAAGCCAAGGTGCTTTACAAACCCCTCCCCAGCTGTCACAGAAAGTCAGGCTTAATCTCATCACACTTTTCTCAAACCCCAGCTCACGCTGAGACCACCTCTCAGGTGATGGTGCTTCAGAGCAGCCCCTTTACAAGATCTCTGGAGTTCAGCTCTCCCAGCCCTGCCTTCAGTTTAAGGGAGAAGTTTCCTTGACAAACCTGCTCAGTTTCCTTGACAACCAAGCTTCGCAATCTCCCAAACTCTTCTCCTTCAAACATTCCTATTCTAGGCTTGATAAGCCTAAAGTGACTAGTGCTGTCATCATGTGCCAGAGAGTGACTCCTCCAAGCCCGTAGTCACTGGTTACATGATGCTATTGATGACAAAATCCCAAAAGAGCCAGCTTTGCAAGGTAACCACTTCTGGACTTGGCACTGGGTCCCTTTCCACGGACAGAGTCGAGTGGCTGTTTCCACGGGCCCCATGGTGGAAGAGCTCACCTAATGCAGCCAGGACTTCATCCCTTCCAGGTGATTCCAGGGTCCTCATTCTCCCCAGACCCCCACCCACATGGCTGCTGTCTATGCCAGTCTATACGGGACCTTGGTAATCTCCTAAAATGAGGGTTATTTTATACACAGGTAATGGGTTGAATGCCGGTCCCAAAAGATGTGTCCCCCAAGAACACGTGAACAGGACCATATCTGGGAAAAGGGTCTTTGTATATGTAGTTAAGGATCTCAAGGTGAGGTCATCTTGGGTTAGGGTGGCCCTCAATCCAACTGAGAGAGTCCTTATGAGAGACAAAAGAGGAGAGGCACAGACACAGAGGAGAAGCCACGTGAAGACAGAGGCAGAGATGGGAGGGATGCAGCCACGAGCCTGGGGACGCCTGGAGCCCCCAGAAGCTGGAAAAGGCAGGAAGAACCCTATCCTGGAGCCTTTGGAGAGACTTCCGTCCTGCAACACCCTGATCTCAGATGTCTGGTCTCCAGGACTGGGGGAGGATGAATTCCTGTTGTTTTAAACCACCCAGCTTGTGGTCATTTGTTACAGAAGCCACAGAACAGTCACACAGACCCTGCTCTGTAGGATCCTGGAAGTGCGGGTCTCATTAAAGGCCAACAAAGGCTGGATCGCAGAGCCCTGAGAGTCAGCATTGGGCCCCAGAAATCCTAAAGCAGTGGCTGGACACCAGAACGTTGAGGGGTCAGTTGGAAGCCCATCCCTAAGGGTGCCGGCTGCACACGGCCTCCCCAGGTTTTTACGCCTGTACATGCGTAAAATAAGTATTTCCATCCTGATTCAGGACCTCTGATATCACCGTTCACATTGCTAATTAAGAACCCACTAGTTACACTGATGAAAACCCTATCAGGACACTTGCTCCAGTGGTAAACAATTCTGAAGTTGGTCACAGCTGGGGAATCGTCTCCCATGCAGCCAGCAGCCCCCACACAAGGAGCGTCCTCATTGCAAAGCTGGGGGACCATGAAGAGGCGTTTCTGAGTAAATGTGAGCTGAGCCCCAGGCCAGCTGCTGCTGAACTTTTCCCACCCTTCCCAGGTAAAACACCTGAATGTGTGCAAGGACTTGAAAGCCTAGAGGAAGGGGCTTGGAATCACACCAGTGACAACACGCAGGCCGACTTGGTGCCTGCAGGCCAGCCAGGATGGTCCTGGCCCCAGGCACTCTTCTGGAAGCATTCCATTTCCCTGCCTGAGGTACCCCTTCTGTCCCGGCCCCCACTGCTTTTTTCCTTCCTCACCTCTGCCAGGGGAGAAATTCCAGCAGCAGGTATGGGTGACACATCCTCTTCTTTAGCAGGTGGCAGCCCGGCAACTCCTGCAGAAAGTCCAGGAGAGCCCCACTCACACTGGGCCACCCATAGAGCCGTGGGCCCTGCTCCCTCCCACCAGCCCAGCCCCGAGACTGCTGACGGGGCAGAGAATATGGCGTCAAGCACAGCTGCAGGGGCTTTTGCTGCCTGGAGGGGTGTTTATATTGACCTCAACCCAGGCACACCTGGGGAGGGCTGGCCGGCCGGGTCAGGCTGCCCAGGTCAGCCAATCCTCGCCCCTCAGGGGCTCAGAGTTGCAGAAAATGGGTCTTGCTGCACCAGCCAGATCCAAGGAACAGATGTAGGGTCCCGAGAGTCAGGATAGACAAGGGGTGGCAGCCCTGGCTTGTTTTCTAATCATTTTATCTGGTCCATGAGTGGGAGACAACTTCAAGAAGACCCTCTCCTAATGAGAGGAACCCAGGAGTCAGGGAGAGGAGGGGTGGTGGGTGGAGACAGAGGCCTGGTGCCCCGGCTGCAGTGGAAGCCCCTGGAAGACCAGGCAGAGGGAGGCTGCACAGAGTGAAGCCTAGGGTCACAGACCTGTTGGAGCTGCTGTTTGTTAGTTCAAGCTCTGCTCTGAGGTGCTCTGTGTCAGCTCTGAGTGACAGGTGAGCTGGGGGTGCTCTGCAATGAGGGCTATGTGCACGGTTCCTGTGTGCCCAGCCCTGCCGGGGTACCTATCCACGGGAGCTCCATATCCAGGGAGGGGCCTGCCCACGAGAGCCCCGAGGGCTGCTGGGTGCCTGCCCAGGTGAGCTCCATACCCTGGGAGGGGCCTGCCCACGAGAGCCCCGTGGGCTGCTGGGTACCTGCTCAGGTGAGCTCCATATCCTGGGAGGGGCCTGACTACGAGAGTCCCGTGGGCTGCTGGGTACCTGCTCAGGTGAGCTCCATATTCAGGGAGGGGCCTGACTACGAGAGCCCCGTGGGCTGCTGGGTACCTGCTCAGGTGAGCTCCATATCCTGGGAGGGGCCTGACTACCAGAGCCCCGTGGGCTGCTGGGTACCTGCCCAGATGAGCTCCATATCCTGGGAGGGGCCTGACTATGAGAGTCCCGTGGGCTGCTGGGTACCTGCTCAGGTGAGCTCCATATCCTGGGAGGGGCCTGACCACGAGAGCCCCGTGGGCTGCTGGGTACCTGCTCAGGTGAGCTCCATATCCTGGGAGCAGCTTGACCACGAGAGTCCCATGGGTTGCTGGGTACCTGCCCAGGTGAGCTCCATATCCTGGGAGGGGCCTGACTACAAGAACTCCGTGGGCTGCTGGCTACCTGCTCAGGTGAGCTCCATATCCTGGGCGGGGCCTGACCATGAAAGCCCCGTGGGCTGCTGGGTACCTGCTCAGGTGAGCTCCATATTCTGGGAGGGGCCTGACTACGAGACCCCGTGGGCTGCTAGGTACCTGCCCAGTTGAGCTCCATATCCTGGGAGGGGCCTGACCATGAAAGCCCCGTGGGCTGCTGGGTACCTGCTCAGGTGAGCTCCATATCCTGGGAGGTGCCTGACCACGAGAGCCCCGGGTGCTGGGAGGGGGGCGTGTGTATGAGCGTCCTCTCTGTGCAGCCAGCACAGAGTTGCTTAGCAACTTCCCTGTGGGCGGTGCTGGGATGAAATGAGAACCAGGAGATGCTGCAGGCCCCATGAACCTCTGTCCAGCCAGAGTGATGAGGTCAGTAGGTGGGTGCTGGCCACTGTGCTGCATGAGGGAGGCCCCACGGGTACCTCTTGTGTCTTCCGCCTGACACCATGGAGGTCTCCCCAGGACAGAGCAGACAGCCTGCCTGGGGCAGGTGGGAGCTCCTGGTGATGCTGCAGGGGACATGAGAGGGACGGACCAGGAAGGAGGGGGTGGGAGCCCAGGCAGAGCCATGAGGCTCGGGGCCGAGGGGGCTTTTCTGGGTCTGAGCTGGGAGCGGACGTGCAGGTGGTGAGTGTGATCCAGGAAAGCTGCCGTGGTGACGTGAGGCTGAACCTGCTTCAGAGTGACAAGCCTTCCGGGTGATCCCAGAACAGGATAGTGAGACAGATCCTGTTAGAAGAAGGTAAGTGAATCCCCCCAAGAGGAGGCTCTGTGAGCTGGTCCCGGGAGGGGGGCGAAGGGAACAGGTGTGGAAGCTGCGGGGAGTGGGCAGTCCCCCTGGGCAGGCGGCGGGTGCAGACCCCACTCCGTAGTCCCACAGCTTGCTTCCGGCTGGATTACTTGGCCTCTCGGAGCCTCAGCTTCCTGGTCTGCTCGTGGGGTGATGGTAGCGTGGACTGACTAGTAATTTGCTCAGAACAGGGTAGAAAGGGGTCTAGTGGAAATTCTACGGAACACCATCAGTATGGGAATCGCAGGTCCTGTTTCCCGCAGGTCTGTTTTCAGGATCAGGAGAGCAAATCCGAGCAGATTTGCAGCAGAGCCTGGGGATGGGCTCCGTTTGGTGGGTCCCCCGGTTTCCTGAATCTCGGAAGGAGCAGCTCCAGTGGGCAGTGGCAGTTTCATCCCACACCTGGAAACATCCAAACCTCAAGGACCAGCAGCCCCCAAGCCCTGTGTCTGGGCCCCCAGGAGGCAGACGGGAGAGGCCGGCCTCCTCCTCGGCCCTCTTCCTGCCCAGAACATTCGAGGTCCAGGCCGTCATTAGGGAGAAGCAGGGATGGGGGTGTCCCATGTGGGAAGAGAACACAGAGCAGCTCGTGTACGTGGACGTCCACACCAGGAATGTGGGTCGGTGGGACGCGGGCACCGGGAGGGGCAGACGGTGGGCTGAGGGAGCAGGGCGGGGCCGGGGGTCCCGAGGAGGGGGTGCGACAAGCTTTGCCTGTGCCGGGCCTCAGACTCCACGGGGCTTCCCTCCCCTGGTCACTGGGGAGGAGAAGCCGAGCAGCGTTGGTGGGGTGACCACTCGCGTCCCCAGGCCCTGCCAGCATCAGACCTTCAGGCTCGGGGTCGGGGAGCCTGAGGAGCGCAGGTCCAGCCGTGCCCGCCAGGGAGGCCTGGAGGGGTCGGGTGGGAAGCACTGGTTTGGTCATCCCCTGTGTGGAAGCTTCCGAGCCAGTGTCCAGTGGGAGCTCTCACCTCACACGTGGGTTTCACGTCCACAGCTCAGATCACCTTCTAGCCGCTTGGTTTGTTTTCTATACACAAAGTCCTAATATCTCCCATGTACCCTGCCCGTGAAAAGGCACGTCTGATCTGGCCCCAGGTGCAGCCTCTGGTCCCTCCTGACTGGACGCCCAGCAGCCAGTGTCACCGCATCATGACTGTCAGGGGGTGTCAGGCGTGGGGGGACGAGAGCACACGGTCGAGGCCCACGAGGGGCCGTGCCGTCCATGGAGCAGGTGCTGTGGCTCTAGGTGTTCCCTCCCCCCACCCCTGGGCAGAGACCACCGTCCCCTTACAGACTGTTACCAAGTGAAGTCACATGGACCCTGCTCGGGCCCTAGCCTGGCGAGGCGCTCTGCCTCAGTGGGGAAGGTTTCATTTCTCCATGTGGGTTCAAGTAGGCAAATAACAAAACCAAAGCTGAGACCAACACAGCTCAGGCTCTGTTCAGTGGTCAAAGAATGGAGAAGCGGGAACTAAGTTCGCAGATCGACTTCTCGGCCTCCTGGAGAGAGTGGTTTAATTTGAAAGAGTAAAGACAAAGGGAGGAGGAGTGCGGCTACTGATGGGGATGAAGAGGCCTTCCGGGGAAGGGGCAGGGCTTTTCCCAAGCGAGTGGGGTACCACCTCCTTTTACCCGTCTTTGGTCCTTCATGTCCAGTCATGGCCACCAATAGGTGTGTCACTTAATATGCTGATATAGTCAATTCAACCTGTGAGAAGACTCAGGGTCTGTTGGAGGTCACATTCGTTGCCATCTTGGTCCCAGCTGGTTCCATCTGTTTGTTTGTTTGTAGTTTCCTTTCTTATCTCTGGACCCCTTAACTTAAATACTTAGGTGAACTCCTGCTGAAGTTGGGGGGTGGAGGACAGCCCTGTGAAAAGTGGGTCCACGGGTTCTGAGCAGGGCCTGGAGCAGCTCTGACAACAAGAGGAGGAGGCTGAGATGGGCGGTCATTCTGACGCCCGCACTGGAGCCTGTGGTCGGCATGCGGAGGTGGTCAGCTGGGGCACGTGTCAGGGAATGTTCTCGGTGTTTACACAGAAGATGTGAACGTGGGCCCAGATGCAGAGCTGCCTGCAGACGCTGCTACAGAACCCCCTGATTCTTTCCTGAGAAAACTGGTGGGGGGCCATTCAGGCAACAGGGCAAACTGCTTGCTCTGGACGTTCTTGTGGGGAAGTGGGGACATAGCAACAGGGGCTCAGCCTGCATAACCCCAGAAGCCCTCCCAGGACAGCCCCAGAACCGCTTCTGGAATGGCAAGGAGAAGTGGCTCTTCCACCTACTAGACGTGGAGGAAAGGGCTGGGGTCTGCAGGGCCGCCCTCACCTTCAGGGACTGGCTGGGAGGCTCACAGGACCCAGCACATGCTTGTGGCTTGTGTGCTCACAGCTGAGATGGGTCACAGCATGCAGTAGGGATGCACGGGAGGGAGGGCCCCTGCTGCGGTCACCTCATGACCCGTCATACCCCCTCCTTCCCTCGAGGGTCTCTAGGGTGTCTCCTCCCCCAGCGACGAAGGGCAGAGCCATGACAGTTACCCGCACCCCCGACCCCCAGGGAAGCTCATTAGAGGCTTGGCACCCGGCTGGGGGCTGGTCACGTGGTGTTGTCTGCCCTCACCCTCCAAAATGCCAGTGCCCAGAAGGGGAGCCGGGGTTCCCATGAGCCACATGGTTTGTGCAAACAGCACAGGCGCAGAGGGCTGCCCCTAACGGGAGGCGGGAGGGTTTAGATCAGGGAAGGGAGCTGCTCACCAGCTGCATTAGCTTCCCAGGGCAGCTGTGACAAACGACCATAAACAGAGGCCCAGAGCAACAGAAACCTGTCCTCTCTCAGTCCTGGAGACCAGACGTCTGAGGTCAAGGTGTCCCAGGGCCGCGCTCCCTCCGGAGGCTCCAGGGGAGGGTCCTGCCTGCCTCTTCCAGCTCCTGGGGTCTCCAGGCGTCCCTGGGCTTGTGGCCGCATCCCTCCCATCTCTACCTCTGTCTTCACATGGTGTCTCCTGTGTGTCTGTGTCTCTCCTCTGGTCTCTTAGAAGGACACTGTCACTGATTTAGGGCCATCCTGATCCAGGATGACCTCATCTCCAGATCCATAACTAATTATACCTGCAAAGACCCTACTTCCAAATAAGGTTCCATTCTCAGATTCTGGGGGGCATGACGTGGACATAACTTTTGGGGGGACCCCCCCATTCAACCCACTATAGCACCCAGTTCCCAGATGCCAGACGACCTTCCTCAGGACAGCATCAGGCTGGTGATGTTCTGTCTTTCTGCACAGAGTTGTCTCTTGTTTCTTGTGGTAACAGTGAGGTTGGGTGGGGGGCGCTGCGGCTGACCTCCCGGTCATTCCAGGGACCACGCTGACGTGTCCTTCCCGGGAGGGTGTGAGCACGGCCAGGGCTCCCTGTGAACACTCCACACTGACCGCTCGGTGGTCAGACACCTGCATGGGCTGGACCGGTCCCCGGACCTCTGCACCTTCTACCACATCCACAGCCTGGTGGACTCTGTGCGGGCCTATGACCAGGAGGTGGGGACCGGCAGGATGGGTGGGAGCCCTCCTGCCTGCCACGTGGCCTCCAGCCCACCACAGACCCTCCGGTCCTGCCATGGACACCCCCATCGCATTAACCCCCAAGAGGGCTTCTGGGAGGGGTGAGAATTTGACCATGAAGAAGACAGGGCAGGCCCTAACTGCAGCAGGTGAAGGCAAGTACTGGGGTTGCTTGGCTCTTTGTCCCCCAAAGACCCCGAATGTGGGCTCTGACTTGATGGGTCCACCTCCACCTCAGCTCACCTGGGGGGTCGCTGCAGGGAGAGCGTGTCCTTGGGTGATTTTCCAACTCTCTCCACCCCAGCTTCACCCTCTGGGCCCCCCTGGTCTCATTAAAAGTCTTTAAATAGTGTCTCTCGTCCATCAGGCCTACATGGGAGATTTTAATATTGTGTGGGAGTCCAGCGACCAGCGCCCATGTGTCCTGTGTGTCTCGGGAGGGGAAGGAGCCTCGCTCTCACATTCCTGCCCCAGTGCACCTGGGGTCGGGGGCAGCAGACCCAGGCTTTGTTCCGGCAGAAGCTCCCTTTCTGTGAACAAGGCTTCCCCCACTCCCGTTATCCTCCCTGGAGGCTCAGGAGGCCACAGCATCGGGGCACCTCCAGCACCAGGACCCCACCCTAGGGAATTTCTCAAGAGCAGAGACCAGGCCTGGAGGCGGAGGGGAGGAGGGAGCCGGCCTCTTCAGGATCCCCGAGGCTAGGATGCCTCCTACGCAGGAGGGCCTTGGACTCAGTTAAACTTCCACCCGAGGTCTCCTACCTTCCCCTGGTAGAGGGGCCCTTCAGATTCCAGGGCCCCAAGATCCTCCCCACCGACTTCTGACCCCACCTGCAGAGTCGGGGACCCAGAGACCCCCTCCCCGGCTTCTTTTTTCTTGGAGGCTCCCAGAATTCCCTGAAGCTGTTATACTCAGGGTTTATTATGGTGAAGGATGCAAGTTAAAATCAGTGAGGACACAGGCGACAAGCAGGGTCCAGCCTCCTCGGCTGTGGCAGCCCAGGGAAGCCCACCTGAGTCCTGAAGTGCAGGGTTTATTGGGGTCTGTCACATCAATGTGGGGGCCACCATGTGCCTGACCTTGGTCTCCAGCCCCCTGGGGCGACTCAGGAAGCCCCACCGTGTATCACGCCGTCAGCACAGACCAGCCTGGAGCGAGGCCCACGGAGCACGGACACTCCCGTCAGACTCAAGGTGACCTCTGGAGCCAGGAGCAGAGGCCCGGCCTCTCTGTGGGCAGGTGAACCCACAGCGCCCAGGCCCTGGTGCAGTGCCCGTTCCGTGTGGTCAGCATGGGTGCACGCGGGTCAGCCAGTGTCTGTGTGTCCCAGCCTGTGACCGCTGACCACACTGTCCTGCTCTGCTCCCAAGAGCGAGGCCAATGGAGGGACAATGCGGGTGGGAACAAAGCCAGGTCATGGTCCGGCTAGGTGAGAAAGGGTCCAAGGAGTGAGAACCCGGCTGCCCTTGCCTGGTGAGCCGAGAGCTGACGTCCGCCCTGTGGTCAGTCCACCTCCCCACATCCCGAGGTAGAGCTGCCTTTCCTGCACCCTGGGGCAGGGTCATGCCTGTGTATACAGCAGGACGCACAGCAGTGCACGCAGCAGGCCTGATGTCTGCCCTTGGCATGTAGTCGGGGGCTTGGTGAGGGTGCAACATCCAGACAGGACATGGGCCGACCCCGCGGAGATGTAGGGGTGAAGCGCTGGGAGCCTCTAGAGGGGATCCTCACCTGCCTGCACAGGTGGACTGAGGCCACAGACCAAGGGTGGGCAGCCGGGGAGCCCAGGAAGGGTCCTGGGTCATCCCCGAGGCTGGACGAGGGGTGTGGAGCGCGGGATGATGGCGGTGGGGAGGAGGGGCTGATCGCCGGACAGTGTGGAGAGGGACCATCCGAGGCAGCCGGGAAGGTGAAGACTGTGCCCGATGGCAGGAGGGAGAGACCAGCAGGCGGCGCTGTAGGCGCGGGATCAGGGCTGCTTCCTGCAGGGCGGCGCCTAGCCCCGCACCGCTGGAGGCCACCTGGTGTCTGGCCAGACCCCAGCCGGGAAGAAAGCCCCGTCTACACTGCTGAAAACACCAGTGCGGGACATTCGCCCTCTTCTTCACCTGGCGGGGAAATAGGCAAATTGAAGTGGAGAGTGATGGGATGGAGGTGGGAAATGTGG
Source organism: Balaenoptera physalus (assembly GCF_965194825.1). Classification (NCBI taxonomy): domain Eukaryota; kingdom Metazoa; phylum Chordata; class Mammalia; order Artiodactyla; family Balaenopteridae; genus Balaenoptera; species Balaenoptera physalus. The sequence goes on along the minus strand of NC_138899.1, from coordinate 81,868,632 downwards.
GTGTTTGGGGCCTGGAGAGGAGGATTCCTGAGGGGTGAGGCCGCAGGGAGCAGGAGAGGGACAGGGGGAGGGTCAGGGGGACGGGCAGTGAGTGTCCGGCGCTGGAGCACGTGCATCCTCGCTCGGGCCAGACCCCCTCCCCCTAAGGCTGCATCTATTAACACAGGGGACCCTGGAGGGGGTTTTCTGTCCGGCTGGTTCACTGAAGCTGGGTGCTTGGGGCACATGGGCCAGTCTGGTGGCCCCGGAGAAGACACCATTCACTCTCAGGGAATGAGGGGGACACTCAGTCCCTGGTCTGTGGATGGTGTAGTCCTCTGGGTGTCTTGTCTCTTCTTGGGGGTCACTGGGGCTTTCTCCTCACTCCGTGGGGTACAGCAGGGGAGGGATGGACACATCCTGGGCTCACTGCGCCTGGGCTCCTGGGGAGGATCTCTCCGGCCCACATGTTCACAGGCCTCAGTCACCCCTGCTCAACAGCCCCCTCCAGAGACTCAGCACAAGGACCTGCCCTGTGAAACGGGGTGCCTGGGTCGGGGGGCTGGTGGGTCCCTTCTCAGATGGCCACACTCAGGTCTAGGGATGGGTGCGGTGGCCTGTGGCCACTCGCCGAGGTCACCAGGCCGCTGCGGCTCCTTTCTGGGGCCTGAGATGCCCCATGGGTGGCTGGGGGAGGGGGGGAGGTCGCCATGACAGGGACGTGTGGGTCGGGAGTCCTGGGCCCTGGGTCCCTCCCCGAGGAGGAGTGGGCGTCATGCCCAGAGGGGAGGCGGCCGGTGATGGTCCTGGGTGTCAGCAAGCACCGCGCCGCCCCCCGCAGGCTGGGTGTGGGATTCCTGCGGCCCCGGGGACAGGACACCAGACGGGGGCGGGGTTGGGACAGGGGATGCTTCCTCTCAGGCCTGGAGCCTGAGGTCAAGGTGCTGGGGGCCCGCTGCTCCGCGGGTTCTGGGGGTCAGTCGGTCCCAGGCCACTCCCAGCCCCGTCTCTGTCTCTGCTGTGACATCGCCTTCTCCCCCGTGTGTCTGGGTCCAAATGTCCCCCATGAGGACCCCCCGCACACAGGTCAACCTGGGCAGCTCTGCAGTGGCCCATCTGCACACAAAGTCCCAATCTGAGGTCCCGGGGAGTCCGTCTTCTGGGGGAAGATGTGAGCAGCGGGGGGGCCTCCAAGGCCGGAATCCAGGAGTCTCACGGAGGAAGCGGTGTCCTGACTCAGGGAGGACAGACGGACAGGCAGAGGCGGGAGGGAGGCCGAGGGGGCGGTCACCCCTGTCCTCTGGGGGATGAGGAGTTCTAGAGGGCCGGGCTGGAGCTGGCGGGGGGCCGCGGCAGTCAGAGGCGGGCGGCCTGGCCTGCGACGGGTGGGGTCACTTAGGGCAACCATAACCCAGTCCCAGCCCTAATGCTGACCCTTCAAACCACCAACACCAAGCCACATCTAATCAAGTCACACAAATACATCATGAAAAAGAAAAGTACAGCAGTATACCTTATAAATATGAACGCAAGAATACTCCACAAAACTAGAGCAACATGAAACCAACAGAACATTAAATGGATGATGCCATAAGCAAGTATCTCTACACCAGAAATGTCAGGTTGTTCAACATTAAAACTAAGCAATGTATTGAACAACTATAAAGATGTGAAGTAAAAACACATGATCATATCAATTACTGCAGAAAAAGCTATAATCAAAATCCAGTGCTATTTCATGATACAAACACTCAAGAAAGTAGGAATAAAAGGAAGTTTGTTCAATATGAAAAAGAGTAGTATACAAAGCCACAGCAAACATCATGCTCAATGTTAAAAACTGAAAGATTTACTCCTGAAATCAGGAACAAGGCCAGGAAGCTGGCCTCCACCACTGATAATAGTGTACTGCAAGTTCTACCCAGAGTTTTGAGGAAAGAAATAAAAGGCATCCATATGTGAATGGAAAAATTAAAACTGTGTCTATTCACAGAACACAGATCACACCATCTTCTATATAAAACTTCCTATAACAACAAAAAATTATTTGACTAGTCAATAATTCAGCAAAGTTACAGGAAAAAAAATATCAATTCACAAAAATCTATCTTATACATATATACTGGCAATAAATAATCTGAAAAAGAACTTATGAAAACAATTCCATTTTAAATAATGTCAACATTAATATTTAGGAATATATTTAATCAAGATACAAGACTTGCTTTTCTGTATGTAAAGTTGTGTGTACGTTTGAAATTACTGGAAAGTCAATGACTTTTCAAAACACCATTTCAAAACCATGCCAGAAAGGCAGAGGAAACATCAAACTTCCATAGAGGCCAAGCCTTACCCAGATCCAGTTCACCCCAAGTCCACACGTCATTTAGAGGCACTGTGGAAAGACTTATTAGGACTTCCCAATATAAAGGACTTCCCTTTCTTCCCTGTTGGGGATGACTTGGATGTGGTAGAAACAGTGGGATTTTGGAAGTTCAATTTTCCACATCATTCCACCAAAAAAAACCTGTTAGAAATAATAAATGAATTCAGGAAAGATACAAAATCAATACACACAAATCAACTGCATTTCTAAACGCTAATAATGAACCGTCAGAAAGAGAAAAAAAAAACCTATTTACAATTGCGTCAAAAAGAACAAAATACCACAGAATAAATTTAACCAAGGATGTGAAAGACCTGAAAACTTTAAGACATTGATGAAGAAACTGAAGAAGACACAAATCGATGGAAAGACACCCCGTGCTCATGGAACGCAAGAATTACTGTTGCTAAAATGTCCGTTCTACCCAAAGCGGTGCACACAGTGAAGCAGGCCCTCCTGAAACTCCAACGGTGTTTTTCACAGAAATGGAGCAAATCCTCCTAAGGTGTGTGTGGAACCACAAAGGACCCCAAATGGCCAAGGCGACCCTGAAAAAGGAGAACGGGCCGGAGGCACCTCCCTCCCTGACTTCACACTACATGGCGAAGCTACAGCCACCAAAACAGTGCGGAACTGGCTCAAAACAGGCGCACAGACCAGAGGGACGGGACGGAGAGCCCAGAATCCACCCCGCACGGGCGGGGTCCGTTAATTCACGACAAGGGGGCCAAGGACACACTGAGGGGAAGGGCAGCCCCACGGTAAACGGTGCTGGGAAGACTGCACACCCCATAACCCACGCGGCTCCACCGCGCACCAGCCTGACCAAAAACCCAGCTTTGCACACCAAGCCCTTCTGGGTCGCACGAAGACGGGCCCCCTCAGCCGTCAGTCGCCCCCAGGAAGCTTCTCCCCACTTTTCCCCAATTTTCCTCACCTTTTCCTCCCCGCGTCGCCTGCGTCCTCAGGAAACCCAGCTCCCGTCAGCGTGGACGCAGCCTCACGTTGTCCTGAGCCGAAACCCCAGCGAGTCCTGAGGAGACCGAGCTCCTGTCGGCAGAGAAGCTGAGCCCAGCGCCCCAGCCGCAGCCTCGGCGGTGCCTGAGGAGACACAACTCCCCTCAGCTGCGCTCAGAGCCGAGTCCGCGGGGAACGCGCGTGCGCTGTGGGTCAGAGAGGCGGGCTCACCGCCACCCTGTGGTCAGTGCGGGAAGTGCAGGCCGTGCCTCCCTCACGGGTCGCTGGAGACAGCGCCCCCTGCTGGCAGAACTGCTGAACCCATTAAATTGTGGAAATTCACACTGAAATGAAGGCAATATCCCGAAACTTCTCCAAAGTAGTTAAAGAACAATGAATTGGAAACCGTATGGAATGAAATGAATGTAGACACAAGCTTTACAACTTACACCAAATTCACTCAAAATTACTCAGAGACAAGTTTTAAATGCAAAACTATTCAAAATTATAGGAGAAAACATAAAAGAAAATTGATATGAGTTTGGGTTTGGTTATCTAGACCAGAAGCTTTGTAGTTTTAACACACAACACAAAAAAGCAATCCAGAAAGAAAAACAAAGGATTCCATGGACTTTATAAAATTAAAGATTTCTACTGTGTGAAAAACCTCATTCAGAAAATCGAAAGACAACACAAACTGGGGGGGGGGGGGGACTGCAAACATATCTAATAAAGAATTTGTCTCAAAATATACAAAGAACTCTAACACAAACAACCCCATTAAAAATAGGGAAAGCTCTAAATGGACACCTGGTCAAAGAAGGTACACAGTACACAAAACTGTGCCCAGGACTGAGGGGCAGAGAAACAATGGCCCAGCCCAACTCCCTGAGTCATTTGTAACCCTGGACAAGTCCTGTCCTTCCTGGAGACCTCAGAGAGATGGAGCGGGAGGAAGGGGAAGAAGACCAGTTATGCTTAAACCTAGCTCTAACCCTGACCACTCTCACCACTTTCATTCAACATGGTCTACGAAGTCCTAGCCATAGTAATTAGATGAGAAAAAGAAATAGAAGGAATCCGACAGCAGAGAAAAAAGTAAAACTGTCACCGTTTGTAGATGACATGATGTTTTATATGGAAAATCCTTAAGATGACCCCCCCCAAAACAAATAGAACTCATTGGAAAAGTCAGTTAAGTTGCAGGATACAAAATTAATCTATGGCATCTCTATACACTTGCAACAAACTACTGAATGAGAAATTAAGAAAACAACCTCATTGACAATGACATTAACAAAAATAAATACCTAAGAATACATCTAACCCAGGAGGTAAAAGACCTGTACTCAGAAAACTGGATGACATTGATGAAAGAAATTAGAGACAACACAAATGGACAAATATAACGTGTTCACGAATTGGAAGAATTCGTATTGTTAAAATGATTCCACACACCAGAGCAATCTAGAGATTTGATGCCATTCCTATCAAAATACCGATGGAATTTTATGGAGAACTAGAACAAAGATTTCTAAAATGTGTAAAGAAACACAAAAGAACCTGAATAGTCAATACAGTCTTAAGAAAGAAGCACAAACTTGGACAAATCATGCTCCCTGATTTCAAACTATAGTACAAACCTAGAATATTCAAGACAATGTGGTACTGGAACAAAAGAAATACACGTAGATCTATGGAACAGAATTGAGAGCCCAGAAATAAACACATGCTTATATGGTCAATTCATCTATGACAATGGGGAGAAGATAGCCTCTTCAATGAATGGTGTTGGGAAAACTGGACAGTTACATGCACAAGACTCAAACTGGAATCTTTTCTCATACCATCTATAAAAACAACCTCAAAATGAATCGAATGCTTCAATGTAAGATCTGAAGCCATCAAACTCCTAGAAGAAAACATAGGCAGTATGATCTTTGACATCAGTCTTGGAAATATTTTCTGGATCTGTCTTCTCAAGCAAGGGAAACAAAAGCAAAATAAACCAATGGGATTCCATCCAACTGAAAAGCTTTTCAATGGCAAGGGAAACCATCCACAAAATGAAAAGGCAGCCTACTGAACATGAGAAAATATTTGCACATAAAATATGTAAAAAAAAGAGTTCATATCCAAAATAGACCAGAACTCATGCAACTCAAACTCAAAAAGAAAAAAAAGACCCAGTTAAAAAATTGGCAGAAGATCAAATATGTTTCTGAAGAATGTATACAGATGGCCAACAGACACATGAAAAGATGGTCAACATCACTCATCATCAGGGAAATGCACATCCAAACCACAATGAGATTATCACCTCACACCTGAAAGAATGGCTATCGTCTAAAAGACAACAAATAACAAGTATTGCCAAGGATGTGGAGAAAATGGAACTCTCATGAACTTTTTGGGGGAATGTTCATTAGTACAGCCACTATGGAAAACAATGCAGAGGTTCCTCAAGAAATTAAAAATAGACCTACCATATAATGCAGGAATTATGCTTGGGGGTATCTTTCTGAAGGAAACAAAAACACAAATTAAAAAGATATACTCACCCTTATTTTTAAAATTATTATGTGGATGTAATTAAACTACTAGAAATAATAAGGGAAACATTTCAGTATAGAAGAAAAATAAGATGTGTGTTTCTAGTAAAAGAAGTTATGAAGAAAGGAAATGGATTTTATTAAGGGAAAATGAAGTGATATTGTCCTGAAGCATCTCAAAGAGAGATACTTAATGATGCGTATTTGGTATATATGGTATATTATATTACACAGGAAGCATTGTCAAATAAAAGGTAACATTAAAAAAAAAAAAAGATATACTCACCCTTATGTTCATGGCAGCTTTACTGACAATAGCCAAGATATGGAAGCCAACAAAGTGTCCACAAAGAGACAGATGGATAAAGGTTATATATACATATATATATATACATTTCTTTAAATATATATATATATGTATTTTTATATATTTACACACACACACTGGAATATGACTCAGCCATAAAAAAGAATGAAATCTTGCGACTACATGAATGGACCTAGAGGGCATTATGCTAAGTGAGATACAGCAGACAGAGAAAGAGAATTACTTTATGATGTCACTTATATGTAGAATCTACAAAACAAAGCAAGTGAACAAACACAACAAAACAGAAATGGACTCATAGATCCCAAGAACATGCTGGTGGTTACCAGATGGGAGAGGGTTGGGGGGATGAGTGCAATAGGTGAGAAAGACTGAGAGGTACTGAATTCCAGTTATAACACAAATGTCGTGGAGATGTAATGTACAGAATAGGGAATAGAGTCCACAATATTGGAATAATATTGTATGGTGAAGAAGAGTAACTAGACTTATCTTGGTGATCATTTTGTAATGTATAAAAATATCAAATCATTATGTTGCAAACCAGAAAACGAATATAATATTGCCCATCAATTATGCATCAATTTTTAAAAAAAGAAGAAGAAAAACTACGAACTGAAAAAAAGAAAAGCGTGTAGTGAGATAAAAAGTGGATGTCAGATGAAACTTTGAAATGGTACCGGTTGAAAGGACAATGTCTGCTCAAGTAGCCCGGACAAATTGAGGACTCAAAGAGGAGCAGCCAAGGAGTACCACTGGAATGCTTGTTTGTTTTGCTGTCTAAAGAGCCTTTATTGGGACTTCCCTGGTGGTCCAGTGGTTAAGACTCCGCGCTTCCACTGCAGGTGGCAAGGGTTCGATCCCTGGTTAGGGAACTAAGATCCCACATGCCGTGCGGCACGGCCAGAAAAAGAAATAGGGTTTATTATTTTTTTAAGGAAGTTCTGAGTTCACAGCAATTTCGGGCAGAGTACAGAGAGGTGCCATATGCCCCCTGCTCTGCTGTTGCTACTCCCATCATCCCACCCTCCCCCCATCACCCCCACACATTGGTGCTCAAAGCCTCCCACTCCCCAGCTATCCTATCAACGTTCTCTGTGTTGGTTACTATGGATGAATCTACATGGACACATCATGATCACCAGAGTCCAGCACCTACCTTAGGGTTCACTCCTGGTGTTGTACATTCTATGGGTTCTGACAAATGTATCTCACCATGAATGTATCGTATCACACCGAATAGTTTCACTGCCTTAAAAATCCTCTGTGTTCCATCTATTTATCACGCACCGCCCCTCAACCCCACCACAAACCTCTGGAAACCCACCCTTTCTGTGGTTTGCCTTTTCCCAAATGTCATATGTAGTTGGTACCCTAAGCTATGCCACCTTTCCAGATTGGCTTCTTTCGGTGAGGAATATGCGCTTAAGGTGTCCCTCCCATCTCCCCTGGCTCCTTCTCTCTCTCATTTCTTTTCAGTGCCAAAGAACATTCTGTTGCATGGATGGGGCCCAGTCTATGTGTCCATTCACCTCCTGAAGGACATCTTGGTTGCTTCCGAGTTCTGGCAGTTATAAATAAAGCTGCCATAAGTATCCTGGACAGATTTCTGTGTAGATGTACGCATTCAACTCATTTGGGTCCATCAATACCAAGGAGTTCAAGGGCCGTATCATATGGTAAGGATGTGTTTCATTTGGAAAGACACAGCCCATGTTCACAGAGTTTCTGAAGATGGTCTCTGAGAGCATGTCAGCATGCTGAGGAATCAAGCCAAGGAAGGAGGTAGAATTCAAAGATGCCGGCAAGGAAGATGTGGCCGAGACAGAACCTGACCTCCACCCTCTTAGAGCTTACAGCTGGTCCTGAGAATTAAACAGACATGAGACAGATTCACAGGAGAGAGGCATACACATTTATTTCCCATGAGTTTTACGTGACCCAGGGCACCCTCCTAAGGAAATAAGAAAGACCCAGAGAAGTGGCAAAACCTGAATGTTTTTCTGTTGGGTTGAACAAAGAGAGGTGATTGCAGAAAAGGAACTACATTATGTGGGGAGGCTAAGGAGGATGAGAATTATGTTGAACAATGTCTGTTTGTACAGAATTCTCTCATTCTCGACTTTCTGCTCTTGAGGATAACACTGTCACTCTCCTTCCAGCAGAGGGAGGACCTCTTTCCTGGGGGTGGGGGGGGGGATGGATATGTTACCTCCTGCTTCCAGGAAGAAAGAGGACAGAGATCTCCACATCCTTCTTGCATGTGTTGTAGTGGGGGTTTGTTTGTTTTGGTTTTGCTGCTGTTTTTTCAAGTGTCTGTAGCTCAAGACAATAATCTGGTTTCCTTTACATCTAAGTCCTTTACCTGGGGTCTGGCTTCTGACAGGAGGAGGGACACATTTTTCTGACACGATGGAGCTGGGGCAGGCAGGGAGGGATAAGATGGGTGCGAGCCCGTGCTTGTTCTTTTCTCATGTGTTGGGAAGATGATTCTGCTCTTGCCAGGTGGGATCTAATTTCTCCATGAACAACCTAGCAAGATATCAGCTGAAAAGAGGAAGAGCAAAGGTCAGAAGAACTTGGAGAAGATGGATGATAGATGCTGAGGTCTCCTGAGCAGTGATTTCACCAGAGGCACATGCACATCCCTGGTCTCTGGACCACCATGTTTAAGGCCGATTTGGTGTATAGGTCATTTTCAATGTATAGTGCTACCATCAGGCTACTTTGGGATACTGTCTCCGGCTCACCTGAGTTGTGCCGTCGAGCCCACATAAGGTGGGGCTCACCCAGGGATGGCATTGTGTCAGAGAAAAGGAAACACCAGTTAAGTCATTGAGTTTAAGGTATTTCCAAGAGAGTAACTCTCCAAAGTGGCTGAGGTAGGAGACCAGCTGGATATCTGTCTGCTTGTTTGTTGGGTATGGGTGCGGGGGGGTGGGGTGTTTATTTTCTGGATGAGGTGAAAGAACTTTTAAAGGGGAGGTGTCTGTACAGGGGGTCTGGCAGGATGGGGGACTGTGGGTCAGTCCATGTGCCAAGAAATCTAGAGAATCTATAGTGGCTCAGACTCAGGCCTTTTCTCATAAACAGGCAGAGAGAGGAGTTGGCTTTGGTCATCACAAAGCTAACTGGTACCACAGTAGTCACGACAGAGGGTTCCCAGAATGAACTGATCTGCAGGGGCCAGCACGCCTGCAGCCCTCCCTGCTCAGACCTCAGGCCTCAGCCCCCAGGTGGTGTACCTTTCGCAGGAGAGACTTATTTCCTACTTTCAGGGAGACAGAGAGGAGATCTCTTGCATGGGTCTTTCTTCAGTAACATTAAATCAAAATCATCAATATGTCATTAAGGCCTATTTCAAAGTGACCTGCCCTGGGCCCTAACAATACACACATACACACACACACATACATACATACATACAAAAGAGAGAGAGAGAGAGAGATCAAGACAGAGAAAGGGACAGAGAAAGAGACAGACAGAAACATAAAGAGGCAGAGAGAGAGACAGAGAGAGAGAATGAACACAGGAGAGAGGGAATGAGTAGAAGTCACACAATTTTCATCAATCAGTCCGCACGTTAGAACCCAGCCACAATGTCCATCCACCCTGGAGGGGCGGGGATAGCACAAGAATATGTGAGCAGGAGGCACGAATGCCGGGAGCTATGGTGGGGGCGGCCCACCCCAGGGCCAAGATGAGACACGGGACCTGAATCTAAACACAGCACGAAGACCTGGAAGGTTGTTGCCGGAGGGGGCGATGTCTGAATTTTACTGAATTTCAACCCTCCCGGGGTGGGGGTGGGAGGACCAGGAAACTGGCAGGAAGGGGAGTGACTCTCCCTAGATCCCGAGCAGAGCCAGGCCTGTTCAGTTGTGTTCCGTGCTACGCCAGCCCTTCATGGAATCCTTCCTTTGTTAAGTCTGTGCATGAGCTCCACGTGATACCAGCCCACAGGTTTTACAGGCACTGTAGGTGTTTATAGGTCTATATACCTGATGGTTTCCCTAGGAAGTAGATGCCACAATGACCCTCACTGTGCAGATGGGGAGACTGGAGAGACCCTGAGAGGCACATGGCTTACCTAGGGTTACATTACTGATGAGGAGGAGGAGCCAGGTCTGAACCCTGCTGTGTCCTCAGAGCTGGGGCCCTGGTGGCACCCAGACCTCCCCAGGCTATGGGGTGGGTTGTGTTGGTGTCAGTGTCACAGTGCATAGACACGGCACGGGGTGGGGGTGAGCGGTCAGCAGCCCAGAGGTGCCCTTGGGGAGCTGTGTGTAAGGAGGAAGCCCAGGTAAGGGGACCCCAGGAAGGGACCTCACTTCCCTGGCAATAGAGTCCTACAGAACTTGGAACCTGGTGACCAGGCACCCACTTCTAGAGGAGCCCCCTATCCAGCTCACTGGGTTGGAGAAGCTCAGATGGAAGTGTTGTACTGTGTCCTGGTACCCCGAAGCCACGGCCTCAGGAAACGTCGCAGTGAGAGTGTTTCCTGATGCTGCAGACGTTGGGTCAGGTCTCACCCGAGAGGTCTTTGGCCATTTGCCTGGAGGATCCCAAGGGTAACACAGGGAGGCCCAAGGTCAGGCCACCGCTCTGATCTCACCCGAGTAGCCCTATGTCCTCCTCGCTGGATGTGTGGAGGTCGGGGCTTCTGTGGGCTGGGTCTGCCTGCCGCTAGAGCAGGCTGATGAGGGGTCAGAAGCCAGGGGCGCCGGTCATGTCCGCACCTCCGGTCAAAGCTGGCTGGGTGGGATATGGAAAGCCAGGGCAGCGCGCTTCTGCCCGAGGTCTATCCCAAGCCCTCTAGGTGGATCTCTTTCCTCCCGGGTGCATATCTGAGCAGACACAGGTATGTGTCTGATTCTGGAAGCCAAAGGTCAAGTGGGCAGAAGAAGCAGCCATAAGATAATGGCCAGGGAGGGCTCTGATGCCTCCACGCCAGGCCGGCAGCTGTCACAGTCACTGCAGAGCCCACGGCGGAGATCAGCAAGGAGCTGGTGGGTGAGGACCCCCAGTCCATCTCCCTGAGTGCGGGGCCCGTTCACCACACTGCCAGCGAGGGCCAACACAGGCTCCTGCTGAGTGTGGCCACAGAAGGTTCTCCAGAATCAGGGCCCAGAGATGAATGGGGGAGGCCTCCTGCCTGGACACCACCCAGGCCACTGCCCAGGGTTCTGTCCTGGGCTTACCTGCAGCTCAGCACACCTGGCTCAGGCCTGGAGCGCCGTGTTTACCTTCCCCTGTGTCAGCTAGAGGACCTGGAGCCCCGCAAGGCAGAGCCCGAGGGTGAGAAGTCATAGTATATTCAAATTTAGTTATTTAAGATACGGGAGCGTCACAGGATAGAATACAGAATGTGACAAAGAATCTAACTGATTTAGAAACGTATGAAAAAACTGTTGGTGGTGGGGCAAAGGTACTGACCCTAGTAACTATGGAAATGAACAAAGGCATCTGTAGAACGAAGGTAAAATGTGTCATACATAAATACTGGAGTCTATAAAGTTCTTTCCCATGGTGGTAGTCGCTAACAGTACTGAAACTACTATATCTGTGATCTGGAATGGAGCAAGCAATGAATTAAATAAATGACAGATGGTAGAAGCCAGGGGGTTTTTTTTTACCATCTGGAATGGGGAGTTCCAGATAAGCAATGGGAGAAGGTCACAATATCCACGTAATAATGGATCAGGTTGGAGACATCAGTAAAAACTCATCTTTTCTGATGGGAAACCAGGTTTTGTTTTCTTGCTCTTTTGAGGCCTTTCTCTTGGGTGAGCCACCCCCGCACACGCACCTGCCTCCAGGTAGTCACACCTTGGCCATAGGCAGATGTGACTGACAAGCTTGACCTCCAGCCTCCCTTTACACTGTGCTGACTGAGTTTTAACTGAACTCTTATCTGTAATTAAAGGTGATCACACAAGTTCCCAGGAATTCTTTGCCAAGTAGACAAAAATGGATGCACTTACGTTATTTTTGGCAAAATCAACTTGGCACACAGGACCATGCTGGTGATATGGGCAGAGACAGGGCCTTCCAGGGGCCCACAGAACAGGCAGTGTCACTCTTGCAGCTTTCGTCTGCACCCAAGTTACCTTTTGCAGTGAATTTCAAGGAGAAGGCTGGGGCTGGGGCTTACCTCAGGCTTCTGCCCGAGAACTGGAGACTAGGGCAGGTGTGGGTACAGCTGGCCCAATGGTGGCCCCAGACCAGATAGCTGGTCAAAGACCAATGTGGACAGCATCCATCTGGGTTTGTGATAAGGGCAGTAGAAACATCCTCGGGCCCATTCAGGGGACCCAACTCTCCCCCAGGCCTGCCTCTCACTGCGTGAGTTTGGCATCTCACCTCTCCTGTCGGTACTTGTGCCCATCCTCCAGAAAATGAGGAAGTTGGACCAGATCAGTAGTTCTTAAACTGTGCTCTGTGAACAGGGGTTTTCAGGGGCTGCCTGTGGGGCAAGCTGGGAAAAGGAGGTGCCTCCAGGACCCCCTACTTCCCTTCAGCCACCAGAGCTGTTCCTCTCTGATCTGCTTTGTTTGCTGGGCATTATGAAGCATAAGCTCTGCAGCTAGCAGAGATGCTGGGCTGGGGCTCCTCTCACGCCTTCACCCCTTCCCCGAGAGCTTACTGGGTACCCTCTACCTGCCTGGCACTATGCAGGGGGCCACAAAGGAAGACAGACTGACCAGGCCCCTGCTCTCATGAGCTTAGAGCCCAGTGGGGAGAGAAGAACAGCCTGTGAACAAACAAATAAGATAAATATCAATGACACTGAGTGCAAGTCAGAGAATTAGAACAGGGCAGTGCGGGAAGAGTTACTGCATAGACAGGGAGGAGGTGGCATTTAAGAAGAAATCCCAAATGGTCCTTAAGTGTGTGAGGGACAGGACGGTAGCATCATGACTGGGCCGGGGATGAGGGAGTGTCGTATGATGGAGGTGGGATGGGCGGGCAGGTCCAGGACGTGGAGAGCTCTGAGGTCCTCTGAGCCCATCTCCAATGTGAATCTGACGGCTTTTACAAGCAGCAGTTCCAGTCGTCCTCACACCCGCCCAGATCACTGCTGAGGGCGAATCCTCATAACAGTACCTTAGACCTGAAAGACCTCGAGCCAAACCAACACTGCAGAGCCCCTGGCCCACCACCTGGCCACGAGGATCCCAGTGTCTCAGAGAGGCCAGCTCTGGGTAAATAAAGGGGCATTTACATTGCTGTCTGGGTGGTCCTCTGGGGCCATCTGAGCCACACTTCACCTTGGGAAGTGTGCTGAGTCAGCTCGGCCTTCAGTCCACACAGACCAGCTTCTGCCACTTACTCAGGATCCATTAAGCTTACACCCCTTGGCAGGGTTCCTGAGAAAAGTACATGAAGCCTAGCCCCACAGTAGGGCCACATAATGCTAACTGGTTTATGATTGTGTTCTCTAGTCTCATAGCCTTTTAGTTAAGCCCTGGGGACATGGGTCAAGACTTCCACTTCTCTGCCCCGTGTATGCTGCAGGACAAACACTGAATGCTCCATACAGGCTTAGTGAGTTGAAAAGGAATTAGGACTGATGCTGATGCCCCAAGACTCCTTCAGCCCTCCCACAATCCTAGGGGGTAGGTACTCGTGTTACCTCAGTTCTACAGATGAGGGAATTGAGGTAGAAAAAGAACAAGTTATTTCCAGGATCCTACAGCTGGTAGGGCTCACAAGGACACCGGAGCCTGGAAGTCTGACTCTTCTTGGCTGCAGCCTGGGAGGCGGTGGGGGGGAGAGCTTGACAAGGAGCACGCCCCACCTGTCTCAGGGGGGCCACCTTTGCCGGGCACTTTTGTGGCGGTACACTGGGTCTGGTCCAAGGCAGCTCCAGAGGGTCAGGTTTCAGCATGGGTCACATGCTCCAGGGTGGACAGGCCAAGGATCCAGCACATTCTCTGCTTCAGCCTTTCCGGTCACTGCTCCATCATGCCGCAGCATGGGCTCTGGATGGCCCTGGCCCCTCTGCTAGCTGCCCTCACTGCAGGTGAGTCAATGACAAGTTCAGTGAAAGCATGACAACGGGGTGCATGCTGTGTGCTGGGTGGGTAAGGCCTCTACCCGCATCCTCTATTAGGCTTCTCGTCAACTCCATGCATACATATGACTAAAACCCACTCTTCAGATGACACTTGGTCAGGGCTGTGCAATCAGTGTCAGGTCCAACCCATGGCCCCGAGAGGAAGAGTGGGAGGGGGCACACACCACTGGCCTCCGTCCTCTGCAGGCCTCCACTCTTTCTCCAACCCAAGTGACAGCCCCCCCGACCCAAGTTCTCAGGGGTCCCTGTCTCTGGTCCCCTCGTCCTCCTACTCTGCATCTCCTCTCGGGCTCTGGAATCACAAGCAGCTCTGAGTGGCTCCATAGGTCCTAAATGGTATTAATTTTTCTCTGTGACTTGTCTGCCTCTCTGGGTGTCATGTGAAACAAGTACTTGTGGTTGGCTTTGTCAAAGGAAAGTTTGATGTATACGTATATGTATATAATCTTATATCTTGTATATATTTATTTAAAATATAAATCTTATAAATAACTATGTGTTACACATAGCATATGTAAAGATACAAATTTATATATACTTATTTGTTTAATACATATTATATATATCTAATATATAAATGATCTATATATAACATCTTTTTCATTTATTGTCCACAATTCTCTGAGGTAGGTATTGTGTCCCAGTAAAACGGAGCTGGAAAGAAGTCGCTACCTGGCAGTGGGTGGAAAAGCTGGGATCTGAAGCAGATCCCACTAGAGCCTGGAGCCTCTTGGGGTCTCCCACAAAGATTTGTTGAGCAGTTTTGAGGTGGAGCCCAGGCGGCTCTTCCTCGGGTCTCGGCCCAGCAGAGACTTTGTAGAGGTGGGTGGGGACCGCAGCACAAGAGGCGGCAGTATCTCATGCCCCCTAAACTGCAGGGGCACAGACAGGCGCCCCGCCGCACGCCCACCACGGCAGCCCCCCCATCAGGGCCTCGGGGCGGCTCTGGCCAGTCACACCAGCTTCCCCAAGGGTAAGATGAGAGGGCCGAGCAGATGAAATGTCAGCTCGGCTAGTCTCGGCTGCTGAGCGCAGGTGCTCTGAGAGCCTGGAAACTCTAGCAGGTAAAGGGGACGACAAAGCCATAAGGCTTCCTCAGAGTGTCAGGTTTCTGGGGTCTCAGGAGGCCTCTCGGCCAACCTGTTGCCCCTGTTACGTGATCTCTGTGCCTTTCTCTTCCCATGTCTCTTGCTGGCTGTACCCAGAAGAGCCACCATCCTCAGCCCCAGCCCCCGTGCCCCACGGCCTCAGTGCAGGCCCGTCTGTTATGGTGACGGGTCAGCACCTGCAGCCGTTTGCTGCAACGCCTGGAACATCGTCACAGGAATCAGCCCCGCTCAGAGGGGCTGTCACACCGGCCCGGCCCTGCTCTCCCGTGCTCTCCGCAGGGACGCCTGCCCTCTCTCCCCACTGCCACCTCCTATGCCTCGTCGCCTGCCTGCCAGGACGGCCTGCCGTGGCTGGGAGCTGCCTGAAGTGTCCCGCAGGGTTTTAGTAAGGAGCAGACACCCCAGGAAAGAGGATGGAAGAGGCAGAAAGGGCAAGCTGCAGGGCGATGGGTTGGAAGCAGCCTGGGGGCTGCCCTCTCTTGAGGAGAGGGGTCTCGTGGCGGGAGGCCTGTACCTGTCCTTTCCATGGTGGCCCCAAGTGCGAGGAGCTCCCGGGGCTGAGCAGTGCCTGGGGCCCAGCCCGGAGAGCACAGGAGCCTGGGGCTGGTCCCCCAGAGCTCGCCCAGGACACAGTCTTCTGACCTCGATCGATGCCAGGCGGAGAGTGGGGGCCTGGCGGGCCTCTGCTTCCCTGTCCTGGGAGCTGGCAAGTCCTCAGCTGGGAGTGGGGCTGGCCCTCAGAGCATCTGCTCTCTGCACGCGCACCACTAGTCATTCCCGCGGCTTGTGGCCCCTCCTCAGCCCAGGCGACGGAGATCACACCTCAGCCCTTGACTCCACATCTTCAACTCCTTCCCCCTGTGCCCCCAGGACAAGTGGGCACACTGGTCTGGGGACGCCGCACAGACACCCTGCGGCAGTCCTCCCAGGGCCTGGTGGGACGGACCCTGTCCCCAGGCCCCTCGGCCTTAACCATCAGCTCTGAGTCGTCCAGCCGGGGACACTCTCCCTTCTCCGCCCAGCCAGTCCCAGTCAGGGCAGGCAGAAAGTGGGCCAGACTGTGGCCCAGGCTTGTGGCAGACCTGAATGTACCCAGGCCCGGTGTGAAGGGCCTCCGTGCCATCTCTGCTGCCATTAAGGCCCAGCTGCCCCCTCCCTGGCACCTCCCAAAGCTGCTCAACTTCCTTTGGCATTTGCAGCTGCCCGGGGGCCAGGACAGTTCCGTGGCCGTGCCCCACCAGAACCTGCGGCTGGCTCCCAGGACTCCCAGAAAGCGGGGACTAACAGGTGGTCCCCAGGGGAGGGCAGCCCCCTGTCTCAGCCATTCCTGTGGGTAGCGGGCATTCCGGAAGTCCCCAGAAGAAGCAGAGTTGCTCGGGTCAGGGTCAAGCCCCAATCTCCCTGAGACACGTCAGAATAAGGTGGCGACACTGTGCTTGCAGAGGCACCCAACGGCGCCTGGGGACCCGCCCAGCCAGTGTAGCCTGGAAGCAGGTGTGCTCACCTGTAGCGCTGCTGCAGGGACCGGATGAGATGATGCACGTGAAGTGCTGGCAGGTTCAGAGCCACCGCTCCGCTGTGACATGCAACTGAGATAGAAGCTATGGGGCTGGGGCCCAAACATCTACAGCAGCCGCCTCGTGACTCAGTTACTCACCACCTGTCCCCAGGCACCTACTGTGTGCAGCACTGGGTACAGAGGACAGGAGCTGGCAGGCCTGCCCCCTGGGAGCTTGCCCCCCTCCAGAGCTGTGCCACAGCTGCACTCAAGATGTAAGTGCTGAGCTGCAGCCTCAACGCAGAGATAGAGGAGGAGGAGAAGGTGAGAACCACCCCTCAACCATGACGCTCTGTGGATCACAAGCCTTAATTCCCCCTCGCCGTGATGTGTGCAAGCAGTGTTGTGGTGATCTTCCATTAGGTCAGGGAGTCTGCAAAGACACCTGGTAAAGTAAGAACCTGAGCTGAAATGCCAACTCTCAGCACCCTCCAGGTACAGGTAGGTGTTAGTCACGACCTACCTGCTCTCTCACCTTGTGTTTCCCTGTCGTCCTGCCAGGACAGGAGCCACGCCCGCAGCATGCTGGCTACGTCTTCTGCCCTCGGAGCTCCTTCTTCTCAGACAGAGGCCTCGGCTGCCAGCTCTGCCCTACAGGTAGGTGAGAGCTGGCTGGAGACCCTAACTGCATTTGGAAAGGACTGGCACGTGGTGGGCCAGAAGGGTGCTGGGTCCACAGTGCCTACCTCCCGGGAGCCCAGGCAGTCTCTGAGGGGCAGAATCCAGCTACCCCTGGGCCCCAGACCCATGCCCCCAGGGCTGTGGGGAGAATGAAATGAGATGGTGCAGAAGGAAGGTGCAGAGTGGGGAGAGGCGAGAGAATCAGAAGACGCTCGGTACCAGCTCTGCCCCTTCCCAGACACGTGATCTTGGCAGGGTTTTACGGTTCTTAGCGTACAGGCCTGCACACATTGTGTTAAATTTATTCCCAAGTATTTAAAATTGTTGGGGGCTATTGTAAATGGAATTGTAATTTTTATTTTAATTTCCAAGTGTTTGTAGCTATTATTGCCAGGATCTGGGCTCCAAGGCACCCCTGCTGCCCGTCAGTAGCACTTACAGGGCCACAGGACAGGTGGGGTTCTGAAGATCAGGAAGGGGGCATCTCAAAGCATTCGTTATTTTTATTATTAACTTCTGGATTGTACAAGTTTTTTTCAGCAGCAAAAAATGTATCCCCTTAATTTTGTTCAGGTTGAAAATGAAGTGTGTCTGCATTCCCAGTGCACTGGCCAAAGGGCAGCAGGGAGAGGGGCACGGAGGGGGCGGCCCCACTCTCACCAGCAGGGAGGGAGCCAGGGCTGGCACAGCAGATGCTGACATCCGTGTGGGCAGGAGTGGTTTCTCATCCCTCACCCTCCCCTTCTGTAGGGACACTGCTTCCACCGCAGGGTCACCCGGCCTCTCCTTTTCCACCTGCTCTTGGTGTGTGTCCTGGGGCAGGTGCCAGGCATGTGGGGGGAGCCCACTGTATGAATTCTGGGCAGCAGAGAGAGGGGAGACTTAGGCTGCAGAGGCACTCCCAGCGGGACAAAGAGGGCTCTGCCATCAGTGAGAAGTGCCCTGGGGGATGCACACGGCAGGACTGGAGGCAAGAAGGGCCTCGGCTAGGTGCTGGGCTGCCGCAGAGGGGGCCCAAGGTGGCACTGCAGTGACAGCCGGGCCAGAGGGGCGGCGGTGGACCCACCAGCCCTCCGCCCGCCCACGCTTCTGCCCCACACACTCTCATCCAGCCCCTGCTCGTGCCGGGCACTGGGCCAGTGCCGAGGCCCCAAGAGCTCCCCGTCAGGGCAGAGGCAGACGTGCGAACCGCCCTGACCTGCAGAGTGGAGCGTGATGAATCTAGGCAGGGACAGGGCCGTGGACGCTCAGACCGAGGCACCGCTGAGCGTCTGCTTGCCAGGAGGCCGGGAGGCTTCTGGGAGGAGCAGGCTTGGGGGGCAGACCCAGGAGGTGCGGGGATTCAGCGAGCCAGTGGGCGAGGGCAGCAAGGACCCTCCAAGCAGGGAAGCAGCTTGTGGAGATGCAGAGAGCAGAGACTTTGCTGCCCCGAGCTTCTCCCTGGCAGGATGCCCCCCAGGGCCCTGGGCAGGGCCCGGCCGCATCCTGGGTGATGTAGAGCCTATCAGAGGCAGGCCTGGTCCCAGCCTCCCAGCACACCCTCCCTCAGCTCGGGGGGCTCCTCCAAGATGAAGCCCACACCCTAGGGAGACGCACCGTGAGACTTCTCCTCACAGGACGCTTCTTTCCAGGTGGTGCTGCTGAGCCGTACCCAGCCAGAAGCTTCAAGAGCGAGAAGGAGATGCCTCACCCCAAAACCAGCCTCCGCTCAGCAGGTCAGGTCTGAATTCCGTCTGCCGTCTGCACAGCGGGAAGAGTGCCTTTGCTGGTTAGGCGCCTCTCCAGAGGCTTGCAGAGGCTGACCTCTCAGCGCTGACCGGCGAGGGGTGACACCAGGAAAGCCACACGCCGGGCGCAGCAGGCCCTATCAGGCCCCCAGCTCTGGGAGCCCCATGTTCTCTGTGCTCAGCTGGGAAAATCAGGACCTACTCAGGAAGTTTAAAGGCAGCCCGGATAATTCAACACAGATCATAAAGACAGAGGGGTGATACGGCTGGGAACCACCAGCAGAGAGGACATGGAGAAAAGGAAATGGCGTTTTAGAGTGAAGAACGAGACAGGCAAAGGGACTCCTCCGGTGGGTGTGGTCAGGAGCAGGGGCTTAGGCAGCGCAGGCTGTGTACCATCAGCAAGTTCCTTGACTTCTCGGAGCTTCATCTGTAAAGAAAGGGAGCAGCATTGGCCTCATACGGCTGTCGTGGACGTGGGAGGGGACGGCCTGTGCGAAGGGTCTTGCACACAGATCGAGCCTTCAGCAGGGACCTGCTGTGGCCTCACAGTCACCACCAGCAACAACTGCTGCTCCCACCGTGGAAGGACGTGTCTGGGGGCAGAGAAGGCGTGTCCCTTCGGTCAGACAACCCAGCGTCCCGAGGGCACACGCCCCCTCCCGCCCCAGCCCCAGCAGACACACCACGGCAGATCGCAGAGCACTTTCATTAAGTGCTTGTGACCGTGCAGTCGTGATGGAGGAGAGAGCTCACGACCACCCTGTAGCTGCAAAGAAGCAGAAGCTTGGGAAGCTCACTGCCCGCTCTGGTCACTGATCACACACCTGGTTGGTGGCAAAGCCGGGATAAGAACCCAGGTGCCAGCGCGAGGCGAGCAGGGTGGACCTCCTCTGCCTTCCCCGGGCACAGAACCGGGACGCAGGAGGGCACTCTCTGCCCGCTGAGCCGATGGCTGGGCTCCAGGCAGGCATGTGGCGTGGGGGAGCTCTGCCCACTTCTGGGGCTGTTACCCCGAGCAGTGCCTAGCCCTGGGGAAATGGTTCAAAGACACAGATTCCGGGATGAGGTCCCTCAGCTGCTTTTCCGGGAGGTTCTGAACCACCAAGCCCCCGGGCCCCTCCTCGGAGCCACACAGAGAGTACTCTCCTCGCTCAACACAGCCGTTGCTTTGCAGGCCGAGGCCAAGGCCAGCCCGGGAGGATGGGGCCAGTCCTCAGCAGGAAGGAGCTGGAGAGCGAGGGGCCCAGCGGTCCAGCAGGACCACCTGCAGGCAGACACCATCTCCCCACCAGAAGCCCCTTCCCACTTGAGCACGGGGCAAGGGCAGCAGTTTTCCCAGCCTGGGCCAGAGCAACAGGTACAGCAAGAACTGGGGAAGTGAGCTGGCCTCCAAGGACGGTGAGCACGGGTCCAGCGTGAGCTGGGACAGCCTGAAAGTACCACTGCTCCCAGGGGTGGGGCAGCTGCGGCGGTGAAGCCAGCACTCACCAAGGCTTGCCGTGTGCCCGGCGCCGTGTGGAGGTTTGCCCCTTTGAGCAATGTCACATTCAGTCCTCACAGCAAGCCTGGGAGTATGTGCGGCTCTGATCCCCATTTTATAGAAAGGAAAATGGAGGCTTGGGAAGTTGGGAGTCTCCCCGTCACAGCCGTCTGTGGGCAGTGCTGCTGGGGCAGTGAGAGCTCCCTGAAGGCTGAGCAGAAAGCAAGGATGCCCAACAGCCCTGGCTACTTGCCTCTGCATGGTGGGGACTGGGCCCCCCACTCTGTATCTCCAAGGGCACCCCTTCCCAGTAAATTGGGAGGCAGCCCTGCTCCCTGCACCCCCAGGCCCACGAGAGGATCAGGGGCCCCAGGGCCTGGGAAAGGTTCGCTGCTTTTCTTTTGAAGACAGCAGCCCGTGCTCTTCAGAGGGAACTAGCGTGACGTAGGCTGTTCTCTCCCCAGTTCTCAGCCGGTGTCTGCAGTGCCCGGCAGGACACTTCTGTCCCAACAGAGCCACTCACCCCATCCCATGCCGGCCGGGCACGTTCAGCCCCCACCCAGGCCAGGACGAAGCCGCAGACTGCACTCCGTGCCCAGCAGGCAGGGCCTGTACCCGGGCTGGGCTGACTCAGCCAGATGCAGAGTGTACACCGGGGTAAGGGGCTTTGATTTCTCAACGATGGGGCCTCAGAGTGACAGAGTCGGGGCCTCGGGTTCAGGTGAGGCTTCTCCAAGAATTCACCCCCTCGGTGTCTTGGGAGGGCCCCTGCAGGGCTCAGGGTCACACCAGCCCGGGGCTCCAGGACCTCCTCCTCCAGGACCACTGGGGCCTGAGCATGCTCAGGAGGCAGCTGGGGGACTCCAGGCTCTGGCATAAGAAAAAGGAAGCTCAGAGAGGCCAGGTTACCATGCCAAAGCCACACAGCAAGCCGGTGGGCACAATGGAATTTTACTGTGATTCCCCAGGATGGTGGGCTCTGCCTGGTGGGTACCAGGATCCCACTCCTTGGTTGTCATAGGTACGTGTGCCCTGAGGGCTCCTCAAGTCCCCACGCTCCCACTCTCGCCTGCCCAGCTGGGACCTTCAGCAACCGCAGTGATCTCTCCGACCTGTCCCAGTGTGAGATCTGCCCCTCGGGAATGGCCTGTCCTAGGGGTGAGTGAGGGACAGAAAGGCAGCCTTGCTACCTGCCAGACCCTGTCTCTGCATGAAGAACCAGCTCCATGCCAAGGCAGGGAGCCCAGGAAAACAGACCCTGGCCCACAGCCCCTTCTTTCACCACAAAGAGCGTGGTCCACCTCCCAAGGGTGGGACCGTGAAGAATGTTCTCAGTTCCCAGGCCGCCGCCTCGGGCAGGGTAGCCTCTGCCCCCTTCCCCGGTGCTGGGCCCCAGCCCAGGTCCCTGCCACTTGCCAGAGGGCTGGAGGGGCTGCTGCTCCAGACTAGTTCAGGACTGTGTTTGCAGGAACTGGGGGTCCAGGCTGGCCCCCCACCCCCTGCCCAGCTGGCCATTATTGCCCTCGGGGCACCAAACAGCCAACCCAGTTCCAGTGTCCCCCGGGCACCTGGAGTAACCGGACCGGACTGACTGCAGACGAGGAATGTGCGCCCTGTCCCACGGGCTGGTTCTGTGTCGGCGGAGCCCCGGTGCCCTCAGGGACGTGCGGAGCTGGACATTACTGCCCAGAAGGTGAGTGGGGCAGGGTCTGCCCTGGCAGGGTCGTGGCTGAGTGCTGGGAGCGTAAGCCATGGGCCAGCCTGCACGCCTCCCAGGTTAAGGTAGGATTTCCGGAAGGCCTTCCTGAGAGGAGGGCTGGGACTGGTCAGCCAATGAGCCTCCTGACTGGGGATTCATGGGGCGACTCGGCCCAGACGAAGGCTGGTCCTGGGTGAGTGGCACCCCCGGATCCCTGGCCCAGCCCCAGGGGCCTCCCTCAAGGACCCATCCCCAGGGAGGAGGTGGGGAGCAGCTGTGCCCGGACGATGCAGGTCTGACCCCCCTCTTCCCTCCTCAGACCCCTGCTCTTTCCTCTGACACAGGTACAAAGTGGGGCACCCAGTTCCCCTGCCCGGCGGGCACCTACAGCTCTCAGTCAGGCAACAGGCAGGTGGAAGACTGTCTGCCCTGCCCACCAGGGGCCTTCTGCCCCGGTGGGGCCCCCAAGCCTGTGCTCTGCCCGAGGTAAGGAGGCCGAGGGGTGCGGCTGTTCCTGAAGCTCAGTGACCACGTGTTACATGCTAGAGGCCAGCACTGCTCTGGGCACCGAGGGGTCTGTAAAGAGAGATGAGCGCCCAGCCTGCCCTCAGGACCTGGCAGCCTTTCTGAGACAGGACACAGGAAAAGGATGGGCAGGGGTCAGGGCTCGGGGCCTCAGGGCGACGGGCTAATATGGGAGCTACACACCCATGGGCCCAGAGGTGGAAAGAGGGATGGCACTTTGGGCTGGAGTCGGTGGGGAAGGTGCCCACACCCCAGCTGAGAAGCTGCTTCAGAACCGTTCAGCCCAAAGGCCAAGCACCTAGAAGCTAATTCCAGCTAGGGTTTCAGCAGAGATTTGGCCCAAGTTCTGGGGTCCTCTGTTGATAGACTGCTTTATCAAAAAGTGCCCTTTACCCCTGTGGTCAAAAAGTAATACTTAGAATTTTTCTTATTAAAAAAAAAGCAATACGTGTTCTTGTGAAAAGTGAAAACAGCATTAACCCAAATAAATTTCAGAACAAACATACTTTCCATGTAAAAAGCAAAATCATAAAATTACAAAACAAAATATAAATGGATATTGATAAAATCTGAGGGCTTCCCTGGTGGCGCAGTGGTTGAGAATCTGCCTGCCAATGCAGGGGACACGGGTTCAAGCCCTGGTCTGGGAAGATCCCACATGCCACGGAGCAACTAAACCCGTGAGCCACAACTACTGAGCCTGCACGTCTGGAGCCTGTGCTCCGCAACAAGAGAGGCCGCGACAGTGAGAGGCCCACGCACCGCGATGAAGAGTGGCCCCGCTTGCCACAACTGGAGAAAGCCCTCGCACAGAAACGAAGACCCAACACAGCCAAAAATAAATAAATACATTTAAAAAAAATCTGAGTGAAGGTGGAAAATCTAAGCACAGCACAAAAGGCAGAAATAATTGAGGAAAAGACTGCAAGATTTAAATGCAATGTTTCGGGCTTCCCTGGTGGCACAGTGGTTGAGAATCTGCCTGCCGATGCAGGGGACGCAGGTTCGAGCCCTGGTCTGGGAGGATCCCACATGCCACGGAACAACTAGGCCCGTGAGCCACAGCTACTGAGCCTGCGCGTCTGGAGCCTGTGCTCCGCAACAAGAGAGGCCACGATAGTGAGAGGCCTGCGCACCGCGATGAAGAGTGGCCCCGCTTGCCACAACTGGAGAAAGCCCTCACACAGAAACGAAGACCCAACACAGCCAAGAATGAATAAATAAATAAATAATAATTTTTTAAAAAAAAAACTGTGATCTTTAAAAAAAAAAAAGGCAATGTTTCAAGGTTCTATCCTTCAAAGTTGTTCTAGACAAAGTTAAAAGGCAAACAACAAAGCAGGGAGACATTTTCAACATGAGTGACAGGCTAACATCCATCTACTTACTACCTTACTATATAAAGAGCCATTACAAATCAGTAAAATAAGACAAAGAGAGGTAGAACCCACAGAAAAACATAAGCAAAGTGGAGGAACAGGCACCTTTAAAAAGAAGCACGATTACCTCATAGCCAGGTTTCAAGATCTCTTGCACCTCACTACCAGGTAGGCTGTTTGGGGTCACACCAGCCCCATCCTCAGCCTGACCCAGGGGCCTGACTCTGCTCTTGAACTCCGCGGGTGAGCCTGGGGGCAGTGGTGACCCTATGTGGCTGTCGCGGCTCCTCCCCCAGGAAGGCTCTGGCTCCCACACCCTCAGCTCTGCTTCTCGCCTAGGGGAACCGCCCGCCAGAGTCCTGGTGCAAGGCTGGCTGTGGCCTGCGTGCTGTGCCCGGCTGGTCACCACTGCCCTGAGCTGGGCACCACTACTCCGCGGCCATGCAGCGCAGGCAGCTTCTCGGTAAGTGTTCCCTCAGAGGCCCTGGAAGCAGGAGAGCCCCAGGGCCAGGGAGGTGGGGTGGAGGCCAGCAGGGCAGAGCCTTCATCCCAGCTCCTCCCTCCAAACACCGACAATCTGCGGACCAAGCAGATGCTCGGTTTTGCCGGCATCTGTCCTGCTCCTGGCCCGCCCAGGCCCTGCCCTCCTCAGAAAGGGAGGTGCACACACGGAGCCTGGGGCCCAGGCCAGAAGCATTCCCAGTTCAATTCAGCACATTTCCCGAGTGCCTGCTATGCGCCAGGCCTGGCCCAACTGCTGGAGGTGTGGAAAGAAAACAACCTTCTTGCCAATCCCTCTTTCCAGGGTCCGGGTCATCTCTGGTGCCAGGAGTGCCCAGCAGGAAAACTCTGCAACCAGACAAAGCTGGCTAGCCCCCCTGCATGTCCGCCCGGGCACTACTGCCCAGCCCGGGGCCTGTTGTCCATCCCCTGTCCCCGGGTGAGAAGTTCCCCTCCACCCTTCTTCCGGCCTCTCTTTGCTTTTGTGTGGGAAAGCTCTGCAGCCATCAGCCAGTCCTGGTGGCTGGGACGGACAGACAACATCCCTTTGCCACGGCATGCCACACCCCGGCCCTCTGCCTCCCGTCCCCACTCAGAGCAGGGCTGGGCCACTCCCTTTCCTGCAGCTGGCTTCTGATAGTGGTGCTAGACCAGAAATCACAAGGGACAAAGTGAGCCAGGCTTGTGGTGGGGGGAGAGAAACAGGGAAGGGGAGGGAGGCCCAGGTGGAGCTCCCAGCCTCCAGAAGCCCCACTCTCTCACGCCCCCCACCAAACCACGGCTTCCTCTCCCCAAGACACAGATGCGTCTTGGATGACATGGTGGCGTCTATTCACTTTTCCTGCCCAGTATCAAAGCCTGCTGGGAGTGAGTTCCAGTTACAACATTCCCTACTGGGTGGGAGCTTCGCAGTCAAAACGCTTTTGATCTGTTGGAAAGCAAATCCCACCCTTTCTTGCAAGCGTCTCGGAGGTTCAGCTCTTGATCAGGCCTCTCCTGCTCCCCTGCCCCGTCCGTCCCGGGTGAGGCCGGAGGGCCCTGCGCTGCTCCCTTCCTGGAGAGTGGCCGACCTGTCCGGACCTGGAGGCCCCACGCCGGCCCCCAGGACCTTGACCGCTGTGGCATCCTCCTCTCTGCCCAGGGCACTTTCCGAGAGGCCCCTGGGGCCGCCCGCGTGGAGGACTGCCAGCCGTGCCACCCTGGGACCTTTTGCGGCAGAGCCGGCTTGGTCAAGCCCCAGGGGCTGTGCCGTCCAGGGCATCACTGTGGGCCTGGTTCCAACACCTCTTCCCCGGTGAGTGCAGGCCCCACTGGGCCTCCTGGAGGCAAGGCTGGCCTAAGCACAGAGGCCTGGGCCAGGGTCGGGGGACACCTCAGCGGGCAAGACCTAGCGCCTGCCCTCTAGGGTTCACTGCATAGTGGGGTGACAGAGTGCCCCCAGCAAAGATGGGATGAAACAACTGCAGAGACAGAGCATTAAGCATGGCCAATAAAAATGTGAAAAAATAAAGAAAGGGCCAAAGGATCTGACGTCAATTTCCAGCTTCCACCTGAAAAGGGACCAAATACAAATACGTCATAAGCTAGAAAAATGCACAGCTGGACTGACAGTTAAGGACCCATGAAGCAGAGTCATTTTTGTACTCTATGCACCTACTAATCATCAAAAGTAAACACAATTGCCGAGGCCCTAAGAAGGCGCTGCTCCCCAGCTCCCCATTTCCACCCCCTGCAGCCGGGCCCCAGGCTGCTGGAGAACAACCGTGCCGTGTACAGCAAGAGCCTCCAGCCACTTCCTATCTTCTGATCCAATAATTCCAACGTGGGGAAAAGCCTGAAAGGGGAAAGAAGTGATTTATGAAAAGATGGTCAAATCACAAATTTTAATAGCAAAAACAAAACAAAACAAAACACTGCCAAGGCCCAGTAATAAAAAAATATCTAGTCAGAGATATGGCATATCAACCCAGTGTGATACTAGGTAACTCTTATTAATGACGAGTAGGTATACTAGGTTGATACATAAATGATTGATAGATGATTGACAGAAACAGATATACCTTACCACAATTAAAGCTGTGTATCGATACTTTTAGCAAATAGAGAGATGGGATTGCTCGGGCTATTTAATACAAAAATTCGCTTTATTTTTCTGCAAAGTTAAACTCCCAGGGCGGTTCCCAGGGGGAGGTGTAAGTGCAGATCAACACACATGCATGAACACGAGTGGCCAGGTTGGGCCTCAGAGAGGGGGTCAGGCAGGACTAGGAGGGAACCTGGGAGAGACAACCGTCCTGCTCTGGACTTTTAAGCCTTGAAAGGCCCCTCTTCCTCCAGGAGAGACTCCCCTTTGGTGACCTCTGCCCCCCCGGCCATTTTTGCCCAGCTGGCACCAAGAACCCCAGACAGAGGCCCTGCCCCGTCGGCACCTGGAATGCGGAGAGAGGGGCACCGGATGTGAGCTGGTGCCTGCCCTGCCCACCTGGGCTCTTCTGCGCCAAGGCGGGCCAGGCTGCCCCCAGGGGCCCGTGTGCACCAGGTGAGGGCACCCGGGTCTCCCCTGACGGCTGGTGGGCTAAACACCAAGCAGAGGGTGGCCAGCCAGCCACCTCAGCACTGGCCCTGGGACCCTCAGCCCCTGAGGCAGAGGCGCAGTAGACAGAACCCAGGGGAAGTTTGCCCGAGTCCGTGTGGCTGGGCTTGGGCAAAATAGGAGCCATATGGGAGTGGCAGGACCCTTGGGAACAGGAAAGCAAGGGGCAGGGCTCCAGCCCCCAAAAGCAGACCAGCCTGAGTGCTTTCTCTGCTTCCAGGATTTTACTGTCCAGGAGGGGCACAGACCCCAAGACCTCTCGGTGGGCCACGGGGAAACCTCGGCACTGAGGGCCACGTCTGCCCTGAAGGCTCGCTGGTGGCCATGCCCTGGGTGGATGGGCAGCGCAGCAATGGCTCAGGTACTTGGGCTGGCTCAGAAAGCAGAGCAGAGTTGCCATGGAAACCATCTACAGCACGGGATGGGCAGGGCCGCAGGACGACCAAAGCCACTTTGCTTTCCAGGTCAAGAGCGCCACCAAGAGAGAACCTGTGCCCCTGGTCATTACTGCCCCCAGGGCACTCACCACCTCCCCCTGACCTGCCCTCCAGACATGTCCAGTTCACAGCAGGGCCAAAGCCAGGCCCAAGGCTGCTGGCCACGTCGTGCAGGTGAGGAGACAGAAGGGGGCACATGGGATCTCTCCTGGAGAGACAGTCAAGGCCGTGTCTTGGGGCCTGAGGAGCAACAGCTCCCTGGAAAGCTCTTCCCCCTGCTGGCCCAGGGCCCGGGAGTCCCTGTGAATGGTGGCTAAGGACAGGGCCTTGGGCCTTGGGCAGAAGCCCAGCGACACCCCTCCGTCCTGTGGGCAATCGCATAACCCAGGCGAGCGTCTCCGTCTGGGTGACCGAAGGCCATGTGCTGAGTGACATGTCACCAGCCCGGCAGGGAGAGGGTGGCCCTGGCCTCCTGCAGGGCAGGCCGAGCAGAGGCTCTGCCCAGCTGCCCTCCTCAGAGGTGGGGGCCCTGCAGGCGCAACCCCAGCCGAGCTCTCTCCCAGGTCAGCGTCAGTTGGGCAACGGGTCCACAGGGTCATGAATCATAGGACCCCCCGCTGGAGGAGCTTCGGGGAACGGGACCTCGGTGCCAGCTGTGCAGGTTCTCTGCGGCCAGGGTTGGCACCGAGCTCACGTACGCTTCTAAGACAAAAAGCAGCCCAAAAGTCCCCGCCAGGCGGCACTGCCGCAGTACAGGCAGGTCCACCAGGGTGAGGTCGTGGAGCCCAGCGCTGGTGGAACCACCCCCTGACCTCGGGCCTCCCTTGTTTCAAGATGGCTCACGACATGAGGCAGCTTCTCTTCCCCCCCTTGTCACTTCGGTGCCCGTAGTGCTGTGGAGGAGGCGCTCACGAAGCTGTGGGGCCACTCGTGCTTACGGACATGTCACTCGGGCCTCCTCCTGCATCCTCGGCCGCCTGTTTCAGAGTGTGACATGCAGTCGTGCAGTGCTTCACAGGTTTCCTGTGCCCACACGTGCACGCGGATGTGCGCACACGCAGGCTTCATGGACAAGTCCCCCAGCTTTGGGGGCAGTCACAAAAGGGGAATCACACACTGCTCTCTTTTCTCTTCCCGTAACAATACAAAGGGCCTCTTCGCCTCAGAGTTGATCGTCAGTAGAATTATGTGCCCCATCTCATCCCAGAAAGGCTTGATCGAACCGTAAGGGGCATAAAGCTGCAAATGAAAACGAAAAACTTGGCCAGGATGGGAACAGATTTCCAGAATGCCGCAGAGGCCTGCGTTTGGCCACCCGGATCTCCTCCCCGAGCTGGGCCTGGAGCCCCCCAGGCCTCTTCTGTCCTGTGCCCCCATTTCTCCTGGATGGGGCAAATGCTGGCCTCCTGACCTTTCCCCCACCTTTGGCTCCGAAGCAGGGTCCCTCCCAGGTAGCCCATAATTCAGAAGGGGGCACATCGCAGGACCCCACCCTACCTGGGGCACCACCCGCATCCCCACCGAAATCAGCATTGGTCAGGACCTGGGCTCGAGAGCTGCCTTGGCAGTCAAGGTGCTGTGACTGCACCTTTCCAGCTCAGCTCCCTCTTCCAGAAAATGTCCTGCTGCTGAGTGACTGGCTGGGGGCTGGGGAGAGCCAGCCAGAGGGGGCTGCTCTGTGATCTCACCCACTCCCGGCTTTGGGCAGGAGCTGAGGCCACCCACTCCGTCAGAGGGACCTGTGCCACAGCAGGGGGACCCTGCCCTCCAGGCCACTTCTGTCCGGTGGGAACGGGGACGCCCCTCCCCTGCCCTCTGGGCACCTTCTCGGATCGGTGAGTGCCACTGCCCCCAGCCCCGTGGCGGAGAGCCCAGAACTGTCTTCTCCCTGGTTCTCCTTCCCTCACTGACCATCTTACCACCTAGGCCCTAGAGAGCGGGACTCCCACCTAGCCTGGGAGGGCAGACGTCCCCTGACCGGCAGTAGAAAGCGGGGCGAGGGCTGGCCAGAATATCAGTGGCTGGGAGCTTGAGAACACATCATGCCCGAGAAAGAAAAGCATCAAGAACACTGCACGTCTGCCCATGTCTCACTTGAGAGCAGAGCCCCATCTCCCCACCTTCAGGAAAGTCCCAGCCTCCAGGGGAGGGTACCCCGGAGCAAGGGGACAGCAGTGGAGCCAGAGGCTGAAGGGCTGTTGTGTGTCCTGAATGTAGCTGCCAGACGCAGGAGTCTGTGGCCCTAGACAACCTGAGTCTGAACTGGGGATTAAGATAGAAAAGGACAACTATACCCAGGTGCCTATCTTGAGAGAGAGAGAGAGAGGCCATACCTTCCTTCAGGCATCTGCCAGAACACTGCCCTGGTTACCCTGAAAGCGGGAGGAATCCCAGGGAGCCTACACGAGCAAAACGAAAAGGCAGCCCCTGAGAGGCAGGTGCCTGCCACCCTAAGAGCCCCCGGTCCCCCGAGCCACCTTCTCACGGCCCTGGGACACGTCCCCAGCCCGGCTCCCCAGCTCTCTCTCTGTCTCCCCAGGATGTTTCTCTCCATGGCCTCTGAGTGCTTGTCCTGCCCCTCTGGCCATTTCTGCGGTGCGTCTGGCCTCACTGCCCCCTCTGGACCCTGCTCCCCTGGCTACTTCTGTCTGGCAGGAGTCACCTCCCCAAACCCAACAGGTAAGGGGCCTCTCAGGACAGGAGTGGGCCCTGCACTGACCAGACACCCCAGAGGTAGGTGGACGTTCTAAGGAGGGGAGGTGACTAGGTATGGGCAGTTTGTGGACAGAGGGGCAGTGTGCGAGCAGGGTAGGCCTAGAGATGAACCTTGGCCTGAGTATTTAGTGGTCTGACCACTACTCCTGGACCCTCGGGCCTCCCGTCCCCCTGCCTCTGTCCAGCAGTGTCTCACAGTGTGACTCACTGCCCTCCTGCACTGCAGTCACAGGGCTCTTGTCACACCTGCATCCCCAAGCCCACCCCAGGCACACCCCACCTCCTGAATCAAAGCCCCACTGGCCTAAAGACGGGAATGTTGCAGGTTTGCAGGGATGTGGGCGGGGAGGACCGGGGGGCTTCCAGAGACCAGCCAGCGGGTGCCAGAATTTGCCCTGTGGGCCATGCAGAGGTGAGCTGAGTGCGGCTCTCCTCTCCGTCCCATGGGGGCCAGAGAGAGCACCTTGGGGGTGGGGTACAAGACCCTCTGCGCCCCAGCGGGACGCAGGTGAGATGGAGCAGCGCCCAGGACGTCTGGCTCCCTCTAGTGGCCGCTGCCCTTGGCCTCGGAGGAAGCTCCTCCTCCGGGACATCTAAGGGGTACACAGAGCAGAGCTGCTGCCTTGGTGAGGGCCGCTGAACCTGGGCTAGAGCCCTTAAAATCCCTCTTCTCAAACATTGCCATTGGTCCAGTAAACATCTGAGGCAAAAGTCCAGGTCCCAGGTGGAAGATTAAGTTCTGGGGGGTCGGGTGGGGAGTGAGAGAGTGGGAGCCATGTCCCCAGGGCAGGGGCTGGGGGATGGAGGGGGCCCCGGGCAGCTCAGCCAGGACAATCCACCAAAACCAGAACCAGCACTCCTGGTGCATCACAACTAAATGTGAAAGCGATGTTCTCTAAATTGTTTCATTAAACAAATAAACAATCACAGAGCCTCTCCTGGAAAGGGCACTGTAGAGAATGTGAGGAAACCGGGCTCTGAGTCTGGACAGCCAGCTACCATCTCAGGACGTCATCCCCAGTAAAACTGCATCATTATTCCTGCCCACCTACCAAGGAGGGATTTCCCGAGGCTCTAATAATACAGCACATACGTAAAGCACATGCTTTTTGATCTGTAAGGGCTGTGCAAACGTTAGCTATGGGCATTGTTTCTTTATAAAACCAACGAGCCTCTGACCCAAGCCCAGGTCCGCACTTCGTCCCGGTGGCGCCACACGAGTCACCCAGGCTCCAGCTCTGCTGTGGCTGCTCCCGTCGGTCAACTTCCTTCTTCTCCTCAGGCCACTCGGAGCAGGGGGGCCCCTGTCCCCAAGGCCACTTCTGCCCCAGAGGGACCAGCCTCCCCCTGCCTTGCCCTGCTGGCTTCTACAGCAACCTGACTGGCCAAGCCTCTTGCTTTCCCTGCCCCGCCGGCTTCTACTGCCCCAGAGGTGAGTGCCGGGGCCGGGCTCAGCCTGAGGGTTTGGCTCTTGCTGCTCTGGAAGCTGCGGCGTCTGAGGAGAACTGATGTCCTCTGCGTCCGAGACTTCCCCGCCGCCCGTCTCAAAGGCCCAGGGGACGAGTGGCCCTTCCCGGAGGCCAAGCCCAAAGCGGCAGGCTTTGAACACTGAATTTCATCCACGTCCTTTGATTTATCTTTAAAATTCATGAGAATTTTATTTTCCAATCCATACTATATCCACGTTGGCTGAGAAATAAAGATTGTAAATTACAGTATGTTACAAATTTGGGGGGCCCATGCCCTTCAGTATGGTTGACCACCAGCAGGATGAGTCCTGCATAGTCTGTGGCTTTGTGGACCCCAGGCCCAGAGCCACGCAGCCTGGGAAGCCCGGTGGGCGCAGTGGGCGAGGAGGGAGCTCCCACGACTGAGGGCAGGACTTTGCGGGTACAGGCCGTGCGGGAGGGCGCCCACCCCGGCCCGGGCGCCGCCAGGCTCCGGCAGGCTGGCCCCTCCTCTGCACTTTGCTTCTCAGGCACCAGGTATGCCGCCCAGTTCCCCTGCCCTCGGGGCTACTATAACCCAGACCCACTGGCCCAGAGCCCGGACAGCTGCCTCCCCTGCCCCCCAGGCCACTACTGTGGGCAGGAGAATCTGGCACAGGCCTCCGGGCCCTGTGACGCAGGTGCGCTTCCCAAAGCAGACGGACACGTCCCCACCCATCCCTGTGCTCCCCACTTCTGAGCCCGGACCTGGGGTGACCCAGGCTATCCCCTGGCGCAGCGCCAGGGAGGGGGAGCTCGGCCTTTGACCCCCAGACCCCTGCCTGTCCTCCTGCCCCAGTGCTGACCCCTCCCCTCTGGTCCCCGCCTCAGGCTGGTTCTGCGTGTCAGCGGCGTGGACGGCCCGCCCCTTCGACCCGGACAGCTGCACCAGCACCAGCTGCCTCTGCCCGGCCACAGCTACAGAGGGGAGGCGCCCAGCTGGCTCCTTCTGCCCCAAGGGCAGCTCCCAGCCCACGCCCTGCCCCCCAGGAACCTTCTGCCGTGAGTGTCTGCCTGGGCCCCGCTCTGAGCCCAGCTCGCCCTCCTCCCAAGGGCTGCTGGCAGACCTTACTCCCCAGTCTGCGGGGGGGCCTTGGGGCAGCTGGGGAAAAGCCAGGGGGAGAGGGGCGCCACAGGCACTCCAGCCTGAGGCCGAGAGGTGTTGCAGCGGGGCGTGGTTAGAACATAGCTGGGGCATTTGCTGTGGTTTGAGTTGTTTGGCGTGGATGGCTGAGGACCGCCGGCCGCGGCCTTGTCGCCCCGGAAGCCTCGTTGGCTCTGCGCGGTGTCCGCCCTGATCCTGCCCCTCCAGCTGCAGGTAAAGGGTCTGGGGGGGTCTCTCCACATACTGTGCTGAGGGGCCAGGGGACCGGGCCGCAGGGAGGTGGGCACAGGTGGGCCCTAGAGGGAGCCATGAGGGGCCCGCCCCAGCTCTGAGGCTGGGCCCACGGCTGCGCAGTCAGGAGCCTGCCCCCGGGACTGGCACCTCCCTGTGCCCTTAGCTGCAGCCTCACGCAGGCCCACGCCATGCCCCGCGGGCACCTTCTCCAGCCTCCCAGAGCAGACCACGCTCTCTGTGTGCCAGGCCTGCCCACGTGGCTTCTACTGCAAGGAGGCTGGTCTCCAGGCCCCCAGTGGGCAGTGCCCAGCAGGTGAGAGGCAGGGAGGACCTGGGGGTGCAGGCAGAGGGGGTGAGGCCAGGAATGCGGCTCTCTGGACCCTGGGCCCTTGTGCCGGAGACCCTGCTAGGACTGAACAGGGAGCAGGGAGGGTTAGTCCTGAGCGCTCCTCACTCCTTGCCAGGTTATTACTGTGACTCCAGGGCTGGGCCCGTCCAGGACTTCAGCCTGTACCCGTGTCCTCAAGGCTACTACTGCCCTCTGGGCACATTCATAGCCACACAGCACAGCTGCCCAGCGGGCACTTACGGCCCTCGGAAGGGGTTGAGAAGCCTCACTGAATGCCAGCTGTGCCCTGCTGGGAAATTCTGTGCGCTGGCAGGGCTCACGGCTCCAACAGGTATGTCCTACAGGGCAGAAAAGGCCTTAGGCAGTGGGTGGGCTAGAGTGGCGGGTCCCAGACCAGGCGGAGGAGGAGATGCTTCAGGGGAATCTCCAGGGACCTGGACCACTGATCAACACGGGGCCAGAGCAGCATGGGCTTGTTGGGCTAGAAGGAGGTCTTCCTTTCCTCTGCCTTCCCAAGACCCCTTAGGTCAGAAACACATTGCCCCACACCCCGCCTCAGGAAGTCAGGAGGGGTGCACTTGGGCCTAGGTGTCCAGTTCTGGAACGTTCTCCAGCGATCCTGGGAGTCTTTCATCACTGCGCGCTGCCTCAGAGTGGAAGTCTACCTCAGCCACCGTTCCCAGCACCACCCTCCTGGGCACTGGGCTGGGGGTCCTTCCAGAGGGTCTTTAGTGTTTCTACCCTTCCCCACACCCCTGCCCCCATTAGCTGGTTTGGGGAAGGAGAGGAAGGAAGGTGTCACTTTCTTGGGGTGTTTGGGTAGCTCCCGTACAAAATGGCTAGAAATGACCTGCTACATAAGGAAAGTCCAGGCCAGGCGGTTGACCGTCTCTGGGGAGGACAAACCTCAAACTGGCCCAGACCCCGCACCTGATTTGACCCAGGGGCTTGGTACTGAACGGAGGAGGGGCCGCTCAGGCCGTGCTCAGCCAGGGCCCGGGGCCGGCTTTGGGCCGGGGACTCCTGCGGGCTGCAGCTCCCACCGTGGCGGCCGGTGGGTGTGGGGAAAGCGTGAGGGGCCCTGGTGCCTCGTGCTAGGAGCGGCAGGCACGGCTGACAAGGCGTCCTCTCTCCTAGGGGACTGCGCTGCGGGGCACTGGTGCAAGGGAGGAGCCACGAGCAAGGGCCCCACCAACGGGCCGCGGGGCGTCCTCTGTCCCGCTGGGCACTACTGCCTCGAGGGTACCTAGCACCTCCAGGGCCACGCCAGCCACAGCCGTGCAGAAAGCGCCTCCCTCCCAGCCCTCGGCCGGTGGAAGGAGGGTCTCCACGTGCTTTGAGCCCGCTTTCAGCCAGGCTGCAGGGGCCCTCAATGAAGGGCAGTGCTGAGCTGCGCAGGGCAGAGCACAGGACCCTTGTCCCCCAGATGCCCTCCCCACTCGGCCCAGCAGCCCTCCCCGTTCCCCCCCCAAGAACCCTCCTCCAGCCTGGCCCTCAGGAAACCTCACTTGTGTGATGGACCTTCCTCCTTTGCCCCTTGTGCCTTGGTTACTCCCCACCAAGGATGCTTTTTCAGGCCCAGGTATTCCTCCCCACTTTGGTCCTTGCTTGCAGGATGTCAAGCATCTTTCCTTTACTCAGTGAAGCTGACCCAGGGGCTCCAAAGCTGAACTGGTCCCTGCCCTCTGAAAGCTGAGACGGGGAGGCATTTACACCCTGGTCTGACTGCCCAGAGGGAGAGATTCCAGGTTCAGAAGCCCGACCAGTGCAAGGTCCCCCTCAGGCCAGAGGGAGCTGGCCAGACTGCCTCTTCTCTCTCCTCTGTCGTTCTGTCCTGCAGGAGCTCCTGTCCCAGCTCGATGCCCACCTGGTACCTGGTCTGAGGAAGGGAACAAAACCCCAGGAGGATGTCAAGATTGCTCAGGAGGGCGACTCTGCCCTGGTGGCCACCCACCAATCTGGCCAGCCCCCTGCCACCCAGGGTGGGCAAACAGTTTATCTCCTCTGACAGACAGGGAACGTGTCCACAGAATGGGGAGTGGGCTCCATTCCAGGGTTTCTTGTCAGAGAACAAGAGGAGGAAATCTCTGCCGGTAGGCAGGAGTCCATGGGACCTGCAGGCCACATGTAGACATGCAAAGGTGAGGCCACATTGGGTGCAATGTGCTGGGACCCAACTGCTCTGCAGACAAGGTCACTGGAAGGACATCGGTGTGCAGACTTGTGGCAGCCCGTCTCATCTCTGCCACCACCCATCGCACGCCTGATCACAGCTGGGCTGCCCATCCTGGGGGCAGTCTGGAGGGAAGGGGCCCACGAGGTAGAAGAAGCCAGGAGCAAAGAGGGCAGGAAGGGGCCCAGGCCCACGCCCGAAGTGCATCTGCCGCCCACGGGTGCAAGCCCTTCAGCAGCTCTCCTCTGCTGAGGCCCTTTTGCTTGGCCCTTGTTTTTCCAGCGTCTCCTGCACTGGAGGAGCCGTCCCCGTCACCCCCATCGAGGGGCTTCCTGGGAGATCATGCTCCCCCGGGCACGTCCGCCCTGTGGGAATGGCCGACCCCGCTCCATGTCCTCCTAGCTCCTACGCCTCTGGCACACACACAGCAAAATGTCACCTCTGTCCCAGTGGCCACTACTGTGTTCCAGGGCTGAGGCCACAGCTGTGTCCGAGAGGTTAGTGTCCTGCCAGCAGTCCAGCTGACTGAGCAAAGCGTCCAAAGCAAAAGGGAGGAGAGGGGGAAGTCACCCATAGGGGGCTATATCTCTCCCCAGCTCCCTCAGACAAAGGTCTGGGCTGTATATTCTGATAATAAGGCGACAAATATCTCCCCGGCAGGAGCCCTGTGGCAGAAAGGCCCAGCCCAGCACCCAGAGCTTCCCCTCCTCCGGCCTCCCTCAGACTCCCTCCTTCCCCAGCTACTCAGGCCCTAGTCTCGGCCCTGCCCCTTCACAGGTTTCTACTGCCCTGAAGGGACAGAGCTCAACTGGCAGCCCTGCCCGGCGGGCACCTATGGCCCTGTGCCTGGACTGAGCAGGCTGCAGGCGTGTCGAGCCTGTGATGGGGGCAGGTTCTGCCCCAGGGCCAACGCCACAGAAGCTGGCGGGCAGTGCTGGGAGGGCTTCTTCTGCTCCAGAGGGGCCACCCGGCCCAACCCGGAGGCCGGCACTGAAGGTAATGGGCCCTTCCCCGATGGACGTTGAGCCCCTGCCACATTTCCTGGGGCCCTCGACTGGGAGGTAAGGGACGGATTCAAGGCCCTCCATTCACTCACTGGTCAACCCAGACAGACTGATAAGTCTGTTCTCTCCAGAGACCTGGTCCCTGACCTCGGCCACCCGTGTTCGCAGGCTCTTGCTCGTGGTGAGCGGAACACCGTGGTAGCAGTGAAGAGCGCCCTGGCATTTGTGTCCCCCACCCACTTTCCATCCTGGGTGGGACCCCCCAGGGACCCCCTATCCCACACTGGCCAGGCTGAGGGCAAACACCAGGGCAGGCCTGAGGAAGCTTGCCTTAAGGGTCATGGTGACGTGCCCCTCAGCCAGGCCATGCCTTTGAGTCACTTGGTACATACTGGTGGGTGGGGGCAGGCCCAGGCCACCAAATCAGAGTATCTGGGGTGGGGACCAGGCCAGGTATGGTCAATTTGATGATCTTCCTAAGTGGTTCTCATTTGTAGCCGAGAGATCATTCCGGTGTTTTCAGTCTTCTGGGGGTCAAATTTCCTCTGAAAACTGATGGAATCTATGGACACGCATGCAGGGAAAACACACAAAGCTTTCACTGTGCTTCACAGAGTTCCTAGAGCTCTGTATCCAGGGCCCAAAGGACAAAATCTCATGATCCAGTGCAACCCCTGCCTCTGGGAGAAGGGGAAACTGAGGCTCGGGAGGAGGCTCTGCCTCGCCTAAGGTCACACAGTCAGTAGGCAAGCTGGGCGCCCAGGCTCACTGACCCGGTCCAGCTCTCAGCTACTCTGCAGCTACCCGGGAGCCCAGGGTCACACCAGCCCTGGGGAGGCCTGGGTTCGGGTGGGTCACTGTCCCAGGCACAGCTCACGCCCCAGCTCCAAGAACCCGGTCTGCTCGGCAACAGGCCCCCCCGGACGGCTCCCGTCGTCTCCCCACCAGCTGCCCTGGTGGCAGGCCTCTCAGAGCATGACCCATGTGAGACCGGGGTGGGGGGGGGAGGAGAGAAGACACAGCCAGGCAGCTCCAGAAACCGGGGAAAATGTGGCAACATTGCCGGTGCAGGGAGGTCTGCAAAGGCTGCTGCAGCAAGAGCTGAAGTGGGTGGTGACCTCGGCGGGCTCCTGCCTCAGTCTCAGACACTGTCCACCCCCTAGACTTGAGCCTTCCAAGGAGGCCCCGCCTCCCTCAGGGGCCCCTTACAGACGCCACCAGCCATGTCAACAAGTGTCCCCTGACATCTTCCCACTAGTATCAGTGACATGGGCTGTGGTGGAGTAGCCAGGTGCAGGGGGTGTGGCCACAGGAGGGACCCCTTCACAGCTGTGCCTTGGGAACCAGCTGCCCAATTCCCCCTGGGCCCAGAGCCCGTCCCAGGGATGGGGTGGAGCTGCTCGAGTACCCACGTCTCACCCTGTCCTTCCCAGTGACCAGGCTGACTTGTCTCTTGGTTCCAGAGCGGGCTGGCCCATGTCCTCAGGGACACTACTGCCCCAGGGGCTCAGCCGTGCCCCAGCCCTGCCCACCTGGCACCTTTAGCCCGCGCATCAAGCTCGGCTCAGAGGTAGGGAAATGTCTGGGTGTGAGGAGGGCCTGTTTGGATCTAGCCAAACCACACTGCCTCCGAGGTCCAAGGTTGTCACACCATCTAACGGGGGCATCTCCGGCAGGCTGCCTGCTCCCCGTGCCCACCCGGCTACTACTGCGGCGCTTTTGGCCTCACCAGCCCTTCTGGGCCCTGCAGCGCAGGCTTCTTCTGCCTCAGTGGGGCCCTTGTCCCCAACAGCTCCCTGGGAGACCAGACCAGTGGCCCTTGCCCTGCAGGTAGCCCCCAGGGCTGGGCTGAGGGGTAGCCTGGGGAGGTGGGGAAGGAGCAGACTCCAAGGCTGCTTCCCAGATGGGGCCAAGGGTCCCCGGGGCCCTCCAGCAGCTGGGTTTAGGATGGAGCTGCTCTGAGCACCAGGCAGTGGTCTTTCCTTGGCCCTGACCTGTCGGGTCTGCTTCCCTTTCAGGACACTTTTGCCCCCCAGGCACTGCTGCCCCCAGGCCCTGCCCAGCAGGCACCCACAATGGCCTGGCTGCTCAGGACCACTGCGAGCCTTGTCCAGAGGGGTGAGTGCCAAGAGGCATCCCAGGGGTGCACGTGTGCAGCTGGCACACAGTTTGCATTGCTGCTACAGGACGTGGCCGGACCGAATGCTCCCTAAGACCCCTTTCAACCTGAGTTCTCTGTGACTTTAAGAAGAATTCCACAACTTCTTGCCCTCTTTATGTCTCTTGATCTCTTTGCTGGGTATCACTGAGTCATTCCTAATTTCAAACCTGGGTGTCTTTTGCTGCAGTTTAAGCCATTTAAGCTCCACACGAACCCTCCCACCAGCCCTGCGTCCCCAGCCAGTGACGATGCCTGAGGCCACGGAAGGAAGGCGAGCCCAGGCGGCCATCTCCTCCCCACTCTACGTTGCGGGGCCTCGCGGCCCCTGACCCCTCCCCACTTGTCTCCTCTGTAGCTTCTTCTGCCCGGCAAACACCTCCTCTGTAGTGGGGAACGAGTGTCCTGCTGGCCATTACTGTCCTGCTTCCACCTCCTTTGCTTCTCAGTTCCCCTGCCCAAGAGGCACCTATCAGCCGCAGAGAGGGGGTGTCCGGCGGTCAGACTGCACCCCCTGTGAGCCAGGTAAGGGGCAGGGACGTGCCCTCTCTAGCCACATTAGGCCACCTCCTCCCTGGCCAGTGAGGGAAGGACTCAGGCCTGGCTCAGACGGGGATGCTCTGGCCACAGCCCACAGTGCACATTCGATAGGCCCAC
Organism: Balaenoptera physalus; assembly: GCF_965194825.1. Classification (NCBI taxonomy): domain Eukaryota; kingdom Metazoa; phylum Chordata; class Mammalia; order Artiodactyla; family Balaenopteridae; genus Balaenoptera; species Balaenoptera physalus. Next base: position 81,828,836 of record NC_138899.1, on the reverse strand, counting down.
GTTTGCCGGTTGGGCGTGGGGCACCCCAATCTCTCTGCCCCCCAAGCCCAGGGGTCCTGTCTTTCCCTGTCCCCTACAGGCTCCTACTGTCTCCTGCCTGGCCTGGTGGCCATGTCTGGGCCCTGCAGTGCAGGATTCCACTGTGCTCAGGGGGCATCTGTTCCAAATCCCACCGATGGGATCACAGGAGATCTCTGTCCCCCGGGCCACTTCTGTCCTCAGGGCAGCCCCAGGCCCACTCCGTGCCCCCTCGGTGAGTCACTGATGGATGAGCGCCAGCTGTGCGGGGGTCTGCTCTGGGCCCGAGAGGGGAAAGGAGCGGAGACCCAGCCTCAGGGAGGTTCCTGGGGAAGGATACAGAAGAACCCCCCAGATTGCTCTCGAAGAGCATCGTCCATTCTGGATCCACATAGCGTGGGGCTTGTGGGTGGGGTGATGAACGGGGTGATTTAGAGCCTGGGCCCAGGCACCCTGTGGGAAGCCCGAACAGGGAGGGGTGGATGACAGAGGCACAGTGAGAGTGAGAGGAGCCTGGCAGCGGAGATGGGGGGTGAGACACACCGCAGCTGTGCAGCACACACGAGGTGGCCGGGAGGCCAGGGGGCCTCACAGTCACTGGTCTGGGAGGCGGAGTGGACGGAGCGAGATCTGGCTCTGGAAGCTTAGACCGACCACCACAAGCCTCCATCCGGGGGGCCTCCTGGCGGTGGTGGCCACAGTGTGTGGACCTGCAGGCTCTCTCCTGGCCCTCCCTGGGGCCACGTCGCTGGAGGACTGCCAGCCATGCCCAGCCGGCTGGTTCTGCTCCCGGGCTGGCCTGAGCTCCCCGGAGGCCCCATGTGAAGGAGGCTGGTTCTGCCCCGGGGCCTCGGTCTCTGGACACAGTCCAGGTAAGGGCAGACGCCGCTCACAGTTTGGGAAGGGCTAGGGTGCCGCAGGGCCTGCAGAGGGCCGGCCTGGAAGGGAGACACGGCCTGTGGGCTCTCCCTCTGCCCTGAGGCTCCTGCAGCCCGGCAGCGACGAGGTGGGCCCTTGCGGCCTGCAGCCTGCTGCGGAAGGGCCTGGGAGCACCGTGCCTTAGAGCGGCTCCCCATGCGCCCAGAGCTCAGGAAGGGAGACGGGCCCCAGCCTCCACACGACTCGGCGGCCACCTCGGTTCCCAGGCAGTCTCTCAACCAGCGCTCATGAGAATGGCCCGTGTGCCAGGCACGGCCTGCGGAGAACCGACAGCTTCGAGTCCCCTGCTCTCCAGGCTTATGACCCGACAGCACCAGCCTGGGAAGGAGCTCCTGACCGAGGGCGAGGCTCCTCGGACACTGCAGCTCTCGGGAGGGTCCTCCCACTGTCCCCAACCTTAAGTTCGGGCCTCAGCCCCGACGCTGGAGTACAGCCAGGCTAAGACAGCACCTCCAAAAAAAGTCATTACGTATTCCAGGAATTGAACAAAGTGAATATACGAAAGCAAAAGACAGTTTCATCCTCCAGAACGCGGACACAGAGTACAGCTTTCTCATCCTGGCCCATCCCTTCCCGTGGTCTGGCTCCCAGATCAGCTCCACTGCAGCCTGGCACCTCATGCCGTTGTCAATCCAGGGCCCTCGGGAAACCAAGTCTGTGAGCAGGGTGGGCTTCCTTCTTCGCACCAGTGCTCCGTATCAGGAGAGCACGGGGGGCTCCCGGGGGCTCAGTCCACACAGCAGCTCCCAAAAGAAGCTACGTTTTTAGGAACATCTCATAGGACTAGGAACAGCCCGGGAGCACCTTCTGTGAGACGTGCTCTGACGGGAAGCCTGAGTCTGCCTCGCGGACCCGGTGAGGCTCCAGCTCCACCTCCCAGCCCGTGGAGCGCACCGCCCTGCACCGCCCCAGCCCGGTCACTGCAGACCCGACTCCCGCCCACCACGTGGGCTCTCCACACAGGGAACCTGCCTCCCCTCCAGGTGCTCCTAGGACTGAGCTGTGAGGGCCGGGGATGTCACAGGCCCCTCGAATCACACGCCCCATCCCCGCCTCACTGACGTGGAGGAAGTCAGAAGGGCGTCTGGGCTCTGGCTGGAGGGAGATGGGGAGTCTCCCGAGAGGAAACAACTGTCTCCCTCGGCTTTTCCAGGCACTCTCTGCCCCTCTGGGCACTCGTGCCCCCCAGGCAGCCTGGAGCCCCAGCTCTGCCCCGCGGGACAGTATCAGGATGAACCTGGACAGAGTCTCTGCAAGACCTGCCCTGCTGGAAAGTGAGGAGCTGGGGCTGGGCTGGGGCTCCTTCTCCATCCCAGTGACATCTGACTTCTCCATCCCGGTGACATCTGACTTCTCCTGCCCACCCCCCGCTCCAGGAGCCAGAGGGGCTCCAACCTGTTGCAGAGACTGGCGACCACGGGCACTCCAGGCCCCCATCGCCCTATGAAGCCCAGAGTAATAAACACTAATGCCAGTGCAGGGGCCTGCAGGGCTGCAGGCTTCACGCACAAGACTCTGAGACAGGAGGACATTGTTGGCCTTAATGTCCATTTCCTCTGACCTCAGATTTTCTTCTGCCCAAACCCTCCATGTCCTGGGAGCTCTGGAGGGGCCTCCCTTCCTAGAAAGCCTTGGGATGTAGAAGCCATTGAGCCTTCATTCCTGACCACCCACTGACTGTGTCCACAGGTTCTGTTCCTATGGGATCCAGGGGCCAGGAGCCACGCCTCCTTGGCCAGTGGACTGTCCTGCTGGCTACTACTGCCCTTTGGGTACCCAGACCCCCACTCAGCACCCGTGTCCCAGGGGCACCTTCCGCGAGAGGCCCGGCGCACGTGGCACTAAGGATTGCAGGCCCTGCCCTGCAGGACAGTTCTGCTCAGATTCAGGTGATGGGAGCCAGCTCTCTGGGACTTTGCGGGGTCCTTAACTGATCCATTTGTCCCAGAGACACTTCACCTGCCTGAGGGCAGATGTCCTAGGTCCCCTCACATCACTTATGACCTGCAGCCCCCACATAAGAGACACTGCTTGAGGCCTGGGCATGGGATTGGAGGGGAAGGCAAAGGTGACCTGGCCCCAAGTTCACAGAGGGGAAGGGGTCTCATTAAGACAGACCAACGCCCCAGCCCAGCATACCCTGATTCCCGGAATGTCCTAGGGAGGGACTGTGGAGTGCCTGCCACAGGTTTTGAAGGTTACCAGCCTTGCTCAGGGAGCAGCCAGGGGCAGGGCTTCAGGGGGACGCCCCAGGATTGAGCCCCAGGATGAGACGGTGGACATAGCTGTAACCAACTTGGAGAGAGGAAGAGACAGGGTGATGTGCATTTGTCAATGTTAGTGGTCTACTCCATTTATACATAAACCACCTAGAAGATACAGTTGGGCAGTAAGTAGAGGGGTGTGTGGGGCTGGGAGCAGAAGAAGGGTGGCGTGTATCCCCCCAAATGGCCCCCAGGCCCCCAGGATCCCCACAAGAGCATATGAGGATAAGGCTGGGGTATGAGGCATTGGCCCATCACCTGTGGGTGAGGCGCAGGGCTCTGCACACCTCCACCCACCTCAGCCTGGCCTGTGTTCCTGGTTCCCAAGTCAGCACTCTCACTTTGACTCCGCGTGGTCCCATGGGGTGTGACCAGACAGGCCTTTTAACTGATGTATCCTCACAACAGGGCTACTCTTTCTTTCTTTCCTTCTTTCTTACTTTCTTTCCTTCTTTTTCTCTTTCCTTCTTTCCTTCCTTCTTTCCTTCTTTCCTTCTCTTTCCTTCTTTCTTTCCTTCTTTTTCTTTCTTTCTTTGTTTGCGCTGGCTCCTCAGTTGCAGCAGATGGGCTCCTCAGTTGCAGCAGGTGGTCTCCTTAGTTGTGGCATGCAAACTCTTAGTTGCAGCACATATGTGGGATCTAGTTCCCTGGCCAGGGATTGAACCCGGGCCCCCTGCACTGGGAGCGCGGAGTCCTAGCCACTGCGCCACCAGGGAAGTCCCCAGGGCTATTCTTTTACAAACGAAAAGCCCGAGTTCAGAGAGGCCTCCTGCACCGCTGCATCGGTAGTGAGCGGCAGAGCCAGGAGGGGTGCAGAGTCTGGCTCCAAAGCCTGGCGCCTTGAGCCCCATGGCCTCCCTCTGACAGTCCCGTCTCCTCCTCTCCCTTGTCATCTGAATCGAGGTCCACTGTCTCCACCCTGTCGCCTCAGGGGCTGGGAAGCGCTTCCCGGACGGGCCATGCTCAGCAGGTTACTACTGTCCCCCTGGCCAGACCTCAGCCACCCCTTCATCTTTCCGGTGCCCACCCAGCTTCTACTGTCCCGAGGGATCTCTCCAGCCAAAGGCCTGTGAGAGTGGAACATTCCAGCCCCAGGAGGCCAAGGGGTCCTGTGAGCCCTGCCCCGCGGGATTCTACTGCAAAGCCCTGGGCACAGGTGGGCTCGCTGGGGCTGAGCACGAGGCCCCCACAGGGCGCTGGGCCCCAGGGCCAGGTGCCAGTGGCCGGAGCATCAAGCTCTCACGGGCCCCTCGAAGACCAGGATCCGCCTCCTTTGTTAGAGAGGGGGGAGGGGCTTGTGAAAGGAGGCGCAGCGGGTAGCCTGAGGGAGACCCTGGTGTCCTCCCTGTATGTGAGCTTTTAGATTTGCCTTTAGAACGTGTCTAGGGAACTCTTATGCCAGGAGCTTGTTGTCGCGGTCGTAGAATTATGATTCACGTGCAGCCCTTGACAACCGACAGCAGAGTGAAGGAAGGGGTCCCTGACACAGGCAGGTATGAGGGAAGGGCTTGTCGGGGACTTGAACCAGGATGGGCCGTTGCATGGAGACTCCCGGGACGCCCAGGGCCCAGCCCAGGATGGTAGGCACGAGGTGCAGGACAGGACAGCCTGAGGTCGAGGGCTCTAGGATCTGTGTTGGCTGTGGCTCCACAGTTTCCCCAAGATACATCTGCACACCTGAGGTCAGGATGTGGCCTTGGCCATCTCTAAATGCAGGTGGCTACTGGCCCAGCAGAGAGGCCTGAGCAGTGGGGTCTGCAGGCCACTGAGGGATGGTGGCCCTGGTGTGACCAGTGTGGGCAAGTACCATGTCCAGGGTCCCTGGAGGCTGCAGATCTCAGGGGCCAGAGAGGTTTCCTGGGCGATGCACCTTCTGTTGCCACGGCAGACAGTCAGACACTGAGGGGCCCCTGCCAGCCAACATGCCCAGAAATCAGACAAAGAATAAAGCACTGAGGGCCTGGGCCAAGGCAGGTTCAGAGCCTGGGGGTCCTGAGTCTCCAACCCAGGACGCTCGAGGGTGGGGATCCCCCCACGAGCTCCGGTTGACCCTGCCATTGCCCCCAGGTCCCACTTCCAATGGCCCCAGACTATGCCTCCGGGGCTACTTCTGTCCCCCCGGCTCCCACTCAGCCACTGCGCACCCGTGCCCTCGGGGGACGTTCGGGCCCAGGCGAGGGGCCACTGCAGAGCCGGACTGTGAGCTGTGCCCAGCAGGTTCGTGGCTTCTGGACGTGGGCCCTCAGGAAGCCTAGGCTGAAAGGCTGGGGAGCGCATGAGGAGAAGTAGGAGGGCAGCCGAAGGTCCCTGAGGGTGAGCACCTTGGCCCAGGGCCCCTGTGGTCACGGCACCGCCTCATAAGTCCAGTGGCTGCATCAAGGAAAACAAGGTCAGGTCCACACGTGGGCCAGGCCCCGCCAACCCCTAGGGGCCACGGCCCTCACCGTCCTTGTATTCCCAGGGCCTCCTCTTGCCCTGTGCTCCAGCCCACGTGCACCTCTAGCACTCAGGACAGGACGAATCCCGAGTTCCCTTCAGAGGCCTGGGGCTGCTGGAGAGAGAGGACAGCCTCTCCCTCCCCGAGGGCCTGTGGGTCCGAGAGCCTGCTGGGGGGTGTGTGCAGGAGGGGCACAGCCCGGGAGGGGCGGGGCTGGTGCTGGAGCAGGAGGGAGGTGAGGGAAGGCCCTCTGTAACCCACCCTTGGGTCTGCTTCTTCTAGGGATGTTCTGCTCCTCAGAAGGACTGTCTCAGCCTTCGGGGCTCTGCCACCCCGGCCACTACTGCTCATGGGGAGCGGTGTCTCCCACCCCCGTCCAACACAAGGTACCTAATGGGGGCACGGCACCCCGGACAGACGTCTGAGTCCACCCTGCAGCGCCCGCGTGTGTACTGGACCACACCGCTGACCACACAGCTCCTGCTGAGCGGACTGTTCTCCCACCAGGGCTGAAGCACCCTGAGGGCCGGACCCTCCTCACCTAAGTGTCCCCAGGGCCTGGCATGGGGCCTGGTGGCTTAGTGCAATGATTCTAAGACAGGCATCTTTTTCACATTCACCATCTCTAGAACCAGCATCATCTTATAATCCTTGGCATCTGGCGATCATAATGGCACTGAAATTTTTTCTTTTAAATTGCTCACCTTCCAGCAGATGGCATCTTGGGTTTGACACGTGGCAATATTAGCAGGTCACGTGTGCAGAGCCTTTACATGTGCTGGCAGCATCCATGTGTTGTACACACGTTGACACAGCAGGCCTCACAACGGCCCTGTGGGAGGCCCCAGGGTGACCCCATTTAGACAGGAAGAACCTGAGGAACACGTGGGGTAATGGACTTTCTCAAGGCCGCATGGTGGGAAAGCAAGCATCAGTATGTTGGATTATTCTGCAGAGCAGGGCAGTGGAGAGTCAGTTGGTGGGTGGGCGCACGGACCCGTGTTGGACAGACAGATGGGCGCTGGTGTGCTGGTTGATTGGCTTTGGTTCTCATTTTGTTATTGAGTGGCTGCATGACCATGGACATGGGCGCCCCTTGCCCTCTCTGGGCCCCGGCATCCCCTTTAGAACAGAGACGTCCCCGACTCTGGAAGTCACCGAGTCCACATCAGCACCAGAGAAGAGAACAGGCCAGGAGATGAAGGGAGGGAGCGGAGGCCACTGAGTGGACGCTATGATTTAGGGAGAGGCTCCCCCCAGACACCCTAGATCCTCCCCCAGAGGCTGTAGCTGGCACTTGAAAGCACGTAGTAACAGGGCGATTCTGCGTGTAACACTCTTATTTGCAAAGTAGCTTCATTTAAGTCTTCTCCCCCAGGAGCCAGCAGCGGTGTCTGCAGCCTGAGACCACAGTCTTGCCTTGACGTCCTTTCTTCCTTCCCTCTGGATCCGCAGGTGGAGGCCCCTGGGCTCTCTGGGAATGACATCTGCCCCCCCGGCTTCTTCTGCCCCAGGGGAACGGGCTCACCAGTCCCATGCCCGCCTGGGTTTTACTCCTCTGCCCCAGGCCTGGCCAGTGAGCACCAGTGCCAGCCGTGCCCCCCAGGGCACTACTGCAGCCGTCCTGGGCTACCCCACATCCTGGAGGCCGAGATCTGTGATGCAGGGTGAGCGGCGGCCTGAGGAGGGCAGAGGGTCCCTAGCTTACGCTTTCCAGGGCCCCCAGTTCACATACTAACCCTAAGTCCCTGGGTCTCTCCCCGGCACCCTCGGAGGAGCCCAGGTCAGGGTGACTGTCTGCCCCAGGAGTGCGGTCCTCCGACGCCCCATCCCTCAGATACAGGGCTGAACTGGACACACTCTCACAGGCCCTCACAGCACTGACCTCCCAAGGTCCAAGGAGCTCTGGGTGCGCTCGGCCTGCACAGCCTCTGTGGCCCCTGCCAGACCTTGGTTTTTATCCCGTCAGCCAACAGCCTCTGCCCACAGGTGCCTGAGATTCCTGGCAGGTGCATCCCCTTCATTGTCCAAAGGGCTGGAGACTGGCCACAGCCACCAGTAAGCTCCGGCCAGGGCCTGTGCGAAGGGAGACCTGTGCCATCGGCTCAGGGGCCCCGAGGACAGAACATTTGGAGAGGGGAGTCATGCTGACTCTGGAAAATGTCAGACCCTGCCCAGAAGTGGCTTCCTGAGCCCCTGCTACTTAGTTTCCTGCCAAAAGGGAACTCCTCTCATCCCAGGGACGGACCCTGGCTGTGGCCGCACTGGCCTTCCTCAGCACAACTCTGATGGCCGGAGCCTCCAAAGGCTACCCCTGCTCTCGCCTTCAGCCTGGCCGGGACCCCAAGGTCGTGCTGAAGGAGGTTCAGCCGTGGTTCTCCATTTTCTCAGGTACATCTGCCTGGGAGGCAGTGTTGTCCCCTCACCCTCCGATGGCACCCATGGATACAGATGTCCCCCTGGCTTCCGCTGCCCCCCAGGGGCCCACAGTGAGCTGCCCTGTGAGCCTGGCACCTTCAGCCCGTTGCCTGGAGCTGACACCTGCCTGCCCTGCCCGGGGGGCACCTACTGCCAAACGGCTGCCACTGTGGAGACTACCACCTGCCCCAAAGGTAATGATGCCCTCAGGCCCGCCTCTTGGGGGCAGAGCGACCTTGCGCATGACCCCAGCGGACAGTGCCCCCGAGGGTTCAGTGCAGACGGGACCGCCGTCTCCCCAAGCTGGGCTCTGTCCTGGAGCTCCATGCCCAATGGCGAGACCTCAGCCCTTCCCAGGAGCCAGAGGCCCGCACGTGAAGTGGGGCCACCCGTGCTGCAGAGGAGGACGAGGGGTGAAGGTTGCCACCCTGGGCTGCCAGCTCCCCCTCTCACGGCCATGCCTTCCTGCTCACCACAAGTTCCCAACGAGTGCCACGGAGGTGACAGAGGGGGGAGCCCGGGCCTGCGGGCAGGACGTCTGGTCAGTCCCTGCTCTGACCTAAGCGCTGCTGCCCTGGGGCGGCCGCCACTCTGCAAAGCGAGCCCACGGCGCCCGGGGGAACTCCACCCTGGGGTGAGGGCTAACCCCCTCTCAGCAGATGCCCCCAGAGAAGACTCTGCAGTGTGTCTGGGTGGCCAGGCTGCCTGTTGCGGGTGCAGCCATTTCTCCGGAGGCAGTACATGACCCCACTTTCTTCAAGACAAGAAACACTCTCTCAGCCCTACAGAGCCAGACCATGCCCGTCACCTACGTCTCACTAAGTAATGAGCCCAGAAACAGTGCTGCTGTCCCTGTGTGCACACCCATGCACACTCTGACACACGTAAGGGCACACACGTGCACGCAGGCACACCCCGGCTGCCCGCACTGACCTCCAGCAGGGCCCCCGCACGCTGCCTGGATCCCAAGCCCTTCCGGCCTCTTCCCACCACCGCGCCGGCACCCCTGGCGTGCCCTCTGCCACGAATGACAGGAGGTGGTGGCGTCTGGACGCTGAGAGCTGTCTCGCTCCGGCCTTCCCCACAGGTCACTACTGCCCAGCGGGGACGTCCTCTCCTCTTCCCTGCCCAGAGGGAAGCCTGAACCCGCGAGAAGGCGCTCTCTCCTCCAGGGCCTGCCAGCCCTGCCCTGCAGGGGCGTATTGCCCTGGGGAGGGCAACGGGCAGCCCGAGGGTAGGTACCAGCAACCCAGCAGAGCTGCGTGCGGGCGCACACGGCACAGGTCTGGGGCTGGCCCGCGCCTTAGTGCGGCCGCCTGCACCCCCTCCCTTGAGCCCCCCCCCGAGGGGCCTCAGCCTAGTGGCCCAGAGGGGCTTCAGGAGGTGCCGCTGGGGCTCTCAGGCCAGCCATGCGCTCAGCGCAGGTGTGACCCTGGGCGAGCCAGCCTCGCGGGCCTCAGGCTCCTCCCCTGTAGAAGGGGGCTGAGAGCATCCCGCGTCCCACACTGGCTGTGGAGCGTGCGGTCTTAACAAATCAGGAGCTTAGAGCAGCGCCGGCTGCGCAGTGACTGCCCTCGGCCGGCGTCCCTGTGGTCACCCCTCACCCCAGCCCCATGTGGAAGTCATTCCTTGTTTCCCTGACCTCCTTCCTCCTACTTTAATTTCTGTGACGCTCCGGCGCTGGGGACAGCAGGCAGCCATCAGGGAGAGGCAAGATCTGGGCTCGTAGCACAGGCAGCTGCCCTAAAATCTACATCTCTCTATATTCAAGGACCCTGCTCAGCTGGTTACTACTGCGAGGGGGGTGCCACCAGCCCCACTCCCTGGAGCAACTCTGCCTTCCCCCTCAACGGACCCTGCCCTCGAGGCCACTACTGCCCACAGGGGACCCTGTACCCCGTGCCCTGCCCCACAGGGATGACGAGAAGCAGCCCAGGTGAGCATCTGGCCTGTGCCTTCCCCACCCCTCCCGGCCGTGGGCCCCCCTCCTTCAAAAGCCCCACTCCAGCCCCCCGGAGCAGATGCGCACAGCGCAACAGGAGCGTCTGCTGGTCTGGGTCTCTGGGGCTCCCTGGAGTGGACACGAGGCCAGGCAACACCCCCAGGGTAGGCTGTGCCCAAAGCGGGGCTCTGCCTGCAAAACGCCAGAGGTGCCCTGAGGGAGGCCCTGGCCCAAGCTACTTCGAGACCTGACGCCCATGGCACCAACTCCGTTCCGGCCCTGGTGGACGGCCGTGAGCCCAGCAGCGGAAGGTCTCTGTTTTCAGGGGCTGATCTTCCAGTGTGGGGATCTCTCTCCCCAGGTGGCATCTCTGAGGAGAGCTGCAGGCCCTGCCCAGCTGGTTCGTTCTGCCCGAGCCTGGGCCTCAGCTCCCCACCTGGCCCCTGTGTGGCCGGCTCCGAATGCCCCTCGGACCCCAGGGCCTCCAGTCCCATGGCTGTCCTCTGCCCACAGGTACCTCCCCGGGAGCAGCGGGAGAGGGCCCAGGCACCAAGGCCCGGGGAAGCCAGGGATCCCCACCTGGGATTCAGGCTGGAGCGCTCAGTGCCTCATAGGAGGGGCCTCACCTCCCCATCTCCTAGACCCCGATCCTCTCCGCAGCTGCCCCTTCCAGCCCCCTGGCCTCCAGCCCTCCAGTCACCAGGACCTGAACCAGCCAGAAGGAAGGACAAGGCACTGACCCACCCGAGCCCCTGGGCACCCTGACCGTACCCAGCCTGGCCCTCAGAGGCGCTGCTTTTCGTCCACTGCCCAGGGTCACTTCTGCCACCCAGGGGCTGCTTGGCCTGCCCTGTGCCACCCAGGAGAGTACCAGCCCTCCCCGGGCTCAGACACCTGCCTCCAGTGTCCACCTGGATTTTACTGCCCACAGCCTGGAACCAGAGCGCCCAAGCTCTGCCCAGCACACGCCTACTGCCCAGCCGGTACGCCCAGGAGCCCTCAGCTCCCCACGCCTCCCGGGCTCTCTTCTTTCTCAACCACTCCCCTATCTTCCCCTTCCCTTCCTTCCTTTCATGCATTCATTCATCCATCTATTCATTCTTTCATTCAAAATCCATGGAGGGCCAACGCGTGTCGGCACCAAGCTCGCACTAGGAAGACCAGCGCGACGAGCCACTCAGCCTCCGTCCTCCCCTCGCCCCGACCCTACCCCTCACCCTCCCGCCCACCCTCTTGCTTCTCTTCTCTCCATCAGTTGACTCAGCCATGCTCAGTGCCCTGCCTCTTCCCCGCACTCAGCCTGGGGGCCCCAGAGAGCACCTGGGCCACAGATGATGGCAAACAGGGGGGTCATTTCCTGTGCCAGCCTGGGCCAACGTTCTGGGGTGGCTTCCTGAGCTCTGCCTGGAGAGGAGCCCTGCGGTGGCGTCAGGGTTCTGGGGAAGTGACAGATGAGACAGCAGCGCCACAGCCACTGCAAGTCTGCTAACCCAGAACACACTGTGCGTGAGCCCAGTCTCACACCAGCTCGCACGTGCACGTGCAAATACATGCACACACGCACACGTGCATTCTCACATGCTCTCACAGTACACATGCTCACAAACACATATGCACACACACCTACAGACGCACACACAGTAGGTGCACCCAGATGTACACACGTGCCCACACACGCACATGCATATGCTGTCCGCAGGCAGCCCAGCAGACAGATAGGTGTCCACAAAAGTTCATAAGCTTTGTCGTGTCTTAGGTGAACTTGGGAGAAGATCCTCCTACCAATGTTAGGGGTGCTGAGTACATTACATTCACAAGTGTTTGAGCCACAAGTGATGCATACATTTGTTTTTCCTGTGCCTGTGTTGTGAAAGTTATGCCCCTTTTAAATGAGTGACCTTCTCCCCCAGAATATTTAGGACATGCCAAGTTCTAATAGCCTGGCCTGTTGTCCTGGTGACGACATGCTGTACTAGTCATACACATGCACATCCCCCCCAGGAGAGGGCAGCTCCCCTGGACTCACAGGCTCACCCCCAGCCCTTCAGCCCACCCTTGCTGAGGTGCTGACCGTCTTACTCTCATCCTCCCCCAACTAAACCCACACCTTCCGGCTTCTTACCCCAACTCCGGCCGCCCCTCTAAACCCTTTTTCCCCGTCAGGAAGTTTCTCATTTCCATTCAAGGTGTGTGCGCTGGTAGCTGCCAGCACAGCCCACGTGCACAAGGAAACACTGAGGCAGCAGAGCCAGACGACAGCCCCCAGGACGAGGGCTGAGGATGTGATGGGGCTGGGGGCGCTGAGTCGAGGAGGGCGGGGCTGGCCTGGGAGCGTCCCACCCACCCAGCCAGGCGGGGCAGCAGGGCCCTGTGGAGGGAGGGCCGGGAGGAGGGGACGCAGCTCCCCGTGAGCCGCGCTCAGACCCAGGGATCCCGCACGTCTGACGCATGGCACGCACCTCACTGAGCCGCTCTCCCCGAAACAGCTTCACTGCTCTCTGAAAACCCTCCGCTAGGGAGTTCCTCTTGCAAAGAGACAATGACCCTAGGGAGAGACATTGAGGTCACCACCCTGTCATCACCCTGTCGGCTCTGAGAAAGCAGCGTGAGAAACTCAGCGCCCTCAGGGGCAGCAGGATGCGAGGCCCTTTGTGAATTCGTCCGTCTGGGCAGGTCCAGAGGCACAGATGTGACCCGAGCCTTCGGCTGCCCATCTTCACTAGCTGCTCCCCCTCTTCCAGGGACGTGGTCCCCACCTCCGTGTCCGCCAGGGACCTTCACTCCCAGGGACACGCTGGGCCTCCGGGAAGAGGGTGACTGTTCCGTCTGTTCCCCTGGTCACTACTGCAGGTCAGTAACAGCCCAGAGTCATTCACCTCCTGCCACCGCCATCAAAGTGCACCCTCTGGCTAAGGAGGCCCGGTGGGGCCCCTAGTCTGTCCCAAGGGCCCCAAACCGTGGGTGTGGGAGCTAATGTGTAAGAGGCCAAAAGGCTGCCGGTAAGATCACAGCCCTACGTGGATGCATGGGCCTGAACAGGGAGGGAAAGCCTGACAATCAGGCAAAGACAGCTAGAAAGCCAGGACACTTAGCACAGACTTGGATTTTAAGATAAATAAAATACATTCAAACTGAGCGAGGGTGGATATGAAATGAAAATAGCTCTGCTCAGCTCCTGCCTAAAAACAGGGGCAGTTCCTTACAGGTGAAACTCTTTGTGCCTCTAGGTGATACCCGTGTCCTGCACATACACTCAGGGGAAAGATGGACAATTCTTCCTTGTACCTCTACCTCTGAATTTTCTATAGTGTGAATAGCTTTTGTAATCCCTTGGGCTGGAGAGACAGTACATGGTTTCTTTAAACAGAATGATCAGAAAGCAGGCCTTAAGGTCCAAATTCCTCCTGAATTTCCGATACCCCCTCTATGTGTAAGACACACGCGTGGTTACACCTGGCTGCCCCGTCCGTGGAATGTCACGGCAAGGACTCTGTGCTTGGGGTTCAGAGACGCACAGCCTCGGGGGCGGAGGTTCCCCAGCTTCCAGCCTTTCCCGAGACCTTAGGGGCAGGCTCAGCCGCTCAGAGCAGCCAATCAAAACAAAAGAGACCACACTGGTGGTCTCTCGTCCAGGGAAAGCTCCCGACATTTGCTAAAGGCAGTTTCTGGAGACTGGGGACGGGGGTCATCAAAAGAGGAGTTGCTGGACATTTCATGCAGAGGTGAACCTGCTTCAAAGTGGGTTCTCCTCTACTTACCAGGTGACAGCAGAGGGCTCCTTGGACCCTCCCTCTGCAGGTTCCTCTCCCATCTCAGGAAGTTCATCTTTAGGTCTAGTCTGCTTTCTCCAGCTGCAGAGCAGGAGGTCAGACTGGTGGCTCCAGGCCCAGGCCCCGGCGGGCCCTGAGCACACCTGGGGACAGCACCTGCTGTCGTCTCCCTCCTCAGCCCACAGCGAGCGCAGCAGGGCCTCCGAGCTTCTCCCGGGGGGCTCGTCCTGCTGATGGCAGCCGGGGTCCTGCTCCTTACCCGCTGGGCTCCGCAAGTGCCGTAGAGAAAAGATATCCAGCTTTTCCCGGAGGCAGTGCAGGGACGGGGCTCTGGATGCTGCGACGGTCCCTGGGTGTGAGCCCCACACCCTGCTCCGCTGCTGGGTGAAGTGTCTCATCTTTTTCTCTCGTATACTTGGATATATTCACACATGCTCCTGCAGCAGAGGTCAAAGGTCTTTTACACTATGGGCCACAGTGAAACTGTCCGAAACCAGGGCAAGCTTCCCCCTGGCGCTGGGGCACTGGGCTCAGATGGGCCCCTCAATCCTGGTCTCACTCTCTTCCCTCTCCCTGGCCGTTAGAGGCGGACAGGTATGGGGGAAATGTCCTGCTGGTTACTTCTGCCCACCTGGGACCTCTGAAGTGACGCCATCAGGTCCAAGGGAGTCCCAGACCCCGTGTTCCCAGGGACAGCTACGTGCCGAGCAGTGCCCACCAGGTAACAGCCCCCATTTCTTGCCCTTGGGGTGTGAAAGAGGGAGAGAGCAAGGCTGTCCAGCTGTCACCACAGAGCCCACCCTAGCAAAGAACCTTTTCTGTGAGTCACAAACAGACTCTAAAACTAGTTGACCCCAGTTGTTGTTCATCTAATATGTACATGCATATACATGTGTATGTAATTACACATACCACATGTATGTAATATCTGATATGAATATGCACCCGATGCAATTCAGATGGTTACTGATTTGACAAATGCAGAAGCAAGGGGAGCCAGGACTGGCATCCAGACCTCTCAGCTCCTGGGCTGGCAGCATCCCCGGGGCGCCCCCAGACACAGCTCCCCACAGGCCTGGTGCTCTTCCCCACCTGCCCCGGAGGAGCAGCCTCCTGCCTTCCAAGGAATCCAACATGACCCCGTGTGCTTCAGGTTTCTACTGCCCCGAGGGCAGTGGAGAACCCACCCCGTGCCCACCTCACACTGTCGCAGCAGCCCCAGGAGCCAAGCAGTGAGAAGACTGTGGGCCTTGCCCCGCCGGGCACTGGTGCAAAGCCGGTGAGGCACCTGTGCCACAGCCTGGAGTGTGCTGGTCCTGAGAAGGGCCCGGAGAGGCCCTCTGGGCAGGAGGGGAGGATGGCGCATGAGCCCTGACCTGCTTTCCAGGGGCCCCGGCCATCCACCCCTGCCCCACCGGCCATTACTGCCCCGGAGGTAGTGAGACCCGCCCAGGAACCCCTCAGGCCTGCCCCGCGCACACCTACCTGGCAGCAGAAGGGGGCGAGAGTCTGACAGAGTGCCTCCCCTGCCCCGCCGGGTACCACTGCCCGTTCCCAGGTGAGAGGCCGTCTCCAGGCCAGATGCTGAGACCTCTGGGGAGGAGAGTCGAGAAGCCAGCGGGAGGCACCTTCCTTGCCTTCTGCCTTTGCCCCAGGTCTCTCTTCCTTCGAAGACCACCCGTGTCCTCCAGGCTACTGGTGTCCAGGTGGTCAGGGTGCTTTTCTCTGCCCACCTGGAACCTTTTGGACAGAGCCAGGGGCCTCATCATGGGAAGACTGTGAGCTCTGTCCCCCTGGCTACTACTGCCCAGAGGCTGAGCAGAGCGCCGAGCAAATGTGTTTCCGATCCCCTGCAGAGCTGGATCTGAGTGCTCTGCAGGTGAGACTGTGACCCTTCGCTCCCTCCCAGCCCCTCCCCCAGCCCTCCCCCTCCCCCCTGGGGTTTGGCCAGGAGCTCATGCAGGAGGCCCAGAGAACATCACACAGGCATTGCACAGCCACCTGCTTGCCTTCGCAAACCATCTGCCCAGCCCCCCAAGGTCCACCCAGTCTGGCTGGGTCTGTGCCACCTGGATCTCCCCAGGGCCAAGGTGGCTCGGCCTGTTCCCGTCTCCCTCAGGTGCTGTGGCTGAGGTCACGTGCAGGGCCGGCTCCTACTGCGGGCCCCAGACTGGGACCCCCCCGCTCTGTCCTGCAGGCTATGCCTGCCCTGCCGGCTCCTCCACCTACACCGGCCCAGGGCAGCTGTGAGTACCCCACCCGTCGTGTGAGTCTCAGGCTCCCCAGCACGTCTCAGCCTGCGGGCTCCCCCGACAGGGGTCAACTCCCTCAGGTTCCCAAAGGACTCAGGCCAAAAAGCAGGGCTCAGAGACAAGTACCTGGTACCCCTTTGCCTGGTCTTCCCTGCCTCCGTCCCAGGGAAGGAGCATGAGGGAGCAAATTGCACTGAGATGTCCTCCATCGGTTGCTAGGGCCATCCCGTGGGGTGGCCAGATTCAGGTAAATAAAATGCAGGAAACCCAGTTACACTTGAATTTCAGGTAAACAACAGACACATTGTTCATATAAGTATGGCCCAAGCAATACTTGGGATGCTTATACTCGTTGTTTACCTGAAATTCAAATATGCCTGGGCCTTTTGAACTTCAGCTGGCAGCCCCTTTCCTGCGCCCAGGACCGACACCCCCGGCAGTCCTGACTGCACCCAGCCCGCCCCCGCCAGTCATGTCTGGTCCACACATGCTCTTGTCCAGGGTGAGGTGGGCAGGGAGCGCAGACGTGGATGCTGCCCAGTGGCCTGGCCACCTGGGCATGGCTCAGCCACCTCCAGGAAGGCAACTCGACCTGCTCAGGCCCTACCAGACAAGGCAACCCCAGAGCCCCCCATCTGGGGTAATATCGGAGTCTGCCTGCCCCCCCGGCAGCTTAAGGCCCAAGCCTAGGGTATGTCGGGGCTCTGCCGGTGAGATGAGAAGCAACAGCACACACAGACCCCGTCAGCCTGAACCTGGGTCTGGGCTCTGTGTCTCTGTGCAGCTGCGTGTTTCCCTATTACTGCCCCCCCGGCAGCATCCATCCACGTGCGTGCCCCGGGGGCTCCGAGGCCCTGAATGGAAGTGGCCTCAGAGTCTCCCAGGAGACTTGCTGCCGCCTCTGTGAAGCGGGCACCTACCGCAGCCGGGCCCTGGACGCCCTGCCCTGCCAGCCCTGCCCCCCCGGATTCAGCTGCCACCAGGGTGAGTTTGGGAAGCAGGGGGGTAGGGCTTGGTCCTCGGGTCAGAACTGGGCTGAGACTGGTGAGGCGGACGGAGGTGGCAGGCGGAGAGAGGCCTGCAGGACCCCCGGGAGTGTGCGTGGGACAGGCCCGTAGTTCTTCTCGGCCAGGCCGGCCGCCTGAGAGAGAAAGACCCAAGAGCACGGGGAGGGCACAGATGAAGGAGGGCCCAGAGCGGGTGGACACCCCATCTGTCTGGATGTTGGGGTTAAAAGACCTACAAATCACAGACTGTGCACGACAACGTACAAATGAGCATGTTGGAGCCCGTGGCCCGGACGCTCTGGAAAATAGGACAAGGGCTGCCCAGTGTGTGAGGGAGGCCAGACACACCGCCCTGTGTCTGCAGGGCGAGATGGAGGCGAGGGGACCGTTGGGAGTGCGGGAGACACAGCAGGGTACAGGGCCTTGTTGTCCTTCCCCGTACTTGCTCTGCGGGCTCCCCTCTCCTCCCCTGCACCCCAGCAAGCTCATTCTTCCCGGGGACTCTCTCCCCGCTTCTGTCCCCGCCTTAGGGGCCCACGGCTCAGAATTTCCCCTCCATTTCCCTCCAGGGACAGAGAGTTACCGCAGGCAGCCCTGCCCAGTGGGGCACTACTGTCCGGCCGGGACTCGCAGCCCCAGGCCCTGCCCGCCGGGAGCCTTTAGGAGCAGCGGGCAGGCGGGGGCAGCGGGAGAGTGCCTGCCCTGCCCCGCAGGCTCCTTCAGCGCCCAGCCGGGCCAGGCAGGCTGCCTCCCCTGCGGGAGCTCTGCCTCCTCTCCGCCGGGTGAGTCTCACGCGCCCACTCGCCCCAGCTGGCTCGTCGCCCTCGTCTGCAGACATGGGCTCCAAATACACCAGTTCCCCTGTCCCTGCAGCTTTGCAGGTCAACGGTGTAAGGTTGAGGGAAGCCACCTACTCGTTGAGGGGAGTTGTTTTCCGAGAGCCGCAATACATCCCAGCGTGGGGTGCGTGGGTGAAATGAGAGTCTGGGTGGTGACTTCAACACGCAGACCCGGGAGCACGAGGGACACCCTCGGAGAGGCTGAGCAAACTGCTCAGAGGACCAGGCTGGGGGCGGGGACGGGGGCGGGGACTCCGCCTGGGATTGCCCAGTGGGGATCTGGGGCTGCTGCTCTGAAGTCCCCCAAGGGGTCAGGTGCAGAGCTGTAAGCCAATGACCTCTTGCTGACCCCCTAACCTCCCCTCATTTCAAACACGTGATCTTCACATTGCTTCTGCTGCGTGAGCCGTTTGCACCAGTCTACTGCGCCAGCAGGAGGCGTAACGAGATGATCCTGCAGTGGGAAATTTAAGTCCCACGCATCCCACACATTTAGCCTCAGTGTGGGCTCCTCCCAGCCCTGCCCCCTAATGAGGGCTGAGGTCCACAGACAAAGTTGGCAGACTTTACCTAGGATAGTACTAAGAGCACTTACCACATGCCAGGTACTGTTCTAAGTGCTGTCTAAAATAAAAAATAAATTAAAAAGACATAAATAAAAGGAAAGTTAAGCTGTGTTCAAGGATTAGAAGCCTCAATATAGTAAAGATGTCATCTCTCTCCCAAAGGATCTGTTGTTTCTGTGCAATCCAAGAGAAATTCCAGTTATGATCTCTGTGGATATGATCTGATCATATGGAAATGCAAGGGCCACAAATAGCTGACAACCTTGAAAAGAAGAACAAAGTTGGCAGACACAGACTACTGATAAGATTTATTATTAAGCTACAGTGTTTAGGACAGGGTGATGTTTATGCAAGGACAGGATAAAAGACCAATGGAACAGGATAGATTTTCAAATAGACCTACATGTATATGGGATGTTTGATTAATGGCAAACATGAGTGTTCTTTCAGTAAGAGTGCCATGCCAATTGGATATCTACTCAGGAAAAGTGAATTTTGATTCTTCACTCACATCCTCCACTGGAAATCAACAAAGCTTTTAGAAAATAAAAAGGGAAAACATGTTAATTGGAGTGGGATTTCTTGTAGAAGTTGAGAAATCTAATCAGAACACAATTCAGAAAATAACGAGATATATATGTAGATATATAGATATATATATTCCTAGGTATTTGGTATATTTTGATGTTATTGTAAATGCTATTAGGTTTTAAAATTTCATCTTCTAATGTTTTGTTTGCCTAAAGATGTCTCTTTTCAGCTTTAGCCTAAAGCATATTTTAGCTAAGCGAAGAATTCTAGCTTGACAGTTATTTTCTTTCAGCATTTCAGAGATACACTTCCATTGCCTCTGGCTTCCATTTTTTCTGTTGAGAAGTCTTATATAAGTCCTTTATTTGCTCTTTGCAGGTAAATATCCTTTTTCTTGGGTGGTTTTAAGATTTTCTCATTGTCTTCGGTTTTTAGGAATGTAACTAAACTTTTTTTCTTTGTATTTATCCTATTTGAGTTTCTTTAGCACTTCTCAAGTAGTTTGATGTCTTTTAATTTTGTGAAATTTTCAGCCATTACATTTTTAAATATTTACTCTGTTTTGTTCTTTCTCCTTTCCTTTTGGATTTCTGATTACACATATGTTATCTCTTTTCACCATGCACATGTCTCTTGCACTATTTTCTACATTTTTTATCTTTTATTTTCTCATACTGAGATTCATTTTGGATGGTTTTATCAGGCCTATACTCTATTTTCTTTTCAGGTCCATATAATCTGCTATTAAATGCATCTAAAGATATTTTATTTTTTGCTATTGAATCTTTCAGTTCTAGAATTTCTATTCATCTTTTATAGTTTCCTGTTCCCCATTGAAATTCTCCATCTTGTTATTTGATTTATCAAATATACTAATCACAGTTTAACGTATATGTCATGTCTCACACCTCCAGTATTTGGATCTCTTGAGAGCCATATCTACTCTCTGTCTTTTTTCCTTTGGATTTCTTAGCAATTATTGTTTGTTTGTTTGTTTGTATGCTTTTTTTTTAATTGGATGCTAGACTTAGTGAATGAAAATTGTAGAGAAATTTTGAAATTCTGGATTCTGTACCTTCCTCCGTAGAGGAATTACTTTCACTCTGGAAGCCAGTTACAGTAGAAACAAATTCCCTCCATTCATCAGGGATTCAGAAAATTAGTGCTGGACTTCAGGTTTCACAAGAGTCAGTGCTTACCTGGGTGTAGCTCTTCAGTGGTTCGAGCTGAAAGCCAGAAGCGCTGAGGGTCTCTGATGTTTACCAGAGACCCTCATTCCTGGTGGTCCCTTGGCTGTGTGAGATGTTCTGAAGCTATGCTCACCTTCTCAGGCTCTCCACTGAGAGGCAAATGCCTTTCAGGGAAGTGTGTCCCAAATGTGGGCTTGTCCCTCTGGATTTCCTTTCTCTTTTCCGTAAGTCCTCAATTAAGCTCCCTAGGCCTTCAAACAGAGGTTTTCTATATTTTTCTCACTTTTCTGTTGTATGTCGTAGGAAGATTGACCTGAAATAAGCTACTTTGCCTTTGCCAAAGGCAGAAAAAGTCTTGCAGGTATATGCACTTTTGTAAGCTGCCTCTTTCCCTTTCGGGATGCAATGGAGATTGTTTTAGGTCATTTATTTTAAAGGTCAGCTCACAAACACTAGCCTCCAATTGTTGTTAGTACCACAAAGGCACTGTGGAAGGTACTGAGACAGGTCTACTCGGAAGAAAGAAAAAACGCAAAACAAATTGGCAGAAGTGTCAAGTGCCACAAGAAAAGAACCAAAAGGTCTGGATGGTTCAAAATAGGAAAAAATTGCTTCTTCATGGCAGGATCAGGGAAAGTTTATGGAAAATGTTTTATTTATTTATTTATTTATTTTTGGCTGCGTTGGGTCTTCGTTGCTGCACGCGGGCTTTCTCTGTTTACGGCGAGTGGGGGCTACTCTTCGTTGTGGTGCACGGGCTTCTCGTTGCAGTGTGCGAGCTTCTCTTGTTGCGGAACACGGGCTCTAGGCACACAGGCTCAGTAGTTGTGGCTTGCAGGCTCTAGCGCACAGGCTCAGTAGTTGTGGCGCACGGGCTTAGTTCCTCCACGGCATGTGGGATCTTCCTGGACCAGGGGTCGAACCTGTGTCCCCTGCGTTGGCAGGCAATTCTTAACCACTGTGCCACCAGGGAAGCCCCAAAATGTTTAAATGTTATATTTAAACAGGAACTTGCAGATGAGTAAAATCTTGTTGGGTTGGGATGGTGGCAGGAAGATATTAAAAAATGATGCTTGTGATATAGATCAGTGATCAATTCTATAGGCATGAATGCCACGCCAAGCTTTCAGACTTTTGTTCAAAATATTCTTTAGCAACAGAAAACTTTTTCCAAAACTTCTTGCTTAGTGAATTAATATGAAACTTATGTCCAGGGTGAGGTCTCATAAGTGCTCCCATTTAGTCCCTCCATCACCCAAGAAGCTCCCAAGGCACCTCTGTGGGACCACAAGGCCACAAGCCAGGTCCGGAGCCCAGTGCTCTGGACACCGAGAAGACACGGAAGACTCCGAGGGCATGATGGTGCCCAGGTCTCTGCAGGGAGCTGGTCCAGATGGGCCAAAGCACATTCTAGAGTTCAGGGGAGCAGAGGGGCCTTGGCCGACCTGACTGGTGGAAGAATAGTCCTTGTGTCATTCAGCGTTGAGCAATTCCCGACCTTCTCTACAGTAGAAATAGGTGTCTCTCTTGTTAATGGCCCCTAAATTTGGGGGGACAGGGGGAGAATGTAACCATGTTAGCAAAAAAATGTCAGCTTTAATCAATTCACTCAACAAGTTCTGCTGAGGGTCTACTGGCTCCTGTGCACTGTGCACACATGGTTACCCGCAGCAAACTGACAAAGGCTACACCCTAAATGAGTGTTTTTATTCTCCCAAGGAGACGCCAATCCCAACAGGGTCAAACTGGCCAGAACTGCAGTGAACCCTAGTCCCCTGCAAAGCGCCGTCTCTACCTCCCCCTAGCTGCCTCACCCAGAGAACATCCACCTGGACCCCTTTTGTCTCCAAAGAAAACCTGAGCTTCCCTACCCACCACCTTCTCTGCCGAGAATGCCGCCGTTGCACTCGCCCACTCCAGTCCGTCCTCCAGGCTTCTTGAGCGGCCTTCCCTCTCAGTTCCCCCCCCCCCCACCCCGCTCGTTGCCTAGAGACAGAGGCCTGTGCCAGCATTTCGTGACATGCCAGAGGGTTTGTGTGATCCAAGTAGGAGCAACACCTCCCACAGGTGTCGGGGGCGTTCAGCTGCGTCGCTAGCTCCCAGCCCCGGCTGCACAGTAAAGTTCTCCGGGCACTCTTTAAAAGGTAGCTGTCCTGGCCTCGCCTTGCCTCAGAGATTTCTAGTTAATTGGTCTAAAGGGGACCCAGACCTCAACCCAGACATCGATGTTTCTTAAACACTTCTCAGATTCTAATGCAAAGTCAGGGTCTCATTCAACCCCCCAAAGCCCCTCAAGGTCAGTACTTTGGTAAAGACAGGTGTCTGCTCCCTCCACCTGGCTGCGGCTGGCTCCCTGCCAGGTGCCTGGACGGCTGCGGGACCCTCTCTCCCCAGGTGCCTCCCACTGCACGTGCCGGGGCCTGAACAGGGTCTTCCAGAAGTCAGACAGTTCCTGCATCTGCCAGGCAGGACACGAGTCCTACGAGGACGAGAGAAGCAGTGAAGAGGACTGCCAGCCCCAGGTGGCCCCGCGGCCGAGGGGCGCAAGGGGCGCAAGGGGCGCGAGGGGAGAGCGGGGAGCAAGGGGAGCGATGGGAGCGAGGGGAGCGCCTTCCGGCCGCGGGGCCACTCTGCCTGCCTAGCGCCTCCGGGGGCTGTACCCAGGGCTTACCTCCTGCGCAAGTGGGACGACCTCGGGGTCTCTCCTTATCACAGAGTCTCAGGACCTCAGCCTCGTAATGGGTCTTGGAGTCGCCCCGGCAGGGGAGACCATCCCGTGCGGGCCAGGAGGCTAGAGGCTGGGAGTGTGTCAGGGAGCCGGCCCAATCGGCCGGGCTGGTGTGGAGGGGTCTGCAGGAGGACGTCCCCTCCCCAGGCACACAGCCCTGCCGGCAGCAAGATCCAGACGCCCTCCCTTCACAGCCGGCTCTGGAGGCTCTGGATCTGACTTCTTAAAAGACAGCAACATCTTTATGGGGGACACTTTGCCCAACCAGTGTGGTACAGCTGCCCTCGGTGCTGCCCCAGCTCACTCAGCCCCTCGCCCAGGCCCCTATCTGCTCAGAGGTTTCCCCTTTGAGTCCAAACCTCCAATTATCAGTCGGTCTTGTTCCCATATTTGAGCCACAGCAAACAAGACGACAGTCAGGACCCCAAGGCCGCCTACCCACCCAGGTCTGACGGGAGCTCCGTCTGAAACGCTGCTCTCTCACCACCCTCCTCCTCTCCCCACCCGTACACTTCATCTGGCAGTTCTACCTTCCCGTTTGAAGATCTGCTGCTCAATAGGGGAAAAGCCAACAGGTTGAGGCGTGCTGCTTTATCCCCACCAGGTGGAAATGGGCACCAGCCCCTGGCCCTGGCCCCAGCCTGGCTGGCTTCCAGCATGCCCAGGAGCCCTAAGTCATGTGGTCCTCAGTTTCCAGCGGTCCCTCCCTGTCAGAGCCCCTCTCCCCTGCATACAAAAGGCTCTGCATCCTGCCTTATTCTACACCGGTGGTTCAAAGTGTGGTCTTTGACTGGGTTTCCACAAGCCCTCCAAATGGTTCTGACATTCGCTGAAGTTTGAAAAACCACTCACTAAGCTGGCTCCCAGGCCTTGCTCAAGTCTCAGCTCAGCTGAGGACCCTCAGCTTGGATGAGGGGCTGCTCCCTCGAACAGTCGGGCATCTGTCCTTCGTGTCACCAGCTGGCCCAGCGCCCTGCATGCTTACTCAAGTCTGTGAGGAGCTGGGTCCCCTCCCACCCACCCGTCCTCCGCACCTCTCTAACTCCCCTGCGGGCCCAAGCCCTGCCTCCTTCAGGGGCACCCTCCTTCCCGCTCAGAGCTGCTTCCCAGCCCGAGGCCTTCAGGTGCCTCACACTGGCCTGCGTGGGGACTGACACACGGCCTGGCCCACCTCCTGGCCTGGAAGGTCAAACCTGCCTCCTAGTTGGAGGCCTAGTGGAGACATGGAAGACGTGTCTCCACTCTGACATGTCTTTTGATCACATACAGGTCAGATCCTCAATCAGAGGCGTGGCTTATTTCGTGGGCATCACCTAAAGCCCATCCCTGATGTTAATAGGCAAATTCCCTCACCTGTCACCCCTCTTCAGAGAACAGGGTAGGCTCTGGGCCTCACCTAGCCCGTCTCAAAATGGGTGTGCTCAAGATAAGCCACTGGGGTACAAGAAGGAAGTACCAGGACTATTCATATTCATTTTTTCTCCTCATTAGTTTTTCATTTGTGTTTACATATGTGTATATATATTGTACTCAGTCCAGTGTATATTATAACAATATTTTTACAGTACTTTTTTACTCTTGGGGAGCAGGATCGAAAGTCCGGCTACCGCTGGCCTAAGTAATTGAGGTTTTCAGGCGGAAGTGTGTCTTCCCCGACATGACCTCCGGGGAGGGGGCTGTAGCCGCCCAGCCCCCTTCCATCCTGGACCCACACTCTCAGGAGGCAGACAGATGGCGTGGGCCCAGGGTAACATGGGGGTGGCCGCCCGGCCAGCTCACCAGCCTCATTGGTTGCTACGTCCTCCTGCAGACCCCTCCACCCCAGCCCAGCTGGTTGGGCCGGCCCCCCTGACACCCTCTGGTCGTTCTGACCTCTGAACCGCCCTCCCTCTGCAGAGTCTTGCCCTCACAATTCTGCTTCAAAACGAGCCTCACCACCACCTGCTCCAGGAAGCCTTCTCTGACGAGCCCCCACCTTCCATCCTGCAGATCCTTGCTCACCTCCTAGGAGGTCATCTTAGCTGCTGTGTGGGAACCTGGGTCCGGTCTCCCCAGAGCTAGACCTCCCAAATACCTCCCAAGGCAGCCTACTTGTCTCCTGTTACTTTTGTGGGTTCCCCTCTACCCTCAAGCCTAACCCTAGTCTTAGCATGTTGACCACATGACCTCTCAGAGGGGCCTGGCTCCCCCCGAGACCCTGCCCCTGTCCCTGGAGTACTCTCTGGTGCACCCCAGGCCTGCAGGTGCTGGGCCGGGACTCTCCTCCCACACCCTCCCGCAGGTCATGGAGCGCTGCTCGCCTGGAGACGTCCGCCTGGCCGCCACCCGCACGTGTGTGTCCCCCCAGCAGTACAACTGCTCCTCCTTCTGTCGCCCAGTGGGCGGGGAGCTCAGCGCTGGACTGGGCATGTGAGTGACGAAAAGCCGCTGAGAGCGTAATGAAGCCACCATCTCCAGGCAGGTCCTGACCGTCCCCAGAGGGCCCGTCCAGGAGGCTGTTGGCAGGACCCAGACCGAGCCGACTGTGGCAAGCTCCTTCCAGAAGCTGCCTGTGTGGGCATCCCGAGACGGGCACCCGGCCAGCACAGCCAAGGGGGGCAAGCGGCCCAGCCTGAAGGGGTGCTGGCAGCAGGGAAGAGTGAGGTCCATACCCAGGCCCCCGCAACTGCCAGGAGCTGACCCTGACTGGATGCCAAGCCGGGGGGTGGGGGGGCCCTGACGCGGTCCTGAGTTCTAGACCTCCAGCTGCCCTTTGCACCAGGTGGGGCAGGCCGCGGAGGGGACCCGCTGTGCTGGCAGCGCTCCAGGCTGAGCAGCTTGCCCTCGCCACACTCTGCCTTGGCAGGAGGCCGAGCAAAGGTGCGGAGCCTCCCAACCAGGACGAGGCCTCTGTCCCGGGCACTGCTCTTGTCCCGGGACGTGCCAGGCTGGCGCAGGGTCAGGGGCGAGAGCGTATCGTCCGGTCACCTCAGGACCTCCCCCGAAAGTGCAGCCTCTGCTCAGGAAGCATAGGCCGCTCACTTTCCCCTGGAGGAGCCCGAGCCGGCTGAGGGGCACGTGGAGGCCGCGAGACAGACCCCTGCCCACCCCGCCCTCTCCCGCAGCTGCCACTGCCAGCACCACGTCTCTGCAGAGGAGCTCTGTGACGCCCGGTGTCTGGCCAGGGCCCCCCAGCTCTCCCTGGCCTGGGGGCCCAGCAGAGAGCTGATCCTCAGCATGAAGGACGAGGCTGGGGACAGCGTCCAGAGGGTGAGCCCAGCTCAGGGAAAGGCTGGAAGGGAAGGGCAGCCTATGCCTACTCGAGACAGGACAGATGGGCCCCTGGCACCCGTGGCTACAGAGCCCCCAGCACCAGTCTAAAGAACCCGGGCGGCAGGAGGGAAAGCCCATCTTTTAACGAGCCTTCCTACCTGGTCTTTTGCTATCTGCATGAATGTCTGATCTGCGGGCTGGAAGGAAGGGCAGGAAGGAGGCAGTAGTGGTGTTTCTTACGTCAACGTCGACCATCTAGTTTGCACGCCAGAAGGGACCTTGGAAGTCACCAGCTTCACTTTACAGAAGTGTGAAGCGAGGTCCAGAGGTGTGAAACCGCTCCGCACCATCACAGAAATGGTGTGAACCCTGCTAGCGCCCAACCAGAGCCTTGTCCCAGCCCAGACCTCTGGCCACAGGGCAGAGCCATCTCCTGGCCACCGTGGTGTGGCCCTGGCTGTCTTCAGGGCCTCGATGCTTCGTCGGGGTCGGGGGCAGAGGGCCGGGGCCTGGACACGGGACCAACTCACGCTGGATGTCTGTCCACCAGAGGTTCTAGGGGGCTGTGTCTGCTTGCCACTGAAAGGGTAGGAAGGGTCCCCTGGCCTGGGACTGGACAGCAGATTTGGGACGATAGGGTGGTGTGTCTAAGTTGCTCTGTAAGTAGGACGTTTGCAGGTAGAGAGAAAAGAGAGGAAAACAATGACTCAGTACAGGGGCCTGAGTTGAGTCAGGGGTGTTTCCTGAAGAGAGGAAGGGCCCAGGGTTCAGGACGCCACCAGGGCAAGTTTAGTGAGGAAGGAAACACGTCCTGGGAGAGCGTGGGGTGGTACCGCTGAGCCTAGCCTCACCAGGAGCTGTGCCAGATGGGTGGCCGGGCTTCCGTCCGTCCATCTCTGTAAGTCCCGCCGCCCCTCCCTGGTATTCAAAGCTGTGCTTTGTTCTTAGAGACTAACAAGCACAGTGGGCCCAGACCCGTCCTTCCAAGGGAGCGCCAGGGTCCACCTGGTCCAGTGTGGCCCCCACGGCATCCTTGGCTTTGTCGTCTCCCGACGGAACGTGCTGGACTCCTTCCTCCTCGGTGAGCGCGGAGGGGTACCGAGCCAGGCTTTCCCAGAGAGGGTGGAAGGAGTGGGGGGATCCCTCAGTCTGGCAGGGATCACAGGTCATGTGGGAAGACAGCCTTTGGGGAGGTGAGGCCCCCTGAAGGCCTGGGGCTGCTCCTCAAGGGGAAGCAAGACAGGTGGGGCCCAAAGGTAGGTGTGTGGCTCCCCAGGCAGGCCCAGGTCCTCCAGCTTTCCTCCCCCAAACTGTCCCAGGTCCGCCTGTGTCCAGCCCACAGCAGCAAGGGCGTCATTGGACTGCAGGCCCGGAGCACCCGGCCCCCCAGGATCCCGGCACCCATCCCCATATTCCAAACCCAGTGATCTGCCTGGCACAGGGGGACGCGATTCTTTTCCAGCTTCATATTTTTCACCACAGTGAGTCCCGCCCTAACTCTCTCGTCCCTCCCCCGCCCAGCTGTCCAGGGACCTCACGTACAGATCAGACTCCACAGCAGTGAGTCCCAGGCCTGCGCTGTCCCCTTGCGCTTGGCCTGATGGGTCGTTTCACTGGGGGGCCTCGATTCTGTATCTTGGAGCTGATGTTCCAGCTCCAGGTGGGGTTGCCAGACCGCTTCGCCTTGGGACGCGGCAGGGCTTGCCAAGGCGACCTCTGACCGGGCCCCAGCCCCTCTGCAGGGCTGCTCTGTGCCAGGGCCAGACCCTAGCCCTGCCCACAGCCCCTCCACCCTGGACGCCTTGGTTTATAAGGGTCGTCTTCCCCACAGTGAGCCAAAGCCTCCCCATGACCCCCGGCCCCGGAACGTCACCAAGCAAGCCTGGGTTCCCCTCCACGAAAATGTTTCCCTGGTGGAAGAGGCTCTCATCCCCTCCAGGCTCACATTCACCCTCCGCGCGCTGAGCGGTGGTCCAGGCCCTCAGGGGACTTTATCTCCCTCCCGTTCTCCCACCTGGTGTTCCCCCGGCGCTGCTGCGGGGATGGGCGTCCCCCACCCTGCTCACACGCACGGACGTCACAGGACGCCAGGCGGGTAGCCAGCCGAGACGGAGGCAGGAGGCAGCTAACCCCCCAGCTGGCTTTTTTGTTTTTTCTCCAATAGATTTTTTTTAAAGAATGGATTTCGAGACAGAAAACAGGGGGCAGAGAGCTTACAAATGTAAGCTAGCTTGCTAATTGCTTTAAAACCACAACAAATCAGTACAGAGGATATCTGCACAAAGCAAGGCAGTAAAGGTTCAGAGACCGAGGTGTTCCCTTAGGCAAGGCTGAAGACCCCAGTCTTAATCAGATTTGAACAGAACAGCCACCTGGCCCAGGTAGAAGTGGACCAAGTGTTTGGTTTCACGTGTCACGTAGCTGCCCACGTTCCTCCCCCACGAAGCAGTGCCAGGGCAGTGAGGTCGAAGAGGGAAAGGACTCACGCAGCATGAACTCCAGACTGGGCATTTCCAGGCCCAGCTCTCCCGTAAACCCGTAAACCCGTAAACCCACTGGGCCTGGGGCAACGTCACCCTCTCAGCCTTGGTATTTGCATCTGTGACGCCTTGGCGGGCAGGAGACAGGTCTCGGGGAGAACAGCCGGAACTGGTGCGTGAGAAAGGCCTCACCAGAGGGAATGGCCAGGCCCAGGCCGCCTGTGCTTCTGCCCCAACTACCCCACAGCATGAACTGAGTGCCTGCTGCATGCCTGCACTGTGCCGCCTGCCAGGGCTACAGAGTTGAGCAGACCCCACCACCGAGAGCACCGGGGCCGCCGGTCGTACTCACCCCAGAGGGGCATCTCTCTCCGTAGGCCAAGGGGAGGAGGGTCTCGCCCTGGCACCAAGATTACGTACATGAAAGGCTGAAAACGGTCTCCCGGGGACGGGCGTGGGCTGCCCGGGGCTGGGGCTGCCCGGGGCTGGGGCTGGGAGACCCTCGGGACCCCAGGCCTACCGGTTCGCTCGCCAGATCGCACGGCCAGCCACTACCCCGTGTACCAGGTGCAACACCTGCTCAACAGCAACCCCCACTGGGACTTCGGGGCCTTCAGGCACCTCAGCCACCTGGTGCGGGAGACTCGCTTCAGCTTCTCCAGGTGACCGCAGCTGGGCTGACCAGCGCCTCGAGTGTAGGTCACAGCCTCTTCAGGGATGGGCGACAGAAGGGACGGGCGAGGGCAGGGGGCTGCAGACCACGTGGACGGGGGGTGGTCACGGGCGGCTTCCCTGGACCTCGTTATTCCTGTGCACGGCGGGAGGCCCTGCCACGGCTCGTGGCCCCCAGACCTCCTCACATTCTGGCCCTTCGCCCCCAGGTTTGCTCACCAGTTTCTAGATCCGGGCACGTACGTGCTTCGGGACAACGGGCTGCCTGAGAGCATCGCCGTGGTGCTGGTGAAGGAGAAGGGGGTGGCCTGCGACCCGGGCCTGTCCCCCGTGCAGCCCTCGTCACCCTATCAGCTTGCCAGGCACGGCGTCCTCAGGCACCGGGTGCCAAACCTGGGCCCCGACTGGGCGGCCATCTCAGGTGCTGACCGCAGAGCAGAGGAGCCGGGACACGGAGGGGGCGTGGGAGGGCCGAGCTGCCGCCTGTGACGCTGGGCGTAGCCCCGAAGAGACAAGGACAAGCTTGCCCTTGAACCGGGGCTGCCTTTGCCGGGCCAAGAACACTGAAGTTCCCTCCCTGGGGTTGCCTGTCTCACCCTCCCTGCTCCCTTCGGTTCTGGGGTCCGCCCGGTGAGCGGAGGCCCTGAGCGGAGGCATCCAGAGACACCTGTTCTAGCCTCCTCTGTGGGTCTTCCGCCTTCTGTCCTCTGTCTTCATGAGCTGGCCGTCTGCACCGAGCTCCCCAGGCTGGGCCTGCCCAGGTGGGCGGAGGGGAGGCAGCCCGCCTGGGCACGGGGCCCGGGCCTGGCCCTGGGTGGCCAGAGGAGGGCAGAGCAGCAGTGTCCCAGGAGGGCCCCCCGGAGGGTGCAGGGTGGAGGAAAACCCCCCGTCGGAGCCCTGACAGGGCTAAGCGCCGAGGCAGGAACGAGGGCTGTTTTGCAGGGGGCTGTGAGGCGCTAAAGCCCAGAGGCAGCGGGCAGAGGAAGCGGGGAACTGCGCAGTCTCACGGGCCCACCCCTCTCCCCCATCTTTCAGGGGTGCTGCTGGCTGTTGGCTTGGCAACCGCGCTGCTGACGGGCCTGGGCCTTGTGCTAAGACCCTCCTCGCTGGCCCCGGCCTGCCCCGCAAGGGCTCGGGGGCCTCACGTGCCTGCGGAACGTGTGCCCCTCGGGGACCGGTGGGTCCCCTCCCGCCCCGGCTCTGGCCCCGTGTCTCCTGTGGTGTGTGTGTCTTGCACTGAGGCTGGTGCTCCTTTGCAGCCTTCCGTTCACTAAAGACCTTGGTCCCTGGGGCTCTGAGGAAGGAGCGGATTCCACGGGGAAAACCACTGCCCAGGGTGCAGGTACCAGCCCCACCTGCCCTCCCCCAACCTGCACCCAGGTACACGCTCTGGGGAGCAGCTGGTATTTCCACTGATGGTTATGACAGTCCGTGCCGTCCGTCTCAGCCTCACAACAAAACCTACAAGTGGGTGTTTTCGGGGGTTGTTCTGTCCGCCTTTTACAGACAGAGACCGAGGCTCTAGGGGGTGTGAGTGGCTTGCCCAGCGCCCACAGGCGGTGAGGCCGGAGAGTGGCCAGAGCTCTCCCATCCTTACCGTGTGGTCAGGGCTGGGGCAGGGGCAGGGGTGAGCACTGCCCTGTAGGAACACTTTACGGGACGCCTCACCTGCCCCGTCAGCTCCTCTTCGCACCTGGAGAGCTGGGGACTGCCTTGGAGCTCAGGAGGACCTGGGGGGCCTGCACCTCCCCCATCCCCACCTGGCCCCCAGCTCCAGCTGTGAGCAGGAAGCGTGTGCAGAGGGGCATGGAGCGGGGTCGGCGGAGGAAAGACCCTTCACTGCCCGGGCTGCCTCACCTCCGACGTCGGCGAAGTGGGGGAGGGCCCTGGTCGTCCTCCCTGACCTGGATTCACGCAGCTCAGACGTCACCTCCACTGGTTCCTAACTGCGGAGTTGCAGGGGCCCCAGGAAGTGGGTTGGACGCTCAGGGCCTGGGAGGCGGGCACATGAGGGTTACAGGCGCCGTCGTGGGATGAGAGCAGCCCCGGGGTCTTGCTGGCCGTGTGAAGCTGAGCACAGGTCTCCTCCCGTGTGCTCGCCCACCCAAACCGCGGGCGGGCCTGGCCCTGCAGTCCCTGAGCCCCTCGCTTACAGGCCAGGGGCTTGCAGGCCAGTCGCTGCTGCCCTGCTGAGGGCTCTGGACGGTGGGGACAGCGCCCTGCTGGTGTGGGCAGAGGACTGACCGAGCCCAGAACGAGTCGCCCTCGCCCGGGTCGCCCCTCGCGGGTGACCAGCGGCTGGGCTGTGTTGAGCGTGAACCGTGGACGCAGGGAGGGGCTGCACGGAGCGGGACGGAGGCTGGCGCTCTACCCCCAGGGCAGCCTCCACTCAGCCCAGGGCTGGGCCGGGGCTCACTGCTGGGGGCTCCCGCAGAGGGGTGGGACAGGATTCTTGTGGATGGGGGACTGGTCCCTTCGGGGCGGGGCGGGCAGTGACGGGGCAGATGGGGAGGAAGATCCTGACGGAGTGGGAGGTCACGGGCCGGTCTTCTGGAAAGCTGCCCTCCCACCGCCCTTCCCACCTGACGGCTGGTACGCTCGGGGGACAGACCCCACCCTGGACGCAGAGAGGGGAAAGAGACAACGCTGGCCCTGCTTGGCCAGGCCCGCGTTTGTTGCTCAGAACGAGATGCCCGCATCACTCCTCCAGCGTGAATGGGCTCGCCTTCCCCCCATACACACCCCCCAGGCCTGGGAAAGGGCGGTGGGTGGTCATTCAGCGTCACGCTCACACCCCTGCAGCTGCTGCCCTGGCTGAACCCCAGGCCAGCATGGGGGCCTCACACCACGTCCGTCCTCCTCGCTTCAAGACGGCTCCACAGGGGAAGGCGTGCCCTTCTAGCAGAGCAGAGGGGGACAAGGTCGAGGGGTTAAGACCCTCCCTCGGCCAAGGGGTGTTCCTGCCGGATGTGAGAGAACCCGCTCAGGCCCCGCAGCCTCGTGGGGTCACCCAGATTCGGTCCCCTGGGTCAGCCTGGGTCACAGCCCTCGGCCTGAAGGAGGAGACCCCACCTCGCCCCAACGGGTGCTTAGCCAGCTCGGCCGTCTGCCCCGCGCAGCGTAGGCCATGGGCCACTGGGAGCAGCTGTCAGCCCGGCCGGCCGGGAGCCCCCAGAGCAGCGGGCAGACGGGGCGAGAGCTGCGCAGGGGAGCGCGGGCCAATGGTGGGAGCTTGGGACAGGAGGTGAGCTCATGGAGGAGAGGGGCAGGGGTAAACACAGCCTGGAGCCTCCTCAGGCGGCTGGCGGGGTGGCCGGGACGGGGAGACCCACCCTCAGCAGAGCGAGGGGGCAGCGCCCGTCGCCCAAATTGGGTGTGACATCAAGCCTGGCACAGGCAGAGGCCGCGGGCCCCGGGCCATCACACCCACGCTGAGGAGGGCCTCCCTGCAGCCACCTCCTGTGCCTCGAGGTCTCCCCCTTCCCCTGCTCCGTCCAGCCTGAGCCCAGCCTTTCCTCCCTCCCCCTGAGCGGGCCTCTTCCGGCAGGCAGGCCTCCGCGCTCCTCTGCCCCTGCATCCTGCTGGCAAAGCCCCCCGGGGAGGAGGGAAGCTGCTGTGCCCAGGGCCCGCTCATCCCACAGTCTCGCCCCAAGGCCTCTTCCTGCAGGGAAGCCACTCCCGGCCAAGGCTCTGGAGGACTTCAGCATCCGGACGCTCTACGACAAGCTTGAGGACCAGAGCCTGCACGTGGCGGCCCAGCTGAGCAAGCATAGGAGCGACGCAATGGCCTTCTACAGGGGTGCCTGCCAGCAGCTCCGGGGGCTCCAGGTCAGCCCCAACCCCAGGCGACCAGGCCCATCACCTCTCCCGCCCAGGAGACGGCCACCCACCCCTTCTGGAAATTGCCTGAGCCGAGGAGGGCGTTCACACCCGAGAGGGTGACGCAGACCTGGTTCTTCCAGGACCTCCTACAGGGCCTGAGCGAAGCCAAGCGGCCAGGCCTGGGCAGGGCTGGAGACCCGGAGACGGGGGCCAGAGCCGCTGCCGGAACGCACGCTAGGCAGCGCGAGGACGCGTGGGGGAGCCACGCTGCAGCTTCTCCCAGGGAGCCCCGGCAGCGCCCTCCAGGTGAGAGGCAGGTGCCTGGGGCGGGGCCGCGGCAGCAGGTGAGAAGTCGTGATAGCAACGCTAGCACTGGACGCTGCCTAACTGCATCTCACTTGTGTCATCCCCCTGGGGACGGTGACCAGGCGGCGTCCACCCCGATCGCAGAAGACGGTCCTGGGCACAGGGCCAGGGGAGAGGTGCTCCCAGGGGGAGACCAGCACACATGGTGGTCTGACGGAGGACGGGAGCCTGCCCCAGCCCTCCTGTGCCCGCCCGCTGGGGCCACAGGGGCCCTGGGACCCTGCCTTCTCCAGGCGCTGTCCTCCACAGCCCTCGGTGCTGTATAATCACCGGACAAGCATTGCCTCCGTTAACTAACCAACTCAATTGTCACAGGAAACCTGTGAGTGGTATTATCACACCCCCATTTTATGGATAAGGAAACTGAGGCCTAAAGAGGCTAAAGGACCCTCCCAGCCTCACAGAGAGAATGAAGGGCCAACCCAGAAGCCCGATCCCGGCTGCACGTGCCTCACACGCCTCCTCCACCTCTAGCTAACGGCACAAGGGAACGTGCCCCACCAGAGCCCACGGGCCCACCAGTCAGCGCCAGGCTTCTGCTCCGAGCCCAGCCCCCGTCCCCCATGGAGCTGCCTGGCCCTTTGGGGGAGGTAGGCTGTTCCTCAGTCAAGGCCACTCCCTGGAAAGGGTGAGGGGGCTGAGGCCCAGGCAGGTGTGCTACTTTTTCCATAAACAGTCCTCACGGTCCCAGCCCTGGGGAGAGGGCTCAGGGGGGCAGGTCAGAGGCGCCAGAAACCCTCCCTGGCAGCTGCATGTGTGTGTGCATGTGTGCATGAGCTTGTGGTGTGTATGAGAGTGTGTGAGTGCTGTGGGGGGGGGGGGGGTGTGCGTGTGGGGGGGGGTGTGTGTGCATGTGTGTGCGTGCATGTGCGTGTATGAGTGGTGTGGTGGACGTGTGCGTGTGTGTGTGTGCATGTGCGTGTATGAGTGGTGTGGCGGATGTGTGTGTGTGCATGTGCATGCGTGTGCGTGCGTGTGTGTGTATGAGTGGTGTGGCAGCCGTGTGTGTGCATGTGCATGCGTGTGCGTGTATGAGTGGTGTGGGGGTGTGCATGAGTGTGCATGTGTGAGTGTGTGAGCGTGTGGCCTGTGGAACCCTGGGGACTGAGCAATGATGTCGAGAGCCTTCCTTGACCTTCCCTCCAAACCACTGCTTCTGAAACTTCTCGTTTGTACATTTCTGGGCTGGGACATCTGGCCGAGTGACCCTGAGAAGGAGGACAGAGAACACGCGTTCCTCTGAAGCTTGCCTGAGACCAGGCCGTGGCCCTCTTCGTCCCGGGCACTGATGGGAACTGGGTTAGAAGCCTGGGTGCTTCTGCAAACTGAAGGGAGGGGACTCCATTTTTTTCTTGGTGGGGGGCAATTTTTCAAAAATAATATGTGAGGAAGCTTTAGCAAATCAAAAAAGAAAAAAGCAGTTAATCAACGCTTTAGCGAAATCCTCCTATAACCCAGGAAGCCTCACTGCCTGGCCCTGGGAGGTGCACGGCCACAGCGTGTGCCTGGCGGCCTGGGGGACGCAAAACACAGCACGGCTCGCAGAGGGGACAGATGAGACGCGTGACTAAAAGATGGGCACATCTTTAAACGTTTCTGAGTTTAGAAACAGTAAGAAACAGAATGAGATGTACAGAAGGGAGGAAGCCATCCAGACTCAAGGCAGCAGGCCACACGCCTCGAGGCCCCGTCCCTGTGTGTGTGTCCAGCCCGGTGCGGTGTGTCCCTGTGTGTCCAGCCCGGCACAGTGACGGCCTAAAGGAAGAGAGGGTGGGTCGGGTGCTGGGAGGAGAGGGAAACAGCACGAAGGCGAGGGGCACACACACCAGCCTCCCAAAAGCGGAGGAGTGAAGTGTCGGGCAGGGCGGCTGCAGTGGGGTGAGGGGATGCCTGAAGCGGTTCTCTGTGTTCTTCCCCCCAGGCTGCGCCCCCAGCGCCCCCCGCCCAGGCTGTCAGGAGCTCGACCGAGCCATCGTGGCCCTGGCGGCCGCACTTTCTCAGGCGCGTGGGCAACCAGCTGGGGCCTGGAGAAAGGTGAACACTGCGGGGCAAGCGGTCAGCCTGACCCTGTGGAGACTCATTTGGTGCACGGGCACACACACACGCACACGCGCTCACATGCATGTACACACAGGACACAGTCACGCACACCTGCACATTCACACACACACATCCAATTCACCACACACTCGTGCCACATACACATACACGCGCCCACAGATACACTCACGTGTGCACATACGTCACACGTACCACACACACACATGTGCACACTACACCGCGCTGACGTCCACACACTCACACACACCTGGGCCTCACGCTCGGCAGGTGCCCCGCACTCGGGTCAGAAACCCAAGACGCATGGCCTGTGCTCGAGGTGAGCCCCTGCTGCACCGGCTCTGTACCTCTCCAAGAAGTGTGTCTGAGACAATCTCCCCAATCCGCTAACTGACCTGGCCCCTCACGGGGAGCTCAGGAGGGGGGCACAATTCACAAGTCCTGCCTGAGGGCAGCGTGTCTGAGAGAAGGAAGACTCAGAAGGCCTCTGCTCAGGAGTCCCCACCTGGGCACCCCCAGCGCAGTAGGGCAGAATCGATCACGGCACACGCGTCCCGAGGAACCTGGGGGCACAGACGAGGGAGGCCACGACCCTCGTCAGGTCTTAACTGATGCCAGGCAGGTGCTTGGGGCCCCCAAGAGCACCCGGCAGTCAGCGGCCAGGCTCCACGGAGACCCAGAGTCCCAAGCTCAGGTCGGTGCACTTGTCCAGGCTGATATAGCAATGATGTCCTGGTCCATCGCTGTTCCTTTCCGGGCCCAGAACTTGAGGAAAGTTACAGGATTGTCTGTTCTTCCAAGGCATCTGGTCGGGTTGGTGAACGGCCTCTCTCCGCCTGTCAACGAGACCCTCAACTGACGAATGACACACTCCTGAAACCCCAGCCTCTGCCCTTCCACGAGGAGCACCAAAGCCCAAGGTGGGGCAGGCATCGGCACCCTAAGCTCCCTGGCACCAAGATTCTTGTTTTCACAACTAGCACCTGATTTAGAGCCTCAACCCACTCCAATCCAGCTACAAGTCTTCAGGGCTCCCTGCCCGTGGTAACCCCCATTGTTGTGACGCCCCTCGTTTGCCAAGCGGTTGCTGGTTTGAGTACCTCATCAGAGCTCGTGTCATTCACTGGGGTTGTTCCCACCCATGGGAATGAGGCCACGTTCACTCGGCTGATCCCAGACTTCATATCTGACCCCTCCTTCTGATTTGCCTTCCTACGACCCGCATCTCTCTCTGGGTATAGACCCACAGTCTCTGTCTTTCCTCCAAGTCGAGGAGAGGCTGAGATGGTTTGTTCGCTTATGTTGACTTGCTTTCTCTTCATCTGTTCAGACCCGTGGTCTGCAATTCCCTTCATCCCCGCCCCACCCCCGTTTACTACCAATAAGCGGTAACATCACTGATTGCTTGTGTTTACTGATACTGAGATAAGCCCTTTATCTGCTATCTAATCCTCACAACAACCCTGTGAAGTGGATATGATTGTTTATTTTAAAGTTGGGGAAGCTGGGGCTCAGAGAGGTTATGTTACAGGAAGGAGCTGGGATTTCCGCCCAGGGAATCTGAATCTCAGAGCTTACCCTGCCCGGCCCTCCCCTCTGATCCCTCCACCAAAGCCACAATGGTCCTTCCTCCCAGAAATATCTCTCCTGTTGGTTTCCTGATTTAAGGTGCCTAGAAAGCTTATACAAATAATTGAAGTCTCCTGCAGGAAAGGGGGGAAGAATCTAGACTCTCCTGCTAAAATCGCGAGGCCTGGGGCCCTTGGAGGGTCAGGGACTCCAGAAAGAAGAATCACACAAAAGAAAGGCCAGTTAGGAACCTGGAGGCCTGGATTCTAGACTAGACTCTGCCCTGGGCACTGTAGATCTTGAGAAAACACCTTCCAGCCAGCTCCATGAGCTACAACCTGGGGATAATGTCACTCCACAGATGTTTGTTGCTGCCTTTGACACAGGGCCGAAAGGGTCAGGAAGAGCCATGGTTATAATAAAAGATTCCAGAGATTTAAAGAAGTCTGTAAGGATCAGGAAGGATAAGCTAGGCTTTAAATAAGGGTGGGTCCTACCAGCTGCTGTTGGCGAAGGGTCTCCCTAGAGGAGAACGGATGGCGGTGAGAGTGCTCAGGCTTGACTCGTGAACTGAGACCCGTCCCCGAGGCCCGAAGGCTCCCTGGAGGTCACCCAGCCGTCCCATTTCAAGGTGTGGAAACTGCGATCTGGGACTGACGGGCCCAAGGGGACCCTGAAGGGTACATCCTATACTGACCAGGGTCACAGCAGGAAGCAGCTGGCTTGTTCTAGATGGAAAGTTTGAGAAAGGTGTAATAAGAGCTACACATGAAGGCTGTGCAGGTCCCGGCAGCCCAGTCCCCCTCCCAGGCCTGGAAGGTGACGGCACAGAGCAGTCGCTGGACCACAGGAAGAGAGCACGCAGCTTTGGGCAGAGCACAGCCAGCTGACGTAGGGAAGGAAAAGACCCTTTTCCTCTACCCATCTTAGGCTCTCCACGTGGGAGACAAGAGAAAAGCAAGCAGAGGCTCATTCACACGTGCATGGCCCAAGTGTAGGAGCCCTCAGTGCTGAGTATCTTGAAGGGGTGGTTAGAACTGGGGCCTATATAGCATCTTAACAAAAGAACAGGACATTTTTAGAGAAGTGACAAGACGAAAGAAAAGGACTTTGAGTTTCTAGGATGGCAAATTGTGGGATGGTAAATATATGGGAAAGTCATGGTGGATAGGGCTGGTTTTTATGTAAATTCCTCTGGTGGCATCTCTGGGCTGGTAAGGGTCTAGGGTGCCTTAACTTGTGAGCTTAACAAGTAATCAACAGTGATTAACTTGTGAGCTTCCAGGTAGAGGGGGGAGGGGCCCCTTCAAAAGGTAAGTCCTGTTTTTAGGCAAATATGGGAGGCAGAGAGCTTTTCTTGTATCTCAGTTGCCTTCAGCTCAAAATAATCAATACGCTGAGCCGGCTTATGTCCGGGTGAATTCTGCTCCCGGCACTAAGTCACCCACCTGCTGGACAGGGAAGGCTGCGTGGGCCCAGTCGTCCAGCTTCAGGGGATCTAAGGGTTTGTCAGTTTCTCCATCACGTTAAAATCTCTTCTTTCTCTAACCTCAGACACCCCAGGGAGACTTTAAAAGCAGCCAGTGTCTTTTTTATTCTGGTTGAGGGGGTGTATCACCGGGCAGCAGAGGCCTGAAAGGGTGCCTCTCATCCCTCTTATTCCAGCCCCGGGCAGCACCCAGGACCCAGAAGGCTCCCCTGGGGTGACACCAAAGGAGGAGCCGCCGCGAGCCCAGGCCCCGCACGCAGGCACGGAGCCTTCCCTGAGCTGCAGGTAGGAGCCGGGCAGCCTTGGGCAGGGGCACAGCCAGCTGATGTGGGGAAGCTGCCTCACCCCCAGCCTGCTTGATAGCTGCACCCTCCTGCGACTCTGGGAAACATAAACCACACACAGGGTTAAGGGAAAAGTGCCCGGGAGGGATATTTTGTGGAGAAAGAAATTACGATTGGAGAATACTGGTCAAGAAAATCATTCTTTCAGTCAACAAGTGTGCATTGATTTCTACAATATTCACAAGGGCAAGAGGTGGGAGCCTGTGAAGGTTTAAAAGAATTTTCAAAACAATGGGGGAAAGAATCCCAAAGGGAAGCAACAACAGGTATGATCACATAATAATATAAAACCTCTAGGTCAAAGTTTTCCCATTAGTAGATACTTTTACTCTTTTGAGAAAACATATGTAAATGGCCCTAAGAGAAAGGAAATACAAACAAGTAAATTATATCAAAACGTTCAAAGAATCAGAAAAATGTTAATTAAACTACATGCCCTTTTTTATCTACCTAGAACATTTAACTAAAGTACTAAGTAATTGGGAGGAATAAAGAAATAAACACTCCCATATTCCACTGGTTGAAGGGTACAAAAATTAAACCCTTCTGGAAAGCAGTCTGTCAATTTCTATCAAAAGCTTCTAAAATATTCATTCCATTTGACTCAGTATCTCCAATTCTAAGAATCTCTCTGAAGAAATCATGTTTACATATAAGTAAACATGAAGAAACATGTTCATTGCAATTTTTAATGATATAAAAATAAATGGAGATGACCTAAATTTCCAATAATATGAGTTATGTGAATTATGGTAGACACCTATCATGAAATATTAAAGTGTCTACTAAAAATGATGTTATAGAGAATTTTTTGTGTCTTTAAAGTGAAAGATGAGGATAGAGAATTGCATGTATGGCAGGATTTCATATGTGAGTATTTGCCTGTTCTTAAAAAGAGAAAAGGGAACAGCAGAGAAAGAGAGGAAGTGAGACCAGCTTGGGGAAGAGACACTGAGACGAGAAACCCCCAGATGGAAGAACGATGCCGGGTTGCCAGCTTTTGCCGCAGGGAAACCTCAGCAGCAAAGAACGGGAGCATTTCCTGCTCCCTCGTCTGTGGGCCTCAGTCTGTTCCCAGAGGCCAGAGTCTCGGGCAGCTCGCAGCTCTAGGCGGGGCCTGCCTGGGGCACTGCAGCAGAGCAGCTGTCACCTGGAGTCTCCCCTCCTCCGGGACGTAGCCTTCTCATGGCCGTGGCAGAACCACAAAAGGGCTCTGGGGGCCCAGTCTCAGGAATGGCACAGGGTGACTTCTGCCCATCTTAGGGGCCAAAGCAAGCCAGGTGGCAGGGCCCAAAGTCCAGGGGTGAGAAAAAAGCCCACTCCCAGAGGGAGGGCACCACCAAAGAACATGGCAAAGGGCACAGGCTCAGAGAGCGGGCAAAGGACTGGGGCCGTGAGTGGGTTAGGATGATATTAATGTGCTTGTTTATACACTTAAATGGTATATTTACTAATATTCTGCACCAAAGAGGGTTACTGTTTACAATTAGAAAAATAGAAGTCGGGAGATTTTTTGTTCTGGCATATTTTTATTTTTCGTTGTCTTTTTAATTAAAAGATACTAGGGCAAATCTGATGTGAAAGGAATAGGAATGTGAGGTAAACATATGAAATATAATTTTCTGTCAATAAGGTAGCCTCAGAAATCGCTTTTTCCCACTCACAGCAAGTGACACTGCTCCTCGGGGTGTAGCAGATCCTGCAGATTCCAGGAGCACTGTTCCCTCCCGTCCCAGGGTGGGGACAGACTGAGAGACTTTTTCTACGGAACAAACCCTTTTTCCTTTTCCCTCTTCATGAGGGTGAAAGAGCAGAGAGCGTGACAGCTCTTGACCCATGGAGCTACCCGGTATCCAAAATGCACGGTAACTACTTTATCCATCATTCCCACGCACCAAGCCGCGTTTAGTTTTCTTTCTGCCAGATACACAGGGAGTCTCATCAGTGCCCAAGGGGAGCAGGAAAGGGGGTTATTTACTGAGCACCCCCTGTGAGCCGGGCCCTGGGCCGGTCACCGCCCCAGAGCACACACCCCCAGTGGCATCTTGACACAGACCTTCTCCTCGTCCAGCCTTCGGATGTGGAAGGTGAGCCTCAGAGACGGGCAGTAACTTTGTCTGGGAGAGTGTCCTGTGCTTTTCCTTCTGTGTCACCCACCCAACCTCACTCAGAAGCGGAAGAGGTGCAGGAAGGAGAGCTCGCCCTCCTGAGTTCCCTGTCCCGCTCAGCCAGCGTTTACAGGACCGGGGCTCCCAGCACAGGCCCAGGTCCCTCCGCCAGGGCCCGGCAGGCAGGTCCGCAGGGCTGAGAAGGCAAAACACACACACAATACAGACACTCGCGGAAACGTTCACGTGACAAAGCGCCGTCTATTGATGGGCACAGCCTGACAATACTTAAACCTTCTACCTCC
The DNA here is from genome assembly GCF_965194825.1 of Balaenoptera physalus. Classification (NCBI taxonomy): domain Eukaryota; kingdom Metazoa; phylum Chordata; class Mammalia; order Artiodactyla; family Balaenopteridae; genus Balaenoptera; species Balaenoptera physalus. Next base: position 81,787,470 of record NC_138899.1, on the reverse strand, counting down.
CTGTTTCTTCCCTTCCCCTTCGTGTTTCCCATCTATTGGCCCCTCAGGGCTACATTCCAGGTGATTTCCTACCAAGTTTCACAAGCTCACTACAGCCAGGTCAGTAGGTAATCCATCAACCCCATTGTTGTTGCCTTGGCATTTCTCATTTCTAGATTTCTCTTCTCCACGAGATTCCTGTTCTTGCCTCGTGACTTCTCTTCCTTCTCTGTCCCTCTTCACACGTTGAACATGCTTCCGTGACACGCACACTCAGCTCTGTCATCTGGGTGCACTGTCGTCTGGGCCGTCTTCCAAGGGACGGTCCTCCGCGCAGGCCTCCGCGTGGGGCAGCTGTGTGTTTCTGCTCACACGCTGTGGCATTGCTGCTTCAAGTCCTGCTCGTAGGTCATTCCCATGTCTCAGCTCTGGGCTCCTGCGGTGCGAGGCGCCCCTCACGGTTCCAATTTCTCACATCAGCTCTGTTCCAGCCTCAGCCCCGAGCAAGAAACCTGCGCAGCTATGGGGCTGTGTGCTCAGGCTGGACACAGGTGCTTCATTCACATCCAGAGAAGGGTCAGCCACTTACGGCCCAGACTTTGCTCAGTTTCCACCATAACGGCCTCGTTCCTCTAAGGAGGAACACCCTCGGCCATGCCTTCAGCTCCCACCTACCCCAGCTTGCATCTTCATCTCTGGGGTCGAGAGAGGTCCCATTCAAACGTGGCTCTGCATTTGTATTGTATTTGCGTTTTATCTGGCATCTCAGGTGTGGAGCAAGAGGTGGTCTTTCCTTGACAGCCGAGTTCACTGAGCATCAGGTGTTTTGTTAACTCATGGGATGCCGCACAGGTAGCTTACATTTACCGTGTTCAAAGCAAACCCATCAACATCCACAATGGCCTACAAACTCGAGGACTCTGTGACCCTTAACTCCTGACTTCATCTTCATGGTCGCGTCAGTCACACGACAGCTGCTAGAAAGGCAGGAATGTGAAAGGGTAACGGAGTCAGCTCTCTCTTTAAACAGTTTTACAGAATCCATCCCCTCAACAATATCCTTTTGTATCTCACTGGCCAAATCTTAGCCACAGAATTGTTTCTGTCTATAAGAATGTCTGAGATAAGCAGTTTTTTTGTCTGAAAACGCTCGCTCTCCCAAAAAATTAATAAGAAAGTCTCTGCCATAGTAGCCAAGATCATCACACAAAGCCCCTCACAGCCTGCTGTCCCCAGCTCACCACCCCTATATCTCCAGCATCATCTCCTTCCACTCTTCCAAACAAATTCCATGCTACCACCAAACTGAACTTTGACTACTTCCCACAGCAATCTGAGCATCCCCTCGGGTAACATTTGTCACCGATAATTCCTTGTTCTATGTCTGCCTTTCCTTATGGACTATAAACCCCATGGAAGTTCACTAATGGAACCAACCATTGGCTTGACACATAATGGGTGCTCAGTAAATCTTTCTTTACCTGTGAGTGGATGGACACACGGACGGATGGATGGAGGGATGGATGCTTGGATGGATGGATGAACTGAGAGAGGGATGAACTTCCCTGTGTGCTCTCGTGTCTCTGTGTTTCCCACACGTGCTGTTCCCTTGCCTAGCATGCCATTCTCCCACTGTCCACCCAGTTAATTCCTATTTGTTGTTAACATTCAGCTGAGACGTCTCCCCTCTTCCAGACAGTTCTCCCTGATTGCACCTGCCTGGGTTAGGTGTCCTGCATTTTGCTCCTGTAGCCCCTGCGCATCCCTCCACAACAGCCTTCACTGTACCGGATTGTAGGCCTGGGTTTACCTCTCTTTAGGCGCTGAGCTCCTCGAGAGCAGACCTGACTTCAACTCTGAACGTCCAGCACTGATGCCCCTGCCTGTCGTGCAGCAGGAGCTCAATGGACTTTTAATAAGATTAGAATAAAAAGGAAAGTAATGAAGACCACGTGTCCCTTGTTTCTAGAGGAAGATATGGCAGGTGGAAGACAATTTGGATAAGCTGAATGAGGAGTTCTTCCAGCTCACTGCTCAAGCCTTAGCGCTCCGGAAAGAAGAGGACAGGACAGTCCAACTCCCACCAAGCAAAGGCAATACGTTTGTGGTAAGCCTGTGAGACCGCCATCTCAGCTCCTGAGGTGTCCACGGACAGCTGGGTCTCACGAGGTGGGGCCCACAGAGTCACAGCGCCCTCTGCAGAAAGGGGTTCAGAACAAAACAAAACAACCAGCTCTGACCAGAAGGCCCACCGGTTTTGCCTGTTGCCTTTGGCAAACGGAAGGCTGACGCTGGAAGACAGGGCTGCGTCAGGGGTCAGGAAAGCGTGTCGGCCACCTTGGGTTTGCGGGTCTCTAAGTAAACTGACGGCCTGGAAAGACCGGGGAAGGGCATGAAAGGGGGGCAATGGAAATAGCTATTCTAGCTGCAGCCTGACTGATAGCCATGGTTCTGAAACAAGTTTTCCGTGAGATGAACTCCGATCCCAACTCAAGTCTCTGGAGGTGTAGACATGGGGAAGGTTGGAGGGGACACAGGCGTGAGATACAAGTGATAACTCAGTTGTGTCTGCGCTGAGCTCAATAAAACTTTCTTTCCTAAAGCAGGCACCAGCCTGTGGGCCTCAGTTTGCCAACTTGACTTTTAAAGCTGCGTTAAAATACTATTTCTCCTGAGCTGAGTTTTTGGTGCCCCTTTGACTTTTGCACCCAAGACCAGTGCCTCCCTCGTGTCCCCCTAGTTCCCGCCTTGCTGAGTTGCTGAAGATGGGCAAAGCCCTGGTGGCGGGGGCCAAGGTTAGGCACCCCTGTCACCGGGCTTCCAGATCCGGCATCAGCGCCGGGATATCCTGCTCACCAAGGCCTCCCTCTTCACCACCAGGGAGGGCCCACCTGCCGGTGACCCCGGCAGCAGGAGCCCCGGAGCCAAGATGCTCCCTGAGTAGAGAGAGTTCCTCAAGGAGAGAGCGCATGCCTGAGCCTGGATGTCAGGGGGTCTGGAAAATCAGTCCTTCTGGGTCAAACTGCCCTCTCCAGACAAAAGCACAGGAAAGCGCACCTATGCTCACGAACAAGTGAGGGAAGATTTCTCTGCGCACAAGGCACTGTGGGCGTGTGACACCCACAACATGCACAGACCCCTTCCCAGCAGGGCTGCAGGAGCTGTGTCTTCCGCTGGCCCCAAGGGTCCCTGAACCCCCCCGGCGAGTCCTCCCTGTGAAACCCAAACGCAGACACTGGCCCCGCGTGTCCCCCGCCCGGTGTGTCCGTCACTCCTCCCCTGATCTCATCCAGACCCCTTCCGAGAGGCCACGCTAAGCTGAGGGGCTGGCTGGTCAGGGCGGCCACGGCACCAGCTCCAGTGTGCAGGACGAGGTGCAGGCACCCAGCGTCGGCTGCACTGAGGGGCTCAGAGGAGAGCAATTTAGTGAGAATAAAGGAACGGGAAATTTTCATGCTTAAAGAGACATTATATAAATATCCCTGGTATTAAGGAAGGAACAAACAGGATGAGCTGAGGGTCTATAAAAAGAATTAATTACTCAAGTTGTTCCGAATTATTAAAGGCAATGATGGTGTAGTGACATAATTAGGTGTTGCTGTGCATGAATGTGGCAACATAAACTCAGGGGTCACTGCGTCCTTCGTTAACATGAGGCCAGTCCCTGGACATAAGCTGTTGGTGTCTTCCCAAGCACTCGGCTGGGTGTTGCCTGGAGACTGGCAGGGAGCCCAGAGTCACGTGGGGTCTCAGGGTGGGCTCAGCACTCGCAGGGCCCTGTCACCTCTTCCACTGGTGTCTTTTCAGGTGGTTCCCAGGATCTGCCCTCGTGCGCGGCAGGAGGACACACCCGGCCCAGCAGAGGCCGGTGGCCCCGGCGGAGAGAACCTGGGGTCCTGGGCCCTGCGGAGTGACCGGGCCCTGGCGCTGGAGGTGAGGAGAGCCCGGCTGGCCCGGAGGGCAGAAGAGCTGGAGTGGGAGCTGAGCCAGCTCCTGCGGATGGCAGACGGCAGCCGGCCCAGCCCGGGTGGACGCTGAGGACGCGGGATGCCGCAGCGCCTTCTCCACGCGCGGTGCGGCCAGGGGCCTCTGCCAGCAGGAGGGGGGAGGCGCCCGGGGACTGCCGGCCGCGAGAGTGTGCGGTGCTAGGCCGCGCTCCCGGCAGCACCCAGACTTCTTTCAGAGGCTGCTCCACAGCCCGCGCTGACCTCCGCCTGTGATCCTTGGGGTGAGGGAAAATAAAGTCGCTCAGGTGAGAAAGTCCACATGCGTTCCCATCACTGAGTCTGCCCCTCAAGCCTCTGTGGTCTGGGCCAGATGCCCCCCACATGCCTTCAGGGGGAGAGCTTAGGTGCGGCCACAGCACAGAGCTCCATGCCCCCTGCGTCCTCACGGGGAGCCGAGGCACCGCACCCCTTTCCCTGCTGTGGCCTCCTGGGAGGAAAGGAGCCGGCACTGCCTGCCCTGAGGGCCTCCAATGCCAGAGGACGCTCAGCCGGCCGCAGGGCTAACAGAAACCCTGAGTGTGTCTCACAGAGCAGCAGGGAAGGCGACAGCTTGTTAGAAACCCCTCTGCCTATGACCTGCCTTTGGTGGTTAAGGCTGCTTTCACTGTTGTTTATTCCCCTTTCTCTAACTGCATACCCTCCAAGCTTCTCAAAGCCGAGGTAATATATCACCAGGGTGCTTAACCACCCCTGTAGAGAAGGCTTCTGACGTAGGGGTCACTATAGTAATGGGGGCTTAAGTTGTTTCCAGAAACTTGGAGTCGGCTCTGGGCAGTTCAGACGGGCTAAGACTAGCTGGGGCCACCAAGCCTAAAACGGCCTGTGCGGACCACAGATCACCTCACCTTTGCTCTACCTCTGATCCCCTTGCCCCACACCTAAGACCTCCCGGCTCCTTCGTCCCATAAATATCTCACGCCCCTCGCCTTCAGGGAGGCAGACCTGAGATGTGTTCTGCCTTCTCCTCACTTGGCCGCCTCGCGAACCTTCTCTGCTGCAAACAAGCCTGGTTTAGTTACGAAACTCCCTTCACCCCCTAAGACCTACCCCGGAGGCTACCTGCTCCACCAGGCTCTGCCCACCCCCTTCTCCACCTCTGCCTCCTTTAACCCTCGTGTTGCCTGCCCTCCGTCTGATTCCTACTCTAGTCGGCCTACCATATTCTAGCCTCCTTCGTAGACTGTGAGTTCCTTAAAGGCAGAGTGTGTAACACACACACACACCACTCAGCACTCAGCACACTGCTTCCCACGTACCGGGCGTCAGGTGACCCAGACACGCTTCATGAATATAACTGGCCTCATGGATACAGACTAAACCTGAGATCACACGGTCACGTCGGGACCACACCAGCACACAGAAACCGTGAAGAACCGTGACTGCCAACCTCCGGGATAAATGGGGAGGCGCTCGGAAGCAAAGGAGATGGAGCTCCAGGGCCGGACCCCTTGGGACAACTTCCAGGAGAGCTGGGACTCCACCCAAGCCTTCGAGGGTGTGAAACGTGGATGGTTGGAAAGGGGCAGGGAGAAGGGAGAGCACTGCAGACTGCTTAGGTGGCTGGAAAGAGCGGGGTGAGGGAGAGGAGCGTGCAGGGGATGGTCCAGAAGGAATCAGAGCAGAATCCCTTTAGGAAGAGGAGACCACAGAGGCAGATGGGGTGGAGAGTGTCCTGGGCCCCTGGGGCCCCCTCCCCGCCCCCAGCTACAGCTCCTCAGCCCACAGGCAGGCCAGGCCACAGAACTGTGTCCAGCCTCTTCTGGCAGCCAGTGTTGAGTCGAGGCTCTCAGCCCTTGCAGCCAGATCAAGCCACACCTGGACTCCAGTATCTCAGAGCTGAGCTCCAGGCCGGGGACCCAGGGGGCCCCAAGCAGATGTTCACACAGGGCCTAGAGGAACGGCCGCCCCCTGTCATGCCCCAAACACTTCAGGAGGGCCCTGCCTCTGCCGTAGGATGTGAGGGTCTCCAAGGTCTCTCACCCGTGAGACCCTACAATTCAGGGCTCCAGGCCACTGAGGGAGGGACCAGCTGCCTCAGGGCCGAAGTCCCCTATCGAGTCCTCACTGGTGGGCACGGGCTAAGAGGGCTGCTCTGCTTTGCTGGCTGGTACAACCTTCTCAGAAATGCTTTCCTCCGCAGGTGGTGACTCCTGCCCCTTTTAGTAGCTCGAGTCCCTGGGCCAGGACAGAAGAGTAGTCACTGCCCACTTCAGGCAATTAAAAAACCACCGGCGGTGCCGTCCCCCCACTGCCCCCGGGGCCTCCACGCAGCTCTGTAGATCCAAGCTGCTTCCCACCAGCTTCAGGGATTGACACAGCTGACCCCAAGTGTGTGCGTGTGTCTGCACTCACGTCAGACACGTGGTTCGGAGCGGACCCAGGCCCAGAGGTGAGCTGTGAGCAAGACAGAAGTGACCCCCGTGGGGGGCTCCCACTGTGGGTCTGAAAGATCAGCCTGGAGTGAGAGGCATGTCCACCCAGACCTGAGCCCAGGGCCTCCTCCTGTGGGTCCTAAATCAACCACCCGAGCAGCCAGACGTTTAGCAACCTGGACAGCAGCCTTCATTCACAGAAGGGAACCCGGAAGGGCGAGCAGCTGGTCCATGTTTTCATGGTGCTGGGCCTGGACTGGACCCGGGCCAGTGGCAGCGAGGGGCGCAGGTACAGCGGTCCCCATGAGGTGGGGTGGGGAGCTTGGGGCCTCCAGGGCTGGGGCTCATGTGCCCGGAGGACAGTGACCCCTGAGGGGTCAGAGCAGGGGGCGGTCAGCACATTGCAAACGTGCAGGAGAATTGCCAGGGATCTTGTTAAAAGGCAGCTTCTGATTCCAGGGCGCCAGAGCGCCTGCGTTTCTAAGGAGCTCCAGCAGAGACGCCCAGGCTGCTGGTCTGTGGCCCCCCTGGAGTGAAGGTCATGGGAAAATACGGTCTGGGGTTCACAGGGCTGGGAGGGCCTGGGGGTCATGGATTTCATCTGTTCCTGAGTTTGAATAGCTACTCGACGCCCAAGTCCAGTACAAGCCGTGCCTGTGAACCGGCAGCTCAGGTGGCACGGGAGTCAGACTCGGGAGCCCCCGAGAGCCCCTCGTCCCTGAGCCCACGCAGCCCTTGGAGCGCCCAGAAGGCTGTCCCCACCCCTCCGTAAGTGCCCTCTGGAGGCGGAAGGCTGGGCTGAGAGCCCTAAGGGCACAGTCACACTGCCCTCGGGACCACACAGCGGGGCGGCGCCGTATCCGGTCCACACACGGGAAACACCGGTCGTGGGCACTGCTAAGCAGCAGGTAGTGTCCAGACCCGGGTCTGTCTGACAACAGAGCCCAGGCTCTTCACCACCACGCTACAGCAGTGCTACCGATGGGTTCACAGCTGCTGGAACCTACACACAGTCAGTAACGGGCGGCCGGCTCTCATCCAGAGGCCCCACCGAAGGGCCCCCAACCGGCCTGGGCCACTGGGTCCCAGCGCACGTGCGTCAGAAACCTCGTGCACGCCCTGGGCCGGCGTCAAAGGTTCTACAGGGATTCACCTTCACTTTCCAAGTATGATTTCTGAACTGTTTCTAAAATGAAAATTAAGAAAATGCATTCAAAGGTATAACAGTCAACATACAAATCATTGGAAATCACCAAAGTTTTAACTTCACCTACCAGGTTAGTGTGTTTTAATGTAGATTCCAAGATACATCTCCTGCCGTCTTTAATTTTAAAATATCCTGAAATTGCAGAGCAAGACATTTTCAGACTTTTGGAACTTGTAATAGTGGATCTGCCAGGATCTGGATTTTTCTCAATACTGTGCCACCAGCTGACAAGCGGGACGCCGGCGGGTGCCTGTGTCCACCATCCCGCTCAAAACATTCGTGTCCATCAGCAGAGCCTCACTGACCTCCCTGAACGCTGTATAACAAGTTAAATAAATTTGAACCCATAAAATAATGCATACCCCAAGAAGGTGGCCTTTTCCCCACTTACTGCGCTGCATCCTCATAGGATTTTGTTGGCAGGAAGCCTCCCCTTCTCTGCCTGCCTGCATCCTGTCTGAGCCTGAGGCTCTTGGGCCACCCGCCTGCCTCTAGGGGTGAAGCCCTGGGCCTCGGCCACTTTTGTCAAGTCACTTCCCCAGCGTGGGCAGCGTCTCTGGGGAAAACACTGCAGCATTTCCGTGTTGGAGCTGCTCCCGGCCCTGGCCCATCTGTCCCTACACAGAGGAGGGACGGCCCCCAGAACTCACGGGCCTCAGGTCACGGCCCTGCCCCACCCCGCCCTGCATTCCTTCCGTGTTGTTGGCAGTCCACCCTCCCCGCCTGCCCCCAGTCACCCCAGCTCTGCTCTGGCATCAGGAAGCTGAAGGACTGATACCAAGGCGTCCCTCTGCACGGCCAAGCGTTCTCACCTGCGTTCAGCGTTACCCTGAGGGCGATGACCTGCCACTGGGAGAGGGCAAAGGGCCCTGCTGTGAGAGACACCTGTGCTCCCACCTGAGCGGATGAGGAGGGGACCAAATTAACGCTCCCCGCAGGGCCTGAGGACTACGGCCCCCTGCTCCGCAAGGAGAGCTGCTCACTGCTGGCTCTGCTTGAGGCACATCAGGCTGAGATGCTGCACGTTGCTTTCTTGGCGCCATGACCTGAGCATGGTAAACACTCAGTAGGAAGGGGCCTCTGTCGTCCCCATCCTTGTTCTGTCAAATGGGGTTAATAATAATACCTAGCTCAGTATTGTGTTGAGGGTTAAGTGAGTAAACGTACATAACATCTTTAGAAGAGCTTTGACACATAGCAAGCACTTTGTGAGTGTTCCTTATGAAACTACGATTTTATGATTGCTGTTGTGTGTTTCAGGCCAAGATGGCATTAGCAGCCCAGAGGCAAACTTCCTGTCCCTCTTTTGGGGACAGCTTAAAACATTTTATCCACAGCCACTGAAGACAGGAGAGCCCCTTCACACCCACATGAACAACAGAAAAAGGGGTACCTGATCTTCATTAAATGTGTCGAGTATGTTACTGATTCTCTGGCATCTTCAAAGCAAGAAGCACTTCACGAAGTCAGGCCTCCAGATTCCCGTGGCCGGGGGCATAGGGGGAGGGGCAGCGATGGTTTGGGGTATGACCCGCTCTTCAAACCCAAGCTCTGAGTTGCCCTCCGGCTTCCACAGGGGTCTTCCCTTGGGCCGTTTAGTGTCAGAGGCTAGGTTTCCCAGAAGCAGACACTGAGGCAGAGTTTGAGGCACAAGATGTTTCCTAGGGACCCACACCTGTGGAGGGCAGGGGCAGGAGCCAGGATGGGGCAGAGGAAGAAGTGGAGCAGGCCTGACACCTGGGGGCTCTGAGCAGACGCCCCGCGGCGCGCCCTGCACCCCGCTCCTCGCTGCCCCCCGGACCCCACAGAGGCACTTCCAAACAAGCTCATGTCGTGTTAATCGAATATGTCCCACGATAGTTCTAATACACATAAATCCAGAAGAAAATTTTTAGCACTTAGAATCGTACAGTCACAGGAAAAAACTAATTTCAATTTGTATATATACAGACTGTATATATATATTTATGTGTATATATGTATCTTCCTCAAAGAAATATGATAGGATGATTGATATACTACAACTCTTTAAACCTAAAAATGAAAAAGTTTACACGTCATCTGAAATGGGAAAGCCGGTACATAGTTTTACAGAATTCTGTCAGGGGGTACGTGAGCTCAGAAGTCTAGAAAACCTTCCCCTGGGGGAAGGGTCCAGGCATGCGTGTCCTTTCCCTGGTCCTGCCTCTCATTTGCTGTGGGACTCTTGGGCCGGGAGCTGAACCAACCCAGACAGGCAGCACCAGACCAAGACAAAGGGAGCAGGGACCCCATTTTTCCAAAGGAAACCGTACAAGTGCTCACAGCAAAAGTGCTCTACGCACGGTGCACCTACAGCGGAAACATACAGTATTCTTCGCATCAAACTTGGGATTTGTCAGTATTTCAGTCGTCCTGAGTCTACCTTCCATCAACAAACTGAGCAAAACCCCTCTTGCCTTCTAATTTGTATTGTAGACAGATTTTCGCCAGCCTGGAAACAGCCACCTCTCCAGTTATGAAGGGGAATAATAAGAATGATGCTTTTGTTTGCTGCGCTCTGATCCCTCCTGCAAACAGGCAGTTGGTTAAGGGCATGTGTAATGTACGTGCAAAAGCCCAGGAGCAGCTATAAACTCCACAAGAGGGAGACAGGCTTTTCCCTGAACGGAGCAAGGGCGATCTCAGCACGATGTCCTGGCCTTACTTGGCAGACACCTTAGAGCCCAGGGACCGGGCACAAGTCTGGAGAACCAAGAAAAGGCCAGGCCCTGACGGTGGCATCGGATCCGGCTCCTCCTGGGCTGCCCTTCCCTGTGCTGTTTGTACTTATTCACGCCAGCCCACCTGTGCTTCTGTGCAGCTCAGCTGAGCATGCGTCCTGCTAGAGAAGAAGACCAGCACAGAGCCAACTCCATTGTCCTGGGGGCTGCAAAGGAAGACAAACTTGGGCAAAAGCATTTGTTTAGTTGGTAACGATGCCATAGCACGATTTAGAATAAACACACGCAGACCTGCTGACAGCCTAAAAGATGCACAAACGCTATCAATCCCTCATTACCTACATGTGGCTTGTCTGCTTTATTAATTTTTACCTAATGTTTTCAACTTTAAAATTGTATAGAAATTTTATTGTATAATACTGTCTACCTAAACTTCTTTACACAGAATTAAATTTCATAATTTCAAAGAGCTCACGGGACTTCCCTAGTGGTCCACTAGTTAAGAATCCTCACTTCCAATGCAGGGGACGCAGGTTCAATCCCTGGTCGAGGAACTAAGATCCCACATGCTGCATGGTGCGGCCAAAGAAACAAAGAGGTCACCGTTCACATCTTGTGTTGTCTCCTCCGGGGCCATGCATAGGTACTAAAAATTGTGATCAGCATTTGCATATCTTGAGTTCTGCTTTTTTATACTTATTTTATCTGTAATACTCTTTTCCTATATCTGAACAGGACAATGTCAGGGTTCACTTCGATTTTTTACCTATGTGGTATTGGAGCAATGTACCATAATTTGTTGAGCCATTCTCCTATTACTCTCTGTTTACTTCTCTAGTTTTCTACTTTTGAATAGTGCTATGATGAATATCTTTACAAAGATTAGATTTTTTTTCTTCTCAGTTATTGTATTGTAATATGTTTTTTTGAGGTGACATTATTCGGTCAAAGGGTTTGAGTGGTTTTTGAGTTTTAGCTATATTATCAGGTTGCCTTATTATGTCTGATCCTTGAACCTAGATGGGCCCCCAACCCCGAGACAGAACACAGCTGAGATGATGCTCCAAAGAGCCCACGGTGCCTGAACACCTCGCCAGCCAGGCCCTCTCCCCTCTGTGAATAACCTCCGCACTGGTCGTCAGACACTCAGCATGAGCTTGTTCTATCCTGTTTCTCTGTGTGTATCTTCTCAACCTAGCTCTTTGATGAAAGAAGGAAAATAAAATTGATTAAGTGTCTATAAGGCTCAAGGCGGTGTTTCATACTCACAAAACCCTACAAGGAAGTCATTCTTGGCCCCATTTCTGAAGATGAAAACACTGGGGAATTCCCTGGCGGTCCAGTGGTTAGGACTTCACGCTCTCACTGCCGAGGGCCCGGGTTCATTCCCTGGTCAGGGAACTAAGATCCCGCAAGCCACAGGGCGCGGCCAGAAAGAAAACAAAAATGAAGATGAAAACACTGAACTTCATGGAGATTTAATAAGTTGCCCCAGCCCCAGAGGCAGCAGAGGACTGTGTGGAACAGGCCTTCCGCACCCATGCCAACACCCTGTCACCCCACAAAGCTCTGAAAAGAACAATGCTGGTGCTGGAGATGACGACAGGAGGGACACGCAGTGGTGTCAGTGGTGTCAGGCATCCTTAGCTGCAGGGGCAGCGGGAGACGCGCCTCCCAGTTGTGAATCACTGGCGGTAGCGCTGGCCAGGAAGAAGAAGGTGGAGGTCTGGCTTGTCTGGCCTCGTGGCTCCCTGGATGTGGGGACGGCGACACTTGACCGCATTCCCAGCACGGTCTCTTCCCTTTCTTCCACACTGATCGCTCCAGAGAGATCGTCCTCCCTTTACAGACTCCGCTGGGCTGAGGACGGGGTGACTGTCACCCTTCCACAGATTTGCTGCCCGTCTCTGGCCAAAACAGAACCAGCAAAGGTGTTGCCGCAATTCAGCTGATTCTGGAGCCAAGGCTTCTTTCTTGTGGAAGGAAATAAATATACAGCTCTTAGGGCTCAGGGACCGTCCCCACCTTACAGGCAGTGGGAAAAGAGGCTCCAACCCGGCTCCAGCCCTAATTAGCTGTGTGACCCAGGACAAGACACTGGCCCTCCTCGCCTCCAAGACATGGGCAGTGATGGGACCTACCTCTAGGGCTGGGTTAAGGACTCCTTGAGACACGCAAAGCCTTCAGAACAGTGCGTGGCTCGCAGAAAGTGCCGACAGATGTTAAGTGTTACTATTTTACTTGGTCCATAGGAAGAATTCAACTGGGTAAAAGTGTTTTTATTGAGAACCTGCTGTACATAAGGCATTCTTCTAGGCAGTGGTCCTGCCCTCTGTAGACCACGAGGCTGACACAAATGTAGTAATTAGAACACTCAGCAGGTTTTAGCTTTTTTTTTTAATAAGTTACAGGAAAGGGCCAGGGAAACACAGGGAGGGGGAGTCCAGGAAGGATCTGGAAAACATTTGTGGACAAGTTGACACAAGCTGGGCCTTGAAGCTGGGATTCTGCCGTCAGAGGTGGTGGAAGGAGATGGAATTTTCTAGGCAGAGGGAGGGCAAGAGCCAAGGCCTGGAAGCTGGGAAGGGAGCACGACCCGGAATCGTGGCTGGTGTAGGTACAACACAAGCCCTGGACAGACTCGGCGGGACGCCCAGAGGTGCGCTGACAGAGCTGGACCCGTGTCCGAGGGGCTGGTTTGAGAGTGGGTTTTGCTATTTCCTGGGAGACCTTTGGTGAGTTAGTTAACATCCGACCTTCTGACCCCTCAGATGTAAGGGGGTGACGTTAACACCCTCACCTCACCGGCTTATCGCAAAGACTGGTTGTTCACTGTGCTTGAGAAGAGCTGTGTACACTGCAGAGCATTATGCGAATACCAGCAGTCTCCCTGCTGTGGGCCTCCCCGGAGTGCGAGAAGACGGGCCGGGGGGGCCTTCTGGGCGTCCCTGGAACATGGCGGAGAGGCGTGCATCCGCCTCCGTGGACGTTCCCTGCTGCTGGGTCGCCCTGCTTCACTGTCCTCCGAGCCGCGGGAGCACATTCATCCAGGTTCCAGGCTGGTTTAGAGTTCTCCAGCTCCAAACCAGCGCACATTCGTGTAGAAGAGCGCAAAACCCTGCAAGACACTTGGGTCAGGTGCTTTGCAGACAAATGGATTTTGTTTCTTCTCATCCTTGGAACATATTTATTTTTTTCATAATCGTCTGTAGCAAAAGACATTACTCTAGAGAAGTAAAAGCCTTTCTCTTACAACTGCTCTGAGTGTCTGATTTGATTTGCACAGGTGGGTTGGCAAAGGGAAGACTGAGGCTCCAAAATAGATTCAGAATTGAAACCTGGTTCTATCAAATAACTTTCTTTCCCAACCCCTTGGCCCCCACTTGCCAGGGTTCCAGTATTAGGGGTTTTTAATAGAAAATCAATAAAGTACATAAAATAATAGAAAAAAAAGCATAGGATTTGAAGTCAGAAGACTTGCATTCAGAGCTTGTTCCTTCCACTCCCTGACCTGCAATTATAACCCTCTAATCTGTAGGAAGCCCCAGTTTGGCACCGAGCATCTGAAAGTATGTTTGAGGTAACATATGTGAATGCACAATAAATAAAACTTTTGGTCAATGATGGATACTAAACAAACTTTAGCAGCAGCCGTCATATTTTAAATAAGTAACCAGCAAATCTATCTATCGTTAGGTGCTCTGGGGATACAGTGGAGAAACCACTCTCCCCAGCTCTGGCTGAAGTGGAGTCCTGGCATTCCGTCAGAAAGACGCCAACACGGGAAAAGAATGAATCCTCCCGATTCTTCCCTGGGTCAGGGACCTTCTGCCTTCAGCCTGCAGTTACTCGCCTCCACCGCCAGATGGCGGCCGAGGGTGAATAGGACGCCGCGTTCACCCCGGCTCTTCGCAGAAGGGGACGGGGAGCACCCCTGGGGCAGAGGGGTCCCCTCGGGTTCCGAGGCAAGGCAGCGACTGATGAAAGTGCATCTGGGGACAACAGTCGAGGCCGGAACCAATATCCTTTAGGCTCCAGCCTGGCTGGGGGTTGGGAGGGGGGAGGGGGATGATGACGATATCGATTCCCCGTCAGCCTGAACTTTCAGACCGGCTCCTATAGGAACGGCCCCTGTAGTGCAGGTGTTCGTGCCAGAGCAGAAGAGGAAGGGCGGGGACGTGTGCGGGGAGGGGAGGGGTGAGGAGGGACGGCGGGGCCGGTGAGGCGAGCGGGGAGGGGCGGAGGGATGGCGGGGCCGCGGGAGTCCTCACCGCCGCCCACGCCCACCCTGGAGGCAGCCCCCGCGGGGCCGCGTCCCCTGCAGAATGAAGGGCAGCTGCTGGGAAGCGTCCGCCCAGCCAGGGGCTTCGTTTCCCAGGCCCCTCGCGCCGGGTGAAGCGTGTGCGTCTGGGCCACCAAGAGTGGGCCGGGTGGCTGGTCCGTGGCCGCCCCCGGAGGGGTCCCGCCGCTCTCTCCCTCCTTCCCCTGCTGGGTGTGGACACGCGGGCAAGGCAGAGCTTCCCGCCGCCTGGCTCCGGGACTGTGAGGAAATCCCCCCGCCACCCTGCCGCTTGCCTCCCCTCCAGACCTCGTGCGAGAAATAAACTTCACTTGTGCTAAGCCACTGAAACTCTGGGGTTTATCGCATACAGTAGCAAGGGTTTGAGCAATCTGTTGAATTGATGTGAATTTAACTGAATTTTTTATGCCCAGCAGTTGTACATGTCCTAGGTCTAGCTGGAAGGAGGGGCTGAAGCATCACCCCTGAGAGCATCTCAATGAAAGGAGCACTTGGAAGGGTCCCAGCTACCACCAGGGGATCACCACGCATGGGAGGGTTTGGCCCCTTCAAGGAATTTCTTGTAATTGTATTAAAGTCTGGTCTCTAAGGCTTTTTACAAAACTTCAGGCAGATAAATCATGTGGGACGAGATTTTGAACTGCCAATTGCCTGCAAAGCGTTTACAGGCCAAGGGCAAAGTCTTCTCAGATCCTTCTCTACCCAGTATTCTTCTGGAGGAAACAGGTCACCCACAAATCCTAACCCTGAATTCAGCATTAAAAGTAATCATTGAGCAAGACATTCCCACACAGCACAGAGGTTCCCGGGAAGTCATAGAAAGAAGCAAAAAAGATTTTTTTATCCCTTTTCACAAAAAGAATCAAGATTTCATGACCTTGGTCCCCAAGTGGTCCAGATTAATAAGTCAGAGAACCATGTCCAGCCCTTTACAGGAGAATCATCCCTACTCATTCTTTTTAAGCCAGTCTTTCTACCCGGACTTCTTTCTGCAGCTCTTTACCAAAACATCAACACAGCAGGGTATTCTTGCAGGGTGCCACCCAAAGTAAATTATTCTAGCTTGAGTGGCGGGGAGCGGGTGAGAAGAATGCATTCTAGATGCGGAGGAGTAGAAAGACCCCGAATCATAGAAATGATACAGAGTTTGTAAATACCAGGACTCCCTCTAAAGGACGGTAGTATCACACCTAATGAAAACCAGGAACTTTAGCTAACAGCACCCAGCACAACTCTGGCACAAACTCAGCTCTTTGTAAGTGTTAGTCCCTTTCCTCACCTTTCTGTCTTCTGATTCATGGGGCTTTCAGGTGAGGGTTTATGGGGTGAAGAGACACAGGAGGTGGCCTGGCAGAAATCTGAGTTCTCCTAAAATTTGGGTCAGGAGAATCATAGAAGGTGGAGCTGGAAGGTGCCCTAGAGTTCATCCAACCCTTTGCTTTACAGATGAAGAAGCCAAGCTCCCAGGTGGAAGTGACTTCCCTGAGTTTACACAGCTTGTGAGTCAAGAGGAAGAGGAGGCCCTGGACCACGGGTCCCCACTGGACTTTCCAGGCTGACAAGGAACAGGACGCAGTGAACCGGGAGCCGTGTGAGACGAGGGACAAGGCCACCTCCGGAGCCGAGGCCTCCCGCACGCTGCTGTCTCCTCCTCCTGGCCGAATCCCTTGGATCCTCTGGCCCTCAGCTTCCCATCTGTAAACATGTGTATGCTAATACGTGTGGGGCGGAGAAGTTGGGAGGATGAGAGAGGCCGCGGGCTGCCCCAGCTCATGCACAGAGGCTGTCACGAGGGAGAGGAGAGGACGGTGGCCAGTAGACGGAGGCAGACTTGGCAAAGCTGGGGGTCTGAGCAACCAACTGTTGTGGCTCCAAACCCACATCCAAGTGAGTCCGTCCTGACTTAACGCGACTGCTTCCTCTACTGCCCAAGCGAAACTCTTGAGCCCTTGAGAAGGAAGAATTGCTTTCATCTGTGGTAATTCTCCAGTACCTTCCCTCCTATTGAAGTGGAAATGTCAAGTTCAAGATTCTTACGTAAAGTAGAAAGAGAATCACGTCAGTCTTTCAAGGTCTCCACACCCTTTGCCAGCTCCTCAGAACTTTTCCATCTTCAGCCCAGTGACTCAGCTTCCTTCTGGGCCTCTCTACCCACCGCGGGGCGGGCCTGAGTCAGGGCTTCAGCGTGACTGACAGGTCCCTGGTGCCGGCTTCTCCTGGGACAGGGGAAAGATAAAGAAGATGGAAACAATGTCCCCATTCCTGTGGCCATGCACAAAATCAGTTCCTGCAGGCTTTGCCACTGTCTCCTACTGCCCTGTGTCTCATTTCTCCTTCCTGGTTTCATCCCTGGTTCCATCCATTCAGCCCAGTGTTCACCAGACTGGGGTGGCACCGGAAGGTGTGAAGGGTCCCGGGCTCTGTTGCCGAGGGCGTGCAGTCCTGTGCTTGGCCCAGACTTGGCAGAGAGCCATGCGGGCCCCTCCACACGCGTCCTGCAGAGTTACCCCGAAAGCAAGAGGCTCCATCCCCAGGGTGCAGCGAAGGAAGGCGAGGCCTGGGGAGGCTGTCCCGTACCACAGCTGGCACGCAGCCGAGCAAGGCTCTGAACCTAAAGCCTGTGACCTCCTCATCGCCCACACTTACCTTGGATGACTCGGAAGACAGATAAAGCAGAGGAGAGTCAGAAAGTTGGACTATAAAACTGAGACATTATTGAGCTTAGAGATGGTTTTATCACCGATCTTAGTCTCAAGGGAGGAGAGGGAATAATGGCAAGAATACTTACCATTTATTGGTGGCAGTTACTATATCCAGGCACCATATATTCTTTTTTTTTTATTGAAGTAAAGTTGATTTACAATGTTGTGTTAATTACTGCTGTACAGCAAAGTGATTCAGTTATACATATAGATACATTCTTTTTTTTATATTCTTTTCCACTTTGGTTTATAGGATATGGAATATAGTTCCCTGTGCTATACAGTAGGACCTTGTTGTTTATCCATTCTCTATATAAAAGCTCACATCTGCTCACCCCAACCTCCCAATCCACCCCTCCTCCAACCCCTCCCCCTCGGCAACCACCAGTCTGTTCTCTATGTCCATGATTCTGTTTCTGTTTCATAGATAGGTTCATGTGTGTCATATTTTAGATTCCACATATAAGTGATATCCTGTTGTAACAGGGAAGAGCTAAATCGGACTCCATGTTCTGTCTGTTTCTTTGACTTTAACCTTTGTTTTTCGTTGCTTTTGTTATTATAATCATACAAAATGGCCTGCCTCAGGGAACCCTGGCCACCTGTGAATGGCTGCAAGAAAAAAGAAACTAACACATCCCCTCACAGAGGCTGGTCATTCCAGGAGATGTTTTGCAAGACTGATGGCCCTTTTACTTTACTTCCTCATCACCTCTCCCTCTCTGAGTCTATAAAAGAAAATGGCATCCAGACCCCAATAAGGTGGTTTTTCAGAGACACTAGTCTGCCATCTCCTCGGTCAGCCGGCTTTCCGAACAAAGTCATCTTCCTTGCCTCAGCACCTCGTCTCCGACTCATTGGCCTGTCGTGCGGCGAGCAGAGCGGGTACAATATAGCATTTGTCTTTCTCTTTCTGACTTCACTTAGTACGATAATCTCTAGTTCCATCCATGTTGCTGCAGATGGCATTATTTTGATCTTTTCTATGGCTGAGTAGTATTTCATTGACCACATCTTCTTTATCCATTCATCTGTCGATGGACATCTAGGTTATTTCCATGTCTTGGCTCTTGTGAATAGTGCTGCTATGAACATAGGGGGTGCATGTATCTTTTTGAATTATAGTTTTGTCCAGTTATATGCCCAGGAGTGGGATTGCTGGATCATATGGTAGTTCTATTTTTAGTTTTCTGAGGAACCTCCATAGTGTTTTCCACAGTGGCTGCACCAGCTTACATTCCCAACAACAGTGCAGGAGGGTTCCTTTTTCTCCACACCCTCTCCAGCGTTTGTTATTTGTAGGCTTTTTGATGATGGCCATGCTGACCTGTGTGAAGGCACCACGTGTTCCAAACACTTTATATGCAGGATCGCATTTCATCCTCACCATGACCAGGTGAGGCAGGTGTTATTGTCCCAATTTCATATCTGGGAAGACCAAAGTTCAGAAAACAGTCAGCCCACAATCTCAAGCAAGATTAGTGACAGACCTGGGGCTGAGACCCGGAGGTGAGGAACACCAGCGCCTCTGCTCTGAGCTGCTGTGGCACCCGGCCACCTCCCCAGGGCACGGCAGGAGCACAGGGGAGGGCGTCCTCACGCTTCCTGAAAGCTGGCTTGGGTATCAGCATCTCGACCTGAATAGATACAGACGTGCAGCATTTATAGCGTAGAATGATGCAAAACATGATTTTAAAACACCGGCAGCTCAATCCAATCACCCGGATTGGCCCGTCAATCCGATCACCCCTGCTAAGCAGATACAGCCATAATACATACACTTTATCCAACTTTATTGGTGAGGTTTCTATGTCTGGCGACACAGCTGACTTAAATGGCCTAAAATTCTTAGCACTGCTAAAAATAGAGCAACCTTTAAGCAAGGCTGATCTTGAAACACGGAAGTGCGGGGCAGGGTGGGGCAGGGTAATTCCCAGGTGCCATAAACTAGGAAGGAACTGAGAACTGGAGCAGGCAGTGTGTGAGCTGAGCTGTGGCCGCCCTCAGGGCAGGGTGGTCCCAGTGCCCTCAGAGCTGGAACAGAAAACAAGATTTAAATTCTCACAAGGAGGGCTCCCCTGGTGGCGCAGTGGTTAAGAATCCGCCTGCCAGCGCAGGGACACGGGTTCGAGCCCTGGTCCGGGAAGATCCCACATGCCGCGGAGCAACTAAGCCCGTGAGCCACAACTACTGAGCCTGCGCTCTAGAGCCCGCGAGCCACAACTACTGAAGCCCGTCTGCCTGGAGCCCGTGCTCCGCAACAAGAGAAGCCACCGCAATGAGAAGCCACCGCAATGAGAAGCCCGTGCACTACAGCAAAGAGTAGCCCCCGCTCGCCGCAACTAGAGAAAGCCCGCGTGCAGCAACGAAGACCCAACGCAGCCAAAAATAAATTTTTAAAAAAAATTCTCTCAAGAAAGGTAACTGGAGCTGAGAACACAGCCTATACAATACTTAGTTCCAAAACCCCTCCTCACATCAGAGGAAAAACTCACGTGCTTAGGAACAGGCTGCTGGAAAGAAGTGTATCTGCTCTAGGCACTGGGTGAAAGAAATGTTTCCCTGAGAATTCAGGACCCCAGGCCTTCTCCTCAAAAAGAGGTGGAACTTGAATGTATGTTACCCTGGGATCCCCAAGCCATGATATTATCATAAAACTGGTTGCAAAACTGGTCTGGGAGGACTTTCACAACAAAGCTTCAAGGGATTTTCATGGTGGAAACAAGCCCCACTAAAACAAGCTCATGACCAAAAATGAAAAGACACACGAGGAAACAGCCGATGTGAGTGACAGCACACAAAATGAACAGCAAGATTAGGGCAGTAAATATTGGAGGTAATAGAATGGCAGTAAATACTGGAGGTAATAGAATGGCAGCGTGGAAGAGAATGTAAAAATGTGTTGAACCATTAAAAATCAAGTTTCTAAAAAAGAGTAAGGTCCTATTTAAAAATAAGGGGGGAGGGGGACTTGAAAAAATACCAAATAGAACTTTCAGAAATGAAAAACATAGGGTCAAATAACAGAATATACACAGCTAAAGAGAGATTTGGTAGAACTGATAGGTGCCTTTAGGGAAACTGCAGCAGAGAAAAGCAAAGAGATCAAAAATCTGCAAGTGACGGGACAGACATGGGAACCAGAGTGAGAAAGCCCATCACACTCACAGGTACCTCCCTGGAGAACAGGGAAGGGGCCACGTACAGAGAGACAGTGGCAGACAAGTTTCTTAAATCTTCAGATTCAAGAACTTCAAGTCCAAAACAGTATAAGTAAGTAGAAATCCTAACTGAGGAAGTGAAGAAAAAAGGAAGCACACTTCAAAACTGCAGTCCTGCTGTTGACCAGGTGTATCTCTGTTCACTGAGGATGAATTTCCGTTTTGTCATCAGCAGGACAGACCTTGAGAGCAGAACTGGGAGGGAGAAGGGAATTGGAGTAAAAGGAGCTTCAGGAAGGCAACCAGGTGGAAGAAGGGAGGAAGCAAAGGAAGGTGGGAAAGGGGTCAGGAAAGGAAAGGAGTGGAGGAGGGGCTTTCTCTGCAGGAGCCGCTGAGTCTGGGTGTCAGGAAAGAATTAAGCAATGTGCACGGGAGAAGAGGCTGGGAAAAGTAGCATGGCTTAATGAAAATAACATTTTCATTAGCATTTACCAAATCTTTATTACTGGGAAGGTGGCTCTCCTCTTTGCTATACTCACTTGGCTCCTACTGTGATTATTAGTGGTCTTTATTCCTGCAAGTCTGGACACATTGCTGCTGACAGGTTTTGAGGGTTTTTTTGTTTGTTTTTGTTTTTGTTTTTGTTTTGTCTGTGTCCGGTCTTAGTTGTGGCATGTGGATCTTTGTTGCAGCGGGAGGGCTCTTCATTGCGGCACGTGGACTTCTCTCTAGTTGTGGCGCGCAGAGAAGCCACAACTTCTCCAAACAGGAGAAATTATGTAACGATGACAATTGTGCCTACAAGCCCTTTCTGTGGGAAAATGCACTGGTTACTTTTATTAATAAAAAAGCTTGCGTGAAAACGGCTACACTTTCTCTACTATGATGTGGGGGTCAGACACGGATTCGAGCCCTGGTCTGGGAGGATCCCCCATGCCACAGAGCAACTAGGCCCATGCACCACAACTACTGAGCCCACGCACCACAACTACTGAAGCCTGTGTGCCTAGAGCCCATGCTCTGCAGCAAGAGAAGCCACCACAAGGAGAAGCCCGCGCACCGCAACGAAGAGTAGCCCCCGCTCGCCGCAACGAAGACCCAACGCAGCCAAAAATAAATAAGTAAAATAAATAAATTTTTTTTAAAACTAGACTATAAATATGTAATTGTCCCCAAACTGGCCTCTAAAGAGTGCTTTAGTCATGTTTAAATGACTGCACATAAATGTGTTTCCATTTATATGACTAGGATTCCAGTAAGAGAAAGCATTTCTTTCTGAAGTCAATTAACAAACTGATAAGATCACTATCATATATAAAGTAACTGCTGCCATTTAACACACAAATCTTCTGAGATGGACATATTCCCAGTGATACCTCTTTTGTATCAGATATTGGAGTATGTTTAACAGAGGTTACTAGTCTAGAAAGGACACAATAATAGCTACATTGACGAGCGCTCACTACCTCCCAGACCGTGTGCTGACACATTCCAGGGAGGTGAGTACGTTGGCCCCTGTGCAGGTGAGGACGTTAGGTTGTGAAAGAGCCGTCTCCACTGGGCACGGCACACGACCGTCTGGGGCTGGAAAGAATGTATACACGGCAAAACACAAAGACTGCAGAAAACGCTTGATTCCCATCTCACTCAGGCTAGATGAGCATCTCAGCTCATCTAGTGACATCTCAGCCCACAGCCCCAGGGACTGTGGGCTTCTCCCTCATCCGCCCGAGTCTTCAAGGGTCAGAGGACTGAGTGGGTGGGGTGATGTGCAGCCTCGCAGGACTGTCTGCATCAGAGAGAACGGCCCACAGGAAGGCAGTGCTGCAGATTGGAGGTCGCTGTTGCCTAAGTGAAGCCTGAAGCAGGTGGGCCAGGAAGCACTGCCATTCCTGCGCGATCGTCCCCTGGTTCTCCTCTGTTCAGTCAACAGTGCGTCACGACACAGTCACGAAGCCGACCTAGAGGGTGGGCAGCCCAGCACCGTCCGTCTACACAGCTCCCCCGCCAGGAGCGCAGACCGGACCAACTCAGACAGCAGGACAGGCTGAAGCATAAATCAGCTTCTATTCGCTGGCCATTCCTTGGGTTTGAAGCTATTTTTATAAAAACTGAGGGTAGAGCAGTTAAATCTGCTGTGGATTTAACTGGGTGAGAACTGGAGAGGAAAAACACTGCCGGTAAATAATTATTTGTGAACATTACGCAAATGTTTAATCTCTTGAGCCCTGAAGTGGGTGGACAGGGAAGCGAAGGGAGGTGAGGTGCCTGGAGGCCTGTCCGTGGCACGAGGAGGCCCCAGACCGGTTTGCACTGACCTGTGTCCCTGGGTGGGTGTGGGTGTTTGCTCGTGTGGACTCTCCCCATGCCTGAAACAGCCAGCTCTCAGAGAGCGGCTTTTTTCACTTCGGGGGTCACCGCTTAGCAGTTACAGCATGCACCCTCAGTCTCTCTGCAAACCACGACTTTGGCCGCCGGAGAGCTGGGGAGGGGAGAGTGGAGGCCGGGTCCCAGGGCTGGCGTGGCGCACCGGTGCGCCACGGGGCCGTTGGTTGCCACCCCTTCTGTTCTGCTCCGTATCTTACTATCAACCCTGAAGCAGGCGACCCCATCGTCCCACACCAGCACCATCCGCCAAGTGACAGAGGCTCGCCACCCGCTGGGGTGCAGGGGCCCTGCCCCTGCCCGCTCGGCCCCGTTTCCCTCCGCCTCTGCACAGAGCACCCCTGGCGGCCCTGCCTAGCCGCTGCTCAGCCGTCACCTCCTCACGCCCCGTCCTGAGAACCGCCCGCACCTGCCCGCGCTGCAGGCTCCCCCTCAGCCTGGTCCTGGTGCCCCCAGGCTCCTTTGGGGACAAGCAGTGCGGACGTCCTTCGAGCACCATCACAGCCGCAGGTTCAAATCCACCGAGGCTGTCATTGTGCCGGCTTGCCGTCCTCCTCCTGGCGCATAACGGGGCCTGTTCCAGATCCTCCAACTCAATCAAGGAGAGACCCGGGTTTATTCTGAGGCCACTTTCCACTTGCTCTTTGGGCCCACTAGCCTGGTTTCCACATTCTCAAGAAAAAACAGGACACAATTTACAGATAACTTTAATAATGTGTTCTAGCACATTCCCTTCTAATGTTTGACATTGGAAGTTTTAAAATTTGTATAGACAAATCTATTGATGTTTTCTTTTTGTGGTCTCTTCCATTGCTTATCCCATCCTTCCCTACCCCAAGGTTAGTCCTATTGTCTATTTTTTTGTTTCTTTGTTCGTGTATGGTATGAGGTAGGAATCTAATTTCATTTTTTTACATGTAATATTATTCCTCTACTTTTAACACCTTCCCTATCTTACATCAAGTTCTCATATAAACACATATGTTTTCTATTCCATTGATCTCTTTTTGATCTCTTGTCTTTCATTTGCCTACTTTGATTTAATACCACTGTGTTTTAAAAACTGTAGCTTAATGATAATTTCTTACATCCAATAATTCAAGCTGTTCCTCTTAATTCTTTTTTTTTTTCAGAAACATTTTAGCTATTCTTAGATATTTTACTCTTTCATTGGTGACATTCCACCAAAAATTTGTTGGAATTTTTGTTGGAATTGCATTGGATCCACAGATCAATTTCTGTAGAATCTACATTTCTCGGATATTGATCTCTACATTCATGAAACCTGGCCTATTTCTCTATTTATTTGGATCTTCCATGTCTTTCAATAATATTTAATAATTGATTCCATAAAGTTCTTGCACATTTTTGTTTGTTTTAATTTGAAGTACCTTGTAGTTTGTTGCTATTGTCTTTTTTTTTTTTTACTATATTTTCTATTTGGTTATTGCATTAAGGTGTTATTAATTTTTTAAAACCAACTTCATTAAAGTATAATTTACACAAAATAAAATGCACACATTTTAAGTGTACAGTTAGATGAGTTTTGACAAACATATACACTCATGTAACCGATACCTCAATCACAATACAGAATGTTTCCATCACCTCATAATGGTTCCCAATCTTTACCCATAACCCGGAGCACCACAGATTCACTGATCTGCTTTGTAGCACTACAGATCAGATTTGTCTTTGCTAGAATTCTACACAAATGAAATAATACAGCATATACCTTTTGTCTCTGGCTTCCTTTGCTCAGCATAATGGTTTTTTTTGTTTGTTTTTTTTGGGTTTTTTTGGCTGCATTGGATCTTCATTGCTGCGCGTGGGCTTTCTCTACCTGCGGCAAGCGGGGGCTACTCTTTGTTGCAGGGCGCAGGCTTCTCATTGCGGTGGCTTTTCTTGTTGTGGAGCACAGGCTTTAGGCGCACGGGCTTCAGTAGTTGTGGCAATTGAGCTCTAGAGCGCAAGCTCAGTAGTTGTGGCGCATGGGCTTAGTTGCTCCGCGGCATGTGGGATCTTCCCCCACCAGGGCTCAAACCCGTTTTCCCCACATTGGCAGGTGGATTCTTAACCACTGCGCCACCAGGGAAGTCCCAACATAATGTTTTTAAAAGCCATCCAGATTGTGTGTATCAGTAGTTAATTCCTTTACATTGCTTCTGCTGTGTAGATGTACTGTAAATTGTGTATCCACTTACCTATTGAGGGACTTTTGGGTTGTTTCCATTTTTAGGCTATTTTAAATAAAGCTGCCATGAACATTCATGTACAAGTCTTTTTGCATAAGCAAACATTTTCATTTCTCCTGACTAAATATCTAGAAGTGGAATTGCTAGGCAATATGCTTAACTTACAAAAAGTTGCCAAACTGTTTTCCAAAACAGTTGTCGTATCTTACATTCCACCTGTAATGCCATTTAGCTGCTCCACATCTTTGCTAACAGTTGGCAATTTGAATCTTTAGTGATTTGATTTGAATCTTTCAGGAAATTTATCCACTGCATTTAAGTTTTCAAAAGTATTAAATTTTAATATCTATCATCCTTTTCTTTTTTCTTAACCAGTCTAGCTAGATTTACCCATTTTTATCAATTAAAAACAGCTTTATGTTTTATTTTCTGTATTGCTTGTCTGTTTTGTATTTCAAATTTCTATTCCTGTCTTCACTTTTCCCCTCCTACTTACTTTGGGTTTAACTTATTCTCCTAGCACCTCAAATTGGAAGGTTAGAGAGTGACTTTACACCTTTTTTCTTTTCTAATATAAACATTTAAAGCTAAAAATTTTCTGCTTTTTTGCTGCACCCCATAAATGATAACTTGTGATTTTAATTTTCATTTTTATTCATTTCAAAGTATTTTTCTAATTTCCCTTGTGACTTTGTTTACCCATGGGTCATTTAGAAGTTTGTTGCTTGGGGGGGGTGGTGGTGGGATGAATTGGGAGATTGGATTGACATACATACAATATGTATAAAATAGATATCTAATAAGAACCTGCTGTATAAAAATAAAATAAAATTCAAAAAAGAAGGAAGTATGTTGCTTAATTTCAAAATATTTGGGGGATTTTCCAAATATCTTTCTGTTATTCAATTCATAAAATATCTATCCAACAAATTGTTGAACTCACTTATTAGTAGCCATGGTTCATAACCAGATTTTCTTAGATTTTCCCTATGGGTAAGTATTTCATATGACAGTACAAATTTTACACTGGCCAGATCCTCCAGTGTCATGTTAAATTGCAGAGGAGATAAAAGGGGTGTCACGTCTCTGATTTTTCTGAGACTCTTCTAAGATTTCACCATTCAGTATGATGTTTGCTATAGGTTTAGAGGCATTACTGTTTAACAGATTATTTATATGAGCAAAAATTGGATATTTGAGTGCATTTTCTACATCCTCTGATATAACACTATGGTTTTTTTTTTCTCTTTTAATTTGCCAAAGTGATGACTTACACTGAAGATTTTCTGACATTGTATCACTTTTGTAACTTTATTGCTCATTTTTAAAAATACAATTCTGAGTTCATTTTTGCTTGCTTTTTGTTATTGTATTTTGATAGTGATTTTAATATACCTGAAATGTATTTGGGCATATAGTGTGAGGTGAAAACCAAAATATAGTTTGTTTGTTTGTTTATTTATTTTAATATAAAGCTTTTATGGTGACTTAAGGAAGCACAGAGTGAGCCTGTGGCCTTCGCTTCACGCGTCCTCTGCTCCCTGGTTCGGGGCCTCTGTCCTCAGGTCCAGCGGTTCCCACGCGGATGCGGCCTTCCAGCTGACCGCGGGCCCGCGCGTCCAGCGGGGGCGCCCAGCCGGGGTCTCCCCGCGACCAGAGCGGACCGCCGGACCCTCGGCCGGAACCAGACCGGCTCCTCGGCCCCGCTGTGCAGGGCGGCCGGGCTGCCCGCCCTGAACCAGCCGCCGCTCAGCGGAGGGATCCCCGCCGCCTCCAGGCACCGCTCCGCGTAGGACGACGGGACGCGCCGGCCACGGGGGCTCCTGGGGCACCGGCTCTTGGGCCCCTGCGGCCCTCTGCTCCCGGGGTCCCCATCCCCCGATCCCCCCAGCTCGGCCTGCAGGGCGGCGGGGGCGAGGGCCGTCCCAAGCAGGACCTTCGTCGTGAGGCAGTTCTCAGTGACGTGGACACTTTTCCTTCTTCGTCTTTCGCGTGCAAGTGTCCAGAAGGTAGGAAACAATTCCCGCACCGCCGGCGCCGATGGAAGGGCTCGCCCTGGGTGGGCGGAAAAGCTAAACGCATCCCAGCTGGGTGGGTACCAGCCTCCTCGAAACACCGCACCGGAAGTGGTGGAACCTTCCGTTCCCCGAGGAGGGGCCCGATCAGCTCCTGGGGCTCTGCTGCTCCGCGGGGCGGTCGCGGGCGTCGTCGGGGGCCCCTGGGCTCCGGCCGGACCGGGCCAGGCCGCCCCACCCGCTTGGCCACCTGTCGCCTCTGGGCCGCAGATGGACCTGGACGTGGCCTCTCGCTGTGAGTAAGCGCGCCCACTAGCAAGTGTTCCTCCATGAGAGCAGTGACCCGGGAATGTTTCCAGTCACCCTTGGGTACACGCGGGAGGGAGACCCTTCAAGGCTGCCGTGTCTGGTTTAGAATCATCCTCATGAAGACCGTCCAGAGAAGCGGGTCATATGCACACCTCACTGGCTTTTTTTTTTTTTAGTAAATTTATTTATTTGTTTGTTTGTTTATTTTTGGCTTCATTGGGTCTTCGTTGCTGCGCGCAGGCTTCTCATTGTGATGGCTTGCTTCGGAGCACAGGCTCTAGGCGCGCGGGCTTCAGTAGTTGTGGCTCACAGGCTCAGTAGTTGTGGCTCGTGGGCTCAGTAGTTGTGGCTCGTGGGCTCTAGAGCGCAGGCTCAGTAGTTGTGGCGCACAGGCTTAGTTGCTCCACGGCATATGGGATCTTCCCCCACCAGGGCTCGAAGCCGTGTCCCCTGCATCGGCAGGCGGATTCTTAATCACTGCGCCACCAGGGAAGCCCCTCGTTGGCTCTTTGGTTACTTCATCACCCATGTCTGTAACTCCCATCACGGTGATGAGGTTGCCCGAAACCCTGGTAAGGATCCTCTGAATCAAATCCAATCCAGCACACGAGCAGGTACGGCCCAGGTGTGTGTGCTCCAGACTGCTGGTCCACGGCTGCACCGGTGGGCGGCGTCATGCTGCCCGCCGTCCGAGGGTCTTCCCTCTGGGCGAGGCTGTCGTGCACCAGGAAGCCTGTGTCACAGCCCACAGGCTGCAGCAGCCGGGCCGGCGCCCCCAGCCCCCGGCCCGAGGAGCCAGGAGTCCCGGCCGGCCGCCAGCCCCACTGAGCAAAACATAGTTTATCCTATAGCTAATTTTTCCTGTATCATCTATTGAATAATTCGTGTGTTTCCCATTGGTGTGTGATCTAAATATTTTTTGTCTTTCTTTTAAAATATTTTAATTATCCTGTGGTTTTTTTTTTAAACATCTTTATTGAAGTATAATTGCCTTACAATGGTGTGTTAGCTTCTGCTTTATCCTGTGGTTTTAATTAATGTATTTTAATGTTATTGTCCACTTCAGATTTTTCTTGAAAATAGGTTATAAACAGTATATCAAAGATTTTCTCATACAGGAAAACAAAAATATCACTCTCATAAGAGTGTTTCTTGACCAGAAATACTTTTCCTCAGTGAAAGGTAATTTTAGGTAAAAGGGAGCTCTGCGTATCTATCTCTGCAAGAATATTTACTGCCTCCTATTACCATAAATGCATTTTAATTGACGGGAAGGAAAGCAAGTCCAGTCTGGTCCACCTAAATGATAACCCCGGTTGAAATCCAGCTTGGGCTGGGTCTGGGTAAGTGATCTCGTTAGGAAAAACTCTTCCAAGGACAAGGCTCTGACCCTCCAGAGCAGGCAGGATTGTGGCCAGTCCCAGGCCTTTGCCAGGACGTGACCACTGTTCTCAGTTTGTGTGTATCCTTCCAGAACCAGGATGCATTCGCTTACATCTGTGTGTGTTGATCACACATACCTTCAAGAGTACAGAGGAGTGCTGCGGGGACGGGCATGGCCCGCTTTACACAGTGGCATTACTTATTCTTTTTTTGTTTTTAAAGCACTCCCTTTATTTTATTTTATTTTATTTTATTTTATTTTATTTTATTTATTTATTTATTTTTAAATTTGGTCGTGCCGGGTCTTAACTGCAGCATGTGGGATCTTCGTTGCTGCATGCAGGATCTTTAGTTGTGGCCTGTGAACTCTTAGCTGCGGCACGCGTGCGGGATCTAGTTCCCCAACCAGGGATCAAACCCAGGCCCCCTGCATTGGGAACGCGGAGTCTCACCCACTGGACCACCAGGGAAGTCCCTGGCGTTACTTACTCCGGATGGTTTTACCCAACAATGCCTTGGAGATCTTTCCATGTGAGTTCACCTAGGTCCAAGTCAATCTGCACAGCTGATGAATGGTGTGCCCTCGATGGCCAGCATCCTAACTTATTTAACCACCCCTGATTGACAGCCGTCTGGGTTGTCGCCAGTTCTTCACTGTGACACTGAAAGAGCAATCTCTCAAGATGAAGTTGAAAGGTATCCCATGGCATTTGAGGTTCTCTACCATGTGTCCTCCATCTGTCTCTGAAGTCTCACCTCCCAGTCATGCAGCATTCCCGGAATAGTACGCTCCAAACTAGTCTAACACGATTTTCTGGCCTCCAAAGTTTTGTGCACATCAATCCTTCCCCCAGAAGGCCCACTCTCTTCTCCCCTTCTTTCTAAATTCGGCCTATGTTATGAAACTGTCTCACATCCCCACTCTTTGTGAAGTCTTCCCTCTTCCTGGCCTCCCAGCCTACAATAATCTCTCCTTTTACAAATATCTGCTACATTCTGTACCACTCAGTCAATATTTGTACAGTCGCTTGAATTGTATTTCATGAGGTTAATAATCCTGGTTAATCCTGATGTCTCCAACTAGAAGTACTTGAAGTCAGAGAAATTCTCTCCCCTTTAACTGACCTGCCTGGCTCTATTTCCTTTCCTCTCCAGGCATCCTTTTCTCTAAATCCAAACAAATCTGTCCCCGTTATTCCTCTGCTCACAAACTGACAATGATGCTGTCATTCTCCTAAGGGACATTCCCAGCCTTCCTCAGATTAAGTGTCACAACAAGGTGACCTGACTTGGGCCCACAGAAGCCCTTGCCGTTTCCATTTCTCCACCCCCAGTAGATCCCACACCCCATCGTCTGTGCACCCGAATCATCGATCTGGACAAGCTCTACCACGTGGAAACAACGAGTTCCCAGCTAGCACCACAAAGGGTTTTCCGCGTCATGCCACGCCAGGTGTGGGTCCGGCGGCCTCTTCGGCAGCTCCTCCAGCGCCTCTGCTGCCCCAGGTCCTCACATGCAGCCACTCAGATGAAAGAAGGGCGTGCTGAAGGCTCACACTTGCTCCTAACTGCTCTACCCAGTGGCCCCCGGCCTCCACGCAGCCCAGCAGCACTGCCTGTCACATGGGCAACGTGACTGGAAAGAGACTGGGGCACGGGGCACAGGTAGGATGTGGGAAGGGTACCAGCCGCCTCTCTAGGCAAAAGAGCCTCAAGAAGTTGCTCGGGAGACAGTCTCCCGTGTAAGCCTGGGGTGGCGCCCCTGACCCAAAATATCTCCCCCACTCGATGGGAGGACCTTGACCACGTCCGTCACTCTGCCCAAGATCCTACCAATGACAGAGGCGTTTGGCTTAACGAATTTTCTTCTTGTAATCTGCAGCAACTTTGAGGAATCTAAGTGGTTGCGTTCTCTCTCTCTCGGAATTAATTCAAATAAGCTTTTCCCCACAAGCCCTAAGTGCGGTCAGTGAGAGAAGAGGCACTTTGTTGGGAAACATGAAGAGGTCATTTTGGAGAGGGATTATGAGAAAGCAGGCACCGCTGGGCAAGGCGCCAGCAGCCCGGAGGCCTGTAGGGAAACGGAAGGGAAGAGCCAGCAGTGGGAAACAGCAGGACCCAGATTTCCACGTTTCCACTCCCGCTGCTTCTCCTTCAGTCACTCACTTCCCACTTCTACCTCGTCCTCCTTCTCCTGGAGCAGATTTCAGCCTGCTCCAAAGGGAGACGGAAATCCCTTTGAGAAACATGGCAGAGCTAATAACTAGATTAGCCTTATATTTTCAATTACTTTGTAGATTATATAGAATTTTATAGTCTTGCCTGGGGATCCAAACAGCAGTCTTAACTGTTTCTAGAGAAAAAAATAATAACGATCTAAGTTCCAAACACCTGGATTACTTTTTATTTCTTAATTCTTTTCCAGTTTTATTGCAATATAATTGATACACAGCACTGTGTAAGTTTAAGGTGTACAACATAATGATGTGACTTAACAAACATCATGACATGATGACCACAATAAATTCAGGGCACATCCATTATCTCATATAGATACATATAGATATGTCTCATATAGATACAAAATAAAAGAAATAAAGAAAAAACATGTTTTCCTTGTGTGGATTACATTTTTTAACTGAGATGTCTTGCTTGTTTTCTGATTAAAAAGTAATACATGTAATAATAAACTGAAAATATAGGAAAATATAAAGAAGCTAATTTAAATCATCCATAGTTTCACTTTAGAAACACAACCCATGGGGGACTTCCCTGGCGGCCCAGTGATTGCGACTCTGCACTTCCACTGCAGGGGGCACGGGTTCAATCCATGGTCAGGGAACTAGGATCCCGCATGCGCAGTGCAGCCAAATAAATAAGTAAATAAATAAATAACATGTCATATCATTAAAAAAAAAGAGCAAAACAAATGTGCGAAAGCTCTTTCATCTAAAAGAAATCAATAAAAGTGTAAAACACAACATTGTAAATCAACTGTAGTTCAATTAAAAATTAAAATTTAAATTAAAAAAAAAAGAAAAACAACCCATGCTTTCACTGGGGCAGCACACACTGCCAGCCGCCAGCCAAAAGTCATGTTTTTTGCCTCCCGGGCCACACAGCTGGAACTCATTTCATCTGTTGCTGTCAAATGTGGCCACGTAACTAAATCCTAGCCGACGAGCATAAAACTACACGTGCCACCTCTGGGCCTGGCCTGCACATCAGTGTGCCCTTTCTGTCCAGCTGGCTGGAATGGACACGGTCTCCGTGGCAACCTTGGATGCCACACATTCAGGGTAGAAGTACCCCTATCAGCCTCAGTCCTCTGAGAGCTTTATAGAGGAGGGGCCCATACCAACCTGCACATCCACCCACTAGCGCTAAGTAAGAAAACGTAATCTCCCGTAGTACAGTCTTCATACTTTCCTACAGCTCACCGGCCCTAGTAATATACCTGAAGATTGCCTGGATCTCTCTAGTAACCTGTAAACTATCTACCACAGGCCTAGCGTATATAACAGGCCCTCAGCAAAACTTCTTGTTTGATTACTGATCAACTGGTCGACTGGACATAGATTCTCAATGAAACGATTCCTATAGGATCCCTTTCTTTCTACAGCTGCAAATTTTTAAATACGAGAGTTGAGGCCTTGCTATCCAAGACCCCCATTGCCAGCCTGGCTGGGAAGCCTTTGGTGGACTATGCAGTTCTCCAGTTCTTCATCTCCTCCACTGAGAAACATGACCGTAAACCTTTCAAAACACAGTGAGCTCTAACAAGGAAAGAGTTTAATACTTATTTTACAAATCTGGAGTGTCCAGGGGGAATGTCATATCATCACATCTAAATTCTAACAAGTATCTCCCAGTAGCAGTTTCGTACAACATGCATGCATTGATGGATCGATCTGGATACAATTTTCCCTGCTAAAGCACATGTCTGTTCCAAGCATGCAGACAGGTGGCTTTTTTTTTTTTTTTCTAGTTGCGCTGGGTCTTAATTGTGGCAGGCGGGCTGCTTAGTTGCAGCTCACAGGCTCCTTAGTTGTGGCTTGCCTGCTCCTTAGTTGCAGCTTGTGGGCTCCTTAGTTGTGGCATGAGAGGTCTTAGTTGCAGCTCCCCTGCATTGGGAGCTCAGAGTCTTAACCACTACGCCACGAGGGAAGTCACGACAGGTGCCTTTGAGAATACAGACAATAAGCAAATGTCCCCCACAAGTAAAGAAAAAAACAATGGGGGGACTTCCCTGGAGGTCCAATGGTTAAGACTCCACACTTCCACTGCAGGGGACATGGGCTCTCGATCCCTGGTTGCGGAAATAAGATTCCACATGCCGCATGGTGTGGCCAAAAAAAAAAAAGGGAAAGTGAAATTAGAGGACTGAAAATGAGGAGCAAGAAAATGTAAGAAAGAAAATGCTGAAACTGAAAAAATAAAGATTAAAAATGAAGAAATGTATATTAAAAAAGAATTAAAAGATGGGACAAAAAAAAGAAAGCCAAAGATCCAGGTAAAAGTCCTGAGATTTTCCATCTTCCCAGTGGCCACCGGCTGGGCGAGGCTGGATGGAGCCTGGTTCAGGTCAGCAGGGGCGGGTCTTTCCACAGTTGCTAGATTTAATGGGCATCCCAAGACCTTTCACCCGCTTTCTCCTCCATAAACATACCTCAGTGTGGAATTATGCTAACTATTCTGGAATTGCCTCTCCAGACCAGTTTAACAGTTTGCTTAAGTCAGAGAGATGCAGGGCTGAGATTCATGGAAACAGGAAGTGGTCCAGGATCACCACTCCTGCGGTGTTACCCCCTCTGCCACTGAACAAACATGAAGGGCATCTTCCAAGACAACTCATGGCAACCCTACGCTGCCACTGTATGCGTTTGTACCAGCAGCTTGGCATTCCAAGGTCTTTCCAGAAGCCCACATCACGGCAAGGGTGAGTCTCATGCCTGCCAGACCACGAGTCTTTGAGCACAGAAGCGGGCTTGCTCCTGCCCTGATCCCCACTCTGTGTGTCTCAGTGCTGTTTTTTGTGGACATAGTGGGAAGTACCTTACCTCAGCAGTCCCCAACCTTTTTGGCACCAGGGGCCAGTTTCGTGGAAGACAATTTTTCCACAGAGCGGGGGTGGGGGGATGGTTTTGGGATGATTCAAGCGCATTACATTTATTGTGCACTTTATTTCTATTATTATTACATTGTAACATATAATGAAATAATTGTACAACTCACCATAATGCAGAATCAGTGGGAGCCCTGAGCTTGTTTTCACTTGCCACTCACTGATAGGGTTTTGATATGAGTCTGCAAGCAATTGATTTATTATGGGCTCTGTGCAGTCAAACCTCTCTGCCAGTGATAATCTGTGTTTGCAGCTGCTCCGCAGTGCTAAGCCTCACCGCCTCAGCTCCACCTCAGATCATCGGGCATTAGACTCTCACGTGGAGCGCACAACCTAGATCCCTCACATGCACAGTTCACAGAAGGGTTCGCGCTCCTATGAGAATCTAATGCCGCTGCTGATCTGACAGGAGACAGAGCTCAGGCGGTAATGCGAGCGATGGGAAGCGGCTGTAAATACAGATGGAGCTTCACTCACTTGCCCACCGCTCACCTCCTGCTGTGCAGCCGGTTCCTAACAGGCCATGGACTGGTACTGGTCCGTGACCCAGGGATGGGGGACCCCTGCCTAACATGATACAAACTAAGACCAGGACCAGCCTTCAACAAAATTGGGAAGCAAGCAAAGTTTATCTTGCCCGTTCTCCCCACTTCTGTGCCCCATGACCCCACCTTCACCCTTCCTGTCATGGTCTTGTCTTCAGCTGACTGGCGTCCCTCTAAAATGACCAGCTGATAAACGCTGAAGGGTATGTATGTTTCAGATAAGGCTCTTAGAAATCAAAAAGCCTTCAAGGTCCATGAAGAGGAAACTATAATGATAGGATTTCAAGCCCTTCACAGATATCGGAGAGGTATGGAGAGCTGCAGAGCCTTCCCAAACCACACCCCGTGGGTACTAATAACTCAGTAAATGTTTTAGACCATTTGTGCCCCAGGACACGAGTCCCTAGAGCCAGCACCTTTTGCTGACCCCAGATCATCTGGCCAGTCTCTCTGTGGAAGTGGTGGCCATGCAATAACCCCAGAAGTGCAAGCTATTGGCTGCTTCTCCTCCCAGCTGACAAGAGAGGGCATGTGTAACACAGCTGACTCTGAATGCTCCATGCAAAGAGTTGCTCGGTGAAACCGTAAAGTGACTGAGCTCAAAGAAAATGCGAGCGATTTTTATTATGGCTTCCACTCCCTCTTCCCCCTGGTCAGCCACTCCCAGAGTTATCCCAGCAGAGCACCGTGAACAGGCCCTTCCAGGGCTCGAGCCTTGCTACACTGTACAGGAGACTCACAAAAGGAGAGTGACAATCAAAGAGGAAAAGCAGGAGGAGAAGCCAAGGGCTGGTGATAGATGTGTGCGCAGCCAGCCTTGAGGACCATGGATCCACCCACCAGGTACAAGCTCTTGCAGAACACAAAGCATTCCATCCTTGTCTCATCTGATCCTCAGGCAACCCTGTGAACTAGGCAAGGCAGGTATTATTCCAGAAGGAAACGGGGTGAGTCACACAGCTACTAACTGACAGAAGAACACAGGTTTCCCAGTTTCTTATCCAGGGTTCTTTTCTCTATATTAAACTACCCCTTGGGCAAATATGTTTGACTCTGGACAAGTATTTTCCCAAACGAACTATAAAGATGCCTGTTGAGAGGGTGATTCCTAGCCCCAGATCTAGCCAGAAAAAGGCCATGGACCCAAAGGCCAGGTGGGAAGGAGCCATCATCCCACCTCTTCCTCCTCGTTGCCTGTTTCTTGGGAAAGATGTATCCATCAGCACAGTTCCCGCGTGACTGAGTCTGCAGTGATTCAGGACAGGGTGCAGTTCCAAAGTAAGAAGGTAGATGTAAGTAGCCAAAATAAGTTGGACAAAATAAAATGGACTAGAGAACTTCCCTGGTGGTCCAGTGGTTAAGACTCCACGCTTCCACTGTGGCAGGTACAGGTTTGATCCCTGGAAGGGGAACTGGGATCCCGCATGCCGTGCAGCGTGGCCAAAAAATAAAAATAAAGTAAAATGAATAAAATGGGCTAAACTCACCTATAAAAATCAAACACTATCAGCCTGTGTTGTTTTTTAAACC
Source organism: Balaenoptera physalus (assembly GCF_965194825.1). Classification (NCBI taxonomy): domain Eukaryota; kingdom Metazoa; phylum Chordata; class Mammalia; order Artiodactyla; family Balaenopteridae; genus Balaenoptera; species Balaenoptera physalus. The sequence goes on along the minus strand of NC_138899.1, from coordinate 81,751,553 downwards.
CACCTATGTATCACTTACGAGGCAAAACTTAAAAGAGATTGACAATGATTGAAAATAAATTAATGGAAAAAGATCTACCAGACAAATACCAACCAAAAGAAAAAGTGTGTCACAATATTAATACCAGAAAAATAGAATATAAGGCAAAAATTATTAATAAAGATAGAAGGTGCCTACCTAATGATGAGAGGGAAAATTCATCGGGAAGATATAATAGCGCTATTGAGACTCTAAGCCATATAGCAAAAACTGGCATAAATTACTAGAAGGCATGAACAAATCCACAATCATAATGGGAGATTTTAAGACACCTCTAAATCAGAAACTGGAAGATCAAACATGTAAAAATAATAATAAAATTATAGAATGACTGAGCAACACAATTAATGAGCCTAATCCCAAGGTTCCCAAACTCTACACCAAGGCACCCCAGGGTGCTCGGTGCAGAAGAGGAGTTATGAGGACGCCCTGGGACAGTTCAAGCTTCAAGGAAAACAGCCACACTCAACATCCGGTCAGACACTCAAGGCCTGAGCTTGAGAGAGTTCACCGTTTCAACGTTAGATCGCATGACATTCTTTCCACAACCTCGTATCTTTGTGAAGCCGGGGTTTCAGCACTTGTCGTGATAAAAACCAATTACCGTGGGAACGTAAAGCTGGCTGGGAAATGAGGGTGGCAACAGCGTTCAGTCTGCTTCCAGGGTTTGAGAACTCATGCAGGCCCAACAGGCAGCTGCATCCCATTCCTAAGCTACATGGTGATTGAAGTTAAAAAAAATTTTTTTTCTTTCAATTATATGTATTATTTTTTCAAACAGCTACATGTTGTTAGAACACAAATACTTATTAAGTCATTTGGATCTAACTACTTAAACAGACCTAGTAGGCATTCATTTTGGTCTAGGGGTGCTGCAAGGAAATTACCAAGACACCAGATGCTGAGAAGTTTCGGAAGTCTCTGGCCTAATCTAGTAATATATGTAGAAACCTATACCCCAACGTCAGGAATAAGGGAATATACATTCTTTTCAAGCGTACAAGAAATGTTTTAGAAAATCTGATTCTGTGTTAGGTCACAAAGGAAGTCTGCAGCTAGTTTAAAAAATTTTTGATACTCCACAAACCATATGTCTGATCATAATATCTTTAAATTAGAAATCAATAATAAAAATGGTTTTAAAAAGCACCTATATCTAGAAATTGTAAAGCACACTTCTAAATGTCATTGGCTCAACAGAAAAACACAAAGTTTTGAAATATTTCTAACTTAAAAAAGCCTGCATTTTAAGAACCTGTGGATAATACCTAAGGCAAGCTATAGAGAGAATTTAAACTTTATATGCATTTATGTGAAAACATGAAAAACTGAAAACAAACACAGTGAATTGGGGAAAGAACAACAATGTAAAGAAAGTAGTAGGAAGAAAATAAATAATACAGATAAGAGTAAAAAGTAATGAAATTAAAAAATACAAAAATAATAGAGGAAATCAACAAAACCAAAGCTGGTCCTTCACAATGAGTATTAAAATATACAAACCCCTTGCAAGATTACAGATCTCACAAATTTAGAATGAAAAGGGTGACACACTTACATATTCAGTAGAGTTTTAAAAATCATAAATGAATACTACAAATGACTTTTACGTCAATAAATCTAGAAACTTCAATGAAATAAAAAATTCCTAATAAAGTATAACTTACCAAAACTAACCAAAAAATGAATAGAAAGAAAAATAAAAGAATAGAAAGAAATTGATTCAGTACTCAAAATATTGAGAAAAAAAAAAAGATACCAGGAAATAAATGAATAAATGGGGGAAATAGACAAATCTCTCATGCAGAAGAATCCCAAATCATTTATTTAGCTACTCCACCATCAGGGAAGTGAATTATAACTCCCCACTCCTCTCGTGTGTGCTGCACACAATGATTTCCTTTTAAAGAGTACAGAATGGATGGCAGGGGTGGGAGAGTAACATTACAGTGGAGAAACGTGAAAGCACGACCTCAGCCATGTGGTCAAGGTCAATATCATCAGTGATAAACCATATTGACAGTGTGTACTTTTGATATGATGTGATGAGGATGGCACTTCACCTTTATGGTCTTCTCCCCCCAGACCCATACTCCCAGTCCAATAATAAGAAAAAGCATCAAAGGGAACCCTTGTGCACTGTTGGTGAGAATATAAATTAGCGCAGCAACTATGGAAAAAAGTATAGAGGTTCCTCCAAAAATTTTTGGAAGAACTACCATGTGATCCAGCAATTCCACTTCTGGGTATTTATCTGAAGGAAACATAAACACTAACTTGAAAAGAGATCTACACACCTGGGTTTATAGCAGCATTTACAATAGCCAAGCCGTGGAAACAACCTAAGTGTCCAACAGCAGAGGAATGGATAAAGAAGGTGTAGTCTGTATTCACAGTGGAATGTTACTCAGCCATAAAAAACAAGGAAATCCTGCCATTTGCAACAACATGGATGGACTTCAAAGGCATTATGCTAAGTGAAATACGTCAGAGAAAGACAAATACTGTGTGATCTCACTTATATGTGGAAGCTTAAACAACTGAACTCATAGAAACAGAAAACAGATCGGTGGGTGCCAGAGTCAGAGGGGGGTGAGGATGAGGGAAAGGGATGAAGAGGGTCAAAAGGTACAAACTTACAGTTATAAGATAAATAAGTCATGAGGCTGTAATGTACAGCACAGTGACTATCGTTAATAATACTGTATTGTATATTTGAGAATTGCTTAAAAAGTAGATCTTAAAACTTCTCATCACACACACACAAAAATGTGTAACTATGTTTGGTGATGAATGTTAACTAGACTTACCATGGTGATCATTTCACAATATATACAAATATCAAATCAGAATGTTATACATCTGAAACTAATATAATGCTATATGTCAACTATATCACAATTCATTTTTTAAATGAATAATTTTTAAAAAAGAAAGGAAAAACTTCAGATAAATTCCAACTGAGGGATATTCTACAAAATACCTGACTACTGTGCCTCAAAACTGCCAAGGTCATCAAAAACAAGGGAAGTCTGAGGAACTGTCACAGCCAGAGGAGCCGACAAAGACCTGACAGTTAAGTATAGTGTGGTGTCCTGGAAGGGATCCTGGAACAGTAAAAGGACATTGAGAAAAAAGTAAGGAAATTCAAGTGAAGTATGAACTTTAGTGAATAATGATGTATCAATATTGGTTCATTAATTGTAACAAATGTACCACACTGATGTGAGATAATAATAGGGCAAAATGTATGTGTGGGGTAGAGGGTAAAGGGAATTTTCTGTACTGTACTACCTGCTCAATTTCTCTGTAAATCCTTAATCTCCAAAATACAAGCAGCTCATGCAGCTCAATATCACAAAAACAAACACCCCAATCCAAAAATGGGCGGGAGGCCTAAACAGACATTTCTCCAAAGAAGACATACAGCTGGCCAACAAATACATGAAAAGATGCTCAACGTCACTAATCATTAGAGAAATGCAAATCAAAACCACAATGAGGTATCACCTCACACCGGTCAGAATGGCCATCATCAAAAAATCTACAAACAATAAATGCTGGAGAGGGTGTGGAGAAAAGGGAACCCTCTTGCACTGTTGGTGGGAATGTAAATTGATACAGCCACTATGGAGAACAGTATGGAGGTTCCTTAAAAAACTAAAAATAGAACTACCATATGACCCAGCAATCCCACTACGGGGCATATACCCTGAGAAAACCATAATTCAAAAAGAGTCATATACCACAATGTTCATTGCAGCACTATTTACAATAGCCAGGACATGGAACCAACCTAAATGTCCATTGACAGATGAATGGATAAAGAAGATATGGCACATATATACAATGGAATATTACTCAGCCATAAAAAGGAATGAAACTGAGTTATTTGTAGTGAGGTGGATGGACCTAGAGTCTGTCATACAGAGTGAAGTAAGTCAGAAAGAGGAAAACAAATACCGTATGCTAACGCATATATGTGGAATTTTTAAAAGCGGTACTGATGAACCTAGTGGCAGGGCAGGAATAAAGACACAGACGTAGAGAACGGACTTGAGGGCATGGCTGGGGCAGGGGGGAAGAGTAAGCTGGGACGAAGTGAGAGAATGGCCTGGACATATATACACTACCAAATGTAAAATAGATAGCTAGTGGGAAGCAGCTGCATAGCACAGGGAGATCAGCTTGGTGCTTTGTGACCACCTAGAGGGGTGGAATAGGGAGGGTGGGAGGGAGACACAAGAGGGAGGGGTTATGGGGATATATGTATACATATAGCTGATTCACTTTGTTATAAAGCAGAAACTAACACCATTGTAAAGCAGTTATACTCCAATAAAGATGTGGGAAAAAAAAATTTCTCTGTAAATCTAAAACTATTCTAAAAAGTAGCGTAGTCACAAAAAGCCACACAAATAATCAAAATTCAACAATTATTCATTATTTGTTAGATAGTACTTTCTATTTACTGAACTATTGCTGAATAAATAAATGAATTATTTTTATTAAAACTCTTGGCAAATATGGAATAAAAAAGAATTTCTTTAACCCGATTAAGGACATGTGCTAAACACATCAAACCTAACTGTGAACATTAGAAGTAGTGCATTTAGGGCAGCGGTCCCCAGCCTTTTTGGCACCAGAGACAGATTTCGTGGAAGACAATTTTTCCACGGATGGCGGGGTGAGGGGGGAGTGGTTCAGGCGGTAAGGAGAGTGATGGGGTGCTGCAGCTGAAGCTCCGCGCTCTCACCCACTGCTCACCTCCTGCTGTGCAGCCCGTTCCTAACAGTCCAAGGACCGGTACCGGTCCGGTCCGTGGCCTGGAGGTTGGGGCCTCTGATTTAGGGAATTCCCTGGCGGTCCAGTGGTTAGGACTCAGCGCTTTCACTGCCTGGGCCTGGGTTCAGTCCATGGTCAGGGAACTAAGATCCCACGAGTCACATGGCGCAGCCAAAAAAAAAAAAGAAAGAAAGAAAGAGAAGCAAAAGCTATTAGGATCAGAGGTTTACATCTCCTTCCACCATGAGACCATCAAGGTCACGACTCCAGGACCATCCAGGCCAGGAGAGCAGTTGTGCGGCAGCCTCATGTCCCCAGGTGCCTCCCCACCAAGCCCGTAACCCTAACGATTCAAACTCAGGGCTTCCCGTCTCCCACCTCAAGCAACAGCAGGTGTCCCTCTAGGAGGACCGAAAACTCCAGGAACAGAACCTGGAGCTACACAGACCCAACACCAGGGATAGTTGGGATAACTCCATCATAACAAAACTGACTTTCCACCACCTGGCAAATGGATCTTGAAAAGAGAAATTATACCTTAGTTATAGAAAATAAAGTTCTTTTTCTCACACGCCCAAGTTTGTGATCTGAGTCTCATTCCCACCACCTGAACACTATTGGTACTCAATGAGTATTCAGGGGTCACGAGCCTTACCCTCAGTCACAGACGCCGCAGCTTGGGTGAGCTCCATGAGTGGCAGACATCTGTGGCCTCTTGAAACTGTCTTCCCCAGCGATGTCAAGGTGATGATTTCTGAGAACAAGGATGGAGGGGGGTGGCACTTTATACAGTGCTATGTTACTTTTGTAATTTAAAATGTTTGATTAAAAAAGAGCTTTATGTCAATTATATCTCAATTCAAAAAATTTTAATAAAGTTATATTTATAGTATACCTATCGCATAAGAGCACTCACTAAACAATAGCTACCAGTGGAAAGATCAATGTGAAGCAATGATTCTTACAAGACAGGAAATTATGTCCTTTCCAATGAAGATTCGCTTTTATTATTATTGTTGTTTATTCTGCCCAATCTTTAGAGTATTTTGACTCACCAATCATGTATTTCATCAATTAATTAATGTAAATATTAACAACTTCTAAACAACAGAACATAATACATAAATTCAAATAAAATCTGATTAAGTGGGTGCTTCCAAAGATTACAAGTGTATCTCTTTTTTTATTTTGAGAACATTTTTTAAAATATTTTATTTATTTATTTATTTATTTATTTGGTTGCACAAGTCTTATTTGAGGCAGGTGGACTCCTTAGTTGAGGTGGGCAAGCTCCTTAGTGTGGCATGCCTGTGGGATCTAGCTCCCTGACCAGAGATCGAACCCGGGCCCCCTGCATTGGGAGCGTGGAGTCTAAACCACTGTGCCATCAGGGAAATCCCTATGTATCTTACTTTATGGAAGAATGAATTTTTTTAATAAAGTGATTCCTAAAATTATTTTCTTACTAATTTCCCATAGTTTTCTATCGTAAATGGCAAGGAGTAGGAGAAATAATAATGCTAGTCTGAAAACTTTTTGTCTAAGGCTATTAACATGCTTGTCATGGAAATCAAACAACTGAACACTAACCAATGATTCCAGTCGCCTCTTCACAGTTAGAGTTTCCCACAAACATCTTTGTCCCGAGCATCTTTGTTCGCTCTCAGCTACCTGTTTTCCTTCTTGAACCACAGAATTTCCCACGATCCCCAACTTTACACCCACTGCTTCCATCTTTGTGGCTTTGCCCTCCTTCATTACCTAACAAGGCTGCGTAGTACTCTCACACCTTACAGTCTAACACATGGCATTTTAATTTTCAGGGTGGAGAATACATAAATTATTTCCCTGCTTTATTAAGCATAGAGTATTGTATGTTGTGTTTACTTAAAAAGAGAATTACTCATATTACATATAACATGCAAAAATGTTGTACAAAGGCCAAGCTTTCCTTATACAGTCAGGGCCATCATAAAATTCATTTCTATCTTTCCATCTTTCCTGGTTCTTTGCTCCCCAAGTGAGAGGATTACTAGAGGAAACTGAATCTTCCTTGCAAATCATACATCTGGCCTTGAAGATATAATTTTCCAACCTATGTTAGAATCCATATTTACACAGACTTTACGAGAATACAGATGGAAATTCTATTTTAAGGATACGATGAACTCATAAGGAAACTACAAAGTTTAATCCTAAGTACGTATACTTGGGGCGTCCTCTCCCTTCTTACTTACGCCCAGGGTTTTACCTGGTTTGAGAGGAACTATATCCCTCTGACGTGGAAGGATAAATTTAGTGCCTCATTACATACAAACTCATTTTTCCTGGAGGGAATTTTCCAAGACTTTCCAATCTATCTCCCTGCCTCTAGAGTTAATGAGCTTTCCGGGTTTCTGAGAACAGAATGCTGCGTGTTACCTGTGAGAACACGGCTTCCACTCCTCTCTGCCTTGTTCTTCCGCCACCTGCAATCCAGTCAAGTCTGGGGACTGTGGGCGCTGACTTTCCTGTGTGGCTACAAGGCGGGAAGCGAGCTTACGCAGCTGTAACCGCCAGCCCCCCTTGGAATCCCTCTTTGCCACCTTTCCCTGGGACGCTTGCCTTCACCAAGGTGAGCAGCAGTGAAACGGCTCGCTCGAGAGCCTGTGCTCTTCTCCGAGCATGGAGCAGGGAGGGTGCTGGACACATAGTTTCTAGCATTTCAAAGGCAATTCTATCAGCTCTCATAAAGCTTTCTGTGGAACTCTACAAAGAAGGTTCAACAAGACCACCCTTCCCTTTTGCCCCACGTCAGAAAAATGAAGAAGAGGCTGCATAGCAGAGATAACTCCAGGTTGCAGGTCTGGAACGTCCTCACCGTCACTCACGTGCTCTGGGCTCCCCACTGAGTTTCCATTTGCCACCTCTAAAGTGCTTCTAGCAACTTAGTCCAAATTCAACCGCAGGAGTAAAACCAGTAAGAGACAGGTAAGTAAGAGACCTGGCTCGCGACATCGTGCGGGCTGGAAGGGCAAGCCTGAAGGCCTTCAGGGCGCGGGCTGGGGGCCACGAGAGCTGCTCTCAAGGCCTTCGGTCTGCTTGGACGGGGCCCACCCAGATTATCGAGGACGACCTCCCTAAAGTCAACTGACTCTCGACGTCAGTCCCTGCTTCCAAATGCCTCACAACAGCACCGACAAGGGCATTAGATTGAATAACCCGAGACTGCAGTTTCGCCAGGCGGACACATCAAGCTGACCCCGGCGTGAACGTCTGTCCTTGCCCAGCCCCAGGTACGTGAAATGACGGCCCCCACTTCACATACTTGGGAGGCTTTCCACTTGCTCTCTTTTAGAAACTAGAGTAGTTGGGTTTAAAAAAGCCCAATGAATATTGCATTCTAAACCAGCAACCTCATTCAAATTCTCTCGTGTTTGCTAACGTACATACATATAATTCCACATAACGGTAATCATTGTACACATAACCTATTTTCTGCTATTTTCACCTAACTTTATTTCATTTAAGCATGTCCTCATATTGATGTTTTCTACATGATAGCCATATTTTCCAATTAATTCATAACATTCATTCATGTTAGTATGCTATAATTTTAAGTCATAGCCCCTTTTTTGACATTTGAATAGTTCCAAATGTTTGCCACTTAAAAATCACAACTGTGGGGCTTCCCTGGTGGCGCAGTGGTTAAGAATCCGCCTGCCAATGCAGGGGACACGGATTCGAGCCCTGGTCTGGGAAGATCCCACATGCCGCGGAGCAACTAGGCGCGTGAGCCACAACTACTGAGCCTGCACGTCTAGAGCCTGTGCTCCGCAACAAGAGAGGCCGCGATAGTGAGAGGCCCGCGCACCGCGATGAAGAGTGACCCCCACTTGCCACAACTAGAGAAAGCCCTCGCACAGAAACGAAGACCCAACACAGCCATAAATAAATAAATAAATAAATAAATAAAAATTAAATAAAATGGAGATTTCTTTAAAAAAAAAAAAAACCAGCTTAAAGTAAGTAATACGCCCAAGAGACATATTTGGGGAGGCAAATTCTGCTCCCCTACACTATGAAAGCATTAGCCCCTTGGAGAAGGCGGCGAGTGATGTGGGCTGCTCCTCAGAGAATGCCTCAGGGAAGAAGCAAGTCTTGGAAGGTTGAATGTGATGTTTCCAAATCCCATCCAGCCGTAGGAGTAGGGAAACCGTGACAGTTTGCTTTTTCTGGTAACGGTGTAGTTCACTGTTTCTTTGTGGTAGTTATCACTGGAGTTTTATTGTTGCTTCTTTTCTTTTACTGGTGTTCTTTTTTTAATGGTTCGTTTGGGACTTGTCTTTTACCAAGTTGTCCTTTGCTCCATCAGAAATGAAGTATTTGGCACGAAGTAGCCAAGCCTGCGAGTGTTCTGTAAATTCTTGGTGCCTGAGCGACTGCAGGTGGCCTGGTGGTAGGTGATGAGCTCACCAGGGATGCGAGTCCAGGTGTGGTGGTGGGATGTGCGCCCTCTGCTGGTCGCTTCTAGAATTGACAGTTGGTCTTGAGACGGCACCGAATTCCCTCAGTTCCAAGAATGTGACCCCTGCACAGTGGTAAGAATTTTCTGGCTAAAGAGATAGGTGATTAAAGAAAAAGAAAAAAAAACCTTACTTCCACACCTATTCTAGTTGACCATCTTAAGACGAATCCGGGACTGGCACGACAAAAAGAGAAAGTCTGAATGTTTTTATTTTTTATTTTCCTATCTGGTGGAGAAACGGAAGACAGGAGAGCTTGGACCAGGGTCCCCGTTGTGCCTGTTGATGAGCAGTTAGGGGCCCCACGGCATCCAGAGGGAGCCAGTTGTCAACGTTTGCAAACAACATCTGGTTATATTTGCACTTTAGCTCAACAATGAATAATTGTAGTATAAGTATGTCGTATGTGATATTTGAGACATACTAAAAAAGTATTCACTGTTTATCTGAAAGGCAACACTAACAGGTGCCTGCGTTTTATCTGGCAACCCTAAGAGGGAGGAGAGAGAGACTAAGATGAGGAGAAAGGTCAGTCCAGAGTCTCAGAAGGCTGGAAGCTGGTGAAGGCTGAGCCATCAGACCCGAGGAGGTTCCCCCGCCGTCACGCTGGTCGCAGGTTCATTCACACAAGCTGTGCGTCGGCAGCCGGTGGCCTCCTTTCTTCAGGGGACACTTTGGCAGCCGCAGTAGGGACCTCCTTAAACGTGCCCGTGTTCCTCCTGGCTTTCCACCTCTCCCCAGGGCCCAGCGGCACATTACCCAGCAGGTCCGACCCCTTCCCGCGTGATGGCAGACACAACTTCAGAACCTCAGTTGCCCACTCGCCGCTTTGGGGAACTTCCCAGTAGGGCATGCAGCCAAGCAGCTGCCCATTTCCTCACGCTTGTCCCTGGAAAGCAGTTTCTCAGTTCCTTCACTTGCTTTCCTTTCCTCAGGCTTGTGTACGAAACGCCCAGCCTAGCCACGTTGTGGAGTCTGCACCACATTGTGGATGGCCCATTCCTGTGCACCTTTCTGCATCAGCAAGGGCTAAGTCGGGCCCTGGTGTGAATGAAGCCAGGCATTTGGGCTGTCTTCCTTCTCTTTTATTCCCGTTTGCTTCTAGAGTAAACTTTTGGAATTTTGAAGCGCTGATCCCAGGAGAGATGCGTTCATAGAGCTAGGCCAGCTTACTTCAGGCTGACTTAAGGTGCTGGGTTATCACAGACAGTTATGTAAAGTATATCAGAGAGGAGGAGAGGTAACCAAGACGAGGAAGCGACTGTCCTCTGTGCCTGGCTTACGTGGAACCCTGACCCCATAAGGGTCAGGTCATTCTTCCCACCCCAAAACCGAGCCTGGCATCTCACAGGGACAGATCAGGCATGAAAACTGGGGGAGATGAACACAGTTCTATTAACATCCCTGGGGAAAGGTCACACTCTTTTTTAATTAACTGAGATCTTTGTAAAGGATGACAGCCCCTCATCACTGTTATGAGGTTGAAGCTGATCTCTGTGGATGAGACGGAGCATGCCTCTTATGATATTCTTTACGCCCATAGCTCCCCTCCCCCCAGACCTTAGAACAGCTCAGTTCACCCTGGAAACACAGGATACATGTACATTTATGGGGGGTACCCAGAGGGGAGAGCCTAGAAACTCCTCTAACTTAGATTGGGTGACCATCGTTTGCCCTTCCTTCCCTTGTTTCATTTCAAAGACTCTTGACAGAACAAACAAATTATATCTGAAATAACGGTTGCTTAGGGCCTAGACGTGTTCAGGGCGTCAGGGTGCCAACACTCAAACCTCGCTGACGCTCTGCTGGCTGACGGGAGCCTACGATGGGGGCAGCTGGGCTCAGGTCTCATGTCGTCAAGCCCGGCCCTCCGCTTTTGCTGCAGAACCTCTCATCTTCCCAAAACGTCGTTTCCTTTATGCCATCTCATCGTCAAGCGTTCCCCAAGGCACACGGATGGAGCCCACCCTGACAGCCAGGCCTCCTGCTACTCCCTGAAACGCTCTCAGTCATGTCTGTGCAGGAGCCAGTGCCCTCCCCTGCCCCCCTTGAGTCAGGTGGCCCAGCCTTCAAAATGCACTGGCCCTCAACCCACTTCAGGAAGTGCCCATCATTCCACTGCACAGTTCACTTCTTCCTCAGCTGTTCTGGAGTCTGGCTTCTGCCCACCGACTCAGTGCTGGACCTCGTCAGGCCTTTGACTGTCATGTGTGAATATTCTACCTGGGGTGATGTAGCTTGCCTCCCCAACCAGGTGGAAAGCTCTTTCCCAGGAAGGACCTGGTGTGATGCGACATACATATCACAAACCTCCAGCAAATATTCCAGGAATAAATAAATATCAAGTGTCTGCGTTTGGCTCCCTAACTCTGAAGAATGTGGGAGCTGGTGGCCAAGAGAGCATCACCTCACTCATCAGAAGAGGCAAATTCCTGCAAAGTTAGCCCAACATATTTGTATGAATGATATCCTTCATATCATACATATTATGCGTCTTATATGTTACATATGTATATATGTTATAACTTCCATGACAAAGGTGAAGATGATTCAAGTGGGGAAAATCTGTGTTCCCCCTGAGATTAAAAAACAAAAATCAAAGACTTCAGAATGCAATCAGTATTTTTCAACCACTTATTAAAAGGAAAATGGAAATTTTCTGAAAAAGGCTCTTATTACCCAAAATTAGTCACAGAGAACGAATGCCGTAGTGCCCTAACATTTGGGGGAGCGTATCCACGAGGAGAAAGGTGAGTGTGGCTGACCCCAGCCCGCCTGAGCCCCCGCAGGAGGTTTAAGGAGTACCTTGCCCACCTGGCCCTGGGCTTCGCAGGCAGGGCGATAACCACAGCACAGGTGCTGATTTCTGGAAGCCAGTTTCCTTTCTGCAGGATGTTCATACGCCCATATAAATGAAGAAATGAGGAAACAGTGCAGAAGCCTGCTTGACGGAAGGTTTGTTTGTTTTTGTTTTTTCATTCTGACTGCAACTCCAGGAGGCCCTCACAGGTGGAGAAATGCTGTCCAGTCATAACCTGGCAGGGCGGGTGGACACAGGTGTGTGGGGCTGCCGTGTGCAATGGAGATGAGGGTGGTGGGTGTGAGGCCGGAAGGGAATCTTCCTCGTCTCATTGTCGCCTGAATCCTCTTCCTCCACCTCGGGAGCCAGAGGGCGAGGTCCGTCCCCCAGGACTGCAGCAGGAGGGGCCTCTCAGGGACCAGGAGTAACTGACACACACAGGCCCACCTGCCTCTCGCCCACCTCTCATGGAGGCTGCTAAGGGAGAGAAAAAATCTGGATAACTAATTCTAAGTAGTGAGATCTTCCCATCTTTAAACGCCTAAAGCACTTAGAACCTATACCATTTAGTGCTAAATTCTGTTCTTTCTGGGATCACTTACAGTCGTTTATTTGTTAAGTTTGGGTCTTCAACTCAAGTGTAACTTCCTCCAGGGCAGAGAATAACACAATTTTAGGACCATTTCTCCCAGCCACCCCCTATGTCTAGTGCAATTTCAAATACATTAAGCGCATTAATTGATTAAAATGAGCTAGGAATAGTTACATATATTATGACAGCCTGTCCCAATATGTAATATCTGTCACTCAGAAAAGTCCTAGAAGAGACCCAGCGTGGATATGCTTCTTTTCAAAGACAGGAGAACCCAGCTTCAGTAGAAGCTGCTACTGCAGGCTCGGGCTGAGAAGGTGTCCCAGGCTGTACCTTGGCCTCTCCGGCCAGCCCAGGAGAGGTCACCAGACTGGGTGGAGGTCAGGGTCGCTAGGCCCTGGGGCCTGAGAGAGGTGAGTCTGCGTCTCTCTCAGGTGAGGACTACTCCAGGCGCCTGCATCACACGCAGCCGGAGGCCATTTCCTCGCGGGACCCTGGGGCAAGGGGACTGGCAACGGCGAAGCAGTACCTCTGGAGTAAGGGTGGGTGTGGGGCAGTGGCAAAGGTCACACCCAGGACACCTGACGGCATCAGAGGCTGCCACGGGGGCCACAGCAGCAGTGGCTGAGACAGACACCTGGCGGAAGCCGGGATCTCTGCGGGACCATACAGTGTAGGACAGGGTTCTCTGCCGTGCAGCTGGTGGGAACTGAGATCTTCTCCAAACTTGACACCAACAAGATCAACAGCAGTCTTCTCCGAGGGGGTTGCTTCCACTTATTATTTATTTATTTATTTGTTTGCTTATTTGGCTGCGCGGGGTCTTCGTTGCCGCGAGCGAGATCTTCATCGCAGCATGTGGGATCTTTTTAGTTGCGGCTTGCGGGCTCTTAGTTGCAGCGTGCATGTGGGATCTAGTTCCCTGACCAGGGATGGAACCCGGCCTGCCTGCACTGGGAGTGCGGAGTCTTAACCACCGGACCACCGGGGAAGTCCTCAACTTACTCATTTTTAAACCTGCGCCACCTCCTCTCCCCACCTCCCTCTCTCCTGGCCCCCTCATCAAGTCAGTGTGAGCGTGCACTCCACTGGAGCCCAGGGGCCTCTCTCTAGGCGTCCTCTACTCCGCGTGTCCCAGAACATAGAGCAGGAGCAGCCCCTGTGTGCCTGCAGGACCCCTTCTCCCGGGTTCCCAGCAAAGTGGGAACAAGTTTCATACCAAGTTTGCATCTCCTTACACAGACCTCCCCAGCAGTACACTGCTGCTTGAGGTGCGACGCTGGAGAACCTGTGATGTGTATCTGTAACCAGATGTCGCCGCAGTCTTCCCGTCCCTTAGGACTCAGTGACTCACTGCTGTTGCCCTGCTGCACGGGGGCGGGGGGAGTGGGAGGTTGAGGGGGTGGGATTTGAGTTCAAACTCTGCCCTTTCGGGAAGAAGGGAAGGGGGGTGATGGCGACTGTGGGGCAGCCCTTGCGGAGGAGGGGAGGCTCCGTCCCCACGGGGCGCCTCGTCCGGAGCCCTCGGGCCTCACAGCGCCTCCATCCCCATCTGGACCCTGCAGAGGAACGGGGCTGCCCCTCGGAGGGTCTCCAGGTTATCCCCCGGTTCGCTCTGACCCCATACCGCCCCCTGAAGCCGATTCTCCGATCGTCCGGGGCTTCTTACTGCCGGGACACCGGGAGCTGCAGTCCCCACCTGCGAGCAATTAGGTCTCAGAGAGACGGGCGGGCGGGGGCTCTCCCCGGGGCGGGGCGCACGGCAGGTCGGGGCGCGGAACCGCACTGCCCACCGGGCCCACGCTCGCCGGGCGCGCAGCCCGCTGGAGGGGCGGGGCGGGTCGGGCCGCACATTTAAGGCCGCACCGCCGCCCGAGCCAGACAGGCAGGCGCTCGGCTGCCGCAGGAGCAAGGAGCGCGCCGCCGGCCTCGGCCCCCGCCCGCCCCCGGGGCCCCCGCCCGCGCCATGAGGCCGGTGCGCGCAGCCGGGGCGCGAACGCGCGGGGCGGGAAGAGAGGGCGGGCGGGCTCCGCGCGGCTCCTTCCGCTGCGCGGAGACCCAGGGCTGCCGGCGTGAAGACGCGACGCCAGACGCGGGGCAGGGGCCGCGGGGGTCCTGATTCGCAGGCGGCGCGGGGCTGGGGACTCCGCCGGGGCGCTGTGGCCCGGAAGCCGCCCCGGCCTCTGAGGCCCAGGAGTTCAGTGGGCGCCCCCGCCGAGGAACGGCGCGCTGGCGTGTCCCGTGGGGACCAGGCACGAGGGAGGCCCTGCCCTCCTGGGGGAAATAACTTACCCAGCCCTGCGCGCGCCCAGCCAGCCCTGCGCACCGCAGCAGAGGAGGGAGGCGGCGTGGGGGGCGCTGCTCGCGGGGCGGGGAGGGAGCAGCTCCCGGGAGGAGCGGCCGGAGGGAGGGCGGCGCGTCTTCCCTGCCGGTCCCGCCGGGGAGGCCTCAGCTCCGCTTCGGAGAACCCACCTCGGGCCAGCACCGCACCTCTGCTTCTCTTTCAGAAAACAGAAATTTACTCTGTGGAGCTCAGTGGAACCGGAGACATTGGGAAAACGGACACGGGGGATGGCGAGAAGTACGGGGGCCTGAAAAAGAACTGCTTGGAACGCAAAAAGCATCAGCCGAAAGAGGAGCTTAAGAAAGAACTCGATCTGGTCAGTTGAGCCAAACGGGTGCCCCTGGGCACTGCCCTCCCCGCTGAGAGCTCGCCCCTATAACCCACCTCCCACGGAAGAAAATTCAGTCTCAAGAATTTGAAAAGCCCTGAGACTTGTTTCCTTGTTTTTTAAAAAAAAATGGTGTGATAATATCTGCCCGGGGGTCAGGCCTCTGAAAGCTCCGTGCATTCAGGCTGTAGGCGCGCCCAGGTGGGACTCTCAGAGCGGAGTCTCTGATTCCAGTCTCCACCGGCATGGATGGCCCAGACCGCTCTCCTTCCCGGCGGCTTTGCTGAGATGATTTAAGCAGCCAGCTGCCACATTCTAGCTGATAAGATTGAACTATGTGAGGCAGAACCACCCAGGAGGAAAACCAAAGGCCCTGCGCTTGCTAGGTTTCTGGGTATGTTTGCCTCACGAGGAAGAATTTCAGCGGTAAGAGAGTTGGGCTTGGCTTCAGACAACCTGAGGCTCAGCTGAGGTCCAGTTCTCCGTGGCTGACCTGTGACTGGAAGCAAACTTCTCAGCTTCGCTGAAGCTCCATTTTCTTTACGTAAAATGGGAAATAAACAAGTTTTGTGGGTCTGTCAGGGGAAAAGTGAGATAAGAATGAGAGTGTTCTTAATGGAAGTGTTTTGTGGACGTGCAACCCTGTTTCTAGTAAAGCTGGCTGCCCTGGAAAAGAGCTGCCCTAGAACTGAAATGTGACACTGCATCTCAGGAATGCCAAAGGGGAAACTTCTACCCTGAGTTTGAGATTATGCTAGGTTGTCCCTGCGCTTCACTGCAGACCTTAAAGCTGTGATTCTTTGAGCAGCTGGTAGTAGTGTGTGCTCATGTGTGCTATTGAGCCAGTTGTTAAACACTCAGGAATTCGGCAAGCTGACTGATACTGTATTAGTAGCGTGAAGCGTGACTGGGGTGAGAAATCAGTAAATGCTACAAATCGGAGCTCTTCATTTATTTTTCCTGGAGAGCTCATTAAACAGCACACACCACTAGGCATTTGTCCATGTATCTTCTGAAGACACTTAAGACCACAGCCCTGGAAGTGGACTGACCTGAATTGAAATCCCAGTTTGACTGAAATTCAGTTCCCTGTTTTGAAAAATTGGAATTAAAAATGGTACCTACGTCTTGGAGTTGTTAAGAGGGTTACAGAGAAAGCAGGAGAAAGACTGAGATAGTCATTCTTATTTCCTACATATCTCTAGCAGTTAGGGGTGAAGACATAACTAGTCTTACTTGAAATTGCTAATCATAACGTGAATATATATCCATTGTATCATATGCCTGTAAATTACAATGATAACCTCCCTTGAGATTGGAGCATTTTGTGAAGATGTATAATACAGAAAAATAATTTCCAGAGTATTGGCCAAAGTGCTCCCTTGCTTCCTTGCTGAGATACGTCTTTCTTTGCCTCTTTTTTCACAGCCTTCTCACAAGAATCCTATGATTTGTGACTGCATACTTGGTTGCCCTTGCATCCCGACCCCTCCAGCAAGTTAGAACCTTGATGAGAACTATAGCATCCCTGGCTTCTGAAGGCCCAGGCGGATAGTGACTCAGGCCTGAGCCACCTGTTCCAGCAGAGTTCACTCCCGCACCCTGCCCTGCTCTCATCCCCAGAGCCGGGCTAGCAGGAGAGGATAGTGCAGTACAGCCCCTTAAAGTCTGAGGTCCATCCATGGAACCAATGGCTCTAATCATCCTTTAACTTTTCTCTGCCCAGGACTTGGTGTACTGTGCACAGAACTGTGTCTTAATCCTTTGACTCCCCAGCAATATCATATTCAGTTGATATTGGTACAATGAATGAATGAGCAAGGCAGATCTGGCTGAGAGCAAAAAGTCTCTTTTGTAACATGAAACTTTTTTGCATATACTTGAGAAAAGAGATGGTTCTGGTACCAGTCACAGTATAAATTTTTGTTTCAGACAGTCAGAGTTTTACAATCCTGAATGCTGGGTTTTCTAGGTGGGGTGAGGAAGACTTAGCCCTGGGTTTTCCGCCACAGGAAGAGGCTTCTAGTCCTTTAGCCCAGAGATTCTCAAAGGGAGAGGAGAGGGGGACTTTGCTCCCCAGGGAACATTCAGCAATGTCTGGAGACATTTATGGTTATCACTTCTTAAGGGAGGGCGCTAGTGGCTAGAAGCCTCTACAACAGAGTTATTGGCCCAAAATGT
Source organism: Balaenoptera physalus (assembly GCF_965194825.1). Taxonomy (NCBI): domain Eukaryota; kingdom Metazoa; phylum Chordata; class Mammalia; order Artiodactyla; family Balaenopteridae; genus Balaenoptera; species Balaenoptera physalus. The sequence continues at coordinate 81,733,979 of NC_138899.1, read as the reverse complement.
CAATAATGCCAAGGTTGAGAAACTCTGCTTTAGCCTAATGATTCTGTGGCAAAATTAGCAAGTGTGGGCCACCCCCCCGACCCCGGTATTTATTTGGCAGGTTTTTTTTTTAATTTATTTATTATTTATTTATTATTTATTTTTGGCTGTGTTGGGTTTTCGTTTCTGTGCAAGGGCTTTCGGCAAGTGGGGGCCACTCTTCATCGCGATGCATGGGCCTTTTCACTATCGCGGCCTCTCTTGTTGCGGAGCACAGGCTCCAGATGCGCAGGCTCAGTAGTTGTGGCTCACGGGCCTAGTTGCTCCGCGGCATGTGGGATCTTCCCAGACCAGGGCTCGAACCCGTGTCCCCTGCATTGGCAGGCAGATTCTCAACCACTGCGCCACTAGGGAAGCCCCTTGGCAGGTTTTTAATCTGAGGGCTTCTCTGACAGTGAACTGAGTCTTAAGTACTGGAATAAGGAAAGGCATGCTTCTCTCTACCAGACCGCCTGCCCAGTGAGGCCTGCATGGGTAACAGCTGTCAGGACATGAAGTGGTTCGGCACTGCTCATAGCCCTCCACTGATCCCATAGTTCAGGTCTGAGTTAAGTGGCCAGATCACTGGTGCCTGGACAACAGGTGTGCTAGGATTTGCATGTGCTGGAGACCAGACTGAGGTGAAATGCATTGCTTTGCTCAGAAAAACTAAGGACAGCTACTTTGTGGTAAATGGCAAGTTAAGTCTGAACTATTCAGGGACAGCCAGAAAATCCCCTGGCCAGTGACCGCTTCTGCAGCGAGGTTCTCTTCTCTCACTGCAGTAGCCCCTGGGACAAAGGTTCCTTCTTTTCATCCCACACTCCCTGGCCCCTCTGCCTTCCTCAGTGCTACTCCCAGCTTTCATGGGCTTGTCAAGGCTTAGGGTTTGAGTCTCGGAATTATCTAATTCACTCTGTTCTTCTTTTCATGGGCTTCAGGATGACCACAAACTCAGCAATGAGGAATTGGAAACAAAATATGGTACAAACATCATTACGGTAAGTCATCAGAGAACCAGTGACAGGGGAGAGAATCCCGGGACTGTGCTCAAGGTTTGTGGAAAAGAATGAGTGACCTAAAGCTGCAACTTTGAGAATGCCAGCCCCCCACATGCCCACCATGCGAGACAGGGCTGGTTCCCCTCAGGAGCTGGCCCGTCTGAACCACAGCCCTGGCCAAGCCCTCCGCTGAGCTGTGCGCTTGGTCACAGACGGTTCTTTGACTGTGACCGCAGCGAAGCTGTGGTGACCACAGGAAGGTTTGGATGCTTCCTCGTTGTCATGGTCAGGGGTTGCTTTTAAACCCTGTGCCCAGGATGTATTAGGGTCTTATCAAGGCCTCCTTCCGGAAAGGGACAAGGCTGCAGGGCACACCATGTGCCTCATAAAATCTCCCACCACAGAAGTAGGGCTTCCTTCTGTGAATTCAAATCTCAAATCTCAGAAGTTTTGTCTTAACATCAGGAGATTTGGGTACACCTGTTCAAGTCAACAAGGACACCTGCAGTGTGAGGAGCAGGCGATGCCTGGGTTTCAGGAGTTCGCAGTGGGCGGGGGAGGCAGACGTGTAGGAAAGCACGCAGCAGCCACGCTGCTCCCCGAGGCAGCATGTGAGAGGCCGAAGGGCACGCTGAGGGAACGGCGGAGTCTGACAAGCGAGGCTCCCTGGGTGGCGCAGTGATTGAGCTGGGACATAGTAACCCTTACCCACCCTCTGCAGAAATGTGACATCCAACCCAAGCGGGGGGAAACGTCTGATTTCTGTTTCTTTTGGCTCTGCTTTCTCAGGGTCTCTCCAGCACCCGGGCTGCTGAGCTCCTGGCTCGGGATGGGCCCAACACCCTGACCCCCCCCAAGGAAACCCCGGAGATTATCAAGTTCCTCAAGCAGATGGTGGGGGGGTTCTCCATCCTCCTGTGGATAGGAGCCATCCTGTGCTGGATCGCATATGGGATTCAGTACTCCAACGATAAGTCCTCCTCCCTGGACAGCGTAAGGCCCTGGGGCTCCTCCTGGGTTTGCTGGTAACGGGGCCGGGGGCGGTGAGGGGTCAGCACCGTAACGCAAGGGCAGAGCATTGGGCTGGGGTCAGGGGTCCACCACTGATCAGTCACCACATGAGTTTGAGAAAATCAGTCATTTTCCCAAGTGTAAAACAGAAATTATATCTGACTTTCTGGTGTCTCAGAGGCAGTATGAGCATGCATTTTTCAGAGAGAGAGAGAAACACAAAAGTTCCTACGTGGAAAAAAAAAACGATATCCACGTGAAGTGTTTTTGGCTTTCTCTCCTCAAAGCTAATTCTCTCCCTTTACTGTGGAGATCTTCTGTGCCTGCTCATAATGGAGGACTGAAACACAAAACTGTATTGGCCGACATGATGCTGAGAGAAGGAAGCCAGATGCGAAAGGCCGCATACTGTACGATTCCATTGATGCGAAATGTTCAGAGCAGACCCGCCCTGGATTCAGAAAGCAGATCAGTCAGTGGCTGCCAGGGCTGGGCTGGAGTGGGGAATGATGGCCAGTGGGCTCAAGGGGACTTATGGGATGATGGATTGTGGTGATTGTTGCACAACTGTGTACATTATTAACGATCACTTAATTATATACTTCAAATGGGTAAATTGTGTGGCCTGCGCATCACACCAGGACACTACTGCCATCTCTCTCACTGGCCGTGGAGCACCGTGGCCCTAGGATCTGGCCCATTCCTGATGCCTGTTTTTCTGATTGACGCCTGTCCTCCTCACCCAGGTGTACCTGGGCTCCGTGCTTGCCCTGGTCGTTATTTTAACCGGGGTCTTTGCCTATTACCAAGAGGCGAAAAGCACCAACATCATGGCCAGCTTCCACCAGATGATTCCACAGGTGGGTGTGGCACCCTCCGTGGTGTCTGCGAGACTCGAGATAAGCGAGCATCAGGCTGGGGGAGTGGAGGAGCTTGGAGGCCTGGGCCCCCTCCCTGCTGTCTGCAAAGTCTTGGGCAAGTGACCTAATCTCTGTGGAGCCCCTGTTTCCTCCCAGGGTTTTGAGATGATCAATGAGATAAGATGGAGAAAAGTGCTTAGTCGAGAGCAAAGCGGGGCAGGAACATGAGTCGTTGCACAGCCTCTCCCGTGACTGCGCCTCAGTGCTGGTGAACTGTTTAGACAAAAGCAGTTCAGGTGGTTCTGAGCGTGAACCGAGGAGGCCGACCTATGATTCTTTAAGTGTCACCCTCTTTGCTCCCATTTCTGAGCCTCCCCGCGTGTTGCCCAAAAGTGCCCTCAGTATGGGAGGCCCCCCATCCCTCCGCCCACAGGAACCCGGGAGGGGTCCTCTGGGGAGACTGCGCACTGCTGTCGGCACGGCGGGAAAACCGCAGCCTCGCTGGTCTGCAGGGCTGCTGGACAGAGGGGACTCCGGGTGGGATCCTTTGTGCTCGGAAGTGGAGACCCTTCTCTCACTCACTCCATTAAAGTTTTCCCGACCTGAGCAAGATGATTAAACCCTTTGGCTCAACCTTCAGGAGTCTTCCTGGACCTCCCAGCAGGATCGTTCATCCTTAATGGTCTCCCTTTCCGCCAGGCCCAGGGCTGTCGCTCTGCTGGGCCCTCCCATGGCAGAATTTTCTGTGTCGAAGAATATCTCCATGAGGTCCTACTCAAGAAAAAATAGTCTTAGGGTCTTAAGGCCCCAAGTAAAAGTTTTCATTTCATTTTCTGCTCTTCTGACAGCTGTGGATCCTAGCGCCTCCCTTCCTGAGGTTTGGGGAGGGTGCAGGAGGGCCAGCATCATTCCAGGAGGGAATCTGAGGCCTGGGTCGTGATTTTCTTTCACAGCAAGCGCTTGTCATTCGAGATTCAGAGAAGAAGACAGTTCCTGCAGACCAGCTGGTGGTGGGGGATATAGTGGAGATTAAAGGAGGAGACCGGATCCCTGCGGACATCAGGTTGCTGTCTGCTCAGGGGTGTAAGGTGAGTGTCACAGGCACCCCGAGGATCGTGCTCGTGACCAGCTGGCTTGCTGTGGTCTTTCCAGGTCTCGGTGTAACTGGGGAAGGGACAAGGTGCCTCATCCTGAGCTTGTTTCAAAACTTCTAGGTGGATAACTCATCTCTCACTGGGGAGTCTGAGCCCCAGCCCCGCTCCTGTGAGTTTACCCATGAGAACCCCCTGGAGACAAAGAATATCAGCTTCTTCTCCACAACCTGTCTGGAAGGTAAGTCCAGCTGCTTGCGGGACCGCACGTTCCACTCATAGCACTTCTCCGTCTTCAGGCTTTGTTTTTCTCTCTTTACCGTCACTTGCTGCAAAGGCTTCTCCAAGAGAAAACGAGGAATTGAAGAACCCAGAGAGCTGGTGTTCGGCCTTAGTCATGTCACGTGCTGACTGGCCACGTAAGCCACCAAAGAGAGGTCCGTGAGGCTGTGGTCCCTCCTAGCTGAGGACCCCTAGAATAAAGTGTCTGCTCCACCTGTAGGCACAGCGACGGGCATGGTCATCCACACGGGCGACCGCACCATCATTGGGCAGATCGCCTCGCTGGCTTCGGGGGTCCAGAACGCGAAGACGCCCATTGGCATCGAGATCGAGCACTTCGTTCACATCGTGGCAGGAGTGGCGGTCTCCATCGGCGTCCTTTTCTTCATCATCGCGGTGTCCATGAAGTATTATGTCCTGGACTCCATCATCTTCCTCATCGGCATCATCGTGGCCAATGTGCCTGAGGGTCTCCTGGCCACTGTCACTGTGAGTCCGCGCTACTAGTGGTCGCACCCTGACCCCGCTAACGTGCCATTCTGCTGTGCTGGGTGGGCGCCCGCCACGGCTGAGTCTGCTCCGTCAGGGGCGACCGTGGTACATTCTGAACAGACTGTTTCTTAGAGGGACAAAAAGCATTGTGGTTTGTTAATATTTGAATGCATTGTCCTTGAAAACTTATGTTTTCGTTTTCAGGAGATCTGTCTGCAAATCCCTTAAGATCTAGATAAGACAGTCTTGAACCACCATTTACGGATTTTCTAGAAGCCGGATACCTTCCCTCACATTTCCACTGTTCTTAAAAGGAAAACAAACAAACAAACAAACTCCTTTGGCAGTTTCTACAGCTGAGGGACTTGAGCACACTTTTTATCTCGCTTCTCTTCCCTCTCAGACTCCCACGGACACACGCAAATGCCTTCCGTGTGTTCCTGCAGAGCAGTTCAGCCCTTTCCTGTGCTTACGTCCAGGTTCAGCTTTGGTTCTCCCTGCTTAGGTCACGCTTGAACAAGGCCCTTCTCTGCGGTGCAGGCCCTACAGGCGGGGAAGAGGGCTTCGTATCTTCAGTCCTGTGTGAAGGTGGCCTGGCGCCATCCTGAGCAAAGACAGAAGTTTTTGATTCCAGGTCTCCTCTGACTCCAGCAGAGAGTAATTTGACAGAATTGGAGGCAAACAGAACCCTTTGAGATCTGCAGGGTTCAGAGAGAGCGAAGAATGTTTACATATGGAGCTCTTAAAGTGAAACAAATGCTTCTTGATTCCCCAAAGCAACAAGGTAGCCCTTTGGGACAAGCCCTTTGGCAAATAGCGGCCGAAGTCCGTCTTACGCGCTCTTGCTTGTGAATGACAGCCAAGGCCCCCTTTGTAATTACACGTGACTTGACTGGCTCTGTGACCTGTGGGTGCCTTAAGATCATTTTCCTCAAGGGGCAAAGGGACAAAAGAGTGTTCCACATTTAATAGAAGAAAGGACTGTGGCATATCCATGTATAGGGCTTTGTATGCTTTCTCAGTCACTGGGGCTGATGCAGCTTTACTGCATCTGTAACCATACCTGACACTAGTCCAGCTCTACCTGTTTCTACGTTATTGAACCCGAGTTCAAAAGGGTGGTTTTTCTCCCAGCTTCTCCCTCTCTCCTCCGTCTAGGTGGCTCTGTCACTGACAGCAAAACGAATGGCCAAGAAGAACTGCCTGGTGAAGGGCCTCGAGGCAGTGGAGACCCTTGGCTCCACCTCCATCATCTGCTCAGACAAGACGGGGACCCTGACCCAGAACAGGATGACCGTGGCCCATCTGTGGTTCGACAACCAGGTCTTCGTGGCGGACACTAGTGAAGACCATTCGAGTGAGTCTTCGGGCGCATCCAGTCGGGCCCTGCATTGCGGACTCAGCAGCGGGGCTGGTCTGCAGCCCTGGGGTGAATAGTGCTGTTCGTGGGTGCGAGCCCAGCACCCTTGGCATCCACTGTTCTTCTTTCCAGATCAAGTCTTTGATCAAAGCTCTGCAACCTGGACCTCCCTGTCAAAGATCATCACGCTGTGTAACCGCGCTGAGTTCAGACCAGGACAGGAGAGCGTCCCCATCATGAAGGTGAAGGCCCTGCGCACCGTCTCAGTTGCAGCCAGAGCCAAGGCACTTTCTCTCTTCTGATTTGGTGCTTGACTTAATCTCTCCAGCTGAGTAGGATTTATACTGTAAGAGCAAGTCTAATCACAAGACCTGTAGAAAATTTTTTGCGCTGTACCTAGCTTCGAGAAATCTAAAAGTTCTCAGAATATTCACGTGGGCCTTTTGAAAATTCTGTTTCTTTCCAGAAAATGAATGTGCCTTTAAGTTACTCTCCTAACTTCTTTACCAGCTAAGAAGATATAATCAAAGGTTCCTTATTACATAAATGCCATTCACTGATGGTTAAAATGTAATCGGCTAGAAATAGAAGGAGGGGTCTTAGAGCGTATTCTTCTGGGCTGCATGGAGCTCTTGTATAATTGCAATATACGAAACTTCTCTCTCTCCTCCCCTCCTTTCCTCCCTCTCCCTCTCAGGAGTCACTGAATCTGTGCTCTCCTGGCTTTTCTGTTTGCCATTTGTTTCCTTCATTGACTCTTACTTATATTTTTTGTTCGCTTTTCTTTATCAGCCAGCTCATTAATTGGCCAATCACTTCTCTGTATCTTTCAAGTCCTTATCTCCAGTTCTAGTTTCTCACCCAAACTCCATGCATCTCCAGCCAGCTGTGTGTTTCCACTTGGAGGCTTTGCATGCTAGACACTCAACAAATTATGCTTGTCACCTTCCGCCTGTACCCAAACTTGCTCCAAATTAATATCTTATCCCAAATTTTCTATTTTTCTATGCCGTAACCATTTTACTTGTCATCCTTTTGGAAGCCATCTTTAACTTTCTCCTTTCCAAATATCTAGTGAGTCACCAAGGCCTATTACTCTTGTTTCAGAATATCTAACTTTACGTTTCTGTTATCACTAATACCTTGCATCGGAACAATTGTACCAACCTCTGAATTGGCCTCCATGATTCTCGTTTATCCCTCCCCCGTCTTTCTTGCATGCCACTAATTTTCCTTAAATACTTCATTAGTTAGATGGACTACTTCATCTAACTTTGCTCAGAAACTTTCCATGCATCTCTATTTTCTGCTTCTCGAGTGTAGGTCTCAGCTTGCCTTTTGGGGTTCTTTACATCTGCCACATCCTCCGTGTCCACTGTGCTTCAGCACTCACGATAGAGTTTCCCCACCACGTGCCTTCCTTCACGGCTTTCTGGTTTCTAGAAGGCTTTCTTCTGCTTCTCTCTGTGTAGGTAACCCACCTGTCTTTCTTTCTTTTTTTTTTTTTTTTTTTTTTTTGCGGCTTGCAGGATCTTAGTTCCCCGACCAGGGATTGAACCCGGGCCCTGGCAGTGAAGGCGCTGAGTCCTAACCACTGGACCACCAGGGAAGTCTCCCCACCTGTCTTTCAAGATCTAGTTCATAAGTGCTTTTTTCATGGAAACTTCCGGCTCTCAGAGCTCTCACTTTTCTGAACTCCCCTAATGCCAGCAGGTGGCGCCCTGCAGTTAACAGTCCTAAGTCAGTCACCAATTGTGGGGTAACTGTTTTCTCCCTCCAGTAGACAGGAAGCTTAGGTTACGTGTTGGTTCGTTGCAAATGATCAGAGAAGAACCAGATTATGTGCTGCAACTATTTATCTCTTGATTCGCAGAAAGCCGTGGTTGGAGACGCCTCAGAAACTGCTCTTTTGAAATTCTCGGAGGTCATCTTGGGTAACGTGATGGAAATTAGGAAAAGAAACCGCAAAGTAGCTGAAATACCTTTTAACTCGACCAACAAATTTCAGGTGAGTGTTTCGTCACAAATGAATCTTTATCATCACTAGAACGGCATTTCCACCTGTGTAAGTATCCTTTAGTTAATATGTATTGTGAATGACACTTGACTTCAAAAATAGTCCTCAGAGATGCAGGGCCTGGATGTCTGGTAAACCCAGAACAGGTTTCCCTGAAGTAAGTACAGAAAAAGAACGGTGAAGGTCCTGCCGTTCCCACGCATGATCCGTCTGTGTGACGTGCACACTCACATGCGCACAGACGCACCAGCACCCGCACTGGGTAATTTCGGCCAAGGAGGGGCAGCGGCCACATCCCAAAGGACGAGAGAAGGGTGGGGCGTGGGCAGAAGCGGCGCTGCCCCTCGTCTGTGTCAGGCACTTTACGTGCTTTGCCTCATTTAATCCTCATGATAAGCCTGTGAGGTGGGACCAAGTAACGGCCAACTGAAGGGTGAGGAAACAGGCCTTAGAAAGCGCTGAGGTGACAGAGTCACACAAGCATCGAAGTGGCGCAAGCAGTTTTCACACCTCTGACTCCTGCGTCCACAGCACAGAGTGTGGGCGGTTCAGCTCAGGCCATGTTGGTAAGCCTTGCCCTGCGTGAAGACCACTGAGCACCCGCCACGCTGCTTTCCCGTTCTGCCCCACGGGCGGTGCATGGGCATCTCCTCTCCCCCGTGGCTCAGGAGGAGAAGGGCGATCCTTGCCTAGCTGTCACCCCTCATGCCAGGGGTGCCCAGCACTCAGGTTAGGACAAAGGACAGTTTCTAGCCCACGGTGCTGCTGGCACAGGTGGGATTCCCTGTAGACTCCAAAGCTGAGAGTGGGGCATCGTGACTTGGTCTTTGCATAACAGTAAATTATATAAATAGGATAACCATGTTTGTGTACAAGTTTCTGGTGATTACCCACACATTTTCTTTTTTTTTTTTTTTTTAATTTATTTATTTATTTATTTTTGGCTGCTTTGGGTCTTTGTTGCTGCTCGCGAGCTTTCTGTACTTGCAGCGAGTGGGAGCCACTCTTTGTTGCGGTGCACGGGCTTCTCATTGCGGTGGCTTCTCTCGTTGCGGAGCACGGGCTCTAGGCGCGCGGGCTTCAGTAGTTGTGGCTCGCGGGCTCAGTAGTTGTGGCTCGCGGGCTCTAGAGTGCAGGCTCAGTAGTTGTGGCTCGCGGGATCTAGAGTGCAGGCTCAGTAGTTGTGGCCCACGGGCTTAGTTGCTCCGCGGCATGTGGGATCTCCCCGGACCAGGGCTGTAACCCGTGTCCCCTGCATTGGCAGGTGGATTCTTAACCACTGAGCCACCAGGGAAGTCCCACCCACCCACACATTTTCTTTGGAAGGAATTTAGGACTGGAAAATAACTGTGGAGCAGACATCTTTGTGGATGATTGACCAGTAAAAAATCATGGTTAGCAAAACAGACAACTAACCAAATGTATGACGTAAAATGTAGAGGAAATTCGATCTCTGTTCAAAACATAGTGAAAATAGAATGAGTAGCAATTCTAAAATAATAATAGTAACAATACCTATCATGTGCTAATTTACACACTTCTCACAACAATTCTGTTAGGCAGTAGAGAAGGAGGAAACAGGACACAGCCAGCGAGGGCCAGAGCCAGGACTCAGGCAGACCCAGGGGACCATGCTCTTAGGACTGGGCAGGATGGCCTTCCAACCATGACTGAGACTTAGAGTCGCCCGGGGCTCCGTCTTCTCCAGGGAAGGCTTCCTCGTCGTGTGAGATGTGAGGAAAAGCGGGTTCTGTGAGGCCTCGTGTGCAGAATGATGAGGGAGAAGGGGACTCCCCACTAGAGAGTTGGTCTAGAAAGGAGAGGGTCCTTCAGAAGCGGCCAGAGGGCCTCTGGGATGCTGTTAGTGCCATTTTGTATCCACACACGAGCAACACTCAGCACTAAGCAAGGTGGCTGGGGGTCATGACCTTGGAGGGTTTCTGGGGCATCGTTCAACCGAAGGAAACAAAGTAGACAGTCTTAGAATAGCAGTTCCCCAAACTGAGACTGGTCCATTAAAATATTTTCCATAGTTTATGGCAAATTGGAAAATTAGGACAATATTTTATAAAATTTTATATGGAGATGAAAGTATTGAATTTAGAAGATTATCCTTTATGTCCTGCATGGTTAGGGCAGGGACTCTGGGGCCTGCTGGCCAGAATTCAGGTCCCAGCTCAGCCCCCGGCTAGCGGTCCCTGAACTCTCTACACCTCAGATTCCTTCCTTGTAAAAGGCAGTAATCATGGTACCCATGGCCATAGTTTTGAGGGCAGTTTTGAGAATTAAATGAGTCCATTTAATTTCTGGGCACTCAGAACAGTATACACAATAAAAGTATTTATTATTCCTACTTTAAATGCTAAAATGCCCTACCTTTCAGAAAATGATAGTGACAGTAGATGGAGGTTTTTGGTTTGGTTGGTTAGTTGGTTTTTTTAACGTCGCTACTTGGCCATGTGAAAAAAAGCTGCAACCTTACGTTTGCCCTCTATGGTTTTTTTTTTTTTTTTTTTGTACTCATCTCTGATATCCAAAAGTCTATAAACTACGGGTTTAGAATCAACTGGTAGACCCAAAATGATAGAATTTTCCTTTGTAACTTACTCATTCTCTCCCAAACACTCCAACTTCCTGAAATTCTTTCCAGGGCTTACAAGGGTACCTGGTATAAAATAAGGTCTAGACTTAGCCACTTTATTATTGTCTATAAATTTTTTCACATTTTTCCCGATTATCTTATTAGGGTGCATCTAGAAGTAGAATTGTGAGGTCAAAGGGTAATGATGATAAAGTTGTGATTCCTGTTACTTAGCTGTCCCCCCGGAGGCCCGTGCATGAGAGGCCGTCCTCACAGCCCTCGCGTCCTCTGTCACATCCAGGCAGTGACACTGCCCACGTGCCTGCCTGAGTGCAGGACGGCTCGGGTCTGCAGGGAGGGCAGTCAAGGCAGGAGGTGCGACAAGGCGGCTCCCAGCCCTCTGACCCCACGGTCGCCCCAGGAGATCGTGTTCAAGGCAGAAGCTTTCACAGGACGACAGCGCATCTGGCCTCCCTAAAGCAGCCAGTTTCTGTTTGAGAGACAGGCTGAGTTTCCCCCTGCGAGACACCCTGATTCAAATTCAGGGGGTCCCCCTGGGCTGGGACAGAGTCTAGCTCTCTGCATATTGCTTGGGCACAAAGTGGAAAGGACAGAATGCGCCTGCAGAGAACACTCGTTCTTTATAGATCAAGGACCAGTAGCCAACAGAGAAAGGGGTGTTTTTAATCTTGTCGTGTTGCTCATTTAAAGATCTGTCCAGTTCAAGCCCTCAGTAGTAAAGACGGTGTCATTGCCGGACGCCACACTGAACATGCTCGACCCCTTTCCCCTGCAGCTCTCCATACACGAGACAGACGACCCCAGTGACAGGCGTTTCCTCGTGGTGATGAAAGGGGCCCCCGAGCGGGTCCTGGAGAAGTGCAGCACCATCATGGTCAACGGCCAGGAGCAGCCTCTGGACAGGAGCACGGCCAAGGCCTTCCACACGGCGTACATGGAGCTGGGCGGCCTGGGGGAGCGCGTGCTGGGTGAGCAGAACCCTGATCCCGCCCGTGAGGCCCGCCGCTCTCTGCCGGCCCCTGGCACACGAGGAGACAGGCCTGTGATGTAGCGGAGTAGCTCTGGCGTCCACTTGAGTCATAAAGGAGAAATGGTCAACGTACAAGAGACACTGTGTGATGGATAGTGGGCGGGGCGGTCCCTTCCAGATCAGGGAAATCTGGGAAGTTAACCGTGGGAGGGGTCGCATTTCATTCTGGACCTGGAGTGAGGGAACTTGGAGGGAGGTAGGGAGCGCACTCATGCAGAGGGAACCTCGCGGGCCAGGGCACAGCGGTGGGAACGGATGGAGTGGCGCGCGCCTTGTCGAGGCTGCAGGTGGACGAGGTACCACGGTCCTGGGAAACAGGGCTAGAAGGGTCGTGTGGAGGTCGGCTTGCAGCGCCCTTCTTGGCGGGGACAGGAGCGGAGTGGGTCTCAGCAGGAGGTGCTGCCCTCACTCAGGCGAAAAGCGATTTGATCCCAGACAATGGGAACGTGAAGGTCACACACAGAGACTTTGTGGAGGCAGAATTGGTAAGACTTAGCAGCTAATTAGAGGGGAAAAGTAAGTTTAAAAAAAATGTTGACATTTCCCACTGAGCAGTTAGGGGAAAAGTACTGCCAGTAACTGAGAGAAGGGGGCGTTAGAGGTGGAAGGAACCTTAGAAGCACAGCCACCGTGGCAGAAGCCTGTCAGTGGCAACGTAAGGGGTATCACAGGACATGTTCTGCTGGGAGAATCGGGGGCCGACGAAACAGCAGCTCTGAACGACAGGGTGATGGATGGGCTCAAGGCAGCAGAAGTTCATACTGACGATAAGGCTCATTAAACATCGTGAAAGCTCTTGCCAGTAGAGATGGAATCTGTGGAATGTGTGTTTCTACAGGACATTTGAGTCTGTAAAGCAAATAAAATACATAAATGAGTTGATAATGCTTGAAGAGTGCCCCACAGCACCAGGTAGTCTTTCAAGGCGGGATTGCTGCCCGTCTGAGTTGCTCTAGGACCCTCACGTTTGACCTCTCCCTCACACGTGACTGAAGGCTGAACACCATGCCCTTCCCCTGATGCCCCAGTTCCTTCCCTGGTTTGTGCAGGAGCACACGCTGTTTTCTCTGCCGAAAAGGGCCTTCCCACCGCCCGTCCCCCGTTCTTTCCCCGGAAAACAGCCGGCTCCTTGCTCAAGAGTGAGCTCACATGACCTCCTTGGCGCAGTCTTTCCTGTTCTCGGGTGGTTCAATGTAGCCCTGCTCTGTGATGCTTGCCACGCTCCGGGCTCTTCATCTCTTTATGTCTGTCCCCCACTAAACTGCAACCTCTTGAGAAGTAAAGGCTGTCCACTTCTGGGCTTTCTGTTTCCAGAACATAACAGAGAACCTAATGCACACAGAGTAAATTATTTGGGGATGAAACATGTCTTTCCTAAAAACAACATGTGTTATGGAACTGAAGGAATTAAACAGTTCTGGTTAAACTCTAAAGTATTGTTAAAATACAAGGACTGAGGACTGAGGACAAAGGACTGAGAGTGTATGAAAATGTTCCTTCTTTCTTTCTTTTTTTTTTTTTGTTTCTTCTTTCTTGTGTCATTTCTTATCCTAGTTTCATTGACTCCCAAATTTATACCCATTTCAGGTTTCTGTCATCTCTACCTGCCAGCAGACGAGTTTCCAGCAACCTATTCATTTGATGTAGACACAATGAACTTTCCCACTTCCAACTTCTGTTTTGTGGGCCTCTTATCGATGATTGATCCGCCTCGGTCCACGGTCCCTGATGCGGTCACCAAGTGCCGGAGTGCAGGGATCAAGGTGGGACTTACACATTCCTGAATTAACAAGTCCTCCATTGATGTTGGATCCCTTTCTAGGAACATTTGTCATGGGAGAGTCAGTATTTAGGTCTCTTCAACTAAATGTCATAATTCCCCTTTTTTTAGTCTCCACTTTCACTGTACTAAGATTTCAGTAACTGTCCCATAAAAGCAAGGTGATTGTGTCTGTGTGGCATAAACCACAAGAGTAACTGCAGTGAGCAGAAAGCTGTGTCCCTGTGCCATGAGGTGGTCACATCTTGCCCTAGACTGTGATAGACAGTAATAGGTTTTATTACTTAATCTCGAGGTCCAGCTTCCATACTCCATTTCCCTCATGATATAAAAGCCAAAATATGAATTCCATTACCGTGTGAATTCCAAGGCTGTGGAGCGTCGTGAAGCTGCCCAAGGAGACATCCTGTCAGCCCTTTCACAGATAAAGTTATGTCCAAAGGAAAGGCTGGATGTCAGAGGAGGAAATGTAAGAAGCTTAGGAGCAAGGGTAGATCTAGTGGGATCAGTGTGCCCTTCAAGGACAGCTGTTTCTTTGACCTAAAGATCAAGGACGGCTCATTAGGGCAAACCATAGTCACCCCTAGCCGTGCTGTACGGGGCCGTGGTGGAGCAGGCGATAGCGAGCTGTCCCTGCTCGGGTACCTGAGTCCCTCACCGTCCACATGCCCTTCTCGTTGTTTGTGTCCTAGATCATCATGGTTACAGGCGATCATCCAATCACAGCCAAAGCTATTGCCAAGAGTGTAGGTATCATTTCCGCCAACAGTGAGACAGTGGAAGACATTGCAAAACGCCTCAACGTTGCTGTGGAGCAGGTTAACAGGCGGTGAGCTCGGAACCCCCCCCAGCAGAACTCGGGTTCTTAGCCACGGGACCCTGTTGCCTCTAAAGAGCTGTGCTGTGGGTGCAAAACCCCCTTCCTGCCAGACATCCTCTCAGGGTTATGCGAGGCTGCTTTACTCTCTAACGTATGTATCCATTCCTTCCTCAAAATTTGATTGAGCACCGAACACGTGCCAGGCATGGTACTGATACCCCGAGGGTAACCTGGATGCATGTCTTGTGTGAAATTTCAACCCAGTGAAGTAGATCTGAAAACTTCAGTGCCTACCTTAACGTGAAGAAACTGGAGCAAAGACTTTACAGGAAACTACCAGCCATTGATGCAGTTGTATAATCAGGAATATTGAGAACCCTTTGCGTTCCATGTGCCCTCCTAGTCTGCATCTTGCGTATTTATTCCGTTGGCTTCATAATGTGTAGCTATGGAAACATACTTCTCTTTGCTTTTTACTTGGTAGTAAATAGAATGGAAGCTTCGTAAGGAAAGACTGTTCTTCTTGTGTCTCCTAATTCTTTAAATCATGTTCATCCTTTAGTCCAGTCATCTGTCCATTTATTCTGTATTCTTTCAACAAATGATTGTTGAGTGCCTAGTGTGTACCAGGCACTGTGCCAGACACTGGAGCTATAGCAGAAACAGACCAGACACTCTCCCCACACTTGGGGAGCTTTCCATTGAGCCAGAGGGGAAGAAAAATAAATTAATTGTGATGTGGTAAGTTCAGTGAAGGACGCACAGGGACAAAGGAGCTGGCAGTGGGAGCCTGGACTGTTGATCATTTAAATGAGTCAAAGGCTCCAAAGTCTTAGTTTGAAAATTAGTGTCACTGGCTTTATTATACTTTCATGCATGTGGGGAAAAAAGGGAAAAACCAAAGAACCTCTTCTAGTTTACCCAAGCATTTATGCCTTTTAGGAACACAGAGCTGTCAGGTAGTGAGTTACTACCAGGGCAACAAATTACCAGTTAAGACAACCAAACAGTTGAACAGCCTCTGGGCACAGCAGCAATATCTGAAGTCTAAGGCTCTTCCACTGCTCCTTTGTGTAAATAGCATTCATCTATGAAGACAGGTTTGGAGCTTTTGTTTATCTGTTTTGATTTTTTAAATAGTAGGATTATACTTTTTCCTACAAGTTACCACACAGGAGAGAGGGGTGTATGTTTTGTGAATGTTTTCAATTGTCCACTTTATCAACTCCAGCTTCATGATCATAGAATAACTCTTTCTGCAGCTCTGGGGGAAAGGAAACACCCTTTCTTTCTTAACTTACTTTTATTTATATATATATATATTTTTTAATAAATTTATTTATTTACTTTTTTATTTATTTATTTTTGGCTGCATCGGGTCTTCATTGCTGTGCGCGGGCTTTCTCTAGTTGTGGCGAGCAGGGGCTACTCTTTGTTGCAGTGCATGGGCTTCTCATTGCGGTGGCTTCTCTTGTTGCAGAGCACAGGCTCTAGTGGTGCAGGTTTCAGTAGTTGTGGCACACGAGCTCAGTAGTTGTGGCTTGCAGGCTCCAGAGCGCAGGCTCAGTAATTGTGGCTCGTGGGCTTAGTTGCTCCGCGGCATGTGGGATCTTCCCGTACCAGGGCTTGAACCTGTGTCCCCTGCACTGGCAGGCGGATTCTTAACCACTGTGCCACCAGGGAAGCCCCATATATATACGTTTTCTTACCAGAATATAGGAAGACCTGTAGTTTGAGTCAAGTGCTAGAATTCCAATATTTAGCACCGATAGGAAAGAACAGACCTGAAAAAAAAGAAAAAAAGCTCAGAACTTTAAGAATGAAAAAGGCATGCAGTGTTTTGTACTTAAGGATGTTTAAGCTGAGATTGGAAGGCTGAAATGTGGAGTGTTCGCCAAGGGAAGGGAAGTCGATGTAGCAGGACGTGTGAGGCCTTTGTTGTGGAGAGTCGGGGGGCTCAGAACTGAGAAGCCCAGTGGGCTGCGGACAAGAGTCAGAGGGGACAGACGGCACGGGCTGCACCCAGCCCTGCAGACCGAGTAGGGATTCCGGGGTCTGCTCAAAGCACAGCGGAAGCCTCGGGAGAGTGTTCACAGGGGACAGCACAGTCAGATCTGCACACTCAGTAGTTTCTAGAACCTCACTTTTATAGTCAGCAGATAAAAGCTTTCCTCAAAGAAGACCTCAGTAAACTTTTCTCCCTGCATAGCTCATGGCATAGCAGACACTATAAATAGGAAATAAACAACAATAAAGAATTGTTACCCATGTGTTTAGGCATACGCTGGATTCTAGGACCCAAAACATACAAACAGGCAGTTTTTTTTTACCCTCCTTTTACTTGTTGAGTAAAGCATTGCCCCAGGAAGTACCACCTCTCACACATTCCTGGAAGGAAATGGCTAATTGGCTTTTTCCTACTGTTGAGTGACGCAAGGAAATGCCTTATTTGTCAGCCTTAGTTCACTGTCTTGAAATGAGACCAAAGTATCCCCAGTACCCACACGCCCGGTTATCCCACCAGAGGACTGGGTGTCAGGACTTTGGGTTCCAGGTAAAATCAAAGAGGTTCAGCCCACCTCCCGCCCAGAACAGTGTTTCAACCTTGGGCCTCAGCCAGTTCCTGCTGCCCTTCTAGGGACGCTAAGGCCGCTGTGGTGACCGGCACGGAGCTGAAGGACATGAGCCCGGCGCAGCTGGACGAGCTCTTAGCCAACCACTCGGAGATCGTCTTTGCCCGGACGTCCCCCCAGCAGAAGCTGATCATCGTGGAGGGCTGTCAGAGGCAGGTGGGTGGACACAGCGCTGGGGGAACCTTCCAGGTCTGTCACCATCCCGCAGGGGCATGCAGTGCTGAGCGCTGGGCCCCCATCCTCACCGCCCCACATCTCCACCCATCGGGGCTGGCTGTCTGCTCACTTTGGGGCCTTGCTGCAGGCTACCCAAGGGCCTTGCGACAGGGAAGTTTGGAGCTATGGGGGATGTGAGTGGACGCAGGACAGAAAGCGCAAAGCCGTAAGACAGGGTACCCACTGTCGCCTGCACACACACTGGGTTGTTTCCTTCCAGTTTTGTCGAGATCTAATCGACACACAGCACTGTATAAGTTTAAGGGGTGCAGCATAGTGATCTGACTTGCGTATGTCATGAAATGATTATCACAGTAAGTTTAATGAACAGCCGTCTCATATAGATACAAAATTAAAAAGAAAAAAAAATTTTTTCCTGTGATGGGGACCCTTAGGATGAATTCTCAACAGCTTTCCTGTAATGTTGTATGTTACATCCCCAGCACTCCTTGTAACTGGGAGTTCGTACCTTTGACCCCCTTCCTCCAGTTCCACCTCCCCTCACCCCCCCACCTCTGGTAACCACAAATCTGATCTCTTTTTTTATGTGTTTGTTTGTTTGTTTGTTTTTACGTATAATTGACCTACAATACTGTTAGTTCCTGGTGTGCAACATAATGATTTGATATTTCTTTACAATTCAAAATGATCACAACAATTTATTCGATTACCACCTGTCACCTTACAAAGATGTTACATATTGACTGTGTCTCCCATGATGTACATTTCACCCCTGCGACTCATTTATTTTGTAACTGAAAGTGTGTCTTCATCCCCCATGCTTGTTTCACTCAACCCCCCCACCCTCCCCTCTGGCAACCACCTGTTCTCTGTATCTATGACTGTTTCTGTTTTGTCACGTTTGTTCATTTGTTTTGTTTTGTAGATTCCGAATATAAGTAAAATCATACGCTATCTGTCTTTCTCTGACTTATGTCACTGAGCATAACACCCTCTAGGTCTATCCACGTTGTTGCAACTGACAAGATTTCATTCCTTTTTTTTATGGCCAGCATATTTACACACCACATCCTCTTTATCCATTCACCTATTCATGGGCATTTGGGTTCCTTCCATATCTTGACTATTGTAAATAATACTGCAATGAGCATTGTGGTGCATGTATCTTATCTAATTGGTGCTTTTGTTTTCTTCAGAAAAATACCCAGAAGTGGAATTGCTGGATCCACTGGTAGTTCTATCTTTAAATTTCTGAGGAACCTCCATACTGGTTTCCACAGTGTCTGCACCAATTTACAGTCCCATCAACCGTGCACAAGGGTTCCCTTTCTTCCATATCCTCGCCAACACTTGTTATTGGTTGTCTTTTTTTTTTTTAAGTCTTTATTGAATTTGTTACAATATTTCTTCTGTTTTATGTTTTGGTTTTTTGGCCACGAGACACGTGGGCTCTTACTTCCCCAACCAGGGATCGAACCCGCACCCCGTGCACTGGAAGGCGAAGTCTTAACCACTGGACCGCCAGGGATGTCCCTGGTTGTCATTTTGATAATAGCCATTCTCACAGGTGTGAGATGGTACATCACTGTGGCTTTGATTTGCATTTTCCTTATGGTCAGTGGTATGGAGCATGTTTTCATGTGCCTGTTGCCCACCTGTATATCTTCTTTGGAGAAATGTCTATTCAGGTTCTCTGTCCATTTTTTAATTGGATTGTTTATTTTTTTAATGTCAGGTTGTATGAGCTCTTTGTATAGTTTGGATATTAACCCCTTGTTGGATATATCATTTGCAAATATCTTCTCCCATTCAGTAGGTTGCCTTTTTGTTTTGCCGATAATTGCCTTTGCTGTGCAAAAGCTTTCTGGTTTGATATAGTCCCACTTCTTCACTTTTGCTCTTGTTTCCCCTGCCTGAGAAGAGAGATCCAAAAAAATATTGCTAAGACTGATGTCAAAGGTGTACTGCCTATGTATCCTTCTAGGAGTTTTACGGTTTCATATCTTATATTTACATTTAAGTCTTTAATCCATTTTGAGTTTATTTTTGTATATGGTGTGAGAAAGTGGTCCAGTTTCATTCTTCTGCATGTAGCTGTCCAGTTTTCCCAACATCATATATTAAAGAGGCTGTCTTTCCTCCATTGTATATTCTTGCCTCATTTGTTGTAGATTAATTGCCCACATTAGTGTGGGTTTGTTTCTGGGCTCTCTGTTCTGTTCCATTGATCCATGTGTCTGTTTTTTGTGCCAGTACCATACTGTTTTGATTACTGTAGCTTTGTGGTATAGTTTGAAATCAGGAGGTGTGATACCTCCAGCTTTGGTGTTTTTTCTCAAGATTATTTTGCCTATTTGGGGTCTTCTGTGGTTCCATACAAATTTTATAATGACTTATTCTACTTCTGTGAAAAATGCCATTGATATTTTGATAGAGATGGCATTGAGTCTGTAGATTGCCTTGGGTAGTATGGTCATCTTAACAATATTATTCCAGTCCAGGAACACAGTATATCTTTTTATCTGTTTGTGTCATCTTCAGTATCTTTCATCAGTGTCTTATAGTTTTCCGAGTACAGGTCTTTTACCTCCTCATTTAAATTTATTCCTAGGTATTTTATTCTTTTTGATGCGATTGTAAGTGGGATTGTTTTCTTCGTTTCTCCTGAGAGCTCATTGTTAGTGTATAGAAATGCAACAGATTTCTATTTACTAATTTTGTATTTATTCGTTCTAATAGTTTTCTGGTGGAGTCTAGGATTTTCTTTGCTTAGTCTCAGGTCATCTGCAAACAGTGACAGTTTCATTTCTTCCTTTACAATTTGGATTCACATTGGTTTTAATTATTCACACACATCTTGTTTGGAGCTTGTTGCTCTTGCTTCTGGGATTTCCTGTCTTCATCTTTCCCCCCAAACCCAAAGCGGGCCTTCATTTTGGCTCTGGCTGACCTCGCAGCCTCAAGACAAAGGGAGTGGGTGGCCCCTGCCCAGGCTGCTCACTCACCTCCTCTTGGGGTCCCCACAGGATGCTATTGTCGCTGTGACAGGGGACGGAGTTAACGACTCCCCGGCTCTAAAGAAGGCAGACATCGGGATCGCCATGGGGATAACGGGTTCTGATGCAGCCAAAAGTGCAGCCGACATGGTCTTGCTGGATGACAACTTCGCGTCCATCGTCACAGGGGTGGAGGAAGGTGAATGGGGTCTCAAGGGGTCTTAGCGAGGGCTGGGGCCACCTGCGAAATCAGAAACGAGTCCTACAAGGAGAAACGTAACGTCTTTGCCTAGGTCGCCTGATCTTTGACAACCTAAAGAAGACTATCGCGTACACCCTGACCAAGAACATCGCTGAGCTCTGCCCCTTTCTGATCTACATCATTGCTGGGCTTCCCCTGCCCATTGGCACCATTACTATCTTGTTCATCGACTTGGGCACAGACATAGTAAGTAGCCCTAAAGGGAACAGCGTCTGATAACTTCCCCAGGTGATGGAAACTTCAGAGTCATTACCTTCAAGAGCAAGAGATGCACTAAATCAATGTCTCTCAAACCTCGACCTGATGGGGCCTGAAGTTCTGCCTTTCTGACAAGCTCTTAAGTGATGCCGAGTCTGCAGGTCCACCAACCACACTTCAAAGCAAAAGACTAGAGAGATCTGTCATATGTTTGAACATTAAAACCACTGCACTCCATATAAGAACTTTTCAAGACATAATTTCTTCACCATTCCAAAAATGCATGCCATTGGTCAGTTTCGGCTCACATGCCTCCCTTTTCTTTTGAGAAGATGCAGATGTCACCAAAGTAGTCCCTGTACTGCTGGGGGGCCCAGTGGCTGAAGTGATAACCCACAGCTGCCCCTTGTTAAGTAAAAGAATCTGTGACCTGGAAGCCCCTCACCAAACACAGTAAGAAGTAGCCATGATTAACACTCTGTAAAGCTGCACATTGACCTACAGTCACGTCACCTAAACCCTCTCCCCTTCTAGGACGAATCCCTTTAAGAAAGCTTTGTGGCGGTTATTCCCATGGCTCTGGCTTACACAGGGGACAGGCCGCGAGCAGAACTCATAGCCCTGCAAGTTGCCGCCCCTCCCTCGTCTCATAGGACACCTGCAGGGCACCTCCACGCTGCAGGGGGCTGGGGGTATCTTTATCTTAGTGAGGAGCTGAGGCCCCAGAGCCTGCAGTCAGATCACTTTCCAGGCCGTTGAACTTTGCTCATTTTCTCCACTCTAGTGGTTCTTCCAGACATCACCGGGGAACTGGTTAGAAATGCAGATTCTCTGCCCTTCAGGGGGGAGGACCTGTGAGGGAACCGCTGGTCAGTGGCGGGGCAAAGCGGGAGAGGACAGAAGCAGAGGAAAGTGCTTTATAACTAGCATTGTTTAGAGCTGGAAGCGCAAGGCAATGATCAGAAGCAGACTGATTCTGAAATTCTCTACGGACGCCGCACCCCGTGGCCTGCACCCTGGAGAGACCAGTTCCCTAACCCCACTGCCACACCCCGGCCCCTGGCTGTGCTGCCCACGTTCCCTTCTGTCATAGCGTTTCAGGGCCGGGCCTCACGGGGTCTCTCTCCCTCTAGATTCCCTCCATCGCCCTGGCTTATGAGAAAGCTGAAAGTGACATTATGAACAGGAAGCCTCGCCACAAGAAGAAGGACAGACTGGTGAACAAGCCACTTGCCGTGTACTCCTACCTGCACATTGGTGCGAGGAGGGGCCGCCCAGAGAAGTCTTTTTGCCTTGTGGGGCGGGGTTGGGACGTGAGGAGGCACCCAGAGGAGAATGAGGTCGGGGCAGTTCTGAAGTCATTACAGAACCTCTTCTGTTCTTTCAGGCCTCATGCAGGCCCTGGGAGCTTTTGTTGTATATTTCACCGTGTACGCACAGGAGGGCTTTCGACCCAGCACTCTCCTTAACCTCCGGGTGGAGTGGGAAAAGGGCTACGTCAACGACTTGGAAGACAGCTACGGACAAGAGTGGGTAAGGGCGGGGCCTCCAGCAGTGTCCTCCCGGGAAGGCCGGAAGGGGACAGAGCAGGTGACAGCTTTCTCGGTTGACAGGGCTTGCGGGCCCCTTGGTCACAGCGGTTTGCCTCTGTCGGGGCTCAGCTCACCTCTCGAGTTAGGTGCCTAGAGCTCACCTTTTCACATTAGCTTTGCGATAGGTGTGTAAGAGTGACCAGCCGACAGTGCCACAGCTGGGCCAAATCCATTAAGTTAGCGTCTTTTCCTACCCACCAGGTTAAAGGAAAAAAGGGTTTCTTTCCAAACACAAGGAGGTGATCCTCCCTCAGTCTTGGTGAGGGGGAAAGAGAGTAGAGGCTTACAGAAATGGGCTGATGCCTCCCTAAAGTTTCCATCTGGGACCTCATGGTCTTCTCTTTCTCTGGCCGTTGACAGACAAGCTACCAGAGGAGATACCTAGAATGGACGGGCTACACTGCGTTCTTTGTGGGCATCATGATCCAGCAAATAGCAGATCTGATCATCAGGAAAACCCGGAGGAATTCCATCTTCCAGCAGGGTCTCTTCAGGTACTGCCGGCATCCACCCTCGTGCTTCAGCCCGGGCCTCTGCTGCCGGGATGGTGAGGCGTTGACTGCGCTGGGTGCGTGGGGCTGAGCCCGGGAGTTCAGAATCTGTTCGCCTTTGTGTCTTACAGAAATAAAGTCATCTGGGTGGGGATTGCCTCGCAGGTTATCATCGCGTTAATCCTCTCCTACGGCCTCGGGAGTATCGTGGCCCTGAACTTCACGATGCTCCGGTGAGGTTCCCTTCAACAGTGGGGAGGGAGGAGCGAGCCCCGACCTGCTGTCACGGCCTAAATAATCACTAGGGTTCCAGAGGCTCTTTCCCCTCAAGTCTTTCGAAGGAGATAAAATGGAACCGGTTTTATATTCAGTCTGAGTCTTTGACCTGCTAGTTTTTTCCAGAAGAGGAGGTGGGTTTTCCATCCCTCACCATCCCATCTCTACCCTCGTCCGGCGGATCGCTTCCTAGGCAGGCGTTGTTTCTAGTGGCCACAGTCCAGTGCGGTTTCACGTTGTGTGACACAGTGGAGTCGTTCTCCCCAGTGAGGCAGGGAAGTGAATGGGAAGCTCGGCCGCCTGTGGGGCGGGCCCCCCTCTCGGTGCGTGGGTCTCACCTCCCTCCCTCTGCCCCCTCCCAGGCCTCAGTACTGGTTCGTGGCTGTACCACACGCTGTTCTGATCTGGGTGTATGACGAGGTGCGGAAACTTGCCATCAGACTCTACCCTGGAAGTAAGTAGTAGTATGATTTGGGGGACTCTGCCTAGTGCAACAGAATCCCCTCCGTTTCTAGCTTACTGTTTTCTACCTCTACAGGCTGGTGGGATAAGAACATGTACTATTAAGACCACCTTACTTCCCGAGCCCCCAGCTGCACGTCAGAATGTTCTTCATCTTCCGGCCGCCAGCTGGGCGATTGCAGCCGTGGGGACATCGTCAGAACGCGTTTAAGAAATGACAGAACTGTAGGAAAGATACTCACTAATGTTTTGTAATGTAAAGCAGAGATTTAACTGTTTATACATGATTTTAATTTATATATCTGTCTCCTTATTTTAAAATATGTGAATTTCAAGGTAACGGTGTAGGGAAGCATGGCATGTTTATATGTATGTAAAGGTCAGTCATGTTAGATAATCTCCGGTAATCCAGACATCTGCTGGGGTCTCGCTGTCCCTTAATTCTAGACAGGACTGCTCAAACCTCCATTCCTCACTCTATTAAAAGTCCAGCGACCTCCCTAAGATTCCTGTGAATTCCCAGGGAATTTATTACTTCACAGTCACCTTGCTCAGAAAAGGCTAATTCAGCTAGAGGTTTGCAAGGGATGAAGCGATGGCACGTTTACATCACAGCAACTTGGACAACCTCAGTTTGACCCTGAGGCATGCTGAAAGGTCCGCATCCCACCTCTCAGCTCCTGGCGGTCCTTTGATGCCCTCCCTCCTCCCGAGCTGCCCACCCTGACCACCAGCTCCAAAAGGGAGCTCCCGGGGCGTTGGCATAGGCTAGCTCCAGGTGCTCCCCTGGCCCAAAGGGGTTTGCATTTACCAGGACTCATCCTCGGTGGAGGACCATGGTGACTTAACACGTAATATTTATTTCTTGTAAGACAGTCGCAAAGCACTCTGCAGCACTAATTTTATGTTTCACGCTTTAATTTAGGTTTATTCATGTGTAACATGTGTGCTCACACCCATATTGACACCCCAGAGTGGCCTCGTTTTTAAGTAAAAGATGTTTTATAAAACTAGGCCTGAGAGTGGTGTTCTAACTAATTTGAGTTTGTCTAAAATGCACAGCATAGGACAGAAAAAAATGAGATGTGATTTCAATTTTCTTTTTTTTTTACTTCTTCTGGTCATTTTACTTTTCCATGGAAGGTCTGAACTCTTCCCTCACCAACATCGCTGCTTTGTCCCCTCTCTGACGTGCGCACACTTTTAAGGCAGAATTTCTGTGGAAGGGTCTGTGGAAGGGTCTGTCAGCAGCAGCGCGCGAGAGAAAGCTGTTTTCACAGCCTTTCCGTCATCAGCTGCACGCCCAGCACAAACTGATTTGACAGGATGACACTTGGTAAGCTTTTCCCATTCAGTAGCTGCCCCTCCACCTCTTCTCCATCGTTCACGCAGGCAAGGACATTCCGCTGCTCACGGCGCTAGGTGGTGTCTCTGGAGCAGGAAAAGGGAGTCTGGGAGCCATGGTTCTCTGCCGTGTTCTCAGGGCCATCATTGTGACTTCATGTAAATAGATTATAATGTACTGTGTCACTGTGTATATTTAAGTTAAAATAATGTATTTAATCTCGAGGGTTTTAATCTCTGTCTTCAGCCACAATTATCACTAGACTAATCTGACGTTAGTAATTCAGTGAACCGGAACCCTTTCCAGGCAGCGTCATGACGGCCTTCTCTTTCCAGTCCTGGCAGGGCAGTAATGCTTCCTAAACTTCAACTAAGAATAATCTGTCCTCACTCTTTTCCCTGCCAGGCTGTCCAAGTGCCCCTAGCTGTGATGGCTGGCAGCTCATGGTCCTGCCAGAGCCAGTGGGAGAAGGCTGTAAATAGAGCACAAAGCTGTAAGGGGTTTATGGTGGGTTGGATTACACTTGAGAGGAGTTAAATTTGAAGTAGAAGTCTCTTCACAGCAGGAACCCTGTCTGGAATAACTTTCATATTGTACGTACCTACCCTCGCAAAAAGCTGACACTCAAATGTTTGTGAAATGAATAAACAACATATTTAAGGAATCACAGAAATTATATCAAGTAGCTTGATTAAGTTTTAGACAGAAAAGAGGCAATAAAATCTCATATCAGAGGGTTTTTGTTTTGTGTTGTTTTAGAGAGACTGCTTCATTGACCCACTAAGGCCTAGACACTTTTTAGAAAAAATAACAGTTAATTTAAATCTAATTGGTGTGGCAGAGTAACTCAGAGATACAGAGATGAGGCTGGATTTATAGAGCATTTTTTAAAACAATCTGTTTTATTCTGATTATAAAATTGTAACTCATTTTAGAAAATTTGGAATATCCAAGAGTAAAAAGAAAATTAAAACCACCGAGAATCTCACTACCTGGTTATATACCTAAACAAGAGTAGTTATTTCTTTAGGGTTTTTCTATACATATATTTATTTTTAGGCAGAATTGAAATATAAAGTTTTCCATTCTGCCTTTTTATTTAACATGGAGGGGCTATGGTTCTAATGACTCCACATTATTCCATGTTGAGAGTGCTTTTACCATATTCCCACTGTAGGGTGGCTCATCTATTTCCTACTGGTCATCCTTTTTTTTTTTTTTTTAAGGTTGCATCTTATCACTAAATCTTATACCACATCTCTCTTATTCTTTTCCATAAATTTATTTATTTTTGTTTATGATTTTTGGCTGTGTTGGGTCCTCGTTGCTGCGCACAGGCTTCTCTAGTTGTGGCGAGCAGGGGCTGCTCTTCATTTGCTGTGTGCGGGCTTCTCATTGTGGTGGCTTCTCTTGTCGCAGAGCATGGGCTCTAGAGCACACGGGCTTCAGTAGATGCAGTGCGTGGGCTCAGTAGTTGTGGCTCACAGGCTCTAGAGCGCAGGCTCAGTAGTTGTGGCACACGGGCTTCTCATTGTGGTGGCTTCTTGTCGCGGAGCATGGGCTCTGGAGCGCACAGGCTTCAGTAGATGCGGCACGTGGGCTCAGTAGTTGTGGCCCACAGGCTCTTGAACGTAGGCTCAGTAGTTGTGGTGCACGGGCTTAGTTGCTCCGCCGCATGTGGGATCTTCCCGGACCAGGGCTCGAACCCGTGTCCCCTGCGTTGGCAGGCGGATTCTTAACCACTGCGCCACCAGGGAAGCCCTATACCACATCTCTTATTATTTTATAATAGATTCCTCAAAATGGAATTAAGGGGTTAAGAGTATTTTTAAGGCTCTTGATAAATAGTGCCAAATTTATTTTCAGATAAGCTATAGCAATTTATATTCCTGCCAACAATAATAAAGTGAATATCTTGCCTGTCAATAGGATATGAAAGATCTGTCAACTATAAGAGATTTTTATTCATTCAGTGTCTGCCTTGCAGTCTGAGAAAACAGCAGGGACAAGACAGACTCATGGAACTAGTGCTCCAGGGGAGGGGCAGAAAAAGTATCATAACTTGCGATCAGGGTTTTAATAGGTGGAAAGAGGCTTAGACAGTTATCAGATGGGGCAGTGGGTGAGCCTCCTTTAAAGGGGTGGTCAGGAAAGTCCTTTCCGAGGTGAATGAGCACAGAGGAGAATTCCAGAAGGTGTGGCAGGAACAGGGATGCAGCAGGAAGACTGGTTCACCAGGCAGCTGGAGAAGCAGGTGGGAATCTTAGAGCACAGGGTCTCCCAGGGTTTCATTGCAAACACAACACCAGGCTGCTGAAGATTATTAACAAAGGCAGGGACTTGCTCCAGTTCACATGTTCAGGTCACTTTGGCTTCTGTGAGGAGGGTGGGAGCACGTCCAGGCAAGAATGGACACGAGCAGGTGAGTTAGGAGCAAGGGAAACGATGATTAGACTGAGCAGGTGGTGACAGGTGTGAGGCCCACACGTGAAGCCCTGGGCCCGTGTGTGTGAGTGTGTGTGTGTGTGTGTGTGTGTGTGTGTGTGTGTGTGTGTGTGTGTGTGTGTGTGTGTGTGTGTGTGATGTCTCCTAACAGGACAGTGTCAGCAGCTGGTAGTTATCAGATACCTATTATGCCCCGGGTGCTGTGATAACCTAAAAGCACCGTCTCCTTAATGCTCACAACAACCCCATCAGTTAGTAGTGCCAACCTTGCACGACTGTCCAGCATTGTCAGTTTCCCTCCACTAAAGCAGCTCAGCTTTAGAATCTGTGAGGTCGTGTCAGGAGAATCTGTGCTTGGACAGAAAACTGCACACTGCACAAAGCACACCCTTCAGGCATGCTTTGCAGATCCGAGGTTATGGAGAACTGATAGCAGCTCAGAATAGTCCGTGTCTGTGATATGCAAACACAAGGGACAGCCCTCCTTCCTCTGGAAAAGCCAGTTTTGCTGCACTTGCACAATCCTCTGGCATCTTCGACTCCAGATGAACGTGTGCCTCTCTGCTCCCTTGAACCACTTCTAGCAACTGCCTAGTTCCCACATGCGACTATGAGCGGAATAAATTTAACACTTGTTCATTTTATACCTGGATGGGAGCCATGATTTTACCTTTTCTTTGAAAATTATCCTTTCACACTGAAAAGAGAGGCAGAAAACCAGTATTTACTCCTTTCAGGGGCGCTGGGCCTTGACACAGACACCTGCCCGCTCCAGCTGCTGTGCAGGATGGGGGCTCCCCCCGCCGGCACCCTCGCAGGCTCCGGGGCCGGCTCTGTCCTGCACTTTCGCTTCAATGATGCTGCTTGTTCCGCTTCAGACCAGATCTCTGGGCGGGCTCCCTCTCCTCTGTCCCCATTCCTGGGTCCCAGCCCTCCCCACGACATACCAGAACCCAACTCAGGGGATTTTATCTTTTTGGTCCAGAGGTTCTAAGATAAAGTGTAATGGAAATTTAAGGCAAAAGCTTGATTCATTTTAAAGGGATAGAAACTCCCTTCTACGGACTTGTGAAGGTAAACTGAGATACTGTGGAGAAAAGTATTTTGTAAGCCCGAAAGTACTAGAATTTATTAGTTGGTGTTTTTGCCTACATTTTATATTTGCAACATGGGATTTCTTCCTCTTGCTTTCACTTCTCGACAAATGAAGCACCTGCAGGACAGGGCACGAGGCTGCAGGGTGCGAGCGGCGCTGAGGATGAGCAACGTGGTGCCGCCTCAGAGGAGGAACGGTGAGCCGGGAAAGGCAGACTGTAAATAAACTGGAGACGACTGGAGGCCACAGCAGAGGCACGGAGGGTTGTGGAGTTCAGGGGCCACCCTCAGGGGCCCAGCTCAAGTTTTACGAGGTGGGATTTCAGCAGCAGAGATGAGGGAGAGCCTCACAGGCACCGGGAAGGGAAGGGGCAGGGACCAGAGGTGCACACACGGGGGGCTGTGGTCACTGGCCCTGGAAGCCGGCGCCCTCGGGGCAGCTTCAAGCTCCGGGGGGAAGTGACAGTAGGGTGGAGACAGCTCCGCCCTCAGAGCCCCCGTGAGCCTGGGCCCATTACTGCCCCCTGTTGTCCCTGGGGGGCTGCGGTATCTGTGACCCAAACCCCTGAGAGGCAGAAATGAGCTTCCTTGTGCGGTTAACACCCTAACCCACGCACCCAGAGCCGGAGCAGGGATGGTAGAGCGTCCCCATAAATCGGGAGGCTGATGGCAAAGCCTGTCGGTCAGAAAGTGGCCATCCTCAGTGGCCTCCAGCCCTGCGGTGAGCCTCTGACCCCTCCTGACCTGTCCACACAGGCCCTGGTCGCCCAGCTCGGGGGCCTTGAGCTGGCTGCTTGCTCCACTGAGACGCCTTCTCCCAGACGCCCCCCGACCCCCAGCTCCTTCCCCTCCCACCCCTCCCGGGTCTCCTGACCAGCACCCCTTCTCCCCGACACTCCCCTCCCCTTCCCATCTTCCCTTTTCTCCATAGCAGATCCCAGCATCTGTCCTCACATTTTACAGCTGATCTGCTTTTAGCCTGGAGTGTAAGCTCCAGGAGGGCAGGGACTGCTCAGAAGAGGGCCTGCCTGGCACACAGTACAAGCTCAGGAAATGTTTGGTGAATGAATGGCTGGGAGAGCAAGGAACAGACCGTCAACAAGAGAAAGAGGCAAGGGACTTCCCTGGTGGTCCAGTGGGTAAGGCTCTGCGCTTCCACCCAAGGGGGCCCGGGTTCGATCCCTGGTCAGGGAACTGGATCCTGCATGCCGCACGGTGCAGCCAGAAAAGAAAAAGAGAATGAGGCATGAAAAGAGGCTGAGAAACAGAAACATGGAAAGACCTACACTCAGAAGGCAAAGGAAAGAAGGGGCGGACTGATCCCACAATTTGCGAGCAATTTTTCACAGAGTAGAGTGTCCTGGGCACTGGCGCCAGATAGAGCTGGTTTGAACACTCTTTGTCACGTATGTAGTTCTGATGCTCTCCTTGGAGTGTTGTCAGCTCCAGGAGAGGGATAATAA
Source organism: Balaenoptera physalus (assembly GCF_965194825.1). Lineage (NCBI taxonomy): Eukaryota > Metazoa > Chordata > Mammalia > Artiodactyla > Balaenopteridae > Balaenoptera > Balaenoptera physalus. The sequence goes on along the minus strand of NC_138899.1, from coordinate 81,704,180 downwards.
TACCTGCCTCATGGGGCAGTTGAGGGAATTAACCGTGAACACAGTACCTACTCGGCACCCCACCCAGTATCTGTCCTCTGCTCCTCCTTTTTTCACTCTAAGTCATCAGATATAGATTTATTTTTTCATTAATGCTCATATACACATATAACTTTAATAAATGGGGTCATGTTATACTACGCATATTATACTTTTTATATATGATCTTTTTCTCTTTTTTGATTTCTTCTCCCTGCCCCTCCTCCCCAAGTAACCTATATTAACAAATTTGTGTGCAATCTTCCTCACTTTCCTTCATGCTCATATAATCACAAAGAAATAAAATTCCAAGAGTAGTAGTAACACAGCATTAACTTGAAAGCACTCAGAATGGAGTAAAACTTAACTTAGCAAATATGTAGAAAGTAGCAAATACAGGTAATGCCCTAACTTCCTCATTCTCCCAACTCCGGACTTTGAGGAAAATCTACTCTAGGCCATCCCAGGGGTGGCAGCCTGTGCATGCTTTCCTTCAAGGGGATAGAGAACAGATTTATTCAACTACTTGACTAGCAGGCATAGTGCCTTCAGGGAGTTCCCTCGTGGTCTAGTGGTTAGGATTTGGCACTGTCACACTGTCACTGCTGGAGGCCCGGGTTCAATTCCTGGTGGGGGAACTGAGATCCCCCAAGAGGTGTGGCCAAAAGAAAAGAAGAAAGGAATAGTGAGTTTAGTTCTTTTACCATCCTCATGTAGCTCAGCCTACTTTTAGACAAATAATAGGCTCTCAATAGTCATCAAAAGAAAGTGAACAAATCAGAAAGTACACTGAGCCCAGACTGGGGGTGACAACAGGAAGGGTGTCAGCATTACATTGCAGGGGATAACGTATATGCTGGCTATCTTTAGGAAAATGCAGTTTGCCTCAAAAAGCAAGGCTAATCATGTGAAACAAAGACCAGAAAAAAAGAGAGTAATTGAACGCTAAAATGGATGGTGCAGAAAAAGAGATTTGAAAAGAGTGTTTGGTGCTGCTGGGAATACACCACCCGGGTTCGGCCCTGGTGGGGAAGGTTTGTGTGCAAAAGGAAGCGGCTTTATGTATAAAAACCATGCTGAAATATGACATTTAATATACTGCTTTCACTAAAATGAGATGGGCCAGTGAATATAGGAATGAGTGTATTGGTTTCCAGAAAATTCCTGTCAATTCAGATGTGAGTTTTATTTGTCATTCAGATAAAAGGTGAGGAGGTGGGAGAAGGTAAGAGGAGAGCGTCTGAGACAGGCTGAGAATTAAATTTCCCTGGTGAGCCTCCATTCCTCGTAGCTCTCAAATCCCCCTTCACCACAGCGAGCTTAATTAAACACGCCTCCATTGTTTGTTCATCTTCTCCCAGAAGCCATCATCCAAATGGAGGCCATCCCGTTAGAATCATAACCAGAGTTTGTGAACCGCATTTAATGGCATATCTGACTAGAGTGTGGGGAGTAAGGGTGCATTTACAACCAAAAGTGGCAGCTAGAAAATACCATGGCGGGACCACATCTGCCCGAAGAGGTGACTGTGCTTCTCGAGCTTTGCGTGAAGGGTTTTTATTCTTTTATGACATCAGAGAGGAGGGATGGAGAGCCTCTGCCCGTGAGAAAAGGGCAGGTCAGAGTTCGGAAAGGTCGAGGGCACCCCTCTGGCCAGGTGCCTTACGGCTAACAGCACAGCAGTGCCCTCAGGGACGGTTAGAGCCTGAAACAAGGGGCTGTCGACCCCAGCGCACTCCCCTTGGCCTGCCTCACCACTGAGGGATCGCAGAGCCTGGGCTTGTTGCTGACTCTGCCCCCTGGGGATTTCCTAATCATAATTCCTTGCCTCAACGCAAGTGAGCTAAATCTCTGAAAATATGAGTGTTGTTTCTTCCTTGGTGTCTACAGCTTTACGTTTCCAAAAGAAGAAAATCTGATAGCAGTGAATGTATGTCTTGGAATGGGAGTCACTAGAGAAGTGCACGTGGGCCACAGAGGAGTCAGGAGAGACCTCAAGAGTGTAAGGCGAGGCGAGTGAGAAAATGTCGCTGCCACGTCAGGAAACAAAGCGTGCTGCAGCCATCAGGCCATCACAGTACAGCGGCCCAGCGGTGAACCCTGAGGGAACCAGGATGGGCCACTGCGGCCCTCCCACACAGCGAACCATGAGGAGTTTCCAGAGGGGAAAACACAGGGTACTGGCCCCAGGTAGCCGAGGAATGATTTCAGGGAGCCCAGACTTCTGCATCTTCCCATACATAGAAAGGCACCAAATTCATTACCTTGAGGTGTCTGGTTTTCTTTAACTCATAGTAATTGTTTGATGTTCCAACTACCTAGTCTTTGTGGCAAAAACGCCCCGACCCCTTCAGGGCCGCCTGACACCTGCCTCCCCCCAGGCTGAAGCCGTCAGGTTTGTTTTTTGTATTTTTGAACTAATAATCTAATCTATTATGCATTTTAGAAGAACTCATAAGGCCTGTATTGTACTTTATTGTTTACAAGGCTGTTCATCTATAATCTTGTTTAATCGTCACAGTACCGAAGGAAGCTGACTCTCAAAGATGCAGAAATCTTCCTCCAGGTTGCACTGAGAAGGGAGGATTTGAATACAGCCCCCGGCCCTCAGGTGCTAGGGTTGTGACCAACTGGTGAGGTCTCTTGATAAATTTTTTGCATATCTGGGAGCTTTGTTTTAAAAAAATGAAAAAAAGACCTTCTTACCTTTATTTAGCAAGTGCCCTGCATTGGTCTGAATGGTTTTTGTACTCTAGTCTCATTAGAGTTAGGTGATTTAGTTTCTTTTGCTGACCCTTGATATAGTTCTTTAGGGAATTAATTTCTCTGGCATTGTGAACTTGAAGCCCTCAGTTTTGTCCACCGAATAGAACATAACTCTCAACTTTTAGGTTGTGCATTTTTTTTTTCCCGTCGACAGCAATCTGTCTCTCAGTGTGGGACTCGGTCCAATTACAGCCAGCCGCAGGACGGCTATTAGATAGCACAGGCCTGGGCTTCACCCTGACCTTCTGAATCAGAACCTCTAGGTCCTAGGCCTCTGCATTCTCATAACCCCTCAAGGAATTCCTAAGCGCACCAAAGTCTGGGACCCACAAGTCAACCTCTGCTGGTTAAGTTGAGGCCAGAAGTGTCTTGAGCTCTGCAACTGAGGGCCCACACGCAACTCACCCAGGCAGGCGGCCACCTGCCCTGACGGTGACGAATGCAGGTGGAGACAGCTCCCAATTAACAGACTCCTGAAGACAGCAGGGGAGGCGCACTGGGGGCCGCTAACACCCTGCTGCCCTATAGGGAGGCTCACGGGGGTACATTTCCTCAACTTTTAGGGCCCCAGAGCTCTCCTTGGGACTGTTTTTCAAGAAAGGACACTGCAGACCCCATCCTGTCCCCTAACTCTTCATAGCAGCAAGGTTAAAGCTTGCTCATCCCTACAAGGGCCCCCAAATCTGGCCTGGAGCAGCACAGGTCATCTGTCCATTGGTCTAAAATTTCATGTCTATGCAGTGCATCTCTGTTATAATTCCCAAAGTAGAGTTTTCTGAAGGTGGACATGGGAATTGGTGTAGTAGAGTCCAGGAGCGTGGTCCAGAAATCAAAACACTGGAACTCTAGCGCTATCCAGGAAGGTCAGAGCCTTGGCTTCCCCGTCCTCAATGAGGATGTGGGATTCAGTGATCGCTAAAGGTCCTTCCTGCCCCATTGCCCTGTAATTTCTCGGGACAAAGCCAGAGTCACTTCCTGAAAGAGGGGTATGCTGCCCCCTCCAGAATATGTATGGAAGACAGCTTATACCTTCTCACTGCACACCTCTGCTAGCAGTGACTCAGAACAGAAAGGTCAGAGGCAAAGTAGCAGAAGACCTGAAAACCACCTCCAAAGGTAAGAAAGGCACCAAACTGCAAACGCTGTTTGTCATGGGCCTGGCGCCATCTGGTGCACTTGGAGACCGTGTCACGCTGGCTGGCGTGTCCTCCTTACTGCTGGGTTTTGACACCAAGTGAGCGTTCACAACTACATTTCTACTAGGCGCATACCGTGTACCAGCCTCTGTGAATGTTGTATAATCAGTTATTTTCATGACAACCTGATACTTTTAGTGAGTCTAGAAGGAAAATGGTAAACCCAAGGTTTTATCGAAACAAAAGCAGAATCGAAGTTAAAATATACTTGATCCTTTTTTAAAAATCATAATAAAATGCCATCGTGGAATATCTGTCTCTATGTTCTGAGGTGGCACTACACCAACAGTGTACAGGAAAAGGGTAAATCAAGGTTCATGACCCTGCCTATCCAAATTACTGGGTTCCATCGCACCCCACTTCCTCCCACTCCTATGCATATACCACCAACAACAAAACTGAATTTTAAAGTAGAAGGGAAGGTAATACAGCTCATGGAAGATAATGAATCACATGAATGTTTAGCTTGGGGAAAGACTTCTTAAACAATATGCAAATATTGAAAGTCAATGAAAATACCATAGTGAAATAAAACACCTTGGGACAACAAGAGATATCAAAGTGAAAAAACAAGTCACAACCTGAAAAGGATGTTTGCAATGGAATCCAGAATAAATAAGGAATTGCTACAAATCAATAAGAAATAGACAAACATGTCCCCCCACCAAACAAATATGAAAGCCTGAGTGACCAATAAATATGACATGATACCAGCCTTATCAGTCTTTAGAGAAATGCAAATTAAAGCCACAAGGAGATATCAAAGTACAGCCATGAATTAGCAAAAAATAAAACCGATGCTAATCCAAGCATTTGCTAGAAGGTTCATACACTGCTGGTGGGCGTGAACAAGTTGGCTAAAAGGCAAAGAAGTTTGTCTATCTTGTATACTTTTGGGTGGGGAAAATACCTCCCCAGGTAATCTAGAATACACACCTGCCTTCAGGAGGGCTTGGGATTCAAAATATGCTATTGGAGTAGTCTAGGAAAACACAAGCCAAGAAATTAAAGTGGTCCTAGATTCATAGTTCTTTGGGAACTATGTTCTACAAGAAGCAAAAACATAATCTGGAGAAATATATCCTTAATGCTGGCTTCAAAGGGTTCCCTGGGAATTCCCTGGCAGTCCAGTGGTTAGGGCTCCGAACTCTCACTGCCAAGGGCCTGGGTACAATTCCTGGTCAGGGACCTAAAATCCCACAAGCTGCACGGCGTGGCCAAAAAAAAAAAAAAAAAAAAAGGATTCCCACAGAGAAACACTCCCAAACGTGAGTTTAAAATCCAAAATTACCAAACACATGAGGAAACAAATCACCATGAATGAAAATCAGTAGAAATAATAAATTGCAGAATTAGACCCCTCAAAAATGTCAGAGAAAGAAATTTGGAGGTACATAATGAAATAAGTGTTTAAAATACTAAATTAATAAAAGATAGAATCAAAAACATGAGAAAGGTACACAATACTATCCAAAAAGATCAGGCAAATTTGGAAATTTAGAAAAAAAGAACGTCTAGAATTAGATTAGTCGTTGAAAATTTAACTCAATGGTCAGATTAAATGCAGATTAAATCCAGGTGAAGAGAGAACTGATTAACTGGGAGATGCATCTGAAAAAAACTATGCAGAATGCAGCACAGAGAGATAAAGAGTGGAAAATATGAAAGAGAGGTTAAGAGAAATAAAGGATAGAAAGAGAAGGTCCTGTTATTGTCTAAAAGGAGTTCCAGAAGAAAACAATAAGGAAGAGGTAGTATTCAAAAAGACAAATGGGGCTTCCCTGGTGGCGCAGTGGTTAAGAGTCCACCTGCCAATGCAGGGGACACGGGTTCGAGCCCTGGTCCGGGAAGATCCCACATGCCGTGGAGCAACTAAGCCCATGCGCCACAACTACTGAAGCTGCACTCTAGAGCCCGCGAGCCACAACGACTGAAGCCTGTGTGCCTAGAGCCCATGCTCCACAACAAGAGAAGCCACCTCAGTGAGAAGCCCACGCACCACAACAAAGAGTAGCCCCCGCTCGCCACAAGTAGAGGAAGCCTGCGCGCAGCAACAAAGACCCAATGCAGCCAAAAGTAAACAAATAAATTAATTAATTAAAAACAACAACAGCTGTCACTTGAAAAACCTTCTAAAAAAAAAAAATGACAAATGACTGAGAATTTTCCAGACCAGTATGATAGGAATGAATTCCTCAGATTGAAGAATTGCAATCAATCTCAGGGAGGGCAAATAAATATCCACACCTTGATATTATAACGAATATATAGAACACCAAAGAAAAACAACAACTTACCTATAAAGAATGACAATTGGATTTACAGTAAACTTCTCAATAGCAAAAATAAAGGTCAGAGATCAGTATGATGCTATCTCCAAAGTCTGAAAAAAAAATAACTGTCAATTTAGAATGTTATGTTACTAAATGATCATTCAAGAATGAAGATGAAATGAAAGTATCTTCATTCAAATAAAAGCTGAGAGCATTCACCGTTAAGATACTTTCACTAAAGACATTTCTTCAGGGTGTCCTTGAAGGAGAAAAATTATCCTAAAAGGAAGGTATGAGACACAGGAGGAATAAAGAATTGGCCAGTATGTGAGTAAATGGCCAGACATTATAAAACTAGATTACCTGAATAAAATTAGATTATTTCTTAAGCTAGTTGGAGCATACACGATCATTCATAATTTTATTTTTTATTTATTTATTTTTTTGGCCGTGCCACTCGGCTTGCAAGATCTCAGTTCCCCCACAAGGGATCGAACCTGGACCATGGCAGTGAAAGCACCAAATCCTAACCACTAGACCACCAGGGAACTCCCCATAATTTTATTTATTCCTTATTGTGGGGCTAAAATATTTTATAATAATTTTTTTAATAGTGCAGGGGAGGGAATTCCAGGCAGAGGCCCTAAGGTTGGAAAGAGCTTGACCTACTTACAGAAGTGAAAAAGGCCGGCGTATCTGGAACATAGTGAGGAGTAGTGGGGAAAATGAAGCTAGAGAGGAAAGCAGAGGCCAAATCATAAAACCTTTGAAGGCCGTTTCAAGGATTTGTCCCAGTCAGTGGGAAACCATTAAAGGATTCCAAACAAAGGATTTAAACAAGCTAAATTAAATATTAAGATAATTCTGGCTGCTCCATTTGAAAGGTCCAGGAGGTACTAAGACCTATTATATGAGGTCTAAACATGTCATTGTATTTCTCACTGACCCCGATTTACCCAGAATTTATTCAGCTGGGATTACCAAGGCATAATTCCCTCCATTCGGCCTGGTGATAATCAGAGTTAATTCCTTTGTACTGCACCACATTCAATTCACCTTATGGCGCAAGAAAAACCCCTCTGCAATGAGATTGTCATTCAAATTACAGTGGAAAAGGAGATGTGGCTAATTGCTACAATGTTGAGTGCAGGGAGAAATCTGAAGGTTTCGAGGAGGGGTAGGTGGCTCTAAAGCTGACCCATGAAGGATGAGGAGAATATGAATTGATGAAGAGGAAAGAGTGGGCATTCCAGATGAGGGGAACAGGTAATACCACTCACAAAACTGTAGAAAAATTAGCAGGCTACGTGGGAATACTGGCTTGATTGGTACTCAAAATTCCGTTACGGATTAGTAATAGAAACTATTGGTTGGGTAGCATGGAGATAGGTTAAGGAATCAGTACTTTTTCCTGAGGGCAACAAAGTATAAGGATTTTTGAGTACGGGTGAGCTTTTTTTAAAATTGAAATATAGTTGATATACAATGTTGTGGTAGTCTCAAGTGTACAGCATGGTGATTCAGCTTTTGTTCTTTGTGGGGTTTTTTTGCAAATTATATTCCATTGTAGGTTATTACAAGATATGGGGTGTAATTCCCTGTGCTATGCAGTATATCTTTGTTGACTTTCTACTTTATGTATAGTAATTTGTGTCTGTTAATCTCATAGTCCTAATTTGTCCCTCCCACCCCGTCCCATTTGATAACTGTAAGTTTGTTTTCTATGTCTGTGAGTCTGTTTCTGTTTTATATATAGATTCATTTGTATTATTTTTTAGATTCCACATATAAGTGATATCATACGATATTTGTCTTTCTTTGACTTATTTCACTAAGCATAATATTCTCTAGGTCCATCCACGTTGCTGTAAATGACAATATTTCATTCTTTTTTATGTTTGACTAATAGTGCATTGTATATATAGACCACATCATCTTAAGCCAATCGTCTGTTGATGAGCATGGGGGTTGCTGCCATGTCTTGGCTATTGTAAATAGTGCTGCTATGAACATTGGGGTGCATGTAACTTTTTGAACTAGAGTTTTCATTTTTTCCAGATATATACCCAGCAGTGGAATAGCTGGACCATATGGTAGTTCTTTTTTTAGTTTTTTAAGGAATCTCCATGCTGCTTTCCATAGTGGCTGCACCAATTTACATTCCCACCCACAGTGCAGGAGGGTTCCCTTTTCTCCACACCCTCTCCAGCGTTTATTATTTGTAGACTTTTCGATGGTGGCCATTCTGACTGGTGTGAGACAATTCCTCATTGTGGTTTTTATTTGCATTTCTCTAATAATTAGCAATGTTGGGCATCTTTTCATGTGTTTGTGAGCCATCTGTATGTCTGCTTTGGAAATGTCTATTTAGGTCTTCTGCCCATTTTTTTAAATTCAGTTGTTTGTTTTTTGATAGAGATGTATGAGCTGTTTGCACATTTTGGAATATTAACCAGGAGTGAGCTTTTGAACAGAATACTTGTTTCTATTTCCAAAAAAACATAGAGGGAAAAAGAGAAAATGAAGCCTATGTGCTGGTTTTTATTCTTAGCAGCTGAAGGCACCCTGCCATCCCCAGGTGCTTCATCCACAATATAGTTGCCAAATTGCTACCAGATTACTTCATCCCTTGCTCAATTTCCCCAGGACGCTACTGCTTAAAGGGTAAGTCCAAACTCCTTAGCCCAACATTCAAGACTCTTTAAAATTCGACCCCAATATACCTCTCCAAAAAAGCTCACTTTAAGGAAATTAAAACTCTGGCCAAATGGTCTATAAATTCCGAGTAGGCCACAGCATCTCCCACCTACTTTCCCTTGCTTACGCGGTTCTTTCTCCCTGCAATGCCTCATTTCTTCTGTTTACCTCTGTAAGTTCTACCCAGGTTTTAAGGTCTAGTGCAAACCCCATATTCGCTAGGAAGGCTTTTCATACAACGCAGACAATTCTTATTTTCTCTAACTTTCCTCTGGCATTTAATACAAGCTGCCTTAGTAGAAGTTACCCTTTTAGGTAGAGGGCTACATACCTCTCAAGCAGGAACCTGTTGGTTTATAAATTCTTAGCAGCCCCAAACTTTCTCAGCAGAAGACCTTGTATATATACCATTAGTGTCGACAGCTGTTAGTAATAATGACCACCCCTTTGGTTTGAAATTGTTAACCAAATCTCCCCACCGATGGGTAGCTAGATTGGCTTCTCCACTAAGACCGCCAAGATCCACTAGGGAAGGAAAACAACTTCAGCATAAAGGATCATTCGCTACTTGCGACGTGAAAAGCAATATAATGAGTAATGCGTGGTGGTGATGCTCTCGACACTGGTTGGGCATGAAACGCTTCCTGAAGACCACGCGGCCTTGCGTGGACCCCTCAGGGTCCAGGGGGTAAAACAAAGAACAGCTTCGGGCAGCCGGCCGCCCCGGGCTGACTAGGGGGAGGGCTGGAGCTTCCTCGCCGCCGATTGGCTCCCTGGAGCCGCCGCCTCCGGTGATTGGCCACTGCCGCGAGGGACGCCGGGACGGCACGCGGCGCGGGCCTCACATCCGAGGCGGCGACGATGGAGGCCGCGGCGTCGAGGGCTTCGTGCGTCGCGTCCTCTGGCGGGCAGGTGGAGAGCAAGGGCCAGGCCTGGGGAGCCGCCGAGGCCCTGTGCAGCCGGTGTGGAAGAAGGTCGTCCAGAGCTCCGGGTGAGGGGCTGGCGGTCAGCCCTTGGCCCGCCGGCCGGCGGGGGAGCCGAGGGACAGGCGGGTGGGCAGTGGCCGCGGCGGCGAGAGAGAGCGGGGGAGCCTAGGCCCCGAGCCCAAGTCCGCAGGCCGCCTGCGAGGTCGGGACGCAGAGGCCTGGAGGGCAGCCCTCACCCCTCCCGAACCCCCCCTTCACCCTCCCCCTCAACCCCCTCACCGCCCGCCCCCACTCCCCACCCCTCCACCCCTCCCCCCGTCCACTCAACCCTCACCCCCCAACTCCCCACCCCCCGCCCCGCCCCCACTCTACCCCCTCCTCCCCCCACCCCCACCCCTTGCGCCGCTCCCTTCCTCACCGACCGGTTCGAAGGTTCGGGAAAGGGGGGATGTGGGAATTTGGCCGTCATGCTGTGGTGAAGCAGCAACGACCCGTGATTTTCTTGTGTGGCTCTTTTTGTGGTAACGAAATGTTCCTGAAATTAACAGACAGGGCGGGGGCGGGGGGGGCGTGTTGCTCCGTTTGGCTTCAGGCGTTGTTTGGAAAGCAGCCCGTCACTTTTGTGCGTCTTGTGTTCTTCTGTCCTGGGCCGTGAGGGGCACCGTGCGCTCTTGACCCGCCCACCGAGACTCTCCTCCGCTGAAAACAGGTTCAGGTTACTTGAACGGCATCTAACGGCACCTCTGCCGGGGTGAGTTGTTGACTGTCAGCGCCTGGAGCTGCCAGAAAGTCTTAACGTCGCCCTGTGTGACTGTCACATCTTTGTACTTGCAGAGCAAAAGTCAGTTTTCTCAGTCTCTCCGGGACGGACTCCGCTTGGGAGACCTGGGAGTGTAGAGAAAGTTGGTGTGTTTTCCGGGGGAAGAGGCAAGTTTCTCCTGCCCGGATTTCGGTCGCTGCTGTTACGTAGAACATCTCCATTATTTGAATGATGTAGTACTGCAGAATAGAGTTTTAGAACGTGACATTTTTAAAATCACCGGTTCTTTCATACATTTGTATTGTGCTGAGAAGTACTCAGCTGGAAAGATGGTGCCTCTGCATATAGAATTGTCAAAGTGCTTTATAAGCTGTAATGCAGCACACGTTATCTCGACTTGTACAGTATCAGAAATCTTATAAACGTAAAAGCGTTTTGATTTCCTTAGTAACATTATCTCTGGAATTTAAATAGAGCTTTAAAATTTAGCTTGGTTGTGAGAAAGTTTAAGATGTTTCCTTGGCTTAAAAACTAAAGCTCTTTTTTATCAAAAGAATGCAATTATTATAATATAAATCAGCAGGAACACTAATTTTATAGTAAATGATGACTAATTTTATTTAGCTACGTTTCCCTTTTTCTTGGGAAGTCTTTTAAAATGACAACCGTTTGAAGTGACATAGCTATAACAATTGTTTATTATGATAAAGTTCTGCTTAGCGTATTAAAATCTTGGCATTAGATTTTTAATCAAGATTATGGTATTTCCCTTCATACATGCTAAGTTTGTGAAAATGATCTTTATGTGGGTCGTGTGTGTGACAGTGGTGGCATCTGACTTTTGCCCTGGCTTCTGTCTTTGCCAATGTCTTAGATCATTAAGGGGGGGGGGGGTGTCTTTTTTTTTTTGGAGTATATTTGATTTACAATGTTGTGTTAGTTTCAGTTGTAGGGAAAAATGAATCAGTTAAACATATACACATATCCGCTCTTTTTTTAAGATTCTTTTCCCATATAGGTCATTATAGAGTATTGAGTAGAGTTCCCTGTGCTATACAGCAGGTTCTTATTAGTTATCTATTTTATATATAGTAGTGTGTATATGTCAATCACAATCTCCCAATTTATCCCTCCCCCCCATCCCCCGGTAACCTTAAGATTGTTTTCTACATCCATGACTCTACTTCTGTTTTGCAAATAAGTTCATATGTACCCTTTTCTTTCATTTATTTTTATTATTTATTTATTTTTATAAATCTGTTTATTTATTTATTTTTGGCTGCATTGGGTCTTCGTTGCGCGCGGGCTTTCTCTAGTTGCAGTGAGCAGGGGCTACTCTTCGTTGCGGTGCGCGGGCTTCTCATTGCGGTGGCTTCTTTTGTTGCGGAGCACGGGCTCTAGGCGCGCGGGTTTCAGTAGTTGTGGCTCGCGAGCTCTAGAGCGCAGGCTCAGTAGTTGTGGCTCACGGGCTTAGTTGCTCTGCGGCATGTGGGATCTTCCCGGACCAGGGCTCGAACCCGTGTCTCCTGCATTGGCAGGTGGATTCTTAACCAGTGTGCTACCAGGGAAGTCCCTATACCCTTTTTTTTAGATTCCACATGTAAGCAATATCATATGATATTTGTCTTTCTGTGTCTGACTTAACTTCACTCAGTATGACAATCTCTAGGTCCATCCATGTTGCTGCAAATGGCATTATTTTGTTCAAGAGCGGGGTTTTGCCAGTTTCTCATGTCGGCTCTCACTGTCCCCTTCACAGGATGGGAAATATAAATTAACAGAGGGAAGTGTTATCAAGTAGAAAGAACATTAGACTTGGAAACAGAACTAGGTCGGAGTCTGGATTATGCCATTTACAGATCACCAAAATGTTTATCCATCTCTAGGTCGAATAAATATTCCCAGCCTACTTAGCTCTGATATTTACAATGACCAAATGAAGTACGTCAGAGCACTTTATATGATTATAAGAGATGGCAGATTCAAAGTATTATAGGTACCAAATAACTATATAAACAAAGGCAAACAATATTACATAACTCTGCCTGTTTTTTCTTCTGATTTTTCTCCCTCCTTCTGAGTTGTATTGTTTCTCCTGAATTTTGTTTAATCATCCATTTCTAACTAAGCTAGATATCTTTTCCTATACAAGAGAATTCCCTTTAATTTTCTCCTCTGATTATACTGAATATTCAATGTTGACAAACTGAAAAGTTTAATTCACAATAGAATTTCATCAGTAGGTCACCACCATGAACTTCAATGTGGACATGCTTTTTGTGAACTGTGCTTGTTGATAACTGAAGAATACAGCACAATTACATGCCCTGATTGTGAGGTAAGTTTTATTGTCTTTCATACTGAATGCATTACAACCTAATGTTAAAGGTAAAAATGTTAGAGAAATAAAACATACTTCTAGTTAGGAACTAGAAACTTGCATTTTTGCTGCTGAGTCTTTTAAGTAAAGAAACCTAGCAAAAGGTAAAGCTTTTCACATCCATTTTATAATTGTTCAAAGAGATCAAGAAGAATGCAAGGTTAAGGTCATACACTTATTAGCCTACATATTTTGACTCTGGAGATTTCTGTGGAATATTTCCTTTTTTTATTTATTTTTATTTTAATGTAGTATATTCCTTTCAAATCTCTACACCCCCCGCCCTTATTTTTTGGCCACGCAGCGAGCGGGATCTTAGTTCCCTGACCAGGGATCAAACCTGAGACCCCTGCAGTGGAAGTGCGGAGTATTAACCACTGGACGGCCAGGGAAGTCCCCAAATCTCTACTCCCCTTTTCCACACCAATACCATGCAAGCAAATTTTGAATTTCCCCCTGACCCTCAACCTTTGTGTGTCATCTAATTTACATTTGTGGAGATGTGTAAAAAGCCAAAACAAAACAGGAGGCAAACAACGGCCTAAAGTTAATGTTAACTTCAGAAGCGCTAAAAATAGTACAGTTGCACTAAAATCTGTGTGCCCGTAATAATGAGAACAAATTAAGGATTTAAAATAAAATTTACTGAACATTCTTTGCATTTACTACAAATATAAATGTTGCTCAGTTTATATAGTATGTTCCTGGAAAGTTGTCTTAATCTCTAAATTCATAATGTTCCACTTGAGAGATCAGAGTTTGGGGATTTGTATCCATTGTTTTCTATGGCAAACAATTAACATAGAGGCAGAAGACCTGGAATGCAGTCCTAGTTCTGTCACCCTAAGGCTGAGTTTCCTCATTTGTGAGATGGAAATAATACCTGCTTTTTTTATCTCATAGGATTGTAAGAGTCAAATCTGAATTATGTGAAAGTTCTCTACAAGCTTTAAAATAAGTGTGATAGTCGACCCTTGATTATTTAGGTGTGGATTAACTGGTTTGCAGGTTAAACGTGATAAAAATATATATAATAATATGTATATAAACATATAAATGTATAATTTGTGGAAGTTTCAATTATAGCATAAACATTTACATATAAAAAAACATCTGTTTTGGAATTACATACTTTACAAATCATGGCCTTTATTATGGTAAATTCCTGTCCCCTTTCCCTTTTTTTTTTTCTGACAGTCGGTTCCTCAGATGTGGCTAGCTACATAGTTAAGACAAAGGGGAACCTAGCTCCTGTGGTTGAAATGGAATATCCCTGACACATTGAGTCTTGTGGTGGGTTGACACATTGAGTCTTGTGGTGGGTAAAGAGTGAAGGGAAAAGGAAGAGGCAGAACTGTCTCTGCTCATATCCATCCTGTTCTGATATTCAAAAAACAGCAAGTTTATTAGAACAGTAACCTCTTGCCTTTTGTGGCAAATGACTTTGTGTTTAATGGTCTCTTAAATCACTATACTTGTATTATTTTTAGTGTTTTGGGTAACATCTAATGAAGTGTTTATAGTATATTTACAAATATTGGTTTTTGATTTTAGGGTTGTAACAAATCTATTTTGTATCATTTGACTAGTTCTGACTCTTACTTTGGGGGATATGTGACCTGTCCCATCCTTCCCTCCTTTTCCCCTTTCCCCCTGTGCTGAGTCCTTCAAGAAACTGTCCTGAAATTGTTACCACTTTTATTAGTTTTTAAAGTTTAGATTTTTCCTGATATCTTATATTTGGAATAAGAGATAATGGAAGAATCACATCTAAATTAGTGAAAAGTCTGAATTTATAGACTATTTCAGGATTGAAGTTAATTACTTTTAAATAATGTATATTGCTCTAAAAAGTAAGATTTAGGTACCTATATTCACATTAGACATATTTATAATTTATCTTTAATGTTGAAGGCCTAGGTAGTGCAGATTATTTCAAGCTTAAGCCTAAAATGATTCCATTCAGGGTTAATGCGTATACTTGTGTTCTTATTTCTGAGTTTGGGTGAATATGAATTTATCTATCAGTCTTTATCTTTTATAGTTGTATGGGTTTTTTTTATAACATCCCTTCTCTGCTTTTGATTGATATTAATGGTTAATAATAACCATTCTATAATTATATACAGCAATATGGCAGGTTTTGTTCAAGGATAGGATCATACTTAGGTACCATTCCAAAAATACTGGCATTTTATTGATAATTTAGACCTGAGTCCAAAAGTATATTGGGCCATGAGGAAATGATAATTTATCCAATCAATAGGTAATTAATATATATTAAAATCCCATGTGGATTGGAAATGTTAATAACATGCAAATTGAAAATGTAGAATAGAAGAGACTATAGATAATTGTGTGATCTTGGATGGGGAAGCCTTGTTAAATGTATCACTGAAGTCAGAAACCATAGAAGAAATGCCGGTTAAATTTGACCGCATTTTTTCATTTACAAGTAGAAAAAAACAACCAAGCAAAAACACCACCATATATAAAACTTAAGTGACAAGCTGTGCTGGGGGAACGGGGAGAAAATCTTTATTATATATATTAGAAGTTGAGACTCTTTACACAACTTTAACTGAAATCTTTTAAGTCAGTTGTATTTAATATTTTCTTAAATTTCCTGGGAGAAATGTCCTGTATCAAATGTACTGGTAGTAACATTGACTTCTTACTATGAAATGACAAGCCAAAGGGGCATAAGTGAGAAGGTGGATAGAAATTAAGGTTTTAGCCCCCAATTTTGGGGGGGTGCTCTTAAAAATAACATTTGATCCAATGTGATTTTTTTAGAGTAACGCTTTTCTCCTAATTATCTAATAATAGATAACTGTCTTTGGTACATTATACTTGAAACTTGCTAGGACATCCTCTTCCCACCAAAGACACACATGGGAGACTATAACATTTAGTAGTCTGCTTTATTTCTCTCAGCATTAACCTATCCTCATGAGAGTCTCCTACGTTACTTTTAACGGCTGCATAATAAACCCTGGTACATAAGTGCTGTAATATAACCTCTTTATGAAAAACACTTAGGTGGTTTTCAAATTCTTTCACTATACTTTTGCATAATTCCTCAAACCCACTCCCACCAAAAAAAAAATCCCATCAGCAGGTTCTGTTAATTTCTATGTCTTAAAAAAAAAATAGGTGTTTGTATTTGTCACATTTTAAAAAAATGTTTGGCAAGTTAATGGGCAAAAAAATGGGCATCTGCTTGTTTTAAATTGCAAATCCCTGATTACTAGTGAAATTGAGCAATTTTTCATATGTTGACTTCTCAGCTCTTCTGGGAGGATCTTTAACAGATCCTTCCAGGTCCTTGCCATATTTTCCTTTTGAATTGTCTTTTTTCCTAACTTGTAAGAATACTTCATGTGATAGAAATATTAACACTTCGTTCTGTGTATTTTAATTATTGATATTTTCTCCCAATTTTTCATTTTTAATTTTATTACATTTAACCATTCAGAAATGTTTCCTTTTTCAGTTGTTTTTTTCCCCCTCCTTCATGGCTTCTAAGTTTTCTTTGATTAGGCAGACTTTTCATCTCAGAGTTATACATATTTATTTTTTTAATACTTATATACGTATTTTAAAAAGGTGCATATTAAATCTCTTTCTGTTCTATATGATGTAAGGTGAGTATGTAACTTTCTTCTTCAGAATGATTAGCTGGCTTTCCCACACGATTTATTGAATAATCCTTCGTCTGTTTAATGAAAATGCCATTTATAGTCTGTATGGAGTTCCCGTATATATGAGGATCTGTTTCAGGGCTTTGTTCTGTTCATTTACAGTTGACCCTTAGACAACTCAGGTTTGAACTGTGTAGGTCCATTTATACGTGGTTATTTTTCAGTAGTAAATACTACAGGACTACAGGGTCTGTGGTTGGTTGAATCTGAGGATGCAGAGGAACTGCAGATATGGAGAGCCAACTGTAAATTATATGCAGATTAACCCCGCATTGTTCAAGGGTCAACTTGTATTGTGCCACTACCCTAGTGTTTTAATACAGTAGCTTTATTATCTGGTGGGATAAATCTCCACTGAATGGTATGTTAAAATTTTTGTAATTCTTGCACATTATATTTTCCATATGAACTTTAGGTTTATATTAATTTTATATTAGATGTGTTTTAGGGTATTAAATCTTTGTCTTCAGGAACCTAACATAATTTTCCATTTATTCAGTTTTTTGTTTTATGAACCCCAATAAGTTTTTTTGGTTTTCTTTTCTTAGGGCTTATATTTTTCTTATTAAAGTTATCCCCAAGTATTTTAGAGTTTTGAACATACCTTAAGATAGCACTGTAAAATTTTTACAGTAAATTTTTAAAGTAATGTTCCAAGTATTTCCTTTATAAGTGTGGTAAATATTTTAGTTAATGTTCTGTTTAATGAATAGCTGCCAAATTAACTGATTCCCTCAAAAATTAAAATAGGATAAAAATATCACATAAGTACAATTTTTCTTTGATTTAAAGAGGATTTAAGGATCTTTTCATTTATCTATGAATGGCTCACTAGTTTTTTGAATTCTGGATAAACAGAATTTATTGAATGACTTTCTGTTTTTTTGTTTTTAATCTTTTGTCCTAAGGTTGCTTCAACTATAAACACAAAACAAGAATACTGCCCAATAGGTGGATGTATTAAAGAAGATTCTTTTATGGAAAAACTTCAGCCTAAAAAGTATGTTCCATGTGCACTTATTTTAGTATTTAAAGTTCAGTATGTTTCTGAAAGAGTTATTTTAGAATTATTGATTAAAGGTCATTCTTAGTGTTTCTAACCCATTGTTCACAGAGAGCTCTTTAAGTTTACAATTTGAGCTGTTAATGAAATGGAGAATCCAGCTCCTAAAGAAGCAGCATTAGTTTGTCCTTATTTAAAGTGAGGCAAAAAAAGAATGCAAGATTCCCATTTCTACACCCTATTTAATTGTTTTAGTCTCTTTTACCTACCTTTAGCTCTTCCAGACTCTTTCCTGTTCTGTGGTTCTTCATTGCCTGTCCAAATAAAATCCAAAATCCTTTAGGCTAGCAGTCATGACTTTTCACATTACTGCTGCAGTTTCTCTGTCCAGATTTAAATGGGTGCTTAGAAACCAACAGAAGAGTTATTTCTTTGGGTACTAAAACCACTTGGCTGAATTCTGGCACCTGGTTATTGATAGAACCAGAGGTAGTGCTCAGGCTCATTGAATGCAGGTACTGCTCCCAGCTCCTCTCTTTGTATTCCATCAGTCACTTCCTCCATAAGCTCTGAGTGGAGTGATTAGAATAGATCGTTAGGAATCTTTGTGGCTCTGTGTGAGTCATAACATATAGGAGCACCTACATATCTAGCAGATGACTTACTGTGTGAGGGAGACCGACTTTAAAAGGGCAATAAAGATTGTGCACCCGCTCCAGAGGAGGGAGCCCCTGCTCAGCTCCAGCCGGTCACTGGAGCCGTGTGTTGAGACCATCCCAGTGGTCCCAGATTATCCTTTTCTTTTCCAAGACAAAATAGAAATCTGAACTTCTACGTGAAACTTCCTTACTTTTTAAACATCATGCAAGTCAAGTCTGATTGTACTTGTCTAGATATGCGTAATGTCAAATACAGTTGCAAAGTAAAATTTTACTTTCAGAAGTAGATGAATCTGTTTTAGGTACCCCAATTTTTTTCCAAATTGCCATTTTTTAATTAGTTCTCCATGTCGAGTGTACTTACGTTAGAAACTCCTATTTCCTAATTTCGGTAGAGTTTGGTTTAAATAGTCATATATTTTAAAATAGAAGTATTCCTTGATACATGATATATTTCCTTCCTGATTTGTCTTTAATATTTTGAAACAGGAATTGAATGATGGACTCCTTATGGCTAAGGCATTCACATATGTTTTCAAGAACATAAATATCCACTTTTTAAAGTAATTGAATGTTTAAAAATTACCTAGTGTATTATTTCTTTCTGTGAGAGTAACATTTAATCATAGTAAACTATCATAGGCTTATGATTAACTTATTCAACAAACACTGAGTGCTTACTGTGTGCCAGCCAACATAGGGATATAAAGATAAAAATAGGCCGAAACTCTAGCATCTGTAGACAAGAAATGCAGCTTACTCTTTGGTTGAAATTAACTTGCCTAGTAAATTCATTACCTTTATGTACATTAGGCAGGCCTATAAGTACATTTTTTAATAGCTGGTATTTGTGTATATAAATACTTTAATTGAGCTTAGGACAGTTCAATGATTATCAACATCTCTACCAAAAAATATCCGGGAAGGAGAGATGATTAGGAAATTAAAGCACAATTTATACTGTAAGCTGTGATTTTTAGAAATTTGTTAAGAAGTTGAATTCTTGATTAAAATTGTTTTATGTGAAAGCGTATTTAGTCATGGTTTTCCTCTCCTTGCATATCATAGATGATTGAGAACCCACTGTAAGTGTTCTTATAAGTCATCATAAGAATTATTTTTGATAGAGGGTAAAAATCAGAATAGAAGATTTAAATCATTATATAAATGTTGATACTTAAAATAATGTACTTGACATTTTTCCAGGATGAAGAATTGTTCTCAAGACTTCAAAAAGACTGCTGATCTACTAACTGTTGGTTTAAAACATTCAACCTCCACACACAGGACTGTTTTGAACCCATCAACTGTAATAGAGGTATGAAAAATGTAATTCATGAAGTGAGATGAGGCCAAACATTTTTACTTTTCTCTGGTAGCTTAACTTTCCTCTCCTCTAAAGGGTCCTATAATTATAGATTGTTTTGGAAGCGTAAAGGTAACAGAGGTAAACCTACACTCCTTGCATGAATCTCTTGTTTTATTCTAAACTATGTCTCAACAGTTCTCTTTTCTTCCCAAGGCAGCCCATTTTACCTTTGACCAACTCTGTTAGTGCTCTTGATATTTACCTGTATGTAGCTGCTTCCCTTTGAACCTAGTTACTGAATTCAGATTCTGTGAAACTTGTATAAAGTACAAGTTTCTAAATTCGTTTCTTTTTTAAGATTTTTTTTTTTGATGTGGACCATTTTTAAAGTCTTTATTGAATTTGTTACAATATTGCTTCTGCTTTATGTTTTGGTTTTTTGGCCGCGAGGCATGTGAGATCTTAGCTCCCCGACCAGGGATCGAACCCACACCCCCTGCACTAGAAGGCGGAGTCTTAACCACTGGACCGCCAGGGAAGTCCCACAAGTTTCTAAATTCTAAGTGTGATTTTCCAGTTGTTTTAATGGCAACTAAAAGGCCTAATGGCACTCGTTGATGATGATGTAATTGTTGTTGGAAGATTTGAATTTTACCAGTTACTACTTTTGATGACTTTAAATAATGTATTCTTTTAATTGAAGGTTAGAAACAGAATGAACTCCAAAATGCAGTTGAATGGAGTATTAAGTTTTTTTGTTAAGGAGATCATTAGTGGGCTGGGAGAGGAGAGAGCACTGTCTTCCGTGTTTAAATCTTAACGTAGCCTAATCATAATCTTGTTTTCTTAAAAACTATTACTTTTTACATGTATATATTTATGGCCGCGATAAAATTTTCAGGTAGTTTTAAGTTGCAAAATGTTTATAGGACATAATCCCATTTATTCAAAAAGATAGCTAAAAAAAGAAATCTGGAATGCTATCACCAAAACTCCAAAATGTTCACTGTTGCTTGTTTTCAGATTTCTGTAATGGGTCTATGTTGCTTTTGTAACCAAAACGGTAGCTTGATGTTTCTGCAACTAATACAGTATATCTAAGCATCTATTTTTATATTTTGTATTTGTATGTGGTCCTCCTCCCCCTTCTTAGGAGACTGAAACTGGGGAAGAAATTGATGAAGCATTGAAGGTGGCAGCCCAAAATTTTGAACAATTAAGTATTGCTGTAAAAGTAAGCATTCTGAATGATTAAATTCTATCATAAATTAAGGCATGTTCTCCTTAAATGTGTATATTTAGATGTAACATCACTGAAGGTAGAGCTTAGCACTGAGTTATTAAGTATGATAATCTAATGAGAGAAACGTACAAAAGAATGGAAAACTGTAATGGCCTGCTAGGATTAGTCTCCTAGCATTGTTGTGCTAGCAACCTACTGAAATTGGAGCTCTATTAAGGAACTCTCATTTCTGCTTGTTGTGAGCGGAATTTTGTCTTGGAAGCATTGCAGATCGCCCTTCTAACATTGCTCATTATTTGGCTGTATACTGTTACACTGAGTCTTATGCTCTTTTCTTTCTTACCGCATCACCCAAGAGAGAGACTCCCTCATTTATTGACAAACAGCAAGCTCCTTGAACCTAGCAATGGCAAATTTAACAACCAAGGCATTCAAAAGGTTATAGCTTATATGAAATTTAAGACTTCAACATGAATTTGGGAGGGGGGTAAAAATTCAACCCATAAAAGGTTCATGTCCTTCTCACATGCAAAATACATTCAGCACATCTCACACCCCCAAAATTCTTAACCTATTTCAGCATCAACTCTAAGTCCAAAATCTCATCTGAGTATCTTCTAAATCAGGTATGGGTGAGACTCAGGGTATGACTCCTGCTGGGGCAAAATTCCTCTCCAATCTGAATGTGTGAAACTAATAAATTATCTCCTTCTAAAATACGTTGGTTGGGCAAGCATAGGATAGACATTCCCATTCCAAAAAAGGAAAAATTGAAAGGAAAAAAAAAAAGATCTCAAGCAATGATTCTTTGTTTAAAAATATAAAGAAGTATGTAGAAGAGTCAACATTTTAATTCAAGTATTTTTAAAATATTTTATATAGGTATAAAGTGGTTTTTTTTGGCCGCGGCATGCAGGATCTTAGTTCCCCGACCAGGGATTGAACACATGCCCCTGTACTGGGACCGCAGAGTCTTAACCAGTGGACTGCCAGGGAATTCCCTCATATTATATTTTAAGTTTTTATGAATTTAAGGAATCCTGCCAGAGAGAAACTCAGCTATCCAAAATGATCCATTTCCTGTACTGATTAAAAGTGATAAGAAGTTTAGAAAACTTAGTGGATTTTCTAGGCCTTTTTGCTAATTTATCAGTACAGAGTGCTAACAAAGATGTGATCTTGTTGACAAGTACCAGGATTTAAAGTTTAACCTTGTGACTTATTTTTATTATCTGATCTCTTGTGTTGTTATTTTGAAAGGTCCAAAAAGTACCTTTTACTTTCAAAATTATGTTGAATAGTACAGTTCCTACAAAATAAAAATACCAAATTAGGTCTTTGTATTATGTTCTTCCCAGACGCTCGAACACATATACGATCAAACAAAAGAGGAGACAGTCAGTCTTATAGAGGTTCTGGAGAAACAGTTTGATCAGCTTTTCACTTCTCTTGATTCCAGGTAATAAGTTAAAAATATAGACTCAGTGCAACTGAAGCTTTTAACATTAACTTGTCATTTTATTCCTTTGTACAGAATGAAGAAATGAGTAAATTTTAAACGAGTTTGGAAGGTAATGGGTGGTCCCTACAGGCTGATGTTTACAGCTTCAAAATGAAGAACTATTTATTTATTTATTTAGGCTATTTGTCTTCTGATCCCAAAGCTGTTAAAATAAACAATTTCTTTCTTAAAGCAGTTAGCACAGAAAAGTACTTTCTAATTCTGAATCCTGTTGTAGAATTCAGCATACTTGGGAAAATGCAAACATACATTTTCATGTGGATAGTTCCATCATTTTTTTCAGGTATTTGCATCAGAGCAAATAATACTCTAGTGATTTTTCTAAACAAATACCATACTGTTACATATCCATTCTTTTTAAAAACGTTGATATATATGATCTCAAATAATCTTTAATCACACTTTGCATTTCAAGAGACAGGCTCATAAAAGTTGTGATAAATATATTTAGAAATGGTACTTGTCTATTTGGCTCTTAGTTCTTTTTTTTAGTCTGATTAGGATGACTAGAACATATGCTCAACACTATGAATGAATCAGTTGATATTCTTTATTCCTCAATGCTGATGGTATCTCACATTTGGTATTTAATTATAACACTTAAGTGATAGGTCATGTGCATGCATTTAAAAAATATTTCTTAAAAGTAGTAAATATACGTAATGAAGTTTACCTTTTTAACCATTTAAAAATACAGTTTAGTGGTGGGGGGAGGGGTAAATCAGGAGCTTGAGGTGAACATACACACACTATATAAGATAGATAACCAACAAGGACCTACTGTATAGCACAGGCAACTGTACTAAATATTCTATGGTAACCTTTTTGAGAAAAGAACCTAAAAAAGAAAGAATATTTGTATATGTATAACTGAATCACTTTGCTGTATACCTGAAACTAACACAACACTGAGTATCAACTATACACCAATAAAATTAAAATTAAAAAAGTAAGTTTAGTGGCATATGGTAATTTTATGTTTAACTCTTTGAAGACTGCCAGACTGTGTTCTATGGTGGCTACACATGTTACCTTCCCACCAGCAGTGCACAAAGGTTCCAATTTCTCCACATCCTCACCAACATTTGTTGTTTTTTTTTTTTTTAAAGATGAGCCATTTTCAGAATGTGAAGTGATGTCTCATTTTTGGATTTGACTTACATTTCCGTGATGGCTGGTATTGTGGAGCACATCTTTTCATGTGCTTATTAATTGACCATTTGTTTATTTTCTCTGGAGAGGTATGTATTCCAGTCCTTTGCCCAGTTTTGATTTGGATTATTTATTTTGTTGTGGTTGGAGTAGGAGTTCTTTATACATTGTGGATGTTAGTCCTTTATCAGATACATCATTTTCAGATATTTTCTCTCTTTCGGTGGCTTACCTTTTGTTTGTGTTTTTTAAAAAAGTTTTTTATTGGAGTATAGTTGATTTACAATGTTGAGTTAGTTTCAGGTGTACAGCAGAGTGATTCAGTTACACATACATGTATTCTTTTTCAGATTCTTTTCCACTATAGGTTATTACAAGATACTGAATATGGTTCCCTGTGCTGTACAGTAGGTCCTTGTTGTTTATCTACTTTATATAGGGTAGTGTGTATCTGATAATCCCAACCTCCTAATTTATCCCTCCCTCCCTTTCCCCTTTGGTGCCATAAGATTGTTTTCTATGTCTATGAGTCTGTTTCTGTTTTGTAAGTAAGTTCATTTATATTATTTTTTAGATTCCACATGAAGGTGATATATGATATTTGTCTTTCTCTGACTTCACTAAGTATAATATTCTCTAGGTCCATCCATGTTGCTGCAAATGGCATTATTTCATGCGTCTTTATGGCTGAGTCGTGTTCCATCGTATACACATATCACATCTTCTTTATCCATTCATCTGTTGATGGACACTTAGGTTGCTTCCATGTCTTGACTATTGTAAATAGTGCTGCTATGAACATTGAGATGCATGTGTCTTTTTGAATTAGAGTTTTCGTCTTTTCCAGATATGTTCCCAGGAGTGGGATTGCTGGATCATATGGTAACTCTATTTTTAGTTTTTTAAGGAACCTCCGTACTGTTCTCCATAGTGGCTGTATCAATTTCCATTCCCACCAGCGGTGTAGGAGGGTTCCCTTTTCTCCACACCCTCTCCAGCATTTATTATTTGTAGACTTTTTGATGATGGCCATGCTGACCTATGTGAAGTGATACTTCATTGTAGTTTTGATTTGCATTTTTCTAATAATTAGTGATGTTGAGTATCTTTTCATATGCCTGTTGACCGTCTGTATGACTGTCCTCTTTGGAGAAATGTCCATTTAGGTCTTTTGTCCATTTTTTGATTTTTTTTTTTTTTTATATTGAGCTGTATGAGCTGCTTGTATATTTTGGACATTAAGCCTCTGTTGATCACATCGTTTGCAAATATTTTCTCCCAGTCTGTAGGTTGTCTTTTGTTGTTTTGTTTATGGCTTCTTTTGCTGTGCAAAAGCTTGTAAGTTTGATTAGGTCCTATTTGTTTATTTTTGCTTTTATTTCTTTTGCCTTGGGAGACTGACCTAAGAAAACACTGCTTCTGTGGCTTGTCTTTTCACTCTCTTGATAGCATTCTTTGATCCAAAGAAGTTTTTAATTGATAAAGTCCAGTTTATCTGTTTTTTCTTTTGTTGCCTGTGTTTTGATGTCATATCCAAGAAATCATTGCCAAATCTAACATCATGAAGCTTTTCCCCCCTGTGTTTTCTTCTAAGAGTTTTATAGTTTTAGCTCTTACATTTAGGTCTTTGAGTCATTTTAAGCTAATTTTTGTATATAGTGTAAGGGAAGGGTCCAACTTATTCTTTCCCATATGGATATCCAGTTTTCCCAGCACCATTTGTTGAAAAGACGGTCTTTTCTCCATTGAATGGTCTTGGCACTCTTGTCAAAACTCAGCTGAACCATATATGTGAAGATTTATTTCTGAGCTCTCTATTCTATTCCTTTGGTCCATCTGTCTGTCCTTGTGGCAGTAGCACACTGTTTTAATTACTGTGGCTTTGTAGCAAGTTTTGAAATCAGGATGTGTGAGCTCTCCAACTTTGTTCTTTTTCAAGGTTGTTTTGGAAGTTTAGGGTCCCTTGAGATCTCATGTGACTTTTAGGATGGGCTTTTCTATTCTACATGAAACATCATTGGGATTTTGATAGGGATGGCTTTGAATTGTAGATTGCTTTGGGTATTGACATCTTAACAATATTAAATCTTCTGGTTCATGAACGTGAGAGATCTTTCCATTTATTTTGTCTTCCTTAATTTCAGCAGTGTTGTGTAGTGTACAACAAGTGTACAAGTCTGTTGCATCCTCGGTTATGTTTATTCCTGAGTATATTCTTCTTTTTATTCTGTTGTAAAGTGAATTGTTAATTTCCTTTTCGGACTGTTCATTGTTAGTGTGTAGAAATGCATCTGATTTTTTGTGTGTTCATTTTGCATCCTACATCTTGGCTGAATTTGTTTATTAGACCTACTAGTATTTTTGTGGCATCTTTACCTATAAGATAATCATCTGCAAAAAGAGATCATTTTCCAACTTCTTGTAAATTTGGATGGCTTTTATATCTTTCTTTTTTTTTTGCCTATTTACTCTGGCTAGAACTGACAATGATATATTAAATAGCAGTGGCAAAATCTCACATCCTTTTCTTGCTACCGTTCTTAGAAGAAAAGCTGTCAGTCTATCATCTAATGTAATGTTAGCTGTGGGTTTTTCTTATATAGCCTTTATTATGTTGATGTAGTTTCCCTCAATTCCTAATTTGAGTGCTTTTATCCTGAAAGGTGTTGAGAATGTCACATCCTTTTTCTCTATCATTTGAAAGGACCCTATGGGGGGTTTTACTTGTTTCTGTTAATGTGGTGTATAACATTAATTGATATTCATATGTTGAAGCTTCCTTCATTCCAGGGAATAAATCCCACTTGGCATGATGTGGTGTTCTTTCACTATACTGCTGATTCAATTTACTAGTATTTTATTGAGGGTTTTGCATTAATACTTGTAAGAGACGTTGATCTATAGTTTTCTTGTAGTGTTTTCATATGGCTTTGGTATGAGGGCAGTGCTGGTCTCATAGAATAAGTTAGGAGATGTTTTCTCTGGCTCTTCAGTTTTTTGGCAGAGTTTGAGGAGGATTGGCGTTAATTCTTCATAAAACTTTTGGTGAAGCCATCTAGTCCAGGGCTTCTCTTTCTGGGGAAGCTTTTGATTACTGATTCAATCTTATTACTTTTTTTTGGTCTGCTCAGATTTTCTATTTCTTCATGATTCAGTGTTGGTAGGTGGTGTGTTTCTAGGAATTCGTCCATTTCATCTAGGTTATCCAGTTTCTTGGCATACAGTTGTTTACAGCACTGTTTTCAAATATTTTTTGTTTCTGTAAAATTGATCATCCTATCTATGCCTACTTTATTTTTGATTTTAGTAAGTTGGCTCTTCTCTTGTTTTCCTAGATAGTGTAGCTGAAAGTGGTCAATTTTGATCTTCTCAAAGAATCACCTTTTGGTTTCTTTGATTTTTCTCTATTTTATCCTATTTATTCACTTATTTCCACTCTAATCTTACTACTCCTTCCTTCTGCTAGCTTTGGGTTTAGTTTTTTCTTTTCTGGTTCCTAAGGTGTAAAGTTAGTTTGTTGGTTTGCCATGCCTTTTTTAATGTGTTTACAGCTGTATATTTCTCTTTTAGCTCTGCTTTCACTGCATCCCATAAATTTTGATACTTTGTTTTTCCATTTTCATTTGTCTCAAGATATTCTCCTTGTGTTTTTTTCCTTTGATCCATTTGTGTTTAGTAGTATGTTATTTAATTTCCACATATTTGTGAATTTTCCAGTTTCCTTCTATTATTGATTTCTAGTTTCACTCCCTTGTGATCAGAAAAGATACTTTGTATACTTTCAGTCTTTTAAAATGTATTAAGAGGTCTTTTTTGCCCTAATATGTGGTCTAACGTGGAGAGCGCTCCATGTATGTTTGAGGAAGATGTGTATTGTCTGTCATTGGGCGGAGTGTTTGTATGTTAGGTCCAGTTGGTCTACAATGTTGTTTAAGTAGTCTGTTTCCTTACTGATATTCTGTATGGTTTTTCTGTCCACAATTGGAAGTGTAGGATATTGAAGTCTCCACCTACACTTACAGAGCTCTCTATTTTTCCTTTATTACGTCAATGTTTGCATCATATATTTTGGGCCTCTGATGTTTGGTACATATGTATTTATAATTGTTTTATCTTATTGGTGAATTGACCCTTTTATCAGTCTATAATGTCCTTCTTTGTCTTGTAACAGTTTTTGACTTAGTGTCTATTTTGCCTGAAATTAGCATAGCCACCCTAGCTCTCTTTCGGTTACTATTTGCATAGAATATCTCTTTCCATCCATTCACTTTCAACCTGTTTGTCTTTAGATGTAAAATGAGTCTCTTATAGACCTAACTATATGCTGTCATTTAAAAAAAAAACCCAGGCTTCTCTGGTGGTGCAGTGGTTAAGAATCCGCCTGCCAATGCAGGAGACACTGGTTTGAGCCCTAGTCCGGGAAGATCCCACGTGGCGTGGAGCAGCTAAGCCCATATACCACAACTACTGAGCCTGTGCTCTAGAGCCCACGAGCCACAACTGCTGAGCCTGCGTGCTGCAACTATGAAGCCCGGGCCTCTAGAGCCCGTGCTCTGCAACAAGAGAAGCCACGGTTATGAGAAGCCCGTGCACCACAACGAAGAGTAGCCCCCGCTCACCACAACTAGAGAAAGTCCACGTGCAGCAACAAAGACCCAACGCAGACGAAAATAAATTTAAAAAAAAAAACAACTCACTTTTCTTCCCTCTGTGCCTTTTTTAAAATTTTTATTTATTTTTATTTTTGGCTGCGTTGGGGCTTCGTTGCTGCACACGGGCTTTCTCTAGTTGCGGTGAGCGGGGCTTATTCTTCTTTGTGGTGTGCGGGCTTCTATATATGTCTAATAGCTTTTTTTGTCATTCATTTCCTCTATTACTACCTTCTTTTCTGTTTACTTGATTTTTTTTTTGGAGGTGACACATTTTGATTTCCTTCTCATTTCTTTTTTGCATATTCTATAGTTAGTTTTTTTTGTGGTTATCATGGGCATTACAAATAACATCCTCACATCTATTTCGAATTGAAACCAGCACAACTGAATTGCATACAAAACCTCTACTTTACATTTCCACCCCTTCTTTATGTTTTGTTGTCACAGTTGCGTCTTTATACATCGTGTACCCATTGACATAGCTTTATAGTCATTTTATGTATTTGTTCTTTAAATGCTGTGGAAGATATAGAGGAGTCATAAACCCAAATTGCAATAATAATACATTTTGTATTTGCCCATGTATTTACCTTCTCCAGAGATGTTGATCTCTTTCATTTTAGCCTGAAGGGTTCCCTTTTGCAAAAAACCCCGAACGATCTGATTTAAAAATGGACAGAGGGACTGAATAGACATTTTTCCAAAGAAGACATACACCTGGCCAGTGGGTACCTGAAAAGGTGCTCAACGTCACTAATCATCAGGAAAATGCAAATGAAAACCACAATGAGATATCATCTCATACCTGTTAGTATGGCTATTCTTGAAAATATAGGAGATAACAAATGGTAGCAAAGATGTGGAGAAATGCAAACCCTTGTGTATTGTTGGTGAGTATGTAAATTGGTGCAGCCACTATGGAAAACGTATGGAGGTGCTTCAAAAAATTAAGAATCCACTAATTCTAATTCTGGGTATTTATTCGAAGAAAATAAACACACTAATTCGAAAAGATATATGCACCCCTGTGATCAATGCAGCATTATTTACAACAGCCAAGATAAAGGAAACAACCTAAGAGTCCATCAATGGATGAATGTTTAAAGAAGATGTGGGTGTGTGGGTGTGTGTACGCACACACACGTATAGATGTCTGTGCATGTAATGGAATATCACACAGCCATTAAAAAGAAGGGAATCTTGTCAGGCCCTAGATGCAGAGAACAGATTGGTGACTGCCAGAGGTGGAGACGGGTGGGCGAGGGGGGTGAAAGGAGGCAGGAGGTGCCGCCTCCCAGTTACAAAATAAGTGTGTCGTGAGGGTGCAGCGCAGAGCGTGTGGCCGCAGTTACTACCGTGGTGTCACGTATTTGAGAGCCACTAAGAGAGCAGGTCTTGAACGTCCTTGTCACAAGAGAGAACTCTGTAACTGTGGTGGTGGATGGCAGCTGGACATTTTGCAGTATATGCAATTATCAGTTCAGAATGCTGTACACTGAAATAAGCACAATGTCATGTGTCAGCATACCTCAGTTTTTTTAAATAAAATTTTTAAAGTTAAAATTAAGTTTTTGAAAAAGAGAATTGGACATTTGCAAAAACAGCCACCTCTCCCAGTCTTTGCAGACTGTCTGCCTGTGCAGCTGAGTTTTTGGATCAGCCTGGGTGAATGCTTAAGGTACTTTCAGGTCTTCTCTGAACATGTATCTTGCATAAGTGTGGCTTGTTCGACTCCTTTGTATTCTTAGCTGTTTACAATGTCTTAATTTCCTAAAGCATCTCACCCCAGCTTCTCCTTTGAGCCTCAGGCGGGCTGTTGTGTGTCTGTGTCTGTGGTCTCTGTTGCCAGAGCACCTGTAGCTGTTAGTCTCTCTGCAGCCTTCCCAGCCCACTTTCTCTTGCTGCCCGAGTTCCGCATTAGGTAAAACAGCTCTTCAGGCAGCCCCCAGACAAATGAGGACGTTGCGAATAAGGTTTGCTGCGGCCCCTTCGGAGGGAAGGCATTGGGAACTGCGCTGCTGTCTCCAGACCAGGACTGCAGCACGCTGAGCAGGGGTCTGGGTGAGGTCAAGAAATGAAATTTCCTACTGATTTGACTGTGGGTTTCTCTCAGTTGCACATTTGCTTCATTGCTGTATACCTTTGTCCACTTCCCAGAGTCCTATAAGATTGTTTTAACCAATTTTTGGCTCTCATTTGAAATCTCCATTGGGGAACGAGGGCTTAGAGTTTCCTAGTCTGCCATTTTGCTGACATCACTCCCTAGGCATGATTTTTTTAGGAATCATCTGGAACTTATCAAAATGACCACTTAATCCCCTAAAGAAATGATTTTCATAAAGTATATATATAATTGCTAAAAGTTTTTTGGAATTCTTCTTCACCTTCAGAGCCTTGTCACATTCTTACTACTCTTCAGTGTGGCAAACTCTCCTTTTTTGAGGCCAGATTTGATTTTGAGGAAATCGTTTTATTTATTTGATGAATAAAATAAGCAAGTTAGACACTATAATTTTTGGTCAAAATATCTTAATTTCCATAATAATTCCACTGTAGGCACAGAAAAATTTTTGAGAAATGCACAAATAATGAAGGAATAACTCTGTAAGCTTCATAAGTGATTACTTTGAAGATTATACTTACTCGCTACCTAAGTTTTGGTTTGGTGAAGTCTATTTTAAAGTCTCATTTTATTATTTTTTATATAAATTTATTTATTTTTAATTTTTGGCTGTGTTGGGTCTTCATTGTTACGCGTGGGCGTTCTCCAGTTGTGGCGAGCGGGGACTACTCTTCGTTGCAGCGCGCAGGCTTCTCATTGCGGTGGCTTCTCTTGTTGTGGAGCACGGGCTCTAGGTGCACAGGCTCAGTAGTTGTGGTGCACGGGCTTAGTTGCTCTGTGGCATGTGGGATCTTCCCGGACCAGGGATTGAAACCATGTCCCCTGCGTTGGCAGGCGGATTCATAACCACTGTGCCACCAGGGAAGTCCTGAAGTCTCATTTTAAATTCATGTAATATGTATCTGCTTATGAAATTCTAAAATGTGCGGTAGGTCCTTGTGAGAAAGGAGTACAGATATGTCTTTGTAATGGCACAAGTGACTGCAAGATAGCCAGGATTTCTCTCTTACTTTTAAAAGTGATAGAATCGTCTAGGGTCTGTCATACCTCTGCAGTTCTGTGACAGCTGTATCTGTGACATGATAACTATATCCTTCTACAAAATTTACCTTTTTTCTAGTTATACGTACGTAGCTTTCAACTATAATAGATTTCAGGGCTTCCCTGGTGGCACAGTGGTTAAAAATCCGCCTGCCAATGCAGGGGACACGGGTTCGAGCCCTGGTCCGGGAAGATCTCACATGCCGTGGAGCAACTAAGCCCGTGCGCCACAACTACCGAGGCTGCGCTCTAGAGCCCATGAGCCACAACTACTGAAGCCCGTCCACCTAGAGCCTGTGCTCCACAACAAGAGAAGCCACCACAATGAGAAGCCCGTGCGCTGCAACGAAGAGTAGCCCCTGCTCACCACAACTAGAGAAAGCCCGCGCACAGCAATGAAGACCCAACGCAGCCAAAAATTAATTAATTAAAAAAAAAAACTGTAATAGATTTCAGTTCAATTGAATGCCTCATTAACCATGTTATATTATTTAAGTTCGTAAAGTAGTGAATTTACCTTTTCAATACTGTTGAGTTACTTTAAATTTACTTTCATAAAAATGTTTATGAAATACTGAAAAATAACTTTATCTTAAATGAAGGAAAAAGAACCTGTGTGAAGAGGTAGTAAGAAATACGGATGATTACTTATCAAATATAATAACGGCTAAAAGATACATTGAAGTGAAAAAAAATGATTTGGATGCAGCTATGAAGATAGCAAGAGAATTAAAATCCACACCTTCTCTAAGAATATACTGTGACCTGAATCAGGTAGTTTTAACAGTTCATAATGTGAATTATTTCTGTGATGGCTTATATTACCTACTTTGGAATATAATATTTAAGACTTAACAAGAAGAATTTGTTTTTCAGTTTATCCTAATTTGTATTGGCATCAATTTAGAATTCTTAGGTGTTGGAATCTAAGATAAACATTAATAAACTTGTTTGACCTTTTATTATTTTTTACCACTTAGAGAAATGGTGCAGTAAAGTCTTTATAACACACAGTCTGAGAACAAGTAGGATGACATTGAGTCGAAAGTTGTTTCTAGGACAGTTGGATAAAAAATGAGACAAGTAAGAGTAGCAAAGTAAATAGGAATATTTTCTTTTTATAAACAGTTAGGTTTGACTGTCAACTCTTGACTTAGAAACTTATCAAGATGCCATTTAGGTTTTTCTCCCAACCCCCAGCTGTGCACCTCAGGAGACAAGGTGATTCTACTCTGTCTGCCCTGTCATCTAATCATGTGCCTAGAATTAGGCAGCAATAGAAACATGTTTCTTATGAGATTGTTTGGCAGGACGGGGTTATCCATCGATCCTCTTTGCTAATTTCTGTCTTGCTCCCTTGGGGTGTAGATCCTACTCTGTTGTCTTTGAATCTTCAGGGCCTCATGACCCATAGATGATCAGATATTTGGATTGAACTGAAGTATAAAATAGAAGCCTTTGGTTTACCTGCCTCCAGAGTCTTGAACTTTGAAGGAGAAGAGTTTGCCATCATCTTACTTGACCAGGCCTCCCTCCAGCTGTAGTTCTAAGAACAGTAATAATTCCTGTGTATTACATGTGAGGCATTAGGAGGTGAAAAAAAGTAAAATTTGGTCTTTACCCTAGTTAGCTGCATTAGGAAGATGGGGGAAAAAAAAAAAAAAAGAAAGAAACGTTTGCGAACAGCAGTGCAGGTGCAAAATGAATCTGACCAGAATTTTCCCTGATCATGTAGCTGTATCCCATTTATTAACTAGTGTCTTTTGTTATCTGTTAATACATATCTTCAAAAGATTTTAAATTTCTTTTGGGGAAAAATTCATAAATTCTTATTTGCATCCCTCCCTTTGCTTGCCTAAAATCAAACACTGAGCACATTAATTAGTGAAATACCTAAAGGGTATAGTTTTCTTTCTAAAATCTTACTCTGTTTCAACGGTATTTATAACAAAGCAAAATGCACATATGAGTGATACTTCTCTTTTGATTTTAGATTATCTGGACTTTGAAATTAACATTTGAGAGTGAATTGTCACAAGTCAGCTCTCTAAAACTAAGGAACTCTCCCAAGTAAGTAAGTTATAATTCAGGAGAGCGTGGTAATTAAATATAAAAATGTATTAGAGGCTAGATTTATTAAAATAACAAGCAGTTATAAATTGAAAATTTGGGTCAAAAAATGTTTCCCAAATTAGCAACCAAATTAAAATAAGTGTAATTTGTGATAAATTAGAAAGTTATTTAAATGTTCTGTCTTTCAGAGTTTTTAATGTTAGCAACTAATTTTTATTAGGGAAAGTAATAAACTTGTATTAGAACATTTTTTATGCTAAGTATTTAATTTTAGGTTGAATATGAATTGCAGTGAGATCATCTGTATGTTCAACAATATGGGAAAGATTGAATTTGAGGATTCAACAAAGTAAGTATGAGAATGGCAATATGCTATTAGTGTCTGACATGGCGTAAGGGACAGAAGTATTATTTGAGACAGAGAAATTGATGTTCAGTGTAATATTTATGATTCAAAAGCTGAAAAATAATATAAAGGGCAAAATGGTTTCTATCAGTTAAATTCCACATAAAATATTTAAGAATGAAAAGACCTAGAAGGGGTCAGTATTCAATGATATATGTTGGAGTCATCTTTTTTTTTTATTTATGTATGTATGGATGGATGGATGGATGGATGGATGGATGGATGGATGGATGGCTGCGTTGGGTCTTCGTTGCTGTGTGCGGGCTTTCTCTAGTTGCGGCGAGCCGGGGCTACTCTTTGTTGCGGTGCGCGGGCTTCTCACTGCAGTGACTTCTCTTGTCACGGAGCACAGGCTCTAGGCACACGGGCTTCAGTAGTTGCAGCATGTGGGCTCAGTAGTTGTGGCTCGTGGTCTCTAGAGTGCAGGCTCAGTAGTTGTGGTGCACAGGCTTAGTTGCTCCGCGGCATGTGGGATCTTCCCGGACCAGGGGTCGAACCTGTGTCCCCTGCATTGGCAGGCAGATTCTTAACCACTGCACCACCAGGGAAGTCCTCCGAGTCATCTTTGAGATTCATTCATTCAGCTAGCATTGAACACTGATGTTGTGCTAGGCACTAACACCCTAGATACTGAGATTTATGCAGAGAAGTTAAACTAAGTAGAGAATGATACACATAAATAGTAAAGTACGTAATTACTATGATAGTAGTTTGTGCAGAATTTAATGGAGATGCAAAGGAAGGGAATGATCAGTTCTTTGAGATGTAACAGGGGTCTTGGAAAGAGGAGATTTTATTTTCCCTCATCCATGAAAAATGAGTAGCAGTTGGAAAGGAGGACAAAAGGGAGGCAGGCATCTTTGCAGAAATAACTGTATGGGTAGTGAGATCACATACTACATTCAGGGACCTGCATGTATAATTCCATACAGCAGAGGATACATAGAGGCTGAATCCTAAAGACTTTGTCTGTTGTGTGGTGGTATTTGGACTTTATTTCTTAGACCTGTGCTATCCAGTATGGTAGCTGCTAACCACGTGTGGTCATTTAAATTTAAGCGTAAATTAATTAGAACTAAATAAAGTGAAAAATTCAGTTCTTTGGTTGCAGTAGCCACATTTCAGGTGCTCAGTAGCCATATTTGGTTAGTGGCTATCGGATAGTGCAGCACAATTTCATTATTGCAGAAGGTTCTGTTGGACAGCACAGCTGTAAATAATAGAAAGCCACTAAAAGATTTTTAGCATGGAAGTAAAAATAATTAGGTTACATTTGTAGAAGATAACTCTAGTGACCATAGAGGGTTCTTTGGAAGAATATGAGGCCGAAGGCTGAAGGATGGGTTAGGCTGTTATATAAATAGTCTCAGCAAATGATGAGAAACCAAATGTAGGTAGTAGCACTGGAGAGGAACAGCTAATGACAAATGCTGAATAGGGAAAAGTGGTGTAACTTAGTAACTGTTTGGGTGTGGGGAATGAGGAAAAGGGAAGCATCCTCAGTGATTTATAGGTCTATATTTAGTGGTGAATTGTGATATTATTCACCAAGTTTGGAAATACAGGAAGAAAAGAAGTTGGGGGGGGGGGGGAAGATAGTGGGATATGTTGAGTTACTGTTGTTTTCTAGGTATCTCGGGAGAAATGTCCAGAGGGAAGTGAGTGTATGTGCTGAAACTTAACAGGAGGTTCTGGATTTCATTCTTGGTTTAGGAGTAGTCAGAATGTAAATGGTTTAGAAACCCCCAAAAGAAAATAAGTTTATTCAGTTGTAGGTGGTATGACCCCTAAGGAAATCGTCCCCCAACAAGCATCACGTTCATTACTCTGAGGAAATAATGAGGGTCCAGCCCCCAGCCTTACAAGTTGAGAAACAGACATGAGCAGATCTTATTCTAAGCCAGGTAAACTCATGTAAGCCAAGTTCACAAAACTGACATATAGTCAGAATGCCAGTTTATTAACTTAAGGGGCAAATATAATTGCCACAGGGACTAGAATACTTATGTTGGCATTCTTTTCCAATATCCAGACAGACACAAGAAGCCAAATCATCAGAAGTTGCTTTGTTTGAGGTGTTTTTCGAATAAAGGGAATAAGGTTTATCGAATAGCTGAACAGTGTTGGTCCTGGACAGCCCGCTACATTCCTTTCCCCCCAGGGGAGACCTTGCCAGAGGCCTCGAGTACCAGTCCTTTGGCTCAGCTCGTCTTCCCCACATGTGGAGCCCTGGCCTCTATTTGCCTCTGTGACTTGACTTCTTGCACTTTCGTGGATGATCATGCTTTCCAGTCAGTACGTTCTTCTAGGTATTTTCATAACTTGAATATGGTTACTCTCAAGTATTTTTAGTACCGAAGGGTATTGTCTCTTTAAGAGTCCGTATTGATCTTGCCTTGGTTTTAAATTTAACTCAGAAGTCTTTTAAATTTCTTCCTAGTTTTTAGGGAAAGTATCACTGTAGCCTGCCTCTACTGATGATGGATGGTAATTAAAGAATGGGTTTGCCCAGTGAGAGCAAGTATTGCAGTGGGTCAAGGACAGTGCCCTGGAAAAAATATGAAATTTTAAGACAGGGAAAGGGTAATCTGCAAAAAAACAAAACAAAACCAAGAAGGGGTAGGAGAGAGTCATGTTCTACAACTAAGAGGAGAGGTCTGTGAGACAGGTTGATTGATGGCGTTAAATGTCTCAGTAAAGCCAGACAAGAGTTACTGTAAAAAGAAATGTTTTAGATTACAGAGTTGTCAACCTATATGAATCCTCAGAAGGTGTTTGGACCTTTAGTCAATGTGTATTAAGAGACAGGTAAGATAGGTCTGCTGAATCCAGTTGGCTTTTTAGGTTCTTATTTCTGATTTCATTTGGCTTCTTTTTTTTTTAAATTTATTATTTATTTATGTTTGGCTGCGTTGGGTCTTCATTGCTGCACGTGGGCTTTCTCTAGTTGCAGCGAGCGGGGGTTACTCTTCGTTGCAGTGTGCGGGCTTCTCATTGCGGTGGCTTCTCTTGTTGTGGAGCATGGGCTCTAGGCGTGAGGACTTCAGTAGTTGTGGCTCGTGGGCTTAGTTGCTCCTTGGCTGTGGGATCTTCCCGGACCAGGGGTCGAACCTGTCTCCCATGCATTGGCAGGCAGATTCTTAACCACTGCGCCATCAGGGACGTCCTCACTTGGCTTCTTA
The DNA here is from genome assembly GCF_965194825.1 of Balaenoptera physalus. NCBI lineage: Eukaryota > Metazoa > Chordata > Mammalia > Artiodactyla > Balaenopteridae > Balaenoptera > Balaenoptera physalus. The sequence continues at coordinate 81,667,096 of NC_138899.1, read as the reverse complement.
AATGGTGATCTGTGAAGAAGCTAAATGTGTCATGGGTTAACGAAAATTAAAGCTTTTGAGAATCTCATTTTTTTGATAGAATATCTATACTTGTAGATTTGATAGCCCATATCTGTGTGGATTTATGAAGAAGATAGAAAAATTTGTAGATTAGTGGCTGTTGAATAATCATACCCAAAGGATTCAGACTGATGGTGATTTTTAGCCTAGATGGAGATTTCTAGTAATTTTCTCAGGATTGTACCTCTCACTGCTTCCTACACTTTATTTTTAAGCCAGTGAATTAAAAGAAGAAATAATCTTAGCATAGTTTAAAATCAAACACCTAAGCCAAATCAAAATTTGGATAATTGAAACTGAAAACCTATATCCACTGTTCTTTTAGGATCAGATCATTGTGACATGACTGTATATCAAGTTCTTTCTTCAGCTTCTCATTGATTTTACCTCTTGTTGACCTTTTAAAACCCTTGGGCTTGCTTGGGAATGGGCAGAAGTTTCGGGATAATGGAAATGTTCTAAAATTAGATTGTGGTGATGGTTACCCAACTCTAAATTTAGTAAAAATTAATTGGATTTTATAGTGTGTAAATTATATCAATACAGCTGTTTAAAAAAATACCTGTGGGACACCTATACAACTTTAACTCTTTGTATGTGTCACAATACTGTCATGTGGAAAGGGAATGGTTTTAAGGTGGTTATAAAAAAATTATGAAATGATTTAAAGTAGCCTCTATTTTTAAACAGATTTGATCCTCAAGAAAGTGAAATGGGACGGAATGTTCAAAAGAAATATAATCATAAAAAGGAATTTTCTTGTAGTGGTACCTACCCATCACTAGAAAAGAAAAAGGTTGACATTTCTATCCTAACTAGTGAAGCTCCCCCACCAACTCCTTTGCAACGGGAAAACAGTGATACGCATTTAGAAGCAAAACACTTCCCACCACAGAACGAGGTTGTTGCAATAACCCCCTGTGAAACCGTTGCTGCTTTGCCTCAGGCGGGACCGAGCCCTGATGTGATCATCGAAGAAGTCATCGAAGAAGACCTGGAAAGTGAGTGAAAATAGAAAAGCAAGGAAACAATATATTGTGTCTGGAATTAGAAACGAAGTTAGTTCCTTTTTGTCACTGTACTTAACAAACATATTGCTGTTATCTTACACCTCATTCTGAGTTAATCTGTTGATTGCATGCCCCTACTTTCACATTTTCCAAAATTAGGATAATTTTTAATGCAATAATATAGCTAAACTCTAATATTTGGTTTAATTAGGGCGTTTGACTTTTTAATGTTCCACATACAAACCTCTATAAAAGATGAAAATACTATAAATAAATGACAACCATAGTAGTAGAAGCAGTCTGATGACTTTGTCCTTAAATTTAAGAACAGCATATCTTAAATCTTTGTTCTGAGATACAGTCCTTTATAAAATGAACTATCGTGAATGTAGTAGCATCTGTTAATAATGTTTGTTAACGTTTAAATGTGTCATAATTGTTTGATTAGATTTCCAGTGTTGGTGTTCTCCCCATCAACATCAGGGTGAGATACTACTGTGTGTAGTTACATTGTCAGTCTTCTTTAGGACCATTTTCAAGATCTTTGGTTTTCTCCTCCCCCCTGCTCCCAGTCTATTTCATTGATTGAGTTTCCGGAATGGTATTTTGAATACAAAAAAAAGGACATGCTGTTTTCTCTCATTTCCACAATGTTACTATTATCACTGATTATCTCAGTGAGTTAAGAGAACTATCTGGACTTTGCCTGCTGATACAAGGGGGTCTTGCCCTTCCAGTATTTTGCCCATTCAAGTACAGCTTTTTAAACAGTATGTTAAGTATGCCACTGTCAACGTAATAAAACTAATAACAGTTGCCTTTATTTTCTCTTTTGACGAAGCATGCTTCACAGATTATCTTGTGGAGACACCTAGATATCCAAAAGAGCCTCTTCAGAAAAAATCGTCTGTTCCTTTTGGATCAAAAGCAGGTATGTTAACAACTCTGAACTTGATGCAGCAGAGTTGATACATAGTAACTCTTATGGAGAGGGAGGCAGTGAGTAAAATGAATTTTACTAATAACTAAAACTTATTTATTTATTTATTTTTGCCACGCCGCACGGCTTGTGGGATCTTAGTTCCCCGACCAGGGATCAAACCCAGGCCCACAGCTGTGGAAGCGTCGAGTCCTAACCACTGGCCCTCCAGGGAATTCCTAAAACGTCTTCCTTTTTAATGTTAAAAGTTCTGGCTGTTACTGGCAAAAATATTTCTGAAATTTATAACACTGCTCTCAGCTGTCTCCCCAGTTACACATACTTATCTCTTTACCTCATCCTCAGTATGGGTATGATTCTGTGTGATCTGTATTGGATAGGTAAAATGATCTATTTGTTCAATTTTTATCATCTATCTATACTTCAGTTCCTCCTAGTCTTTGTTTTTTAAACATTTTTACTAGATATACTAGCACACCTACATTGTTCAAAAATTAAATATATATATATAAAAATACCCTGTGAACCTTTTCCCTTAACCTATTCCCATTCCATTTGTCTCTTCCTCCCTTCCAGTTTCTTTATTCATATTTGAACAAATACACATATATTATTTTTCTAATTCTCATTTTTGGTTGTTTTTGTACACAAAACACAGCATGCCATATACACTGCAGTGTTTTTTTAATTCCTTTCTTTTTTCCTTTTTTTTTTTTTTTTTTTGTCTTGGCCACGTCACATGGCATGCGGGATCTTAATTCCCCGGTCAGGGATCGAACCTGTGCCCCCTGCAGTGGAAGCGTGGAGTCTTAACCACTAGACGGCCAGGGAAGCCCCTTAATTCTTTCCTTAACATTATATTCTGGAGATCTTTTCATATCAGTAGAAACACTTGGCTTAATTACTGCTGTATACAAGAAGTTTCTCACTGTCTTTTATTCTGCCCCACCCTTACTTCCACCAAAACACACATATCTCCCCCTAAATGCTGCTCAGTATGTTGGCTTTCCCAGACTTTTTTTCATACTTCTCCAGCCTGATAAGATTTAAGATTCAAAGTGGCTATGAGCTAATTATTAGTTCTTTCAGTTTAGTATAGTTTAAACAGGATTTTGGGGGCTATATTAGAAACATCGTTATCAATGGGGTTCTGAGTTTCAATTATGTCTATAAATAAATTCTGAAGTTTTGTTGTAATACAGTAGAGTTACAGCATATACTCTGACTTTAGAACCTAACTAACTACTTGAACTTCAATTCCACTTATTTAACATATTTTGCAAATAAAATAAAATGTTTGCAGTTCAGGTTGCTAAAGAAATCATTGTGGAAGTGGGATGTGTTTGTTTTATCAGTCTAGTTACTGTTTGGGGTTTGGGTTACCTTTTGTGGGCCTAGGTATTCTAGAGTTTGCAGTGCTACAAGACACATTCTTTCAAAGGATACTGCATTCAGTTTCTGTGAATTCTTTCCTGACTTTTGGCTTATTAATGTGGTTTAAATATTCTCATCCAGGTTCTCCAGAGCTAGTTTTTGTAAGCCATGTAATACATCCTTGCCACTTCTACATTCGGAAGTATTCACAGATAAAAGATGCAACAGTATTGGAAAAGAAGGTGAATCAGTTTTGCAGTAAGAGTGTATACCTTGATCCTTCAGACATTTTGGAGCTAGGTAATGAAATATTACTCTAAGTTAAAATATGAAGCTTATTTAAATATTGTAATATTGGCCAACCCCTATAGACTTTTTGTAATACAGATTTGTGCAAGCATAAAGGTTTTGGAATTATTTAACATAGGTTAAATTTTATTTAGGTAACTTAGCTAAGTATTAAAATCGACTGTTTTTTTTTTTGTTCTGCTCAGAGATACCTAGTAGTAATATTATTACAGTATACAGTATACATAATTCCAGTATTTTTAATGTCATTTTTAAATGATTTTTAAATATTTTTAGTATCATTTGCCAAGTTTAACTGGAGTCATAGTAATTTGGAACTTGCTTTCTTTTTTTTAATGTTGTTTTCCATTATGGTTTATCGCTGAATATAGTTCCCTGTGCTATCCAGTAGGACCTTGTTGTTTATCCATTGTATTTGTAATAGCTTGCATCTACCAACCACAAACTCCCACTTCATCAAATACCAAATATGGTATTTGTCTTTCTCTTTCTGACTTCACTTAGTATGATAATCTCTAGTTCCATCCATGTTGTTGCAGATGGCATTATTTTGATCTTTTCTATGGCTGAGTAGTATTTCATTGACCACATCTTCTTTATCCATTCATCTGTCAATGGACATAAAATTGACTGTTGAGTGAGATATGCACAAAAACTCCATTAGGGAGTAAGGTAAGATATTTTTTAAATTACAAAACCCATGATGGGTTATATAACTTGTCCCCTCATCTCCAGAGAGAAGTATTCCTCTAAGTGTTCCTTGTAGTATGACTACCATCCCTTGCTGTCTGCATGTGAACGTTGAAGATGTCATTGAACACCTGAGTGAGATAGATGCAGGGCAGTGGCATCCATTTCCTAGGGCCACACAGAGGGTAATTGGTAAATTTAATCAGTCCATCTTAATTCTAAGGCTGTGTGTAATTTGCTGTAATTTAGGCTTTCATTACAAACGTTTTCCTTGTAACACTTGATTAAATTTGATTGTACTCTGTAATAAGATGAAGCTATGATTTGTTTGATTTATTAATAGAGCATTTTTCTCATTCTGTTACTATCAATGCCTATATATAACTAATACCAAAAACTACTATATTGTCCGTTCAGCTTTATATATTAGGTTTTTTTAAAAAAATTTTTAATTTTTTGGCTACGTCGGGTCTTGGTTGCGGCACGTGGGACCTTTCATTGCAGTGCGTGGGCTTCTCTAGTTGCAGTGCACGGACTTCTCTCTAGTTGTGGCATGTGGGTTTTTCTCTCTCTAGTTGTGACGTGTGGGCTCTGTTGCTTGTGGCACTCGGGCTCTCTAGTTGAGGCACGTGGGCTTAGTTGCCCTGTGGCACGTGTTATCTTAGTTCCCCGACCAGGGATTGAACCCACATCCCTTGCATTGGAAGGCGGATTCTTTACCACTGGACCACTGGGGAAGTCCCTATAGTAGTTCTTTAAAAGTGTTACTAACTCTCAGCTCATCTTTGTAGCTTATCAGAATATCAAGACTAGAATCATCATATACTTCTGATAAAAATGAATAATAATTTTTAAACTTAAAAAATAGTGTTTAGGGACTTCCCTGGTGGTACAGTGGTTAAGAATCCTCCTGCCAGTGCAGGGGATACGGGTTCGAGCCTTGGTCCAGGAAGATCCCACATGCCGCGGAGCAACTAAACCCGTGCACCACAGCTACCGAGCCTGCGCTCTAGAGCCTGCGAGCCACAACTGCTGAAGCCCGTGTGCCTCGAGCCCATGCTCTGCAACAAGAGAAGCCACCACGGGACTTCCCTGGTGGCGCAATGGTTAAGAATCCACCTGCCAATGCAGGGGACATGGGTTCAATCCCTGGTCTGGGAAGATCCCACTTGCCACGGAGCAACAGCCTGTGTGCCACAACTACTGAGCCCGCATGCCACAACTACTGAAGCCCACGTGCCTAGAGCCCTGCTCTGCAACAAGAGAAGCCACCACAATGAGAAGCCCGTGCACTGCCATGAAGAGTAGCCCCCGCTCGCCACAACTAGAGAAAGCCCTCATGCAGCAACGAAGACCCAAAACAGCCAAAAATAAATTAAAAAAAGAAAGAGAAGCCACCACAATGAGAAGTACATGCACCTCAACGAAGAGTAGCCCCCACTCGCAGCAACTAGAAAAAGCCCGTGTGCAGCAACAAAGACCCAGCGCAGCCAAAAATAAATAAATAGAATAAATTAATTTAAAAAATAGTGTTTAAATTCTGAATATCTAAGGAGGGAAGAGTGTAGCGTTAAAGTTAATTTTTACGACTGCAAATAATTCTCTAAATTTAATATATGCACAAAAGAGCTTAGTTTAGATTTAGAAAATGTTCTAAGAAAGCCAAAAAGTCATCCTTTAAGTTGTCAAGGATAATTATTATTTCAAGGTAGATATACATGATTTAAATACTCATCTATCTTTTTTCTTTTTCTTTCAATTTTTTTATTTTTGGCTGCGTTGGGTCTTCGTTGCCGCACGTGGGCTTTCCCTAGTTGCGGCAAGCAAGAGCTGCTCTTCATTGCGGTGCACGGGCTTCTCATTGTGGTGGCTTCTTTTGTTGCGGAGCATGGGCTCTAGGCGCATGGGCTTCAGTAGTTGTGGCTCACAGGCTCAGTAGTTGTGGCACACGGGCTTAGTTGCTCCAGGGCATGTGGGATCTTCCCAGACCAGGGTTCGAACCTGTGCCCCCTGCATTACCCTGGATTCTTAACCACTGTGCCACCAGGGAAGCCCTCATTTATCTTTTGAGAAATTAATGGTAAGGGAAGAAATGTAATGTAATGCTTTAGCAGAGTATCCTCTTGTTCCCTTTTCCTACCTGTGTTCTTCATTATAAAGAACAACAGATGACTTCAATAGACTTTTATCTCATCTGTTGCAAGAAAGAATAGTTTAATAGCATATAGTTTAAAACTAAGAATATTGGTTATATGGTATATCAGCATAAGAGAAGGGTTGATGACAATCTCAAGGCCAAAACACATGTTTTGGTAGAACTTAAAAAGTTGCCCTGATGTGCCTCTCAACTATCCTGTTTTTATTAGCCTGTATAGAGGGGATTCTACAGCATCTCTCTGTATATAATCAGTGATCAAGTCTTACCAAGTATATCTCTGATGCTAGCTGAGTTTTTAAGAGGATGGGCTCTAAGACTACCTGGGTTCTCTTCCTACTTCTTCTAAATAGCCATGTGGCTTGGGCTGGGTTTTCAGCCTCTTTTTGCCTAGTTTCCTCACCTATAGGATGGAAGCACCATCTCCATGGGGTTGTTGTGGGGAGGAGGTGAATTAAAACACAAAATACTGAGAACATTGCTGAGCCTACAGTAAAAATAAAAATTCTTTCTAACTTGATCTTTTTTTCTGGTTATTAATTTGTAATTCATCTGATCCCTCTATAAGGGAAGACCATAAGGTCTTCCTCTGCTGCTTGGTCCTTGGTTCATCTTCCCCTTCTCTGAACTCCACTGTGTATTAATTTCTTAATTTTGGCCTTTACACTCTGCCTTTCTTGGTTTCTTTACTTACACTCCCCTTTTACCAAGAGAATGTCATTGCTGCTTCCTTTATGCTACTAAAGTATTTTATAGATTTCGGTATATATATATCTGCACTTGCATGTGTGTACATGCACAAAGACAGGTCTTTATTGTTATAAGTACAGTGTATTATAGTCACTTACTTGCCTGTCTCCTTTCCTTTCTTGAGCTTCTTGATGGCAGGACGGTCTTACTCATCTTTGTTATAGTTTATAAAACACAGGTCCTCAGTAAAGGACTGCTGGCTTTGTTTTCTTTGTTTTTACCTCCCCGTCTAGGTCATAAGTTTCTGTATAACAGAAACTGCCAAAATACACTACCTTTTAATCCCTCTCATAACACTTGACACAGTACTGTATCATCAGTTAATAAATGAATTAAGACTTCTTAGTGGTGGAACTAATGTACATGTTTGTAAATTAGAGCTAATTAGATATTTTTCTTCATAAACATTGATAATGATTTGTCTCCATTATTTAGGTGCAAGAATATTTGTCAACAGTACTGAAAATGGAATGTGGTGTCGAGGAACTATTACTGAATTAATTCCAATAGGAAGTGAAAGTATTAGAAAACCTTGTATTCCAACCAAGTTCTCAGTCCACAAAGTTGCACTAATACAAATATTCATGGTAGATTTTGGAAATTCTGAAGTCCTAATTGTTGCAGGGTATGTTATTTTATAATTACTATGTGTTCGTGGTCTGCTTAGAAACACTTGTGATGGGGGAGGAGGGGAGATACTAAAGAATAAAGAAAAGTAGGAAGAGGTAGAGAGGAATAAATTATCCTTCTTCACTTCCAAGGCATATACCTTTTATTTTGCTCTGTAATTTGCCTTACTAATTACTAAATTAGTAAAGTATTAGTTATCAGTGTTACTAGATGGGGAGCTTGGAAAAAGAACTTTTTGATGTTTCAAACTTAAATGCTCTTCTGTATAGCCTCAAAGCAGGAAATGAGGCACAAAAATGGTTCTTTTAAATGAAGTGTTACAGTTAGTTGCCAGATGATTGAGTAAAATTTTTAATCATATTTCTGTAATTTCATTATTGTATGTTAAAGTGGCATAGTGTCTAACTCTAGATGTTCAAAACTGTTTCCCTCAGTCTTCTAGGAAAATAAAACAAACTGAAAATGTTCTTCTAGTAAGGACCAGTATTAACTCTTGCATGGTCACTTTATTAAATGGTCATAGCTTTATAAATAGATTTCTACTTGGGGGTGTCATTATGCCTTTTAAATTTAAACCAAATAGGTATATGAAAGACAATCCAGATGAAGGCAGTTGAGATTTATTTCTATAGGTAGAAACAGTGTCTGTGTTTATAAAAGCTAGATTAAATCTATATAGTGAGATAGTATGAATCAGAATATAACTTTCTAAGAGAAAAATACCATATATTAACACATTTATATGGAATCTAGAAAAATGGTACTGATGAACCCAGTGGCAGGGTGGGAATAGAGATGCAGACGTAGAGAATGGACTTGAGGACACAGTGGGGGAAGGGTAAGCTGGGACGAAGTGAGAGAGTAGCATTGACATATATACACTACCACGTGTAAAATAGATAGCTAGTGGGAAGCAGCTGCATAGCACAGGGAGATCAGCTTGGTGCTTTGTGACCACCTAGAGGGGAGGGATAGGGAGGGTGGGAGGGAGACGCAAGAGGGAGGAGATATGGGGATGTATGTATATGTATAGCTGATTTACTTTGTTATACAGCAGCAACTAACACACCATTGTAAAGCAGTTATAATCCAATAAAGATGTAAAAATAAATAAATAAATTTTTAAAAGAGTATAACTTGCTAGAAGATTTAACTTAAAGAGAGTATCCTTAGAAATGCATACCTTTTGTGGGGTAAGGCAAGTTTGGGCTTGAAGCATTATTTTCAGTAAATATTGCTTGAATTCTTCCCAGAGTTGGTGATACTCATATGAGATCAGAACACATTGCTAAGCAGCATGTCACACTAAATGACTTGTGTCTGGCTCTGAGGAAGTCTGAGCCATATATTGAAGGGCTGCTGAAAGACATCCAGCCATTAGCACAGCCGTGCTCATTGAAAGACATTGTTCCACAGAATTCAGTAAGTGAGACTTAAATTATTTCTTATTCAGGGGCCAGATAGTCCAGTTTTAGCTATGCATTGCTGACCAGATTACTGAATGTAGGTTCAGTTCTCTTGTTAAATACATTTTGTATAATAAACTATTGGTGCCAATAAAAAAGGAAATGAACTTCAGTTTCTACAATTAGAACCGTTCTTAATGGGATATTGAGTTGAATATGCATATATGAACATAATGATGGGTGAAATATCCAAGTAAACCATAAAATTTTGGAGTCAAATAAATATGGAGAGAAAAATAAATTTTAAATGTTATGTGGTATGTGTTTCCATTCATTTCTTCACTATTTCCATGGCCCTTTGCTCACTACTTATAGCCTATATTGTATTCTGCTTTGTATTATTAATGAATATTTATTCCCCAGAAAGATTTAAAATTCCTACGAGACAGAAATTGTGTGTAAAAATACTTGTTAAGCAATTATATTATTATAAAGTCTGTGAAAGCAGGAGTCTGCACCTTTGCTCATCTTTGTATTCCAGCACTTAGCAAATCACTGAGCACGTAGTAGGCATTCAGCAAATATTTGAAAGAATGAACAAATGAATAAAAAAGTAAAAGGAAACACATAAACATATTAGCCCTGGTATTTTCCTCAAAATGGGAAAATTATTTTGGCTTTAATTTTATCTTTTTTTTTTTTTTTGCCTTTTCTATTCTGAGTGGGCTTTACATTTATACTCACAAAATCTTTAGAAGATGTTTTATTTTTAAGGAATGTGTAGTTTTGGCCCGTGAAATTTACTTTAAGTATGAATACTTAAAGTTTCAAAGTTCAGTGAGACTTTTTTTTTTCAATGGGTGAGTATTTTTCCTTATTGTTTAAGTAGCATTTACCTCATATATTGCTAGTAATGGAAACTAAGTTACCTGGTAATGATTGTAAATATCTTTAATGTATTACATGGCTTCCATCATGCTTTCAAAATTACCTTTTGGATTTCATCGTTTAAGTGGAAAATTCGTATATAATACTTGTTTTATTTTTAAATTTTTATTTATTATCTTGATATTAATATTCAGAAGTAAAACTAAGTCCTGAAGTGCAACAGCTTATGGTCACCTTGAGACCATGTTTATAAAATCTAAGTGTGATCCGTACATTGTGCATACATAAAGACTGTCCTTGGGTTTGTGGGCCCAGCTGCTTCTAAATATCTATGGTTGGTTCAGTGCCTTTGTTCGAATTTGCAGACTTTGGCTGTTACAAAGCTAAATCTACAACGTTGTACCATTAGAGCTAATTATAATTACTGAATACATTGGAATTTTACTTTTTCCACAGACTGAAGGCTGGGGAGAAGAAGCTAAAATAGAATTTTTGAAAATGGTAAATAAGAAGGCTGTTTTAATGAAAGTTTTTAAAGAAGAAGATGGTGTGCTAATTGTAGATCTACAGAAGCCACCAACAAATAAAATAAGCAGTGATATGCCTGTGTCTCTTAGAGATGCATTAGTTTTTATGGAACTAGCAAGGTAGGTAACTTACTAAAATGTAAATATTTTCAAGGTTATAGCTATAAATTGGAACAGCAGATTTTACCTTTAAAAGATATGGGCTCTAAAGTGAACTGTAACATACACTAAGAGGGAGCACCAAATCCTAACCACTAGACCACCAGGGACATCCTAACATACTCGAAGAGGTTAAAAATACTGCTGTCAGAGTTTTCTAAGTACGGTTGTCTGTGAAAATTGCATTCAGATCATTTGATTTAAGGAAATAGAAAAAATTCAAAATAGAAACGATTGGTAGATATGGAACATTTCTTTAGACTCTTGCTAACTTTTACAAGTAGCTCCACTAGGGTTTCAAGAATACAGTTTAACAGTTCTTGACTTACATTTTCTAACCTTTGGAATAAGATCATGATCACCACTCTATATTTAATGTATGAATCTAGAGTAGATACTTAAATTTCTTTCCTTTCTCATTTCTGATGAACAAAGTAAGATGACTAAGTAACCACAGAGATAATGGAAGATACTACTTTCTCTCCTGAGCAATTACACGACTCTGGAAGTGACCCAAGTAGATTCCATTCTGGAAAAATAAAACTAAAGTAGAGTATTGGAGGTGAAAGGGGTCACAGAAACCGCTCAGCTGGCCTTTCTGATTGCTACCATAGATGCTGGGTATTGTCAACCAAAAGAGTAGAAACTTTGAGTAGAACATACAGCCCCAACTCAAAAATGTTCCAGCACAAACTTGAAGGTTAATTATTGAGTTTTGAGACTTGACCTCTTATTTATCCTGGTTTGATAATTGGAGACAATACTAAGAAATGTTGTAAGTTAGAAGAGACAAATTGGAAAAATACTCTTGGTAGATAAATCAGTATGTGTGTAAGTCCTTTTTCTTCAGATCAATTCACTGAGAGAAGAGAGACTTAATGGCTCTTGCTTATGCTTTTAATTAGGTTTAGGTCTCAATCACCAAGAAGTCACTCTGAAAAAAATACGACGTTACACTATCATCCACCTGTTCTGCCTAAAGGAATGACAGATGTTTCGGTTATGGTTTGTCATATAAATAGTCCTACTGATTTCTATCTTCAGTTGGTAAGTATATAGTGGTCCTTTGAGACAAAGTATTTTTTCAAATTTTAAGTAGAAATTTATAATGGAAATGAGGACCCAGTATGAATTTAGAGCAAACCACTATCAACCTTCTGTAAATTTAAGTTTCTTAGTAGCTTAGTAGTTTCTTGTTTTTAAACAAGAAATTCACGTGATTCATAGTAAATTGAAGGAAATCTTTATCATGCAAGTTAGTGAAGTATGGAGGGGAAGGAAAATGAAGGATCCCTAATGTGTAAATGTTTCTTGCTACCTTCTGCAATCTAGAAACCAGGAGAGCACATAGAGCTGGCAAATCAAAATAAAATGATAACACCTGCTTCTGATGATGTATGAGAATTTACTTATTGTTCCTAGCTAATTTTCGAATACCAAAATAGATTCAGATTAAAGTCATTCATAGAAAATTTTGGATATATGACTGATGGGTTTGTTTTAGATAGCTACCAGCATTACGGTTCATCTTTATTGATCTCTTTGTGTTCATGCTTTATGTGTCACACAAAGCGTTATGGCCCTTAGAATGAGTTAATTCCAGTCCATTGCCCATTTTTGAATTGGATTATTTATTTTGCTGTTGTTGGGTTATAGGAGATCTTTATACATTATGGATATTAATCTTTTATCAGATATATCATTTTCAGATGTTTTTTCTTATTCTGTGGCTTACCTTATCACTCTCTTGATAGCATTCTTTCAAAAAGTTTTTAATTGATAAAGTCCAGTTTATCTACTTTTTCTTTTGTTGCCAGTATTTTGATGTCATATCCAAGAAATCATTGCCAGTCTAACATGGTGAAGCTTTTCCCCCCTGTGTTTTCTTCTATGAGTTTTATAGTTTTAACTCTTACATTTAGGTCTTTGAGTTATTTTGAGCTAATTTTTATATATGGTGTAAGGGAAAGGTCCAACTTCATTCTTTCCCATTGGATATCCAGTTTACCCAGCACCATTTGTTGAAAAGATGGTCTTTTCTCTATTGAATGGTCTTGGCACTCTTGTCAAAACTCAGTTGACCATATACGTGAATGTTTATTTCTGGGCTCTCTATTCTATTCCATTGGTCCATCTGTCTGTCCTTACGGCAGTAGCACACTGGTTTTTTTGGTTGTTTTTTTTTTTAATTGAAGTATAGTTGATTCACAGTGTGCCAATCTCTGCTGCACTGCAAAGTGACTCAGTTATATACATACATACATTCTCTTTTAATATTCTTTTCCATTATGGTTTATCCCAGGAGATTGAATATCGTTCCCCGTGCTGTACAGTAGGACCTTGTTGTTTATCCATTGTAAATGTAATAGTTTGCATCTGCCGACCCCAGACTCACAGTCCATCTCTCTGCCTCTCACCCTCCCCCTTGGCAACCACAAGTCTGTTCTCTGTGTCTGTGAGTCTGTTTCTGTTTTGAAGATAGGTTCATTTTTGCCATATTTTAGATTCTGCATGTAAGTGATATCATATGGTATTTGTCTTTCTCTTTCTGAATTACTTCACTTAGTATGATAATCTCTAGTTGCATCCATGTTGCTGCAAATAGCATTATTTTGTTCTTTTCTATGGCTGAATAGTATTCCATTGTATATATATACCACATTTTCTTTATCCTTTCATCTTTCGATGGACATTTAGGTTGCTTCCATGTCATGGCTATTGTGAATGGTGTTGCTATGAACATAGGGGTGCATGTATCTTTTTGAATTATAGTTTTGTCTGGATATATGCCCAGGAGTGGAATTGCTGGATTATATGGTATATCTCTATTTTTAGTTTTCTGAGGAACCTCCATACTGTTCTCCATAGTGGCTGCACCAATGTACATTCCCACCAACAGTGTAGGAGGGTTCCCTTTTCTCCACAGCCTCTCCAGCGTTTGTTATTTGTAAACTTTTAATGTATTTATTTTTAATTTTTTTGTTTTTATTTACTTTTTTGGTCACACCACACGGCATGCAGGATCTTAGTTCCCCAGCCAGGGATCAAACCCGTGCCCCCTGCAGTGGAATCATGGAGTCTTCATCACTGGGCCATCAGGGAAGTCCCTATAGACTTTTTTTTTTTTTTAATGGCTGTGTTGGGTCTTCGTTGCTGCACGCGGGCTTTCTCTAGTTGTGTCGAGTGGGGGCTACTCTTCGTTGTGGTGCGCAGCCTTCTCATTGCAGTGGCTTCTCTTGTTTCAGAGCACGAGCTCTAGGCATGCGCGCTTCAGTAGTTGTGGCACACAGACTGTAGAGCGCAGGCTCAGTAGTTGTGGTGCGTGGGCTTAGTTGCTCCGTGGCATGTGGGATCTTCCGGGACCAGGGCTCGAACCAGTGTCCCCTGCATTGGCAGGTGGATTCTTAACCACTGCGCCACCAGTGAAATCCCCCTATAGACTTTTTAATGGTGGCCATTCTGACCAGTGTGAGGTGGTACCTCATTGTAGTTTTGATTTGCATTTCTCTAATAATTAGTCATGTGGAGCATCTTTTCATGTGCCTACTGACCATCTGTATGTCTTCTTTGGAGAAATGTCTATTAAGGTCTCCTGCCCATTTTTCAGTTGGGTTTTTTTTGTTGTTGTTGTTGAGTTGTATGAGCTGTTTATATATTTTGGAGATTAAGCCCTTGTCGGTTGCATCATTTGCAAATATTTTCTCCCATACCGTAGGTTGTCTTTTCGTTTTGTTTATGGTTTTCTTTGCTGTGAAAAGGCTTGTGAGTTTCATTAGGTCCTGTTTGTTTATTTTTGTTTTTATTTCTATTGCCTTGGGAGACTGACCTAAGAAAACATTGGTACAGTTTATGTCAGAGAAGGTTTTGCCTATGCTCTCTTCTAGGAGTTTTATGGTGTTATGTCTTATAAAAGTCTTCAAGCCATTTTGAGTTTATTTTTGTGCATGGCGTGAGGGTGTGTTCTAACTTCATTGATTTACATGCAGCTGTCCGACTTTCCCAGCACCACTGCTAAAGAGACTTTTTCCCATTTTATATTCTTGCCTCCTTTTTGAAGATTAATTGATCGTAGGTGTGTGGATTTATTTCTGGGCTCTCTGTTCTGTTTCATTGATCCATATGTCTGTTTTTGTACCAATACTACACTGGTTTGATTACTGTAGCTTTGTAGTATTGTCTGAAATCTGGGAGAATTATGCCTCCTGCTTTGTTTTTTTTTCCTCAGGATTGCTTTGACAATTCTGGGTCTTTTATGTTTCCATGTAAGTTTTTGGATTATTGTTGTAGTTCTCTGAAAACTGTCATGGGTAATTTGATAGGGATCACATTAAATCTGTAGATTGCTTTGGGTAGTATTGCCATTTTAACAGTATTAATTCTTCCAATCCAAGAATGTGGGATATCTTTCCATTTCTTTGATTCCTCTATAATTTCCTTTATTAATGTTTTATAGTTCTCAGCATATAAGTCTTTCAGCTCCTTGGTCAGGTTTATTCCTAGGTGGGTTTTTTTGGTGCAATTTTAAAAGGTTTTTTTTTTTACATTCTCTTTCTGATATTATTTTATTGTTAGTGTAAAGAAATGCAACTGATTCCTGAATGTTAATCTTGTATCCTGCTACTTTGCTGAATTCATTTATTAGATCTAGTAGAGCTTTTTTTTTTTTTAATATTTAGTTATTTATTTAGGCTGCACCAGGTCTCAGTTGCAGCATGCAGATTCTTAGTTGCGGCATGCAGACTCTTAGTTGCAGCACGCATGTGGGATCTAGTTTCCCGACCAGGGATTGAACCCAGGCCCCCTGCATTGGGAGTGTGGAGTCTTACCCACTGGACCATCAGGGAGGTCCCGGATCTAGTAGTTTTTGTGTGGCATCCTTAGGGTTTTCTATGTATAGTATCATGTCATCTGCATATAGTGACAATTTTACCTCTTCCCTTCCAATTTGGATACCTTTTATTCCTTGTCTGAGTAGCACACTGTTTTAATTACTGTGGCTTTGTAGCAAGTTTTGAAATCCGGATGTGTGAGCTCTCCAACTTTGTTCTTTTTCAAGTTTGTTTTGGAAGTTTGGGGTCCCTTGAGATCCCATATGACTTTTCAGATGGGTTTTTCTGTTCTACCTTAAACATCGTTGGGATTTTGATAGGGATGACTTTGAATTATAGATTGCTTTGGGTACTGACATCTTAACAATATTAAATCTTTCAGTTCATGAACATGGGAGATCTTTGCATCTTTATTTTGTCTTCATTAATTTCAGCAGTGTTGTGTAGTGTACAACAAGGGTACAAGTCTGTAGCATCCTCGGTTATGTTTATTCCTGAGTATATTCTTTTTATTCTATTGTAAAATGAATTGTTTTCTTGATTGCCTTTTCAGACTGTTCATTGTTATTGTGTAGAAATGCATCTGATTTTTTTGTGTGTTCATTTTGTATCCTACATCTTTGCCAAATTCATTTATTAGACCTACTAGTATTTTTGTGGCATCTTAGGGTTTTCTACCTATAAGATCATGTCATCTGCAAAAAAGAGATCATTTTCCTACTTTTTGTCAATTTGGTTGGCTTTTCTATCTTTTTTTTTGCCTAATTACTCTGACTAGAACTTAAAATAGTATATTAAATAGCAGTGGCAAAAGCATGCATCCTATCCTGTTACTGTTCTTAGAAGAAAAGCTGTCAGTCCTTCACATACAAAATTTGCCCTCCAATTTAAGATGTACATTCAGTAGTGTTCACTATATTCACGTTGTTGTACAAAAGATCTCTAGAATCTGTTCATCTTGCAAAACTGAAACTCAGTACCCCTTGAACGATAACTCCGTATTTCATTCTACCCTCAACCACTGACAACTACAATTCTACTTTCTTTTTCTATGAATGTGGCTATTTAGATACTTCATGTAAGTGGAATCATACAGCACAGCTTTACCCTGCTTTTTGAAAGTTCACTTTACACCAACTTTGCTTTTCTGAAAGACCTGTATTAGTATCTGTTTTTACTAACTGAAAGAAATCTGAAGAGAATTTTTGGTCTTAGCAAAAAAAGTGAGCTTATTTGCTTTACTACCTTTTGGCTTACAAAAGATTTCATAGGAACACTCTACTTTCAGATAGCAGGGATACCTGTATTTGTCCTTTGGCACTGGCTTTTTTCACTTAGCATAATGCCCTCATGTTTCATCCATGTTGTAGCATGTGACAGGACTTAACTTCTTTAAGGCTGGCTAATATTCCATTGTATGTATATACCACATTTTATTAATTCATTCATCCATTGATGGACATTTGGTTTGCTTCTACCTCTTGACTATTGTGAATGATGCTGCAATGAACATGGGTGTGGAAATACTGTAGTGTCATGTTTTGGTTCCCTTCTTATTTCCTTTTGTGTATCTATATATTTATCTATTGTTACTATGGGGATTACATATAACATCCTAAAGTTATAGAAATCTAATACGAATTGATACCAACTTTAATTGAACAAAACCCTACTCCTGTATAACTCCATTCTCCTTTTATATTATTGATCTCAGAAATGAATCTTTGTACATTGTGTGCTCAGTAATGTAGATTTATAATTATTTTTATGCATTTGTCTTTTAAATCCTATAGAAAATAAAAGTGGAGTTACAAACTAAAGTTAATAATATTGGCTGTCATATTTGTCCATGTATTTATGTTAACCACAGATCTTTACATTTTAATGTGGCTCTAAGTTACACTCTAACACCTTTCATTTCCTCCTGAAGGACTCCCTTTAGCATTGTTCATAAGACAGGTCTAGTGTTAATGAACTTCCTCACTTCTTGTTTATCTGTGAATAGCTTATTTCTCCCTCTCTTTTGAAGGATAGTGTTGCTGGATCTATAATTCTCAGTTGATGCTTTTTTCTTTCAGCAGTTTAAATG
The DNA here is from genome assembly GCF_965194825.1 of Balaenoptera physalus. Classification (NCBI taxonomy): domain Eukaryota; kingdom Metazoa; phylum Chordata; class Mammalia; order Artiodactyla; family Balaenopteridae; genus Balaenoptera; species Balaenoptera physalus. The sequence goes on along the minus strand of NC_138899.1, from coordinate 81,649,280 downwards.
TTATCTTCTGACCTCCAGGATTTCTGATGAGAAGTCAGCTGATAATCTTATTGATGATCCCTTATATATGACAAGTCACTTCTCTCTTGCTGCTTTCACAACTCTCACTTTGTCTTTGGCTGTTGACAGTTTGTTTATCATGCATCTAGTGTGTCTCTCTTTGAATTTATCCTACTTTGCGTTTTTTGAGTATAGTAACTTTCTAAGGCTGCTATAATGAAGTGCCACAGGGAATTGCCTGGCGGTACAGTGGTTAGGACTCTGCGCTTTCACTGCCAGGGGCCAGTTTCAATCTGTGGTCAGGGAACTAAGATCCCACAAGCTTTGTGGCATGCCCACTCCCACCCCCCTGTGCAAAAAGTGCCATATACTAGGTAGTTTAAAAAAACAGAAATTTATTTTCTCACAGTTCTGGAGTCTGCAAGTTTAAGATCAAGGTGTTGGCAGAGTTGGTTCCTTCTGCGGTCTGGGAGGGAATATCTGTTCCATGTCTCTCCCCTAGATTTGGTGGTTTGCTGGCAGTCTTTCGCACTCATTGGCTTCTGCTGCATCATCCCAGTCTCTGCTTCCTTCACATGGCACTCTCTCTGTGTACTTGTCTGTCTCAATTTTTTAATACAGACAACAGTCATGTTGAATTAGGTCCCGCCTAAGACTTTAATTTAACTTGATAATATCTATCAAGGTAAAACCCTATCTCCAAATAAGGACACATGCTGAGGTACTGGGGGGTTAGAACTTCAACATATTTTGGGGGGAGGACACAGTTCAACCCATAAGCAGTCCACTTTCTGCTGTATCAAAAATTTCCTCCCCACATGCAATAACCCCATCCCAACATTCCAAAAAACTTAACCATTCTAGCATCAAATCTAAATCCAAAATCTCATATAAAATCACTAAATCCCTGATTATCTGAATCAGGTATAGGTAAGAATTGTTTAACTCAAGCTGAGGCAGAACTGCTCTCTGTCTCTGAATCTGTGAGACCAGACAGTAAGTCTAAAACCTAGCAGGGGGGCTTCCCTGGTGGCGCAGTGGTTGAGAGTCTGCCTGCCAATGCAGGGGACACGGGTTCGAGCCCCGGTCTGGGAAGATCCCATATGCCGCGGAGCAACTGGGCCCGTGAGCCACAACTACTGAGCCTGCGCGTCTGGAGCCTGTTCTCCACAACAAGAGAGGCCACGATAGTGAGAGGTCCGCGCACCGCGATGAAGAGTGGCCCCCGCTTGCCGCAATTAGAGAAAGCCCTCGCACAGCAATGAAGACCCAACACAGCCAAAAATAAATAAATAAATAAAACCTAGCAGGGAAAATTCCATTAGATTCTTATGGCTTGAGAATAACCCTCATTGGCTGGATGCTCTGTCCTCCAGTCCCACTAGGGTGGTGGCCCTACCCCTTCAGTCATGGCAGCAACCTCACCCATTGGAGTTGAGGATTTATCCTAACCCTCTGGAACCCAGGAGGAGGCCCCATCCCTGGAACAGAGGAGGAACCAGCCCTGCCTCTCAGGTCTGTGCCCTCTGGGCCTGAGTAGCAGTTGCAGATACACTAGCCTCTGAATCTCCTTCAGGATCAGCCTTCCCTTTTCTTGAAACATATGTTCATAACCGAATAGCTCTGTCAGCTCACTTCCTGCCTATAGAATCCCACAAGCCCACCGGCCCCCCTTCATTTCCTCTCACCTCTGTCCCCTTCAGTTCACGCTGGCCTTGTTTCTGCTGAGATGAATGATTAGATCCACAAGTCATACACCCATAATCTCTTGAGCGGACACTGCCCAGCCATGCCCTTGGTGTTCTCTCCAGAGCTTGCTTTCTCATTTTTTGAAATACAGATAGGCTGAGAATTTTCTAAATCTTCAGATTCTGCTTCCTTTATGTTTAACAATTTATTCTTCAATTTATGTCTGTCCTCTCACATCTTATTATAAGCAGCAAGGAGAAAAACCTGGCTGGCACTTTGACACTTTGCTTAGCAGTCTCCTCAGCTAAATATCCAAGTTCAACTTTTCACCCAATAGAACATAATTCAGCCAAGTTCTCTACCACTGTGTAACAAGGATTGCCTTTCCTCCAGTTTTCAGTATCATATTCCTCATTTCTGTCTGAAATCTCACCAGAAATACCTTTAATATCCATATTTCTGCCAGTAATCTTTCCAAAGCAATCTGTTTATTTTCATTCAAGTACCACATAATTCTTCCTCTTCTTTCTATTCATTACCCAATTTCAGAGTTTCTCCCATATGTTAGGTATTTATTACAACAGCACCCTACTTTCCCATTCCAAAATCTGTATTCATTTCCTAGGGGTGCCATAAGAAAGTTCCACAAGTTAAGTGTCTTAACATAAATTTATTGTCTCACAATTCTGGAGTCTGGAAGTGTGAGATCAAGTTGTTAGTAGTGTTGGTTCCTTCTGAAGGTTGTTAGTGAGAATCTATTCCATGCCTTTTTCCCTAGCTTCTGGTGGTTAGCTGGAAAATTTGGTGTTCAGTGGCTTCTGCCTCACTCCAGTTTCTGCCTTCATCTTTACATGCATTCTCCTGTGTATGTGTCTTTGTGCCCAAATTTACCCCTTTTAATAAGGACACCAATCACATTGGATTAAGGCCCACTTTAACGACCTCATTTTAACTTGATAAATACCCTATCTCCAAATAAGGTCATGTTTTGAGGTTCTGGGGGTTACAACTCCAACATATCTTTTTGGGGGAGACATAAATCAACCCATAACATTGAACTGCTTGGATTTGTAGATTTGTGTACTTCATCAAATTTGGGAAGTTTTTGGTCATTATTTCTTCAAATACTCTTTCTGCTCCTTTCTTTCTCTCTTCTCTTTCTGGGGCTCCCATAATGCATATTAATGATATCTCACAATGATAATGTGAGATTAATGATATCTCATAAATACCTTGGTCTCTGTTCACTTAATTCTTTTTTATTTCTGCTCCTCACTATTTCAGTTGTCCTATATTCAAGTTCACTGACTCTTATGCCTGCTCAAATCTGCTATTGAACCCCTCCAGAGTATTTTTTGTTTCAGTTATTGTACTTTTCAGCTCCAGAATTTGATTCCTTTTTATAATTACTGTCTCTTTGTTGATACTTTCATTTTGATCCTTTATTGTTTTCCTGGTTTTCTCTAGTTCATTGTCCATGTTTTCCTTTAGCTCTTTGAGCATATTTAAGACAGTTGTTCTAAAGTTTTTGTCTAGTAAATCCACTATCTGGGCTTCCTAAGGGCTGATTTCTGTCTGTTTATTTTGTTCCTTGGAATGAGCCATGTTTTCCTGTTTCTTTGTATGCCTTCTGATTTCTTGTTGAAAATTGGGCATTGACTATTACATAACTCTGAAAATCAGATCACCCCCCACACACATACTGGATTTTTTAAAATTGTTGAAGACTAGTAGTTGATTTATTTTAAGACTTTTTCAAACTATTCTTACAAATACTATTCCTAGTATGTGATCACTGAAGTCTCTCTGTTCTTTTAGCTTGTGTTCAGCAAATGTTTATGTTGATTTCCTTGAATGTTGAAAGCTTGATTGGGTGTTTGCTTGGGTGCTGTAAGCCTTTAACTGTTTCCCAGAGCTCTAACAGAGTTGGTTCAGATGGTTTCTCATTTTTTCAGTGTTTCTGTGGGGGAACAAGAGCTTGGAGCTTCAGAGTCTGCTGTTTTGCTGATGTCATTTCTCTATTGAATTTTCCAATGTTCCATTTGGATAATCTGTTAATGGAAGAATATGAATAATATCTACTTAGAAATAAAGGTTTACAGTCTGTGCATCCAGACCTCCGTCCATTTCCTCCATCACATATAGTAGTCCCCCCTTGTCTGCAGGGGATACAAGACTCCCAGTGGACGCCTGAAACTGTGGACAGTACTGAACCCTGTATATATGATGTTTTTTTCCTATACATGTATACCTAAGATACAGTTTAATTTATAAATTAGGCACAGCAAGAGATTAACAACAATAACCAACAATAAAATAGAACAATTACAACAATGTACTGGGGGGGAAAAAAGAAAGGTTTAAAAGGTTTAAAGTGTTGTGAAAATAATTTATATGAAATAACAAAAGATTCAGAAAATTTCCACTTGCATTATTATACCCACAAAAGCGAAAAACTTCATTTTTTGACCATTTGAGATGGATTTTAAAATATTTTTCATCTTACGAATTGGTATTTGGAAAAATAAACATTTATCCTTGGTTTTGGTTTAGGAGCTGTGTTTTAAGTAGTATAAGAACTTCAGGAACTATGTTTTAAAGTAACCAAATAGTCCCATTTAATAAGGTAAAGCTCTATTCAATTATGCAGTCATTTCACAAACTCTACTGAAATGATTGATTTAAAGAAGATTTATCAATTCACATTAAAACCATTAGATGGATGGCTGATGGGAAATTGGACATTCATACAATGCCAAAGTAGTACTACATGAATTACTTGGTGACCACAAGGGGAAAACGTAACTGTATAATGAAGGGATGAGAATCACCAGCCCTTTCCGTAGGTGAATCTTAGCATATCATTAGTGAGTCAGTAATATTATGTCTTGATGTGTTGCAACTTGACGTATTCTAGCCAAAAGGTTTGGCTTGAATCCATCAAACTTGTAGATATAACTCTCAGTTTGGGGGAAATTCCAGGGATAGGCCCTACTCAATGGAGGAACAAGATAAATAACAGGATGAAAACATAACCACATAAATCCAGAAGATGGGGCATTCTGCAGAAAAATAGCACACTGTCTTTAACAAGACAGGGTCATTTTAAAAAGAACACTACACTAAATTATAAGACTTACTGAGATAACCAAATATAACATGTAGTCTTAGATTGGATACTGGGTTTGGTCAGTTAGGGAAATCTAATACGTTCTAGAAGTACTAGTAGGAACACTTACTGAAGCAGAAAAAGTGAGAATTGATAGAAAAAAATGCAGATTATCGAATTATATGTATGGTATGGTCTCATTTTTGGTACATACAAAAGTATGGAAAGTGTGCTTAGAAAAAGATCTAGGAGCGGGAGTTCCCTGGTGGTCCAGTGATTAGGATTCAGCGCTTTCACTGCTGTGGGCCTGGGTTCAGTCCCTGATCGGGGAACTAAGATCCCGCAAGCTGCACAGCGCAGCCAAAAAAACTAAAAAGAAAAAGACCTAGAAGCATGTACATTTTAGATATCTGGAAGAATATGATTTTTTAAAAATTTTGTTATGTTTATATATGCTAATTTTATATACTACTTCTGTAACAAAATATTTCAAATATAAATTACATGACAGTTTATATCTAATTCAATTCTAATATTTCATAATTTTATGAGCAGTGCCTATAAACATGCAACACTTAAATTTTAAGTTTCTATGAAACTACAGTGCTTTAATCCCTGCTTTAACTCTGTTTCTTAGATAGAGAGCCTGGATTTTTTATTTCTATTAAAGACAATTGAGGAATTCTATAAAAATGAAGATGGAGAAAATCTGGAAATCCTCTGTCCAGTTCAAGATCAAGCCTGTGTAGCTAAATTTGAAGATGGAGTTTGGTACCGAGCAAAAGTTATTGGTAGGAAATTGCACACTATTTCCTCAGTGAAATGTTATGCTTAAAAATTGATACCATTTGAGTCAGTACAAATTAAATCATGGAAGTGATTATTATTTGATCTTACAGTTTTGCTCTTTAGAAAGCTAGCAATAGTGTTGATAGATGAACCTCTGACTCCTTAGATTTCATTCAATTTGACTAGGACTTAACCATTTTTTTTTGTTTTCTAACATTTGCCTTATTTAAAAGGTTAGATAGTGCTAAATGACTTACACATACTCCACTCTCCTCCAAAAAGGCAAATACTTTTTGTCGTTTATCTGTGTTGTTTTTTCTAAATAATATGTTATACTTTGTAGGTACTTCAGTCTTAGGTATTAATTATGTTAGACGAATTTTAGATCTTTTGTAGCTCTTTTGTCCCTTCTCTCCTCCCACATAGTTATTGATGTATCACAATTTTTAGTTATATTCTTATTCTATGCAAGTATTTTCAGTGCTACTCCCTAAAGTATACTGTAATTCTGAGTTAATAATTACATCAATTTTTCACTTTATTTTCTTTTATTGGGTTGGCCAAAAGGTTCATTTGTTTTTCCCATAAGATGACTCTCATAGCACTTAGTTGTCTTTAACTTCATTCGAAACAATTTTCTTAGATTGTATTGTGACAGCTGTCATATCAGCGTGCATTTTAAAAAAAACTTATCAAAATTGGTGAAATTTGTGTAGCTATTTTAGTTTTGAAGATGGAAGAGAAAAAAGCAACATTTTCGGCATATTATGCTTTATTATTTCAAGAAGGGTAAAAACGCAACTGAAATGCAAAAAAAGATTTGTACAGTGTATGGAGAAGGTGCAGTGACTGATAGAATGTGTCAAAAGTGGTTTGCAAAGTTTCATGCTGGAGACTTCTCGCTGGACGATGCTCCACTGTCAGGTAGACAGTTGAAGTTGATAGCAATCAAATAGAGACATTAATTGAGAACAGTCAACGTCATACCATGCTGGAGATGCTTTTGAGTAGCTAATATACTCAAAACATACAAATCAAGGATTGAAAATCATTTGCACCAGCTTGGTTATGTTCATCGCTTTGATGTTTGGGTTCCACATAAGTTAAGTGAAAAAAACCTTCTTGACTGTATTTCCGCATGCAATTCTCCGCTGAAACGTAACAAAAACATTCCATTTATAAAACAAATTGTGACAGAGGATGAAAAGTGGATACTGTACAATAATGTGGAACGGAAGAGATTGTGGGGCAAGCGAAATGAACCACCGCCAACCACACCAAAGGCCAGTCTTCATCCAAAGAAGGTGATGTCGTGTATATGGTGGGATTGGAAGGGAATCCTCTATCATGAGCTCCTTCCGGAAAACCAAACGATTAATTCCAACAAGTACTGCTCCCAGTTAGACCAACTGAAAGCAGCACTTGACGAAAAGCGTCTAGAATTAGTCAACAGAAAACGCATACTCTTCCATCAGGATAGCACAAGACCGCATGTTTCTTTGATGACCAGGCAAAAACTGTTACAGCTTGGCTGGGAAGTTCTGATTCATCCGCTGTATTCACCAGACATTGCACCTTCGGATTTCCATTTATTTCGGTCTTCACAAAATTCCCTTAATGGAAAAAATTTCCATTTCCTGGAAGACTGTAAAAGGCACCTGGAACAGTTCTTTGCTCAAAAAGATAAGTTTTGGGAAGATCAAATTATGAAGTTGCCTGAAAAATGGCAGAAGGTAGTGGAACAAAAAGGGTGAATATGTTGTTCAATGAAGTCCTTGGTGAAAATGAAAAATGTGTCTTTTATTTTTGGTTAAAAAACCGAAAGAACTTTTTGGCCAACCCAGTAATCTATGGCTACATTTTCCTAGTAGTTTAAAACAATTTTCCACATGATTAGGCTTTTCAGATAATGCTGGTTTGATTTTTTTTTTTTTTTGTAACAGTGAAAACATCCTTCTATTATCTGCTCCAATTAGACTGCTTGTCCCCTAGGCTTGTTATTCTGGGAGTTTTTTTCGCTTGTTTTCCTGAATTGGATTGCTTGTTTTCTGGATCCCATTTACCTTTTTGGTTTACTTCCATATTTTGGTGGAGCATTTTCCTCAGAGAGAATAAATGGAAGGGAAATTTTGAGACCTTCCATGTCTCCTGATTCTACTCACACATGATTGATTATTTGGGGAAAACTGTTCTTTAAATCCCATCCCATATCCATTTGTTTGTTTTTGTTTAAAACCGCATCTGCATTCAGGGACTTGAGGAATGGTAAGAATCTAATGGTGTCGTTACACTTGAGATTTTCTTTCTTGCATGAGGATTCCACTGGAAACAGGGCAAGGTCCCCTCACCTCTTTACCTTACTCTTAGGGTACACACGTCTTCTCAGGTACCTGAGCTGCTTGAGTGCCATGTCGAGCGGTGCCAGTGTTGTTCCATCTGCTTTCACTTCTACCAAGGGGCAGAGAATGCCCAAACTTTTTCCATTTTGAAATTATATGTACTGTATTAGTTTTTAAATTTGAAAGTAATGGCAACAAGTTTGGTAGCATTGTACATACGTGTGCTTAGGGGACTAAAGTCAGTCATATTCTGAGTATTTACAAAAAGGTCAGTTTATGATAGATCTTTATTCAAACTTCGGTGTGTTCAAACCTTCCGGAGGTTTCTTTGGTATCCTTTAAAATATGAAAACTGGTTTCACATAGAGGTCTGTTTCTGCTCATTTTTCACAATATCCCCAGATAATTTTTTTAAATTTCACAGTTAGATATTATTATACGAATGAACCTGTGTCTTGATCATTAAGTCTTTTGCCTTGTTTGATTACCTGTGTTGACTAACAAACATTAAGTGCTTATTTTGTGCTTGGTTCTTTGCAGAGTATTTTAAATAGGTGAGTCCTCAAAAAGAGTCTTAATAAGATTTGATTCTATTGGTACACCCACTTTACAGGTGAAATAATGAGGCCTACAGAGAAAAAGTAACTTGCTCAGGGTAGTATCTTAGAGATATTAATTAGCTTTCTCAGAGTCACATGTCATTTAAGTGTCTAACTCCAAACCTAATTCTTAACTTTTAGGCCGTAACACCTAGCATTTGATGGCTATTTTGTTATCCTGATTTTGGTTGTCCTTTAGCTATCTTTAAATTGTTAGTTTCTCATTCACCGAGTCTGAACAGGTATGCATTATGGTTGATTTTGTGAAGTTCACATATTAGAAATATTTTTTACATTAAAAAAATATTAAGTTTGTATGTTGAACATAAAGGCATTCGAATCTAGTTGATTGTAGATCAGCCTAAATTTTGCTAGATAATTCTTTTTTTTCCAAGTTTGTGATTTCCAATTTCATAATTTTTGAAGGATTGCCTGGACATCGTGAAGTTGAAGTTAAATATGTGGACTTTGGCAATACAGCAAAAATAACACTTAAAGAAATGCGTAAAATAAAGGATGAGTTTCTGAATCCTGCAGAGAAGGTAATCTACTTACTATAAATCATAGGGTTAGAATATTAGCACAAATATGAAAGTATTTTTAGAAGTTATTTTCACCGTAGAAATGTTCTTTTAACTTCACTTTTTCTGTAAATAATTTCTGATTCATGGGCTATAGAAAAGAGTCTCTATAGTTACTGTTTAAAAAATAATATGTATCTTAGCAAATAAGCATTAATTATAAACGTGTATATATTTGTGTCTTTATAAGTACTTACTGGTCTGCAGCTTTTAGTGTTATTTTGAAATATCTGTATAAGGTAGTAAGAATATGATATGTGAAAAAAACTGATTACAGAAATGATTTTACTGTGATCCCATTTATGTTTAAGTATATATAACGTGTGCCAGAGAAAGAGAGAAGTCTGGAAGAATAAGTATCAATAAAAAACTTATCCTTCTCTTGGAATCCTACTACCCAGAGATAAATTTAAGGAGGTTTATTTCCTAATTCATATACTCCTAGTATTTGAATTGTTATTAAGCAGTATTTTTCATTTAAAAATGGGTAAAATGATACAGGAAAAATTTGAAAATACAGATGAGTAAAATGAGGGGGGAATCACTCAGAATTATTCAATATTTTTGATATATATACTTCTAAGATACATCATCTGTGTTTTTAAGAATTATGGGATTAGACTATATATAGTCCCATAACCTGATTTTTCATTTAACAATGTGTCATAATTCTTTCAATGGATGCTTATTATTCCAGTATCTGAGTATACAATAATTCATTCAACAAAATTAATTAATTTTCAACAGATTAATTAATCTGTTTTTTTGTTTGTTTCATTTTTGGTTTGGATTTTTTTTAATAGGTTATTGGGGATTTTATTTTTTTAATTGATGTACAGTATTATATAAGTTGCAAGTGTACAGTATAGTGATTCATGATTTTTTAAAGTTATACTCCATTTATAGTTATTGTAAAATATTGACTATATTCCCTGTGCTGTATAATATATCCTTGTAGCTTATTTTATACATAATAGTTTGTACTTCTTAATCCCATACTCCGTTGATTCCAACAGTTTGCATTTATAAAAGTACTGTTAGAGACATCTTTGGACATTTATTTGTTTTCTAAATATGTATTAAATTCAAATTCAAATATGTATTAAAATTCAAATATGTATTAAATTCAAAGTTTAGTTTTGTACACATTTAACACTTTATTTTAATTCTAAAATAACTGTAAATTAAGTTTACTTTCTTAATGGTGCAATTTTGTTTGACACAGGCAATTAAATGTAAGCTGGCCTATGTTGAACCATGTAAAGGGACACTGCAGTGGTCAAAAAAAGCTAAAGAAAAATTTCAAGAAAAGACTCAAGATAAGTTTATGACATGTTCAGTCATTAGTAAGCTATTTCCATTTTTATTTGTTGGCTATATGATCATAATTTTAAATAAGACTAACATGATATAACATTTGTCAGATCTTATAATAAATTCAGTGTGTCATCAGTATGAGTAGTGAGAGAGAACATTTATTGAGAACTGGGGACAATGGAATAATATCTTCTGCAGGATCTAGAGCCTAAAATCAGCACATGAGGCAAAAATTTCCATTGAAGATCAAGTCACCCTCAGCGTGGCCTTTTGAAAGGCCTAAAGCCAGGAGTTAGCTTCTCTTGTTTCTCTTTGTTTTTGTCCTGGGTCTCTGTCCCTCATCTTGGAGTGATGGATGCTAAGGTATAATTTGCAGGAAAGTGAGGGGAGATGGGACATAACTGGTAAATAGTTTTTTTTGTTTTTGTTTCATTCTACTTGAGGGAATTTAAGTATAGGCTCTCGGCATATTTTGAAAAAAAAGTTGCTTCTTTTTTGGAACAGTTTGGGTCTGGGATACACAGGCTGAGCGCTAGCCCACAGTTTGGTAACCCAGCAAGTTTAATGGCAAAATCTGATCTGAATTTACATGAAGACACAATGCTATATGTTGTATTGATCTCCTTTACAGTGAGATATATTCCACTTCAGGATAGTCATGTTCGCTTCTGAGCTGCTGCCTCAGAATCACTGTGGGTATTACAAAATAAGCAATGTATGTTCTATATAGCTTTTCTCATTTTGAAGAATTCTGAAACATGTCTGGCCCCCAGGGATTTGGATAGGGGATTTGAAAGCTGTTATTATCTGGGATTTTGATCTTTTCCAAAGCTGTGACCAACGTGGGCTGTGTTGGTCTTAACAAGTACTAGTGCAGGATACACACGAGCATGGCTACTGAGGGTTGACTTAAGGGACTTCCAAAGGTACTGTTTACTGTGTCCATTTCTTTCATGTTCATCATACTCCGATCTAGTAAACCCAAAATATCATGAGATTATTAGCCTGTTTTACGAGGGAATTGAAGCTTAAAGATCATTGCTCAAGGCCACATAACCTAGAAATGATTGCATATTTGTGTTAATTTATTCACTTTAACATAAGACATTGTTCTGACGTAGTAGTTCTGTTGAAGAGGAATATGATGATAGAAATTGTACCCTTAGTCTATAGAATTTTTATGTCTGGATTCTCTGATATAAACAGTAAATTAAGGGCCTCTTAGTCTTGAGTAATCTCCACTGATTTTGAGCTGACTTCAACATGCTTTAATTCTGCTTCTCAGCTTTCCTTTTGGTATTTTATTCTGTTGGTTTTTAGCTCTCCCTTTAACGTCTCCTCCCGAGGTTAACCCATGAAGACTTGACTCCTGGGTTTCTCTCTTGACTCCCCCTTTTTCATTCTCAATTACTTGTTATACCAGTAATATCTAAACACAAGTTGTAGTGTATCTTAACCTAGAAAATTTGATTTAAGGAATGCCAGAAGGCCCCACCGACCTAAAACATCTTTCCCCATTAACCTGCACAGTGATGAGATTAGTATACATTTTTACCTTACAAAGCAAGAGACATTTAAATTTTAATTAGGAGCAGAGCAGGGAAGATGGTGAAGGTACAGCACCATGGGAAGCTGGCCCTGTGGAATAAAGAACTTGTGCACGGGCAGTATGAAATCAAAGCACTAAAGGGAACACAAGAGATGGAAAGTGAGGAGATTAGAGTTTACTGAGGCTCAGAGTTGCTTAGCTTTTTGTTTCTAGATAATTTATCTGGTCCATTAAAAAAGTAGTCAGGAATCATTTTTAAGCTCTTGAAAAAAAGCTTTCTAACATGTATTCTTATAACTGGGTAATACAGGATGTTACTGCTGGTAATGACTTATCTTTTTATTTGGAATCATCATTCTCTTAGCACCTGCCAGCTACTGTTGTATAGAAGTATAGGCATAAACCGATCTCAGTGCATAGAACTGTGTGTTTCCTAAAGAAATTCCTCTGTCATTTATTCAAATGCATATTGAGCAGGCCCTCTATGCTATGTACTATAAATAAGTAAATAGGCACACGAGGTGTAACTTCACCCTCAGCTAACTCCCAGTTTAGATTAAGAAATAGACCTAGTGGTTTGTCCTAAAAACAGAAGGACGGGGAAAAATTCCACTTAATGCTCTGGGTTGAGTTTTTGTTGTTTTAAACTTTGTGCTGTTTTTTTTGTTGTTGTTTTTTGGTGCCATTCTTATAAAAGCTGTAAAACTTCGCAAATAAGCACTGTCCTGAATTAACTTTCATTCATTTCTTTTGTCCTCTGGAACTTGGCAGAATCCAATAAAACAGTTTAAAAACACAACAGAATGCTGCTTCAATAAATGTATGTCACTATGTTTTTTCTGAATCTAAAAGCTTTAAGCTGCTTTTGGTTCATTGTGGAACAGTGCACAGTAACCTAAAATGAAAATTTTATTAACATTGGCAGTTCTTTTATGTGTGAATAATGCTACTTTTACCCCAGAGAGAGACTGACATTATTGAGCAGGAAACCTCATGGATGCAAAATGAAGGAAATTAAGTTCTCAGGTTTTTAAAAATTGCTTTTTAGTATATTTTGGGACATATTTATTTCTTTCCCCAAACTAGTCTTAATGGTTTTACAGAAATTCTGGAAGACAATGTGCTCTTAGTTGAGCTTTTCGATTTTCTTGGTGCTCCTGGAATGACTCCTACCAGTATTAATGACCAGCTAGTCAAAGAGGGCCTAGCATCTTATGAAGTAGGGTAAGTGGACCTGTAAACTTTTATTTTTAGTTCATATGTAACACTTCACAAGAAGGGAAACTGGCATATCATTCCCCATTGATTATCTTCTTAGGCTGGAGACTTGGGAGCTTTTCCCTGTTAATGGGTCAGTAAAAAGAGAAGGAAAAATAATTGGAGTCTTTAGCCTAGTGGGAATAGGGTGGCTTTTTCCTTCATCTATAAGGGATTCTACAACAACAAGAATGGCTCCTGGAGATGGAGGATGCTTCTAAGAAAAGGAGACTGGCATCTTATTCTAGGTGGGATGTCTGCTTAGGTGGCCTCCTGAACCTTTTGTGAAGAGGATCAGGAAGAGAAACAGCAGGGTAGAGCGTGAGCATAGTAGTAGAGAAGCCCATGTTCTCATCTGGAGAAATGTGAATTTTTCCTGGGTTCAAGTAGATACTTTCAAAGAGACCCAGGCTTGAGCCATTGTGCTAATAGGCCAGGCCAGTGGTTGAGGCGACCCCAGAATCAGAAGAGCAGAGTGGTGCTAGGGAGGGTGGGAGGGTTTGAAGTCAAGACACAGCAGTTCTTCCACAATAGTGACTTGTGCAGTGAGGTTGGCCCCTGAGGGGTCTTCTGAAGAACTCCCTCTCACAGCCATTAAGAAAAAGCCAATATTTGATAACACCCACACGTGATGCCTGCCAGGGTAAGCCAGAGAAGCAGTGACATGACACCCAGCAGAGGCCTGCAGTGACATGCTCAGCATGTGGTCTGGCTCTCCCCCCGCCTCCACCCTAACAAGGGAGGAATGGAGCTAGTAGCAGAAGAGAGGGCCTGCCCTTCTTCCACTGTAGGTCCTAAGCGAGGGAGGGAAAGAAAGGAGGGGAAACATTTCAATGTATTGGACTGAGTTTTCTTTTTTTTTAAGTAGGGTTATTGAGATATGTAACATATACAATAAGAAATTCACCCTTTTTAGGTACAGTTACGAGTTTTGATAAATACATATAGTCATGCAACCATCATCACAGTCAAGATGCAGACTATTTCCTCACCCCTCAGAGTTCCCTCTTGTGCCTTTACGTAGTCAGTCTCCTTCCGCCACACCCGCTCCTTGGCAGCTACTGATCTAATCTCTGTCTCCATAATTCTGACTCTTCCACAACTTCATATAAATGGAGTCATATAATATTTTGCCTTTTTGTGTCTGGCTTTTCCATTTAGCACAATGCTTTTGAGATTCAATCATGTTGTTGCCTATATCAGTAGTTTTTATTGCTCTGCTCATTTCATTGTATGGATGCACCACAATATTATATATTCACCAATTGATGGACATTTGGGCTATTTCCAGTTTGGGGAGATTTTATGAATAGAATTTGCATACAGGTGTTTGTGTAGACATATGTATGTTTTCTTTTCTCTTGAGTAAATACCTAGGGAAATTGCTGCTTGTAAGGTAAGTTTATTTCTAACTTTATGAGAACCTGCCAGATGTTTGTGTATGAGAGTCCTATTCTCCATTCTTGCCAGCACTTGAATTTATCATTTTGTGTTTATATTAGCCCTTCTGATAGGAGTATTGTGGTATTTCATAGTGGTTTTCATTTTAATTTCCTTAATGACATTAAGGATCTTAACAAGTGCTTATTTGCTGTCTGTATCCGTTCTTTGGTGAAGTATCTTTTCAGATGTTTTGCTCTTTTAAAACGTTGCTTATTGTTATTGAAATATGAAAGTTGTTTATACATTCTAGATACAAGTCTTTCATTAGCCATATGTTTTGCAAATATTTTCTTCCAATCTGACTTCCTAAAGTGTCTTTCAAAGAGCAGAAGGGGGACTTCCCTGGTGGCGCAGTGGTTAAGGATCTGCCTGCCAATGCAGGGGACACGGGTTCGATCCCTAGTCCGGGAAGATCCCACATGCTCCGGAGCAACAAAGGCCGTGCGCCACAACTACTGAGCCTGTGCTCTAGAGCCCGCGAGCCACAACTACTGAGCCCGCGTGCCTAGAGCCCGTGTTCCGCAACAAGAGAAGCCACCACAATGAGAAGCCTGCGCACCGCAACTAAGAGTAGCCCCCGCTCGCCGCAACTAGAGAAAGCGCACACGCAGCAATGGAGACCCAACACAGCCAAAAATAAATAAATAAATAAATTTATTTAAAAAAAAAAAAAGTTCTGGTTTTGAAGTTCAGTTTGACAATTTTTTTTCTTTTATAAATTCAGGCACTTGTGTTTAGGTAAGAAATCTTTGCCTAACCCCAGGTCATAAAGGTTTTCTCCTGTGTATTCTTCTGAAGTTTTATAGTTTTTTGTTTCATATTCAGGTCTGTCACCCTCTTTATTCTGTTAGATAGGCTTTGTTTTCTGGAGCAGCGTTGGGTTCAGAATGTGGAGCGGAGGGCACAGAGTCCCCGTGCGCTTCCTGCCCCGTGCGGGCACAGCCTCCCCACCGTCATCAGCCACCAAGGGGTTGTGTGCGCTGCTCTCAGTGAGGCTGTACTGACGTGTCAGAATCATCAAAGTCCATGGTTTATATCAGTGTATGTTCTGTGGGTTTTAACATATGTAATGACTTGAATCTACCATTGTAGTATCATGCAGAGTATTTTCACTGTCCTAGAACTCTGTGAGAGCCTATTCATCTTTCCCTCCTCTCTAGCTTCTGGCAAGCACTGATCTTTTTACTGTCTCCGTAGTTTTTTCTTTTCCACATTGGAATCATACAGTCTGTAGCCTTCTCAGATTGGCTTCTTTCACTTAGTAATATGCACTTAGGGTTCCTCTGTGTCTTTTTCTGGCTTGACAGCTCGTTGCTTTTTAGCACTGAATAATATTCCATTGTCTAGTTGCACCACAGTTTATTTATCCATTCACCTACCGAAGGACATCTTGGTTGCTTCTAAGTTTTGGCAATTATTAATAAAGCTGCTATAGACGTTGCGTGCAGGTTTTTGTGTGGACATAAGTTTTCAACTCCTTTGGGTAAATACCAAGTAGCACAGTTGCTGGATCCTATGATAAGAGTATGTTTAGTTTTATAAGAAACCGCCAAACTGTCTTCCACAGTGGCTGTTCCAGTTTGCGTTCCCACCAGCAGTGAGTGAGGGTTCCTGTTGCTCCACATCCTTGCCAGCATTTGGTGCTGTCGGTGTTCCAGATTCTGGTGGCTTAGTAGATGTGTAGTGGTGTCTCATATTTGTTTCAATTTGCATTTGCATAATTCTTACCTCACACTATACAAAAAGGCTAGCTCAAATGGATTATACTCTTAAAATTAAGAGCTAAAAGTCAACTTCCAGAAGAAAAAAGGAGGAAATCTTCAGTACAGTGGATTGAGCAAAGATATAAGACACCAAAAGCACAGTCCATAAAAGAAAAGAAATGATAAGTTTGTCCTCATCGTATTTAAAACATGTACATTTCAAAAGACACTATTAAGTAAGTGAAAGACAAACAGACTGGGAGAAAATACTTGCAGAACGTATCCTATAAAGGACTTGTATTTGGAATTCCTAGAACTCTTAAAACTCAATAAGAAGACAGTCCAACCAAAGAAAATGGGTAAAATATATGAACAGACATTTACCAGAGAAGATACACAATTGGCTAATCGGTACATGAAAGATGCTCAATGTCATTAATCATCAGGGAAATGCAGATTAAAGCCATAATGAGGTACCATTTCTCCCCCACTAGAACAGCTGTTACATATAAGAGAGGCAATTACAGATGCTGGTGAGGACGTGGAGTAACCCTCATTACTGGGGGGCGTAGAATGGTGTGTAGCTCTTTGGAAAATGGCTTGTGGATGTCTCAAAATTTAAACATAAAAGTACCATAAAACCTAGTAATTCCTCTCCTAGGTATCTACCCAGGAGAAATGAAAACATATGTCCATACACAAACTTGCAAGCAGTTGTTCGTAGCAGCACTATTCATATTCTAGCCAAAAATTGGAAACAATGTAAATATCCAGTGACTGGTGAATAGACAAAACACAGTATATTCCTGCAGTGGGATATTGTTCGGCCATAAAAAGAAACAAACTGACACGTCTACTTCATGGATAAACCTCGGAAATTTCTTTTTAAATATTTCTTTATTTATTTGGCTGTGCTGGGTCTTAGTTGCAGCACGTGGGATCTTCGTTGCGGCATGTGGCATCTAGTTCCCTGACTAGGGATCAAACCCAGCCCCCGGGAATTGGGAGCACAGAATCTTAACCACTGGACCACCAGGGAAGTCCCTAAACCTCAGAAATTTTAATCTAGGTAAAAGAAGCCAGAAACACGAGATTACTAATTGTATGATATGTCCAGAAAAGGCAAACTAATAGATACAGAAAGTAGATCAGGGGTTGCCTGGGGCTAGAAGTGGGCACAAGGATTAAGGGTAAATGGACGTGGGGTGTCTTATGGGGGTGTATGTGTGAAAATGTTCTAAAACTGATTGATGCTGATGGTT
The DNA here is from genome assembly GCF_965194825.1 of Balaenoptera physalus. Lineage (NCBI taxonomy): Eukaryota > Metazoa > Chordata > Mammalia > Artiodactyla > Balaenopteridae > Balaenoptera > Balaenoptera physalus. Next base: position 81,631,643 of record NC_138899.1, on the reverse strand, counting down.
ATACCATTTGGTAAAGTTACTGTCATACACTTGAAATGGGTGAACTTTTTGACATCTAAGATACACCTCAATAAACTTGTTTTTTTAAAAAAAATAGCCCATTAGCTAATAGTCCTTCTTATTGTTCAGTTATATAAGCGAGAAATATTTACAGACTGACTTGTTATCTGTACTCAGTGGTGAGTAAGGTTGATTTGTAGTAGGAAAGGAGATGGTCAGTCTGACCTTTCAGCGCCATAAGGGCTGTGCAAAGGGTAATTACAGTGCTGTGGGAATCCTGGAGGGCTCACCAGTGGAGCTCTCACTTAAGCTGAATTCTTTACTACAGCCAGGAGTGAAGGCCTGCATTCAGGAAAAATAGGTGTGTTTATGTATTGTTAGTTCAGTCACACAGCTAACGGACAGGAAAAAAGGTAGTAGTGGCTGGTATGGCGGGAGAAACGCAGAGACTGTATAATTGAGGAACCTCAGTCACTGAGAAGTAGATTACAGTCCTTTTCAAACGCTTGAATGTGTTTGCACGTTATCCCTTGAAGAAAGGGGAGCTACTGAAGGATTTTAAACAGAGGACTGAGAGATTTGCATTTTAGAAAGCTGTCTCTGATGGCAAGTTTTCAAAAAACACCTGGAGATGGAAAATGGCTAGATGATGAAACATAAAGGAGGTGAGCATCACAAGACCCTGCTGCTCATTGTAGGTGAGGAAGAGGAGGGAGTTGAGGTTGACTCAGGATCACTGGCCTGACCACCAGTGACTGGTGACACTGTTCCCTGAGAACAGAGCACAGGTTTGCGGGGAGAGTGAAGGCAACACCCGCTCTGGGTGTATTGTGTGAGGTCCTGTGGCTATTAAAGCAGAGGGAGAATCTCCAAGCAGCAAAAGCATTGTGCAGTGGTCGGGAGCCGTGGGTCACGCCCTCGGCCGTGGGACCGCAGGGGTCACGTGATGAGAGGGAGGAGCAGGCATTGCAGTGGCTAAGGAAGGTGGGTGAGGGGAGCGGCAGGCATGTTCACTCACCCTTAGTGCTCAGGCTTGTACTCAGCAAGGGCAAATCCAGGTCTCCTGGGTCAGCCTGAAATTTGTACCATTTGGGAGACCCCATTTTAAGAAAAAGAATACAAAATTGTAACTATAGAATTAAAAAAACAAAAGTAGTATTCATGTAGACTGGCAAAAGAAATCAACGAATTACAGATTTTCAAAAGTTGACAAATACCACAAATGTTAGAAAATTCAGACTCATCTGTAAAATACTTTCTTTTTTAGCTGTATACTGATTACCACATGAAATGTCAGATTTTGTGATATCCCTATGGAGAGAACAGAAAAGTAATCCAGTTTTTTCTCTAGTGTGGCTGATTGAAATTTGTTTATTGGTAATTTTTTTTTAAGTTTTTTTTTTTAGAGCCATAGCTCAATTATTGGTAATGTCATGTAAATTTCTAAAAATCAGAGTTAATTTTAGGAGAATCTATTATTTGTTTCATGGATTATACATATATTATATATATACATAATATTCAAGACACTTCAAGTTTTATTATAATGAATCTTTAATACAATTTGATTTGACATTTATTAATGTATTGATTTATGATTTAATTTGTTTATTAACAGGGTAACCCTATTTCTCATCCAAACTGGGACATGTTTAAGAATGAAAGAGAAGCACTGTTATGCCAGAAAAACAAGTGTACAGTGGCTCAGTTACTCATTACACATAGTGGTGCATTAGCTTTGTATTGAACCTTGTTTTCATGTGTGACACTAAGGTTATGGGAGCATTTCTGGAACCCACTGCTGCACCAAGATGGCTAGCAATAGAGTAACTCCACAGGACGTGTCGTGAGCCACAAAACTGTATCCCACTAAATCCAAACTAAATGTGTCTCCAGCTCAGCTTCCCCTTAGCCAACCCAGAATGCTTTGGCCAACACCCAAGATGAGAAAAAATAGGACAGAGGAAAAGTGGGAGTGGAAAGAGCCCGTGATCTTAACTAATTGCAGTTACAATATTTACTTTTGAAAATTTTATAGAAGCACATTGCTTTGCCCCTCCCAAGGTACCAGTTTTCATAAACCACCTCTGCTGCTCTGGCAGCCCAGCCGGTCTCCTTGCCCTTCCACACCCGGACTGCCGATTCCTGAGGACTGCAGCCAGTCCCACTGTCTTCATAGAATCTACTGCCTGTCCTCAGAGTAGCACATGAGCTTCCCTGGGTCAGTGCGTGCCCTGAGCGCCTGAGGCCTAAGAGGAAAAGAGCTGTGAAGTCCCACAGTCTAGTCTGTTGGGCTCAACTATAGCATGTACGCACACCATCCTTTATAAAATAAAACATGATGCTTCCCAAATATTCTGGCCCCTGTCTACCTTAAGGTTCATGCCGTGTCCTACTGCTTTACTATGTCAAAGCTACGTGTTTTCTTTTGGTTTCTGGAATGCCTCACTAACTTCTGCTTGTCCTTTTAAAATCTCAATTGAAATGTCATTTAATCAAGAGAAACCTTCTCCAACTCACAGACTGGGTTAGATTTCGCTGGCCTATGCCCTTGTTCTGTATAATTTTTTTCTGTGTGTAATTATGTGATCTCTCAGTATCACAATAGCATAATCTCCAGGAGGACCAGAACCCTGCTTATTTTGTCCACTGCCATATCTCTGGGATCTAGCATTCTCGGCTCACAGTATGTACCCAGGAAATATTAGTTGAATGAAAGAAATGAGTACCTGGGTCTGGAAGGTACTGTCTTCTGGAAGAAGAGAGACCAGGTTAGGTGATTCAGATGGCGAGTTAACATATACATAATAAATGAGTCCATCACTTTCATCAATCATCCCAGTCTTCCTAGGTGAAGATGCAAGTCTGAGCATTATCACTTACAGGAGAGAGAAGTTAAAAAAAAAAAAAAATAGATCGGGAACCTGAAACTAAAGAAAAACCAGGAACCAAAGAAAGAGAACATTTCAAGGAGGAAAGAGCTAGTTTAGGCTCAGAGTTGATGTTGAGTAAGGACTGAAAACTGTCCATTAGATTTGGAAGGAAAAACTGTTAGTCTCCTTGGTTAGCAAAATCTCAAGCTTATTGTGAAAGAACTTAAGTTTTTTCCTTTAAAGAATTTTGACATTAATTATTTGTGATTAGAATCTGAACTAATCTGATTCATTAAACATTCTAAACACTTCATTAATTTTGCTTATTAAGATATTTTAAAATAGCAGTTGTTTTCCACTTATGTTCTCAAACGGATTGATACTTTTTAGTCAAGGAGAAATATTCAAGTTACCAAAAAAAAAAAAAACACTGAATAATTCTGTTCCTTTGTGAGTACAAAATATCAGTGGGAAATTGTGTAATTGTGAGCACACTTGGTATTTTAAACTGTTTTTAAAATAGAAAGTTTGGCTTTTACATTTTTTTTTCCTCTTTGTCCTTTATTAATCATTAAGAACTCTTTTTTGAAAAAAGACTAAAATTTCTGTTAGTATCAAAACTGCAAAGCAGTGAATCATATCTAAAAATTATTCATCTCTAGATCTAAGCAAATACAAACATAAATATTTTGCAAACTACTCTTTTTGCTAATGGGTTTTGTTATTTTTCAGATATACCCTCAAAGATAATTCCAAAAAGCATACTGAAGTATGGGATCCTTCTCCAGAAGAAATTATTTCAAATGAAGTAAACAACTTAAATCCTGTATTTGCAAAATCTCTATCTAATGAGGATCTGCAGTCACTTTATTATAAGGAACTGCCTGTGTACATCTGCAGTGTAGTGTCTCCTGAGAAGATTTATGTTCAGTGGTTATTAACAGAAAACTTACTTCATAGGTATAACATTCAAAGACAACATTGTGCATGTAGCTTTATTCTTTTTTCTATATTTCGTGTCAAAGATCTAGAAGTCATAAATGCAGAATTTTGAAAGTATAAAATTATTTCAGCTAAATATTCACTAAAAAACCAGTTAAAAGTATACAAATAGTATTTTTACTGGTTATTTTCACTGTGTTAGGGTTTATAAATTCCACAAATGCTTACTGAGTGCCTATTATTTGACAGTATTATAGGTGTTGGGGATACAGTGGTAAAAACATGGACAAGCTTGTGCTGTCATGGAGCTTAAATTCTAGTAGAGGGAGTGACAGTGAACAAAGTATTCAGTGCAGCAGATGATGATGAAGACGAGAAAAATCAAGCAGTGGGGGAGGAGGACCTCACAGAGTCAGTGACTCTTGAAATGGACCCTGAAGGCAGGGAGGGAGGGAGCCACGAAGATGCCTGGGAGAAGCTCACGTCAGGCAGAGGGGAGAACTAGTTCCAGACCCTGCAGTGGAAATGTGGTTGGGTGTCCAAGGAAGAACAAGGTAGCCGGTTTGTTTGGAATAGAATGAGGGAGGGAGGACAGTAGAAGACAGGGAGCCAGGGAATTGTACGTTACAAGAAAAGGTTTCGAGAGTTAAAATTTTTTTTCTTTACATAGTTTAGGGGAAAAGATGGTCGCTGCTTATGAAAACTCAAAATGGGAACCTGTTAAATGGAAGAATGATATGCACTGTGCTGTTAAGATCCCAAATGAAAATCAGTGGCAAAGGGGCCAGATCATCAGAATGGTTACAGACACATTGGTAGAGGTAAATGCAGCGTTAAAAATATAATCATGAAAGTGAATGCATTTTGTATGTTCATCCAATTTTTATTATGCTTTTCAGTTTGCAAAAAAAAATTTTTTAAGCACTGTCTTTCCATAGACTTAAAGTTATTGTTTTCTTAGGTCTTGCTGTATGACGTGGGTGTTGAACTAGTAGTGAATATTAACTGTTTAAGAGAACTTGAAGAAAACCTAAAGACAATGAGAAGATTATCTTTGGAATGCTCTCTTGTTGATATAAGGTAGTTTTTAGCTGAGTAAATTTTCTCATTATTGAATATGACTTTATGTTTCTTTTTGGGTGGATTCTTATCAGTTTTGATTTTTCTGACATATTCTGAAATTTTCATAAGATCTAGTTGATTTATCTAGTTAATTTTAAGGTTTTAAGAAGCAAGAAAGAGCAACTTCCCTGGCGGTCCAGTGGTTTAGACTCTGCACCTCCACTGCAGGGGGCGTGGGTTCAATACCTGGTCAAGGAACTAAGATCCCACATGCCGCATGGTGCGGCCAAAAAATTAAAAAACAAAAAAACAGGAAAGATAAAAATATGAAACACATAAACTTTGGTGACATCTAGAAAGGATTCAAACTGTTAAAACAAAAAAACCTTGAGGCACACAAGCAGGTAGAAATAAAATGTATTTCATAAGCTTAGAATTGCATGGAAAGCTAAAAATGTGTAAATTACCAGAAAGAGTGAACTAGGATTCTGGGAAATGGCAAGGCATAATTGTAGAGTCTGCTAGAATCCTACCATAAACACGTAACCATGGATGCAAATCTGCAGACTGCATGGTCAACATCTACGACGAAAGTAGGCAGCACAAGCAGGTGGGGTGCTCCACAAACCAGACCCTGTGGTGTCACACTTGTGGGGGAGGATGGAGAAGGAGAGCTGCCTGGGCTCCTCACAGGTCTGAAAATAGGAATTGGCAACAGCATTTCTCTGGAGCACACGGGCCAACTTGAGAACAGCAACCAAAACTGAGATGCAGGGTGCTGTTTGTAGCTGAACGCGAGAGCTCTGTGACAGGCCGGTGTTTCGTGGTACTGAAGCCTTCTTAGCCATACAAGCTCTCTTCCAGGACCCCCAGACAGAGGAGAATCTGCTGGGAAGAGAGCCTGATTTGAGCAAGGCAGACAGTGGGGCAAAGGAAAGAAGAGATGCAGATAAAAGTAGAGAGCAAGGTATGAAGCCATGTTGTCTGTCACTTTGGGAGAATGACACAAGTCAGAGTTCCAGAGCCATGAAGCTCGGAAAGCATTTGTGATCCCCCCCTTCTCCTGAAGTACAGGAAATTTTACTTCGCTTAAAACATTAGTGAAAGAAAGGATTACAGTCGAACTCCTTCCAAATTATTATGGGAAAAGAGAATTAGGAGCCAAATAATATCCCTAGAGGCAGTGGAATCCATGAAAAAGACAGGCTTACAAAACAGTGATATTTCAAAGTAAACTAAAAAATTTAGAAAATGATAGACACTATGAAGAACAACATAAAATAGAATTAGAAAAACTCAGAAATAAGATTGATTACAGAAAAAGGAAGATTTGAAAAGAGATGATAGCACTCAGGAAGGAAAAGAAAATCATATCAGAATGTAGACTAAACTAGAAAAAACACAAAGCAAATAAGTAATAGAAAATGTCTTAAAGAGAAATACAAGGGACTTCCCTGGTGGCACAGTGGTTAAGAATCCACCTGCCAATACAGGGGACACGGGTTCGATCCCTGGTCCGGGAAGATCCCACATGCTGCAGAGCAACTAAGCCTGTGCGCCACAACTACTGAGCCTGCATTCTAGAGCCCGCAAACCGCGACTACTGCGTCCACGTGCCACAACTACTAAAGCCCGCATGCCTAGAGCCTGTGCTCCGCAACAAGAGAAGCCACCGCAATGAGAAGCCCGCGCACCGCAACAGAGTAGCCCCCGCTCACTGCAACTAGAGAAAGCCTGTGCACAGCAACGAAGACCCAACGCGGCCAAAAATAAATAAGTAAATAAATTAACTTAAATAAATAAATAAATGTTTAAAAAAAGAAATACAAGATCAAAAGGAGGGCAGATCTTTTTAATTAAAAAATTAAAAATCAAAGGATTTAAAAGAAAACAAAAGATACATAAAGTAGAGACCTAATATTCATGTAATAGGAATGTCAAAGAACAAGACTAAAAGAAATAGATCAAAACAAATACTAAAAACCCAATTTAAAAAAGTGTCCCTAAAATAAAAGACTATTTTAAAAAAATACATTGAAAAGGCACACTGCCTATCTTGGAAAATTGGTTCAGGAATGCCAACACTGAGAGATTATCTAGTAAAATCATTGATTCACGAGAGAAATAAAATAACATTGTCATCACCAACAGTTTATGCCAGAAGGTAAGAGAGTAACATTCTAAAAATACTCAAAAGAAAATGGCAAGCTGTGGGTTTTATATCCAGCCAACTGACTTTCAGGTATTGATATAAAGACCACCGAATACTGATTTCATCACTCAGGGAATATTGTTTGCAGGAACGGTCCCTGTGAGAGAACAAGTTTTAGGTAACCAACAAGAGAGATTTTGACATAAGGACTGTGGTGAGCATTACATTTACTTTACCAAAAGAACCAAAATTAAATGATCGTTATTAGGGAAACAGTATAGAATGCAAAGTAGATCAGCCGCAATTTCAAAGAATGGCGGGAGAAAAGAGTATATGTGAGAAGTTGAATCAACTTCCTGTTGTCACATTGGTATTAACTAGGAGTAAGTACTTCAAATAAGAAGTTGGGGAAAAGAGAAGAGGTTACTAACAATATCGATTTAACGTTAGAACAACATTAATATTTTATGCAGACAAATCAGTAAAAATAGTAAGTAAAATGAAATTAACTGTATGTAGTGGTGGTATAGCCTCTCCGAGAGGAACTTTTTCAAGTGACTTTAAAACACAATAAGTTGACTGTACATGCTTACCAAAATATATCCTAAGGACAAGAAATAACTGCCCCCCCAAGTCAGCTGTTTTTATTAATCCCAGAGTTGGTTGTAGTGTTACTGAAGCTGTTGGGTGTGTGTTGTGGGATAATTCAAAATAGTAATTATGTACATATCATTAAGAACAGGTGTGGTTGTTAGATGGTAAAAATGTAAGATTAAGGTTGATTTACCTTGTACTCCTGATTTTGAATTCAAAGTATCAGTAGAAACTGATAAGGTATTTTAATTGTAAAAAATCCATATTCTTTAGCCTTGTAACATGAAGGACCCAGTAGCAATGAGCCATGCTGGTGCACAAATTGTGGTCTCCAAATACCATTTCCCACTAAAAGAATTTAGTGCTCTTTGGGAAAATGTCTGATTCCAGGTCTTGGGCAGGAAATACACAGTGTGAGCCTAGAATATCTTGACCTAGCAAAAAGCAAGAAAGCTATAAATAGATAGATGGATGGATAGATAGATTATGACAAAAGGACTCAGTAGCCAACCTGAGTAAACTTCCACTGACCAAAGATGGGACAGTTTGAACAGCAGTAGGATGGTTATTATGTTGTATCAAAGCATTTGATATGTTTAAGTCTCTAAATTCATAAAGTGATTTTAAAAAAAAAACTTACTGATCACTTTTAGAGGATTCTAGGGAACTAGTTCATTATTCTGAAAATTGGTAAATGAGGGAAATGAGCACTTGTTTTTCCTGTACAATCTATATCTCGAGATAATCAATTAGGTGATAAGGGAAAGTTGTTCTTTGTAAGCATTCCTGCTAACAAAGGAGGAATGATATCATTGGAATACCACCATTTTACCACCCTTATATACTAAGGGATCTAGACATAACTGTTGGTGGCTGCTAACATCACAAAAAGAGAATCAGACATTATGTACCTCCTGAGGGAAGTACACAGCACCATCTCTGAATAGTATTGCTGAAAAAAGAAATATGCAAACCTGAATCTGACCAAGACTCTAGACCTAACTATGAATTTAAAGGAAATACAAGAGACAGATGAACATGTTAAACACCATGAGAATGCAATCAGCTAAATTCAGACCATTGAAACTGCAAACCAACTCTGTTTATTCAACAGAAAATTACAAGGGAAAGAGATGGAAGGGGCACTAAAGATACATATTGCCCATGCATGATGTATGGATTTTGTTTACTTTACCAATTCAGACTGTTTTGAAACATCAGGAAGAAAATGAACACCATCTGAAGAGTTGATCTTAAGAAATTATTTTTAATGTGACAACAGTACTGTGGTTGTGTTTGTTTAAAAACATTTAGTTTTGGAAATGCAAACTAAAATCTTTTCAAATGAAATAATGTTAAATCTGGGACTTAAAAATAATCAGGGGCTTCCCTGGTGGCACAGTGGTTAAGAATCCGCCTGCCAATGCAAGGGACACGGGTTCGATTCCTGGTCCGGGAAGATCCCACATGCTGCGGAGCAACTAAGCCCGTGTACCACAACTACTGAGCCTGTGCTCTAGAGCCCGTGAGCCACAACTGCTGAGCCCACGTGCAACAACTACCCGTGCTCTGCAACAAGAGAAGTCATCGCAGTGAGAAGCCCGTGCACCGCAACAAAGAGTAGCCCCCACTCGCTGCAACTAGAGAAAGCCTGCATGCAGCAACAAAGACCCAACTCAGACATACATACATACATACATAAATAAATAAATATTTAAAAAAATAAATAATCGGATGGGAGTGAATACATGGGAATATGATGAAATAGAATTGGTCATGTATTGACAATTGTCAAAGCTGAATGATAGATGAGATTTATTATATTCTCTCTGCTTTTGAATATGTTTGAAAACTATAATTGAAAAACAAATTGAAAATTTTTAAAGGTGAATTCAGCAGATTTTTTTATTATATAAATTTCAGGCGTACAGCATTATAATTTGACATTTGTATTCACTGCAAAGTGATCACACCACAAGCCTAGTTACCATCCATCACTGTTATAATTGACACCCTTCACCCTTTGCACCCATCTCCCAACTCCCTTCCCCTCTGGTAAGCACTAATATGATTTCTGTATGTATGAGTTTGTTTTTCTTTTGTTTGTTGGTTGGTTTTTTAGATTCCACATATGAATGAAATCATGTGGTATTGTCTTTCTCAGTCTGACTTATTTCATTTAGCATAATATCTTCAGGGTTCATCCATGTTGTCAGAAATGTCAAGATTGCATTCTTTTTTATGGCTGAGTAGTATTCAGTTGTGCATATATCACGTCTTCTTTATCCATTATTCCATTTTATGGACCCTTAGGTTGCTTCCATATCTTGGCTGTTGTAAATAGTGCTGCAGTCCACATAGGGGTGCAGATATCTTTTTGAATTAGTGTTTTCAGGTTCTTGTGGTGAATACCCAAAAGTGGAATAGCTGGGTTATATAGTAGTTATGTTTTTGAGGAACCTCCATACTGTTTTCCAATAGTGCTGTACCAATTTACATTCCCACCAACAGTGCAGGAAAGTTCCCTTTTCTCCACATCTTTGCCCACACTTTTTATTGGTTGTCTTTTTGATAATAAGCATTCTAACAGGTGTGAGGTGATACCTTCTTGTGGTTTTGATTTGCATTTTCTTAATAATTACTGATGTTGAACATCTTTTCATATATTTGTTGGCCATCTGTATGTCTTCTTTGGAAAGATGTCTATTCAAATCCTCTGCCCATTTTTTAATCAGGCTGTTTGGGGGTTTTTGTTGTTGAGTTGTATAAGTTCTTTATAATTTTGTATATTAACACCTTATTGGATACCTGATTTGCAGAATATCTTCTCTCATTCAGTAGGTTGCCTTTTCATTCTGATGGTGGTTTCCTTTGCTGTGCAGAAGCTTTTTAGTTTGATGCAGTCCCATTTGTTGACTTAGTTTCCCTTGCCTTTGGAGTCAGATCCACAGAAATATTGCTAAGCCTGAGGTTAGTGAGGATACTGCCTATGTTTTCTTCTAGGAATTTTATGGTTCAGTTCTTACATTCAAGTCTTTAATTCTTTTGGGGTTAATTTTTGTGCTTAACATAGTGGTCTAGTGGTCTTTTTCATGTGGCTGTTCAGTTTTCCCAGCACCATTTATTGAAGAGACTATCCTTTCTCCATTGTGTGCTCTTTGCTCCCTTGTTATAAAATAATTTTCCATATATGTGTGGGTTTATTACTGAACTCTCTATTATGTTCATTGATTTATGTGTCTGCTCGTGTGCCAGTACCATACTGTTTTGATTACTGTAGCTTTGTAGTATAGTTTGAAACCAGAGAGCGTGATACCTCCAGCTTTATTCTTCTTTCTCTAGATTGTTTTGGACATTTGGGATCTTTTGTGGTTCCATACAAATTTTAGAATTACTTGTTCTAAGACTGCCAATACTATGTTGAATGAAAGTGATGAGTGGGCATCCTTGTCTTGTTCCTAATCTTAGAGGAAAAGCTTTCAGCTTTTCACCATTGAGTGTGATGTTAGTTATGGGTTTGTCATATATGGCCTTTATTATGTTGAAATACACTCTCTCTATACCCACTTTGTTGAGAGTTTTTATCATAAATGGGTGTTAAATTTTGTCAAATGCTTTTTCTGCATCTATTGAGATGGATTATATGGTTTTATCCTTCATTCTGTTAATGTATGTACCATGTTGATTAATTTGTGGATGCTGGGCCATCCTTACACTGCTGGAATAAATCCACTTGATTGTGATGTATGACCCTTTTAATGTATTGTTTGCTAATATTTTGTTGACAATCTTTGCATCTATGTTCATCAGAAATATTGACCTGCAATTTTCTTTTCTTGTGGTGTCCTTGTATGGTTTTGGTGTCAGGGAAATACTGGCTTCATAAAATGTGTTTGGAAGGTTTCTCTCCTCTTCAGTTTTTTGGAAGAGTTTGAGAATTCTTCAAAACATTTTTCTTTGAATGTTTGGTAGAATTCACCAGTGAAGTTGTCTACTCCTGGGCTTTTGTTAGTTGGGAGATTTTTTTTTAATTACTGTTTCAATTCCCTTGCTAGTAATGAGTCTATTCACATTTTCTATTTCTTCATGATTCAGTTGCTAAGATTGTGTGGTTCCAGAAATTTATCCTTTTCTCCTAGGTTGTCCATTTTGTTGGCATATAATTGTTAATAGTCTCTTATGATCCGTTGTATTTCTGTGGTATCAATTGTTAACAGCCCCTCTTTCATTTCTGATTTTATTTATTTGAGTCTTCTCTCTTTTTTTTCCTTGGTGAGTCTAGCTAAAGTTTTGTTGATTTTGCTTATCTTTTCAAAGAGGCAGTTCTTAGTTTTGTTGGCCATTTCTATTGGGGTTTTTTTTGGGGGGAGGGTCTCTATTTCATTTATTTCTGCTCTGATCTTTATTATTTCCCCCCTGCTACTAATTTTGGGTTTTGTTTATTCTTCTTTTTCTAGTTCCTTTAGGTGTAAAGTTGGTTTATTTGAGATTTTTCTTGTTTCTTGAGGTAGGCCTAATTGCTATGAACTGCCCTCTTGGAGCTGCTTTTGCTGTGTTTTGTAGATTTTTGGTATGTTGTATTTCTGTTTTCATTTGTCACTAGGTATTTGATTTCTCCAGTGACCTATTGGGTGTGCAGTAGCATGTTGTTTAATCTCCACGTTTTTGTGGTTTTTCCCATTTTTTTCCCTTGTGATTGATTTATAGTTTCATACCATTGTGGTTGGAGAAGATGCTTGATACGGTTTTATTTTCTTGAATTTATTGAGACTTGTTTTGTAAACTAACATGTCATCTACCCTGGAGAATGTTACATGTGCACTTGAGAAGAATGTGTATTCTGCTGCTTTTGGATGGAATGTTCTACATATATCTGTTAAGTCCATCTGGTCTAACGTGTTATTTAAATCTGCTGTTTCCTTACTGTTTTTGGTCTGGATGATCTATCCATTGATGCAAGTGGGGTGTTAATGTCCCTTACCTTTATAGTATTGCTTTCAATTTCTCCCTTTAAGTCCATCAGTGTTTGCTTTATGTATTTTGATGCTCCTCTGTTGGGTGCATATACATTTATAAATGTTACATCTTCTTGCTGGATTGACTCCTTTATCATTATGTAATGCTCTTCTTTGTCTTTTATTACAATCTTTGTTTTAAAGTCTCTTTTGTCTGAGTATAGCTACTCCAGCTTTCTTTTTATTTCCATTTGCATGGAATATCTTTTTTTATAACTTCACTCTCAGTCTGTGTGTGTCCTTTCTTCTGATTAATTTTACTACTTTTATCTTTTAACCTTCATGCTAGCTTTATAAATGATTGATCCACTACTTTTATTATACCATCTTCAGTGAGATTTTTACTTTTGTATGTTTTCTTATTATTAATTAGTGCCATTTCTTTTCAGCTTAAAGAAATCCCTTTAACATTTCTTGTAGGGCTGGTTTAGTGATGATGAACTCCTTTAACTTTTGCTTATCTGGGAAACTCTTAATCTCTCCTTCAATTCTGAATGAAAACATTGCTGGGTAGAGAATTCTTAGTTGGAAGTTTTTTTCTTTCAGCACTTTGAATAGTCATGCCACTCCCTTCTGGCCTTTAAAGTTGCTGCTGAAAAATCTGCTCATTGCCTCATGGGGATTCCCGTGTACATAACAAGTTGTTTTTCTCTTGCTGCTTTTAGGATTTTCTCTTTATCCTTAACTTTTACCATTTTAATTATAGTGTGTCTTGATGTGATCCTTTGGGTTCATCTTATTAGAACTCTCTTGGGCTTCCTGGACCTGGGTGTCTGTTTCCTTCCTCAGATTAGGGAAGTTTTAGCCGCTATTTCTTCAAATAATTTTTCTGGTCCTTTCTTTCTCTCTTTGTTGTCTTCATCTTCTAGGACTCCTATAATGCAAATGTTTATTCCACTTGTTGTCTCCAAAGTTTTGTAAGTTATCTTCACTTCTTTTTTTCTGCATTTTGCTGCTCTGTCTGGGTGAGCGCCACTGCTTTGTCTTCTGCTTGCTGATTCGCTCTTTGTCCTCATCCTGTCTGCTGTTGAACCCCTCTAGTGCATTTTTCATTCAGTTACAACTTCTGTTTGGTTCTTTCTTATATTTTCCGTCTCTTTGTTGAAGTTCTCATGGTGTTCATCCATTCTTCTCCTGCGTTTGGTGAGCATCTTTATGATGATTACTTTTCAGTCTTTACCAGGTCCATTGCTTATCTCTGTTTTGTTTAGTTCTTTTTCTGAGGTTTTAATCTGTTTTTTTGGTTGGAACATATTCCTGTGTCTCCTCTTTTTGCCTAATTCTCTGTTTGTTCGTATGTATTAGATAAATCAGCTATCTCTTCCAGTCTTGAAAGAGTGGCCTTATTTAGGAGATGCTCAGTGGGACTCAGGGGTACAGTCCTGCCTGGCCACCGCAGCCTGGCACTCAACGGGTGTCCCCTCTGTGGGCTCTTTGTGCCCTCCTATTGTGGCAGGGCAGCGGCTGCTGTGGCGTGCTGGTGGGCAGGGCTGTTGCTCGCGTGGCTGTGAGGCCCAGCTGAGGCTCAGGTGGGCAGGGCTCTCAGCAGGGCAGACCCGTTAGTGCTAACAGGTTAGAGGGAGAATTTCAGTGCTAGTGATAGCAAGGTAGCCTGAGATCACAAAAAAGGCTGCTGCTAGTGTCTCAGTCCCTAGGGGGCATCCCAGCTGGTTTCTCCCTCTCCAGTAGACGCTTTAAGAGTTAGTAAGTGGGTCCTCTTCATGTGTGGCCCATGCCCTTTTCAATCTGGTGTTTCTGCACTTGCTTTTAGGTTGAGTGAGTTTGGGCACAGGCCCTTTAAGAGCAGGTTTTTCTGTTTAATACCAAGCAGGGCCCTATGGGGCTCCCGGGCACAAAGACTTTCTGTGTCCCCCATTTCTTTGATTACAGGAAATAGCTTTCATTCAGCCTCCATGACCTGAGTTCCAATGGGCAGATTCAAGCAGTTGTTAATTAGGGAAGGGAGGGGATGCGAGACCAGGGAAAAACAGTCAAGAGAAACAGTAGTGCAGCCTTGGGGCAAGGTCCTGGTTCCCCATCAGTGGATAAACAACAATATCTTTGAGCTGTTTTGGAGATACTGAAACCCCCTCCAGGTGGGAGAACTTAACGATTAATGATGGTATGCTGTCCACAAGCCTGTAGACCCCAGACCAGTTGGAACCTGAAGATTGATGATGCTGATGCTGACTTATGTCACTACCAACCCATCAGAAGAATGTCCATGAGCTGGTCATGCCCTCTTTGAACGATTGTTTTTTTTTTTTTTTTTTGGCTGCGTTGGGTCTTTGTTGCTGCATGTCGGCTTTTGTCTAGTTGCAGCGAGCAGGGGCTACTCTTCGTTGCAGCGCATGGACTTCTCATTGTGGCTTCTCTTGTTGCGGAGCACGGGCTCTAGCTGTGTGGGCTTCAGTAGTGGTGGCACACAGGCTCAGTAGTTGTGGCTCGCAGGCTCTAGAGCGCAGGCTTAGTAGTTGTGGTGCATGGTCTTAGTTGCTCCACTGCATGTGGGATCTTCCTGGACCAGGGCTCGAACCTGTGTCCCCTGCATTGGCAGGTGGATTCTTAACCACTGCACCATCAGGAAAGCCCTGAACCATTACTATAAAACTTCTCACTATCCTCTCCAAGTTGGAACACATAGTTTTTCGAGGCAGTAGCCCTCTGTTTCCCCCTTTGCTTGGCAAAGTGATAAAGCTATCCTTCTCTACTTCACCAAAAACTCTGTCTCCAAGATTCAGTTCAGCACCAGTGTACAGAAAAGCTGAGCTTTCAGCATCATGTTCTCTGCAGTTCTGTAGTTTTCCTGGTCATTTTCCCTATTGGTTTTCAAAGCCAGGTGTTCTGGGGACTCTGTCCTGTACAGGATTTAGAGGTCGTGATGCCAAGTGAAGGGTAGTTCCTATAATCAAAAAAATGGGGAACATAAAGTTTTTGTGCCCAGGCACCCTACAGGGCCCTGCTCAGTATCAGTTGGCATGCCTCATGTAGAGCTCAGATCCCTACCTCCTTTGTGGTCCCTCCTGATTCTGGATCGCTGCAGCTGGGGCGTGGGTCTTTCCTTGGCGAGAATGTGTCTCTGTCTCTCCTCCCTATCTTGATGCTGTCCTTTTACCCTTTGTTGTGGAGACTCTGTTCATTGATAGAACAGAATTCTATCAGTCCCTTAATTGTACCCAATATTGTAGAGCAGCAGTCTCCAACCTTTTTGGCACCAGGGACCGGTTTCATGGAAGACAGTTTTTCCATGGACAGGGTGGGGGGTATATTTCAGGTGGTGATGCAAGCGATGGTTCAGGTGGTAACACGAGCGATGGGAAGCGGCAGATGACACTTTGCTTGCTCGCCCACCACTCACTTCCTGCTGTGCGGCCCGGTTCCTAACAGACCACGGACCAGTCCGCACCCTGGAGGCTGGAGACCCCTCTTGTAGAGAATGCATTCCTATTGACACCTTGAATTATGTCTTATGGACTGTAATGGAATACCACCGTTTCAAGAGTCTAATAATAGCTAACCTTAAGCATGTCTAGACCCTGTATTAATTGCCTTAACAGGCATTATTTTACTTAATCATCACAGCAGACCTTTAAGCTATATAGATAAAAAGTATTATTTAAAGATAAGGAAATTGAGTCTTTAAGAGGTTAAATATTTTATAATCCAGAGTAATACACCAAACTGTTGAACTAGGATTATAAAAGTTCTGATTCTGGAACCGGAGTTCTAACCACTATGGTTTACTACCCTTCCGAGAAATCTTTTTTATAGATTTCTTTTTATAGTGGTAAAATATACATTAACATAAAATTTATCATTTTTAAGTGTACAGTTCCATGACTTTAAGTAATGGAACCTTTACCACTGTCCATCTCCAGAACTTTTTTATCTTTCTCAACTGAAAACATACAGTTTCATGGATACATGCCATAGATTTTTTGAAATGTTGTAAATACTTTCAGATGTTCAAAAGTTAATATTTTAAAATGTGTATTCTTAATAAATCATAGGAAAACCTTAATGATGTGTGTATGCTGATATTATCTGTATACCATCATAAATAAAAAATGATAACTAATTCAAGGCGTCACTGATAATATAAGCTTCTTATTAGCTCATAAGAACACTGTTTGGACTTCTTAATAAATAGTTTTACTAAATCCTATTTGGTCAAACTACATACACAGTTGATTTCTTTAGTTCACTCACATAAACCATTTAATGTGAAAAGATTGGCCACATTGGTCATTTACTCAGAGGATGGGGCAGCTCTAATGAAACTCCAGATCTAGAAGCCATTTCTAGAGAGCCTTCAGAGCCTGCAGTATTTACCTGTAATCTCTTTAGTGGTACTAGTTCTTTATTCTTTGGGGGTGGATTTGATGGTTAGAAACATCTAAAGTCACTCAGTTTCAACTTTGCAAACTAAAATAGATGATGAAGTTGATACTCTGCTCTTCATTGATCTGTCAGATATTTATTGAACACTTTTTACCATGAATATTAAAAATAAATTTTCTAAAAATAATTGAGGCTAATATTCATGGGTAGTAATTCATATTAGCTTTAAATTCCAGAAAAAATCTTCCAGAAATATTTGGGCAGAGAAATCATCATTACAAAGGGACTGTTCTGTTTGTATTTCCATTAAATATTTTTGGCGTGCCTTCTGTGAGCTGGGCACTGTCCTAGGCGTTGGAGATGTGACGGACATGACACATACAACACATAATACACAGATGACCCTTCACTCAGGTTTGAGCTGCACAGCTCCTCTTATGCGTAAATGGTAAACACATACTACGGCACTACGTGTCCGTGGTTGGTTGTATCTGGATGCAGAGCTACAGATATGCAGGGCCGATCGTGAAGTTACACACAGGTTTCTGACTGCACGGGGGTTCAGCACCCCTGACCCCCACATTGTTCAAGAATCAAATGTGTGTACACATAACACACAGTACATTATCCCTGCTCTCTGAGTTTACAGTGTAGTTAGCATATATAAAGTGTATATAATAGCTTTAAAAAACTTAAAACACATCTACTTTTTTAAGAGTTCTCAGTGTAGCTTCAGAACAGATGTACATAAATAACTTAGCATGTAACTTGGGCTGTAGCTAGAATAGAGGGATGAATAAAAGGCTATGAAAATGAGGAAGAAAATTGTGAGAATAATACAAAGCCATGTTTAAATTGACTTCTCACTACATATGTAGTTGGTTCAAATATATTTGTATATGATGGTTCTTTTATGTTTCTATATCCTATGCTATTTGTTATAAAACAAGTTGTCATTTTTTGTTTTAGACCAGCTGGTGGGAGTGACAAGTGGACAGCAACAGCCTGTGACTGTCTCTCACTGTACCTCACTGGAGCCGTAGCAACCATCATCATACAGGTGTGTGAACAGGTGCAGTAGATGTGTACTGGTTATTTCATTGACATTTTCTACAAGACCATTTATTTTGTTGAGAAAATAATAGTAAGCTGTTTGGATTTTTTTTTTGGCTGTGTGGCATGTGGGATCTTAGTTCCCCGACCAGGGATCGAACCTGTGCCCCCTGCAGTGGAAGCATGGAGTCCTAACCACTGGACCGTCAGGGAATTCCCTGTTTGGATATTTTTTTTGCAACCTTTTTTTGGTCTTCAAGTTATCACGCCTGTTTGGGAATTTGCTGGCAGTCCAGTGGTTAGGACTCCATGCTTTCACTGCCAAGGGCCCAGGTTCTATCCTTGGTCAGGGAACTAAGATCCTGCAAGCCGCACGACCTGGCCAATAAAAAACACTGTAACTCCTGTTTCATAATAGATATGTACTGTAAATGATTATATGAGTGAATCAAAACTTTTCTAAACTAATATTCTTGAGTTTATAATTTGCATATTAAAAACCAGAAGGTATGTATGCTAGAGTGCAGTTCTGAAGCCTTTGATATTCTTTACAAATTGGTAGTTAGGCTTCTAGTGAAATCATATTAACCGTACATCATAAAAGGTGTTTGAATGAGTGCCGATTTGAGAAGAGGATACATATATAGGACATGTCCTTTCAGAACACTAAGAAATATTCCTTGTCTCCTTAACTTTTTTCTAATTTGATACATTTTATTGCATTAATGATTAGAATTTTCTTGTAAGTAATTCTTTCCATGTTAATTTTTTCTTTGTGTACTTTCCCCATTTTTATAATTCCATATAAAACAGAATATACGTTTTGTAGTTCTTTCTTTGGCTTTTCACAGGAGAAAAAAGGCACACCTGTGAAAATATATTTTAGTTCTATAATTACAAAGAATTCAGGAGAATAGAGAACTTGTAATTGAGGATGTTTTCCTCCCTCCCCAGTCTGGGATGGAAAACAAAGTTTTCAGTCGTCCTTTTTTCTCCTCCACTTGGTATTTTTCACCTGGACAGTGAAGTCTTCCTGATACACTTCACAAAACAACTGTCTTTCTCTGTTGACTGTCTTCCATGCTGTTTTCTCTCTGATATGTTCCGATGTCAAAATTACTTGGTTGGGAATTTTTCTTTCTGGCATGGAGAAATGTGGAGGGAATACCTGTAAAAAGTGTAATGTTTATACGAAGTTGCGTTTTTGTGTCTCATATTTACTCTGCTCTTAAATCACTGCAGGAAAACAACACAACATGGCCATTACCTGTGAAAATTTTCTGCAGAGATGACAAAGGAGAGTGTGTTGATGTTTCCAAATATTTGATTAAAAAGGGTTTGGCTTTGAGAGAAACAAGGTATAGACTATTTTTTTAAAACATCATTTTGTGATGGAGGCTTCTTACTTGCCTGCGTAAATCTTCGTATCTGTGTGTGCTCAGACCTGAATTGCCTCTTGTTTGCTCTTAAAAATGATTTATAACCTAATCCTGAGGAGCCAGCTTAGAAGTAAATTCATTCAGAATTGCTAAATGTTTAAATCCCTAGATATTTTTGCCTTTATACTTTCCCCTTTGCTCTGGCATTTATCAATACACTTTAAACCAAAGGAAAAGAGAATTACACAGTGGGTACCAGATCTGAACCCTTTGGCCTCATTTGCTTAGGCAGAAATGTTTAAGCTTTATGTTGGAAATTCTGGTAGGTATATACCAAAATATATTTGTGTGATATAGGTAGCAAATGAGTAGCAAAAAAAGTAATTGAACAATACTTACATGTAAAGATCCTTTCTGATACTAAATTTGGGGTTTAAATACCTTTGGTCCAAGGGGAGAAGGATCAGGATATAACTGTAGCCCTGGTTTCCTCTTTTTATCTTTTTCCTTCTAGAGGTAGAGGTATATTAGAATTGCAGATACATGTTCCAAGTGGTCACCTTCTACCATACATGGCCAGATCTCTTCTTTCATCTTAGATTATTATACCTTACCTTATTTGGATCAGGACCCCAATCTTGATGAAATGGAAGGAGAATGAGAGATCAGAAATAATACGGAACCCGAGGTAGTTGGCCAGGTGTGGTAGATGCTGACTTCACTGCCTGGGCCTTGGCAGGCAGCCAGGCTCTGCATCTAGGCCTGCATTCACTGACTTCAGACTAACACAGTTCTCCGCTGAAAGAAGTGTTAAAGTGAAAAATGCTGGGCAAGTTTATATTAACTAACAATATCTGCCACTAATTTAATGTTGTTTTCTACTTTTCTGGCACTAAAACTACTACCTCAAGGCTGGGGGTGATGAGGGAGCAGTGTTAGTTGAGGAATTATGCAGCTGTTATCAGTGCTCATTTCCTTTTGAAAGAAAATACAGGAAAGTGGAAGAAACAAAAATCTGCCATAATTTTTCTAACATAAACAATGTTAATATTTCCTTCTAGGGTTTTTTATAGGCATGTTTTTTAATTGGAAGGGAATAACAGGAAGTAAAGCAATTATGAATGAATATAGCATGTTACCACTAACACTTAATATCTGAATAGTATGGAAAAACCACATTTTTTAAGGGACTCATTATCTTTGTATTACTTTATGAATGTTGATAACTTGCCACATGTATGATCTGTCTTTGGGCTAAATTAGAATCAACTTGAAGCTGTTGTATTTCCCAATAACATCTAGTTAATGGTATGATACTTGGGATATACTTAATAGAAGATTTTAAGAGAGAATAGCATGTAAATATGGGATAGTAATTTAATGCATTTAAGTGAAATTATATTGCTTTATTATCATCAAGCTCATGCATAATTTAACATAATTTTCATTATAACTTAAAGTATGCTCATTTTTATGTAACAAATTAGACTAGGATATCCTAGACTAATTAGACTAGACTAATCCTTCAAGTATATTTGAAGGATTCTTTTTATATTGTTTTCCCAGAATTTTTTTATTTGCTCATGGTTAGATATATTCTTTTTTGCATGTTACAGACCTAATAAATTAGATAACAGCCATTCATTATCCCAGAAGTCTCTGGAAATCCCACTGGTACAAGGAGAGTCAGTGGTTACTAAGTGTATTAAAATGAACGCTGACCCTGACAAAAAAGCTGCTGATATTCTCAGTGAACACAAGGTGTCTGAATTTAAGGAGAAAATTCTAGAACCAAGAACCACTGGATGCTATAAACCACCAGCTATTCCTAACGAGAAAGTATTTGAGGCAGTAGTCAGCTGCATTGGTGATGATGGAACTATATTTGTGGTACCTAAATTATCAGGTAAGATCTTTCACATTATGCAGTATTCTGTAAAAGTGGTCGCTTTTACTACTGGAGAATTTTAATTGGAAGGGAATATCTCCAGTAAAATACACATGGATTGAAATTCCTTGGGCAGATATTTAACCTTCTGAACCTCTTTTTCACTGAGTTGTTGTGAGGTTTAAATGAAATAATGCACGAAAAGTGCTTTGCACAATGCCTAGCACATGAAAATCATTTATTGAGACATTGGGAATGGATAAACATTGGGCCTAAGATAAGCATGGGGGGACAGGTTCCAGTTTTACAAGTTTGGAGGCTCTCTAAGAAAAAAGAATACAAACGTTTATATTCGTTTAAAAGTGAGAAAAGAAGTCACAACAAATGACTGGAGAGTCAGGGCCATTTGAGATTCAGGTCCTTCCTGAGATCTCTTTAGCTTATGTACTAACGGTTCCTTTCTACAACCTGAGTGTGTCCAGGACACTTGATGACTCACAGCAGCTCTAGCTTTCACGGGACTTAAGCTCCGTTAGCTTCATAGTAAGTCCACCTACGGATAGGGGTATGGGGGCTACGAATTTGTTGAAATTTTTGTCTCATGTGTTGATCTGCTAAATACTGTTTTTTAATTTGAAAACCAGACTAAATCTGTGTAATTGGCTATTCTAGAAGTGAGTAGTGTTTCAGACCTCTAGCAACAGTACTTAATCCAGAAACTTTGCTTGACGTGTGTAAATAATCATAGCTAGAACTGGTTGCCAGATGCCTTACTTCCAATCCCCTGCAATACTGATAATGTGGGCTAGCACTATTACACCCAGTTTACAGAGGAACAGACTGAGGCTTATGCCCAGGAGCTCGCAACTAAAGTAGTAGAACTGTTATAGGAACTGACACCAGAGCTTGCCCTCTCTGGCATCAGTTACGGGCATATAAATTTACTGTGGAAATAATGAGCCAATTAGCAGGAAGTAGCAATATTAGAGTTTTAATATTATACCCGCAGCACGATGCTGTATCTAAGCATCAAATAACAAAGAGCTTTTAATGATTCTTGCACTTCCAAAATAATGCTTGTGTCCGTAACCATAGATCAGAATAATAATTTACATGTTGTTAGTCAGTAGTATGTTTCGAAACATAATGAAGCTATTGACTAAATTAGATTTTTATTAAAGCTCTATTATGTGGGGACTGATTTTTAATTCCTTTTAATGTTATCTAAGTGATGAAGTTACTAAAGTTTGATGATTACTTCATTTGAAAATGGTAGGGAATTTTTCCTAAATGCTTTCTATTTTTAATAATTTCTTCAGAATTTGAACTAATAAAAATGATGAATGAAATTCAAAGTAATTTAAAATGCCTTGGTCTTTTGGAGCCTTATTTCTGGAGAAAGGGAGAAGCTTGTGCAGTAAGGGGATCAGATACTTTGTGGTATCGAGGCAAAGTAATGGAAGTCATTGGCGGCACTATCAAGGTGAGTCTGAAATTCTTTTGTGACTATTTTAAGGCTAAGTGCTATAACATTAAGAGGTCTTTCAAGTTCAAATACATGAAATTTTGATTAAAACATCTTTTAATGAGTTCATTCATGTAGGAGAATCACTTAGATGCATTATATATTTATTTGTAATTAGAATTCCTCTTTATTTTCAAGTATATTTATTAACCTGAATAACAAAGAAATATTTCCAGATAGGGATTTTTACCACTGAAACTTTAATGGTGCCACTTATTTGTAATTGGCAGCCTTATTTGTGTGCATGATGCTAAGTAAAACAACTTATTTTCCAGTATATTCTATATCTCCTTAGTAAATTTGTTTATGGGACCCCTTAATTTACCCTTTCACATTAAGGTTAATTTACCCTTTCCAGAATACTAAGAATAGTACTTGAGTTTCATCTAAAATCTTCAGAAAGAGCTGCATACAGTTGACCCTTGAACAGCACTAGGGCTGGGGAGCCGACACTCTGTGTAGCCGACCTGAGTATAATTTATATCATTCTTCCATGTCCACGGTTCTGTGTCGCGGATTCAATCAGCTGTCGA
Organism: Balaenoptera physalus; assembly: GCF_965194825.1. NCBI lineage: Eukaryota > Metazoa > Chordata > Mammalia > Artiodactyla > Balaenopteridae > Balaenoptera > Balaenoptera physalus. The sequence goes on along the minus strand of NC_138899.1, from coordinate 81,608,286 downwards.
TCGTGTAGTGCTGTAGTAGGTTTTTACTGAAAAAATCCATGTGTAAGTGGACCCTCATAGTTTAAACCTGTGTTGTTCAAGGGTCAACTGTACTTTGAAAATATGTGTATATAAAAATATAGATGGAAAATGCCTCCATTTACATTGTACTTTAAGTATAGCAATGAAATCAAGAGACATTCAGCCTGTGAAGATTTTGGTTTTAGGAGGGGTGGAAGAATTAAGAAGAAAAGTCTTTTGTTAATACTTGCACAGGAGATTATTATCTATTTGATGATGATATCTGACAATAACGTAGCACTTCAGGTTTCTAAGCTTTTTTCACATATGCCCGTTCGTATTTTCTTATTTGTTTCCAACTATCATAGATGCAGATTACTATTCCCATTTTACCAGTAAGAAAATTGAAACTCATGTTCAGTGATGTCCCCAAGGTCAACATGTCAGTGGGTGGTGGTACTGGAATTCATATCTAAGCATCTGATTCCAAAATTTCTGATCTAAGCCTTGTGCTTTTTGTGCTGGAATACAGACTTTACAAGGTTGTTTTTTTTTTTTCCTGGAAGGTATCTTTTATTTTTATTTTTAAAAATTTTTATTGCAGTATAGTTGATTTACAATGTTGTGTTAGCTTCAGGTGTACAGCAAAGTGATTTAGTTATACATATACATTTATTTATTTTCATAGGTTTTTAAAAAATTTTTATTTATTTAATTTATTTATTTTTGGCTGTGTTGGGTCTTTGTTGCTGCACACGGGGTTTCTCTAGTTGCCGCGAGTGGGGACTACTCTTTGTTGAGGTGTGCGGGCTTCTTACTGTGGTGGCTTCTCTTGTTGCAGAACACAGGCTCTAGGCATGTGGGCTTCAGTAATTGCAGCACGCGGGCTCAGTAGTTGTGGCTCGCGGGCTCTAGAGCACAGGCTCAGTAGTTGTAGTGCACGGGGCTTAGTTGCTCTGCAGCATGTGGGATCTTCCCAGACCAGGGATTGAACCCATGTCCCCTGCGTTGGCAGGCGGATTCTCAACCACCGCGCCACCAGGGAAGCCCTTCATAGGTTTTTAATAGAAATAAGATGGTTTCAAATTTTGGGTTAGTATTTAGGTATATGGATACTCAACAGATGCATGTGTTTATATGCAAATGAGTATTTTCACATACATTTGAATTGTTCAGATAACTTTTTTAATATAAAAGTAAATTGAAATTCAATTTTCATTAAGTTATTATAATTCATAATCTTTACATATATAGGATCCAAATAAGATAATGGTGAACTATATTTTTTTCATACTTTCTAATATCTCTGTTTTTTAAATTTGAGAGTATTTTGATATTTTAATCATCATTTTTTATTTTTTTCCTATGCACTTCAAGTATACACAATAAATTTTTCATTCCTTAACCTGATATCTTTAAAGGTTATCCTATGATCCACATTAAGAAATAGACATTACATGTAATTGTACCTACCCTAACTACCTGTAATGTACTCAGATATTTTTTATTCAATTCTATTTCATTTTTTTAATGCTGACTGCCAAGACAGCCCAATTAAACAGTGATATGTTAATTTCATTAAATTGGGGTAACAGAAGTAGCTTATTGACATTCCTTATTCTTGAAACAATTTAGAAACTGAATTATCAAAATTAAATAAAGCATTTTAAAAAATGGACTGTTGAGGACTTCTAGTTTCTGGTTCCACATTTAAGAAGCTTTGAAGTTGCCACACCATCCTAACAGCAAGTAAAAAGCTGAACAAACTGAAAAATCTATTATTCTTCTTGTATCGGTAGAGAGGGAGTACAAAGGGCAAACCACTGCCCCAACAGTTAGAGAGTCAGGTGAATATAGGGAGTCACAGCTTATGGGAGCAGAGACTGACGACCAGAACTTTAATGGAAGAATTGCTGGATTTTTTTTTTTTTTTGCCACACCACATGGCTTGTGGGATCTTAGTTCCCCAACCGGGGGTTGAACCCGGGCCCTCGGCAGTGAGAGCCTGGAGTCTTAACCACTGGACTGCCAGGGAATTCCCAAGAATTGCTGGAATTTAGTGTGGACAATTCTGAGAGGCAAAAACTCCAGGGAACCCAGTCATCAGAAGGTTCCACACAGTTCTATGAGATTTATCTCCAAGAGCTTGACCAGGATCTCACATAAATATCAGAGATGCTTCCAGCAGGGGAAGGAGAAAAGGAACCATTTTGAAATATGCTGGAGCATTCTGTTTTTCTTAATAAAGCCTGCACTCAGGAGACAGTAGTTAAGCAGGGCCTAAGCATCTGGGGTATTATCAGAGCCTAATCAACCTGGGGGAAAGGAAATTACCCAATTCCAGTTAACTCTAGCTTTCTGCATTGGAAAAAGACCCAACTCCAGCTCACTATATCATCCTTTCCCACTTTAGGGAGTAGAGCAAAAAACTGAGAAACACTTGTGAAGTTCACAGTCTGAAAGCATAGTCTCAATGAAAGACAGAGACGTAGTCATAAGACTGTAGAACATTTCCCCTCCCGCCACACCTTCCTACCACATTACTGAAGGCCCATTTATAGCAGTTCCTTTTACACAGTACATGTCTGGCTATCAAGAAAAAATTACAAAACAGTATGATATTGGCATAAAAAAAAGATGCATAGATCAATGGAATAGAATAGACAGCCTAGAAATAAACCTACGCACATGTGAACAATTAATTTATGACAAAACCAAGAATATACAGTAGGGATAGGACAGTCTCTTCAATAAATGGTGTTGGGAAAACTGGACAGCCACATGCAGAAGAATGAAAGTAGACCACTGTCTTAAACAGTACACAAAAATTAACTCAAAATAGATTATAAAGACTTGAACATAAGACCTGAAGCCATAAAACTCCTAGAAGAAAACATAGCCAATAAGTTCCTTGATATACATAGGTATTTGTGATAATTTTTTGGATGTGACACCAAAAGCAAAGGCAACAAAAATGAAAATTAACAAGGTGGACTACATTGAACTAAAAAGCTTCTGCACAGCAAAGGAAACCAACAAAATGAAAAAGCAACGTACTGAATGGAAGAAAATATTTCTAAATCATATATCTGACAAGGGGTTGATATCCAAAATATATAAAGAACTCATGAAACTCAAGCCCAGAAATAAACCCAATTAAGGTCAATCTGTGACAAAGGAGGCAAAAATATACATTGGAGAAAAGACAGTCTCTTCAGTAAGTGGTGCTGGGAAAACTGGAGAGCTACATGTAAAAGAATGAAATTAAAACATTCCCTAACACCGTATACAAAAATAAAGTCACAGTGGATTATAGACCTAAATGTAAGACTGGATACTATAAAACTCCTAGAGGAAAACATAGGCAGAACACTATGATGTAAATTGCAGCAATATATTTTGGATCTGTCTCCTAAAACAAAGGGAAATAAAAGCAAAAATAGGGGCTACCCTGGTGGCACAGTGGTTAAGAATGTGCCTGCCAATGCAGGGTACACGGGTTCAAGCCCTGGTCTGGGAAGATCCCACGTGCCGTGGAGCAACTAAGCCCATGCGCCACAACTACTGAGCCTGTGCTCTAGAGCCTGCGAGCCACAACTGCTGAGCCTGCAAGCCACAACTACTGAAGCCCACTTACCTAGAACCCGTGCTCCGCAACAAGAGAAGCCACCGCAATGAGAAGCCTGTGCACCACAATGAAGAGTAGCCCCCCCACCTTGCTTTTGCACAGAGAAGGAAACCATTGACAAAACAATCTACTGAATGGGAGAAAATATTTGCAAATTATCTGACTGATAAGGGATTAATATCCAACAGCTCATACAATATAAATAATATAAACAGCTGTTTATAATATAAACAGCTCATACGACTCAACATCAAAAAAACAACCTGAAATTAACACAACATTGTAAATCACCTATACCCCAATAAAAATTAAACAAACAACCTGATTTTAAAATGGGCAGAAGAACTGAATAGACGTTTTTCCAAAGAGGAAATGCAGATGGCCAGCAGGCACACGCAGAGATGCTCAGCATCACTAATCATCAGGGAAATGCAAATCAAAATCACAGTGAGATATCACCTCATACCTGTTAGACGGCTGTTATCAAAAAGACAACCAGTAACAAGCGTTGGTGAGGATGTGGAGCATAGAGAACTCTCATATGCTGTTGATACGGTGAATTGATGCAGCCACTGTGGAAAACAGTATGGAAGATCCTCAGAAAATTAAAAATAGAACTACTGTATGACCAAGTTATTCCACGTCTGGGTGTTTATCTAAAGAAAACAAGAACACTAACTTGAAAAGATAATATGCTCCCCCATGTTCATTGCAGCGTTATTTACAATAGCCAAAATATGGAAGCAACCTAAGTGTCCATTAATGGATGAATGGATAAAGAAATTGTGGTGTGTGTGTGTGTGTGTGTATATATATATATATATATATATATATATATATATATATAATGGAATGTTATTCAGTCATAAAAAAGGAAATCTTGTGATTTCTGAAAACATGGATGGCATAGACCTTGAAGGCATTATGCTAAGTGAAATAAGTCAGACAGAGAAAGACAAATACCTAATGATCTCCCTTTGTGTGGGATCTAAAAAATAAACAACAAAAATTGAGATAGAGAACAGATTGGTGATTGTCAGAGGCAGGATGGGAAAAATGGGTGAAGGGCATTAAAAAGTACAAAGTTCCAAATCTAAAATAAATAATTCGTGGAGATATGCTGTGCAGCATGGCAACTATAATTAATAATCATGTACATGTGAGAGGTGCTAAAAGAGTAGATGTTAAACGTTCTCATCACATGAAAAAAAAAATTTTTTTTTAATCAGTCATCAATTTATTACACATCAGTGTATACATGTCAATCCCAATCGCCCAATTCAGCACACCACCATCCCCATCCCACCGCGGTATTCCCCCCTTGGTGTCCATACGTTTGTTCTCTACATCTGTGTCTCAACTTCTGCCCTGCAAACCGGTTCATCTGTACCATTTTTCTAGGTTCCACATACATGCGTTAATATACGATATTTGTTTTTCTCTTTCTGACTTACTTCACTCTGTATGACAGTCTCTAGATCCATCCACATGTCAACAAATGACTCAATTTCGTTTCTTTTTATGGCTGAGTAATATTCCATTGTATATATGTACCACAACTTCTTTATCCATTCGTCTGTCGATGGGCATTTAGGTTGCTTCCGTGACCTGGCTATTGTAAATAGTGCTGCAATGAACATTGGGGTGCATGTGTCTTTTTGAATTACGGTTTTCTCTGGGTATATGCCCAGTAGTGGGATTGCTGGGTCATATGGTAATTCTATTTTTAGTTTTTTAAGGAACCTCCATATTGTTCTCCATAGTGGCTGTATCAATTTACATTCCCACCAACAGTGCAAGAGGGTTCCCTTTTCTCCACACCCTCTCCAGCATTTGTTGTTTGTAGATTTTCTGATGATGCCCATTCTAACTGGTGTGAGGTGATACCTCATTGTAGTTTTGATTTGCATTTCTCTAATAATTAGTGATGTTGAGCATCTTTTCATGTGCTTCTTGGCCATCTGTATGTCTTCCTTGGAGAAATGTCTATTTAGGTCTTCTGCCCATTTTTGGATTGGGTTGTTTGTTTCCTTAATATTGAGCTGCATGAGCTGTTTATATGCATTGGAGAGTAATCCTTTGTCCGTTGATTCGTTTGCAAATATTTTCTCCCATTCTGAGGGTTGTCTTTTCGTCTTGTTTATGGTTTCCTTTGCTGTGAAAAAGCTTTGAAGTTTCATTAGGTCCCATTTGTTTATTTTTGTTTTTATTTCCATTACTCTAGGAGGTGGATCAAAAAAGATCTTGCTGTGATTTATATCAAAGAGTGTTCTTCCTATGTTTTCCTCTAAGAGTTTTATAGTGTCCAGTCTTACATTTAGGTCTCAAATCCATTTTGAGTTTATTTTTGTGTATGGTGTTAGGGAGTATTCTAATTTCATTGTTTTACATGTAGCTGTCCAGTTTTCCCGGCACCATTTATTGAAGAGACTGTCTTTCCTTCATTGTATATCTTTGCCTCCTTTGTCATAAATTAGTTGACCATAGGTGCGTGGGTTTATCTCTGGGCTTTCTATCTTGTTCCATTGATCTATGTTTCTGTTTTTGTGCCAGTACCATATTGTCTTGATTACTGTAGCTTTGTAGTATAGTCTGAAGTCAGGGAGTCTGATTCCTCCAGCTCCATTTTTTTCCCTCAAGACTGCTTTGGCTATTCGGGGTCTTTTGTGTCTCCATACAAATTTTAACATGATTTGCTCTAGTTCCGTAAAAAAAGCCATTGGTAATTTGATAGGGATTGCATTGAATCTGTAGATTGCTTTGGGTAGTATAGTCATTTTCACAATATTGATTCTTCCAATCCAAGAACATGGTATATCTCTCCATCTGTTGGTATCATCTTTAATCTCTTTCATCAGTGTCTTACAGTTTTCTGCATACAGGTCTTTTGTCTCCCTAGCTAGGTTTATTCCTAGGTATGTTATTCTTTTTGTTGCAGCAGTAAATGGGAGTGTTTCCATAATTTCTCTTTCAGATTTTTCATCATTAGTGTATAGGAATGCAAGAGATTTCTGTTCATTAATTTGGTATCCTGCAACTTTACCAAATTCATTGATTAGCTCTAGCAGTTTTCTAGTGGCATTTTTAGGATTCTTTATGTATAGTATCATGTCATCTGCAAACAGTGACAGTTTTACTTCTTCTTTTCCAATTTGTATTCCTTTTATTTCTTTTTCTTCTCTGATTGCCATGGCTAGGACTTCCAAAACTATGTTGAATAATAGTGGTGAGAGTGGATATTCTTGTCTCATTCCTGATCTTAGAGGAAATGCTTTCAGTTTTTCACCATTGAGAATGATGTTTGCTGTGGGTTTGTCATGTATGGCCTTTATTATGTTGAGGTAGGTTCCCTCTATGCCCACTTTCTGGAGAGTTTTTATCATAAATGGGTGTTGAATTTTGTCAAAAGCTTTTTCTGCATCTATTGAGATGATCATATGGTTTTTATTCTTCAATTTGTTAATATGGTGTATCACATTGATTGATTTGCGTATATTGAAGAATCCTTGCATCCCTGGGATAAATCCCACTTGATCGTGGTGTATGATCCTTTTAATGTGTTGTTGGATTCTGTTTGCTAGTATTTCGTTGAGGATTTTTGCATCTATATTCGTCAACGATATTGGTCTGTAATTTTCTTTTTTGGTAGTATCTTTGTCTGGTTTTGGTATCAGGGTGATGGTGGCCTCATAGAATGAGTTTGGGAGTGTTCCTGCCTCTGCAACTTTTTGGAAGAGTTGAGAAGGATGGGTGTTAGCTCTTCTCTAAATGTTTGATAGAATTCACCTGTGAAGCCATCTGGTCCTGGAATTTTGTTTGTTGGAAGATTTTTAATCACAGTTTCAATTTCATTACTTGTGATTGGTCTGTTCATATTTTCTGTTTCTTCCTGGTTCAGTCTTGGAAGGTTATACCTTTCTAAGAACTTGTCCATTTCTTCCAGGTTGTCCATTTTATTGGCATAGAGTTGCTTGTAGTAGTCTCTTAGGATGCTTTGTATTTCTGCAGTGTCTGTTGTAACTTCTCCTTTTTCATTTCTCATTTTATTGATTTGAGTCCTCTCCTTCTTTTTCTTGATGAGTCTGGCTAATGGCTTATCAATTTTGTTTATCTTCTCAAAGACCCAGCTTTTAGTTTTATTGATCTTTGCTATTGTTTTCTTTGTTTCTTAATTCATTTATTTCCGCTCTGATCTTTATGATTTCTTTCCTTCTGCTAACTTTGGGTTTTGTTTGTTCTTCTTTCTCTAGTTCCTTTAGGTGTAAGGTTAGATTGTTTATTTGAAGTTTTTCTTGTTTCTTTAGGTAGGCTTGTATAGCTATAAACTTCCCTCTTAGAACTGCTTTTGCTGCATCCCATAGGTTTTGGATCGTCGTGTTTTCATTGTCATTTGTCTCTAGGTATTTTTTGATTTCCTCTTTGATTTCTTCAGTGATCTCTTGGTTATTTAGTAACGTATTGTTTAGCCTCCATGTGTGTGTGTTTTTTACGTTTTTTTCCCCTGTAATTCATTTCTAATCTCATAGCGTTGTGGTCAGAAAAGATGCTTGATATGATTTCAATTTTCTTAAATTTACTGAGGCTTGATTTGTGACCCAAGATGTGATCTATCCTGGAGAATGTTCCGTGCGCACTTGAGAAGAACGTGTAATCTGCTGTTTTTGGATAGAATGTCCTATAAATATCAATTAAATCTATCTGGTCTATTGTGTCATTTAAAGCTTGTGTTTCCTTATTTATTTTCATTTTGGATGATCTGTCCATTGGTGTGAGGTGTTAAAGTCCCCCACTATTATTGTGTTACTGTCAATTTTCTCTTTTATAGCTGTTAGCAGTTGCCTTATGTATTGAGGTGCTCCTATGTTGGGTGCATATATATTTATAATTGTTATATCTTCTTCTTGGATTGAGCCCTTGATCATTATGTAGTGTCCTTCCTTGTCTCTTGTAACATTCTTTATTTTAAAGTCTATTTTATCTGATATGAGTATAGCTACTCCAGCTTTCTTTTGATTTCCATTTGCATGGAATATCTTTTTCCATCCCCTCACTTTTAGTCTGTATGTATCCCTAGGTCTGAAGTGGGTCTCTTGTAGACAGCATATATATGGGTCTTGTTTTTGTATCCATTCAGCAAGCCTGTGTCTTTTGGTTGGAGCATTTAATTCATTCATGTTTAAGGTAATTATCGATATGTATGTTCCTATGACCATTTTCTTAATTGTTTTGGGTTTGTTTTTGTAGGTCCTTTTCTTCTCTTGTGTTTCCCACTTAGAGAAGTTCCTTTAGCATTTGTTGTAGAGCTGGTTTGGTGGTGCTGAATTCTCTTAGATTTTGCTTGTCTGTAAAGCTTTTGATTTCTCCATCAAATCTAAATGAGATCCTTGCCAGGTAGAGTAATCTTGGTTGTAAGTTCTTCCCTTTCATCACTTTAAGTATATCATGCCACTCCCTTCTGGCTTGTAGAGTTTCTGCTGAGAAATCAGCTGTTAACCTTATGGGAGTTCCCTTGTATGTTATTTGTCATTTTTCCCTTGCTGCTTTCAATAATTTTTCTTTGTCTTTAATTTTTGCCAATTTGATTAATATGTGTCTTGGCATGTTTCTCCTTGGGTTTATCCTGCCTGGGACTCTCTGCGCTTCCTGGACTTGGGTGGCTATTTCCTTTCCCATGTTAGGGAAGTTTTCGACTATAATCTCTTCAAATATTTTCTCTGGTCCTTTCTCTCTCTCTTCTCCTTCTGGGACCCCTATAATGCGAATGTTGTTGTGTTTAATGTTGTCCCAGAGGTCTTTTAGGCTGTCTTCATTTCTTTTCATTGTTTTTTCTTTAGTCTGTTCTGCAGCAGTGAATTCGACCATTCTGTCTTCCAGGTCACTTATCCGTTCTTCTGCCTCAGTTATTCTGCTATTGATTCCTTCTAGTGTAGTTTTCATTTCAGTTATTGTATTGTTCATCTCTGTTTGTTTGTTCTTTAATTCTTCCAAGTCTTTGTTAAACATTTCTTGTATCCTCTCGATCTTTGCCTCCATTCTTATTCCGAGGTCCTGGATCATCTTCACTGTCATTATTCTGAATTCTTTTTCTGGAAGGTTGCCTATCTCCACTTCATTTAGTTGTTTTTCTGGGGTTTTATCTTGTTCCTTCATCTGGTATATAGCCCTCTGCCTTTTCATCTTGTCTGTCTTTCTGTGAATGTGGTTTTTGTTCCACAGGCTGCAGGATTGTAGTTCTTCTTGCTTCTGCTGTCTGCCCTCTGGTGGTTGAGGCTATCTAAGAGGCTTGATAGGAGGCTCTGGTGGTGGGTAGAGCTGACTCGAAAAAAATGTTTTGTGACTCTGTGTGGTGACGGATATTAACTAGACTTATCGTGATCATTTTGCAATATATGCAAATGTCAAATCATTACATTGTATACCTGAAACTAATATTATGTTATAGGTCATATCTAAATTTAAAGTATTAGGCATACTGAAAGGCAGAAACACAGTTTGAAAAGACACAACAAGCATCAGAACCAGACATGGCAGGGATGTTAGAGTTATCAGAACAGAAACTTAAAACAGCTATGGTTAATATGCTAAGGGCTCTAATGGATAAAGTAGACAACATGAAAGAACAGATGGGCAATGTAAGCAGAGAGATGGAAATACCAAGGAAGATCCTTTGATTTGCTTGTTAGTAGACTGGCCACAGCTGAGGAAAAAATCTCTGCGCTAGAGGATATATATAGATAGAAACCTCTAAAACTGAAAAGTAAAGAGAAAAACTGAAAAAAAAACAGAACCAAATTCCCAAGAACTGTGGGATGGCCACAAGGGTATAACATACAGATAATGGAAATACCAGAAAGTGAAGAGAGAAGAAAAATTATTACTGAGAATTTCCCCAAATTAATGTCAAACAGCAAACCATAGATCCTGGAGCTCAGAGAACACCAAGCAGAATAAATGCAAAAGAAACCATCTGTCATTTCAAATGACAGAAAGTCAAAGTTACAGAAAAAATCCTGAAAGAAGCCAGAGGAATAAACCACCTAACTTACAGAGGAGCAAAGATAAGAATTATATCCAGCTTCTCCTCAGAAACTATGCAAGAAGCAAGAAGAGAGTGGGTTGACTCATAAGCCAGTAATTTGAGAGGCAAGTGTCAGTAGAAAGGAGAGGTGCTTTAATCAGAAAAGCCAGCAATCTGAGGAGAAGGTGGACTTGTGTCCAGAAACCAACTCCTAAGATTCTGCTCAGCCAGGACAGTTTTTAAAGGGGAAAATGGGGGTGTGGGGAGCAATCTCAGTGAATCATCGAGGCAGGAGGCTGGGTTCTACATCATTCTGCATTGCATACAGGCTGGCTGCCTCTCTCTTCAGATGTTATATTGCCCGAGTGATCTGCCTGCAGGATTGCTTAGGGAGGCTGTTGGTGGTAGGGGGGAGCTAGCCATATTTTTAACTGCTTAATTCTTCATTCTTCTTTTCATCTAGAAAAAGAATCACTGGATTAGACAAGGCATGGTATGCATTCAGAAGAGCACATGTCAGGAGTTAGGTTAAATTGCCTAGTGATCTCATTCCTGTAATTAGGTTCTTTTAAGGTTAGAGGGGAACAGAAATGTGCAAATGGGAAAGGGGCAAAAGAGCTGCTTTCAGTCTTTTCTTTCAAGTGCTGTTTGCCAACGTTAGTCAAGTTTATCTAAAACCTTTGACATAATAATTAACTGTTTATTGAAAAGTAAGTTGAGCAGCTGAAGCCACTGATATAGGAAGAATGTTTTCCCCACCTCTTTCAGCTAAGAGAACAATGCAAATTGGGTAGAAATCACAGTGTAAGTTTAGCACTTTGGTTCACCCAGAATAGCCCCTCATTTCATACTAATTGAATAAAGAAATAAATGAATCAATTAAAAAAAAAGAGTGGGTTGAAATATTTTAAATCTTGAGAGGGAGAAAAACCCATCAGCCTAGAATTCTGTATCCTGCAAAATTATCCTTCAAAACTGAAGGAAAAATGAAGACTTTAACAGAGAAACAAAAACTGAGAGAATTTGTTGCCAGTAGATGTGCCTTGCAAAAAATGTTAAAAGAAAATTTTTAGAGAGAAGGAAAATAATATAGGTTAGAAACTCAGATCTACATAAAGAAGATAATTGAAAAAGGAATAAGTGAAGTTAAAAGTTTTATTTTTCTTATTTTTAATTGCTCTAACAGGTGATAGTTTGTTCAGAGTAATAATAGCAGTAAATAATTAAGTTACATGTGCTTTCAGTTATATATATGTTTATGTATGCTTATATATAAGTGAAATGAATGACAATAATACAGGGGATGAGAAGGAGGAGTTAGGATTATTTTGTTACTCTAAGGTACTAATACTGTCTATAAAGTGGTATAGTGTTATTTGAAAGTGGACTTGGATTAGTTGTAAGTGATTATTGCAAACTGTAGGGCAACTACTAAAAAAATTTTTAACTATACTGATTCACTAAGAAAGAGAAAATGGAATCATATAAAATCCCTCCCCCCAAAAAAAACAGCAAGAGGAAGAAAAACAGTGAAAGACAAAAATAAGAACGAAGAACAAGAGCAGGTAGAAAACAGTAACAAATTTGTTAGATATTAATCCAGCTATGTCAATAATCACTTCTATTAGGGTCAGTGGTCTAAATGCACCAGTTAAAAGACCCATATTATTGGAGTGGATCAAAAAACAACACCCAACTATATATTGTCTGTAAGAAACCCACGTTAGATATAAGATAAAAATAGATTAAAAATAAATGGACTTAGAAAAATATTCCATGCTAACACTAATCAAAAGAAACAAAGAGTAGCTATAATGATTTCAGAACAGACTCAAAGCAAGGAAGGTTATAAAGGAAGAAGGGCATTACATAATGAAAAAGGGTCAGTTTTCCAAGAAGACATAAAATTCTGAATGTCTTAATAAATTCTTAATATGCCCCTAAGAACAGAGAGTCAAACTACATGAGGCAAAAACTAGTAGAACTGCAAGGAGAAATAGGTGTATCCACTATCACAGTTGGAGACTTCAACATCCCCCCCTCCCCAATCAGAAATGGACAGATCCAACTGGCAGAAAATCAGTAAGGACATAACTGAATTCAACAACATCATCATCAACTGGATATAATTAGCATCTATAGAATTCTTCCCCCAACAACAGCAAGATACACATTGTTAAGCTCACATGGAATATTCACCAAGATAGACCACGTTCTGGGCCATAAAACACACCTTAAATTTAAAAGAATAGGAATCAGTGTTTGCTCTCAGACCACAATAGAGTTAAACTAGAAATCAGTAAGAGAAAGACAACTGGAAAATCCCAAAATGCATGGAGGTTTAACAGCAAACTTCTAAATAACACATGGGTCAAAGAAGAAATCTCAAGAGAAATATTAAAATATTTTGAACTAAATGAAAATGAAAACAACTTACAAAATTTATGAGATGCAGCTAAAGCAGTGCTGAGAGGGAAATTCATTGCATTGAATGCATATATTATAAAAGAAGGAAAGTCTAAAATCAATTATCTATGTTTCTATCTTAGAAAATTAGAAAAAGAAAAAAGCCAAAGTAAGCAGAAGAAAAGAAATAATAAGAATTAGAGCTGAAATCTGTGAATCCCTGAAAATAGGAATTCAAGAAAAAAAATTAATGAGATTTAAAGCTGGTTCATTGAAAAGTTTGATAAAATTGATAACCCTCTAGCCTGGCTAGCCAAGAAAAAAAAAAAAGACACAAATTACTAATATCAGAAATAAAAGCAGAGATATCAATACAGATTTAATGAACATTGAAAGATAAAGGAATACTGTGAACAACTATGCCCACACATTGGATAACCTAGATGGACTAGACCAGTTTCTTAAATGACACAAAATGCCAGAACTCACACAAGAAGAAATAAACAGTCTCGGCCTATGTCTTTTAAAGAAATTGAGTCAATAATTGACAGCCTTCCAAAACAAAAACCACCAGGCCCAGATAGGTTCACTGGTGAATTCTGCCAAACATTTAAGGAAGATATTTTACCATTTCTCTACAGTATCTTTCAGAGGAAAGAAGCAGAGGGCATACTTCATAACTCATTTTATGAAGCAAGCATTACCCTAATTCAAAAACAAAGACATCACAAGAAAAGAAAACTGCAGACCAGTATCTCTCAGGAACATAGATGCAAAAATCCTCAGCAAAATATTAGCAAGTTAGAGCCAACACAGTATGTAATGTTTAAAAAAAATTACATACTATGACCAAATAGTGTTTATCCCAGGTATATACAAGGCTGATTAACCATTTGAAAATCAATTATAGTAATCCATCACATCAACAGTGTAAAAATGAAAAATCACATGAATATGTCCGTAGATGCAGAAAAAGCATTTGAGAAGATCCAGGACTCATTTCATGATAAAAACTCAGTAAACTAGAAGTATAAGGGAACTTCTACAGGTATCATAATACTTAATGGTGAGAAACTTGAGGCTTTTACACCAAGATCAGGTACAAGGCAAGGATACCCACTCACCAATCCTTTTCAGTATTGTACTGGAAGTGTTAGCTAATGCAACAAGACAAGAAAAGGAAATAAAGGGTAATCAGATTGGAAAGGAAGAAATAAAACTGTGTATGTTTGCAGATGACATGTTCACCTACATTAAAAAAAAATGCAAGAGACTCATCAAAAAACTCCTGGAACTAGTAAGCAATTATAGGAAGATTGCAGAATATAAGGTTAATATACATAACTCAATTTCTTTCTCATATACTAGCAGTGAACAGACGGAATTTGAAATAAAAAATACAATACCATTTTACGTTAGCACCCCCAAAACAAAATACTTAGGTATAAATCTAACAAAGTATATACAAAGATACATATGAGGAAAACTGCAGAACTCTGATGAACAAAATCAAAGAACAAAATTAATGGAGCAACACTCTGTTCTTGGATAGGAAGACTCAATGATGGCAAGATGTCAGGTCTTTTCAACTGTATTTATGGATTCAGTGCAATCCTAGTCAAAATTCCAGCAAGTTATTTTGTGGATATCAACAAACTTTATTCTTAAGTTTATATGGAGAGACAAAAGACTCAGGATAGACAACACAATATTGAAGGAGAAGAACAAAGTTAAAGGACTGACAGGCTAGACTTCAAGACTTAGTATAAAGTTAATCGAGGCAGTGTGGTATTGGCAAAGCAAAATACAAATAGATCAATGGAATAGACTAGAGAACACAGAAATAGACCCACATAAATATAGTCAATGATCTTTGACAAAGGAGCAACGGCAATACAACTGAGCAAAGATAGTCTTCTCAGCAAATGGTGCTGGAACAATGGAACATCCACATGCAAAAAAATCTAGACACAGATTTTATAAAAATTATAAAATCTTCCATAAAAATTATCTCTAAATGGACTACAGACCTAAATGTAAAACATAAAACTGTAAGACTCCTAGAAAGACAACATAGAAACATAGATGACCTTTAATATGGCAGTGACCTTTTAGATACAGCACCAAAGACATGACCCATGAAAGAAATAAGGTACAAGCTGGACTTCATTAAAATTAAAAACTTCTCCTCTGCAAAAGACAATATCAGGATAATGAGAAAACAAGCTAAACGCTGGGAGAAAATACTTGCAAGATATACATCTGATAAAGGACTGTTATCCAAAATATACAAAGAACTCTTAAAATTTAACAGTAAGAAAACAACCCAATTTAAAAAATGGACCACAGACCTTAACAGATACCTCACCAAAGGAGACATACAGATGGCAAATAAAGATATGAAAAGAAGTTCCATATCATATGTCACCAGGGAAATGCAAGTTAATACAAGATAGCACTACACATATATTAGAATGGCCAAGATCTGGAACACTGACAACACCAAAGGCTGGTGAGGACATGGAGCAACTGAAACCCTCCACTGCTGATGGGAATGCAGAGTGGTACAGCCACTTTGGCAGACAGTTCGGCAGTTTCTCAACAACTAAATCTACTCTTCACATATGATCCAGCAGTCGCACTCCTTGGTATTGTTGACCTGAAATAAACAGACTGCCAGATACTTCTCCAGCAAAGTTGGATTTATTCAGGATCAGCAGAGAATTACAATTCAGGGTCTGCAACCATGGTAAGTCACGTGCAAGTTCCTGCAAAGCAAGGAAAGGAGAACACGTTTCTAGAGAAGAAAAGGCAGTGGGTATGGCTCTAGTAAACAAAG
Organism: Balaenoptera physalus; assembly: GCF_965194825.1. Taxonomy (NCBI): domain Eukaryota; kingdom Metazoa; phylum Chordata; class Mammalia; order Artiodactyla; family Balaenopteridae; genus Balaenoptera; species Balaenoptera physalus. The sequence continues at coordinate 81,592,395 of NC_138899.1, read as the reverse complement.
AGTCTGTGGCTTATTCATTGGCTGAGTCCTTCCCAGGAAAGAAGAGTCTCTATTCCTCCTTTTGGGCTCTGCTATCATCAAAGGGCATGGAGCTCCCCTTTCTGATCTCCCAACTCTGTTTAACTGAGGTTTCTGTTTATTAAATTTTTACAGTATTTACCCAAAGGAGTTGAAAACATGTCCACACAAAAACCTGTTTATAGGAGCTTTATTCGTAATTGCCAAACTTGGAGGCACCCAGGATGTCCTTCAGTAGGTGAATGGATAAATAAACTGTAGTGCTTTCATACAATGGAATATTATTCAGTGCTAAAAAGAAATGAGCTATCAAGCCATGAAAAGCCATGGACGAACCTTAAATGCATATCGCTAAGTGAAAGCAAGTCTGAAAAGGCTACATATACTGTATGACTCCAACTGTATGACCTTCTGGAAAATGCAAAATATGGAGATAGTAAGAAGATGAGTGTTTGCCAGGGGTCGCAGGGAGGGAGGACAGAGGATTTTTAGGGCAATGAAAATACCCTTTGTTTTCACAGAGCGTCTTTATACATTTGTCAGTCCCATAGGGTGTACACATCACCAAGTGAACCCTAACGTAATCTATATGGACCTTGATTTTGACGTATCCATGTAGGTTCGTGATTATAACAAATTACCACTGTGGTGCAGGATGTTACAGTGAGGGAGGCTGGGGTGTGAGGGAAATCTCTGTACCTTTCTCTAAATTTTGCTGTGAACCCAAAATTCTTTAAAAAATGAAGTCTTTAGAAAGTTATTTTACAAAATTTGAACACTGGATGACTTAAAAACAAGTTTCTTTCTCATAGGACTTCTCAGAACCTTTATTATGCAATGTGATTCTCCAGGAAGGAAACATTACATGCAGAGTTTCCCAAACTGTGAAACTGAGGAATACTGAGAATTTGAGAAATGTTCTTTTATTAAATGGAAATCAGGACTTCTAAAATACTTGGAAAAACAAAAGAAAAATTTTCAACATCCTCCAAAAAATTGATTATTCTCAAGAAAAGAAAAAGCTTTTGTTCATGTGTAAGAAAACCTTTTGACAGTGAGGTTTGATACACTATGGGATGAGGAAATACAGTGTTACTTTTTTTCTAGAGATTTTTTAAATCCAGATTTATATCTCCTTCTAGGATGTCTTTTTTTTTTTTATTCTCTTTAATACCAGGGAGTCCTTTCTGTCCCCTAGTTTTTAGTAGTAAGTTTTAATTATGAACTTTGTCCTGTTTCAGGTACAATATTTAGATCACGGATTCACTGAGAAGATTCCACAGTGTCATCTTTACCCTATTTTGCTGTATCCTGATACACCCCAACTTTGTATTCCTTGTCATCTCTATAATACCATACCTGTGAGTAAGCAGGGATTTATAGGATGATTAATTTTAAAATACTGTCTTTTTATTAACAATAGTTTTCTAGAAATTAGAATGTAAAATGAAATCCCTTTCAGTGCAACAAAAATTATATTTAGAAATAAGCTTACAAAGATAGACAAAGGGCCTTTATGAAGAAAACGACAGAATTATACTGAAGGATATAAAAATATCTGAATAAATTGAGACAGATAATGTCTTCATAGATGGGAATTTTGTTTGGAATTGTTAATTTTTAGTTACGGTTCAAATAAAATTTCAAGAAATTTGAAGCTGGATCAGAGAAAGGAATGGTATATTAATTATCTCTTGGTATATAACAAATTAAGCTTAAAATTTAGTGGTCTAAATCAACAATAAGCTTTTTAAACATTTCATACAGCTTCTGTGGCTCAGGCATCGGGAACAGCTTAGCTGGGTGTTTTGCCTCAGGGTCCCTGATGACTCTGCAGCCAAGATGTGCCCCAGAAATGCAATAACCCGAAGGACTGACTGGGCTGAAGAACCCGCTTCCAGATGCTCACTCACAGGGCGCTGGCGGGAAGCTGGGGCTCCTCATGGGCTTTTGGCAGGAGGCCCCAATTCCTGGCCAAGTGAACCTCTTAACACATAAGACGTAATAGTCACTGCTCCTTAATAAATATACATTGTAGTCAGTATACAAGCACTGCTTTGGCATATTGGCCTTTTTTAAAAGTTTTATGATGCTTTGTTTTTAGTGTAGGTTTATATTTTTAAAGCATAAAATGCTTTAAGAGAGTAACATGGGGGGAAGCGGAGATAAATTATTAGTTTCTTAAGATAATTTTTATCATATACCCATGATATTCTCTGAAAACTGCCTATATATTTTGTCCTTCTCTCTAGTGTTATCTGTTTATGGCTACTTTTGTGTATCTTCATTTACTTCCTGCTCTTATTTTGCGAAAAAATCTGAGTTTATTAATCCCAAATAGGTCGGGCATGTCTGGCAAGCAGATGCAGTAGAACTCCTTCAGGAACTGCTTTCAAAGAGAGAGGTGGAAGTTCACATCATGGTAATTTGTATGTAAAGCATATATCATTGGGGCTTCCCTGGGAGTCCAGTAGTTGAGACTTCGCCTTCCGATGCAGGGGCTGTGGGTTTGATCCCTGGTCGGGGAGCTAGGATCCCACATGCCTCTCGGCCAAGGGACCAAAAAACAGAAGCAGTATTGTAACAAATTCAATAAAGACTTTAAAAAGGTTCACATCAAAGAATCTTAAAAAAACCAACTTCAAAAAAAAATTAAAAATAAAGCATATATCATTGATTTAGTTTATTTGCCATAAAGTGTTACAGGTAATATAATTTGAGGGATTTTTTTTATGAAGAACTATGTTCCTATGTGATTATCAATTACTCGTTAACATAAAAGAAGTTGCCACTTTGGTTCCTAGGCTCATTTTAAATAAACCTAATTTTGAGCAAGTTCCTGAGAACTTCCATAAGCAAGTAATTTGGAAGATTCCTTATTAACAACTTATTTTGACACGAGGAGAGTACTAAGGAAATAGAGATGTTTATAAACACACATGGTAGTTTTCAGGATGGTGCTGTGTGTGTAGCACTGTGTTAGGTGCAGGTAATTCCCGTCCTCAAGGGCCCTGTCTAGTTAGTGAAACAGTGAGACACAAGACAAAACCCTAAAGACTTTACACCACAACTTGCTGAGAGCCAGGCGGCTGGTAAAAAGAGCGAGTGTAATAGGAATGTAGAAATGGGAGTTGATGAAGTGCTCCTGACAAGGTAGGTGCGGAGACAGAAATGGGAAATGCATTTGCTAGAACAGTAGGAGTTTTGGGAGGAACAGCAGTGTGAATAGGGTTTAAGAGAAGTAGACGTCAGGCGGGAGGCCCCATTGGGGGTTCTTGAGCAGTGAGGCAGTGAGAAGATTCTCCTGGAGCTGTGTTGGAGGGTTCGGGCAGAAAGATAGAAGAACTTTAAGGAAGTATTTCTGTATGAAAGGTGTGATGGTAGGCTGATAAAGACCTAAAAAGAGCCGCAGATGCACTTAAATAAGAAAGTGGAGAAGCCTCTCTGGTTATTCACAGCCTCTGTGGACAGTCACGGAAGTCCTGCAGAGATGGGAACTGTTCAGGTTATCCAGGTGGCTTTCTTTGCTGCTTAGCTTAGCCTAGGAAAACAGTGTGGCGTATACCAAGGTACTCGATTTCTCAAGAAACCATGCCTGTGCCCGCCCTTGCAGCCCTGCTGCCGTAGCAGACCTTCCCCAGAAGTGCTCCTCCTACCTTACATGCTCATGGCACGGACCCGGTGCCTCTTAACATGCTGGGCTCTGTCCTAGGCCTGCAGGTGCAGCAAGAGCCAAACAGAAACTCCTGCCTCCGTTGAGCTTCCATTTTAGTGATGGGAAATAAAACGAAAAAAAATATATATATATGTATAAGGTATGTTAAATAGTAGTGCTGGCCAGAAAAATGAATTAGGAAAGGCTGATAGGGAGGAGATAACATTTTAAATACAGTGGTCAGAGAAGACATCCCTAAAAAGATAAAATTTGATTGAGACTTCTGAGTGGTGAGAGGACACGCCACGCAGTTACCAGATCAGTGCAGAGAGCCGCAGGGCAGGAGACGCCTGGAGTGTCCAAGGAGCAGACGGACGGACGGAGGTGGGAGGCCACCTGTGAGAGGTGCAGTTGTCGCTGCGCGGAGGTGGATGTGATCTGACCTCACAATCTACTGTTTTCACTTTGCACTGGTGAAAACTGGACGGTAGAAAAAGGTAGAAGCAGGAGATCAGCTGGAAGGTGATTACACTAACTCAGCAGAGACATGAGTTTGGACTAAGGTGGTACCGAGTGGAAATAGCGAGGAACGATCAGCTTATCAGTCATGTGCATTTTGGTACCTAATGTTTGTAAACGGACCCACAGGTTTTAAAGCCACTATATGACTCCTAGACTGTTGTTAATTTCTTCTGATTCCTGCCATTTTTGGATTTTTAACTAAACTTCATTTCTTTACCCCTGAGCATACTTTTTCTTTCTCCTTCTACTTAGTATAAATTATTAGTATTATCTAAAGATGATGTATAGTAAATTGTTTTCTTTACATAACTAGAAAACTCTCTACCTTATGGACATGTAAATATATTTTATAAAAACCAGAGTAGTAGCATTATTGCCTCGTTATCTGCCAAAATACCAGGAAGAAAATTTTACAGGACAAATCACTAGTCAAACTAGTAATACTGTGATTGTCAGAAATCTAATTTCATTTTTGCCGACTGTAAAATTTTAATCTTCAAACAGACTTTATTTTTATAGTAATAATCTCCTTTATTGAACTTAAATAGGAATTACCAGAAAATCCATGGGAGAAATTATCTATTCATCTCTATTTTGATGGAATGTCACTTTCTTATTTTATGGCACACCATAAGTATTGTACTTTTGAACATTCTGAGGAAATACTGAAGGAAGTAAGTGAACTAGTTTTCTATAAAAATCTAAACTATAGAAAAAGAAATTGTGGTTAAAATGTCATATTTTGTCTTATGCCTCAAGCCTTCCATATAGTTCTACATGCCTGATATGTTAAGAGGGTCTAGAGGATTTGTAAATTCTTTATTGAGAAAGCAATACCCTATATCATGCTTTATAAAGTCCTAGAAAAGACTTCAATTGCATTAAGAGTCACTTAGTGTTTCTATATCTTCAAACCTAATGAGAAACTCATATGTTCTCTAACGTTGTTTGAATATAGATGTAAATTATAAAATCATAATGGAATTCACTGCCAGAAAACGACTCTCTCCCAAGATAAAATGGTTTTGCCTTATATTCAATATTATAACATTTCCCCCATTTTGCCTTACAGGGAACTCAGAGCCAGATTTTAAGCTTAGCTTCAGTAAATAGTCCATTCCAGTTGCCTGGTGCTTCTGTTTTTAATATTTTAAAAAACATAATTAGTCTGTTACAGATAGGATTTCACATGGCAAGCTGCCACAAATACTTTATAGAAATAGAGTACTCATCATAAATAAGAACGTGAACATTTTATATAGCAAGATATTTTTAGACTTACAGTTCACTTGTTAAGTTTTTGAATATTCATTTCGGCGATAGTACACAACCAAACAGTGGGTGTGCAGTTCAATATAGGAAACTACTTTCTTCTCTCAAATAGGAAACTATGACATAACTTTGTACATGTAATGCTCACAGCCAGTTGTTTCTTTTGAGCATAGAGGTGTGTGTGTGTGTGTGCGTGCGTGCCCCCGTGTGTTTGTGTAAAGGGTGTTTCATCTGTTAAACAGGTTTTATAAAGATTACTTAAGTCTCTCTGGCAGGTGTACTCTTCAGTGTGAACATTTAAAAGGAAAGGTAAGAGCTCCCACTCTTATTATAAACTAATGACAATTGACATGCTTTTAGCATAATTTTGAGGATTCTTCTTGTTGCAATATTAAGATCACTCAGAACACTAAATTTTCCCATAGTTAAGCTGAAATGAATGCCAACAAGGTCATGCACACGGTTTTTGTGGGATGAAATATGAAAGTGCCTTAAAACAACAGTACATAGTTAAAGATAGTTTTATTCATTAATAATACTATATTATTTCAGAAACCAACAGATTACAATAAAAAGTATGAGGAAGCGAGATGGGAAATAAGGTTTGAGGTAAGTTTCAATCCAAATATTTTGAAAATTTGGACACTTCATCAATACAAAGAATCTGATACAAGATCAGGAAGGTAAGCATAACAGCTTTATTGAGATAATTTACATACCATAAAATTCAACTTTTTAAAGTGTACAAGTCAGTGGTTTTTAATATATTCATAGAGTTGTGCAATCATCACAACTATCTAATTCCACAACATTTCATCTCAAAAAGAAGCTCCATACCAGCAGCAGTCACTTTCCATTTCCCCTTCCCCAGTTTCCTGGAAACTGTTTCTGTGGGTTTGTCTATTCTGGACGTTTCATATAAAGGGAATCATAGCCCTTTGTTACTGGCTTCTTTCATTCAGCATAATGTTTGCAGGGTTGAATCATGTTGTAGTATGTGTCCTTTTTATTGCTGAATAATATTCCATTATACAGATACACACATTTTGTTTATCCATTCATCTCTTGATGGATACTTGGGTTGTTCTTACCTTTACAGATAGTGAATTAAAGCTACTATGAACGTTTGTGTACAAATTTTTAAGTGGATGTCAGTTTTCAGTTCTCTTGAGTATGGACCTAGGAGTGGAATTTCTAAGTCATATGGTGACTGTGTTTACCATTTTAAGGAACTGTGAAACTGTTTTCCAAACCAGCGGCATCATTTTACTTTGGTACTAGGATTGTACCAAGGGTTCCATTTTTTCCATATCTTCACCAACACTTACCTGACTTTTTTCCTAGCCATCTTGGGATAGGTGTGAAGATACAAGTCCCTTATCAGATATGATTTGCAAATATTTTCTCCCATTCTGTGGGTTGTCTTTTCACTTTCTTGATGGTATCCTTCGAAACACCAGAGTTTTAAATTTTGATGAAATCTAGTTTATCCTTTTTATCTTATTTTTTCTTTTGTCACTTTTGCTTTTTGGTGCAAGAAGTGTTTTCATAAGTAAAATCTTATCATTTAAAATTTTAAGTAGAATTTAATTCCTATAATTATAAAAATGACATATGCTTGTTGTAAAGTGTTTTGTAACAAATCAGTAAAATTCAACAGTAGGTAGTCACTTCTTGCTGAAATCTTAGTGGTTCAAATATGTTTTGTTTTGCCACCAGTTTGGAAATGTTAAATAGTAATAAGTGAGTCTACAAATTTGAATATGATTGTTTTACTCTTTATGTTAATCACCATATTCAAGATTTTTTTTAACTTACTAAAAGAAAAATCCCCTATATTTTTATATGTATATTTCTTTTAACAACTGCTAACTGCCTTGATCCTCTTTGGAATCATATAACTTTTAATTACTCCTTATGCTTTTATAGAGCTTAAGAGAGAGCACACTTTTTTCATGATTTTTAACTTAAATCTTCCTTTGTCATTTCATATTTTAGTTTTTATTATAAAATACTCTAAAAATAAATGAAATACTACAGAAATGTGAAAAGAAAGAAGTTGTCCCAGTTCTACATCTTGAACACCCCAGTCCGTCCCACTAAGTAGCCGCAATTTGCTAATCATTCTTCTAGAATTTTATGTGTTATATGTAAATATTATATATAAGTAAATATTCCTGTGGGGTTTTTTTTATACAAAATCTTTTTTTTGGCAGGGGACAAAAGACTGCTAAAGATCTTTTGATTACTTATCACATTTTGGTCCCACTACAACAAAATTATTTTGTGATTTTCAGTGTCTCAGCTAGATTTTTGCTAAATGAAAGTAAATTGGCACTGTAATAAGCTTTAATAATGTGGTGGGTTTCTGTAATAGTCATTCTGAAATTGGAATTTATTTTTGGTGTTTTAGGAATTGCTTTTGCCTGAAACAGAGACGCCTATTTTACCGCCATATTTGTCTTCACCTCTTCCTCCCCCTGGAGAGCTCTACGCTGTTCAAGTTAAGCACGTTGTCTCACCCAGCGAAGTACGTGATTCCAGTAATGCTGGTGGTTAAAAACATGACAGGCAGTCTCGGTCTTTAACTGTAGGGTTGATTCTCCACATTTCCATCTTCCTGATTTTCATAGCTGACAGCTGGTGGCCGCTAGGTTGCCTGCCCTATAATGTCCTCTTCAGACACTTGTTTGTACTTAATGAGGCAAGTGTTCCTTAATCACTGTTGGGTTTTCCCAGTATTGTGTAGCTTTTTCATTCAAATATTTATAGATTGTTAAGTTGGAACTTATTTCCACCTGTGAAATCTTATTAAACATCTCATTCCCCTGTCCTCGTCCTACATTGAACTTAGGTGTTCTTTATTCGCTGTTTTTCCATACCACTTATCACCTTGCAACACACTGTGCCACTTCCTTATTTTGTCTGCTTCTTCCCACTAGAATGTAATTCCATGAAGACAGGGATTTTTGTCTGTTTTGGTCAGAGGTGTGTCCCTAGAACCTAGAATACTGCCTGATACATAGTAGGCACTCAGTAAATATTGACTGAATGAGTAAGTACACTAAAGAAAATTCAATTATATATGCTTGGCTAACGAGAGAAAGAAATGACAAATTAAGCGGCCAGGCAGTCTCTCAGCCATTTTTACACAGTAAACCATTCTTTTCACCGACAAGAAGAATTTGCTCCATAATTTCATCAGAGAACATAGTAGCGCAAACTATTGTTGGTTTTTATGATTTTTAATTAGTTATTAGTCACCACATAAATTACCCCAAATTGAGCAGCATAAAACAACACACGTGAAAGTCAGAAATCCAGGATCTCGGGTTGCAGTCGGGGTGTGTGTGGGGGGTGTGCAGGATCCACTTCCAGAGCCCGAGGGCTGGGCCCCGGCCCCGCGGGCCTCTGCTGGGCCTGCTGGCGCGCGTCTGCACGCTTCCCTGTTGGGCTGAGCGCCGCCAGGGTAGAGACCACGCCTTTGACAGCCTGGGCTCAGTGGTCACATACCGCCGCCGCTCTCATGCTTTCCAGTCGCAAAGAGCAAGTCTGGTTTGCTGTGGGGACTTGACTCTGAGGGCTGTGAGGTCGTTGCTGGGGACTGGCGTGCAGTAGTTCTGTCCACATCATGAATACTAAAAATTACAGCATTTGAACTTTTTCCCTTCCCTTCCCCCCACTTAGGTGTATATTTGCCTTGACTCTGTAGAAAACTGTAATCTGGTGAAGCAGCATGATGACACAGTTGACGGTGGAGTCAGCTGGGAACCTGAGGCTGAGAGCCTTGAGGAAGCGCTGGGGAGGTTCAATAAGGATGTGGAGACGTTCCTGCCTCTGACGGACTTCCGAACAGGTACTAACTAACCTTTCAGAGTAAAATGGGATTCCCAGTGAAGCCGCTGTTTTGTTTCAGTGCTGATGAGACTGGGTTGGTTCTAAGGTTAACTGGTATTTCTATCACCCTCACTTGATATGCATGGTCTCTTGCCTTGGGGCGCTTTTGTTTTTCAAAGCTCAGGCCACACTGTAACATTGACTGCATGAAGGTGGCTTTTCTGAGCTTGCAGTTTTGCCAGTAGCTCAGATTGTGAGCCGTTACTTGGACCTGAACAGCACTAATTTTAATTACAAGCCACCTAAGCTGCTAATTGTGGTGTGGGGCAGCAGAACTCAGATTGTGTCGAGTCCTGCCAGCATGGGTGAAATCCTGCTTTTTTCCCTTTCTAATCTACTTTCCTATCTTTATTAAATATATGGCATTCTCCTATGAGGAAAATGCATCTAGTTACTGGTGTTGACGGTTCCTGAATACCAGGAGTGGTGTCTACACATTTTATCAGTATGTGATGTATAGGGATGTATTCATCCTTGGTATTTTGTTCATATCAGAGGATACTTTAGCAAAGGAAAACATCAGCCTGACGTCCTATCTGATTTTACTTAATGAGATTTTAATCACATGTGACCCATGTTTGGCTGATAAACACCACTTGCTGTTCCCTCTGCCTGGAAAGTTCTGGGGTGTGTAGCAGGGTCTCTGCTCAGCTATCCCCGCATGGCAGCTCTTCCCTGATGCACCCCACCCCACCCCCTCCTCCCGTCCTGTAAGGCAGCACCACAGCAGGGACTCTGTAGCGTCATCAGCGCTTAAGGAGGGCACCTGGCTCAAGTAGGTGCTCATAAGTATTTGTTGAATGAGTGAGAAAATAAACTCAGTCACTTTTTCTTTTTGTAAAAACTAATTTATAATCTGGAAGAAACAATCCCTTCCTCACGGTGCTCTTCTCTCAGGGAAGCTGCACAAACAGTCCGTGCGTAATGTGATCATTCATGGAGCTACACATACATGTGTGCATTTTTCTATGGTTATTCTTCAATTAATTATGCATATGTACAAGTTGATTTATAGACAAGTGCTTATTAAATATGTACGGAATCTATATTGAAGGAGTTGAATAAGGAATCTATTTAGGTAACACGTTGAGGATATGTGGTTGAAGTGGGTTGGGAGTATATTGTGAAGAACCCTGTAAATTGCAGTCTAAGGACTTGGTACTGCAGACAGTTAAGATGCCATTGAAATTTTTTAAACTACAGAGCAATGGAATTGGATTGGAGGAGAAGGAAATTAAAAGTAGGAATAACAGAAACCATTTTACTATCATTTGCAGAAGACAATTGCCCAAAGGAAAAAAAATCGGGGGCGTATAAGAAGTGGGAACAATGGAAGGATGGTTTAAGCCTTGGGTGGTGGAAGAACTAGGACTCTGAGAATGGAGAGGTGTCTTTCTTCCAGCCTTTTCCTAACTTAGGAATTAGGAAAAACAAGGTTTATAAAGTATAAACAGAAAAAAGAGCACAAGCCAACATGTGGCTAACTGTTGAGTTTTTAATTCTGAATAATGGGTAATTGGTGATTATATTTTCTTTGTACTTTACTGTACTTTTTTAAAAAAACGTTTTTAAGAAAATAAAAGGCAATGTGATTTTCCCCTTTTTGTCTTTTCAGAAATGCCTTGCCTTGCAGAATATGATGATGGCGTATGGTACAGAGCAAAGATTGTTTCCATTAAAGAATTTAATCCTCTGGCTGTCCTGGTACAATTTGTTGATTATGGATCAACTGAAAAGCTGACAATAAACAGGTTAAAAAACAAAAAAGTAAACTTAGTTGAATTAGGATTCTTAGTTTTCTATTCTTTTTTTTTTTTTAATGAAAAGATTTTGCCTCTTTTTTTAAAAGAAAAAAATCTATTTTAAAGCTACTTATATATTGGGAGTATTTTTTATCTAAAAGTTATTTTTTATTGTAAAATATACATACCATAAAATCTACCGTGTTAAAAAATAAATTTTAAAAAATTCTTAAAGAGAAAAAATTTACATTAGCCATTTTTAAGTATACAATTAATTGGCATTAAGTATTCAGTGTTGTGCGACCATTGCTACTGTCCATTTTCAGGACTTTTTCATAACCCCAAACAGAAACTCTGCCCCTCAATAACATTCCATTCCCTTTCCCTCAGCTCCCGGTAACCCCTCTTCTACTCTCTGTATGAATTTGCTTATTTTAGGTTCTTCATCAAGTGTAATCATAAGTATTTGTCTTTTTATGTCTGGCTTATTTTACTTAGAATGATGTTTTCAGAGTTCGTCCAATTGAAGCATGTGTCAGAATTCCATTACTTTTATGACTAAATAATATTTCATTGTACGTATATACCACATTTTGTTTATCTGTTCATCTGTTGATGGGCACTTGGTCTGTGAATAATGCTGCTATGAACAATGACATACAAAGAGCCATTTTGAGTTCCTGCTTTCAGCTGTTTGGGGGGTATTATATACCTCAAAATGGAATTGCGGGACCATATGGTAATTGTGTGTTTAACTTTTTCAGGAAATGCCAAACTTTTCCATAGTAGCTATATTACTTATATTTCCACCAGCAACGCACAGGAGTTCCATTTTCTCCACATCCTTGCCGACACTGTTATTTTCCAAGTTTTGTTATTGTTGTTTGTGATACTTTTTTAATAGTGGTAAAATACACATATCATAAAATCTACCATCTTAACCATTTTTAGAAGTATAGTTAAGTAGTATTAACTTTCCTTACATTGTTAGTGCAACCAATCTCCAGAACTCTCTTCATTTTGGAAAACTGAAACTAACCCTGTGCCCATTAAACGATCCCTCATTCCCTCTTCATCCAGCCCATCAACCACTGTTCCATCTCTATGAATTTGATTATTGTAGGTATCTCATATGTCTTTTTGTAACTGGCTTATTTCACTTAGCATGATGTCAAGGTTCAACCGTGTCATAGCATATGTTAGAATTTTCTTCTTTTTTAAGGCTGAATAATATTCCATCACATGTATATAACACATTTATCCATGCACCCATCAGTGGATACTTGGTTATTGTGAATTATGCTATGAACATGGGTGTACAAATATTTCTTCATGACCCTGCTTTCAATATACTCAGAAGTGGAGTTGCTGGATAATATGCTTATTCTTAGTATTTGGAGGAACCACCAAACTTCCCCACAGTAGCATTTTACATTCCCACCAAATGTCCAAGGGTTCCAGTTTTTCTCTGTATCCTCACCAACACTTGTTATCTTCCATTTTTGTTTGTTTTAAATAGTAGCCATCCTAATGGGTATGAGGTGATATCACATTGTGGCTTTGATATGCATTTCCCTGATGATTAGTGATGTTGAGCACCTTTTCATTTGCTTGTTGCCCATTTATATCTCTTCCTTGGAGAAATGTCCTTTTTAATGTATATTTTCTCTCATTCTGTAGGTTGCCTTTTCACTCTGTTGACTGTGCCCTTTGCACAGTTTTAAATTTTGATATAATCAAAATTTTTTCTTCTGTTGCCTGTGCTTTTGGTGTCATATCCAAGAATCACTGCCAAATCCAACACCTTTAACTTTTTCTCTAATTGTGACATTCTTAACATTTTAATTTAAGGATTTCTTTTGTGACAGACTTTGTCAAATTCCTGTTCATCTTATGCAGTATCCAGCCCGAGCCATAAAGGTTCTCTTGGCAGGGTTTAAACCTCCCTTAAGAGATGTAGGAAAGGCAAGAATACCGTACTGTCCCAAGTGGAGCATGGAAGCATTGTGGGCTATGATAGACTGTCTTCAAGGAAAACAACTTTATGCTTCTTCCATGGTAAATATCTGCCTTAATTAGCCAAAATACTTTGAAAGCTATTTCAAGGATCCCTGTTAACTTTCTAAAGTGCTTTTTATCTCTGCAGCTCTAGATGCAAAAATGCTTTAAAGCATTTGATGTTGTAAATACTATAGGATTAATTTTAAGGCTTGTTCAAATGTCTTAGTTTGTATTTTACAAACTTTTGATTAGCCCTGCAATGATATAAAATATCAGTGATCTAATGACTAAGATAAAAAATGATCAAGATGAGTATCCTATAATCAAAGAACTGATAATGAGGAAAACATGTAAACTACTAATACAAGGTAGAATGAAATAAATGCTATAAAAAAGGTATAGGTATCTTTGGGGTGTGTGTGTGGGGAGAGAAGCAGGAGCGATGAGTTCTGTCTGGAGAGATCAGGGTAGGGTGTTTGAGCCCCTGCTTAGTAGGCACTTGAGTGCTTATTCAGTAAGTATGACCGGGAGAAAGTGACATTCGAGCTGCATCCTAAAAGTAGAAAAGACCAGAAGGGGGATTCTGGTCAGAGTCAGAGAAAGGTTCAAATGGTGCTCATATCATAACTGTACTGACTTTGAATTGTTTAATGCAGTAGAAGCTGCATCAAAAGGTCCAAAAAAGAAAATCCAGATCATGCTTGGTATAAATATGCTTTCTACTTGAGGCTTAGTCACAAAGGGGTGGCTCGAAGGCCGTATCTGGCTTGTAACCATGTTTGATTTAGTGCACAGCTGTTTTAAAACTGGAAAATTATACACAGTCTTATTTCTAAGTACTATAAAATCTTCTGAAGTGACAGCACCAGTGGTGCAACAACAGTCCCTCTAGGTGGGGACATGCTCTTCGGTTCACCCTAGTCCTCACCACTGTTGTTTCAGCCCAGCTCGCCCTGATCTGGGGACCCGAGACTTGGGGGATTTCTGATATATTGGCTGTGACAAGAATGAGCTCTTAATGAAGCAGTGCTGTTACTAGACAGTGCTTTTTGAAAACCTCTGTACATACCATGGTCCTGTGTATGCAGTGGTGTAAATAGCTTATGCAGGGTTTCTCTCAAGAAGCCAGTGAAAATAACAAATGTTCTTATAAATACATGTGTATTCACCTCTATGAGTAACACTCAAAATTTGGTGACTGTATGCATAAAGGTATGCTTTATGTGTAGAATGTAAATGAATTTTAACAGGAATGGTAGTATTAAAGCCCACTGGCTCAATCCAGGAAAACTTTGGGGAGAGTTACATTTTAAATAAAGTAAAAGATGGAAAGAATGGGACTTAGCAAGAAACCATCAAGATACCTTTTGAAAGTAACAGTGTATAAATTATAAATAAACTTAGAGAATGCCTTGTCCCTCCTGCCAGTTGTAGGAGGAACAGGCAGCAAAGACATGATGGTGTTTTCTTGACATGTGTGTGTTAATTTTAGGCTCAGGTACCAGAACAAATAGTGACATTATATGAAGATGAAGGGTATCCAGTTCATATGTCATTAGTAGAAATGGGGCTTGCAGACCAAGACGAGTGATGTAAGTACCACGACTTCTTGTTCACCCTTACAGTCAGCATGATGTAGCAGAGATTCATACTAAATTGCCCTGAAAAGCACCTTTGGCCTTTCCTTGATTTGTCAAAGGAATGACAGCAAAGCTCAACCAGAGTCTCCCTTGTAGATCTCTCCTTCATAGGCCCTTCTTACCTACTGAGTACCAGTAACAAAGAGGTTCCATAGCTATAAAAACACTTGGAACGGCTATCCTGACCATTCATGGTGCCAGATGGTTATGGGGGCAAGGAGGAGAGCAGCGGAAAGCGGGCACTATAAATAATTTAAGCACAGAATGCTGTGCTACACATGCAGCACTACTGGACAGCCAGTGCCCTGATAACAAGGTTATTAAAGTCCTTCGGTAAACAGCTCACTCTTTATCCATTCACATAAACGTAACATGTGATTCAGTAACTGTATTTGAACCTTAAGCAAAGGTTTAAAATAACACACCTTTTGTTTTTCAGGTTTACAGTACAGAGCATCTATAGCAGCCCAGAAGAAAGTTTTCTGTTACATGTAGACCATTTCAGGCTTATTTTTCTTGACTTGTTCTGCAATAGTGCTGGCCTTTTTTTTCTTTTCTTTACATGTTGAACTGTTAGGAATTGTTCCAAAAAAGTTAATAAATATTTGCTTTCAAGTATTTACTTATTTTATTTTACTGTAATTTTTAAATGAAATATTTTAGGCATGTTAGAAAAAACATATTTAGTTCATTTTATAACTAATGTACATTCAGCTGAAGAAACAAGACATCATCAGCACAGTTGTAGGCCCCTGTTCTACCCTTCCCCAGTCATTCTGTTTCTTACAGAGGAGGTGAATACTGTGAATTTGGTGTTTATCGTTCTTATATAGCTCTTTATAATTTTATTGTATATGCATGCATCCATAAACAAGACATAGTGTTGCTCTGTATATTTTTAAGTGTGTGCAGTATCACAGAATTACCTTTTTTCCGTTACTTTATTTCCACTATATAATGCATATTGGTATGCATAGCTCTATTTTATTCACTTTCACCGTTACATCCATCTGTGCATATAATTTACTCTCTTGTTAGATATTTAGGTTGTTAACAGTTTTTTCTCAATTACAGATACTCTACTGTACAACCCCTTATGCACCTGTGAGGGGTTTTCTAGTAAACATACTTTAGTGGAATTTAGTACTAGGTCATGCGGCAATTGCTTTCCAAAAAAGTGATTTTACCAGCTAATTCTACCATCAGTAGTCCAAGTTCCTTGCCAACATGTGGTGTGGCCAGACCATTGTTTGCCAGTTTATGACAATAACGTAAAAAGGTACCTCATTGTTGAAATATGCATTTACTGGTTTTAGTCAGTTTATTGCTTATTAATCCTTTGTTTGTAATTACCTATTTTAACTAATAGGGATTCTTTATATATTCTGGTTACTAATCCTTTGTCAGATACGTGTTTCTTTTCCTAGGCTGTGACTTTTCTCTCTTTTGTGGTATCTTTGGACAAACAGAAACTTTTGACTCATCAACCTTTTAAGGTTTGTGCTGTGTCTCATTTAAAAATCTTTCTCTAGGGAGCTCCCTGATGGTCTAGGGGTTAGGATCTGGCATTTTCACTGCTGTGGCCTGGGTTCAGTCCCTGGTCTGGGAACTGAGATCCCCCAAGAGGTGCAGCACAACCAAAAAAAATAATAAAATTTAAAAATCTTTCTCTATTCCTGAGGTAATACATATAATTATTTTCTTTGAAAAGTTTTCAACTTTTTTGTTATTCAGTTTTAAATCACCTGGAATTAATACATGTGGCTTTTTTTAAAAAACTGAGTTACTGCCAGCACTACTGTCAGACTGCACTAAGTGACTAGACCAAACTTACTATGTAAATCTACTTGTAGGTGACTTGGCCCCCCCTTCAAGGACATCTTGCTTCTGTCGGCCCGTCTTACAGGTAATAAGGTCAAGGCACCTGTGGTCTATCAATCAGTTAACACTGGCTGGTTAGTTTTCACGCCCCCGCCTTTCTCAGCTGTCACCGTCCTTACAACTGCTTTCTCCTCCTATGAGATTTATCTGCACTTGTAGAATGAACTCTTTTGCCTGTTTTACTGTTTATTTGTATTCAGTCACTGTTTTAACTTCCAATTCTGTGACCTCTGTGGTAGATGATAATGCTTTAATTTTAGTACTAATTGAGCACAGTAATATCTTGACTGGAGAAATCCTCTTACTCCTTCAGTAAACTTTTTGAGCAAGACCTTCATAGGACTGGTAGGTGGTGGGAAAATCTGTGATACTGTGTTTCTTGTACTTCTTGGCTCTCATAACCATCTCCAACCAATGAAAGCATCCACTTGTTAAAAGTCTATACTGGTTAGAACCGTAGAAAGACAAGGTAGGTGAACTAAAAATGAAAGCTGTCCCTGTGCATTTCAAACATTATAAAAAAAGGCATCAAGTTTTATTTTATATTCCAAACAATCTTTTCCATTTATATATACACACACACACACACACACAGTATATATAAATTAAACCACAGAATCCACAAGAAATGTACATTTTTTAAAGAAGAAAATCAAGTTAGTGTTATTTCATGATGAGCTATACACAAGGATCATGACAGTTTTGTGTCCATTAGAACATTACCATCCTTGTCTTTAACTCTTACTCGACCAGATGAATATTTGGTTTCTTGAAGACCGTTTGTATACACAGTTTTAACAGTGCCATCGGGATACTCCCGTCTCTTGAACTGGGCCGTATGTAGTTCTCTTTGGCCATTATTAAACTCTATGATTTTGTTGCCATCTCTGTAAATTTAAAGTAGAATTTAATTTCTTTAAAAATATGAAGTATACAGCAGGAGAACTCTGGCAGTTATTCCTTCTCCTAGAGCATCCCTGGTCCTTATATAGGTATAATTGGGACTCAACTTCTCAGCACAGAATGGTTTTTTCTGTTTTGGTTATTTCTCAAATTTTATATGAACACAATGGCTCTGTGCCACATACAAGTGTTAGAGAGCCAGTGCCCTATCAAGTGTGGCCCTAGGGTGTCAGCATCACCCGAGGGCTCATTAGAAACGCAAATTATTTGGCTGGGGCCCAGCAACCTGCTCTTGAACAGTCCCTCCAGGTGATTCTGGTGCACCCTGAAGTTTGAGAACCACTGCTGTAAGTGAAAAATGGCAAAATAATCCGGAATGAATGAGAATAAAAGTTTTCATCACAAGAAAAATGTGTAAGTATGTGTAATGATGGACGTTAACTAGACTTCTGTGATCATCTTGCTATCAAATCTTTGTTGTACACCTGAAACTAATGTTATATGTCAGTTATACCTCAATTAAAACATGATAATCCTGAATGAATTAATACATGGGATGTGCTTGAGTGTAGACTTGCCATGAGTTAATACTTGAAGATGGATAGACGGATGTGGGGACCTTTTCATATTATTTTCTTTCTACTACAGAAAATTTCAATCATACAAGTCAATTTTTTGAAAAGTTTCTGAAATCAAAGTATACTGTACACAGAAGAAATAAAGTTTGAGGAAAATCTTTAGTTGAGCACCAGGTAAAGTTTCAGACCACATTAAGGGAAAAACACAATCATGACCATGAGAAGTTCCTACATTACTGCCAAGTTTATGTCATAGAATTCAAGTTAATGGGTACTTAAACTGTTACACTCCAGGAGAGGAGGGTGAAACTAAAAACAGGACTCTCGATTTGACAAAACTCCACCAGGGTTTCAATTAAAATGGTGCTTATAAGATGCTCTTCACTGTGGATTGAAGAAGTTGACTTTAACTTCAAGAAATTTAACATTCAGAAGGATAAAGAAAGAAATTGTTGACTTTAAGGAATTGGCTTAGGGTGGCCAGAGGAGTAAAGTGCTTAGGCTGGGACAGAGAGACCCAGATAATCAAAATACAGAGTCCGGTTATTCTTAAAAATTGACAGGGCAGCTTTCCTTCTTTGTGTCTCACTCACTGTTTTCAAATTTCACGGCACTGATTTCTAAACAAATACTTGCCATTCTCGTTTCATGAAGTGCTGTTCAGACACCCTTTAGGTCTGTAGGCTAATGACTAACTAGACGTTACAATCCATTTATCTCAAACTCATCCTAAACTCCAGAATGCTGAAAACATGTCTCACCTGCTCTCAAATTCTGAACTCAGTGAAATGTTGAATGACTTACACAAATGTTTTAAGATTTTTACAATTCAACTGGTAATAAAAGTTGAAAACTAGAAAATCTAGAAACAAAACGGGTAACGTACCGTTGCCCTCTGACAATTGTACCATCTGGGAAAATGCTTTCTTCTTGACCATCAGCAAACAAGTTTTTGATAGTCTGATCAGGAAACGTGATTTCTTTTCTTCCATCTGGGAAATGTTTTTCTGTAGAAAAAGGGGTTACCATAAATATTTTATTTCTAAAGGAAAGGAGGAATTTAATGCTGAAAGGGCGCAGCAGGTTTTCACCTATCTGTCCGCTGGAGAAATGTAAGACTTCCAGTCCTTCTGGGTACGTGGTGTGGGTGGTGTGTGTGGCTGCGTAGTAGTAGATCTGCAGAGAGACAGAGTCAGCACCACCGCCTCTTCTGAGGTGTTTACGCTACGGACAAAACACGCCTGTGGAAACCTACCACTCTCCCATCCGGCGTGACCTGCTTGACATCACCGTTGAAGAAAGTGACAGTGACCGTCTTTCCATCTGCACTCGCTTCTTTTCGAGTTCCATTTGGAAACAATATAACATGGCACCCATTCTTATAAACCTTTTCTATCTACAAAAAAAAAAAACCAGGACTATCAATATGTAAAATTTCCTGAGACCACACGACAAAAATATCCCTAATTCTTTTAATTGCCTACTTTGAAATTTTTCATAATAAAAATTAAAACATTTCTCGGAGAGAAAAGTTAATAAGCTCATAACAATCAACTTCACCTATCTACACATCACTGTTCTTAGGTCACATATTCCCCCAAAACAACTTGTTAGTAGTTTTTTTGTCAAGCAAACTGCAGACATCACTTCTCCTGTAAACATTTCAACAGATATCTCCAACAGAAGGATTTTTAACATAACCAAACCGTTATCATCCCTAATAAACTGTAATTCATTCCTTTATCACATCATAACCATACCATATTGTTTTCCATAAATTCACACAAAGAAGGCCTTTTACAGTTTACTTGAATCAGGATCAAAACAAGATCCACACACACTTGATGTGTCTCTACCCTCAATTTCTAATGGTCCCTTCCTTTACCCCCTTTTTTTAATGCCAACTGTTGAAGGAACTGGGTCACTGAATATGTAACATTTCCCACACTCTGGATTTGGCTGATTGCTTTTCCATTATGGTGTCATTAAACATGTTCCCATATCACTGTTTTTCCTTAAAAAACCCAGTAGTAAGCTCTCGAGGCTTGATTATATTCCAGCTGAATTACCCTGACGAGTACTTTTTAGGTGCAGCAGTGGGCTTTGTATGGCAGCACGTCCAGAAATCCAGTAAGTACGTGCTGCCTCATGACCTCAGCACTGACTGGGTGGCATCACGAGATCCGTCAACCTTTCGTCTAAGGTTTCAGGAGCCACTGATGACTGCCTAGACCCTTCATGTCATTGGAAACTGTAAACTGTTGATTCTCTAATTTTCTCATTCCTCTTCCATTCATTAGCTGCGATTCTTCTAAGAAAGAAAACCTTCCCTCATCAACAATTTATCCTAAAGTAGAGTTTGTACAGGAAGAGTCTAACAACTTCCTTCTGACTGTTGGTCTTTGTCCTTCACTCATTCCTCAAAATTTGCAGTGAACTTTGGCCTTCTGATTTCTATTAAAGTGGATCAGATTAGAGTACTTGGAAAAGTACATGTTTCATAAACCCAAGGAAAAATTCCCTCATCACCTCCTCAGTAACCCTGTTTATGTTCCTCCTCTTGTCATTCACTCTTTAGCTGGAACACCCACCCAGGCCGTTTTCCCACTCAAAACCTTTCCTAAGCACAAGAATAAAATTGTCAGGCTGGGGGTGGAGAGCAGCTGACCCAGGAAATATTTACGGAAGCCTGCAGGAAGGGTAGGGCCAAGAACTGAGGATTTTAAAAGTACCAAGGATTACCAAGGCTTCTTAGCCATGTCTGGAGGAAGAACAAGAAGTTTAAGCAACTGGACTGTATTCCTCTTCTTGTTGCATCATCTCTAAATTAGAAATGGCAATTAAATGCATGCTGTCTATTGAGTATTTTCATAGGGTCCCAAGGTTCAAACCGAGTCATGTGCCAAGGTACTAAGGTTTTCAGCCCCATCAAGTCTTGAAGATCAATTATTTCAGAATCTAAGTGTTTCAACTCTATTTTAACCCATGTTCATTTTTTATAGTATTCATTGGTTTAAAAAAAAAGTTTAACCTTTCCATCAGGATGGCTGATTTCTCCCTGAATTTCTTCTTTTTCTTCTTTTTCATCCTCTTCTTTACATTCAGGATCTGGAGAGTTCACTGGTTCAGGTGGCTCCCTGGGTGAGGCTATCTGTAAGGACAAGAGGCTCTTGGTTTGTCCTACATTACATGTAATAAAAATCTCAAGCAGCTAAAACTTACACTTAGTCCAAAAGCCAGATTCCACTATTATAGGACTCTAGTATGACTAGTATTTGGTGCTGTATAGAAAACATTTACAATGTTAAGTAAAAAGCTTCCTTTATAAATAGTTTAGAAACTTAAGCCAGTTAACCAGTCAACTTTAAGCCTGAATAATATGCTTTAATATATAAAAACATAAAGAGATTTACTTGTCCCTTATCCGAATTTCCTAAATCACGAGACACAGACTTGGATCTTCGAGATGGATTGCCTGTTAGAAAATAATTACCAGAGTTAGTTTTATTATTTAATTGAAAGTTTTAAGTTTACTCAATACTATGATCAAACATCTCCTTAGTTCACTCTTCTTTTGTGAACTGCTGTCCTTTACCCATTATTTAAGGAAGTCTTAGTACTTTTCGTTACTAATTCCTAATTCCTAGGAGTTCTTCACTGTATAAATTCAAATACTTATTCAAATACTTAAGTCCTGATGACCAAGAAAGACGACAGTATCTGTTCTCTGAAAGTGTACAATCTGGAGAAAGGTGCTCAATCTAATAGATGGACCCAAAGGTATTTTGGAGACAATCACCAGGACTTTACTTAGAGGGTAGGAATGGGGTACAGATAATAGAAGCATCCAGGAATACACATAGAATTTGGCTTGAAAAAAAATAACTGGGTATTTAATTATAATCTAGACCTAATGGCTGTGGTCTAAACTTTTTAGATCATGACCAACACACACATCATGTACTGTACACGTTCATACATTATAAAATAAGCATGCGTGTGCATACAGACACCAACAACAAAATGATAACTAAAAATACATTGAAGTTCTAATATTTTCTTCTCATATGCCAATGGATATTATAAACAGTCCCAAATTTGAAGGGTTTCAAGCTCAAGTGCCAGGATCTGACTTAAATGTTAAACACTAGAATGGATGCTGGATGCTCCAGGGAGAATAGACTAGAGGAGAAGAACAGAGGCAGAGTCCAGTCAGGAGGCTGGTGGGCATCCGTAGAGACGGCAGTGTTGTACTGTGTCAAATCACTGACCTGTGGGTCCCAAAAGGCCGAGTGCTAGCAATGTCATATGGTTCAACCTACTTAATTCAGAAAATATCAACATCAGGATTAATTTAGGGATTGATGGGAGTGGGGGGTAAGGATACAAGAAAAAAGGAATCAAGGAGTGCACACAGATTATGGCTAAATGAACACCTTCCTCCACCTCACAGGCACGAAGAACCACAGTGCAGTCTGAGCTCCGTGTTACATCATCTCTAAATCTTACAACCAGCCTCCACAGAAAAGACTAATAGCCTCATTTTATAGGTGAGGAAATCAAAGCTGAGAGGCTAAATAACTTGCCAAGGTTGTCAACTAATAAAAGTCAAGTCAGAACCAGTATTCAAGCTCATCAAGCTTAATTCTCTCAGCTGTTTGTGAACATCATGAACAAGCCTCTGAGCACATTCTTACTGGGAGGAACAGAGGGGAATGGGTGTCCACCACTGTGAGCACCTTATAAAATTACATGTAACAATTATTTAATAAACAATGCTGGAACAGCTAGATACTTTAGGAGTACACGTTTATGACCTCAGGATAGGTAAAGACTTACGGCAAGAAGCACTACCCATAAAGGAAAAAGGTGAAATTCAACTACATTAAAGAAAGAAATTTGGGAACTTTTAAAGGTGAAGTCAGCATCATGGTGGCTAAATCATTCCTCTTTCCTCTCCCTTAGCCAGACTCATCAAGTCAAAAAGGGAGAGGATGCAAATCAAAATTAGAAATGAAAAAGGAGAAATCACAACTGACACCACAGAAATACACCACAGAAATACAAACAGCTATATGCCGATAAAATGGACAACCACAAAGAAATGGACCAATTCTTGGAAAGATACAATTTTCCAAAACCAAACCAGGAAGAATTAGAAAATATAAACAGACCTATCACGAGCAATGAAATTGAAACTATAATTAAAAATCTTCCAACCAACAAAAGCCCAGGACCAGATGGCTTCACAGGCAAATTCTATCAAACACTTACAGAAGACCTAACACCCATCCTTCTCAAGCTCTTCCAAAAAATTGCAGAGGGAGGAACACTCCCAAATTCATTCTGTGAAGCCACCATCACCCTGATACCAAAACCGGAAAAAGATATCACAAAAAAAGAAAATTACAGACCAATATCACTGATGAATACAGACGCAAAAATCCTGAACAAAAACTGGCAAACAGAATGCAACAACACATTAAAAGGATCATACACCATGATCAAGTGGGATTTATCCCAGGGATGCAAGGATTCTTCAGTATATGCAAATCAATCAATGTGATACACCATATTAACAAATTGAAGAATAAAAACCATATGATCATCTCAATAGATGCAGAAAAAGCTTTTGACAAAATTCAACACCCATTTATGATAAAAAACTCTCCAGAAAATGGGCAAAGAGGGAACCTACCTCAACATAATAAAGGCCATATATGACAAACCCACAGCGAGCATCATACTCAGTGGTGAAACACTGAAAGCATTTCCACTAAGATCAGGAACAAGACAAGGATGTCCACTCTCACCACTCTTATTCAACATAGTTTTGGAAGTCCTAGCCACGGCAATCAGAGAAGAAAAAGAAATAAAAAGAATACAAATTGGAAAAGAGGAAGTAAAACTGTCACTTTTTGCAGATGACATGATACTATACATGGAAAATCCTAAAGATGCCACCAGAAAACTACTAGAGCTACTCAATGAATTTGGTAAGGTTGCAGGATACAAAAGTAATGCACAGAAATCTCTGGCATTCCTATACACTAACAACAAAAAATCAGAGAAATTAAGGAAACAATCCCATTTACCATCGCAACAAAAAGAATAAAATACCTAGGAATAAACCTACCTAAGGAGAAAAAGACTTGTACTCAGAAAACTATAAAATACTGATGAAAGAAATCAAAGATGACATAAACAGATGGAGAAATATACCATGTTCTTGGAGTGGAAGAATCAATATTGTGAAAATGACTATACTACCCAAAGCAATCTACAGATTCAATGCAATCCTTATCAAACTACCAATGGCATTCTTCACAGAATTAAAACAAAAAATTTTACAATTTGTATGGACACAAAAGACCCCGAATAGCCAAAGTGATCTTGAGAAAGAAAAACGGAGATGGAGGAATCAGGCTCCCAGACTTCACACTATACCACAAAGCTACAGTAATCAAGACAGTATGGTACTGGCACAAAAACAGAAATAAAGGTCAATGGAACAGGATAGAAAGCCTAGAGATAAGCCCACACACATATGGTCACCTTATCTTTGATAAAGGAGGCAAGGATATACAATGGAGAAAAAACAGCCTCTTCAATAAGTGGTGCTGGGAAAACTGGACAGCTACATGTAAAAGAATGAAATTAGAACACTCCCTAACACCATACACAAAAATAAACTCAAAATGGATTAAAAACCTAGATGTAAGGCCAGACACTATAAAACTCTTAGAGGAAAGCATAGGCAGAACACTCTATGACATAAATCACAGCAAGATCCTTTTTGACCCACCTCCTAGAGAAACAAATAAAAACAAAAATAAACAAATGGGACCTAATGAAACTTAAATGCTTTTGCACAGCAAAGGAAACCATAAACAAGACCAAAAGACAACCCTCAGA
Source organism: Balaenoptera physalus (assembly GCF_965194825.1). Taxonomy (NCBI): domain Eukaryota; kingdom Metazoa; phylum Chordata; class Mammalia; order Artiodactyla; family Balaenopteridae; genus Balaenoptera; species Balaenoptera physalus. Next base: position 81,567,371 of record NC_138899.1, on the reverse strand, counting down.
ATGGGAGAAAATACTTGCAAATGAAGCAACTGACAAAGGATTAAACGCCAAAATTTACAAGCAGCTCATGCAGCTCAATATCAAAAAAAACAAACCACCCAATCCAAAAACAGGCAAAAGACCTAAACAGACATTTCTCCAAAGAAGATATACAGATTGCCAACAAACACATGAAAGAATGCTCAGCATCATTAATCATTAGAGAAATGCAAATCAAAACTACCATGAGGTATCACCTCACACCAGTCAAAATGGCCACCATGAAAAAATCTACAAACAATAAATGCTGGAGAGGGTGTGGAGAAAGGGGAACCCTCTGGCACTGTTGATGGGAATGTAAATTGATACAGCCACTATGGAGAACAATATGGAGGTTCCTTAAAATACTAAAAATAGAACTACCATACGACCCAGCAATCCCACTGCTGGTCATATACCCTGAGAAAACCATAATTCAAAAAGAGTCATGTACCACAATGTTCACTGCAGCTCTATTTACAATAGCCAGGACATGGAAGCAACCTAAGTGTCCATCGACAGATGAATGGATAAAGAAGATGTGGCACATATATACAGTGGAATATTACTCAGCCATAAAAAGAAACGAAATTGAGTTATTTGTAGTGAGGTGGATGGACCTAGAGACTGTCATACAGAGTGAAGTAAGTCAGAAAGAGAAAAACAAATACCATATGCTAATGCATATATATGGAATCTAAAAAAAAAATAAAACGGTACCAATGAACCTAGTTGTAGGGCAGGAATAAAGAGGTAGACATAGAAAATGGGCTTGAGGACATGGGGTGGGAGGGCGAAGCTGGGGCGAAGTGAGAGTAGCATCGACATGTATACATTACTGAATGTAAAACAGTTGGCTGGTGAGACACAGCAGCATAGCAGAAGGAGATGGGCTCGATGCTTTGCGACGACCTAGAGGGGTGGCGGGATAGGGAGGATGGGTGGGAGGCTGAAGAGGAAGGGGATACTGGTACATATGTATGCATATGGCTGAATCACTTTGTTGTACAACAGAAACAGCATTGTGAAGCAATTATACTGCAATAAAGATGTATTAAAAAAAATAGGTAGTGAAAGAAGACAATGGAATACATACAGTACAACTCTATTCAGAAAGCTCAAAAACAAGTAAAACATTTTTTTAGAGCTGTACCTATGAAAGCAGAAACTACAAGGGAAAGCAATGTAATATAATCATGGAGGGGTCAGTTCTGGGATGCTGCTAATCTATTTATCTAGGCAGTGGTTACCCAAGTATTTCCTTTATAACTGCCAAACTGCATATGTTATATCCACTTTTATAAATTTAATTCACAGAAATAATTTCTAAAAATGCCAGGTAGATCTTAAAGACCCAGTTGTGAAAACAAAAGTTCATGGGAGAAAATAGCATATTTGTGACCTGACGATTGAGAAGGATATCTCAGTCACGAAAAGCAAAAAACATTTTTTAAAAAAATTGATTAACTTCGATATTAAAAGGAAAAACATGTATATAAAAAACACAAACCAGGGACTTCCCTGGTGGCACAGTGGTTAAGAATCCACCTGCCAATGCACGGGATACAGGTTCGAGCCCTGGTCCGGGAAGATCCCACATGCCGCGGAGAAACTAAGCCTGTGCGCCACTACTACTGAGCCCGTGTGCCACAACTACTGAAGCCCACGCGCCACAACTACTGAAGCCCGCGCGCCTAGAGCCCATGCTCCGCAACAAGAGAAGCCACCACAATGAGAAGCCCGCGCACCGCAACGAAGAGTAGCCTCCGCTCACCACAACTAGAGAAAGCCCGTGAGCAGCAACGAAGACCCAACACAGCCAAAAATAAATAAATTTATTTATTTATTTATTTTTTTTTTTAATTAGAGATATTGGCCTTTAATTTTCTTTTCTTTTTTTTTTTTTTTACATACTGTACAATGACATTTTAAAGAACTAAAGCAAAAGCAAAACTAAACAATAGATGGTGTAAGCATACACACACGAGATAAAAATGTTTTTTTAAAAAAAGCATATGGGAATTCTCTGTACTTTCTATTCAGTTTTGCTATGAACCTAAAACTGCTCTAAAAAATACAGTCTATAGAAAAAAAATAAAAGCATGGAAATGATAAACACAGGATGGTCATTTCCTCCGGAAGAGGCAAGGGGTTAGGATGGGGACACTCACACAGGAATATGCAAATTATTGGTGACATTCTAAGTCCACAAACCAAAAAGCTACATACAGATTGGCAGAAGATATTGGCAGTGCTTACAAATGACAAAGGATTAGTATGCAGAATAACTAACTTCAATACGGAAAAACATATACACACATACACAAACACACAGAGTTTTAAACGGGCAAAAGAAATGAACAGGCAATTCACAAAAGAGGAAACCCAAATGTCCACTAAATATGAAAAGATGCTCACATTACCTCATGAGTCATCAGGGAAATGCATATTACACTGACCCACCATTTCACACCCATCTGACTAGCCAAAATTATATAAAGTCTGAGCAGATCAAGTGTTGGCAGGCACAAAGAGCATGTTCTGCTGACAGTATAAAAAGAAACTGGTAACCGCTTTGCAAAGGGAAAGCCTCCTAAAGTGGCACAAACCTCATGTGACCCCATAGCCTACTCCTGCCATGTGCCCGAGAGAAACTCACACGACCGAGACTTGTTCTGCAGCCCTTTTCATTCTCTGACAAACTGGGGGAAAACCTGAATGCCCACCAACAAGAAAATATACGGTGGCAAATACACATGGGATCTGTACAGCTAGAGTTTATATGTATTAATGAGGGTAGGTCTTAAAATACTGAGAAAGCAGCAAACTGCAGAGGGATGGACTATGAAACAACCCTATATTGATTTATGGACACAATGTAGTAAAAGAATGAAAAATAAGAAAGGGAGTGCTGTCAGGGTGCACATTAGCTGGGAGTAGGACACACAGGGGCTTCAATTAGATCTACAATGTTTTATTTCTTAAGTTGGGTGTAAATTCTCCACTCTTTAAATTCCTGAAATATTTTATAAAAAGATCATGCAACTATCTTACCTTGTGTTGGCAAATAGTTTTTTTTGTACTTTTCTACCTGGGTTCCTGAAGAAACTTGACTCTTTTGAAATCGAACTGATGACTTCTATAGTATGAGAAAATTTTGAATATAAAATTAGTAATAGTTTACACATTAGTACAAGGAATGAAACTAACAGAACTCAGCTTGCAATGGGAATGTTTTAAGTGTGTTCATTTATGCTGTTTTCGTTTATTGCTACAGGCCAGAGTGAACAAGCTGCTACTAGGAATGAACTACACACACACGCACATGCCGCCTCTGGAAATACATGCATTCCTCAAGTGAAGGCATAACAGACAATGTAAAACAGAACAGTTTTTTGTGACTGTTACCAGAGCGGCCAGAGGAGAGGAGAGGAACTCATGGTCAGACAGCAGAAGACTGCTCACACTGTCCCTTCCGCAGCCCCAAGGTTTAGAGGTCAAGGTGGATGTCCTCCTTGCTCCCCACCACCACCTCCAACCAGATCGCCTTCTCTCCTCCCTACCCAGCCCTGCCCCAGCAAGTCTCGTGTCCGTGTACCCCACTTGCCAGGAGAAGCCACCCCAATACCTTAGCTGCCATCTCTAGACCTGTTCTCTCCCACCCTGGCCATGCGCTCCAATGGACAAAGTCTAGAACTAGTCATTATCAATATCTGCAATTATTAAGAACTGCAAAAATATCAATTTCAAAGCATTCGAATCCAGAATGTGGGACATCGTACAAAATAATTAAAAATTATCCAAAAAGCCAGTGCCATTTAATAAAGTGCCAAAGTATTTAGGAGTGAGTTGCCACAATTTCTGCAATTACCTTCAAATGGTTCAGCAAAATACCTATACAGCAATATGGCAAAATGTGAACAATGGTTGGATCTAGGTGAGGATTCAGGTGTTCATCATACTATTCTTTCAACTTTATTTGGGGCAGCTTTCATAATAAAATGTTTTGGGGGGGTAGAATTCCATCTTCTGACTACCATGTCCCGTCCTTCCAGCGCATCCCTCTGAGACCCTCACTCCAACAATGCTTACAGCCTACAGGGTCCCAAAATTCACTGATCCACATGTTTTCTGTGTCCCCCAAAACCTATGCCCTCCTTGAGCAGCCTGAATTCATGGTTCACTGCAGGCACTCCTGCTGTATTTACATACTGTCAACTTCCAGCCCCTCTCACTCTGTGGGATTCACCTGGATGACCACACTTCTGCTAAAATATCAACAGTACTCTCCACCACCCTACACCCAAAAAGCTGAAAAAGAAAAAATAACGCAAACAATTCCCACTTGAAACATATAATCGCTAACCTGCGTGGGCCCCTAGTGCAGCCCAGGAGTCAGACCACACTTCACCCTTTGCTCTCCACTCTCGTGGACCCCGATCCACCGCCTCCAGCCTCCCAGAGTGCCCTCTGTCCTCACTCTCAGCAGATGCCCGAGCCCCCGTTCCCTGAGGGAAGCTAGAGGGTTAGGGGGGACGTCCCACCAGCGGACCCCACACGTCCAGCCCCAGGTCCACAGCTGAGGCCCCGTCACCAGGCACGGGCGTTGAGCTCCCGGCCGGGCAGGCGCCTCCACTCCCCCTAAACCCGGTCTCCTCTCCTTCGTGCTCGCAGCTTCGGCAACCCGCCCACTCTCTCCTGCATCCGTATTTTCCTACTGAATCAATCCTACCAATACATAAGCACGTGTTGATTTTCCCATCTTAAAAAAAAACAAAAACTACTTCCCCTACAGCTACTGCCCCATTTCTTTACTGTTACTGCAAAACTTCTCCACAAAGCTTTATACTCTGCCTGAAACCTCTCGCTCTCTTACCCGGTCAGGCTTTTACCCGGCATATCCGACGACCCATCTTCAGTCCCCCGCTTACTCGGCAGCAGCCTCTGGGGCACCGGCCTCTCTGCTGCTTTATTTGGCCCTCAGGACACCACACTGGCCTCCTTTACTTCAGACTCGGGTTCATTCTCCTCCCCGCCATCTTCTCACAACCTGGCCAGGACCCGGGACCCTTCCCCGTCCACGCCTTCAGCCCGAGTGATCTCTCCAACACGTTCCGAGGGCCCCAAACTTCTCGCTCCGACCTGAGCTTCTCTGGATACACGCACAGCCCCACCTGATGTCCACCTGATGTCTAGTAGGCATTTCAAGCTCACCTGATCAAACCTGAGCTCCTAACCAAAACCCACACCCCCAGGAAAAGCGTGCTCTCTTCTTGTGGGGACTCAGGGTAAAGGGCCAAAAAAACCACACTCAACTTGGAAGCCGTTCCCGCCCCCTCTCCTGCTGTCACACCCCATCCCCAGTTCATCACTAAACCCCGTCCACCTGCAGCAATCCCCCAGCTGGTGTCCTGATGGCGCCCAAACGCCCACTTCAGGCCACTCGTACGTCTACAGCAGGGAGGGTGGGCTCACCAAAACAGAGGAGGAGGCCACCCCTTCCATCCAAGCCCTGCAAGGGCTCCCCGTCTCTCTCAGAGGGAAAGGGCGATGCTCACAGGTAGTTACTAAGGCCTAATGAAAGCGGCACCCACCACCCTCGAGCCCGTCTCTGATCCCATCCCCTGCTCTGCTCCTCCCGGCCTCGGGGGCTCCAGGCCCACGTCTCAGCCTGGCTCACTGCGCCCTCTTCGGGCCATTATTCCAACGTCGCTTTCTCAGGAGGGCCTCCCCAGCCGTCCTGTATAAACTGCAACACCCTCCCCCCCACAGTGATCCCACCTCCTCGCTTTCCCTCCCTAGCTCTCGCCACTACGTCCCACACCATATGCTTCACTCATCTTTCTCCCACGGCTGGAATCCAAGCTCCAAGAGAACAAGCAAGTTTGTCTGTTTTATTCATTGCTTGATCTCCAGTGCCTCAAAGCCGTGACTGGCACATCACAGTTGTGAATACAGACGAATAAAAAAACAAATACTTGATTTAAAAGGATCATATGCAAAAAAAAAAAAATCTCTGCAAAAATTTTACTTACCCTGTTTTAACTGAGATTACCTGCCTATTGTGTTATAATTCCTTTATAAGAATTATAAAAATGAATTTGAAAACTATCTGTATAGCGATGCACAAAAGTATTTAATTGTGGTAAAATACGCATAACACAAAATCACCATCTTAACCATGTTAAGATGTACCAACAGCTTCTCATTCTCCCCTCCCCCAGCCCTGGCACCCCCCCCTTCTACTTTGCTTCTACGAATCGGACTGCTCAAATACTTAGCCTCTCCCCAACGTGACGAAACCTACCGTGGACCTGTCTCTTCTCGAGGCCGTCACACACTGACCCATCCTGGTGCTGCTCTCAGTGGCTTCGGCTTTCTTCCAGGCATCTAGTCGGAATCGTTCCATCACTTTTATTTCCTCCCGGAGGTCTGTGTTCTCTTTGACCAACATTTCTATCTGGCTTCTAAGACGGCCATGTGTACTGGACCATTTTGCTTCCTTTCTTTTCAAATCTTCCTGTAAATCTGCTATCTGCTGCTTCAAAGCCTCTCGGGGCGGGGGGGAAAAAAGCATTACTAGAACTGAAACAATGCAAGAGAAGAGACAAGACACATCAGCAAAACAGAATTGCCAGCCTATCACAGACAGCAGAAAAGGGAAGCCTTAGCTAATCACATGTCAGTAACACTGGGTTTCTCAGGAAAAGGAATGGGGTTCAGGCTACAGTCTCACCTCATGCCATCCAGAAGTCAGGAGAAAGAGGAGGCAGACACCACTTAGGAGCCAGCACATTACACGGCCATGAGGTAACAAAGGTCTAAGCTCAGACAGCAAGTGAAACAGAAAGAGATGAATGGGGTCATCTGGTGAAGAAAACAGTAACAGGAATCCGTGACCAACTGAAGCAAGAGCAGAAGCAAAAGGAACACAAGATTCCAAGTCCGAACACCCAGCCCTGAAACTGGGTCTCTCTGGAATCCATGAGAAGAACCGGGTCTAAGAAAATGAGTTGTTTCAGACGGACCGCATGACATAAGTGCAGAAACTCCTGGAAACGCCTGGAAGCTATTTGCAACTGTATGAACAGAAGTCAGTCACCTGCACCCACCTGGGTACAAGTTATGGCGAGTGACTGAGAGTGGAGGAAAGTTTAGACAGAAGCAAGAAAGCGTCTCCAGCAGCTGGGAGCCCCCTCGGGCCGAGCCTGCCTCACGAACACGCGTGTGCCTGGATACCACCCACCCTCTCGGAAGACTCACGACAGTCAGCAGAGCGGCGCGGGCAGCAGAGGGAGAAACTAGGGCTCAAAGGGCTCCTGCTCAGGGTGTAACACCACAGAGGTGGCTGTGCACCCGGCTGAGCTCTGTGCCTTGCAAGCGCTTGGAGCAAGGTCATTACCTTCCTGAGCGCCTGCCTTCCTATTTATACATTGTGGGTGCAACCGAGAGACGAGCGATGTCTAACTGGCAACCACTGCCATCGTGCAGGAAAATAAACTCGTTACTACTAAAACGGTAACGCGTTAAGTCTAAATGAGCTAAGAGTTCAAAGCCAGATAAGTCAGAGGTAGACAAATGCTATATGGCATCACTTATATGTAGAATCTTAGGGGGGAAAAAGCTAACTTCAAAGAACAGAACGGTGGTTTCCAGGGGCTGGGGGGAGAGGGAAATGGGGAGATACAGGTCAAAGGATACAAACTCTGAGTTACAGGAAGAATAAGTTCTGAGGAGCCAATGTACAGCATGGTGACTAGTTAATAACACTGTGTTGTACAGCTGAAAACCGCTGAGAGCAGATCTTTAAGTGTTCTCACCACACGCACACACGCACACACACGCACACACAGAGTCAACTTGATTGTGGTCATTATTCCACAGTGCATACGTATATCAAATCATCACACTGCATACTTTAATACATAGTTATGTATTTCAATTATTCCTCAATAAAGTTAAAAATGCAAAAGCAATATTTATAACATATCTACTATCTATCAGGTACTGTTAAAGTCCTTGAATACAAAGAACGAAACATGGATCGCAGGGGACTTCTGTTAGAAGGTGGCAGGGGCCTGGGAGAGAAGCAGAGCAGGCGGGAGGGGTCAAGGCTGCTGGGCAGGAGGCGCGTGCAGAAGGCCAGCCGTGGTCCCAACTACGGGAGCCTCGGCGAACGGCGTGCTGAGAGAGGCAGAGGACACGCTGCGTGCTGGCTGCCCGGGGACGCACGTTCCCAGAAGCACCAGCGACGCACGTTCCCAGAAGCACCGGCGGACACACCACGAAGAAAGGTGCCAGCCCAGCCGCACAACAGCAAGAGGCCAGCCAGCTGGGGAGGGCTGTAGATGACGTGAAAAAGGCAGAAAGACACCAGATCTTATAGGAACTCGAGGCCATCGTAAGGGCTGGGGCTCTTATTACAAGAAAAAAGTGGAGTCGTGGAAGGGCTGCAAGCAGAGGGGACGTGGCCTGACTTCCTTCAGGAAGGATCGCTGGCCACTGTGTGGGGAGAAACCATGGGGACAAGGGCAAGAACAGGCCGGGCAGCCGGCGAGTCCAGTAACTCAGACATGGAAACTCAGATCTGCGCAGGTGTTCTGACAGAACAGCATGGGGTGTAGGAGAAAGAAAAGAGAAGGACTCTAATTTCTGGCCCGAGCTGGAGATGGCCGGGGAGGGTGATGGGACAGGGGATGTGAGGCGTCCAGCCGCCGGTCAGACACACTGGCCACACAGAGAGAGGTCCAGGCCGGGGCTGACGTCCGGGAGCCTTCAGCATATTAAGCATTATTTAAGCCAGGAAACCAGACAAGACCATCGAGGAAGGACAGATCGGCCTCCCTGCTGGATGAACTCCACCATGAAGTTAAAGAGGAGGAAAAGCAAGAGGAGACAAGACGGTAACCCGAGCATCCGGCGCCCCGGGACCCAGGAGCTGCTAAACTGCCGCCGGGGCTGTCCTGGGAGGGGGGCTGTCCTGGGAGGGGGGCTGGCAGTGCCACAGGAGCGGGTTCAGAGCAGCAGTGTGGACGGAAGCCCAACGAAAGCACAGCGAAAACAAGAGAAGATTTGGAGGCAGAGATAAAGAGAACACTTGCGAGGCATCTGCCGCGAAGAACAAAGGAAGAGGCCGACAGGGGGCGTGGCGTCGCGGTCCAGCAAGCGTGTACACTGAGCGGAAGGTCCAGCGGCGTGAGGATGGACGGCGGGGGCGGGGGGCAGCGCCGCGTGGGACCTCGTGTGCACGAGGCGGCCCCGAGGGGAGGACCAGGGGCAAGTCCTCAGCCAGGCCGAAGCAGGGCCTTCGGGGGAGCGCGAGGCCACAGCGTGGGAGGTCCGAGTACGGGACTATGGCGCAGTCCTCCAGGGTGTGGGGTGGGAGGGGACAGAGCACGACAGGCCCGCCTCGGGCTGTGCTAACGACTTAAAGAAAGCCTGCTCCCCGTGGCATTGCTCTTCCAGCTAAATTAAGTGCTATGGGCACAGAGGTGGCGGAGGCAGGAAATGCCAGGGATGTAGTTTTGCCACACAGAATATGACCACTGGGGAAAAGGGAGCACAGAATACATTTAAAGTAATGATTACAGCGACAGACTCTGGCGTTGAAGGACACAAGAAGGTAAGTAAGACCAGCTGGTTTGAAAGTCCTAATGGGAATAAAAGGTTACTGGGGTCGGAGTAATAAAAGTGACAAATATTATGGACTTGGTCACAAAAGGCTAGGAAATAGGGTTTAAAATAACAGCTGGAGTTTGCAAGCATTAGTAACTAGGGGGAAAGAGGCTCTCCGGTCTTAAAGCCGTGGGAAACAACATCAAAATAAGCTCACTGAAGCACGTTTTCACGAAAAGACCCAATAAGCAGAAAGAGAAAGGTTACTATTAGAGAACATATACAGAGGTGGAGACGGAAAAAGGGCCGGCAGAGGGGCTCTGCAGTGTCCAGCATGGCAGGCTGAGGGGTCTGCATTCTACCCCAGGAGGAAGCCGGCGGATGCTGGAGGAAAGGAACAAGACAGACACTGAAGCTGAGAGATCGGGACAAACACAGGTCAGACAAGAAAAGAGGCGGGAGGGAGAGAAAGGGTCAGGATAAAAAAGTTATAGAGGAGGTAAAGTCAAAGGAACTTATTGTCTGACGGGATTTGAAAGTGAAGGTGTCCAGATTTCCAGCCTGAGTGAATGTGCAAAAAGTCAGAAGGAAAGGCAGATTCAGTAGGGACGGGGTGAGTTAAGTTTGAAACACCCAAAGCAAGCTGGCCAGCTCACCACAGCACCTCACAAGTCATGGGCCCTTAAATATCTGCTGGATGAGGAAACAGACGCGCAGGTCTGTGGTCAGCGGAGGTCTGACTGAACACCAGTATGCAAGTGGTCAATGAAACCTCACGGTATGAAAATCAGAATAATACGTGACTAAGACGCAAAAGTCAGTGGGAACTCATGACCTCAGAAAGGCCTGTGCCCCCAGCCCTGTCGCCACCACAGGCTCCAACAGAAAGGGGGGCACTGAGACCCTGCGCCCACCCTCAGGCAGACCCAAATGCTAAGATGAAAGGAAGAGGCCTCCTCACAGACAGCTGATTTCAGATCTGCGGCAGGTTTGAGGGGGGAGAAACGCAAAACACCAGGTGGTCTGAAGTAATCGATTATCACAGAAAGCAGGGATAACTTTTGAAAATTCAAAGCAACAGCAATGCTAAAGGACAAGGAAGCTAATGTACTTAAAGGGTTCCCACTGGTCAAGTTGGGACCAACTGATTATCAATAGGAACTGAGATAATTAGTTGGAGCAACCTGAGTCTGCGGCAGGCTATAAATGTAAATTCCAGGAGGACAGAAACGTCTCATGACAATTCTCCACTCCCACCCCCATCTCCAGGAGGTGAGGCCTCTAGACCAACACTGCCCAGGGCTTTTGCAATGGTGGGTGTGTCCTAGACCTGCATTGTCCAACGTGACAGCTACCAGCCACCCGTGACTATCAAGCACTTGAAATGTGGCTAATGTGACTGAGAAACTGAATTTTTAGTTTTACTTAATTTCAACTAACTTAAATTTAAGTAGCCACATGCGGCTAATGGCTAGCAGACTGGACAGAACAGGTTCACAGAGGAGAGGATACATTTCCTGAGGGAGAGGCACCAGGTTACAAGAGAGTAAAATTTATGAGCTATTCACATATAATAAAGTCAAACTACAGCAAGAAAGCTTGTCTGCTCTGGTTTGAATCACTTTGGAAGAAGTAATCAGGTCCTGAGCTATGAGAAAGAGGAAAAGGTGCAGGAAATCAATCTTACTGGGTAGTCAAACATATTGGGTGGTCTGAGAAGGTTGGTTATTTTTTTAATCTCATAAGATTTTGATAACATAGCAATGTATCAGGTCAGTACTGCTTTACTCCTAGGAGATTCAGAAACAAGAAAAATGAATGACAAACTCATTGTGCAGATATTTTAGGCTATGGTTTTAAATTCAGTAAAAAAGTTTTCTGATAGCTAAATTTGGTTTTGGCTACTGCTTAAAATATGTGAAGTGTTAACACACACAAAAAAAACACGCCAAATTTGTATTATTATAGATTATAATAGTAATCTATATTATAGACTATTTAAAAGAAATTCAGGGACGTCCTTGGTGGTCCAGTGGTTAAGAATCTGCCTTCCAGGTGCAGAAGGGGAGGCAGCGCTTCCAAAGGAGGGCCTCTGGAGCGTGGAGCTTCGGAGTTTGGAGATAAGGCCCTGGGAGCATCGTGATTAACTCACCCAGACCAAAGGTTTGCATGAGCCTGACTTTTCTGACTGCTGCTTTGGCTCTACTGTTCAACATGGCCCTCAATGACTGGATGATGCCCATCTGCACTGACAGACTGGAGACCAAGATGGCGGAGTAGCAGGACATGCTCTCACTCCCTCTTGCGAGAACACCAGAATCACAACTAGCTGCTGGACAATCATCGACAGGAAGACACTGGAACTCACCAGAAAAGATACCCCACGTCCAAAGACAAAGGAGAAGCCATAATGAGATGATAGGAGGGGCGCAATCACAATAAAATCAAATCCCATAACTGCTGGGTGGGTGACTCACAGACTGGAGAACACTTATACCACAGAAGTCCACCCACTGGAGTGAAGGTTCTAAGCCCCACGTCAGGCTTCCCAACCAGGGGGTCCAGCAACGGGAGGAGGAATTCCTAGAGAATCAGACTTTGAAGCCTAGTGGGATTTGATTGCAGGACTTCGACAAGACTGTGGGAAACAGAGACCCCACTCTTGGAGGGCACACACAAAGTGGTGTGCACATCGGGACCCAGGAGAAGGAGCAGTGACCCCAGGGGAGACTGAACCAGACCTACCTGCTAGTGTTGGAGGGTCTCCTGAAGAGGCGGGGGGAGGCTGTGGTTCACCATGGGGACAAGGACACTGGCAGCAGAAGTTCTGGGAAGTACTCCTTGGCATGAGCCCTCCCAGAGTCCGCCATTAGCCCCACCAAAGAGCCCAGGTAGGCTCCAGTGTTGGGTTCCCTCAGATCAAACAACCAACAGGGAGGGAACCCAGCCCCACCCATCAACAGTCAAGCAGATCAAAGTTTTACTGAGCTCTGCCCACCAGAGCAACAGTCAGCTCTACCCACCACCAGTCCCTCCCATCAGGAAACTTACACAAGCCTCTTAGATAGCCTCATCCACCACAGGGCAGACAGCAGAAGCAAGAAGAACTACAATCCTGCAGCCTGTGGAACAAAAACCACATTCACAGAAAGACAGACAAGATGAAAAGGCAGAGGGCTATATACCAGATGAAGGAACAAGAAAAAACCCCAGAAAAACAACTAAATGAAGTGGAGATAGGCAACCTTCCAGAAAAAGAATTCAGAATAATGATAGTGAAGATGATCCAGGACCTCAGAAAAAGAATGGAGGCAAAGATTAAGAAGATGCAAGAGATGTTTAACAAAGACCTAGAAGAATTAAAGAACAAACAAACAGAGATGAACAATACAATAACTGAAATGAAAACTACACTAGAAGGAATCAATAGCAGAATAAACTGAGGCAGAAGAACGGATAAGTGACCTAGGAGACAGAATGGTGGAATTCACTGCTGCAGAACAGAATAAACAAAAAAGAATGAAAAGAAATGAAGACAGCCTAAGAGACCTCTGGGACAACATTAAACGCAACAACATTCACATTATACGGGTCCCAGAAGGAGAAGAGAGAGAGAAAGGACCAGAGAAAATATTTGAAGAGATTATAGTCGAAAACTTCCCTAACATGGGAAAGGAAACAGCCACCCAAGTTCAGAAAGCGCAGCGAGTCCCATACAGGATAAACCCAAGGAGAAACACGCCAAGACACGTAGTAATCAAATAGGCAAAAATTAAAGACAAAGAAAAATTATTGAAAGCAGCAAGGGAAAAACGACAAATAACATACAAGGGAACTCCCATAAGGTTAACAGCTGATTTCTCAGCAGAAACTCTACAAGCCAGAAGGGAGTGGCATGATATACTTAAAGTGATGAAAGGGAAGAACCTACAACCAAGATTACTCTACCCTGCAAGGATCTCATTCAGATTCGATGGAGAAATCAAAAGCTTTACAGACAAGCAAAAGCTAAGAGAATTCAGCACCACCAAACCAGCTCTACAATAAATGCTAAAGGAACTTCTCGAAGTGGGAAACACAACAGAAGAAAAGAACCTACAAAAACAAACCCAAAACAATTAAGAAAATGGTCAAAGGAACATACATATCGATAATTACCTTAAACGTGAATGGATTAAATGCTCCAACCAAAAGACACAGGCTTGCTGAATGGATACAAAAACAAGACCCATATATATGCTGTCTACAAGAGACCCACTTCAGACCTAGGGACACATACAGACTGAAAGTGAGGGGATGGAAAAAGATTTTCCATGCAAATGGAAATCAAAAGAAAGCTGGAGTAGCAATACTCATATCAGATAAAATAGACTTTAAAATAAAGAATGTTATAAGACATAAGGAAGGACACTACATAATGATCAAGGGATCAATCCAAGAAGAAGATATAACAATTATAAATATATATGCACCCAACATAGGAGCACCTCAATACATAAGGCAACTGCTAACAGCTATAAAAGAGAAAATCGACAGTAACACAATAATAGTGGGGGACTTTAACACCTCACTTACACCAATGGACAGATCATCCAAAATGAAAATAAATAAGGAAACAGAAGCTTTAAATGACACAATAAACCAGATAAATTTAATTGATATTTATAGGACATTCCATCCAAAAACAGCAGATTACACTTTCTTCTCAAGTGTGCATGGAACATTCTCCAGGGCAGATCACATCTTGGGTCACAAATCAAGCCTCAGTAAATTTAAGAAAATTGAAATCATATCAAGCATCTTATCTGACAATGCTATGAGATTAGAAATGAATTACAGGGAAAAAAACGTAAAAAACACAAACACATGGAGGGTAAACAATACGTTACTAAATAACCAAGAGATCACTGAAGAAATCAAAAAGGAAATCAAAAAATACCTAGAGACAAATGACAATGAAAACACAATGATCCAAAACCTACGGGATGCAGCAAAAGCAGTTCTAAGAGGAAAGTATATAGCTACACAAGCCTACCTCAAGAAACAAGAAAAATTTCAAATAAACAATCTAACCTTACACCTAAAGGAACTAGAGAAAGAAGAACAAACAAAACCCAAAGTTAGCAGAAGGAAAGAAATCATAAAGATCAGAGCAGAAATAAATGAAATAGAAACAAAGAAAACAACAGCAAAGATCAATAAAACTAAAAGTTGGTTCTTTGAGAAGATAAACAAAATTGATAAACCATTAGCCAGACTCATCAAGAAAAAGAGGGAGAGGACTCAAATCAATAAAATTAGAAATGAAAAAGGAGAAGTTACAACAGACACGGCAGAAATACAAAGCATCCTAAGAGACTACTACAAGCAACTCTATGCCAATAAAATGGACAACCTGGAAGAAATGGACAAATTCTTAGAAAGGTATAACCTTCCATGACTGAACCAGGAAGAAACAGAAAATATGAACAGACCAATCACAAGTAATGAAATTGAAACTGTGATTAAAAATCTTCCAACAAACAAAATTCCAGGACCAGATGGCTTCACAGGTGAATTCTATCAAACATTTAGAGACGAGCTAACACCCATCCTTCTCAAACTCTTCCAAAAAGTTGCAGAGGAAGGACCACTCCCAAACTCATTCTACGAGGCCACCATCACCCTGCTATCAAAACCAGACAAAGATACTACAAAAAAAGAAAATTACAGACCAATATCACTGATGAATATAGATGCAAAAATCCTCAATAAAATACTAGCAAACAGAATCCAACAACACATTAAAAGGATCATACACCATGATCAAGTGGGAATTATCCCAGGGATGCAAGGATTCTTCAATATACGCAAATCAATCAATGTGATACAGCATATTAACAAATTGAAGAATAAAAACCATATGATCATCTCAATAGATGCAGAAAAAGCTTTTGACAAAATTCAACACCCATTTATGATAAAAACTCTCCAGAAAGTTGGCACAGAGGGAAACTACCTCAACATAATAAAGGCCATATACGACAAACCAACACTAAACATCATTCTCAATGGTGAAAAACTGAAAGCATTTCCTCTAAGATCAGGAACAAGACAAGGATGTCCACTCTCACGGCTATTATTCAACATAGTTTTGGAAGTCCTAGCCTCGGCAATCAGAGAAGAAAAAGAAATAGAAGGAATACAAATTGGAAAAGAAGAAGTAAAACTGTCACTGTTTGCAGATGACACGATACTATACATAGAGAATCCTGAAGATGCCACCAGAAAACTACTAGAGCTAATCAATGAATTTGGTAAGGTTGCAGTATACAAAATTAATGCACAGAAATCTCTTGTATTCCTATACACTAATGATGAAAAATCTGAAAGAGAAATTAAGGAAACTCTCCCATTTACCACTGCAACAAAAAGAATAAAATACCTAGGAATAAACCTACCTAGGGAGACAAAAGACCTGTATGCAGAAAACTATAAGACACTGATGAAAGAAATTAAAGATGATACCAACAGATGGAGATCCCACATGCCGCAGAGCAACTAGGGCCGTGAGCCACAACTACTGAGCCTGCGCATCTGGAGCCTGTGCTCCGCAACAAGAGAGGCCACGATAGTGAGAGGCCCGCGCACCGCGATGAAGAGTGGCCCCCGCTTGCCACAGCTAGAGAAAGCCCTCGCACAGAAACGAAGACCCAACACAGCCAAAAATAAATAAATAATTCCTATTTAAAAAAAAAAAAAAATTCTCATGCCCTCCAAGCTATTGTAAAAAAAAAAAAAAAGAGTAGCCCCCGCTTGCCGCAACTAGAGAAAGCCCACACGCAGCAAAGAAGACCCAATGCAGCCAAAAATAAATAAATAAATAAAATAATTTTTTTTAATTTTTAAAATTAAAAAAAGAATCTGCCTTCCAATGCAGGGGATGTGGGTTCGATCCCTGGTCGGGGAACTAAGATCCCACATGCTGTGGGGCAACTAAGACCACACGCTCTAGAGCCCACGCGCCACAACTAGAGAGAAGCCCACGCACCACAATGTAGACGCTGTGAGCTGCAACAAAAGATGCCGCATGTCACAACTAAGACCCAATGGAGAGGGTTAGGGAGAGAGGGAGAGAGGGAAAGAGAAAAGAAATTCAATTAACTTTAACACGAATTTTAATCTTTTACCTTTCAGGCAAAGAGCAAAAAACACTCTTAAAATTGCTAGTAGAATTTTAAATTGGCATGACAGGGACTTCCCTGGTGGCGCAGTGGTTAAGAATCCATCTGCCAACGCAGGGGACACAGGTCGAGCCCTGGTCCGGGAAGATCCCACATGCCACGGAGCAACTAAGCCCGTGAGCCACAACTAGTGAGCCCACGTGCTGCAACTACTGAAGCCCGTGCGCCTAGAGCCCGTGCTCCGCAGCAAGAGAAGCCACCACAATGAGAAGCCTGCACACCGCAATGAAGAGTAGCCCCCACTCGCCACAACTAGAGAAAGCCCATGCGCAGCAACGAAGACCCAATGCAGCCAAAAAAAAAAAAAAAAATTGTCATGATACTTATGGAAGGATAATCTGGCAATATCTACTAAGTACATACCCTTTAACCTAGAAATTTCATTTGCAGGACTTTATCTCACAGATATGCTTGCGTACATAAGCTACAAACAGGTAAGGATGAACTTATTTTGTTCACTACTTCATTCCCAGTATATGCCTGCTATACAGGCTGTACTCAATAACCACATGTTAAATGACTATGCAGGACGATTGCGAGAGGGGAGGCATGTACAGGGTTATTCAGGAGAGCACTTCTTATATACAGAAAAAGAGCAGAAATAACATAAATGCTTGGTTAGGTAAATTATGGC
This sequence comes from Balaenoptera physalus, assembly GCF_965194825.1. Lineage (NCBI taxonomy): Eukaryota > Metazoa > Chordata > Mammalia > Artiodactyla > Balaenopteridae > Balaenoptera > Balaenoptera physalus. The sequence continues at coordinate 81,549,881 of NC_138899.1, read as the reverse complement.
ACTTCCATATAATGCAGCTTTTATAATGCATTTATTTTCAATGGTAAAATAAAGGAGAATGCTCTTCATGTTAAGACGTAAAATGATTTTACTATACTACCATTAATTTGTTTTTTGGTTTTTTTTTAATTGGGAATATACATATGTATTTGCTTAGAATTTCTCTGAAAAGATACAAAAGATTGGTAACACTGGATGCCTCAAAAGACAGTTAAATCAGGTGCCAGGACAAGGGTGAGAGGGAGAGGTTTCACAGCACATCTTTTTGTACCTTGTGAATAGGAATATATTACCTTTTGAAATAAAAACTTTAATAGATTGTTAAAGTCTAACATATTAGATATAATAAACCAAGCATGAACCAAAACATAATGGCACGTTTCCGCCTACAGAAATAAAGAGAATTAAAGACCCTAATAGACACGGCATGTGGTAACTTAAGCTACAGGTGTGTACTAAGACTAATCAAGGATGGTGCACTATATATGAAAGGAAGGAAGCAAAGGACGGGACTCAAAAAAAACTAGTATTTAAAATATGAAAGTGGAAGATGAGTTTGTATTTAATGCTATAAATAATAGAAAGCCTTTTAAAATTTTTCTTTTGGTAAATTGAAGTTTTACTTTTGATGAAATTCAATATATCCACTTTTTCTTTTATACTTAGTTCTTTGTGTCTTCTCTTGGAAACCTCTGCAGATGCCACTGTCGCAAATATATTCACCTACATTTTTTCCTAGAAGGTTTATAGTTTTAGCTAAAAATGCATTAGTTCTTTTTAACTACTACACTCCTGTGATCATGTCCATTTCTAACTTTGAAATGAATAGGACTGATGATTTGGCTTATCAGTTTACAAGTTTTAACACCTAGTTAGTATACAAGCCTTAAATTATTACAAATGAACAGAACTAACAATGTGTGGTGGGTCAAACAAATTAACACATTCCACTGGTGAATCTCCAACTCCTGGCTTGTTAATACATCCATGTCATTATCAGAGTATTTTCTGGGGAAGCCTTCAGTAAGAAAAGAACTGATATATTTTATTCTTTAAAAGTCAAGACGACAAGACTTCCCTGGTGGTCCAGTGGTTAAGACTCCGTGCTTCCAATGCAGGGGGCACGGGTTCAATCCCTGGTCGGGGAACTAAGATCCTACATGTCACATGGCACAGCCAAAAAAAAAAAGAAAGTCAAGACTACAAAAGATGTTCCTGATGTCTCAGATTATTTGTTGAGTCAATGGATGATTAATAAACTGATACCCAATTTCTCTTTGACACATCAAATAATTCTAAGATTCTTACCAGACTGTCACCTTTACAAACTTATATGAGTATAATGTAAAGAACTGACATACTTGTATTTCTTCACGTTCTTTTTTATCCGGAAAAGTTCTCGCAACTGTAGAATACTTTTCAAAAACTTTGCGTTCCTTTTGTAATTTCCTCATTTCCTCCTTTTTAAACTCCTCTACTCGAGCCAATTCTTTTGCTTTCTGTTGTTCAAAGTCAGCAATTTCTTTCCTAAAACAACCAAACCACGTTATAATCTAAGGAGACTGCCTCAATACAGTAATCCACATGTGGTACCAAAATGGAACACCAATGACAACCTGGAACTGAGGAGCTGCTAGTTTTGGTGAATCCATCTTCAACCCACAGCAGTGAAATAACAGTCAATTAACTCAGTAAAGCACTACTCAACAAGCATTCACTGCATACCTACTATGATTCAAGTACTACACTACGTACTGGAGAAACCACAGTGAAAAAAATAAACATCCTTACTCCTATAAAGCTTCTTACATTCTAGTGGGAGCGACAGATGACAATAAATAAGATTAACAAGTAAAATATGTGGAACACTGGAAATGTTAAGAAGAATAAACCAAGGAACGTGGTTAGGAAATATGGAGGTTAGGAGCCTGAAATTATGGACGGAGTCATCTTGCTGAGGCAGTATTTGAGGTAAAACCTGAGGGACATGAGAGAACAGCCATGGAGGTATCTGGACAAAACAGTTCAGGCAGAGGGAACACCACATGCAAAAGCCCTGAGATAGGGACATGCCTGATGTGTTCAAAGAACAGGCAGGAGGCCAGTGTGGCTAAAGAGACAGAACAGTGGGAGAAAACGTCAGAAAAAAAGGGGGGGGGGGCGGGAGGCGGGGTGATTAATTAGGGTCTGTGGACCACTGTGAAGACCCTGGTATTTAGCTTAGGAGCACGCGGGTCGGAGGAACTGCCAGGACCCGGGCTCCTTCTGGATGCTGTGTGAAGAGCACGGGGAGAGTGACGACAGCAAGACTGTGGAACGAGAGGCCCCTGTCTCACATCCTTCCACACAAATGCCATCCACAGACAAAAGTGCCTTCGTGGGAGCTCCAGGATCCAGGCAGGAAAGGAGAAACGCTGGTTAAGCCTAAGATCAAGGACAGCCACTCAGAGAAGGCAGGCCCATGCCCCAGTGCCAGGCTTACCAAATGTGGTCTTGATGCACTGAAAACAGCCCCACTGCCAAAGGACCCAGGAGGAGCCATGGCCATTCATGCCCCTGGAAAGAGACCCACAGACCTTGGTCCTGCCTACAGATCCTGATACAGCCCTGTGACCTAGCTCCAGCCCTGCTCTATGTGGTACGGAGTCAGTTCTGCCCACCCAGGGGCCTGGTAGGAAGCTGCTCAGAAACCTGGCAGGAGCCCCACCCATCCTCACGCCTGGAAACACACCTCCTGTCTACAGACTCAGCAGTGGACCAGGAGGCAGCCCCAGGACCTAGCTCCAGCCCTGCCTGACTGTGGTCCAAAAAGTAGTCCTGTCCTACTGGGGATCCAGCAGGAACCACAGCTGACTGCAACCCTGATAACAGGCCTACCAACTGTGGACCCAGCTACAAACCCACTTGACTGTGATCCTGGAAGTAGACCCACCAGTCCAGGGATCCAGCAGACGAAGGTCTTTACCTGCCAGAAAGTCTGTAAAGACAGGAACAGGTGTTTGTTCTTTCAAATGCAAAGACATCAACACAAGTCCACATAGATCACCAAGAATCAGGCAAACGTGACACCACCAAAGGAAACTAATAAAGCTCCAGTAACCAATCCCAAAGAAATTGAGATCTACAAATTACCTGACAAAGAATACAAACTAATTGTTTTAAGGAAGCTCAGCAAGCTACAAGAAAACACAGATGAACAACTCAACAAAACCAGGGAAACAATACGTGAAACAAAACAAGAAGTTCAACAAAGAGCTAGAAATCATAAAAAAAGAACCAAAAAGAAATTCTAGAGCTGAAGAATACAAGGAATGAAGTGATAAATGCAACAGAGAACTTCAACAGCAGACTCAAGCAGAAGAGAGAATCTGTGACTTCGAAGACTGGTGATTCAAAGTTATTCAGTCAGAGGGGGAAAAAAGGGAAAAGAATGAAAAGGAGTGAAGAAAGCCTGCAGAATTTATGGGACACTATTGTATGAACCATATACGCATTATGGGAGTCTCAGGAGGAAAAAAAAATCAACAAACCTTTAGCTAGACTAAGAAAAAAAGAGAGAAGACTCAAATAAATAAAGTCATAAATGAAAGGCAAGGCATTATAACAGATGCCTCAGAGATAAAAAGGACCATATACGAATAATTATATTCGAAACCACTGGATAACTTAGAATGGTTAAATTCCTAGAAACATACAACCTACCAAAATTGAATCCAGAAGAAACAGAAAGCCTGAACTGACCAATAACAAATAAGGAGACTGAATCAGTAATCAAAAACCTCCCAAAAAAGTCCAGGACCAGATGGCTTCACAGGTAAATTCCACCAAACAGTCAAAGAAAAAATTAATACCATTCTTTTTTAAACTCTTCCAAGAATAGAAGGAATACTTCCAAACTCATTCTGTGAGGCTAGCTATCACTCTGATACCAAAGGCAGACAAAGATACAAGAAAGGAAAACTATAGGCTAATGTCCCTGATGAATACAGTGTATAAATCCTCAAAAAAATACTAGCAAACCAAATTCAACAGCACAGTAAAAGCGTTAAATACCATGACCAAGTGGGATTCATCCCCAGGATGCAAAGTTGGTTCAACACACGCAAAGCAATTAACATGATGTAAACTGGTGCAGCCACTGTGCGAAACAGTATGGTGGTTCCTCAGCATTATTCACAATAACCCAAATCATAGAAACAACCCACTTGTCCAGCTGTGAGCCAAGGAAGGCTAAGGATCGCCAGAAACCAATAGAAGATACAAGAGAAAGCATGGCTCTGCTGACACCTTGACTTCAGGCTTCTGGCCTCCAGAACCATGAGAAAATAAATTTCTGTTGTTTCAAGCCATCCAGTTTGTGTATATTTTGTTACAGCAGCCCTAGGAAACTAATACACTGGCCAAGATGGCCCTTGAATTCAGAGCTCCACACTGATTTTCAAATTTCAATTTATGACCTCATCACAACAATTCTCCTTTTAAGACACCTTTGACCACAGTGGGTCATTTTATTTAAAAATTCTTATGTGGTATGTATTTCACTTCCTTCTCTCACTTACATTGTTGGATTAATAAGAAATGTTTCAAATAGTTCAGATATAATCTTAAAAATAAAGCTGAATCACCATACATTTTCCCCCACTTACAAATGCAAACTGACCTGAGTTTTTCCAAGGCACTTTCTCGTTCAATGCGAAGTTTAGCTAAAGATGTGTTCTCAGCTTTAAATTTTTCTATTTCTTTCTCCAATTCAGTAACTTTCTCTCTCAAAACTTGAGATCGAGCGTTGTCACCTATAAGATAAGCCACAAATACTGAACTTCACAAAAAGCTTCCAACAGCAAAACACTAGCTAGCTATTACACTAGGAGCCAAAAATATGGTAAACACCTGTACTATTAAAATGCATTAGAAACGATGCTTCTAAAAACAAAGAAAAAAAAATTATTATAGTCTAACTTTCCAGATGGAACAGCCTAAATTTAAGAAAGAATCAAATCATTCTACCTCAAGAGTATCAATCTGATGACAAACGAACATTATATATTAAAAAAATCAAATAAATTTTTAAACCAATATACATAAATAGCTTAAGAACATGAATAAGTATTTGCAAGAGACTTAAAGCTCTAATCAACACCAAAATCAAAGTTTACCCCCCACTAATCAAAGAAATACAAATTAAGATCTTTTTCTGTATCAAATTTGCTACTTAAGAAAATAGCCAATGCTTTTGTCCTTCAACTACCCTTCTGGAAAATAACGCTGATTTGTAACACAAGGCTAAAATACACATTATCTACCCTTAGACCCACTTCTAAAAATCTAGTTAAAGAACGAACTTATAAAATCATACAAATCATTTTGCACAAAAATATGCATTGAAGTGTTATTTCTAATAGTGAAAAATAATTTGTATCCAACATTAAAGAAATTACTAAATAAAGTTATGCTACATTCATATAATGCTCTGCAACCATTTTTAAAGTATACAAAGAGTTTTAATGATATGGCCAAAGCATATTATACACCTGGTCAAAAAGGATGAGGCGAGTTATATGTCTCTACCATATGAAAAATACACAGGAAAAATGAATGGAAAGAAATATCCCAAAATGATATCACAGTTACCTTAGGATAGGTTATAAACATTTTTGCTTCTACACTTTTTAACTTCCAAACTTCCTGCAAAAATTACTATTTTTAAAATCGGAGTATTTTTTAAAATTACCTTAAGTTATAATTTCTATTTTAAAGCACCTATGCTTTGCTAGACACTCAGAGTTTATAATATAACATGACATAATAGAAAACTGTTTTCAATATAAGTTAAAAAAATCCATCACATAAACTAAATACTATATAGCCACTAAATGGAATGAGACAGATGTGTGTGTATTAGAACAATCTTCAAAATTTATTATAAGCAAGGTGCAGAACAGTATATAAAAAACATGTTTTCATTTGTGCAGAAAAGAGGATTATATACACATTCACACATGTGCTTTCATATGCATGGAATCTTTGTAGAATACACAAATGAAATGGGAAAGTTCATGTCTCTAAGAGCCCAAATCTGGGGAAGAAAAGAAACTTGAATTTTACTGCATTTCTTCCTCATTATATTTGGCAAGTGAATGCATGAGGTAGCAAAAAAAAAAAAAAAAAAAAACTAATTAAAAAAGATACACACACACAGAGGTAGCACAGTAGCACAAACCACAAATTGGGTATTCCCCAGTTATAAAAGAAACTTAAATGTTATCTCACTTTATAATAATTAATTTTAAAGCCTTGGCAATAAGACACAGGCTAAAATTTGAAAAATCTGAAATCACAATTCTTCCAAATCTCTTATACTAGTGACTATTACATTATTTAGACTCACAAAACAAATCAAATTTTAACAAATTACCTACTAAACTTTAACAAATCACCTACTAGATTTCCACTGAGCAACTAGAAAGGTTGGGATTTTAATAAGCATTCTGACAACATACTGATAAATATTAAACCTGTAACATTCCATTACATATTTTACAATGCTCTGACTTACCAGGTGGTTGGTCCTGATTTATGTTTAACTTGGGTTCATTTCCCAAGCGTGAGTCTGATTTAGATTTTGGTTTCAAAGAAGGGAAGAATTTCATCATCAGATCCGAGGTAGGAGGAGGACTTGTGCTCCTACTGGATTTATTCAAGCCTTCTCCCTTCTTGACCGGTGCAACCTTCCTTTTTATTGTTTTGTCCAGTACACATATTTCACTCTTATTAGGGTAGGTTGTCTGGGGAGTCCCATAAATGGCTTCATTCCCAAGAATAACATCATGTTTAAATGAATCATCTTCAAGGTCAGTCCAAGTTCTTTCATCATCAAAGTCAATTTTACTCATAGATGGGTGTCCTCTTGAGGAATCAGAAGCTTTATTTTTCAAGCTTGTTATTAGGATAGACTCGTCACTACTGTAATCTTTATCAGACAAATCTAAATCAACATCTCTCCTCTTATCTTCTTCTTGAGTCCTGGTGTCCCTTAAAGGTCCCCTCCCATCACAGACTTGTGGACTATCTTCTCTGCTGCTGAAACCCCTCTCTTTATCCTCAGTTGATGGTTTTATGGTGACATCAAGCTGTTCCTCAGAATCAGTGCTATCATCACTGTCTGTACCACCTCCGTTGTCGCTTGCATTCCACCTAGTTGGACTTTCACAAGTGCTCATTTGGAACACTTTCCTACTGACCTTACAGGACTGCTCCTGCAGTCCGTCAGGTGAGGACACTGAATCAGGCCGCTGGGGTGCAAGCTCACACTCAGCCTGACTTTCACACTTGGTACGGTCTGGACCCTCATTTTGCTTGCACTCACTAATGGGACCTGGTGGTGTTGTCTTCTCTTGCTGCACAGCTTTGACCGGAGTAGAAGACAGCCGGTGACCTCTGCAGATCTGTTGGTCCCTCTCTAAGATCTTCAGTACAAATGAGGAATTACTAGAAAATGATATTTCATCAGCAGCTTGTTCTAAAAACAAAAATTCATCTAATTCCAAATTTTCCTTTTCCTTTTCTCGTTCCCAATTCTCTAACTTTTTCTGAAGAGAAATGTCAAGAGAAGATTCTGACTCTTTCAAAGTCTCACTTACTGGGCTCTTAGAAGCCACGCAGCTGGCCAGCCCTGTCAAAAGGGGAAGTCTGTCTTTACCTTGTGTCTTATTCCAGATTTTGCAACCAACGTCACAAGGTTTTGTACACTCGGGTACATTTTCTTTATTATTAGATTCTACCTTTTTTTCTAAATTGATCTGACCTCTAAATTGCCCGTCACATTTCTTCCCTGCCAGTATCTTCAATCCTGCTGGAGAGAGACTTTTCCTATTGTTACCCTTAAGCACTTTCGGCTTCTGACTGAGTGTGACACAACCACTCTTTGTTCTGGTTTTACTGTTCTTTTTGACAGGAAGGTTCTCTGTACACAGTTCTTTACTTATGAGAGCAGTTTTCCGCTGGAACTGTTGTTTATCTAATTTAAACACAGGTTTGTCCTCTGAAATGCTCTGAGTAGTGACTAGTTTACTTTCTCTCCCCTTCTGAAACTTAGATTTAGCATTAGTAAATCTAGCTAAACCTTCTCCTCGTTTTAAGAATGGTTGTTTTGGTTTTGCTTTGATTAGCAAGGATCCTTCTGCTTCCTAAAATAAAAGAACAATATTTGAATTAATTCTGGTATATCCAAGTAATCCCAAAGTTATTTTTAAAGCAAATTATAAACAAATCTCTAAAGCCTTAAGATAATTTAATCAAAATAGTAGAAATGCTAACCCTTAGCTGTTTTTGTTTCAGTTCTTGTTCTTCCAACCGAATTTGTTCTTCTAAGTAGTCTTCAAAGGTTTGTTTCCTTTCTCTAATAGCAGCTTTAATAGGCCTAATCATAAAAGTAAAGTTATTTAACATTCAAATCATGTGGTGAATACTTTACACTTAGTGTGCCTGATACAGACACCTCTGAATGAGAACTAACCTTTTTCAAAGTCACAGATCCCCTTTGAGAATCTATTAAAAGCTACAATCCCACTCCATCTCCCAAAATATAGAAATACACATCACTCTACACGTGATTTGAAAAACCCCTCTGAAGTCCACCTACTGACCTTAGATTAACTTTTGAAGTAACATATTCATTACATAAATAAAATATATTTCAAAAATAGTTCATTAAATACATTCTTTAAGATCCTTAATAATATAAACAAAACAATCAAAAGTCATTTGCCATTCCATAATGTATATTAAAATACTTAAGAAAATAATAAACAACCTCACAGTTGATATTTTATCTCTGACATAAAATTTTTAAATTCTGTAACCACACCCACTCAATTATTATTTATAAGTGATACCATGTGTGAGACTCCAATATATGATTTTTTCTCTTCTCCCAAACAGGATTTACCTATCTGAGAGAAGATTAGTTTTATCCAGATATTTCCCTTAGGTGAAAAAACTTTGCTCAATTTTTCCAGCACAATGTCAAACTGATGTATCTCCCCAACCTGCTTCTGTTGCTGACAACATGGAATAAGCTGGACCTTCAACCCTTTACTTAAGAGCATACCCAGGCAAAAACAAGAAAACTCTGGATCTTTCAAACAAAGAAAGTACCAATAATAATGACTATTATATTAAATTCCTTCCAACATGGATGATACCTTTCTTCAATATTAACCACTTCTGAGGAATCACCAATTTTTTTTAAGTTCGTATCGTTCCCTTCCTGAATCTCTTCCGTCATTTTCTCCGAACATGGTAAAATACCTTCTCCTAGGATAAAAATTAGGAACAATTTAGTTCAAAAAAAAGCAGATTAAAGTCTTAGAACTTGAGAATTTTACAAGTTACTGTATTAAAAAAATATTTAGTTAAACTTAATGTATACCAAAGATTTTAGAACTCTCAAGGATTTCTTTAATATGATAAAGAAAAACTACAAAACGCTAATGAAAACACAACATTCTGCTCTCCTTTCCAGTCGACCTCTCAAAAACCCGTGCCATAGTACTGGCTTCTGTGACCTTCTGACAGGGAGCCCTTTGTTCGGTCACACTGTTACCTGACTGATTAAATTTGGAAGCAAGTCCTTTGCTAGGACTGGACTTTATTCAAAGTATCTGGCGTTGAGTTCTCAATTCAGATGAACTTCGCTGGCGAGCTACTGAGGACTGAGACCCCCAAAATAATCCGGAAGCCATTCCGTGAAGTTGACAAGTGAAAGTCTGCAGACAGGAAAACCTCTCCCTTTACACACTGAGAATTCCCACTGCAGTGAATGGAAGATCTGTGTGTGTAAAGAGCACGTGAGCAGAGGGGGTTCAGCCCCAGAGAAAGAAGGTGTCGAGTTGCCTTGGTAAAGAATTTATACACCACATGGTCACAGCTTCTTAACAGGGCAGCAACAGGAAACTAACAGAGCTGTAACGACAAAGTACTTTGAAGCATAGGGCACTGTTTTAGAGGTAATTCTACAAAATAAAACTTTACTTGGGGACCTTCAAGATGGCAGAGAAGACGTGGAGATCACCTTCCTCCCCACAAATACATCAGAAATACATCTACATGTCGAACAGCTCCTACAGAACACTTACTGAAATCTGGCAGAAGACCTCAGACTTCCCAAAAGGCAAGAAACTCCCCACGTACCTGGGTAGGGCAAAAGAAAAAAGGAAAAACAGAGACAAAAGAATAGGGACGGGACCTGCACCTCTGGGAGGGAGCTGTGAAGGAGGAAAAGTTTCCACACACTAGGAAGCCCCTTCGCAGGCAGAGACTGCGGGTGGCAGAGGGGGGAAGCTTCGGAGCCACGGAGGAGAGCACAGCAACAGGGGTGCAGAGGGCAAAGCGGAGAGATTCCCGCACAGAGGCTTGGCGCCGAGCAGCACTCACCAGCCTGAGAGGCTTGTCGGCTCACCCGCCGGGGTGGGGACTGGGAGCTGAGGCTCAGGCCTCGGAGGTCAGATCCCAGGGAGAAGACTGGGGTTGGCTGCGTGAACACAGCCTGAAGGGGGCTAGTGCGCCACAGCTAGCCGGGAGGGAGTCCGGGAAAAAGTCTGGAACTGCCTAAGAGGCAAGAAACCACTGTTTCAGGGTGCACAAGGAGGAGGGGTTCAGACCACCACCTAAACGAGCTCCAGAGATGGGCACAAGCCGCGGCTATCAGCGCGGACCCCAGAGACGGGCATGAGACGCTAAGGCTGCTGCTGCCGCCACCAACAAGCCTGTGTGCGAGCACAGGTCACTATCCACACACACACACACACACACACACACACACACACCCCGGGGACCTGTGCAGCCCGCCAAGCCAGGTCCTGTGATCCAGGGACAACTTCCCTGGGAGAACGCACGGCGCACCTCAGGCCGGTGCAACATAACGCAGGCCTCTGCCTCCGCAGGCTCGCCCTGCATTCCATACCCCGCCCTCCCCCGGCCTGAGTGAGCCAGAGCCCCCAAATCAGCTGCTCCTTTAACCCCGTCTTGTCTGAGTGAAGAACAGATGCCCTCAGGCGACCTACACGCAGAGGCGGGGCCAAATCCAAAGCTGAACCCCGGGAGCTGTGCGAACAAAGAAGAGAAAGGGAAATCTCTCCCAGCAGCCTCGGGAGCAGCGGATTAAATCTCCACAATCAACTTGATGTACCTGCACCTGTGGAATACCTGAATAGACAACGAATCATCCCAAATTGACGCAGTGGACTTTCGGAGCAACTTGGGATTTGCTTTCTGCATCTAATTTGTTTCTAGTTTTATGCTTATTTTAGTTTAGTATTTAGAGCTTATTATCATTGGTAGATTTGTTTATTGATTTGGTTGCTCTCTTCCATTTTTTTTTTCCTTTTTCTCTTTTTGTGAGTGCATATGTGTACGCTTCTTTGTGTGATTTTGTCTGTATAGCTTTGCTTTTACCATTTGTCCTAGGGTTCTGTCTGTTTTTTGTTGGTTTTTTTTGTAGTATAGTTTTTAGCGCTCATTATCATTGGTGGATTTGCTTTTTGGTTTGGTTGCTCTCGTCTTTCTTTCTTTTTCTTTCTATTACTTTTTAAAAATTTTTTTAACAATATTTTTTATTTTAATAACTTTATTTTTTTCCTTTCTTTTTTTTTCCTCCCTTTTCTTCTGAGCCAAGTGGCTGACCGGGTTTTGGTGCTCTGGCCGGGTGTCAGGCCTGAGCCTCTGAGGTGGGAGAGACGAGTTCAGGACATTGATCCACCAGAGACCTCCTGGCCCCACATAATATCAAACGGTGAAAGCTCTCCCAGAGATCTCCATCTCAATGCTAAGACCCAGCTCCACTCAACAACCAGCAACCTACAGCACTGGACACCCTATGCCAAACAACTAGCAAGACAGGACCACAACCCCATCCGTTAGCAGAGAGGCTGCCTAAAATCATACTAAGTTCACATATACCCCAAAACACACCACCAGCTGCAGCTCTGCCCACCAGAAAGACCAGATCCAGCCTCACCCACCAGAACACAGGTACCAGTCCCCTCCACCAGGAAGCCTACACAACTCACTGAACCAACCTTACCCACTGGGGGTAGACACCAAAAATAACGGGAACTACAAACCTGCAGCCTGCAAAGAGGAGACGCCAAACACAGTAAGTTAAGCAAAATGAGAAGACAGAGACATACACAGCAGATGAAAAAACAAAGTAAAAACCCACCAGACCAAAAAAATGAAGAGGAAATAGGCAGCCTACCTGAAAAAGAATTCACAGTAACGATAGTAAAGATGATTCAAAATCTTGGAAATAGAATGGAGAAAATACAAGAAACATTTAACAAGGACCTAGAAGAACTAAAGAGCAAACAAATGATGAACAATACAATGAATGAAATGAAAAATTCTCTAGAAGGGATCAATAGCAGAATAACTGAGGCAGAAGAACGGATAAGTGACCGGGAAGATAAAATAGTGGAAATAACTACCACAGAGCAGAAAAAAGAAAAAAGAATGAAAAGAATTGAGGACAGTCTCACAGACCTCTGGGACAACACTAAATGCATCAACATTCGAAACAGAGGCCTCCCAGAAGAAGAAGAGAAAAAAAAGGGACTGAGATATATCTGAAGAGATTATAGCTGAAAACTGCCCTAATATGGGAAGGAAATAGTCAATCAAGTCCAGGAAGCACAGAGTCCCATACAGGAGAAACACGCAAAGACACATATTAATCAACCTATCAAAAATTAAATACAAAGAAAAAATATTAAAAGCAGCAAGGGAAAAGCAACAAATAACATACAAGGGAATCCCAATAAGGTTAACAGCTGATCTTTCAGTAGAAACTCTGCAAGCCAGAAGAGAGTGGCAGGACATATTTAAAGTGATGAAAGGGAAAAACCTACAACCAACATTACTCTACCCAGCAAGGATCTCATTCAGATTTAACGGAGAAATTGAAACCTTTACAGACAAGCAAAAGCTAAGAGAACTCAGCACCACCAAACCAGGTTTACAACAAATGCTAAAGGAACTTCTCTAGGCAGGAAACACAAGAGAAGGAAAAGACCTACAATAACAAACCCAAAACAATTAAGAAAATGGTAACAGGAACATACATATTGATAAGCACCTTAAATGTACATGGATTAAATGATCCAACCAAAAGACACAGACTGGCTGAATGGATACAAAAACAAGACCCATATATATGCTGTCTACAAGAGACCCACTTCAGACCTAGGGACACATACAGACTGAAAGTGAGGGGATGGAAACAAATATTCCATGCAAATAGAAATTAAAAGAAAGCTGGAGTAGCAATTCTCGTATCAGACAAAACAGACTTTAAAATAAAGACTATTACCAGAAACAAAGAAGGACACTACATAATGATCAAAGGATCAATGCAAGAAGAAGATACAACAATTGTAAATATTTATGCACCCAACATAGGAGCACCTCAATACATAAGGCAAATGCTAACAGCCATAAAAGGGGAAATAAACAGTAACAAAATTAGTAGGGGACTTTAACACCCCACTTTCACCAATGGACAGATCACCCAAAATGAAAATAAATAAAGAAACACAAGCTTTAAATGATACAGTAAACAAGATGGACTTAATTGATATTTATAGAACATTCCATCCAAAAACAACAGAATACACTTTCTTCTCAAGTGCTCATGGAACATTCTCCAGGATAGATCATATCTTGGGTCACAAATCAAGCCTTGGTAAATTTAAGAAAATTGGAATCGTATCAAGTATCTTTTCCGACCACAACGCTATGAGACTAGATATCAATTAGAGAAAAAAATCTGTAAAAAACACAAACACATGCAGGCTAAGCAATACACTACTAAATAACCAAGAGATCACTGAAGAAATGAAAGAGGAAATCAAAAAATACCTAAAAACAAATGACAATGAAAACATGATGACCCAAAACCTACGGGATGCAGCAAAAGCAGTTCTAAAAGCGAAGTTTATAGCAACACAATCCTACCTCAAGAAACAAGAAACACCTCAAAAAAACAACCTAAACTTACACCTAAAGCAATTAGAGAAAGAAGAACAAAAAAACCCCAAAGCTAGCAGAAGAAAAGAAATCATAAAGATCAGATAAGAAATCAATGAAAAAGCAATGAAGGAAACAATAGCAAAAATCAGTTTAAAAAAAAGCTAGTTCTTTGAGAAGATAAACAAAATTGATAAACCATTAGCCAGACTCATCAAGAATAAAAGGGAGAAGACTCAAATCAATAGAATTAGAAATGAAAAAGGAGAAGTAACAACTGACACTGCAAAAATACAAAGGATCATGAGAGATTACTACAAGCCACTCTATGCCAATAAAATGGACAACCTGGAAGAAATGGACAAATTCTTAGAAAAGCACATCCTTCCGAGACTGAACCAGGAAGAAATCGAAAATATAAACAGACCAATCACAAGCACTGAAATTGAAACTGTGATTAAAAATCTTCCAACAAACACAGGTCCAGGACCAGATGGCTCCACAAGTGAATTCTATCAAACATTTAGAGAAGAACTAGCCTTCTATCCTAACTATCCTTCTCAAACTCTTCCAAAATATAGCAGAGGGAGGAACACTCCCAAACTCATTCTACAAAGCCACCATCACCCTGATACCAAAACCAGACAAAGATGTCACAAAAAAACAAAAATACAGGCCCATATCATGGATGAACACAGGTGCAAAAATCCTCAACAAAATACTAGCAAACAGAATCCAACAGCACATTAAAGGGATCATACACCATGATCAAGTGGGGTTTATCCCAGAAATGCAAGGATTCTTCAATATACGCAAATCAATCAATGTGATACAACATATTAACAAACTGAAGGATAAAAACCATATGATATTCTCAATAGATGAAGAAAAAGCTTTCGACAAAATTCAACACCAATTTTTGATAAAAACCCTCCAGAAAGTAGGCATAGAGGGAACTTACCTCAACATAATAAAGGCCATATATGACAAACCCACAGCCAGCATCGTTCTCAATGGTGAAAAACTGAAACCATTTCCACTAAGATCAGGAACAAGACAAGGTTGCCCACTCTCACCCCTATTATTCAGCATAGTTTTGGAAGTTTTAGCCACAGCAATCAGAGAAGAAAAAGAAATAAAAGGAATCCAAATAGGATAAAAAAGAAATAAAACTGTCACTGTTTTATTTACTGTCACTGTTTGCAGATGACATGATACTATACATAGAGAATCCTAAAGATGCTACCAGAAAACTACTAGAGCTAATCAATGAATTTGGTAAAGTGGAAGGATACAAAATTAATGCACAGAAATCTCTTCCATTCCTATACACTAATGATGAAAAATCTGAAAGAGAAATTAAGGAAACACTCCCATTTACCAGTGCAACAAAAAGAATAAAATACCTAGGAATAAACCTACCTAAGGAGACAAAATTTCTGTATGCAGAAAACTATAAGACACTGATGAAAGAAATTAAAGATTATACAAACAGATGGAGAGATATACCATGTTCTTGGATTGGAAGAATCAACATTGTGAAAATGACTATACTACGAAAAGCAGTCTACAGATTCAAGGCAATCCCCATCAAACTACCAATGACATTTTTCACAGAACTAGAACAAAAACTTTCACAATTGGTATGGAAACACAAAAGACCCCAAATAGCCAAAGCAATCTTGAGAAAGGAAAACAGAGCTGGAGGAATCAGGCTCCCAGACTTCAGACTGTACTACAAAGCTACAGTAATCAAGGCAGTATGGTACTGGCACAAAAACAGGAATATAGATCAATGGAACAGGATAGAAAGCCCAGAGATAAATCCACACACCTATGGTCACATTATCTTTCATAAAGGAGGCAAGAATATACAATGGAGAAAAGACAGCCACTTCAATAAGTGGTGCTGGGAAAACTGGACAGCTACATGTAAAGGAATGAAATTAGAACACTCCCTAACACCATACACAAAAATAAACTCAAAATGCATCAAAGACCTAAATGTAAGGCCAGACACTATAAAACTCTTAGAGGAAAACATAGGCAGAACACTCTATGACATAAATCACAGCAAGATCCTTTCTGACTCACCTCCTAGAGAAATGGAAATAAAAACAAAAATAAACAAATGGGACTAAATTAAACTTAAAAGGTTTTGCACAGCAAAGGAAACCACAGACAAGACGAAAACACAACCCTCAGAATGGGAGAAAATATTTGCAAACGAAGCAACTGACAAAGGATTCAGTCTCCAAAATTTACAAGCAGCTCATGCAGCTTAATATCAAAAAAACAAACAACCCAATCCAAAAATGGGCTGAAGACCTAAATAGACATCTCTCCAAAGAAGATATACTGATTGCCAACAAACACATGAAAGAATGCTCAACATCATTAATCATTAGAGAAATGCAAATCAAAACTACAATGAGGTATAGTACAATGACCTCACACCAGTCAGAAGAGCCATCATCAAATAATCTACAAACAAGAAATGCTGGAGAGGGTGTGGAGAAAAGGGAACCCTCTTGCACTGTTGGTGGGAATGTAAATTGATACAGCCACTATGGAGAACAGTATGGAGGTTCCTTAAAAAACTAAAAATAGAACTGGCATACGACCCAGCAATCCCACTACTGGGCATATACCCTGAGAAAACCACAATTCAAAGAGTCATGTACCACAATGTTTATTGCAGCTCTATTTACAATAGCCAGGACATGAAAGCAACCTAAGTGTCCATCGACAGATGAATGGATAAAGGACATGTGGCACACATATACAATGGAATGTTACTCAGCCATAAAAAAGAAACGAAATTGAGTTATTTGCAGTGAGGTGGATGGACCTAGAGGCTGTCATACAGAGTGAAATAAGTCAGAAAGAGAAAAACAAATACCATATGCTAACACATATATATGGAATCTAAAAAAAAAAAAAAAAGGTTCTGAAGAACCTAGGGCCAGGACAGGAATAAAGACGCAGATGTAGAGAATGGAAGAGGACACAGGGAGGGGGAAGGGTAAGCTGGGACGAAGTGAGAGAGTGGCATGGACATATGTACACTACCAAATGTAAAATAGGTAGCTAGTGGGAAGCAGCCGCATAGCACAGGGAGATCAGCGCGGTGCTTTGTGACCACCTAGAGGGGTGGGATAGGGAGGGTGGGAGGGAGGCTCAAGAGGGAGGGGATATGGGGATATATGTAGACACAGAGCTGATTCACTTTGTTATACAGCAGAAACTAACCCAACACTGTAAAGCAATTATACTTCAATAAAGATGTTTAAAAGAAAAAAGAAAAAAACACAACAGTCTTCAAAAGGTTAATGTTATCGAGAAAAAGGTGTGGGCTTTCCTAAGTTAAAAAAGACTAAAGAGGACTTCCCTGGTGGTCCAGTGGTTAAGACTCCATGCTCCCAATGCAGGGGGCACAGGTTCTATCTCTGGTCGGGAAACTGAGATCCCGCACGGCTCGTTGTGCAGCCGGAAAAACAAAACAAAACAAAACAAAAAGATTGAAGAGTTGTAACAACTGAATGTAATACATAAACCTTGACTGGATCCTGTTTTTAAAAAAACACCTTTAAAAGGTAATTTTGGGATCATAGGGAGAATTCTGAATTGTATTTGCATAGATAAGGTCCCTAGGTATAATAACAGTATTGTGGTTATATAGAAGAATGTCCTAATTTTTACTTGATATTTGAAATGATATAATGTCTGCATATTATTTGCGATGAAATGACTCAGCAAACCATATACAGATGTAAATAGAGATATAAATTTAAGTATAGACACAGATATATACACACACATATAGATAGACAAAGTAAATATGGAAAAATATCAACTGTTGCATCTAGGTGGTGGGTATACTGGTAATCATGGCAGTGGTCTTTCAACTTTTCTGGATGTTTGAAATTTTCCAAAATAAAAGGTTAAGGGGACTTCCCTGGTGGTCCAGTAGTTAAGACTTTGCACTTCCACTGCAAGGGGCGCGGGTTTGATCCCTGGTAGGGGAAGTTCCGCATGCTGCACAGTGCGGCCAAAAAAAAAAAAAAAAAATTGAAAAGGTTAAGGGAGAGTACTGTTTAAAACATAAGGAAAAGACATTTGACCTCTTTACACCAAGGAATTACTCGAAATTAGGAATAAGTTTTTATCCCAAAACTGCCCAATCCTAAACAGTAAGTACAGACATCTTTTGCCGTATCATTTGTGTTTTCTATAACTTACTCTAAGGAACATATACATAAAAACACCATTAAAATTGAAAACTAAATTAAAAATAATGGCAATGACTCAGTCCTACCACAAAGAACATTTAATATTGATATATTATTTGATGATCTGCATAAAGATGACAACCATTAAAATTACAGTTATGAAGGCTACAGAACGTACCATAAGCATTTTCCATGTTGAGTGGGAAAAGAACACAATTTATTATACAGTATTTTATGATTACAAAATGTGGAGGGGGAAAAAAAGGCCAGGGAGTGAGCACAGCAACAGGACTTAAAACAATTTTTAAAAAAGGACCAGAAGAAAATATACTAGAAATGCCTCGAGAGCTCCATGAGTTTGGACCATCAGACACTGAGTGCCAGTTCTCTGGCAGGAACGTGCCGGGTGCTGGGAACACAGAGCAACAGCAACGAGTGTCTGGGTTAGGGGGGGATTCCTTTTGTGAGTAATAACTCCCATCACCAACCTACAGCTCACACTTCACATCTTCTATCCTGTGCCCCACCACCAGCACACACATTTTAACTCAATTTTAAACTTTTCTAAGCTCTCAAGAAAAATGGTGCATGCAGAACTCGCTGCCTCCCTTTTTGAAGACCCACGCTGCCACGCGAGGTTTGAATTTGGCGTGAGTTGTCCTGCAATTTGTTCCTGGAAAGTCACAAATTCTATGTCTGGTTCTGTGTCCCATCCAGGCTCAGCGGCTGTGTAGCAGGTAGGATCCCACAATTAAAGATGCAGGGGACAAGGAAAAAATGCAGAAAGGACTTTTCTTGTCTTACAACAACCAGGTGACACTGTCAGTTAACTACAGAAGAGAGAAAAATAAGTAACTCACCTTTAGGATGGTTATGGTTCTCTTCCTTCAAATCATTTTTTTTCACAAGTGCTTCTTGATATTGAGCCTCATAAAACAAATTGGGAGAAGCACCACTTTTTGAAGTTAAGACAACATCTTGATGCGTAGTTCTACGGAAGTTGTTTTGTTCATCGGATAAAATGTTGGAAGTGTGTTTTTTTTCTTGGGTTTGATTCTGGTAGATATATGATGGTAAGAAGGGCGTGGGTTTCTCTACAGTGGCTGAATTTCCTGGAGATCTGTACTTCTGGCTCTGGTCATCAGGCACTAGAGTTAAACCTTATGATTAAGAAAATCAACAAAACAGATGACTTTCTATAACATTTTCTGTACTACCTGTTACCTCTACTATTGAATACAAAGTTTTCTCCAAAGTGATAAAAGTATCTTTTCCTGGTTAGTAGGAAACTATGTTTAACAAAATCATGAAATTGTAAGACTCCAAAGTGACCTTTGATTTTTGAGTATATTTATACCACGATTCATGTGCAGACAGTCTGTACGTGGCAGAGCTGCAGCACCGCCTAACTCTGGAAGGCACCAATCACGCTCCATCCAGGAGCACCGATGGGAGATGTCAACTCTACAGCCCTGCGACGAACACAGTGAAATGGAGAGCATCAATGCAGATAGCTACAAGTAATCCGAACTGCTCCTTGATGATCAGTAACTAACTGCTCTGTGTCACAACACATAAACGCATTTTCCCTTTTTATTACCATTAACATGTTGGTAACCTCAGGTGGTGGAATTATGGGTGACTTTTCTGTTTTGTACTTTTCTGAAGTTCCTAAATTCCCTGTATTACTTTTTACCTGTTTTGTTTCTGAAGTCTCTACTTCTGAAATCACCCAATCAACAGGGAAAAGAGAGAGGACTCCCTTTCTGTGCACCTCTGGGGTGTAACTCTCAGCGGACAGACGGCAATACTAGCCGTCCTGCCTGCTGTGCCTGTCCCTCGAAACCCTGCTGCTTTCCTCTGTTCCCCCCCCGATTGTTTCAATTAAACAGAATTAAAAGAAACAATGGCAAGTGTTTCATAGAAGAGGCATGCCACCTATGTCCTATACCATCTGCCTCATCCCCAGCCCACAAATGAAACTGGAAATCAGGTAGGTCCTCATTGAGTATCAGATTCAACCTCCCTTCCTTAATAACAATACTCTCCCACTGAATATTTTTAACGAATGGTCAACCCACTTCAGCCTGACGACATCTTTGACAGAAGAGCAACAAACCAAAGCAGCAGTTCTCATAGCATGATCTATAAACCCCTGGAGGTCTCCAGGACTCTTTCAGGGCATCCACCAAGCTCTAAGCTATTTTCAGAAATATTAAGACAGTACGTGTCTTTTTCACTGTGTTGACATATGTACTGATGCTGCAAAGGCAAAACGGAAACTTCCTGGAGACTTCATTCAAAAGCAGTATAGCAGCACCCACTGCGCTAGCAGTCACTGTGTTCGTCACCACCATGTGCTCTCAGTTTAAAACCAAAATACAACAGTTTTGGGCTTCCCTGGTGGCGCAGTGGTTAAGAATCTGCCTGCTAATGCAGGGGACACGGGTTTGAGCCCTGGTCTGGGAAGGTCCCACATGCCGTGGAGCAACTAAGCCCATGAGCCACAACTGCTGAGCCTGCACTCCAGAGCCCATGAGCCACAACTACTGAAGCCCGCATGCCTGGAGCCCATGCTCTGCAACAAGAGAAGCCAAAGCAATGAGAAGCCTGCGCACCGCAAAGAAAAGTAGCCCCCGCGCACCGCAACTAGAGAAAGCCCACGCACAGCAACAAAGACCCAACGCAGCCAAAAATAAATAAATTAAACAATTTTTTTTAAAAACCTTAAAAAAAAAAGTTTTACTTAAGAATGTCCTAGATAAAGCAGCAAAAATTATTAAATTTTTAAGTTAAATTTTAAGCCTTGAGTACATGAACATTCTATAGGACAAAACGAGAAGTACGCATAAATCACTTCTGTCGTAAACCAAGACATGGGCTGTGAAATTTTTGAGCTATAAGCTCAACTAGAGGAACTTCCCTGGCAGTCCAGTGGTTAAGACTCCGAGCTTCCAATGCAGGGGGGTAGGGTGCCCTGGTCCAGAAACTAACATCCCACATGCCGCATGGCGCAGACAAAAAAAAATCTGCTAAGCTCAACTAGACACTTCTTTCAGGGAACATCATTTTTACTTGAAAGAATGAACGACAAACCATGATGATTTAAACCTCAGTACTTGACAGGCATTTTCTCAAAGATGAAACAAGTGAGCCAGTTACTTCAAGGAAGCTGACAATATTTGTTGCCAATGATAAGATTTGAACTTCCAAGTAAAAATGAGAATGTTGGAAAACATGTCCGTCACCATGAGCTTGACAACTTTATAATACTGTTATGATGAGATCTGTGGTAGTATTAATGGATATAAATTTTTATAAAGAAATATGTCAATATTTTAAAAACCTACATAACTCAGGGAACTATTATTTTCCAAATAACCAATGTATGATTTTAGCAAACCAAAGGTGATGAAAAATCCATTCAAAATGTCAAGATAATTAATGAAAGAATAAATCATCATAATAATTTACTACCAGGTTTATATAAAACATTTTGAAAGGTACAGTAAATGTTCAAAATGTATGTGTTAAGTTCAGGTATTTTTTATATTAAAAAAAATTATTGATCACTTGCAGTTAACTTAAATGTTGTTCCCAGAAAACATCACTTAAAAGTTTTACTTGTATAGAGAATGGGCTTGAGGACACGGGGAGTGGGAAAGAGAAGCTGGGACGAAGTGAGAGAGTGGCATGGACATATATACACTACAAATGTAAAACAGATAGCTAGTGGGAAGCAGCCGCATAGCACAGGGGGATCAGCTCGGTGCTTTGTGACCACCTAGAGGGGTGGGATAGGGAGGGTGGGAGGGAGACGCAAGAGGGAGGAGATGTGGGGATATATGTATATGTATAGCTGATTCACTTTGTTATAAAGCAGAAACTGACACACCACTGTAAAGCAATTATACTCCAATAAAGATGTTAAAAAAAAAAAGTTTTACTTGTTTATTTTTGTCTTAAGCAAGGATAAATGCACAGTGCTTGCCAAGTAGAGTTTGATGATTAACTCCTGAGTTTCTGTGACTTCCTTCTGGAATCCCTGCTCTTGGGGTTATCTGAGAAATTAGATGATCTACCTATGACTTTATCTTTTAATGTGACCTTTCTCTTATGCCATGTGCACCTGAGAGAGTAAGATGTCAGTAGAAACCCAGACTCTGGAGCTCAACAAACCTCACTCCAGGTGTGGAAATTAAATACAGGTTGGGTACAGCAAATAAAAGAGAGATTATTGTCATTCTACTTAGAACTGTATGATCCCAGAGTTTGAAGGAAACGTACACTCAGTTTATTCCAATCACTCATAGAATGCATAAAGGTATAATATAACATCCCATTGAGTGGTATGGTTTGTAATGACATTTATTTATTCATTTCACTTAATTTGATGTTTTAAATTGTGGAAGTAATTCTTGCTTATTTTGGCAACTCAAATAATTGGAAGTATAAAGTTAATAATCTGCATAAGTCAACATCTTCTTATAAAATCAATCCCTTGGAGTAACTATTATTAATATTCACGTACGATTTCACATCCTTTTTTATGCTTATACAAACGTCTACAGGCATACTCAAAATTACTTTCAAGAATAAATCATTCTGACCTTGAATGATTCTGACTTTCAGAAACTTCCTAAAATTTCATGATACTTTAGAAACTGAGACCTAGGGACTTTCCTGGTGGTCCAGTGGTAAAGAATCCACCTACCAATACAGGGGACGCGGGTTCGATCCCTAGTCGGGACTAACATCCTGCATGCCACAGGGCAACTAGGCCCACATACCACAACTACTAAGCTCGCACACCTCAATGAGAGCCCTCACGCCCAGGAGCCTACACGCCACAACTAGAGAGAGAAAAAAACCTGCACACCACAACTAGAGAGAAGCCCGAGTGCTGCAACGAAGAGCCCACGCACCACAACAAAGAAAAAAAGATCTCGCATGCCTCAACGAAGATCCCGTGTGCCGCAACTAAGACCCGACGCAGCCAAATAAATAAAGAAAAAAAGAAACTGAGATCTATTTTAATTAATGCAATAATTATTTTTAATAATCTTTATTTTTAAAGAAAAAAATGCCAAGACATTCTAATATATTTTAATGTAATAGAGCATGAAAATTCATTAATATGATTTCAGATTCCATGTTGTGAATAACTGCTAAGAAACGACCACTTGTTGAGTTTGGTGCAGTATCAAAGAAATAACCAAAATTATTTGAAAAGCCTATTAAAATACTCCTCTCTCCTTTTTCCAATTACATGTCCATGTGAGGCTGGGTTTTTTTCACATACATCAACCAAAACAACATAACTGAAGAGATGGGAGGCAAAAGTAGATACGAGAATCAGCTGAGTTCTTTAAGCCAGAAGTTCAAGAGATTTTCAAAAACATTAAACAATGCAATTTCTTCTCACTAATTTTTTAGAAAAATTTTTTTCATTAAGAAATGTTATTAGGACTTCTCTGGTGGTGCAGTGGTTAAGAATCCCCCTGCCAATGCAGGGGACACAGGTTCGAGCCCTGGTACAGGAAGATCCCACGTGCCGTGAAGCAACTAAGTCTGTGCGCCACAACTAGTGAAGCCCGCTCAGCCTAGAGCCCATGCTCTACAAGAGAAGCCACCGCAATGAGAAGCCTGCGCACCACAACAAAGAGTAGCCCCTGCTCGCCACAACTAGGGAAAGCCCGCACGCAGCAACGACGACCCAACGCAGCCAAAAAAAAAAAAGTTATTTATAGCATGTAATTGGTTATTATTTTAAATGAATTAGTTTTTAAATTTCTATCACAGTGAATATCAATAGCTGTAGCCCATATAACACAAGCTCTTTGGGGTCCTCAATAATTTAAGAGTGTTACAGGGTCCTGAAACCAAAAAATGTGAAAATGGCCCTAAAACAACTGTTCCATAACTCCATGGAGGTAGTTCTTATATTAATAAGTTTGAAATCTGCTTCCTTATTGCTCTACCATAGTGCTATTTCTACCTTAAAAACTATCACAGGCTATTGTAAGTGATTTTCATTATTATTTTTATGTATTCCAAAAGGCACTCAATTATTTCAAGATACACACCACGTTCTCTATATTCTCTAAGATGAACATCCAAATTCCCTAAACCATTCTTCATTTGCTACAGTTCTCATCTCCAGCACTACCACCACTCCCCGAGTACCATCAAGCCACACTCTGCACATCCATTTGCCAATATCTTTTCTTCTCTGTATTCTCGGTGTCCAGCGCAACCTCTGAAGAGAACAAGCACTTTCCTGAATCAGTAAAGCGTGTCTCTTAAAAGGCAGCACCAAGAAGCAAACACACTGCTCCAGATCGCTGTTTTTCAAACTGCGGCACATAATCCATTTTATCAGCAGACGCAACAGATCATGAATGGCATTTTCTTTTAATGACATAGAAAAGAATAAACAAAATAGAAAATATCCTTGTTACCTGCCAGGCACACCAATAAGAACTGATTCATGAAATTTCTTGCAAATTATGAGTCATCATTTAAAATGTTTTTGTTACTATGCGGCATGGTCAAAAAACTTCCAAAACTACTGCTCCAGATCACATTTCCACCGCTTTCCCCCCACTGATAAGCACGTCATGCTTTCTGTTAACTGATCTAGCATACAAGAGAAAAACCGTCCTCTACGACCACAGAAAGCATTTCTGGTATGGCTCTTCAGCTGAGCAGAACGGCTTCTACACATACTCACCTATATGACCCTGAGCAGTTTTTCATTCATCAGGCAGGGCTTGTAAACCAGTAGCCCTAGGCCAAATTCAGCTCTGGATCTTTTATTCTGCTGGGTCTTTTTTAAATTTTATTTTATAAATAAATATGAATGCCTTTAAGCAGGGCACACATGCTCCAGAATGGCACAGATCCCTCATCCCAATTATGTTACACCACCACCATTCCATAGTTGTCTGCTTGGCTTCTTAAGAAACTGGAGTTTGCAACATATGATAGAGAAATGGTAGAAATAGCCTGTCAAACAATGAAAGATAGGAAGTGTAGGTAACTGTCCATCGCTGTGCTAACCAAAGGTCTCGTGTAAGCACATAATACCTGGGAGTGTATGCTGCCCAGACACCATGGCGAGCAGCTTCTCCTGTTCCTCCATGAGCCTTTGCAGTTGCTCTAACTGTTTCCTCTTCAGTTGTTCCTGCTTCTTCTGTTGTACTTCTTTCAGCTTTTTAAACATAAAATTAACTTGATTAAACTAGCTTATAATTTCTTTATGGGCCCTTGCCCCTTACATTTATCTTGATCCCTCCCATCTCCCTTCTCATATCTTCTCTAATAAAGAGTTTCAAAGAGGGCTCTCTAGGGACTTCCCTGGTGGTCCAGTGGTTAAGACTCCGCGCTCCCAATGCAGGGGGCCCGGGTTCAATCCCTGGTCAGGGAACTAGATCCCACATGCTGCAACTAAAGACCCTGCATGCCACAACTAAGACCTGGCACAGCCAAATAAATAAAAATTTTTAAATTTTAACAATTAAAATTAAAAAAAAGAGGGATCTCTAAGTAACTAAATCTGCCACCAAAACTCTAAACTCTCAACTAAGAAACAGAAAAAGTCACACGAATCCTTTGACTCTTAAAACAGGATAGGTATCAGTACATTTATAATCAACTTTTCCTCCCTAATATTTGGTCAACCATTTCCAATTTAGTTTTTACAAAATGAGGGAGAAACCTAAAGATGTTATCGTAAGTGCTATATTTATATCTTACATATTAAACATGCTTTAATGTTTCATATCAAACAAAAGGCAAAATATGGTATTATGAGGCTTTCACAGTAAAGAGGAAGAAACAAAAAGACCTGGAACAGGTGACCTTTCATCGTACCTGCAATAACTGTGCGATAACACAGATACATATTAAGTCAAATCCCATTTTACCTGTTCAAGCTTCTTAAAAAGTGGGTCTTTATAAGCCACTTCTTTGAATTCACTCCCAGGATCTGAAATAAAGTCATTTTTGTTATCTTCCCAGTGTCCAGGAGCATGCTCACATGCCACTATTTGTGTTCCCTCTTTAGTTGAAGGAAAGACTCTCTGTGTTTCAGATTTATCTGTTTGTAACTTATAAGGGCTGTTGGGCTCCAACTTCTGTTCTTCAGGAAGTGAATCTTCTTCACTTATAAAGCTGAAGCTATTTGAAAAATCTGTGGGTTTAATAGGAAAGCTGGTAGAAATGTTCACATTTGCTCGCTTCTCTTCCTCTGCTTCCAAAATAGGAAATCCACGATTTAATATGACCCCAGCCCTAGAAGGACTGGTCATCCACTGGGTTAAGAAGTTCTGCCCACTGTTTAACTCTGAAGAGGTTGACATCAGGAACATTTTAGTCCAATGACACTACTGTATTTAAATAATGTAAAAGCTAGAAGAGATGTTAATTTCCAACACCTGTAGAAACAAGACAGCCAACAAAAATTATTAGTTAAAGCTATTCAACCCAAACCTCAACCTACTGAATACACCAAAACCTACTGAATATTTCTTACTGAAAAGTCTTATGAAAGACTTTAACTAGCAAAGCAATCGGGCAATAAGTTACATATTTTTAAAACGTCTTTAAAATATCCAAATTGAGGGGATCAAAACTCAAAGTTCCCTTCTGATTTAATCAGTTACTGATGAATTTACAGAAGTGCTCAATCAGTTGACCAAAAACTAAGGGAGCTAGAGCATCTTCTAAGTTATCTGATTACCAAAGGAAAAACAGGCCACTATCAATATCCACTTTAACCACTTGCATGCGTCTGACCCTAGTCCAGTACTGCTTCTTTGCCCAACCGGGGAACCCGTGTTCTCCCTAGTCCCAGAACAGAAGTCACCACCACCCCATGGCTTCACCTGGAACTGTCTGCTGCTGTCCATTACTCCTCTTCTCCCTTATAATCCCTTGCCCACCAGGCAGTCTCTCATCTGCATTCCTAGAGGTCTCTGACATCACTACTTTGGCAGTCATCTCATTATTAGTGCTATTTCACTTCTGTGTTCATAATCTACCAAGCTGTGAGTCCCTTGAAGGTATCTGTATATTCACCACTGTCTAGCACCATCCATCCCTGGGAGATAGAAGAAACTTGATAAATGTTTGCTAAAAGTAAGTTAAAATTAAATCAGAACTAAGGTTATATTGTTGAAAATAATTCAGTTTTATAAAGTATTGTTTGTGTTCATTCAATGTTCAACAATAATAATTTCATTGGTTCATAGCACAGCTATGCTGTATGAATCATACTCTAAAACAACCAAATACCTAGCGTAACTCTGTGACTGTGCAACAGATAAGCAACTAACATTTATTGCATTCTTACTCTGTGCCCAGTACTGTTGTAGGCACTGGGTAGCCAGCAGTTAATAACTCAGAGTCTAGTGGGGAATCTACACACAAAAGCCATGTGAGGGTAGGAGACTGCAAGTTTAGACGGGGTGGACAGAAAGGCCTCACTTAGAGGAAAAGCTAAGGACCCGGTGGAAGAGGTGCATGTGGTGCAGCTATGAGGGGCAGAATAAGAACCAGTCATCCAGACTTCATAACTCCCATCGGCAGGAAGCCCCCACCAATGCCCCATTCCTCCCGAAAACCACCAGTTCTTACAGCCCATCACCACTATCCACCTTGACTCCTCCAGGGTTCATGTCTTTACGTTTGGGAATCTATTTATGTCAGCACCCTTCATCCCTGCCACGCTAATCTCCACGCATGTGCTTATCCTGTCTCCGTGTCCCAAGCATCCCAATGCCAAACACTCACTGTGCGTCACAAGCAAAATCTATTATTCTTAACCTCTTCTCTCACCTTCCTGAGAACACTTCCTCCTATGGAGCCCATACCCTTGGAATATGTGTCTGCTTTATTGTTCTTTTTTAGACCTGGACTATTCTCCCTTCCTCTGCCATCAAAGTCCCCAGTTTTGAACCTCGTATGATCAGACTATACAACCTACTACTCCTTTATTGTCTACCACAACCTACAGAGTTTACTGGGATCCTCTCCTGCATTCCTGAAAAGTCTCTGGCTAAACAACTGCAAGAACAGAGATGCCATTAACTGAAATGGAGAAAACTGGGAATAAAACAAAACAAAACAAAACAAAAACGGCAGTGTGATTTGTTTTCTCACTGATATCACACTTTGAGAACCACAGCTATTACGGCATTTAAAAAAAAAAAAAAACCTACTGCTATAGGCAACGACATGGATGAGAAAATTTGAATCAAAGTCTGACACGAATACTGTGTGATTCCATTTAGTATGAAGTTCAAGAATAGGCAAAATAAATTCACAGGTCCAGAAGTCAGAATCATGGTTGTCTAGGAAGCTGGTATTGCCTGGGAAGGGGTTTCTGCCTTCAGGGATGATAGGGATGTTCTTTATCTGGGTGGTGACTACACTGGTATATATGTTTGGGCTGTACACTTAAGATTAAGGCACTCTGAGAATTCCCTGGCAGTCCAGTGGTTAGGACTCCGCACTCTCACTGCCAAGGGCCCAGGGTTCGATCCCTGGTTGGGGAACTAAGATCTGGCAAGCCACATGGTGTGGCCAAAAAAAAAAAAAGATTAAGGCACTTTACTGGATATCTCTTACTCCTGAATAATTTTTTTAAACTGTGGTAAGCAAACTAATTCTAACTACTTTTGAGTTGGAAACCTATGTAAAAAGGCAACAACTCTTCATCAGAATCAACCAAGTAACCTTGATTGAATTTAAATGACCTCCTCAGGAAACTCATGAAATCCAAATTTAGAACAAAGACAAGCTACAAGGTCATTCTGTAACATCAAAAAACAGAGAAGGAGGGGCTTCCCTGGTGGCGCAGTGGTTGGGAATCCGCCTGCCAATGCAGGGGACACGGGTTCGTGCCCCGGTCCAGGAAGATCCCACATGCCGCGGAGTGGCTAGGCCCATGAGCCACAACTACTGAGCCTGCGCGTCTGGAGCCTGTGCTCCGCAACGGGAGAGGCCCCCACAGTGAGAGGCCCGCGCACCGTGATGAAGAGTGGCCCCCGCTCGCCGCAACTGGAGAAAGCCCTTGCACAGAGACAAAGACCCAGCACAGCCAAAAATTAATTAATTAATTAATTATTTTTAAAAAAGTAATAAGCTTTAAGAAAAAAAAAAAAAAGAGAAGGTTTTTAAAAACAACAGAAAAGATCAATGAAACTAAAAGCTGGTTCCCTGAAAAGATAAACAAAATTGATAAACCACTGGCCAGACTCATCAAGAAAAAGAGGGACAGGGCCCAAATCGATAAAATCAGAAACGAGGGACTTCCCTGGTGGCGCAGTGGGTAAGAGTCTGCCTGCCAGTGCAGGGGACACGGGTTCAAGCCCTGGTCCGGGAGGATCCCACATGCCACGGAGCAACTAGGCCTGTGCACCACAACTACTGAGCCTGCGAGCCACAACTACTGAGCCCATGTGTCACAACTACCGAAGCCTGCGCACCTAGAGCCCGTGCTCTGCAACAAGAGAAGCCACCGCAATGAGAAACCCGTGCACCACAATTAAGAGTAGCCCCCGCTCACCGCAACTAAAGAAAGCCCGCGCACGGCAGTGGAGACGCAATGCAGACAAAAATAAACAAACTTATTTTTAAAAAATTTAAAAAGATTGCATTACGTTCCTTAAAAAGAAAGAAAAAATGAAAGAGAAGTTACAACCAACACCACAGAAATACAAAAGATCATATGAGACTATTATGAGCAACTATATGCCAATAAAATGGACAACCTAGAAGAAACGGACAGATTCTTAGAAAGGTACAATAATCTCCCAAGACTAAGCTGGGAAGAAGTAGAAAATATGAACAGACCAATTACCAGTACTGAAACTGAATGAGTAACTAAAAAACTCCCAACAAGCGAAAGTCCAGAACCAGATGGCTTTACGGGTTAATTCTACCAAACACGGAGAGAAGAGTTAACGCCTACTGTTCTCAAACTATTCCAAAAAATTGCAGAGGGAGGAACACGTCTGAACTCATTCTATTTAAATGTGCCACCATCACCCTGATACCAAAACCAAACAAAGACATCACAAAAAAAAGAAAATCACAGATCAGTATCACTGATGAACATAGATGCAAAAATCCTCAACAAAGTTCTAGCAAACAAACTCCAACAATACATTAAAAGGATCATACACCATGATCAGGTGGGATTTATCCCAGAGATGCAAGGATTTTTCAATATCTGCAAATCAATTAATGTGATACACCACATTAACAAATTGAAGAATAAAAACATTATGATCATCTCAGTAGATGCAGAAAAAACTTTTGATAAAATTCAACATTCATTTATGATAAAAACTCTTAGGAAATGGGCACAGAGGGAACATCCCTCAACATAACGAAGGCCATATATAACAAACCCATAGCTAACATCATACTCAATGGTGAAAAGCATTTTTTCTAAGATCAGGAACAGGAAAAGGATGCCCATTCTCACCACTTTTATTCAACATGGTTTTGAAGTCATAACCACAGCAATCAGAGAAGAAAAAGAAAAGGAATCCAAATAGGAAAAGAAGTAAAACTGTCACTGTTTGCAAATGACATGATGCTATATGCAGAAAATCCTAAAGATGCTACCAGAAAACTACTAGAGCTCATCAATGGATTCAGTAAATTTACTGAATACAAAATTAATACACAGAAATCTGCTGCATTTCTATACACTTACAATGAAATGTCAGAAGGAGAAATTAAGGAAACAACCCCACTTGCCATCACATAAAAAAATGAAATACCTATGAATAAACCTACCTAAGGGGCAAAAGACCTGTACTCCAAAAACTATAATACACTGATGAAAGAAAATGAAGACAACACAAAAAGATGCAGAGATATACTGTGTTCTTGGATTGAAAGAATCAATATTGCTAAAATGACCATACTACCCAAGGCAATCTACAGATTCAATGCAATCCCTATCAAATTATCAATGGCATTTTTCACAGAAGTAGAACAAAAAAATTTTAATTTGTATGGAAGCACAAAAAAACCCGAATAGTCAAAAGAATATTGAGAAAGAACAACAGAGCTGGAGAAATCACACGCCCTGATTTCAGACTATATTACAAAGCTACAGTAATCAAGACAGTATGGCACTGGCACAAAAACAGACATACAGATTAATGGACCAGGATAGACAGCCCAGAAATAAACCCACACACTTATGGTCCACACACTTAATCTATGACAAAGGAGGCAAGAATACACAATGGAGAAAAGACAGTCTCTTCAATAAGTGGCGCTGGGAAAACTGGACGGCTACATGTAAAAGAATGAGATTGGAACATTCTGTAAGACCATATACAAAAATAAATTCTAAATGGATTAAAGACCTAAATATAAGACCGGATACTACAAAACTCCTAGAGTAAAACACAGGCAGAACACTCTTTGACATAAATTGTAGCAATATTTTTTCAATCTGTCTCCTGAGTAATGAAAATAAAATCAAAACAAAAAAACAAAATGGGACCTAATAAAACTTAAAAGCTTTTGCACAGCAAAGGAAACCATAAGCAAAACAAAAAGACAACCTGCAGAATGGGAGAAAATATTTACAAACGAAGTGACCAACAAGATATTAATTTCCAAAATATAAAAACAGATCATACAGCTCAACATCAAGAAAACAAACAACCCAATCAACACGTGAGCAGAAGACCTAAATAGACGTTTCTCCAAAGAAGACATACAGATGGCCAACAGGCACATGAAAAGATGCTTAACATCAGTAATCATCAGGGAAATGCAAATCAAAACCACAATGAGGTATCACCTCACACCAGTCAGAATAGCATCATTAAAAAGTCTACAAATAATGAATGTTGAAGAAGGTGTGAAAAGGGAACCCTCCTACACTGTTGGTGGGAATGTAAGTTAGTGCAGCCACTATGGAGAACAGTAAAGAAGCTCCTTAAAAAACTAACAGTAGAGCTACCATATGATCCAGCCATCCCACTTCTGGGCATATATTCACAGAAAACCCTAATTGTAGAAGATACATGCACCCCAATGTTCATAGCAGCACTATTTACAGTAGCCAAGACATGGACACAACCTAAATGTCCACTGACAGATAAATAAAGAAGATGTGGTACATATATACAATAGAGTAGTAGCCATAAAAAATAATGGAAAATTGCCATTTGCAGCAACATGGATGGACCTAGAAATGACCATATTAAGTGAAGTCAGACAGAGAAAGACAAATATCATATGATATAACTTAGATGTGGAATCTAAAAAAAAAAAGATACAAATGAACTCATTTACAAAACAGAAACAGACTCAGACACAGAAAACACTTATGGTTACCAAAGTAGATTGGCAGGGGGTGGGGTTGGAAGGCATAAATCAGAAGTTTAGGATTAACAGATACACACTACTAAACATAAAACAGGTAAACAACAAGGATCTGCTGTACAGCACAGGGAACTCTACTCAATATCTTGTAATAACCTATAAAGGGAAACAACCTGAAAAAGAATATGTATGCACGTATAATTGAATCACTTTGCTGTACACTTGAAACACAACATTGTAAATTAACTGTACTCCAATTAAAACAAAACAAAACAAAAAAAACTAGCAAAGTTCCCTACTAGACTGGCAAGCGCAAGCACCGTTGTGATGCAGCATTCAGACGTCTGCATCTAAAACAGAGCAGGACCCTATGGTCCCTGCCCTCCATGTCCTCAGCCTGCCTTTTTGTCTGTGGAAAAACTTTAGCCAAAGAATAAGTTTAACCAGAGAAGTGAGAAAATGCAGAAGCAAAGAAAAGCAGTCAAACAGGACAAAACAATAATAGTTTAGTCATTAAGCAAAGGCAAGGCACTTTAGCTCCTTCTCAAGGGCTGTAGCTAATATCCTGAGCCCTCTCCGGTGGGCTGTCTTGTAGATACTGAAACCCCCATCAGGTGGGAGAAGTGAACTACATTAACTGTAGCCATGACAAAAGCTGCCGCAATTCTAAGAACTGGCCTCAAGAAAATGGGAACAAACCGACTTTGGAACCGAAGATTAACTACTTAAAACAGTCAAGATGACGCTGGCCAGAGCACCGCATGACCAGCTTCAAGATGCCTGTCCGAGCTGCCTGCGCTGCTTCCACGTGGGCCCCTCCCGCCGCCTATAACAGCTCTTGACCCACGACTGTCGACTGTCGCCGGGGAGGGCGGGGGAGGGGAGTCGGCCTTTGGACAGGAGTCGCCCTCCCCGCTCCCGGCACCCAAAAGAAAGCAAACTTTCCTTTCCACCAGCCTTGCCTCTTCACTGGCTTTTGAGTAGGAGCATCCGGAACTCACTTTCGGTAACACATCTCTCGCCCACGTGAAAAAGAAACCTCCCCTGCTTCATTTCAGCTTCATCACTACCATCCTAGAGGTATATTTACTGTCAGCATGACGCACAGAAATACAATTCCACCTTAACCTGTTACTTAGTATTGATGCTAAGGCCTTGGTAAAGGGAACATATACAGCAAAATGCCTAGAAAGGATTATTAGCAGGTGGACTCAGATCTTCCTGATATCAAAATCTGTTTGAAATGAACGGACAGCCTTGAAACCTCCAAAGACTGCCACGTAAACATTCTTTAAAGCAGCGGGGCGGGGGGGATAAATTCTCTACCTCGAGAGGCGGAAAGCGTAGACGCAAACTATTCAAAGCCTCCCTCAGGCCTTGAGAAGTAACTGGTCGCTTAGGAAGGTGACTTACCGGTCTCCCAAAGTACACGTCCTTGAAAGCCACCAACCCACAGCAAAGCTTTCAAACCCGAAGCTTTGCAAGACCGCACCTGCCGGCAGGCAGACCGGCCCTGACCAGCAGGAAGGTGACGCACCGACGCGCTCCTCGCGCAGCTGCGGCCCCGCGCCTCCGCGCAGCAGCTCAGAGCGCGGCCGAGACCACAAGCGGCGGGAGCCCGCGAGAAGCCGCCGCGGAACAGCGCTCGCAGGCCCGACACTGACCCAGAGGTCCCCCCGCCGCCCGGCGCCGCTCCCCGCGCGCCCCACCGTCCCTCGTGGATGCAGGGCGACGAACACACCAGCTCCTCCGGTCCTCCCCACCCCCACCCCAACCCCGCCACGAAGTCCCGCTCCGCGGCCACAGCCTCTCAGTCCACTCACGCCAGGGCCCGAGCCGTCGTCGTCGCCGCCGCTACCCTTACAAACCACCCGCCACAGCCTCCGCGGCCAGCCCGGCTCCGCCCGGGCCCGAGGGCTCCTGGGAAATGTAGTTCCCACCTGCCCCTCTGCGGTTGCGAGAGCGCGTAGCCGGACTCACGCAAACTACCACTCCCGGCGACCCGGAGTTCCACGTTACTAGGCGCTCACGGCCCGGCGTCTTCCGCCCGGGCGCGGGCA
Source organism: Balaenoptera physalus (assembly GCF_965194825.1). Taxonomy (NCBI): domain Eukaryota; kingdom Metazoa; phylum Chordata; class Mammalia; order Artiodactyla; family Balaenopteridae; genus Balaenoptera; species Balaenoptera physalus. The sequence continues at coordinate 81,515,203 of NC_138899.1, read as the reverse complement.
AGGGGTGGTGGTGGCGGGCGGAGACGCGGGGGGAAACAGCTCCCGGAGAGAACTTCCGGGACAGACCGAGCCCCTCCCCTGCCATTCAAAACTTCGGCTGGCCCCCTCGCGGTTGGGGCGGGGGCGTCTGTCTAGTTCCGCGTCTTTTGTTTTTTGTTTTTGTCTTCTGTGCCACGAGTGACCAAGTAAAAGAAAAAAGGACAGTCGGCCACACTCTTTGATGAGGCAAAGGTAACCTTGTGATGAATTCACTCCTAAAGTAGCTATCGCTCGTCTTTTCTGCCTAATGCGTATTTGGCTCTGCGCCCATTAGGTAATAAAGCCTAATTTTATTTTGCTTATTTTTTATTAAAATAAACCTAGTTCTGTTTTGAACACTAAAGTGCAAAACTCAAAAACCGTTTTCTTAATTGCCACTGCAGATGCAGACACTGCAGGTTACCATTGTGTACACATCCGGGCTTTGTGTCTGTTTAAATAAATATTTAAAGAAAGCAAATGAAGTGCTATTTGTAACAACCGGTACAGTCTAAGAAATGAACTACTGTTACCAAGTCGAAGCTTGTATTGCTTGCGCCGCAGGAGAGGCCAATAATCCCAAAAAGCAGTACTTGGGGCAAGGACTAACGACTCTATTCGGAAAGCCCGCAGACCGAGTAGATGGTGGGCTCGTGCCCCTAAGGAACTATCTTGCCTGAGTTAGAATTCAGGCTCCTTTTATACTCAAAGGGTAGTAAAGTCAAATATCTCCTGGTTCCCATCAGCCTCTGGAGGGGATGGGTTAATTTCTTCCTCCCTGCAGTCAGTCATTCACAGGTGAGCCTGGTCAGGAGGTTTGTGATTTAAACAAAGGTATTTTAGCTTAATGCTCATTACCTGGCAGGCAGGGATCCCAGAGATGGGCCATTGTGTATAACTTAAGCTTACAGGCAACATCCCTTTAGTGATTCACTTGTAATAGAATACAGAAGATTCTTTCCTATTACAGTCCCCCACTGTCAATGTCCATTCCACAATCTTGTGGAAAAGAAACAAATACCATTCTGCTGAACGGAGGTGACGAATATTCCTTAGAATCTTTAGTCAGTCCTTTTTACCCACAGCTATTTGAACCCAATGAAACTTAGCACTTGTTGTCTAATTTGTAACTGAACTTGGGGTTTTGGTTCCACTTCCAGTACATATGCTAGGTTCCTGTATTTCTCTGGACAAAATTAAACAAATTGATTGCTCCTTCTCCAGTGGAATTCCCATCTACTTCGGTTGGATGGGCAGACCTGTTGGAGGTAAACTCATGAATAGTATAAGCGCCCAAAGTTTTAATGTGATTGGCCACTGCTAGCTCTTTAGCATTATAGATTCTCCTGCCTGGGCACACACCTGCAATGGCCTGCCATACAGTATTTTAAAGGGGCTTAATTTAAGCCTGCTTCTGGGAGCCACTGATCAGGAGCAAGACAAGGTTGTCCACTCTCACCACTATTATTCAACATAGTTTTGGAAGTTTTAGCCACAGCGATCAGAGAAGAAAAAGAAATAAAAAGAATCCAAATCGGAAAAGAAGTAAAGCTGTCACTGTTTGCAGATGACATGATACTATACACAGAGAATCCTAAAGATGCTACGAAAAAGCTACTAGAGCTTATCAACGAATTTGGTAAAGTAGCAGGATACAAAATTAATGCACAGAAATCTCTTCCATTCCTATACACTAATAAAGAAAAATCTGAAAGCGAAATTAAGGAAACACTCCCATTTACCACTGCAACAAAAAGAATAAAATACCTAGGAATAAACCTACCTAAGGAGACAAAAGACCTGTATGCAGAAAACTGTAAGACACTGATGAAAGAAATTAAAAATGACAAAAACAGATAGAGAGATATACCATGTTCTTGGATTGGAAGAAACAACATTGTGAAAATGCCTATACTACCCAAAGCAATCTACAGATTCAATGCAATCCCTATCAAACTACCAATGGCATTTTTCACAGAACTAGAACAAAAACTTTCACAATTTGTATGGAAACACAAAAGACCCCAAATAACCAAAGCAATCTTGAGAAAGAAAAACGGAGCTGGAGGAATCAGGCTCCCAGACTTCAGACTATACTACAAAGCTACAGTAATCAAGGCAGTATGGTACTGGCAGAAAAACAGAAATATAGATCAATGGAACAGGATAGAAAGCCCAGAGATAAATCCACGCACATATGGTCACCTTATCTTTGATAAAGGAGGCAAGAATATACAATGGAGAAAAGATAGCCGCTTCAATAAGTGGTGCTGGGAAAACTGGACAGCTACATGTGAAAGAATGAAATTAGAACACTCCCTAACACCATACACAAAAATAAACTCAAAATGGATTAAAGACCTAGATGTAAGGCCAGACACTATAAAACTCTTAGAGGAAAACATAGGCAGAACACTCTATGAGATAAATCACAGCAAGATCCTTTTTGACCCACCTCCTAGAGAAATGGAAATAAAAATAAACAAATGGAACCTAGTGAAACTTAAAAGCTTTGCACAGCAGAGGAAACCATAAACAAGACGAAAAGACAACCCTCAGAATGGGAGAAAATATTTGAAAACAAAGCAACTGACAAAGGATTAATCTCCAAAATTTACAAGCAGCTCGTGCAGCTCAATATCAAAAAAACAACCCAATCCAAAAATGGGCAGAAGACCTAATTAGACATTTCTCCAAAGAAGATATACAGATTGCCAGCAAACACATGAAAGGATGCTCAACATCACTAATCATTAGAGAAATGCAAATCAAAACTACAGTGAGGTATCACCTCACACCAGTCAGAATGGCCATCATCAAAAAATCTACAAACAATAAATGCTGGAGAGGGTGTGGAGAAAAGGGAACCCTCTTGCACTGTTGGTGGGAATGTAAATTGATACAACCACTATAGAGAACAGTATGGAGGTTCCTTTAAAAACTAAAAATAGAACTACCATATGACCCAGCAATCCCACTACTGGGCATATACCCTGAGAAAACCATAATTCAAAGAGTCATGTACCACAATGTTCATTGCAGCTCTACAATACCCAGGACATGGAAGCAACTTAAGTGTCCATCAACAGGTGAATGGATAAAGAAGATGTGGCATATATATACAATGGAATATTACTCATCCATAAAAAGAAACGAAATTGAGTTACTTGCAGTGAGGTGGATGGACCTAGAGACTGTCATACAGAGTGAAGTAAGTCAGAAAGAGAAAAATACCATATACTAACACATATATATGGAATCTAAAATAAAAAAAAAGAAAATGGATCTGAAGAACCTAGGAGCAGGACAGGAATAAAGATGCAGACGTAGAGAATGGACCTGAGGACACTGGGAGGGCAAAGGGTAAGCTGGGACAAAGTGAGAGAGTGGCATGGACATATATACACTACCAAATGTAAAATAGATAGCTAGTGGGAAGCAGCCGCATAGCACAGGGAGATCAGCTCGGTGGTTTGTGACCACCTAGAGGGGTGGGATAAGGAGGGTGGGAGGGAGACGCAAGAGGGAGGAGATATGGGGATATATGTATATGTATAGCTGATTCACTTTGTTATAAAGCAGAAACTAACACATCATTGTAAAGCAATTATACTCCAATAAAGATGTTAAAAAAAAAATCTTATTGGTGAAAAAAAATGTTTTCCAAGAATGCTTAATGATACAATATTAAAGATAAAATGCTGACATAAAATGCAAGATAGATATTATGAATATAGTATGGTTTCAATTTTGATAATCCTATATTCCATTACAATACATACATATAGAAAAAAGCCTGGAAGAAAAAGCAAAACAGGAACCCTAGTTTTGAGATTATTTTGTTATTGTTACACAGTTCTGTATCTTCAGTATTTTCTGAGGTGAACATGAACTACTTTTCTATTAGAAAATATTTTTTAAAGACCAGGTCAGAGGACTTAATAACTCACCCAGGACAAATCTGAATCCAGAGGTGGGTCTGAGCAGCCATGCTGGCTTCAGCCTGCCTTGTCCAGCACAGGCCGGGCATATGACACAGACTGTTTTGAAAACGGTGAAAGATTCATTACAGAGTTTAGTTTGTTTATTTTTTGTTTTTTAACTGTTGGGCATTGAGAGCAAGATAGATTAACCTACATAGCGTAGTCTAATATCTTTCACAGTATCTATCATCATTCCCATCTACACACTGATAATTTTGAATCAATTTGAATGTAAAAGACAATCAATACCTATGAAGTTAATAAATATTAATACGAAGGAAAGGCAGAGTTAAATCAAGGGACTTCCATTTAACCAGACCGCATAAGAAAAAAGAAATGTGGAGCCCTCATTCGTTAATTTTTTGGGCGGATACTACATCTTGGGTGGGATACACAAGTGTGGGTAGGGTAGGGGGAAGGGTCCTGGGCAGAAGGAACAGCTGTGTGAAGGCCCTGAGGGTTTTGCCAACCTGAAGATAAAGCCACCTCGGCCAGAATGAGGCTGGGGAGAGGCCAGGCCTTGAACCATGATAGGAAATTTGAATTTCATTTGGAACATAATTTTCAAAATAAAAAGGTTGCTCATGCTTCAGTGTGGAGAAGAGATGAGGGGCAGAGAGGGGAGACAGTCAGGGCTCTGCTGCTGGGTGGAGGGCCGGGGCCAAAGGGATGGGGACAGGGCCTGGCTCCCGGGGGTGGAGGGGCAGTCAAGGGCCGAAGCCCAGGACGGAGCCCTGGCGGTGGCTGTCCAGGAGGGGGCTCTGCATGTCAGGAACGCGCTGGGACGCAGCGGACCTTCTGCCCTACACTGGGGGTTGTCTGCACACAGGTGGCATTTAGGGCCTCACATGGGCACTACTGCCCAGCAAGGGCCTAGGGTGGGACTACAGCCAGGGGAACCCGGTGGTCAAGGGTTAAGAGGCCGTGTGGAGAGAGACAGCTGCTCGCTGACCCTCCTTAAACCAGTGGGACCCACCGCCCTTCAGGAAACACCAGCTTACTGTGGGCAAGCTGCTAGAACAGACTCCAGGTTCAAAGACCGACAAAGAGCTACTGTGAATTAAACCCGGTATCTCACCATTCATTAGTTTATTGTTTCTTTTTTTATATATATACATTTATTTATTTATTTATTTATTTTTGGCCACGTTGGGTCTTCATTGCTGTGCGCGGACTTTCTCTAGTTGTGGCGAGCAGGTGCTACTCTTCGTTGCGGTGCGCGGGCTTCTCATTGCGGTGGCTTCTCTTGTTGTGGAGCACAGGCTCTAGGTGCATGGGCTTCAGTAGTTGTGGCACATGGGCTCAGTAGTTGTGGCTCATGGGCTCTAGAGCGCAGGCTCAGTAGTTGTTGTGCATGGGCTTAGTTGCTCCGCGGCACGTGGGATCTGCCCGGACCAGGATCTGCCCGGACCAGGAACTGCCCGGACCAGTTCTGGAGCTGCTCTCTGCGCAGACAACACACACAAGCACACAGCTCTGTTTCAGCCACAGATGCAGCACAGCAGACACGGTCTGCACTTGCTTTTCCACTTCACGATTTATCTGAGAGATCATTCCTCACCATCACGTATCAAGCTGCTTCCTTTGTTATAGTAGCTGGTGTGCACATTTCAGATGTTTATGTACATTGGAAAATAATGTCCAAAAAGATTGCACTCACAGTATGTGAGAGTTTCTAAAAATGAGAGACCATGTTGTCATTCTCTACCCAGAAAATGAACTGAGAACAGGCATGAATTATTCATCCATCCACAGAAATGGTGAGTCAGGTAAGTGAGGAAAGCTGTGTAAGGGAAGAATATACAATTCTGCCTAAAATATAGGTAAACTGGGACATTCTGTTTCTGATATTCATAGGCAAACTATTAAATACCAGAGAAGCACCCAGCACCCAGTTGGAGTTGAATGTGCTTCACAGAACAAATCAGGCTTCCTGTAGGCAAACCCCAGGGCTATGGTCCAGGATGGGGCAGGCTGGGCCAGCCCCGCCAATGACCCACAGAGGGGAGAGCAGCGTACAGGGGCAGGCCCTGCATTTGCAGGCCTGGGTCTAATGACTGTGGACTTCAATTTTTACTTCTTACGGTGAGGTGGTTAGATGGTAAATCAATTATGGTGTATCCATATCCGTACTCTGTTGATTTTTTTAAACTTTTATGTAACTAGAAATTGTCATTCATAAGAGTTTTAGAAATCTGAAAAAAAATTATTACAAATGGGGTGAGAAACAGGTAGAAATAATTTATTTAAATTTTGTTTTTAACTAATGCATAATGAATTGATTTTTTCTTAGTGTACACATGTAATCTTAGACAATGCTGATGTTCTGAGCCAGTATCAACTGAAGTCTATCCAAAAGAACCATATTTATATTGCAAACCCAGATTTTATATGGGAATCTATCAAAGAAAGGAGACTGGTGGACATAAAGAATTACGATCCCTGTAAGTCACTGGACGTCGCACCAACTCCTGATCAAAAGGCAGGCAGGGCTTCCCTGGTGGCGCAGTGGTTGAGAATCTGCCTGCCAATGCAGGGGACACGGGTTCGAGCCCTGGTCTGGGAAGATCCCACATGCCACGGAGCAACTGGGCCCGTGAGCCACAACTACTGAGCCTGCGCGTCTGGAGCCTGTGCTCCACAACAAGAGAGGCCGCGATAGTGAGAGGCCCACACACCGCGATGAAGAGTGGCCCCCGCTTGCCACAACTAGAGAAAGCCCTCGCACAGAAACAAAGACCCAACACAGCCATAAATAAATTAATTAATTAATTAAAAAAAAAAAAAAAAAGGCAGGCAGCTCTGGTAAGTATTTCATATCAAGTGCTTAATGTATTAGAGGTTCTATAGTAAATATTTTGGTTTGTCAACGATATTATAGACAAAGGGTTGTCCAGAAATACTATGAAAATAAGTAATCTTATTATTATTTCAGAAAATGGGCAGCAAACTAGTGAGGGACAAAAGACTACTTTAGCAAAAGAAATAGATTTCTCAGTATTCAGTCTGGTGTGGTCAGATTCAAAATGACTACAAAAACACTCATAATCTCAGAAAACCTGAAGTGTAATTGCTTTTTACTCTATGCAAAATTTTATTGCAGTCATACAAAGGTTACATTAGGTCAAATACAACAAATACTATGATGCAATTTTACATTTATTAAACTACAGTTCAAAGCTTAAATTTACACATTCTATATACACTAAACATATCTACTGAAGTCACACTGTTCTTCCACTGACATTTGATATATCTGAGTGAAAGACGTTAACTTTACAGACTTTTTAACATGAACCCTTAATATAAAACTGTGCACTAGGACTTCCCTGGGGGCGCAGTGGTTGAGAATCTGCCTGCCAATGCAGGGGACACGGATTTGAGCCCTGGTCTGGGAAGATCCCACATGCTGCAGAGCAACTGGGCTTGTGAGCCACAGCTACTGAGCCTGCGCATCTGGAGCCTGTGCTCCGCAGCAAGAGAGGCCACGATAGTGAGAGGCCCGCGCACCGCGATGAAGAATGGCCCCCACTCGCCACAACTAGAGAAAGCCCTCGCACAGAAACGAAGACCCAACACAGCTAAAAATAAATAAATAAATAAATAAATTTATTTAAAAAAAAAAACTGTGTACTACTTGTATGAAAATGGTTTAATGGGAAACCCAGTTAATGGGCTTCCATTGCCACTCAGTCATCCATTTTGTTGCATATTTTATTTTAAATGCTTAAGGGGTAGGGCAAACTGGTAAGTTTAAATCTGGATACATTACCTAAATCTCCCAATTACCCCCAGTGAATTATAGATGAAAGCTGATATCATCTGGTTCCAAATACCTATTACTAATAGTCTTTGTTTCCAAGAGAATTAACAGAATAAGATTGTTCACATTTTTTCCACACTGGAACGTAGACCAGACAAGCTTCCCCTGCAACTTCAGATCTAAAGAAGTGTTAACACCTGTTTAAGCTTCAGTGGAGAAGCTGTCTTGTAGCCTCGGCTGAGTGAATGAAGGCACAAAGAAGAAGCTTTCATCATTGTGTCTGATGTGATTCCAGCATCCTGCATCTCATGCCAATCATTGAAAAACATCATGTAATAAATGGCTGGCCTGTGAATAATAATTAAAAGCAGATGGTTCATGGAAAGAATTTGCTCCCGTGTTATCAGAGAAAAGCCAATCTCCCACATACAAGAAGAAGAGAGTTTTCCACAATTTGATCAACCTCATCACAGGATGGACCGCAAGGGCTGCTTGTAAGCATCTTCCTTGTATTTCTTGTGACTGGGATGGTATTTAAGTCCTTAGACAGTTTACTTGCAACATAACCATAAACAACATCATTCATATAGTACATGAAGGCTGGTTCATCACTTCTGGTTTTTCTATTCCAGAGAAAAATGTATCATTTTCAACAACTTTCCTTGCAATGATGTTAACAGCAAATGTAAATGCAGAAGACACACAGTATCTTCCAGGTCCTGAAGTTATCTTAACACCAGATCCTTCAGGAAAGTGGACATCAAGCAAAGGGCTGGCAACATGATTAACCTCTTCCAGCTGAAGTTTGTTCCTGTGATGTCCCCACCAACGTCTAACATGTTCATCGTGGAGCCAAGTTCTCCAGCCATGTCACACACACCGAGCATCTGATAGACCATGGGCGTATACCTGAGATTCTTTGCAGACCCTTGAAACATGAAATTTAACCCCAATTTTTTTTAATAATATATTATCTCATTCATTTTTATTTATTTATTTTATTATTATTATTTTTTTATTTGGCTGTGCGGGGTCTTAGTTGCGGCCTGCGGGATCTTCAGTTGCAGCATGCAAACTCTTAGTTGTGGCATGTGGGATCTAGTTCCCTGACCAGGGATTGAACCCGGGCCCCCTGCATTGAGAGCACAGAGTCTTAGCCACTGGACAACCAGGGAAGTCCCCTTAACCCCAGTGATTTAGACATCAAGTTCCTTAGCACATTCCAAAAACATGCCTACTGACCTTCAGGGTAGTGCCACACTTCATGTTACAGTGTTCACCTCCAGTATTACCTTCTGCTGCCATAGGTAGTAAGGCCCTAAGGGAAGGGGAAGAAGATGGCCCAGCTGCTCTACATCAGCAGCAGCACACGTGGAGCCTACGGAGTGTAGAGGTGTGTGGATGTTGCCAGCACCCCCAGATCCAGGACAGATGAACCAAGTGAACCTAATGAAATACAGTCTTGGCATGTGCGTGATGGTGTGCACTTTTCTTCAATTCAGCTTCATCGTCACATGTCATGATATTCACTCCAACTTTTGCTGCATACTTTATCTGGGATGCTTACTTGCAAGTACTTGTGTAAATTATGTTTTCTGAAGATACACCCAATTCTTGCACTGCAGCCATGTCAGTTTTACTGGAACAAAGCAAGTCCAGATCCAAGAGCTGCCAAGATCTCGAGTACAGCTGGAGTGGAGTGGCACTTTACCACATAGGATGGCTTTATCTGAGCCACTTTGTTCTGCCACTGACTGCGTTTCTTCACAGTCTTTCCAAGATCTCCCACCAAAAAATGCACTTTCTCCTGTCAAGGTATGTTCATAAACAGTCATCAGTGACATTTGCAAGGTGTGTTCCTTCATCCGACAGGCCAGCTGAGCAGTTCGCATTGCACATCTCAGCCATGTTGCAGAAAGCTGAGAGTCATAACCCAGGCAGAACAAGAGACAGGCCACTAAGCCTTCTGTCTGGGTCCTTAGAATATGCAGCCCAACAGACAAGCTAGGAGATGACCCCACTCTCAGCTGGGTTCCCAACGTGGCTCGCCATTGATGTCAGACTGCTCTCTGCACAGCACTTCTCCTTGGCCTCTGGGTGGTTGTGTGCTTGGTCAGAAAGCTCACCTTGAGATAATAGCCCAATGCATCTTCTCTTTTTTTGGTGGAATTTTTAAAGAGGGGTGTGGTTGCCTTGAGCAGAAACACCCAAGGCAGCTGGGGGGCACCCAGGCCTGTGGAGAGAGACAGCGTGGGTCACGCATGCACCACACTAGCTGTGCTCTCCAGTAGAAACCTGTCTCCTTTATAAACCCAAATTTTAGTTTGGAATCTGGCCCAAACGAAAGCCTTTGGACATAGAGAAATGCACTCCTCGTCAAAAGTCAAGCAGTTTTTGCAAATCAAAACCACAAGGTATCACCTCACACCAGTCAGAATGGTCATCATCGAAAAGTCTACAAATAACAAATGCTGGAGAGGGTGTGGAGAAAAGGGAACCCTCCTACACTGTTGGTGGGAATGTAAATTGACACAGCCACTATGGAGAAGAGTATGGAGGTTCCTTAAAAAACTAAAAATAGAGTTGACATATGATCCAGCAATGGATTTCACCGCTTGATCTTTATCAGAAGAAAATATAAACGTAAATTGGAAAACGTACATGCACCCAGGTGTTCATAGCAGCACTATTTACAATAGCCAAGACATGGAAGCAACCAAAGTGTCCATCAGCAGACAAATGGATAAAGAAGATGTGGTGCATGTATACAATGGAATACTACTGGGCCATAAAAAATAATAAAATTCTGCCAATTGCAGCAACGTGGATGGGCCTGGAGAGTATTATACTCAGTGAAATAATTCAGACAGAGAAAGGCAAATACTGTATGTTTCCACTTATATGTGGGATGTAAAAAATAAAACAAACAGAATGAAGATAACAAAACAGAAATAGACTCACAGATACAGAGAATCAACTAGTGGTTACCAATGTGGACAGGGAATGGGGGAGGGGCAGGATAAGGGTAGGGGATTAAGAGGAGCAAACTACTATGTATAAAATAAATAAGCAACAAGACATATCATACAGCACATGGAATATAGCCATTATTTTGTAATAACTTTAAATGGAGTATAATGTATAATAATATTGAATCATTATGTCATACACCTGAAATGAATATAATATTGTAGATCAACTATACTTCAATTTAAAAAGTCAGGCAGGGGACTTCCCTGGCGGTCCAGTGGTTAAGACTCCGCCTTCCAGTGCAGGGGGTGTGGGTTTGATCCCTGGTTGGGGAACTAAGATCCCACATACCTCGCCACCAAAAAACCAAAACATAATACAGAAGCAATATTGTAACACATTCAATAAAGACTTTTAAAAAATACACTTAAAATAAATAAATATATAAATAAAATAGAAAGTCAGGCAGGGGACTTCCCTGTTGGTCCAGTGGTTAAGACTCCGCAATCTCAGTGCAGGGGGATGGGGTTCGATCTCTGGTTAGGGAGCTAGATCCCACATGCATGCCACAACTAAGAGCCTGCATGCCACAACTAAAAGATTCCACATGCCATAACTAAAGACCCCGCACACAACAATGAAGATCCCGCGTGCTGCAACTAAGACCCATCGCGGCTAAATAAATAAAAAGGCAGGCAGTTCTTTTTTTTTTTTTTTTTACTTTTGGGTTTATTTATTTATTTATTTATTTATTTATGGCTGTGTTGGGTCTTCGTTTCTGTACGAGGGCTTGCTCTAGTTGCGGCAAGTGGGGGCCACTCTTCATCACGGTGCGCGGGCCTCTCATTATCGCGGCCTCTCTTGTTGCGGAGCACAGGCTCCAGACGCGCAGGCTCAGTAATTGTGGCTCACGGGCCTAGTTGCTCCACGGCATGTGGGATCTTCCCAGACCAGGGCTCGAACCCGTGTCCCCTGCATTGGCAGGCAGATTCTCAACCACTGTGCCACCAGGGAAGCCCAGTTCTATTTTTTTTTAAATTAAGGTATTGTTGATTTACAATGTTGTGTTAGTTTCTGGTATACAGCAAAGTGATTCCGTTATACATATATGTTGTTTTTCAGATTCTTTTCCATTATAGGTTATTACAAGATATTGAATATAGTTCCCTGTGCTGTACAGTAGGTCCTTGCAGGCAGTTCTGATAAATATTAATTTATAAGAACATGATGTATGTTAGATATCATATTGTATGATATCAAGTGAATTATTTATAAGAGCTTTAGAATCTAAATGTTGTGGTGTGATGCAGCCTCTTTAGACAAACGATTACCCAGATCTGCTGTTATATCAGTCTTTCTTACTGTCTCAGACATTGGTAGCTAAAACAAAATAGGCAGGATAGTAAAGTCCTTTTATATTGAAAATATTTTTCAACATCCAGTAATACAGTCAAATTCAGAATTACTACAAATACACTGATGACTTTTGAAATCTCTGTAGAACTGGAAAGACATTCTTGTATCAGAAGTTATTCCTATATCATAATAGATAGTGTTACGATTCCTCTATAAGAAAAATAGGAAGCAAAAATTGTCTGGCCTCACATAGAAGCCTTGGTTCCCTCTAAACTAGAGCCTCTGCAGTTCCTTCGCTGGTGACACGATGGTTCTCAGAGCTCATTCTGACCCACAGTAACACTTTTCATGACTATGCGTACCGTAATCTCCAGAATAGAAAAATGCCATTTGAAACTGTATACCTATCAATCAGTTCTCCTCACATGCCTAATAAATAGAATTACAATGATTTTTTTCACTATCTTTTAATCTACCTTCCTCTTTTCCCACTTGTCCTTGGATTACTAATAACTAGAGCTAATTTAAGGACACCTGAAAAAACAGACTAGCATGGCAGATATGACCATATTCAAGAAGCTTAATAATTCCAACATTTATTGCTAGCTAATTTTAATAAATCTTTGAGTAGTAAACGTGTTTTGTTTGTTTTAATTGTAGAAGTGAAAACTGATGATCCACCCCTGGACAATTCCACAGAGAAGGAAAATACTGTTGAACTCACTAAGTAATCGACTTCTGATCCTTAAGACTCGCCGTAGTTGGCAAAATGTTTTGTAAACCTCAAGCACAGTATTAAAAGGCTATTAGTACTTCACTATTTTTTGTAGTATTTTAATTTATCTTGCTTATCTCTTTTTTTTTTAAACAGAGTCACAGATTTATTTATTTATTTATTTATTTATTTATTTATTTATTTATTTATTTATTTATTTTTGGCTGTGTTGGGTCTTCGCTGCTGCACGCGGGCTTTCTCTAGTTGCAGCGAGCGGGGGCTACTCTTCGTTGTGGTGCGCAGGCTTCTCATTGCGGTGGCTTCTCTTGTTGCAGAGCACGGGCTCTAGGCACGCGGGCTTCAGTATTTGTGGTACATGGGCTCAGTAGTTGTGGCTCGTGGGCTCTAGAGTGCAGGCTCAGTAGTTGTGGTGCATGGGCTTAGTTGCTCCCCGGCATGTGGGATCTTCCTGGACCAGGGCTCGAACCCGTGTCCCCTGCATCGGCAGGTGGATTCTCAACCACTGTGCCACCAGGGAAGTCCCTCTAACTCTTTATTAAGTTTTTATTTATTTAAGACTTACTCCAACTGCTATAGTGATAACTATTTTTATCTTGTCAATGTTATATGAGATTAGATGTAACTGTTAGATTGATTTTAAAAAAGAAAAACCTCTGGAGATGAGATTTGAGCAGTCTGCTCACTCTGTTACCTTCCTGAACAGCCTTCAGAGTAAAGACAGTTCATTACTCTCTACCTGATATTTTAAAAAAATGGAAGTAACACAACCTTCCCCAAATGGAGTATATGAGTCTAAAGTTCTACATGGCTTCTTAAAGCATACGTACCCCAAACTGCAATATCAATTAGACATCACATTTGATCTTACTTTATTTGTTAATCTTCGTGTTAAAGGAGAGAGCAAATATCAAAATTAAAAGTACAAATTATAAATCTGACACCTTTAATTAAAAAATTAATTAGTTAGTTAATTAGTTTATTTATTTTAAAGCAGAGCTGACTGTAGTCCAGAGAGGTGGGGGTCTGTCTGGAGTGACTGGCTTCTAAGGGCCAGAGCCCAGACTGAACACAGGTCTCCTGCCTCTGTGAGGGGCCTCTGCTTCTGCTTCACGTCACCTCCGCCGCCACTGCAGCCTCGCTATAGAATCAGAGCTCTAGAATTATGTGAAGGAGGAATCCAGATCATTCCACAAGACCTTTTAACCATCTTTAGACTATCTAAGGAGGCATTAGGGACTTATAATGTATTTGGTATAGAATTAGGAGATCTACAAGAAAAATTTTATGAAAATTCTGTTTAAAAGTTCATTTTAATGTTAAAATTTTATTAGACAAATTTCAGGTTTTATACAGAGAATGTTGGAATTCCTCATTTTCCTCAAGATTTTGAAGTTGCAAAATATAACACCTTGGAAAAAGTAAGAGTCTGATTTCTATTTGGGGGAACAGAACTGTTTGAAAGTTCTATTCTAATTATTTTTCCTGTTTGATAATTTTTTTGTTGTTTGAAAAATTGTGCATATCCTGAATAAATATTCCTTAGTATATGAGTTGATTTTTAATAGTCAAGAAAATTTTTACATTTAAAATTTAATGTTTAATTTTTAGCTTTTATTGTAAAAGAAATGCATGCTTATAATAAAAGTGTAAACAGTATAAAATCTTAATATGACATTAAAAAATAAAGGTACTCCTCCCTGTTATTAACAGTTTCTTGTATTTTAAAAGTAGACACCAAGTCTACTTTGGCACCAAGTATTTATACTATGTTGAATTTCCATTATTTTTCCTTAAAAAGAAAAACAAAAAACTTTTCCTCGGACATCATACAAATGCAAAATAGCACCAACATTCAAAATGATGTTCCATTTGTATCTTCTAGGTATTTTAATAAAATGTTACTTGAAAATAACATTTCCTCTGTGATTAAGAAAATATGAAAAGTGGTACAGTTTAAACATATACAGGTGTATCTATAGCAAAAATACTGGAAGGAAATATAACAAAATATTAATAGTGATTATATATCTGTAGTAGGACTTCAGATGATTTTTATTTTTTCTACTTACTTTCTATATTTTCTAAATTATATCTGAAAATGAACATGTATCAGTTTTATAATCAACATTTTAAAATGGCGAGTATGGTTTGTTATTTAGTGAATGCAGCTTAAGAAAGAACAACCTGTTTTCCAGGTAGGGACAGAGGGAGGTAAGGAGACAGCCATGGTGGAGCTGAGGTGCCCCCAGAGCCCCGAGGACCCCGGGGACCACAGCTTTCTGATATCCGCACACTTCCTCCTGGCCGACGGCATCGAGGTACAGTCTTCATGTTGACTTCTATGTGTTTACCCACCTTGCTCATAGCTAATTTCATTAACACTGGTCAGTTGAACCAGCCAATCTGTTAACTTTCTTCTTTTTAGCTGGTAAACAGTTTTGAAAAGTGGAGATGTGCTCTTTGGGATGTGGAAGTGAGGAGGGCAGGGTGGGAGCAGCATGAATTCTCGGCAAAGGAAAACATGCCCTGGGGTGCAAGTTCCTGCTCCTGTTCTGAGTCACTTCTGGAAACTTTCCTAATGTCCACACCTCACAGAGATCCCTTCACACACTTCATTAAGCACCTGCTGTGTACCAAGCAGCCAACTAGAGGCCAGGCCCAAAGATGAAAAGACTTCATACCCCGCCCCTCGGAAACTGCCACCTGGGAGGGACAACACATCATGGTCCCACCCCCCATGACTCAACTGATCCTGACATGTACGTGAAGTGCCCTGGGTTCAGGGACAGCAAGGAGGGCTGCATAGAGGCCACGACCTTCGCTAGGTCTGTGTCAGGTCGAGGGCATGGTTCCAACCTAAAACAATAATGGAACAAAAACAAACCCAGCGCCAATACCTAAAGTTCCAGTAAAATCTGCAGCCCATGTCAGAATGTCTTCTGTCCAGACCCTCAGACTTACGGGGGGCTCAGGGCTCCTGAGCGGTGTCCGCACAGCAGTTCCCTCAGGCTCTGGGCGCTCCTCACTTTGCCCCACTCGAGGTGTCAGCTCTGGTTTGAGGAAGGAGATTCCCATCTCTCCAGGGGCCCAGACCTCCCGTGATGCAGCCCAGGGAAGGGCGGTTATGCAGGGCCCCGGGCCCAGGGCACAGGCTCGCCGCCCGCTGTCTGCATTCACTCACTGACCTCCAGTGCCGGGACAGGTCATTAAAGAGAGGTCTCTGATACCCAAGCAATTTTGCCTGATGTTACATCTGGCATCCACCCGTATCCAGATTCCATGGAAACATATAAAAAGTTAACCCAAGGTCAAATGTGTCCAAGAAGAAGAAAGGCTTTTGTTAACCTTTTACCTAAAAATGTATACCATATTTTGTGGAGAATTTAGTTGTGTGGGTAAAAAGTAAGTAAAAATCAAGTTGAAAACCATGATAGGATGTGTTGGAGTTTTTTCTTCATTGGAAAGGAAGCCGTCCCTTCTGGCCTCCCTCACTCACCTCGTGCTCGACCGTGACTCTGTTCCCTCGAAGGGAGTAACCCTCCCTGACCAGATGGACAGAGCTTTTCTGTACAAGAGGCTTTGTGAGCTGGCCCTTCTCCTTTGTTAAACCATTTTGGTGGAAATCTTCCAAAATTGTGCTAAATTTTACCTTCCTGAATGAAGTGACTTGGACGTGGTGTGTGCCCTGCAGCCAGCGCAAGGGGGTTATGCTGGGCAAGTCCTCCACGTTCTCCAAGGTTGAGGCGGGGGCAGGATTTCGGGAACACAAACACCCCATCAGGACGGCTGGGATGACGGAGGCATTTGCCTATGCAGGGGCCCCTCCCGGCCTGCCTTTACCTTCGTCTGCATGACATGCCAGCATCCCTGCCTTTCTCCTTGCCAAGGGGGATACTTTCGTTTAGACCGTGTCCTGTCTCTAACAATGCCTCATTTCCTTTTTTTTTTTTTTTTTTTAATTGCTTTGTAAAAGACCCTATCCAGAAAACAGAGCTACATGCCTTAGCTTTGGAGGAAATATTTGCAGAATATGTGTCTGGTATAAAATGTGTTTTTAGAATATATAAATAACTCCTACAAATCAGTAAAGAGAAAAACAACCAGATAAAATTATAGACAAAAGATCTGAACACATAATTTGCAAAAGAGGGTATATGAATGAAAAATAAACACATGAAAAGATGCTCAACATTATTAGTAATTAGGGAAATGTAAATCCAAACCACGATAAGATACCATTACACTCCTATCAGAATGGCTAAAATAAGAAAACAAAAAAATCCTGATAATAGCAAGTTTTGGCAAAGATGCAGAGCATTTGGAACTCTCATACACTGCTAAGGAGAATGCAAAATAGTTTAGACGCTGGTAAACAGCTTGGTACTTTTTAATGAAGTTAAATATACACTTACCAAATGACTCAACTATCCTAGTCCTAGTTATTTACCCAAGATAAATGAAAATATATTTTTTTTACAAATGTTTTATTATATCTGAATGTTTATTGCAACTTTTTTCATGGTAACCCAAACCCCAAAACAACTCAAATGTCTTATCAACCGGTTAATGGACAAACAAATTTTGGTATATCCATATCATGGAATATTATTCAGCAGTAACAATAAAACTACTGACACACATGACAACACAGATGGATCTCAGAAGCATTATGCTGAGAATGACTCATTTCTGAGGTATGTCTCTCCTTCCCCTTGCCTGATTTTCTGTTCCCAGAAGGCCAGACTTCAAGCAAATTAGAATAGTGTCTAAAGCAAGAGTCTGGACCTGAATGAGCTGAATGAACGTTCGAGAGGCTCTTCCATGAGTCCAGTGTGTATTTTCCACCTGTTGTGCCTCTCAGGCTTTTCCCCACAACTTTCAGGTTTGAGACTGTTTTGTGAAGAATTGAAGATGTAAGTAATCTTTGAAAAAACTAGTTTCTAAACTCCTTTACGGCAGGGAACTAATGCCTTACTTGTATTCCTGTTCCCCATGGTACGTAGTAGGTGTTCATTAAAGACTGATGTGCTAACAGGCTACCATATCCTCAGATCCTAACGCTTTGCTGTGGACTGTAATTCACAGACCAGGAGGCAGTTCTCTGTAAAGAAAACCTCTGCAGATGCGAGTGAATACTATGAAAATTACATTGAAGAGCTGAAGAAACAAGGGTTTCCACTAAGAGAACATCTGGCACCCGAAGCAACCCAGCTAGCATCTGAAAAACTGCAAGCAGTAAGGTTGATGTCTACATATTATTTCGTGTTATTGATTAAATATATTTAATAGAAATGTTTTCTACATGACAAATCAAAAGCTGGCAGGAGATGAGAGCAGGAGTTGAGAGAAGGAAAGGTGAGCCCACAGAGAGGCCTGGAAGCCGCGTGGGGAGGGAGTTCCAGGATGAGCCACTAACTTCCCCGCTTTCAAAAGATTTCCTCGTAACCCAGGCCAGGGGTGAGGGTCCTCAACCCTTAATGCCACTTAGCCTTCAATGCTGCTGACAGGCCTAAAGCTAACAGGGCGAAGAAAAAGGCAGGAGGGAAAACAACATGGGGGTAACGAGAAGGGGGGAGAGGGGGAGACCGGCAGAGAGGGCCCCGGGGTTAAGGCACCCTCTCCCGGGCCGTCACCTCCTGGCTCTCCTCACACCTCTGCTCATCTCAGTGTTAAATAAACCCACTCATGAACTCTTTTGGTTGGTGTTTCTTGTTATTCTGTGGTTGCAGCTCCTTTCAGAGGAGGCCGTAAATTCAAGCGTTTTGAGCCCAGAGGTGAGCGGTTTGGTGGAGATGCTCTGGGTGGAAGCTCTCGGCCTCCCGGGGCACACAGTGCTCAGACCGGTGCACAGCACGAGCCTTAATGACGTAAGTCCAGTGTCCTTGAGGCCGACTCTGATGGGGCGACCTGCTTTTCCTGACTCTTCTTCCTTCTCACCTGGAGAAAGGGACACTGAGGCCACTGCAGGGAAATGAGCTTCCAAGGGAATAGAGCCCCTGTCTGTGGAGTGTCAAGCTCAGGAGCTCCTAGGCCAGCAGGTTTGCGTCAGGCCTGGGACACGGGCGCTCCTGGTCCTCAGGGAGAGGCTCAGGCCCTGATCTGCTTCAGAGTGACCATCTTGTGTCTTCGACCATCTTGGGGAGAGGCAGGCACACCTGCAGCCCTCAGAAAGCTCTTCTTAATTGTGTACAGTTGAAGGAGCAGGTGAAGAAGGTATTCTCAGTGGTACAGCTTGGACAGCTGCACCGTCACATTAAAATAATACAGACCATCTCCTCCTTGGTGTTAAACGGATTCATTTCATGGAGAAAAAGGTTTCCTGGGGTAAAGTCCAAAAGCACTTATGTAATTCGAAGTGTTCTGGTGGGTTTCATTCCTAGTCTGACCTGACATCTTTCTAAATTTCTTGTGTGAAAAGCGGGTCTCCCGCGTGAGGATTCCTTTCTCTGTGGACGCAGATATAGGTACAGACATACTGATATTCAGGACTCTGGTTCTTTCCTCTAGTTAAGCCGATCCCAGTTTTGGAAATGAGATGCATCTTCAACAATATGGCATTTGTTTTATGACGGTGTCCAGTAGAAAACTAGTAGTTGTGATGTACCTAACAACCGTTTTAGGTATTTTTATACATGTTACTTTACTTTTTCTAGATTATCAAGATTGTTTTAATAATCATATGTCATCTGCTATTTAAAGGTGAGCAAGGCAGAGGGAATTCTCCTCCTAGTAAAGGAAGTGCTGAGAAACGGAGAAACAGAGGAACAAGTGCAGACGATGATGGCTGAGTTCTACAGGTTAATACCTCACAGAGCCACCCCGGCCGAGAAGGTCAGCCTGAGGCTGCTGGCTAAGAAAGAGGACCTCTGCCTGGTCAGCCTCTGCGCCGTGGAATTCAGTTTACAGTTTGTTGGGGGCAGGGAAGAGGGGTCTTTTCACATCTGATGACTAAGGTAACATTGAATCATGAAAGTTGTCTCTAGAGTTTGCTCAAAAACAAACCGTGAGCCGTTTTGGAATGAGTTGGGTCCTTACGGAAGTTACCTGAACCACGCTCCCGAACGAGCCTGTGTTGGAAGAGTGGTGCAGAGGCAAGTGTTCAGAATTGCTGTGCTGTGAGATGATTTTCCAGGTCAGGAGATGAGTTAGGGTTCTTTCCAGGAAGAAACAGAAAGCTGCTCCTGACTTGAACAACAAGGAGGCTTATCACCCTGCAGGACGAGAAGTCCCGCTGTGGGGCGGCCGCTGGTCCAGTTCACTCAGAGGCAGCGTTGGCCTCAGGGCCCGGCTTGCTCCCCGTCGCCGTGCTTCCTGCAGGGACAGCTCCCACCCCCAACAGCCGCTCCCCTTACCATCAGCTCACAGCATCCCACCTGAAGCGTTCCTCTCGTGTCTCTAAGAGGAAGCCCCCGGCAGATTCTTGCTTCTTTTCTTTTTTTAATTGAAGTATAGTTCATTTACAATATTGCGTTAGATTCAGGTGTACAGCAAAGTGACTTGGTTTTAAATGTATATGTATGTATGTATATATATATATATATATATATATATATATATATATATATATATATATACACACACACACACACATACACTTTTTCAGATTCTTTTCTGTTATAGGTTATTATAAGATATTGAATATAGTTCCCTGTGCTATACAGTAAATCCTCGTTGTTTATTTCTTTTATATATAGTGGTGTGTATCTGTTAATCCCAAACTCCTAATTTATCCCTCCCCCCTCCCCTTTGGTACCATAAGTTTGTTTTCTATGCTTGTGAGTCTGTTTCTGTTTTGTCAATAAGTTCATTTGTATTATTTTTTAGATTCCACATATAAGTGATATTATATGGTATTTGTCTTTCTCTGTCTTACTTCACTTACTATGATAATCTCTAGGTCCCTCCATGTTGCTGCAAATGCCATTATTTCATGCTTTTTTATGGCTGAGTAGTATTCCATTGTGTATACGTACCACATCTTCTGTATCCAGTCCTCTGTCTACAGACACTTAGGTTGCTTCCGTGTCTTGGCTATTGTAAGGCTCCATCTCTTTGGCCAGAAGTGAGTCATGTGTGCATTCTTAAGCCAGTCACTGCTGAGGAGGATAGAATTACTGCTCGGAAATGGGTCATCTCCCTCCAGCTGAGAGGGGGAAGGAGAAGCTCAGTTCAGAGAGGCCGCAGGAAGGCAGACATGGTGCCCACCTCGCCTGGGATGAGGCCAGTATCCCTCTCTGGCTCTGGGTTGCTGCATCTGAGCATGAAGGCTTTGGGGCAAAATCAGAGATCCATGACCTCTAGACTTCAGAGGAGTTTGTAGATGTTAAATTTTGCATGTTTGGGGGAAATTATAGCTTCCCACAGATTCCCAGAGGAGTCTGTAATCCAAAATAAGTGCAGAACCAACAAATGAGATGAACCAGTGAATGCGATGATAAAGGATGCTTCCAAATTTAAAATTCCATGATTTTCCTAACAGCCTGCATAACCTCAGTTGCTGGTTTTCCTACTGAGAGGGTATGTGTGGTGCCCATCTGAATACTTTTTTTTTTTTTTTCATCTGAATACTTTTAACTTAGATTTTATATTTTCAATGGGTAATACATCTTCATGATTCAAAAGTCAATATTATATTTAAAAGGTATCCTCAGAGCAACCTCTGTCCTTCCCTGTCCCCGCCACCCTATTCCAGCTCCTCCACCCCAATACGTAACCATTTCTGTTAGTTTCTTGTTTGTCTTTGCACCATTTCTTTATGCAAATAAATATGAATATGAACATATATGCTTAGTCCTCCCCGCTTCTTTTTTACGTAAAAAGTCGTATACTCTCTTTGCTGTTCTGCACCTGTTTTCCTCACCTAACATACCCTGAACGTAGAGATTTCCCTCATTCTGGTCCGCAGTGGGATGTGCCACCTTGGTGGGCATCCCCTCCTGCCAGACATGGTGATTGTTTCTGGATTTTGCTACTACGAACAATGGCACAGGGAATAAATACTCTGTATATTTGGCGTTTCATACTTGTACAGGGGTATCTGTGAGATGCGGTCCCAGAAGTAGAAGTACAGGCTGAAAGAATAAATGCCTATGTAATTGGGATAGATTTTGTCTGCTTCCCTAAGGGTTGTTCTGTGCTGCCCTCTCACCATCAGTGAATGAGGGTTTCTGTTTCCTACCTCCTTACCAGCAGTGTCTTTGTCAAACTTTTAGACTTCACCAAGTGTACAGATGAGAAACGGCATGTCGGTGTAGTGAGTCTGAGCACCTTTCCAGATATTTCAGGGATGTTTGTGGTTTTTCTTCTGTGAACTGTCTGTTCGTGTCCTTTGCCTCTTTTTCTCTTGGGTCTTGATATTTTTATTCATGATTTTTAGGACCTCTGTAAGTTAAGGAGCTTAGTCTGTGAGATGAATTGCAAATATTTTCTGCAGTTTATTTGCGGTTTTTTCTTTGCTTATGGTGAGTTTGTTGGTGTTGGTGTTGGTGGTTGGCTTGTTCTGTTTTACCATAAAGAAATTTTTTACTTTTATATGGAAAAGACTGCACCAATCTTTTATTTTATGGCTGGTGGATTTGAATTATAGTTCAAAGGCCTTCGCCACACTAGTGGCCGCAGAATGGCCGACGCTCCCCTTCTGTGTCTCTTTAGTCTCAAAGATGCTGAAAACAACAAATCCCCATAAAAAATGTAACTCAGATTATCCGGAAGCCGTGTTCCCTCATCCAAGCTCCGTGACCTGTGGAACACTTGGGTTCCCTCCCAGGGAAAGGCATGCGTCTTATTCATCTTTGTATCCTTCAAACCTAACACAATGCACACAGAACATGCTTAATGAATTTTTGTTAAGGAGTTTGGACTTGAAGTCTGATGATCTGAGTTCCTGTTTAGTCACTATCCCCTCCTTGTTGTGGAAACTTCTCACAGGCTCGCTTTCCTCACATACACAGTGAGGATAATGAGATCTAATAAGGCAAATGGAGTAGTGTGGAGTAAAGGAATAACATACCTGAGAACACTCGATAAACAATCATGTCAATACTAACGTACACTATTATTATTATTGTACATTGTGCTGTCACTGAGGCAACTGTGTCAACTTTAATATACCACTCATAGGCCAGGCAGGTATTGATGAAAAGCTTTAGGGAAAAAAAAAGCTTATTTATCCAATCTTTTTGAGAAAGTACAATATGATATAAATATTTTAATATGTGGTAATTCTAACGTGTATGAATCATTTCTACCTACAGCTAATAAGAGACATGGTTAACCTCTGTGAAACTAATTTGTCCAAACCCAACCCACCATCTCTTGCCAAATACCGAGCTCTGAGATGCAAAATTGAGCATGTTGAACCGAACACTGAAGAATTTTTCAGAGTTAGAGGTGTTGCAGAATAATCACAGGTAAGCGTAAAGGAAATAGGTGAGGATCTGCTCTTATGTGATACTGTTTCAGATGCTGTTAGAGCTGATCTCCACACACCTAGATATTTAACCCTCACTATCAAAGTAATTACGGTGTGATGACAAATGCTTACTTCTGGGTCTGTAGTGGGGCTTGGAGCTGTACTCTGTACTTAAACACTCCCCACGATTTCAGTCCGTTGCAGGCTTACCTAATCTTGCTCAGAATTAAATTTTAAAAATTTAGTTGAGAGAGTATTGGAGTTTGTTCTCAAATACAGTGTTTGAGTTCTGAAGGGTATTGTACAGGAAAATCCACTCAAATTAAGATTTTTAAATGCAGAACACGTGTGTGGCCACTTCTAAACTGGCCACTGCATGGCATGAAAACAGGTGAAACCCTGGAAAACATGCCAGGAGATATGACGCCCCTAACCGTGGGTCTCGTCCATCTCCTCACGGGCCATCCATGCCCCTCTTTCTTGCGCTGATATGCCTTCTGCACGTCAACCGGGGGCAGCAGCAGTACAGCAAACACAGGTGACGCAGCTGCTCAGACAGGCCCTCGCTGGGTCAGGACCCCTGTGGAATCACCGTGGCTAAGAGTCTGGACAGCTTCAAGGTTCAGAAACTGGCTTCCACTGGTCTGCTCATTCGGGCCACTGTCACAGCCCTCTGCCCCGTCTTCCTCATCCTGGGTCTCACTGTAACAGGCCAGCTTCCCCTTCCTCAGCCGCCGTACTCCTAAGCACCAGCAGTGAACTGCTGCCCTCGGCCCAGCTTGCAGGGCCCAATTGCGAAACGTTTAGGAATTTTGTGAACTGATTGTTAAACCATTAGTAAGTTGATATCAGCTATGGTGGGAGGATCAGCAAATGCTACAGATCAGGGCTGTGTGTGGGTTTTGCTGTTGTCTTGAGAGCTGGTTTTCCAGCACCCACCAGAGCTATACCCAGCCACACCTCCCTTACGGACTAATTCAGACCTTTCTGAAATTATGCTCTGCATTGCTTGGTCAGTCGTCCCCAAATGCCATTCCCGATATTTCTTCACATCCCCTAAAATGGCTTTTTTTAATGGAAAATTATAAGTGTTGATGAGTATGCAGAGAAATTGGAACCCTCATACATCGCTTGTAGAAATGTAAGATGGTGCAGCTGCTGCTTGGCAATTCCTCAACAAATCAAACACAGAATGACCACATGCCCAGCAGTTCCACACCTAGGTATAGACCCAGAAGAACTGAACACAAGTACTCAGGTACTTGTACCTGAATGTTCATGGCAGCACCACTCACAATAGCCAAAAGGTGGAAATAATCCCAAGGTCCATCAGTGGATGAACGGATTAACAAAAGATGGCATATCCATGTAATGGAGTGGTATTCACCCATAAAAAGAAGTGAAGTACGGATACACACTACAACATGGGTGAACCTCGAAAACCTCCTGCTAAGTGAAAGAAGCCAGACACAAAAGACCACATATTGCATGACTCCATTTATATGAAGTACCTAGAATAGATAAATCTACTCCCTGGAGACCGAAAGCAGATTGCCTGCTGCCAGGGGAGGGAGGAATGGAGCCCGACTGCTGACGGGTGTGGGGCGTTCGTTGGGGTGATGAAACGTTTTGGAACTGGATAGAAGTGGTGGCTGCATAGCATTTTGAAGATACCACTGACTGTATACTGCAAAGCAGTGAATTTTATGTTATGTGACTTTCACCGCAATTTAAAAAATCCGTTCCCGCAGGGTTCTTCCAGATTTTCTTTCTGTATATAATCAAATTAGTTTGATTTCTTTTGATTTGAATTGTTATTGAAGTATACTTGATTTACTATGTTGTGTTAGTTTCAGGTGTACAGCAACGTGATTCAGTTATAGAATCTCTTTCAGACTCTTTCCATTACAGGTTATTACAAGACACTGAATATGGTTCCCTGTGCTGTACAGTAGGTCCTTGTAGTATATAGTAGTGGGTATCTGTTAATCCCAAATTCCTGATTTGTCCCTCCCTACCCCTTTCCGCTTTGGTAATCATAAGTTTGTTTTTTACTACGTCTGTGAGTCTATTTCTGTTTGTAAATAAGTTCATTTGTATTATTTTTGAAGATTCCCTATATAAGTAATATCATATGGTATTTGTCTTTCTCTGTCTGACTTCACTTAGTATGATAATCTCTAAGTCCATCCATGTTGCTGCAAATGGCATTATTTCATTCTTTTTTATGGCTGAGTAATATTCCACTGTACATATACCACATCTTCTTTATCTGTTCTCCCGTGGATGGACATTTAGGTTGCGTCCATGTCCTGGCTATTGTAAATAGTGCTGCTATGAACATTGGGGTGCATGTATCTTTTTGAATTAGAGTTTTCTCTGGATATATGCCCAGTAATGGTATTGCTGGATCATATGGTAGCTCTATTGTTAATTTTTTAAGGAACCTCCATACTGTTCTCCATAGTGGCTGCAGCAATTTACATTCCCACCAACGGTGCAGGAGGGTTCCCTTTTCTCCACACCCTCTCCAGCATTTATTATTTGTAGACTTTTTTTTTTTTTTTTTTTTTGCTGCGTTGGGTCTTCGTTGCTATGTGCAGTCTTTCTCTAGTTGCAGCAAACAGGGGCTGCTCTTCGTTGCGGTGCGTGGGCTTCTCATTGCGGTGGCTTCTCTTGTTGCGGACCACAGGCTCTAGGTGTGTGGGTTTCAGTAGTTGTGGCTCACGGGCTTAGTTGCACCATGGCATTTGGGATCTTCCCAGACCAGGGCTCAAATCCTTGTCCCCTGCATTGGCAGGGGAATTCTTAACCACTGTGCCACCAAGGAAGTCCCAGTAGACTTTTTAGTGATGTCATTCTGACTGGTGTGAGGTGATAACCTCATTGTGGTTTTGATTTGCATTTCTCTAATAATTAGTGATGTTGAGCATCTTTTCATGTGCCTCTTGGCCATCTGTATGTCTTCCTTGGTGAAATGTCTATTTAGCTCTTCTGCCCAATTTTTAACTGGATTGTTTGTTTTTTTAATATTGAGCTCCATGAGCTGTTTGTGTTTTTTAGAGATTAATCCTTTGTCTGTTGTTTCATTTGCAAATATTTTCTCCCATTCTGAGGGTTGTCTTTTTGTCTTGTTTATGGTTTCCTTTGCTGTGCAAAAGCTTTTAAGTTTAATTAAGTCCCATTTGTTTAGTTTTGTTTCTATTTCTGTTACTCTAGGAGGTGGGTCAAAAAAGATCTTGCTGTGGTTTACGTCAAAGAGTGTTTTTCCTATGTTTTCCTCTAAGAGTTTTATAGTGTCTGGTCTTACATGTAAGTCTTAAATCCATTTGGAGTTTATTTTTGTGTATGGTGTTAGGGAGTGTTCTAATTTCATTCTTTTACATGTAGCTGTCCAGTTTTCCCAGCACCACTTATTGAAGAGGCTGTCTTTTCTCCATTGTATATTCTTGCCTCCTTTATCAAAGATAAGGTGACCATATGTGCGTGGGTTTATCTCTGGGCTTTCTATCGTGTTTCATTGATCTATATTTCTGTTTTTGTGCCAATACCACACTGTCTTGATTACTGTAGCTTTGTGGTATAGTTTGAAGTCTGGGAGCCTGATTCCTCCAACTCCGTTTTTCTTTCTCAAGATTGCTTTGGCTATTTGGAGTCTTTTGTGTTTCCATATGAATTGTAAAATTTTTTGTTCTAATTCTGTGAAGAATGCCATTGGTAGTTTGATAGGGATTGCATTGAATCTGTAGATTGCTTTGGGTGGTATAGTCATTTTCACAATGTTGTTTCTTCCAATCCAAGAACATGGTATATTTCTCCATCTGTTTATGTCTTCTTTGATTTCTTTCATCAGTGTTTTATAGTTTTCTGAGTACAAGTCTTTTGTCTCCTCAGGCAGAGTTATTCCTAGGTATTTTATTCTTGTTGTTGCAATGGTAAATGGGATTGTTTCCTTAATTTCTCTCTCTGATTTTTCATTGTTGATGTATAGGAATGCCAGAGATTTCTGTGCATTAATTTTGTATCCTGCAACCTTACCAAATTCATTGATTAGTTCTAGTAGTTTTATGGTGGCATCTTTAGGATTTTCTATGCACAGTATCATGTCATCCACAAACAGTGACAGTTTTACTTCTTCTTTTCCAATTTATATTCCTTTTATTTCTTTTTCTTCTCTGATTGCTGTGGCTTGGACTTCCAAAACTATGTTGAATAAGAGTGTTGAGAGTGGACATCCTTGTTCTTGTTCCTGATCTTAGGGGAAATGCTTTCAGTTTTTTACCATTGAGTATGATGCTTGCTGTGGGTTTGTCATATATGGCCTTTACCATGGTATATTCTTGCCTCCTTTGTCATAGATTAATTGACCAAAGTGTGTGGGTTTATTTCTGGGCTCTGTGTCCTGTTCTATTGATTTATGTGTCTGTTTCTGTGCCAGTACCATACTGTCTTGATTACTGTAGCTTTCTAGTATAGTCTGAAGTCAGGGAGCCTGATCCCTCCAGCTCCGTTCTTCTTTCTCAAGATTGTTTTAGCTGATTTGGCTTTGAGCCTCCCCTAAGTATCTGAGGAGTCTAGTAATAGTGACAGTAGAATCAGGAGAGGAGTCACCAGCTTTTTCCAGGGAGTCAAAGGGAAGGAGCAGCTGCATCTTCAAGCCCTGGGGAGGGAGCAGCAACCATCTAATGTAACTACAGCAAGCCCTTGGCGATCTCAAACCACCCCACCCCCAAGTATTAAAGAATTCATACATCAAAAGTGGGCCTCTCCCTAGGGAGAGATTCCGCTGCTGTGAAAAAGTAGATTCTCTCCATTTCATTTCCCGAATAATGACATTTTCATATTAATTTTTTTCTAGTTATAAAATTCACGTTCTTTTCTAAAAGTTTAGAAAGTATGTGAAAACATGAAGAAAATTAAAGATCGCCCAAAATCTCCCCACCCAGCGATAACGCAGAGATAATATAACCACTGTTAGCATTTTGGTATAGAACGTTTCCCCAGTTGGATCACTGATGCTTCTCTGCACCCAGAGGGTGCTGGGAAGCCAGCTGTCTGAAATAAAAGTTGTGGTTAGTAACATTTGCTGATTTGCTCAGCAGGCTCCGGTAACCAGCCAGCCCCCACAGCCCGGTCCCTCGGCAGCCCCCCAGTCTGTCCCCACACTCCCCATCTTAGTCACCCCGAGCCATCGTCGATCCTCTCTCCCTCGTCCCCGCAACCCCGTGCTGTCAGCTCTGCCTCCAAAAGCCGTTTACTCCTGGCTTCTTGCCTTGAGCGGAGACCACGCCCCTGCAGCAGCAGCCTTCCTGATGTTGTTTCCATCCTGCCCATCCAGTCAACTTTCCCCAAACAACCAGTTAGATCTTAGCACACGTATTTGGCCACGTCCAATAAATGTCACCTCCAAAGAGAGGCCTGTCTTGGCCACCCTGTCTCTGAACCTGGCTGGCTTGCTGAGTAGCACAGAAAATCAGGTGTTTGTCACCTTCTTGACTTCTGTCTCTCTCATCAGAATGTAAGCTCCACGAGGTGGAGCCCATGTTATCTTATTGCCAGTGCTGGTAGAGTACTAGGCACTGGGCGTACTTGTTAAATGAACGCATGAGTGTTGAATGAATGAACTTATTCAATTAGTATGTTCTATATATTATATATTCGATAAAATATGGGATCATATTTTGCTTAATATCTTATAACCTACTTATTTATTTATTTATTTATTTATTTATTTATTGGCTGCGTTGGGTCTTTGTTGCTGCACGTGGGCTTTCTCCAGTTGCGGCGAGCGGGGGCTACTCTTCGTTGCGGTGCACGGGCTTCTCATTGCGGTGGCTTCTCTTTGTTGTGGAACACAGGCTCTAGGCACGCAGGCTGCAGTAGTTGTGGCACGTGGGCTCAGTAGTTGTGGCTTGCAGGCTCTAGAGCGCAGGCTCAGTAGTTGTGGCGCACAGGCTTAGTTGTTCCACGGCATGTGGGATCTTCCTGGACCAGGGCTCGAACCTGTGTCCCCTGCATTGGCAGGCAGATTCTTAACCACTGCGCCACCAGGGAAGTCCTTATAACCTACTTTTAACACTTATTTTTTGCTATAAGTTTTGCTTTATACCCTTATTTATTTTAAATTTTTTAAAAATTAATTAATTAATTTATTTATTTTTGGCTGTGTTGGGTCTTTGTTGCTGCACGCGGGCTTTCTCTAGTTGCGGTGAGCGGGGGCTACTCTTCATTGCGGTGCACGGACTTCTCATTGCAGTAGCTTCTCCTGTTGTGGAGGGTGGGCTCTAGGCGTGCAGGCTTCAGTAGTTGTGGCTTGCAGGCTCTAGAGCTCAGGCTCAGTAGTTGTGGAGCACGGACTTAGTTGCTCTGTGGCATGTGGGATGTTCCTGAGCCAGGGCTCGAATCCTTGTCCCCTGCATTGGCAAGCAGATTCTTAACCACTGCGCCACCAGGGAAGCCCCCCTTAATTATTTTTAAGAGTGTGATTTTTTAATGGCTGCATAGTATTTCCAAGAAATGTTGCATTGTGATTCATTGAATCAGTTCTCTAACAATAGACATTTGGGTTGTTTTGGGTTTTCTGCTAATAACAATTTTTATTTTGCTTTCAATTACGTAATCTGAAGATTTTCTTCTAATTCTTACAGTAAAAGTCCAGTGGACATCTTGCAGATATTTAGAGTTGGCAGACTGAGTGAAACCACGGAGTTTTTGAGCCACCTTGGCAATGTGACGCCCTCGCTGCACAGGTCCCCTGTACAGAGCTTTGTAGGAATCCTGTCCTGGTAAGAGCACGCCATCTTTAGTTTCCAAATTTTTCAGCCTCACAAATGTGAAGTGTTTTACTTTTTTTTTCTATAGTACATGGATCTGTTACATTCAAATCAGCCAGCTTATTGAATTCCGGAGAAAATTGAACACTTTAAATTATAATTAAGTATGTGATTTAAGTCATAGATTAATTATTATACATATTTTAAAGTGTAGTGCATGGATATGAATTGCTTCTCGAAGACAGTATCATGCGAATAGGGGACTCTATTTCCTGACTCTTCTGTGTGTATCTAGTCTAGGGATAGTCCAGAAATTAGAGTGCCCAGATACCATGAATTATCTATTCAAAACATAGCTCTAATTTTCTGTTTGCTTTGAATAATACTTAATAGTGTGGCTGAAACTGAAGTTACAAGGAGCAGGGGGAAAACATGATTAAATCTGTATCCTTAGTTAAATACCTAAGCAGAAACGTAAAAAGAGAGACTTCCCTGGTGGCACCGTGGTTAAGAATCCGCCTTCCAATGCAGAGGACGCGGGTTCGATCCTTGGTCGGGGAACTAAGATCCCACATGCCTTGGAGCAACTGAGCCTGCCGGCCCCAGCTACTGAGCCCATGCTCCACAAGGAAAGATCCCACGTGTGGCAACTAAGACACAACGCAGCCAAAAAAAAAAAAAAAAAGAAAGAAGGAAAAAAAAGAAACATATAAGATCCATCTGGAAGGACTTCCCTGCTGGCTCAGTGGTTAAGAATGGTACACACACACACGCACACACACACACACACACACGCACGTAATTTGGTTATGTTTTTTCAAAAGGCAAGATAATGGGAAAACTAATAAAACTAATAAAATATTATCTCTAGGGGGAGGGGGAGGAGACAAGGATGGAAGTTAAGTTTCTCCTAATGTACCTTGTTTTATGGTTTTGACTTTGAAACTATGTAAATATTTTACATAATAAAGATCAGATATCAGAGAATTGAGATTGAATATGTTAAATTATGCAGCGGGAAAGTAGTCAGCAATGTCTGGAATACGAGGAAATAAATAGCAAGAGAAAAAAGAGGGGAGAGGTGAAACCTATAACTTAAAGGATGTTTGAAACGAGGCAATATGTAGCCTTTGGATCCTGATTTGAACAAAACCCATTGTATTAAAAACAAAACAAAACAACAATTACAGAAATTTAAACATTACCTGGATATTTTGTGATATTAAAGAATTATTCATAACTATTTTTAAGTTTCATGCTTAGGAAAAAGTTCTTATCCCTTAGAGATAACATACTTACAGATGAAATTAAAATAAATTAGTAGGTCTATTTGTACCCTCTCACAAGGACTGATTAAATTCTCTACTCCCAGGGAACTCCCTGCCGGTCCAGTGGTTAGGACTCCGGGCTTTCACTGCCGAGGACTCGGGTTCAATCCCTGGTCGGGGAATTAAGATCCCACAAGACGGGCGGCCAAAAATAACAAAAAAACAAAAAACAAACAATGTCACACAAGCAATATTGTGTAATTGCAGAGGCAGGATTTGAACCCATCTCTTAACCACCACACTACTCTGATGGCCCTTTCCCAGTTCACAGGGGAAAAAAATCAAAGATGGAGAGAATTCTCCAAATTTTCAGTTTCCCCCCGTATTCTTTAGTATATGTTACTGTTTGTTTGCTAACAGGTTCTAGCAGATAACAAAACAAATGAGGAAGTAGCTAATTAATATTAATGAAAAATCTCAGAATTTTTCTGAGTCTTCAATAGACTTGAATATTCGACACCATTTTCTGAACACAAATTTGAAGTTTTTACGTTATGCACATTTTACTAGTAAGTTGTTTGTGGTTTGTGTGCTAAAATTAAATATATGCCAGTTTCTTGGGTGACTCTCGGGTACTTTACAAGTAAAGAATCCAGTTGAGAATTCCTGGGACAGTAGAAAGCAGTTTGTAAAGTAGCGTTGAGCCTGTACTCAAAGAGTGGAAAGGGGGTGACAGCAAACAAACATATGAAGGGGAGAAGAAGAAGCTTGAGTTGTCCTGGAGGCAACAAGAACGTCTGCAAAGCACCTGGAAGCCGGGCAGCGAGGAGGTTACTGTATTTCAAATGTTTTGAATAAGTTCAAAGCACCATGTCAGGCCGTTGGAAGAACTTACATAAAATGTCAGAAAGGAAAAGAAAAAAGTCAGAGAGAACTGCTTTTACTAAGTTTCATAATTTTTGACAGATTTTATCTGATATAATGTGCTGGATTTGGTACCACATTACATTTCATATGTAATTATATTCTGAAGTTGATGGGAAAATGTTTTTAATCTAGGAATATTCCCTGGGATTTTTGAGAAAATAAAGAAAGCAAGTGAATGGCTAAGAAGAACTGAAGGGCAGTATCCATCTATCTGCCAACGGCTCGAGCTGGGGAAAAACTAGGACTCCGCCACCGAACAGCTGCTGGGGCCCCAACCCGGATACACCCCTTCCCCTCTTCACAGGCTTCTTAAGTACAGTCAAGGCTGAAGCACATGAAGTTGTCTTTTAAACTTTTTTTCATGCTTCCATGTATACAATAATCAGATACTAATAGATACCTATAATGAAATCTAATTATGATTTTATTCAGTGTAGCACTCACTTTAAAATAAGTGGAAGCAGTCTATTGTTTTAATGAACTAACCAGCAATTATAAAATAAAAATTCCAGGGAACTCCCTGGCGGTCCAGTGGTTAGGACTCCGAGCTTTTAGTGCCGGGGACCTAGGTTCCACCCCTGGTTGGGGAGCTAAGATCCCACAAGCTGAGCGGCACAGCCAAAAAAAAAGTTTTTTTAATAAAAAAATTAAACTTCCGGTATTACAGACTTTTTTGTGTCTGAATACTTTAAGGTGATGAGAGACGCATCGGGATGGTGCTGGAAGCGTATTTCCTTCTCCCCTCTCAGGACGCTGGCAGGGAGCTGGCGCAGCCAGGCTGAGCAAGCTGGGAGGAAACAAGCCTGTTTCTGGGCCGGGTGTTGAACCTGGGCCCACCTGGCACTTGGGGTGCACGCACCCTGGTGTGGGCCCTCATCTGCAGATCCCTGCACACCTTTCTCTTTTTTTTTGGCTGCACCACGCAGCTTGTGGCATCGCAGTTCCCTGACCAGGGATCCAACCGGCCCGGCAGTGAAAGCACAGAGTCCTAACCACTGGACCACCAGGGAAGTCCCTGGACACCTTTCTTATTGCATAGAGAAACTAGGTGTCCTGAGCAATTCTTTGGTGGATCTTGCTTTTGGTGTTGCATCGAAAATCTCATCACCAAACGAAGGTCATCTAGATTTTCTCCTATGTTATGTTCTAGAAGTTTTATAGCTTTGCATTGTTTGTTTAGGCCTCTGATCCATCTTGAGTTTTTCTTGTGAAGGGAGTGAGGTCTCTGTCCAGCCTACTCCACGCGACCCCTTCCAGGCCGTTTCCGCTCTGCCTTTATGTAGAACCCCAGTGTCTTTGACATTCAGTCCTGGCTGTCCTCCCACCCGTCCTGCCCGTCACCCCTCCCGCACACAGGTGCAGGGTCTCCTTCCTGCTGCGGGGCCTGCACGCCTTTCCAGTGGCTCCCAACACCCTGATGAGGGACCCTGTGAGCCTGCTGGTGCCCGAGGCAATGGGCCTCCTCCCACCTTCCTCCCCGATGAGGCAAGAAGCTCGGGACCTGTCCCACTACTCACACTGCAGACGTCCGGCTCCGTTCGGGGCCGTGGGCCCAGGGCCAAGGGGAGCTGGCATCTTCGACTACTCTGCCTTTTGCTGTTTATATATGTATAAACCATCTAAATCTGAAACGGGCTTGTTATATCTTTACTGGTCAAATCAGTCAGGCCTTGGCCCTGGCCTGCCCTGCTTGTTTGCTTGACGTAATTACAGAAGACAAACCGGGTACCTCCTTACATTGTTACCGGAAACGTATACTAGTAAAACAAAATTTTGCAATGTTTATCAAAATTTAAATCACTGTGCGGTGGTCATTTCATAATGTATAGAAATATCGAATTACTATGTTGTGCACCAGGAACTAATAGTGTTGTAGGTCAATTATGCTTCAAAAACAAACAAGCAAACCCATGGAAAAAGAGATCAGACCTGTGGTTACCAGAGATGGGAGTGGTGGAAGGGGAGAGTGCGCGAAGGTGGTCCAAAGGTGCAAACTTCCAGTCATACGACAAGTAGGTACTAGGGCTGTGATGTGCAGCATGACGAATAGAATGAGCGCTGCCGTGTGTTACATATGAGAGTTGTTCGGAGACTAAATCCCAAAAGTTCTCGTCACAGGAAGAATAGTTTTCTTTTATTTTGTGTCTGTATGAGATGACGGATGTTCACTAGACTTACCGTGGTCATCATTTCATCGTGTATGTAGGTCAGATCATTATGCTGTACATCTAAAACTTACACAGTGCTGTGTGTCAGTTATATCTCAATAAAACTGGAAGAAAAAATTAAATCACTACCCTCTTTGACCTATAAATTCCACTAGTAGGAATTCTACTTCTAGAAATTCATCTTACAGAAATACGGACACACCAACACATGCATGCATTATATGTGCATACGTACACAGTGCAGTGGCAGAGCATGCGCAATAGAGCTCATTTCAAAAGTTGTATAAATGGGTGTTTATATATGTATGAGATAAAAATCTGTCATGTCATATTCCAAACTAGTTACCTGTGAAGAACAGGAACTTTATTTCTATCTTATACATTTTTGAATTAATTGAAAAAATTTTACAATGAACATATGTACTTAAAGTTTTTATTTCAAAAATACATAAAAGCAGAGTAAACAGTGTAATGAACTCCCTCAAGACTTAAAATGCTTTGTCAAGTTTTTGGACACTTAGAACAGCCTTCTCTTCCCTCTTCTTTTGCTGCTGAGGAAACGGGTCTCCTACAGGATGTCCCACATTCTGGACATGTCTGTTTCCATTTCTCTTTCCCCATATTTCTTGTAAACTGGAAATTAGATCTAAAGTCCTGAGTAGATTAAGGATCAGCATTTCTGTCAACATG
Source organism: Balaenoptera physalus (assembly GCF_965194825.1). NCBI lineage: Eukaryota > Metazoa > Chordata > Mammalia > Artiodactyla > Balaenopteridae > Balaenoptera > Balaenoptera physalus. The sequence goes on along the minus strand of NC_138899.1, from coordinate 81,480,140 downwards.
AGCCACGAAGGCTGGTGGTTCTACTTTAATAATGCTAACATTGATCCGCAGGTTTCCACTGTGGAGTTGTTTGCCTACAGCCAACACTCACCTGTGGACAGATCCTTTAGCATCCAGCTCCTCGTCAGTCTTTCAGCTAACGATTCTGTTGTCTGAATCATTTTATGAAATATTGTGGTTCTCTATTTTTTCTTCTATACTTGTTAGCTGGAATTCTTGTGAAACAATCAGCTGTCCCCCATCAACTAATGTTGCTTTATAATATTTTTTAAACTTATTTTAAAAAAATATATGGAAGCATTAGAATTGCTGTGTGTCTTCCCGTAGAGACTGAGAGTGCCTGGAGGGCAGGCTATGGTGTAGCGATCTCTGTGTTCCTAATGCGTAGGATGCGTTCCGTGAGCCAACTCAAACACCTGGCGCTGCTCTCAAGAGGCGCCTGCCAGATCATAGTCTTAAATGAACTCAGGGAGTCCATTTAAAAGAGTTAATTTTGTAAATTAAGTTGCCAGCTGAAAATTGTCACTCGAGGATGAGGTCATTAGCCACCACAGCTGCGGACCTCCAAGGCCCCTGAGAGGAGCTCAGGGCGGAGATCAGGAGTGAGGCGCTCTGTGCTCTGGGAAAAGCCGGAGAAGGTTTTAGGAACCCGGTTCTCGCCTCCCCTCACATCTAGAAAGGCACAAAATCATTAACGGGGCGTCCGCTCCTCGTGGCCAGCAGCAGCGCGTGCTTGACCGCTCCGTCTCCTGGCCGGTCACCCAGGCCCTGAGCTGCTGAGGCGCTGTCCCCTGGACATAGCTCTCATTTTGCCCCAAATAAAACCCAACTCGCAACTCTCACCTTGTGCATTTATTTTCAGTCGACAAAGTTCACTGTTAAATAAAAAGCTCGCTGCTACAAACACTTTATGTGCTTATTTGCAATTCAAAGTGAGAAAAATATTTCACCTAGCAACTCTGGGCGACAATTCATTTTGAGGGGTGACTATTTTTGTCAATCGTTCATAACGTGTACAAATTACTTTTATCACCTCCTCTGATTTTTCTCAGTGGGAATTAAAAAAACAAAACAAAACCCTACTAGAAATTGGAAAATAGATGTTTTCCTTATCTTTAAACAGCACTCCCTAAAATATAACAGCACTATGATCTGTGTTTGATTGGATCCTTCACAGGCGTTAATCGAATCAAAATCACCCAGATAAGCATCACCTGCTCTGGGCAGCGGGCGGCGCGGAGAAGAGGACCCGCCACGAACCTGTCCCGCGCACTGACCCTCTCGCCCCGCCCACTTCCCGCCAACGTCCCGCAATCCCCGCCCACCAGCGCTACAGTGCGGCCTCCCCTCCGCGGCTCCCTCTCCCTCAGCCCACGCCCCGCCCACGCTCCTCAAGCCCCGCCCACCGGCGCTCCCCCGCGGCCTCTCCTCAAGCGTCCATCGCCCTGCTCTTCCTTCCGCCGGGGGCACCCCCCTCGGCCAGCCCACCCGCTTCCTGTGGGCGGTGCGGGGCTCCGGCGCGCCCGCCCTGACGTGATTGTTGTGCGCGCGCGTCGCTCTGGGGTCTCGAGCCCGCCATTGGCGTTTTCTGGTCAGCGGCGTCCTGCTGGCGGGGGCTCGGGGCCGAGCGAGGGGCGCGCGTCGCAACCGCTCTCCCCGCGGCTGGCAGAGCTCCGTTATGGCTGCGGCGGAGGCGGAGGCGGAGGGGTCGAGCGCGGCTGCAGTTCCTGGTTCGGGTGCCGACGGCAGTGGCCAGTCGCCCGGAGTCGAAGGAGAGGGAGGAGCAGCGGTGGGCAGAGAGAAGGACGAGGCCGCGCAAGGAGCGGAGGCCGTCGGGGACAGCGAGGATGACGGCGAGGATGTGTTCGAGGTGGAGAAGATCCTGGACATGAAGGTCGAGGGGGTACGTGCGGGGCCCGGGCCGGGGGGGGGTGGGGCTCACGCGCGGCGGTCGGCGCGGCCGGGGTGGTGCTGCCCGCTCGGGAGGCTCTGGAGGCGGTGTAGACGGATGTCCACGCCGCGGGGACGTTGAGAGGAGGCTTCCTTCTTAGGCCCCGTCCGCGCCATCACCCCGGGGGGCGGCGTCTCGGGTCTGAGAGCCTGAGCATCCTCGCCCGCTCTCCCTGCGCGGCGTGTGCCTGCAGCCTCGCAGGAGCCTTGAATTCCTCGCCGCGCCCTGCCCGGCGCTCCCCGCTCAGTGTCTCTGTGAAAGCCTTGTTTCACCCTGGTCCCCGCAGAGTGAGGTGCTTCCCCCTTTATGCCCTTCAAGGTTATCGTTCTTTACATGTTTGTCTCCTGCTAGATTGTAGGCTCCTTTGGTAGACTATGCTTTTTATTAATTTGTTATCGCTAGCACTTTAATCCAGTGCCTAGCATGCCGTGATTGCTTTGTGTATATCAGATTGTTAAGTGAGTGAATGAATTGTGGGCTGGAGGCTGGGGGAAGGTGAGAGGGTGGGAGGATGGGCAATGGGAAAATAATCTGTTTTAGTAAATAGGTGTAAGATGACCAAAGGCCCTACACGGTGGTCGTTCTGTATATTGTGTTCTTTTTATTGTCTGTTATTTCCCATTTGTCATACGCTACCTTATATTAATTTTTTTTGTCCATTCAGCAGACTTTTTTTGTTTTCAATTACTGCATGGGTAGGTGCTGTGTTAGGTCCTGAGGATATAGAGATGAGTTGTAGCATACACAGTTGCTGACATTAAAGATTCTCCTGTCCAGTGGGGGATAAATAACAAATCCAGCATCATCAAGCTTATTGTTAGTTGCAGTAAAGATAGGGACATTTCTATGTATAATTTTCCCAAATACCTTGTAAGCACCTTGAGGTGATAGGTGTATCACCTGCGTTTAACACAATGCTTGGCAGGTGAAAGATATTCAGAAAATATTTGGTTAGGGTAATATCTTCAGAATTAAGATGATTCACTTCTTCATACAATATTTAATTTTGCCAGTTCCAAAGAATTGTAGGCACTGTACCTAAAGCCCCATATTTAAAAAATTTTTTTCCTTCATTTAAATGAAATCTCACTATGTTTGTTTGGGGTGTGTCTGCATTTTTTTCTCAACAATATCTTTGTGAGATTTATTCCATGTTGTTGGAGCTACAGTTTCTTTCCTTTTCATTGCTGCATAGTTGTTGGCCCTCAAACAGCTTGGGACCTAGGGGTGCCTGACCCCCGCACAGCTGAAAAGCCACTTATAAACTCCCCCAAAACCTAACTAATAGCCTTCTACCAGAAGGGGAAGCCTTACCCATAGTAGAAACAGTCAGTTAACACATATTTTGTATGTTATGTGTATTGTATACTGTATCCTTAATTAAAAAGTAAACTAAAGAAAATATTTTAAAAATTATAAGGAAGAGAAAATATATTTACAGTAATTTATACCCTAAGTTTATATCTTCTGTTTATGAGATGAATTGCTTGTCAGAACCTACATCAATATTGCCTTATATGATGCAAAACACTGTAGATGTTATATATATTACCAGCACTGGACATCAAAAATGAAAAGATAATGTGAAAAACTTTATTGATTCATACTTTATGGTAGCCTAGTGTAATCGATAAAATTGCTTCGCAGTAGCCTAGCCTAGACACTAATGAATGAATTGTTAGAAAATTTTTGTGGCATATGGTATTACAGTCATATTCATAGTACAGTATCAGAAACATTATTACATTTTTTTAAAAGTCACTTACCTGTAATAATAAGCTAATACTTCCTCCAATTAGAAAATAATATGATAATATAATTCTTTGAAAGCAAAGTTATAAAACATTAAGAAAACTAACACATTAATTTTACATTAAATGTCACTCACCTTATGTCTTTGTAATGATCGGCCAGTATTTACATATACTTTATGCATTTATTGCGTACCTTTTTCTTAATCATTTCAGTATTTCTGGCTATGTGTTTCGTCTGTGACTTTTTTCAAATTGTCGGAAATCTCCAAAAAATATTCATATATATATATATATATATATATATTTTTTTTTTTTTTTGGCTGTGTTGGGTCTTCGTTGCTGCACGCAGGCTTTCTCTAGTTGTGGTGAGCGGGGGCTACTCTTAATTGCGGTGCGCGGGCTTCTCATTGCGGTGGCTTCCCTTGTTGTGGAGCACGGGCTCTAGGTGTGCGGGCTTCAGTAGTTGTGGCACATGGGCTCAGTAGTTGTGGCTCGCGGGCTCTAGAGCGCAGGCTCAGTAGTTGTGGTGCACGGGCTTAGTTGCTCCGTGGCATGTGGGATCTTCCCGGACCAGGGCTCGAACCCGTGTCCCCTGCATTGGCAGGCAGACTCTTAACCACTGTGCCACCAGGGAAGTCCAGATTTTCCAATATATTTATTGAAAAATATCTTCATATAGGTGGACCCCACAGTTCAAACCCATGTTTTTAAAGGGTCAACTGTATTCAGTTGTATGAACATATTACAGTCTCTCTTTTCTACTACTGTTGATGGGCATTTGGGTTGTTTCCAGTTTTTGGCTATTGTGAATAATGCTTCTGTGAATTTTATTGAACACGTCTCCTGGTGTATTGTGCACAAATGTTTCTCTTGGTTGTATACATCTAGGAGTGGAATTGTTCAGACAGGATGCATGTGTCTTCAGCTTTAAGTGGAAACTGTTTTTGAAATTGGTTGTACCAATTTACACTACTGCTAATGGTTTATGAGAATTCCTTTTGTTAAGCATCCTATCAGCGCTTGATATTGTCAGTCTTTATACTTTTAGCCAGTACTGGTGGGGTATCTGATGGTATTTCCTACTTGTAATTTATATTTCTCTGGATTCTGCACTAGTAATCAGTGTTGAAAGCATTGAGCATCTTTTCATATATTGGGTTGGCCAAAAAACGGACTTTTCGGCCAACCCAGTACTTACTTTTTGGTCATTTGGTTATCTTTTATGAAGTGCCTGTTCAGAGATCTCTTTCTACTTTGTCTTTCTGTATTAATTTGTTGTATTCTAGATTCAGACCCTTTGTGGGTGATGTCATGGCTATCTCTTTTCCTGCTATGTCTTTTTTGGTCAGTAGAAGTTCGTATGATTAATGTAGAAAAACTTAATCTTTGTCTTGATGTTGAGTGCTTTTTATGTCTGGTTTGAGAAATCTTTCCCTACCCTAAATATTCTCTTTTTTTTTTTTTTCTGAAAGCTCTGTTGTTTTGCCTTTCAGATTTTATATTTACATTTCACTTGGAATTGATTTTGTGTATAGTATAATGTAGGGATCAGGTTTCATTGAGCAAATCTGTCTTTTTATTCTTTAACAGTGCCTTGTAAGTTTTAGAATCAACTTGTCAATTTCCTTGCACACATTAAAAACTTTGAATTTTTATTGGGATTTGCATTGAATCTGTGGGTAAATTTAGGATCAATTTAATTTCTTTCAATAATGTTTTATAGCTTTCTATGTTGAGGTCTTAGTAAGTTGATTTTTAGGTATAATTGATATTTTTGATGCAGTGGTAAACGGTCTTTTGAAAAGTTTCATTGTCTTGTTTGTTGCTCATACAATTAATTTGTGTGTATTTACCCTTTGTTAAAGAAATTCCATTTATTTCTAGTTGCTAAATACTTTTATTGCGAAAGGATGTTGAATTTTATTAAATTTTTTCCTGCATCTGTTAAGATGATCGCATAATTTTTCTCCTTTATATCACTAATGTGATCAACTACATTGATTTCCTAATGTTAAATCAACTTTGTGTTCATAGAATAAACCAAAGTTGGTTGTATATTATCCTTTTTTAATGTTAGATTATATATTTCTTTATTATTTCATTTATTTCTGCTTTTTCTTTTTTTATAAATTTATTTTATTTATTTTTTATTTTTGGCTGCATTGGGTCTTCGTTGCAGTGCGCCAGCTTCTCATTGAGGTGACTTCTCGTTGCAGAGCATGAGCTCTAGGCACGGGGGCTTCAGTAGTTGTGGCACATGGGCTCGGTAGTTGTGGCTCGTGGGTCTAGAGCACAGGCTCAGTAGTTGTGGCGCACGGGCTTAGTTGCTCCGTGGCATGTGGGATCTTCCCGGACTAGGGATTGAACCCGTGTCCCCTTCATTGGCAGGCGGATTCTTAACCACTGTGCCACCAGGGAAGCCCAACAAAAATTTTTAGCTAATTATCTAGTATATACAACCTAAGAGGATAAGAGGACAGACCATCTGCTGCCATTTAGTTTGTCCCACTGATTAAGCTAAAAGAAAATGTGGCTACCAAGAAAATAGACATTTTGGGAATTTTGAAGATAAGTTTCTAGATCCCAGGGCTATCATGAAATTTCTTAATATACAGCAAAGTCTTGGGCAATATTTGGGTTGACATTATTCCTATTAAAAAAACATGTAATTCAGGTTTTCATTTGTTTTGTATACTGCTATACACATAGTGACCCTCAGTAAATATTTGTTGAATGAATGAATGAAGCAAAACTGCTGAAATGAAGGCTGTAACAATTGTCAGTCAGTTAAATCTGGAGCTAAAATTGAGATGTACTCCTTGTACTTGAGAATGATTGTTAATACTCCCTCATTCTCATTGACTAGATCAAACCTAATTGATAACAAGTATTAAATTTATATGTGTTCATTACTGCCTTTTTTTTTTTAATCATCAGAAAAGTTGCAAGAATTGTGTAGAATCTCCCATACGCCTTTACCCAGATCCCCCAGTTGTTGATATTGGCTTTATTTTTTTTTTCTCTTCATTTATATACATTTTTTTCTGGCCCATTTGAAAGTAAATAGTGTTTTTTAAAAGCAACTTTGAGTAACAAATTTAGCACTATTTTTATGCACACAAAACTAAGGTGGCCCACAAATAAGGATCGCTGGTCTCCGCGCCCTGTTGTTGGGTACATTCAGGCATCCCTCCACTCCCCTGTAGCGGCGTAACTTCTCCCGTGGTATTTGTGCCAAGAGCAGGAGGGCTGCCACGAGGAGCTAAGCAAGCCGCTCTCTCACCTTGGTTTATCTCCAGTTTTAACTGTGCCTTCATAGAAGCTCTTACAAGGTTGTGTATTAATAGTTTTCTCTTTCCACACTGTTTTGCTAAAAAGCTTATGCATGCCTTTTCAGTTGTTATAATCACTGCCCCGCACCCAGTTATATAGCTGAACCGTTAAACTGACATGCTCTCTCTTTTTTTTGTGGGGTGGGGTGGGCCACCATGCGGGATCTTAGTGCCCTGACCACGGATCAAACCCACGCCCCGTGCAGTGGAAGCTCGGAGTCTTAACCACTAGACCGCCAGGGAATTCCCAACATAGACTCTTAATTATTATTTTAAAATTATAAAGATTTTCAGGATTATTTCTGAAAGTTAAGAGGCTACTCTTTTCTCACTATTTCTTAGTTTCTAATCCTGTTAGATGCTAATGCTTGGTCTTTCTACAGATGGCAGAATGATTGAAAGGCAGTGTGGGCATGATTGAAGGGTGCAGTGGGAGGGAACAGTGGTTGGCAGTCAGTTTGGAAAGTTTATTGCCTTGGTGGTTGTATGAATAAAATCAGACAAGCGTTAAGAGTATAGCTGGAATGGTGCTCTGCAGGTCATGCAGAAAACTGTTGCATGAGTGTGTTCTTGCTTCTCAGTGAGATTGGGTATCAAGCAGAAAAGAAAAATCAGAAATCTGGAAAAACAAGAATTTGGAATATATATGACAAAGGTTTAATAGCCATCAAGTATTAAAAAGAAAGGGAATTCCCTGGCAGTCCAGTGGTTAGGACTTGGCACTTTCGCTGCCATAGCCCGGGTTCAATCATTGGTCGGGGAACTGATCCCGCAAGCTGCGTGGCAAGGCCAAAAAGAGAGGTATTAAAAAGAAGAATTCTCATAAATGAGCAAGAAAATGGGCAAAAGATACAACAGGTAACTTTAAAATGTTTTTGATGTAGTTTATATATATGCGTTTTATATGTGTATCTTAAACTTTTTCATTTCAGCCATTTTTCAGTGTGTGGTTCAGTGGCATTAAGTACATCCACACTGATGTGCAGTCATCGTCAACATCCAGCTCCGGAACTCTTCCATCTTCCCAAGCTGAGACTCTGTACCCGTTAAATACTAATTCCCTATTCTCCCTCCCCTCAGTTCCTGGCAGCCACTAGTCTTCTTTCTGTCTTCATGAGTTTCCCTATTCTAGGTACTTCATATAAATGGAATCATAAATACTGGGTTGGCCAAAAAGTTCGTTTGGGTTTTTACAGAACGAACTTTTTGGCCAGTTCAGTATTTTCCTTCTGTGTCTGGCTTATTTCACCTCGCATAATGTTTTTAAGGTTCATCCATGTTGTAGCATGTATCAGCATTTCCTTCCCTTTTAAGGCTGGATAATCCATTATATGTATACACCACATTTTGTTTATGTATTCATCTGTTGTTTGTTTGGGTTGTTTCCCACTTTTTAGCTATTGTGAATAATGCTGCCCTGAAATGTATGTTCACATATCTGTTTGAGTCTCTGTTCTCAGTTCTTTTGGGTATATACCTTGGAGTAGAATTACTGGATTATGAGGTAATTCTGTTTAACTTTTTGAGGAATTGCCAAACTGTTTTCCACAGCAGTTGTACCATTTTAGATTCCCACCATCAGTGTGAGAACGTTCTCATTTCTCCACATCCTCACCAACACTTGTTACTTTCTATGTTTTTGTTTGACCTAGTGGGTGTGAGGTAGTATCTTGTGGTTTTAAAATTTGCGTTTCCTGAGGGACTAGTGATGTTGAGCATCTTTCCATGTGCTATTGGTCATTGGTATATCTTCTTAGAGAAATGTCTATTCCTGTCCTTCCTTTGTCCATTTTTAAGTGTGTTGTCTCATTTTTGGGTTGGAGGAGTTTTTTTTTTTTAATATATTCTGGGTATTGATCCCTTATGAGATGTCATTTGGAAATATTCTCTCCAGTTATATGGGTTTCCTTTTCACTCTATTGATAATGTCCTTTGATGCACAAAAGTTTCTGTTTTTGATGAAGTTATTTTACCTATTTTTTTCTTTTGTTTGGGCTTTTGATGTTTTGATGTTGTATATATACCTTGCTCACTTCATATATACATGCTCACTTCATGTCTCTGTGTCACATTTTGGTAATTCTCACAATATTTCACACTTTTTCATTATTTCTATATTTGTTATGGTGATCTGTGACCAGTGATTTTTGATGTTACTATGGCAAAAAGATTACCACTCACTGAAGGCTCAGATGATGGTTAGCATTTTTTAGCAACAAAGTGTTTTTTAATTAAGGTAGGTACATTGTTTTCTTAGATAATGCTACTGCATACTCAGTAGACCAAGGTGTAAACATAACATTTATATGCACTGCAAAACCGAAAAAATTGTGTGACCTGCTTTATTGTGATATTTATTGCAGTGGTCTGGAACCAAACTCACAATATCTCTTAGGTATGCCTGTATCCAAGAATTCATTGTCAAATCCAAGGTCCTGAAGATTTACCCCTGTGTTTTCTTCTAAGAATTTTATGCTTTTAGCTTTTAAATTTAGGTCTTTGGTCTATTTTGAGTTAATTTTTGTGTATGGTGTGAGATGGGGATTTAACTTCATTCTTTCATATGTGAAAATCCAGTTGTCCCAGCACAATTTGTGGCCCTGTTCATTGGACTTGGCACCTTTATCAAATATAAGTTAGCCTTAGATGTGTGGGTTTATTTCTGGACTCCATGTGTCTGTTCTTATGCCAGTACCATACTGTTTTGATTATTGTGGCTCTGTAGTAAAATTTGAAATCAAGAAGTGTGAGTCCTCCAAATTTGTTCTTTTTCAAGATTGTTTTGGCTATTCAGGACCTCTTCCAATTCCATATGAATTTGCGGTTTGTCTTTACTACCTTTGCAAACAAGGCTATTGGAATTTTGATAGGGACCTGAGGTCACTTTGGTAGTGTTGACATCTTAACAATATTAAGTATTCCTACCAAAGAACACAGATGTCTTTCCATTTATTTGTATCTTCTCTAGTTTCTTTCAGCAGTGTTTTGTAGTTTTTTAGTATGCAAGTCTTTTATGTCCTTAGCTAAGTTTATTCTTGAGTATTTCATACTTTAGATGCTATTGTAAATGGAATTGCTTTCTTAATTTCATTTTTGGTTTGGGCATTTCAGATGTATGGAAACAATTAATTTTTGTGTGTATTGTACCCTGCAACTTTGCTGAGTTCATTTATTAGATCTGGTTACTTTCTTGTGTATTCTTTGGGATTTTTTTTATAAATAGAATCATATCATCCATGAATATAGTTTCATTTCTTCTTTTCCAACCTGGATGCGTTTTATAGCTTTTTCTTACCTAATTGCTCTGGCTAGAACTTCCAGTACAACATTGAATAGCAGTGGTGAAAGTGGGCACATAGCAGGTAATTTTTCAAAGAAAAAATGTAAATGGCTTAATGATAATTTTGTAAGTGGATGTGGAATATGGCAGAACTTTTTTTGTAAATTGCCATATAGTAAACATTTTAGACTTTGTAGGCTGAGAGACAATTTGGGGGTTTAGAGTTGGTGTTCCTTATCATGGTAGAAATGTGACCTCATTCTCCTAAAAAACTTTCCTTCTCTCAAGGACAGTGATCTTCCTTCTTGGGAACTCACTAGAACGTGTTACCCGCATCTGCCTTTGGCATTTACACGTATTGCCTTCACAGTGCGGGATGACTTTCTGCATGCAGCCCAGGTCCCGGGTTTGGATTTCAGCTGAACTACTCTTTAGCTGTGTAATCATTAGTAGATAGGTCTGTCTAGAAGCTTCAGTTTCCTCATCTGTAAAATGAATATTAATACTTCACAGGGTTATTCTAAAGATTAAGTGAGCCAATAAATGCAGAGATTTTGACAGTGCACAACACATTTTGAGGCACTTGATGTAAATATGATTCTTCTTTTGATTTGTTTTTGTGTGTGTGTTTTAATTTTTTTTTAATTGAAGTGAAATTCACTGAGAATATTACATTAGTTTCAGGTGTACAACATAATGATTGGATGATTTGTTTTCAACCATTTAAAAATGTAAAACCATTCTTAGCTTACAGGATGAGCAAAAACAGAGGCAGGCCCTGCTACAGTTTGCTGATCCCTGCTCTTGTATCTGGTGAGGTGAAAGTTGGAGCATCTTTTCTGGAAGACATTTGACAGTGCATTTTTACAATCTTTAAATGGCTTTATTATTTGATCCGGTTGGTCTCTCTTTTGGGAATTTATTCTAACAACCTAATCAGAGTCAGAGTGTTACTTATAAAAAACACAAATTGGAAACAATCAAAACAACCTTTGGTTTCCAAAGGGAAAGTTGTGATTGTATTTTTTGTTGTATTTATATGATGGAATAATGTTCAGTCGTTAAAAATTATGTTTCTGGAAGATATTAAAGCAAGAACTATTTGATATATCAGTGAGAAAGCAAGAAAAAACTGATAGTATTATCCCAGTGTTTTAAGTATATATACATTAAATATATACTTATAAATGCAAAAGGTGAAGAAAATAGATCAAATTGTTATCAGTATTTTGAGGTGACTTTTATTTGTTTTTTCCTGTTTTTCATTGATTTTCAAAGATTGCACATTGCTTGTATAATCAGAAAAAGACCTCAGTCTTTGGTTTATAAAAAAATGGATTGATGGTACTGTGGTTTTATTTATTTTAATTTTTTAAAAATTGAGGTATTATTGACATTATATATAACGTTACAATAGCTTTAGGTGTACAACATAATGATTTGATATTTGTATATATTGTGAAATGATCACTGCAGTAAGTCTAGTTAACATCTAAAAATTTTTTTCTTGTGATGAGAATTTTTAAGATCTGCATTCTTAGCAACTTTCAAATATGCAGTACAGTATTATTAACTATGGTCACATGCTGTACATTTATTACATCCCCGTGACATATTTATTTTGTAACTGGAAGTTTGTGTCTCTTGACCCCCTTCACCCATTTCCCACCCCCACCCCTGCCTCTGGCAACCGCCGATCTGCTTTCTGTATCTGTGAGCTTGGGTTTTTTTGTTTGTTTGTTTGTTTTCCTGTTCTTTTTTAAAATTTATTTATTTATTTATTTTTGGCTGCCTTGGGTCTTAGTTGCTGCGTGGGGGCTTTCTCTAGTTGCAGCAAGCTGGGACTGCTCTTCCTTGCAGTGCACGGGCTTCTCACTGCGGTGGCTTCTCTTGTTGCGGAGCACGGGCTCTAGGCACGCGGGCTCAGTAGTTGTGGCTCGCGGGCTCTAGAGCGCAGACTCAGTAGTTGTGGCTCACGGGCTTAGTTGCTCCGTGGCATGTGGGATCTTCCTGGACCAGGGCTCGAACCCACGTCCCCTGCATTGGCAGGCGGATTTCTTAACCACTGCGCCACCAGGGAAGCCCTGTTTTTCTTTTTATATTCCATGTGTAAGTGAGATCATATAGTATTTATCTTTCTCCGACTTATTTCACTTATCGTAAGGCCCTTGAGGTTCATCCATGTCGTTGCATATGGCAAGACTTCATTCTTTTTTTTAATGGCTGAATAATATTCTGTGTGTGTGTGTGTACATACATATATGTGTGATGTATATGATTATATACGTGTGTGATATATATGTGTGTGTCTATATACACACACTGCGTTTTCTGTATTCATTCATTTATTGATGGTCACTTGGATTGTTTCCACTTTTTGGCTATTGTAACTAATGCTGCGGTGAACATGGGGGTACATATATCTTTTCCAGTTAGTGTTTTCATTTTCTTTTGATAAACACCCAGAAGTGGGATTGCTGAATCATACGGTAGTTCTGTTTTTAATTTTTTGAGGGTCTTGCATACTGTTTTTCATAGTGGCTACAACAATTTACAGTCTCACCCAAAAGTGCAAAAGAGTTAGTTCTTTTTCTCCACATCCTCATCAGCACTTGATATTTCTTCTGTTTTTGATAATAGCCATTCTGACAGGTGTGAGGTGACAACTCATTGTGGTTTTGATTTGCGTTCCTCTAATGATTAGTGATGTTGAGCATCTTTTTAGCTACGTGTTGGCCATCTGTATGTCTTCTTTGGAAAACTGTTCAGTTCTTCTGCCCATTTTTAAATCAGATTGTTTTTTGCTTTTTAGTTGTATCAGGTTTTTATGTATTCTGGATATTGACCCTTTATTAGATATATGATTTGCAAATATCTTCCCATTCAGTAGGTTGCCTTTTCATTTTATTAATTGTTTCCTTTGCTGTGTAGAAGCTTTTTAGTTTGATATAGTATGACTTGTTTACTTTTGGTTTTGTTGCTTTTGCTTTTGGTGTGATACTGGTTTTTTTTTTTTTTTTTGCCACTTGCTTCAGGAGATGAACATTTTTTTTATGTTTGTTTTATTGTGGTTATTTAATTTAAAAATTAGTTATTAAGTGAAAAGTAATACATGCAAAATAGATTGAAGATTGACTCTCCTTCCTTCCTTTTCCCCAGAAACTGTTAAAATTACCAGCTTCTCATGTCTTGCAGAGAACATTTTAAGAGAGGCTTTTAGGCTGATTCACATTAGGAGGGGACAGATTAAAATATGACTGATGTTTTATTATTCCACTATAGTAAGCAGTTGCCCTCAGAGGGAGAAACTACAGCTGTACTTCGGTCGGATGGACTTTCATTATGTATTTTAAGGAATTCACAAATGATCTCAGGAGATGAACAGTCTTTATCATGATTTTAATCTCCATTTCAAGTTGGTTCATGTATTCTCAGCAACTGTATGGCTGTGGAACTATAATCAAGCCTAATATCCTTTATTTGCCTGTTTTTAATTTATATAACAGGGCAAGATCGTTTATAAAGTTCGATGGAAAGGATACACACCAGATGATGATACCTGGGAGCCTGAGGTTCACCTTGAGGACTGTAAAGAAGTTCTTCTTGAATTTAGGAAGAAAGTTGCGGAAAACAAAGCTAAACCAGTGAAGAAAGATGTCCAGGTATTATATTTTATCTCATAGTGTTTTTTTTTAGTATAATAAGTTTATTATATATTTTAATAATATACAGAATGTATAGTAAGGAATTTACAAATAATAATAAAATATACAACATTCCTATTGTAAGTTCTGTATAGCCAATTGATTCTCATAGAATGCTTTCATTGATTTTTGCCGGGCTCTTTTTTCTGTAGCCAAGCTGTGATTGCAGGTGACAAACAGGTATAGTTTGGACATGTTGTTATTTTCCTTTAAGTTAAGAGTAAGATGATAGTGGGGAGAAAAGAGATGTGTTGAAACTTTACTTGTTCGTCCATGATGTGAGCATCATGTTTTTGTATACCTGAGGAATATTTTTTATGCTATTCATGTTACTATTACAGATACAACACATACTCTTATATTTAATCAGCATTATTAACATATTTCTAAGTCTGACTTTTCTGCTAATTCAAACAATTCTTAGATCACTTTATAAAGCTATAAATTTTAATCCGTTTCAGATTATTCACAGGTCTGATTATCTCCGGGTCTTTTGTTTTTCTTTTCTATTTCCACTTCAATTTTTAACCACTTTTTTGTTTTTTAGTAGCTCTTGTTGGTGGTAAGGAAGGATAAAGAATTCAAAGGAACTCAGATGAGTTAAACTTCTGTCATCAGCAGTTTGAAAAAAGACTTGATGGTGGTCTAAAGTGGGATAACATTAAAACTAATGCACAAACTTGGTTTAAGAGTTTCCTTCGGGCTTCCCTGGTGGCGCAGTGGTTGAGAATCCGCCTGCCAATGCAGGGGACATGGGTTCGAGCCCTGGTCTGGGAAGATCCCACATGCCGCGGAGCAACTGGGTCCGTGAGCCACAACTACTGAGCCTGCGCATCTGGAGCCTGTGCTCCGCAACAGGAGAGGCTGCGATAGTGAGAGGCCCGTGCACCACGATGAAGAGTGGCCCCCGCTTGCCACAACTAGAGAAAGCCCTCGCACAGAAACGAAGACCCAACACAGCCAAATAAATAAAATTTTTTTAAAAAATTGAAAATTAAAAAAAAAAAAAGAGTTTCTTTCTATGGATTTGTCCATTGTTTTATCCTTGATTCTCATATTCCACACATTATTGAATTGGCTTTATTTATGAATCTTCTAAGAACTTCCCATTTTACTTTTCTTTGTAAGTTTCATTTATAGCTTCTATTTATAAATTGAACTGACTCTAATTCAACTTCTTGCTTTTGCTTTTAGTTTTCTTTTTATTTATTTATTTATTTTTATTTTTGGCTGTGTTGGGTCTTCATTTCTGTGCGAGGGCTTTCTCTAGTTGTGGCAAGCGGGAGCCACTCTTCATCGCGGTGTGCGGGCCTCTCACTATCGTGGCCTCTCTTGTTACAGAGCACGGGCTCCAGTTGCACAGGCTCAGTAGTTGTGGCTCACGGGCCTAGTTGCTCCATGGCATATGGGATCTTCCCAGACCAGGGCTCGAACCCGTGTCCCCTGCATTGGCAGGCAGATTCTCAACCACTGTGCCACCAGGGAAGCCCTAGTTTTCTTTTTCATTAGAAATAATTATCATTTTTTTAGAATACTGACAGAGGTTCTTGAACTTAGAACTATATAGTGAAGACTGCTCACAATAAAGAGTCTTAGTTGTTGAAGTTATTTTTTAAGGGCTGAATATTGATCCCTTCTTTCCCTACAACTTGAGTTTCAACTACATACTTAGTATTTTTTAAATGACAAAAACAGTATTGGGACTTGACTGTGTGTAGCGGTTGTTAATAATAATAGCCGTGATAGAGGCAGCCTCTGCTCACCCAGCACATGTCCTCTGTCTGTGCCAAATGCTGGGCCAACACTTTCATGGATTAAGATGAAGAAACGGAGGCTTAGGTAAGTTCAGTGCCAGCCCAGATTCACCCGTTAGTAGTGACAGAGGCAGGCAGCCACACTTAACCACTATGGTAGGTTTTCTTTTGGTTTGGGCTGTAGTTTGAAATCCATTTAGAGGAGTGGAATTACCAGTTTTTTAATTGTATGCTGTAGTGGCAGGGTCTTTAATAAATACAGTTTTTAAATTACTAAGCAAAACCTTCAGTACTTTTAAAATTTTTGTAAAGGAAATCCTTTACAAGATGAGTTCAGATTAGAGACTGTTTTCTTTAGTTTTTTGCTACAGTTATACTTCACTTTTCTAGAATGGGTGCCTACTCCCTCCTTCCCTATTTCTTTCACTAAAAACACTATACAAACACAAATGCACCTGTCTTACTAAGTGATTGGTTCATATTACTCTCAAAATTTAGACATTTTGACTGAAATCTTCTTAAATTTATTTCTAACTTTCCTGCTTTATTAGTGAGATAAGTTTGCTGAAACTTCTCCCGAGAAGTCTTGACTTATAGAATACTGGCTTTATTGGCCCTTTCACTTTACCAAGGCTCTGGTTAAACCCAACTTGCAACTCTCTTGATTTAAAGTTGTTGATGACAGTCTGAATGAGAGTGATTCCTGATCGACTGGTCTGTTTGAGGCTTATTCTTGTTTTTTTAAATTTTTTAATTTAGTTGCCTGCGTCTGGTCTTAGTTGCGGCTCGCTGGATCTTCATTGTGGCATGCGGGATCTTTCGTTGTGGTGCATGGGCTTCTCTCTAGTTGTGGCGCACAGGCTCAGTAGTTGTGGCGAGTGGGCTTAGTTGTCCTGTGGCCTGTGGGATCTTAGTTCACCGACCAGGGATCGAGCCCACTTCCCCTGCATTGGAACGCGGATTCTCAACCACTGGACCACCAGGGAAGTCCCTGAGGCTTATTCTTAATCCTTGTCCTAGTTTTAGGAAGACACTTCTCCACTTGGAAGTGCCTTTTTCTAAGCTATCCTTACTATTTTATAAGTAACTTAAAATTCTCGGCACTAATAACATTTTGAATTTTTATAGGACTGAAACCTCTGTTTCTTATGTCAGGTGAACTTTCTCCTGAATTCTTTTATAAAGTATTCCAGTATTTATATTGCTGTGACTTTTTGACCTAATCATTGAGTAGTGTCAGTGGACAGGCATATGGCAAAAATGCACTGGTCGCTGACCTTTTCCCACTTCAGCAAAATAGCGCTGTTCATAAGTTCTTGTGATTCTTTCACCGTAGGGTTAGAAGTAGAGCCGGTAGGAGAAAGTGCTTCGTTCCTCTCGTCATCATTCTGTGCATGCAAGAAACAAACATTTGCTACCTGTGAAAACTGTGATATTTCCCAGTCACCAAAATCTTTGTCTTGTGGAGAGGTTTTACTACAGCAGTATTTAAGACTATTTGATTCATCAGTTTATCTACTTAAATCTGGGAGCACTGCTTGCTTAGGACTTAGTAAGCATCACAGAAGTTAGAAATGGTTTCTAAAATACCCCAAAAAGTGATTGTTGATGCTCTTCACCAGAAAATATACATGATGCAGAAATGGTGTTTGTTCATTAAAATACTTTTTATCATTTAGCATTCGGATACCTTTTTACCGACCGTCAGGTATTTGAAGCTAAAAAGAAAAAATGAGGTGCTATTTAACATTCATTTGTGTGAGACGCTCCAGACCTTCATTTTTAGTGGACTGAAAATCGACAGACAAGGCAGCCGCTGGTCTGCGTGAGCTTTGATGGTTGATGCCACAGGACACAGGAGAACCTCGACTGGCCTGTCACGCCAACGTTTTATTGTTTTTACATTTTTGGTTCTTTTTTTAGGGATAGCTTTTTTTTTTTTTTTTCTTCCCCAAGTAAATATAGAGTGTCTTAAATGGTCCAGACCCTTAAATGGTCACAGTTTTATGAAGATAGATCATATCTATCTTTTGCTCTTGAGGGGCCTTACAAGTTGTCCATGTATGATCTTACTTTTAAGAGTAGTACCATATAAAAGGATTTTGCTGCCTTTTTTTTTTTTTAATTTATTTATTTTATTTTTGGCTGTGTTGGGTCTTTGTTGCTGCTTGCAGACTTTCTGTAGTTGTGGTGAGCGGGGGCTACTCTTCGTTGCGGTGCGCGGGCTTCTCATTGTGGTGTCTTCTCTTATTGCAGAACATGGGCTCTAGACATGCAGGCTTCAGTAGTTGTGGCACGTGGACTCAGTAGTTGTGGCTCGCGGGCTCTAGAGCGCAGGCTCAGTAGTTGTGGCGCACGGGCTTAGTTGCTTTGTGGCATGTGGGTTCTTCCGAGACCAGGGCTCAAACCCGTGTCCCCTGCACTGGCAGGTGGATTCTTAACCACTGCGCCACCAGGGAAGCCCCTGCCTTTCTTTTAAAATAATTTTTTATCAATACATATTCTAACCGGCAAACAACTGTGTTTTTTAATAATCATCTGTGTCCCTACTACTCAGCTAAGAGATAGTTTTGCCTTTATTTTAAAATTTGTCTGAGGATAGCTTTTTTTTTTTGCTTTTTGAAATACTGCCTGTAAAATAATAAATATATGTACTCTTTTAATGTAAAATGAATTAGAATTTGTGCACCCAAATAAGCTTTATTTTTGAGTGTACATTTTGTGAAGTAAACATTTATTCCAATAGTTCCATGGCCCAAAATGGTTTTAAATTATTTATTTTGGAATTGTCTTCATAAGAATCTATATGTCATGCAAGAAAATTTCTAGTAACGCCTCCTCTTTGTACCCAAGAAAAGCGTGGTGATGGTTCTAAAAGTGCAGGGGTGAACTTCCAAAAGTTATTTGAGCAATGGTTGCACTGTTGAAAAGCTCATGGTTTCCAGAGGTGGTTAGGTAGCGGGGGTGATGCTGGGGTGTGTGTACCTTGTTCAGTTGTTCTGTCATCACACCTCGCGTACAGTACTGATGGCCATCCCTGTGGACTGGGTGTTGGCCGGGCGGGGCAGGGTCACTGACCCCGACCTGTGCGGGGCAGCCCAGCTTAAAAGCCTGTGGACTTGGTGTGCCTGTGGTCAGGGTCCCGGTCATTTTCAGAGTTGTCCTAATTTGGGTAATAAATAATATGTTTATTTTATGTGTGAAACTATTAAAATGAGTAAGAAGACAGATTACTAGTATACTGAAAGTGCTCGGACTTGTGATATGTGTGGTTTTAATTTTGTTTGACTATTTTTTAGTTATTTTAAAAGTTAACACTAATTCCTTTGTATCATCTAATACCTGTTGTTTGATGGCAAACAACTGTTCATCAGATGGTAGCTATTTTTTATGTCCTGACTTCACTGAATCTGGCCAGTTACTCCAGGGCTGGATTACCCTGGTGCAACTAACCTACTGATTCATTTGATACATGCTAAATAATAATTTCACACAGAGTATTTTGAAGCCTAAAACCAAACTGCTATATTATTTATTTGCATCCACCCATTTATATATAAAACATACAGGTTGTAACTATCTTGGGAGTAGTCTAATGACCAGAGGAAAAGTCTTTTTTCAAAGTTATGTGCTAAGGAGCCAGCATTAAAGTTCTTCCCAGGTGACTGAGGAATTAGGATAAGTAGCAGCACTATTCACAATAGCCAAGACATGAAGCAACCTAAATGTCCATGGACAGGTGAATGGGTACAGAAGATGTGGTACATATATACAGTGGAATATTAGTCATCAAAAAGATGAAATAATGCCGTTTGCAGCAGCATGGATGGACGTAGAGATTGTCATACTAAGCAAAGTAAGTCAGACAGACAAATACCATAAGATATCACTTACATGTGGCATCTAAAATATGACACAAATGAACTTATTTACGAAACAGAAACAGACTCACAGACATAGAAAACAAACTGATGGTTACCAAAGGGGAAAGGGGGTGGGGGAGGGATAAATCAGGAGTTTGGCATTAGCAGATACAAACTATTATCTATAGAGTGGATAAACAACAAGGTCGTACTGTAGAGCCCAGGGAACTATCTGCATACCCGTAATAAACCATCATGGAAAAGGACATAAGTGTGGAGGTGTAACTGAATCGCTTCGCTGTGCACCAGAAGCTGATGCGGCCTTGTAAATCAGCTGTGCTGGGCAGCAGCCGACGGGTGACCCTGCCGCCACCACATGGGGCCAGCAGCCTGGCTGGTGGCCGGGACCAAGTGGGACGACAGGGAGGCGCCGAGTAGCTGCGCCGAGAGGAGGCTGCCCTCGCGCTGTGGGGTCCCAGCTGTGGAGTTCGGGGTGGGTGGGACCCCGTGGGTCTTTCTGTTTGTACAGGCGAGAGTCTTTGGAATTGTGGACTTCTTTTAAGTTGTTTTACCTGATGAAAGGGATAACTCCAGCCTCTTGTTTGCTAATTATTTCATGTTCATTCATTCAAAAAATCCAGTTCTCATATGTCAGTCATTAGGAGGAAGAAGAATAAGATGCGCCTCTGCCTTCAAGGCTCTCACGGTACGTGAAGGGGAGGGCCAGGTGGACGGAACCTGAAACACGGAGTGAGACACGATCTCGGGCAGCTGTGAGGCTGCTGTGGAAAGTTGGAGGATAAGCATCAAAGGTGCATTACAGAAGATTTGTCATTTGGCCGAAGCCCTAAGAGATGAGAAATTCAAGGGTCCTAGGAGGGGAGGCAGGTACAAAGATGCAGAGTTTTGCAAAAGCACAGATTTGGGGGTAATGGTGAGAAGTGCCAGAGCTTTCACTTGGAAAGGAGCAGGAGTGACACCGGGGCAGAAATTGGGAAGAAATTTGTATGCACCTGGATTTAAACTCAACCATTTGGGCAGTAGAAGGGCCGGCAGAAGTTTTGAGGGAAGTCGTGTGATGAGGTTTATGTTTTAGGAACTTGCTTTTTTGAAGAATTTTATTAGGAAAATTTGGACATATAAAAATGCAGAAGGCTATATCGTGAGACTTGAGAATTCATCACCCAGTTCCGGTCACTATGAGGACTTCGCCATTCTTCCTGTCTGCGGCTCCCACTCTCCCCTTTTAGTTGCTGGAGTATTTTAAGGCAAATACTTTAGTACTCCAGATGTCATATCACTCTACCCTGCAAAATTTTATTAGATTACAGACATTGTGAAAACATAACCGCTATACCATTATCGTACCAAAAAAGTTTACACTTGTTTCTTAATATCTTCTATTATCTAATAACGTGTTCAGTTTCCCCCAGCTGTCTCAAAGAAACAAAACAAAACATGTCTTTGTTGATTTGATTGAATTGGGATTTGAAAAAGGTCTGCATGTTGTATATCATTGATAATCTCTAAATCTCTTCTAATCTATAACAGCTTCTTCCTCTAACCTTCCCCCATTTTTCCCCATCATGTTTATTTGATGAAGAGACCACATTGTTGTTCTGTAGAATTTCCCATATTCTGGGTTTGGATGAGCACACGATAGCTTTTAACATGTTCCTCTGTCCCCTGTGTTCTTGTGAACCGGTAGCTAGATGTAGAAGCAGGATTGCTCTCGCGTTTATTGGTTTATTTATTTATTTTGCAAGGATGGTCATGAGTGGTGCTATAACACATCAGAAGGCCCATCTTGTCTAGCTGACTCCTTTCCAGTGAGATTAACAGGATCATTGAGATTAGGTGTTTTCAGTCTGATCCACCATTAGAAAACTCACATTTCGTGTGCAGGTTTTAGGAGCCATTGATGATTGTTGCCTAGAACTATTATTTCATTGCAGGTTGGAAAATAGTGATTTTCTAATTCTGACATTCCTTCTGCCTTTATTACTAACATCACTGGGAAGGTGATTCTGAGACGCTGTGGTCCTGACCTGACTCTGGAGTGGGGAGAGACTGCTGGCCGGGAGAGGTGAGGGGCTGAATTGAGGTGGGGAGGTTGGAGAATTGATGCACATAGGATCGGTGACTGAGTTGATGAAGGAAGAAGTGGTGTCAGAGATGGCTCAGGTTACTGGCTTGGGAACCTAGATAAGTGATGGTGTTATTCAGGGAACAGTTCCAGTTTTGAACACATGAGATTTTAGTTAGTTACTTGTCATCCAAGTGAAGATGGGCAGTCTCGCATTGGCAACATGGGTCTGAGTTGAAGAGGGAGATCTGGGCTGAAAATATAGAGTGGGGAGTTGGTGGAGTGTGCAGGATAGTGTTTCTTATTACTGTGTTCCAACTAAGAATCTGATTGATTGTAAGTATTTTGAGAAAATAATTCAGTTTTAGAATTCTTGTTAAAAATTTTTTTGAAGTAATATTAGTCATACACCTAGCAAGCTTCGTTTATTCTTCCTCTTTTTCCCCCCTTTTCCCTTTTACCAATGCAGAAAATTTAAGTAAAATCAGGCTATTCTGCTTGGAAACGAGGAGGTCAACACTAGTCTTTAGGAAAATGGTTTTCAAGAAGGTGGAAGTCAGTTGTAAACTCTTCAGGGAAATTTGAGAAGGTAGAGAAGTCTCTCTTACAGAACTTGCTTAAACCAAAGGGGTAGCTTTCAGGTGAGCCTTGAGCGAGTTGCAGACTTTGCCTTTGTGTTCCTGACCATGTGTATCATAGCAGCACAGACCCTCTGCTGCATCAGGACTGGTGATACCTCAGCAGCATGACAGCAGCAGTGCTGTTGTCCCATGCACAGCCGGTGCCTGGTGACACCGTGTGGGTTTCCTGGAGGTCCTGGCGTGTCCTTCACCGCTCTCTGTCCTGCGTGCGTTTAGTCTCCTGTCTTCGGTTTCCTCTCATCTAGAGCACTCCAGAGCCCTTTGCCCCCCTTTTAAGACTCCAGGCCAGTTGTTTTATAGAAGGTTCTTCACATTGGAATTAGATGAATGCTAATTAATATTAAATCACAAATAGTATTTTTAAAATTGGAATTAGATGATTTGTAGATTGAGTGTAAACATTCTGGCCAATGTATTCTGTAGGTAAGGTACGTGACATCGAGAGATGAGCCATGTGTCAGTCATCTCCTTGCTGATGTTAAATTATAATTATGTGATAAAGGGAGGTGCATCATTTTTTCTCCCCTTTTAAAGGTACCTTTTTCCCTTGTAAAATAGTAAGTAATCTGACATAAAGTAACCTGATAGTAAGCAACCCGATTATAAGTAATCTCTGAGGTGGTGAGAATCACTTGTTCCCCAACAACCTCTCATCCATGATTTTAAAATACTTTGTAGAATCTTTTTTTAAAATTTGTATTGGAGTATAGCTGCTTTACAGTGTAGTGTTAGTTTCTGCTGTGCAGCAAAGTGAATCAGTTATACATATACATATATCCACTCTTTTTTGGACGTCCTTCCCATTTAGGTCATCACAGAGCACTGAGTAGAGTTCCCTGTGCTCTACAGTGGGTTCTCTTCAGTTATCTATTTTATACATAGTATCAACAGTGTGTATATGTCAATCCCAATCTCCCAATTCATCCCACCCCCACCCCCCACTTCCCCCCTTGGTAACCATAAGTTTGTTCTATACATCTGTAACTGTTTCTGCTTTGCAAATAAGTTCATCTGTTCCATAAAATACTTTGGAGAATGTTGCCTTAATTAGTTATTACTGTGGTGGCTTCCAATAATGACTTTCTGACCCTGTTATTCCATATTTTTCCTTTTGTACCCCATAAAGAGCAGCTCCTTCCACCCCCTTGAATTTTTTAAATACCAGTACACACTCATGGGATCTTTTTACTTAATTACCGTTGTTGTTTACATTAATGCTAAAACGGTCCCACACTGGCTCGTGAGAGCCCCTTTAGGCCAGCTCCTGTGTCCTCTTGCTATGTCCCTGTCTGTTTTGGGCATGTCTTTGCTCTCTGGCACAAGGTGTCCCAGTAGCATGTACTTTCCTGCTCTGGCCCTGATATCACCTGTTTTCCAGGGAATCCTGATTCTTTTTAGATGAGAATAGAATTTAGAAACCAAGATGTACTTATTGCTACTGGGACATCATTATTTTCAGGCCCTTTAGACAGAGATAAAGGGAAAAAATACATGTTTATTTGTTTTAAGTCAAGTTCACACCGATGTCTGTAATTTCGGTCCATCACCTCAGCGTCCTCCTATCATTCTCACTGTCCGCAGTTCTGTCTCCCTTTTCTTCCATGAGAACTCTGGTTCTCATCAACATTATATGTACTCATTTACTGAGTCCTGCAATAATTAGAAATCAGTTTCAGATTTGCTATGCCCATTCTACTGTAAAATTCCAAATTTATTTGCAGTTCTTTTTGTCCTTACAGTATATTCACTTCGGGTGTTGATTGTTCTAAAGTTACTTGGATTAATTCTTTTTTTCTTCTCTGTGGTTATCAGTTTGATAAAGAGGTTTATTTGTTTGTTGTTAATTAGGACCTGTTCTCCCTGCCTTCCTTTCCCTCCATACCCAGTTTGAAGTACTGCTCTCTAATGACAAATCTGAGTTTCCTTCTCTTATAAATGACTTAGTCTTTTTACCTGATGCCTCAAATTTTTTATTTTCACTCTTCTGTAGAAACCAAAATTCAGCTGAGGCAGTTTGAAGATCTCATTGGCTTTATCCAGTTCATGGATCGGGCAGCATCCCATCTAACACAGAGAAGGATGCTCCCAGGGGCTGTATAAAAGGGAAGGTTGTTTTTGGCAGAGGAGGTGGGATAAGGAGGTTAAAAGAGTGGGTGATTTCAGGCCGGGTCACCTTCCCTTAGGGGGAGACTGGGGGTCTTACTAGGGAAGTTACCTCACTAGTCCTGACCAGGAAATTCCAGACTGAAGGGTTTAAAATTCCAATCACGGGAGAGGTTAGGCTTTAGGTCTTGGTGGGCTTACAGTGAGTGACTACATTTGGGGCCTCTTGGTTCTTTTTAAAGTAGGCGTGTCTTTCGGACATGCTGTTG
Organism: Balaenoptera physalus; assembly: GCF_965194825.1. Classification (NCBI taxonomy): domain Eukaryota; kingdom Metazoa; phylum Chordata; class Mammalia; order Artiodactyla; family Balaenopteridae; genus Balaenoptera; species Balaenoptera physalus. The sequence goes on along the minus strand of NC_138899.1, from coordinate 81,455,403 downwards.
TCCTTTTTAGGTTAGTTACTCTATTCCTTAGTCTGTTTTTGTTTTTGTTTTTTCCTTAGTCTGTTTTTTCTTATAACAGTTTAGTAAAATATTCTATCCTAATCAATTTCTGTTGCTTATATTTATGTGAAATTTATTTTTCTGAGATTTTAGAAGGCAGAGGAGGAGAACAAGATAATCTGTTTAGCTTCATGGCTGCTGGGCAACCTTCTTTACTGTTTTTCGGAGGGTTGGACAGTATAGCCTTAGACTCCGTGAGGGCTTTTCCGGCTCTGGTTTTGCCCCGCCACCACCACCACTTACGTCTGAATCTTCTGTTTTCTTTCTTTCTATTTCTCTGTCCTGCTTTATTTGGAATCTGGTCTCTGCAGCTTCTCACTGTGGGTCTTGTCCCGGCCATCCTGGCAGGGAGCATCCCCAGGGCCTGGACCAGCCCTGCACCCTCTGGTGCCCAAAGCTCCTCCCCTTTCAGCTGCTCCCCCCATGGTCACCTGCCAGACTTTTCAGTGATTTCTCCCATTTGCATTGCTGCCTTTGCTTGCTCTTGTGGAGATATTCATGCTACAGAAGTCTTACGGCTATTAGTAGTTTTTCCCTACCAGCTTATGTTTTGGAGTTCCTTGGGATACTTGGCCACCTAATTGGGTTATGGATGTCGTCTGTGGGGGGTTTGTTTTGCTTTCCAGTTGCTCTGTCTTTATGAAGCGCTGTAGGAGAAGTCAGAAAGCTTTGCCGATGCCACCACATTCCGCTACCTTAGTAACCTTGGTGGTGGTCTTCTAACTTCTAAAAACACACCTATCTTTTCTCTCCCTCCTTTCCTTCCCCAGGTCATTTAGAAGAGAATTTGGGGAAATGGGAACCGAAAATGCTTTGCATAGTGTTTTTGTATCTATACAGAGACTTTATTCTAATGGGGTTTTGTTTGTTTGTTTAGAATAGGAAAAGATATTTTCCAGAGGAGATATTTCAGATTCTGCATTACACAAACCAGGTCAATTGGGGAAGTAAGATTTCTTTGCAGTCTTGCTCGTTTCTTATGTAAACTGTGAAATGTAACAGCAAGTTTAAAGATATTCTGGGATCCAAAGTCTTAAAAAAATCTTTGCGTTTGGGTTTGTAACTACTATTTTGGCATCCAGTAAAGTCTGTACAAATTACTTCCTTGGTGTTTCTGGAAATTCTGAAGTTGGAATCAAGTGCAATCCACCATACATACGACTGTTGGAACCTACAGCAGCGTTGACATTTTCTGTCCCTCTGTGTTTATCTGTTTCCTTAAACTGACCCTTTTCGTCACCACCAAGACCTATTTGTTAAATCAGAAATATAAGTAATATTGTACAACGTTAATTCACATAAGTAATTTTAAGGAGTTGAGAAACTGCTTGGAGAAAAGAATTCCTACCAGATTTCATTAGTACTACTGTTCAAAACCTTTTAAATTACTATGTTAATGAGTATTTAAATCTTTTTTATACTTTATAGAGACTGCCCTTAAATAATGACATATTTGAGGCAAACTCTGATAGTGATCAACAAAGTGAGACCAACGAAGACACTTCTTCAAAGAAGAAAAAGAAAAAACCAAGGCAAAAAGAAGAGAAAAGCCCAGATGATCTGAAAAAGAAAAAAGCAAAGACTGGGAAACTAAAAGATAAACCCAAACCAGACCTGGAGAGCTCCTCTGAAAGTTTGGTTTTTGATTTAAGGACAAAGAAAAGAATTTTGGAAGCCAAAGAAGAATTAAAGGAGTCCAAAAAGCCCAAAAAAGATGATATAAAAGAAACTAAGGAGGTAAAGAAAGTTAAAAAGGGTGAAATAAGAGACTTAAAGACTAAAAAAAGAGAAGATTCCAAAGAAAACAGAAAAACAAAAAAAGAGAAATGTGTTGAATCTCAGGTGGACTTCGAATTGAGTGTCCTTAATGATTCCCCTTTTCAGGAAGAAGACAGTGAGGATTTACATTCTGACAACAGAAGCGAGAAGCAGCCAATTAAAGCTGCCAAAGATAAAGCAGAGCCCGAGGCGATTCAAGATACTATTTCTGATAAACAGCAGGATGGCACTGTAAGTGCTGATGAGGATGATGTCAAAGCAAAGAGGAAAAAAAAGAAACTGAGAAGGACAGAGGAACTTAAAGAGAGCAAAAAGCTAGAAAACAAGAGCCTCTCAGAGAAGAAAAATACACAGAAAAAGCAAAGGAATCCAGACAAAGGCCGAAGTAGCGCTGAGTTAGATAAGCCAATGGCTGCCTCCGCCCCAGCACAGAAGAGCTCCAGACCATGTGTGGAGGAGAGAGGCTCCAGGCCCGCAGACTCCCCGGGGGAGGTGAGTACGGAGGTGAGTACCCGGGGCAGGGTGGAGGGGATGGTTTGATCTGATTGAAGGACTGTAGCTTACATCTTACACAACACACAAACGTTCAGATCAAGCTAGCACTCTTGGTTGGTCAAGAAGTTTCACAGATAATGAAGAGGAAACGGTAAAGCCGCAGCAGACCAACCTCATTTTATTGCACTTCACAGATCGTGCCTTTTTTACAGATTGGAGGTCTGTGGCAACCCTGCGTCGAGCAACTTCATCAGCGCCATTTTTCCCACAGCATCTGCTCACCTCGTGTCTCTGTGCCACATTTTGGTCAGTCTTGCAGTATTTTAAACTTTTGTTTTTTGGCCACCCCACGCGGCATACGGAACTTCCCCAACTAGGGATCGAACCCGGGCCCCCTGCAGTTGAAGTGCGGAGTCTTGACCACTGGGGAAGTTATTACTGTAGGTGGTACAGCGTTTGTGATCGGTGATCTCTGATGTTGCTATCGCAGAAAAGGCTGAAAGCTCAGATGATGGCTAGCATTTTTTAGCAGTATTTTTTTTTAATTAAGGTATGTACGGTTTTTTAGACATAATGCTGTTGCACACTTAATACTGTAGTATAAACATAACTTTTATATGCCCTGGAAGGCAAAAAAAAATTGTGACTCACTTTAATGCAATATTCGCTTTATTTTCAGGGGTCTGGAATCGAACCCGCAGTATCTCTGAGGTGTGTCTGTGTACAAAGCTTTTCTACCATTAGGGAGGTAATAGTGTATCAGGAGGAAGAAATTCTCCTCTCCCTTCTAGGTTCGTCTGGCTGGTCTAGAATTAATTGACATGAGACAGATGAACAGGGGGAAAATCAAACAGAAGTTTAATAACACGTACGCATGGAAGAGACCCAGGAAAACGGAGTAACTCGCCAAAATGGACGAAGTCCTCACCTCCTGTACCGTCCTCAGCCAAAGACCAAAGAGGATGTTGAGGGTGGGGAAGCAGTTAGGGGCAGCGACCAGGCAAAGCACAGTAGACAAGGGCGGGGCGGTCACACAGATGGTAGTCCTTGCTGCTCCACTGATTGTCTCTGGAGGTTTGGGAGACACCCTTACAAACGGAGATTTCCCTTACAGATGTAAATGTTTCTCACAAGAGGGTAACTTACTTGGTTTTCAGAGTTTTCCCCATGCCTGCTGTTTCTTCAAAATTAACCAGCTTAAAAGAAGTAATATGCCCAAGAGACATATTTGGGGAGGCAAATTCTGCTCCCCTACAAGCCTGATTGGTGAGAGGCAGTTATAAATGCTGATCATCCAGCTTTTGAACCACCCCAGCAGTCTCCAGACTTGCTTTCTTTTGGACTGACCGCAACTAGAAAATTGGGGGCTAATTTGTGAACAAAAGTCAGGGGTTTTTAGAGGAACTCAGCTACTCTGTAGCCTTGTGAAATAAAGCTTATAGCTTCATCAGCTTATTTTATTAGCTTTTCACATCCTACTTGTATGTTCCCCCTGTTGTCTCAAGACTATACCACTTGTGGGACTTCCCTGGCGGTCCAGTGATTAAGACTCTGCTCTTCCAGTGCAGGAGGCATGGGTTCGATTCCTGGTCGAAGAACTAAGATCCCATATGCAGCGTGGCGTGGCCAAAAAAAAGAGAAAAGAATATACCACTTTTTCCTTAAATAGTAGCACAGAGTGCGCTAACCTTCTGAGTCTTTAAATTCTTGCAAAGATATATTTAATAGAGCTTATCTCACTATTATAAAAATAATTTTATATGTTTTATTTTTAATAAAAAATTATTCAAAGAGAGTGAGGAAACTTGTTGGGTTTTGAATATGATATTTTGTAAATTGTCGAGGTTGAGGGGTAAACTTGACTGAGGGAGCAGCTGATGTGAGGGCAGATGTAGTCATCAGGGGCCACGTGCACAGTGCACAAAAGGGGGGCCTGACGCCAGGAACCTGTTTTCCAGTTTTCAGAATCGGTGTCAGCTCTGTCTGTTCTTGTTTTGGGTCTTACATGTGTCTTTTTCAGGAGAAAGAGACCCAAAAAAATGAACCCAAAGAAAAATACCCGAAAAAGCATGATTTGGACAAGGAAGAAAAAGGCCGAAAAGAGCCCAAGGCATTAAAGAGTGAGTGTGAATACTGACATTTGTCATTTACATGGGTCTTTCAGACAAGGAGTCTAGTTCATTGTGAAGACAGACTCTCTTTTCTAAGCTGCAAGGTCACAGAGCTAGAAAATTCGTTCACTGGGGAATTTAGAGCCGTATGCTACTTTTTGTTTACAAGTTATCTTAGTTAATTATGTAATAATTTATATTATTAATATAATTAACTCCCCCCCTTCTGTTCACCTTGTTCTTTTTCCTTTTGGGTATGAGATAGAATATATTATCTTTATTTTTATTTATTTATTTTTTTTATTGAAGTATAGTCAATTTACAATGTTTTAGTTTCAGGTTGGGAATACATTATCTTTAGAGAGATAGGAGATTAGTTATGACAGAAAAGTAAATAAGTATCTCTTTTATAGTAGATGCTGAGATAAACTACTGTTTAATATATTTATTTATATATTTATTTAGCTCTGTGTCATTTGTATAAATATAATGAATGTACATTTGATCACATCAAGATATAGCTCAATTAAGAATCCATAGTGCATATTAGTACTGGAACAAGTTCTTTATAAAACATTCACCATTACAGTGTTTGAATAAAACTGGATATTTTAGTTCACACACCAGAAAGTACTTGGAACACATGTTCTCGTGGAAGCAGTGATTTCTAAGAGATGGATGATTTCTTGTGGGTTTTCTCCCAAAAGCTGTGTGTAACTGAGGTAATATTAAAAGTGGGTTTGGGTTCTAGGCCTCAGTTTAGACTTGGCAGTAAGCCTCAGGCTGAGGGGCTCTGGGAAGGAGCAGCCAGTGCTTTGATGGGTTGTGTGCAGGTGAGTATAGTGTAAAGACTGTACCTGTTCACAGCGATGCAACAGTTTTAAGCATCTATCCTTTAGAGAGTGATTGGAGATTCAAAATATTGTAAGATTAGAACCGGTTAATAACTTTTTCTTCGTCCGAGTATCTTATCTGTCAGTTTCAGGTACATTTTTACTGTGACTGTTTAGTCTTAAACGACTATTCGTTAAGTTCATAAGGGCACTCCAGGGAGTCTGATTTTCAGTATCCCTGAAACTAAAACCTGTCTGCTTCTGATCCAGGCCTGGTAGGGTGATGTGGCCTCACGGGCCTCACTGTGTCTGCCATTTTCAATTTTCATAGTCTGCTGACCGTAACCTTGCTGCTTATGTGTACCTGCGCTTATATTGGATGCTTGGCACCCAGCCTCCTGGACAGAAATAAAGCTGGGTTGTTGGGTATACTTTGGAAGTGTGCCAGAATTGATGAACGTGAGAGTCCTTACATTGCAGTATGCTGTGGTGCGATGGCCTTCAGCATCCTCTTCATACAGTAGCTTGGAAAAATGCCAGAATTCAGCTGCCATCAGATTTAAATATGAAAAAAAAGGACTTATCTGCAGAAAATAATGGAAAGAATGGTTAACCCTTTTATCTCTGAACATTGAATGAGATAAATTTCTAGCTGCTGTTCTGTATTTTTGTTATTGGACCAATGTTCTATATAAATAATTAGGATGTCACCATTTAATACTCAGAGTTTAAATATGTCTGTAACAATCAACCTCAGTACTGTCACTATACAATATTACCTTCTGCATATGTCATTCTCTTATGTCAGGTACCTTTTTTTTTTTTTTTTTTTTAAGTATGTCTTTTTTTTTTTTTTGGCTGCACTGGGTCTTAGTTGCAGCATGCAGGATCTTTAGTTGTGGCAGGCAAGCTCTTAGTTGCGGCATGCGAGATCTAGTTCCCTGACCAGGGATTGGACCCGGGCCCCTTGCGTTGGTAGCGCAAAATCTTAACCGCTGGACCACCAGGGAAGTCCCCAGGTACTAGTTTTTAGTGAGGTATCTTTAAGGCACATAGTAGAAAACAAAATTGGTAAATTACTTAAGTTCCTTTCACTGTGATTTGGAAACAATAAATCTTTATCGAGTGAGAGCCTTTTTTGGACTAGCTTTTCTATTGAAAAAAAAAGGTTCAATTTGTGTTGGTAAGGACTGCACTCATATTTAATAATGCTTGCTTTTCCGCTGGCCACACCATTTTGAGCATTAACCAGAGTACCTGTACTCTTAGCAAACTGTAGTTTATCACAGGTGTTTAAACTATTCGAAACAAGCCTGTGCAGTTCTTGAGGAAGATAAATGAGAAGTGACTTAAGAGTGCTACTGAGAAGATGTCCCTCTTTAACATGAAAGGATTGAGTAAAAAAACCTATCCGCTATGTACCCAGAGTTTATAATAGAGTTTTTCTCTTATCTTTAGTTAAAAGCAAGTGGATTTCCACAGGCGTCAGGTGCAGTGTTGCCAGGCCACAGTCAGCGTGCTGACACCCTTCCACCCCTCCCACTCTCCGCCAGAAGTCCTTTTTGTACAAGGTTACCTTCAGGATACAACTGGAGGCAGTTGTCTCAGCAGAAGGACAGCTGGTGGTGTGGCTAGGATTATTCTGAGGCTCGCTGTCTGCAGTGGCCTTTGTCAAAGCTGGGAGCGGTTCAGAGCCCCAGAAGAATAACCATTCACTTTGGACGTCCTTTCTGAATATGGAGCAGCCAACAGAAAGACGAATGGAAAGAACTTCATGGCTGTGGTAGTCAACCTGACCAGACTTTCTAACCAAGGCAGATATTAGTGAGAATTAAGAAAATATCTGTTTTTTTAACACTAACCCAGATTTTCTTTTGATTACAACAGAAATTTGTGACTCATTTATTATCAATTTATTTTTTTCACTAGCATTTAAGGAAATCAGAAATGCATTTGATTTATTTAAATTAACTCCAGAAGAAAAAAATGATTTTCCTGAGAATAATCGGAAAAGAGAAGAAGTACCACCAGATTGTAAAGTCACAGAAGACCACAAGACCAAGGAAAACAAGCAGTTACTTAAAGAAAGGAGAAATACGAGAGATGAGACTGATACATGGGCATATATAGCTGCAGAAGGTGGTCAAGAGGTTGTGGACAGTACATCCCAAGCGGACGAGAATTCTGGTAGGTGTGTCCGTAGTCATTCTGCGGAGCGTTCTCTGTTCTGTGCACTGAGCTATCCCCCTCACCTTCCTCTCCTCTCCCACGGTCATTCTGATCTCAGGATGGAGTAGAAAACCATTTGAATCTCCTGAATAAATAACATTTTATATTGAAGACGTAGATTATTCTGTGATTTCTGAATTGATCAAAAATTGATCTAGTATGCTCAGCACATTTAGAAATTATACAGATTTCTGGTTTGCTGCCTTACCTACTCTTGCCAAGCAGTCTGATGGTGTATCTTACTAGATTTCTTTCAGAAAACTATCAAATACAAACTTATTTGTATTCTTTCCTTTTAACTTTGCAGTAAATAACACTTATTAAATGAGGTTAGATTGTAAGTGCTATCCTGAGGATACCGGAATTAGCTGAGGAGGGGGGAGGGCCGTGTATAGAGTACATAGGACAGTAGCTGCGGAGAAGAGTAATAAAAGGATAGGACAGAATAAACAAAAGAGGTTAATCTGATAAATTTTTGTATAACTCAAACAGTTGAAGAGAAGTTCTGAAATATTTGGGATATATGGCAAAGCAGGTAGTTTGGGGGCCCTATTACTGCAGAGCAACTAGGCTCTGGGATACAGACAAGACAGGCCTCTGGCACGTTGCTGAGCTTGCAGGAGGCCAGGACAGTGCCTTGGGGCGCGGGGGGGTGGGGTGGGTGGGGGAAGTGGGTTGCCCAGAGGGCAAATACCAAATAGCAGCACAGCTGTTGAGATACCAAGCAATAAAGACTAGGTCCAGTAGGTGTTGGTCCAGCCACCTGGGGAGCTCCTGGGTGAAAGCTGAAACTAGCCCCGTTCACAGAGGGCAGGGAGAGACCCGGGAAAGAGGCAGCCACTCTAGATGGGGAGGTGGCAGGCTGCACTAGCAGGGAACTTCCGGGAGGCCTGTCTTGGGGGCCGCAGGATCTTAACAGTTTACGAGGAGGCCTTAGTTCAGTCCAGGTGGTCTTAGCAGCTTTTACTCTCTCCAGGCTGTGTCCTTGACACTGTTGCTACTGTGGGAACAGTGGGCACAACATACAGCCCAAGGAGAGGGGAGGATGTGAGGGCCCCCCTCCTGGCCGGGGTGTGGGCGGTGAGCACCTCGGACCTTCTCCCACAGTGGAGCGTTGGTAAAGCCCAGAAGCTGGTTCATTGAAAGACTAATAGAATAGAGCAGCCTGGGGCACCATTAGTTAAGGGAAAAAAGAATGAAGACTTAAACAGTATTTCCAGGGAAAAAAGAGATGCCATTATAGATAGCGTCCAGATTAAAAAGATAAAAATTCTATGAGCATTTTCTCACCATAGATTTGAAAACTGATTGAAATGGGAAATTCCTGGAAAGATACAGTTTAACAAAACTGACCCAAAAAGAAATACAGAAATTGGATAGTCTTATTACTATTAAAGAATGTGAAACAGTAATTTAAAATAGTCTTACAAATTTAACACCAGGCACAGATGATTTCATATGCAAGACTTCATCAAACTTACAAAGAAGTCTTCCCGAAAGCAGGTGGGTTCTGGGAGCCCATCATCACTTCAGTCCCCAAACCAGACAGAACTGTTCAAGGAGGGGAAAGGACAGGGCAGGCTCCACTCACTCACGAACTCAGATGTGGAAACTCAAGTGAAACAGGAGCAGATTGAATCCAGCCACTTGTAAACACATAATTTCTTATGATCAAGGTGGGTGTTCCCTAGGAATTCAGTTGGTACAGGGAAATTGATTTAATAATCTTGATTTTTAGAAAATAAAGCCTAGCAAGGGAGCTTTGTCAATCAGTAAAGAACATTAAGCGTTTGGCAAACATCTTTTTTAACGAAACATTGGGAACATTTCTTTTAAATCAGAAACAAGGGACTTCCCTGGTGGTCCAGTGGTCCGGTCTCCCAGGCCTCCACTGCAAGGGGCACGGGTTCAATCCCTGCTCAGGGTTCTAAGGTCCTGCATGCTGCATGGTGCGGCCAAAAAAAAATGCAAGGGTGCCTTCTATCCCAACTTTCATTCAAATTATATTAAGGTCCACCCAGCACCGTAAGACGATGAAAATGAAAAACGTGAGCATTGGAAAAGAAGCCCCATGTCCCCCACCCCACAAAAAAGCTGTTATCAGATGGTATAATATACTTAGAAATCAAACTTACTCTATAAAACTGTAGTAGGAGGTGTATGCTGACTTGGCACAGGGAAGGTAGATTAGCAAGTCGCCAGAGCAGCAGCTTGAGAATCGGATGCTTGCAGATCTAGGAACCAGACAGGTTGACTAGTGGTGACACATGGTGGGGAGGTCTTAGAGCAGAAGAAGGTGGGGGATGGCCCGGCTCAAAAAGAGAGGCGGCTCCCTCCATCCCCATGCGATGAGGGCAGCTCTTCCTTCACTGAGTCTACTGATTCAGATGTTAATCTCTTCCAAAAACACCCTCTCAGACACAGCCACAAGTAATGTTTTACCACCTCTCTGGGCATTCCTTAGCCCCTTCAAGATGACACGTAAAATTAGCCATCACAGATACCAGTTTTTATAAACCTGAGAAAAAGCAAAACTAACGGGACATTTTTTTTATGATACATATATTTTGGCGAGGCTTTTTTTTTTCTTTTTTTTGGCTGCGTTGGGTCTTTGTTGCTGCGCGTGGGCTTTTTCTAGTTGCAGTGAGCGGGGGTCACTCTTCGTTGTGGTGCACGGGCTTCTCACTGAGGTGGCCTCTCTTGTTGCGGAGCACGGGCTCTAGAGCGCAGGCTCAGTAGCTGTGGCTCACGGGTCTAGTTGCTCCGCGGCATGTGGGATCTTCCCGGACCAGGGCTCAAACCCATGTCCCCTGCATTGGCGGGCAGATTCTTAACCACTGCGCCACCAAGGAAGGCCCTTGGCAAGACTTTTTAAAAAGAAAGAATGACAGACTGACTGCTGCGTTTGGGGTGGGGAGGGGCAGATGGGAACAGACCATGTCCTGCACTGGTTCTGTGTTCAGGTAAGTGCTGCGTTCACAGAGGCTCACCTTGTAACATACATTCTTTTAGTACATGTCTAATTTTTTATTTAAAATACAGAAAAAGTTAAAACTGCTAGATGTTGAGTCAAGGTCCAGTACTTGGTAGGAATGAACAGAATAGGATTTAAACCGGTTGGCTGAGCTGCCACATAACCCTTCCGGCTGCTGTGGCTGTGTAAGCTGGAGGTGTTGTCTCAGTTCTGGGAGCCCTGCTCTGTGCTGCTTTCCCATCTCCCTGTGTCGTTGCCCTGGAGTGGGGGGCCCAGCTGAGGACTCAGATACATGTCAGTGCAGACACGGCTTTCCTCATCCGGGGCGCGTCTCCCTCACAGATTATTGGGTATGGATTGAATGTATTGACTCATGAGTTTGACACTCCTTTCTGAATGTTAGCTGCTTTTACTGTGTCCACTACGGTTGTTATTCAGGAGGTGAGGTATAGCAAGCATATATGCGACTTACTCAGAGCCATGCATGTAACGTGGAGCAAAGAAACAAAGGCTGTGCTGTTTCTGTGATGGGACGCTTTTAAATCCTTTAACTGTTTTTTTTTTGAAGTATAGTTGATTTACAGTGTTGAGTTAGTTTCAGGTGTACAGCAAAGTGGTTCAGTTATACATACATATATATATTCTTTTTCAGATTCTTATCCATTATAGGTTGTTACAAGATACTGAATATGGTTCCCTGTGCTGTACAGTAGGTCCTTGTTGTTTATCTATTTTATATATAGTAGTTTGTATCTTTTAAGCCCAAACTCCTAATTTATCCCTCCCCTCCTTTCCCTTTTGACAACCATCAGTTTGTTTTCTATGTCTGTGTTTCTCTTTTGTCAGTAAGTTCATTTGTATCATTTTTTTTTTAGATTCCACATATAAGTGATATAGGCCCATCCATGTTGCTGCAAATGGCATTATTTCATTCTTTTTAATGGCTGAGTAATATTCCATTGTACATATGTACCACATTTTCTTTATCCATGCATCTGTCGATATTTACGTTGCTTCCATGTTTTGGCTATTGTAACTAGGGCTCCAATGAACATAGGGGTGCGTGTATTCTTTCAAATTAGAGTTTTCGCCTTTTCTGAGTATATGTGCAGGAGTGGGATTGCTGGATTTTTGGTAGCTCTATTTTTAGTGTTTTGTTTTTTCTATTTTTTGGCTGCTCCGGGTCTTAGTTACAGCACATGGGATCTTTGTTGCCACATGTGGGATCTCGTTGCCGCTTGTGGGATCTTTTAGTTGCGGCACGTGGGATCTAGTTCCCTGACCAGGGATCAAACCCAGGCCTCCTGCATTGGGAGTTCGGAGTTTTACCCACTGGACCACCAGGGAAGTCCCTATTTTTAGTTTTCTGAGGAAAACTAACAGCATTTATTGTTTGTAGACTTTTTGAGGATGACCATTCTGACCATTGTGTGGTGACACCTCATTGTAGTTTTGATTTGCATTTCTCTGAAAATTAGCAGTGTTGAGCATCTTTTCATGTGCCTGCTGGCCATCTTTATTTAAATCCTTTATCTCTTATCATCAAATATTTGATTTGCTTTTCACTTTTTAAACTAGTGCAGTCATTTTGAATTATCCCCAGATCCCCTCCACTGCACTGCCCATGGAGAATGAACGTTTTCAGCCCTGGTGTTGACAAGCCCGTGGACCAGACACATGAGGGTGGGAACGAGCGCTGGCTTCGTGCGTGCTGGGGGGTGGCTCGGAGCACAGGGCGCTGGGGGCGTCATGGCGGCGCTTCCAGGGGGAGAAGCCCAGCCGAGTGCAACAGGGCCACAGGCAGTGGCTCTTCTTTACTCACGGGTCTGGTCTCTGCGATCAGAATGCCTGTACCTACACGGAGGCGGGGAGCAGTGTAGAGCCGCCCCTCCTGTCAGGTGGTGCAGTGCAGTTGACGCTCTGCATCTGGCCCTTCCGGATGAGGAGGGCTGACCATCTGTCCAAGAAGAACGGCCGAAGAAAGAAATGTTAGAGCTTCCTCATACTGAATCCTTGATTTCTCGCTTCCTTTCAGCTTCCAAAATTCATGTTATTATTTTACAGTTAATAGTATACCTATTTGTCTTGATGCCTTTTCGTGTGTGACCTCTGAAAGTGGATAATTCATGTTACTTCCCAAAGAAAATCAGAAATTTAACTAGAGACTCAGTTACATAGTGACGTATGTTCAAAGTGTGTGTAACATTCTGATTAGGGCACCACATATTTAATAAAACAGCACTGTATTTTTTTATAGTCCAGAAAAATGTATCTTAATAAGGCTCTTCTGTGTTCCAGATGGCAGACAACAGATTTTGAGTTTCGGCATGGATTTGCAGTTGGAATGGATGAAATTAGAGGATTTTCAAAAACATCTTGATGGGGAAGATGAGAATTTTAAAACAGCCGATGCAATTCCAAGCAGTGAGTAGTTCTGGAATTATGGGGATCCCCTTCATGAATCTAGGTATGTAAAACCTAATTTATCTTTTCTTTCATTTTAGATTTATTGAGGGATGCTGTGAAAAACGGGGATTATATTACTGTGAAGGTTGCACTTAATTCAAGTGAAGAATATAACCTGGACCAAGAGGTAAAGTGTCTGTAAAAATCTCATGAAAGGAAGCTGGAAAGTAACTCTTTTAAAATAATTCAGTTTTATTCTTTCTTTTCTTAACTTTTATAAAAGTGATACATGTTCACTTTATAGGATTCAAACATTCTAGAAATGTATAACATAGAAAATTACAGGGCTTCCCCGGTGGTGCAGTGGTTAAGAATCCACCTGCCAATGCAGGGGACACGGGTTCAAGCCCTGGTCCAGGAAGATCCCACGTGCCACGGAGCAGCTAAGCCCGTGCGCCACAACTACTGAGCCTGCGCTCTAGAGCCTGTGAGCCACAACTACTGAGCCTGCGAGCCACAACTACTGAGCCCACGTGCCGCAACTACTGAGCCCGTGTGCCTAGAGCCCATGCTCCGCAGCAGGAGAAGCCACTGCGATGAGAAGCCCACGTGCAGCAACAAAGACCCAACGCAGCCAAAAATTAATTAATTAATTATTTTTAAAAAGAAAGAAAATTACAGGTCCCGTAATTCCAACCCCAAATAATAACCATTAGGTTTAGCCGTGATTTGCCTGGTTTTGTCTGTGGTTTAACCTCCGCACTTTGAGGGGAAAGTGACTCCTCGTTTTCATGTCACCATTTGTGTTTCATTGGTAGTTGCCTATTTACAACAACTGCCCATCTTTCTGTTGTTTTTTTTGGTTTTGTGTGTGTGTGTGTGTGTGTGTGTGTTTGTGGCCGCACGGCGAGGCTTGCAGGATCTAGTTCCCCAACCAGGGATCGAACCCATGCCCCCTGTGGTGGAAGCACACGGTCTTAACCACTGAGCCACCAGGGAAATCACCCAGCTTTCTATTGTTGCTGGGTTTTTTCATATTGATTTGTAAAGATTTTAATGGAAGCATATTAACCCTTTCTCTGTTTTTACGTTTTTATTTTTTGAGTCTTATTGCTTGGAGGGATTTTTATTTTTAGGTAGTCATATCTGTTGATCTTTTCCTTTATGGCTTTTGGGTGTCTTACCTTGCTTAGAAAAGATTCTTGTATTTTCTTCTTTAGTTTTCTTGCTTTAATGGTGGATTTGTTAGGTTGAATCCTTTAGGATTGCAGTAAAAAGATTATTGGGATTTTCTTTAAAATCACATGAAATACATAGATTAATTTGGCTCAGAATTGACATTTTTACATTTTGAGTCTTCCATCCAGGAACATGACAACTCTACATTCATTCAGCTCTTCATTTATTCCCTTAAGCAAAGTTCTTTGGGCTTTTTTCTTCATATAGTTCTTGTACGTTTATTTTAGATGTATTCATACGTATTTTATAATTTTTAAATCATTTTCCATATATATGCTGTGTACAAGAGACCCACTTCAGACCTGGGGACACATACAGACTGAAAGCGAAGGGACAGAAAAATGATATTCCATGCAAATGGAAATAAATCATAAGAAAGTTGGAGTAGCAATACTCATATCAGATAAAATAGACTTTAAAATAAAGAATGTTACAAGATATAAGGAGGGACACTACATAATGATCAAAGGATCAATCCCAGAAAAAGATATAACAATTATAAATGTTTATGCACCCAACATAGGAGCACCTCAATGCATAAGGCAAATGCTAACAGCCATGAAAGGAGAAATCGACAGTAACACAATAATAGTAGGGAACTTTAACACCCCACTTACACCAATGGACAAATCATCCAAACAGAAAATAAATAAGGAAACACAAGCTTTAAATGACACAATAGACTAGATAGATCTAAGATATTTATAGAACATTCCACCCAAAAGTGGCAGAATACACTTTCTTCTCAAGTGCACACGGAACATTCTCGAGAATAGATCACAGCTTGGGTCACAGATCAAGCCTCGGAAAATTTAAGAAAATTGAAATCATATCAAGCATCTTTTCTGACCACAACGTTAAGAGATTGGAAATCAGTTACAGGAAAAAAACTGTAAAAAACACAAATTCATGGAGGCTAAACACTGCGCTATTAAATAACCAAGAGGTCACAGAAGAAACCAAAGAAGAAATTAGAGATACCTAGAAACAACTGACAAGGAAAACACAACGACCCAAAACCTATGGGATGCAGCAAAAGCACTTCTAAGAGGGAAGTTTATAGCAATTCAATCTCACCTCAAGAAACAAAAATCTCAAATAAACAATCTAACCCTACACTTAAAACGACTAGAGAAAAAAGAATAAAGAAAACCCAAAGTCAGTAGAAGGAAATAAAGATCAGGGCAGAAATAAATGAAATAGAAATGAAGGAAACAATAGCAAAGATCAGTAAAACTAAAAGCTGGTCCTTTAAGAAGATAAAATTGATAAACCCTTAGCCAGACTCATCAAGAAAAAAAGGGAGAGGACACAAATCAATAAAATTAGAAATGAAAAAGGAGAAATCACAGCTGACACCACAGAAATACAAAGGGTTATAAGAGACTACCACAAACAACTATATGCCAATAAAATGGACAACCACAAATAAATGGACAAATTCTTGGAAAGGTACAATTTTCCAAGACTGAAACAAGAAGAATTAGAAAATATAAACCTATCACAAGTAAATGAAATTGAAACTGTATTTTAAAATCTTCCAACAAGTAAAAGTCCAGGACCAGATGGCTTCACAGGCGAATTCTGTCAAACATTTAGAGAAGAGCTAACACCCATCCTTCTCAAACTCTTCCAAAAAATTGCAGAGGGAGAAACACTCCCAAATTCATTCTACAAAGCCACCATCATCACCCTGGTACCAAAACCAGAAACAGGTATCACAAAAAAAGAAAATTATAGACCAATATCACTGATGAACATAGACGTAAAAATCTTGAACAAAATACTAGCAAACAGAACCGAACAACACATTAAAAGGGTCATACACCATGGTCAAGTGGGGTTTATCCCAGGGATGCAAGGATTCTTCGATATACGCAAATCAATCAATGCGATACACCACATTAACAAATTAAGGAATAAAAGCCATATGATCATCTCAATAGATGCAGAAAAAGCTTTTGACAAAATTCAACACCTATTTATGATAAAAACTCTCCAGAAAATGGGCACAGAGGGAACCTACCTCAACGTAATAAAGGCCATATATGACAGACCCACAGCAAGCATCATACTCAATGGTGAAAACCTGAAAGCATTTCCACTAAGATCAGGAACAAGACCAAGGATGTCCACTCTCACCAGTCTTATTCAACATACTTTTGGAAGTCCTAGCCACAGCAATCAGAGAAGAAAAAGAAATACAAGGAGTACAAATTGGAATAGAAGTAAAACTCATTGTTTGCAAATGGCATGATGCTATACATAGAATATCCCAAAGATGCCACCAGAAAACTACTAGAACTAATCAGTGAATTTGGTAAGGTTGCAGGATACAAAATTAATGCACAGAAATCTCTGGCATTCCTATACACCAACAACGAAAAATCAGAGAAATTAAGGAAACAATTCCATTTACCATCACAACAAAAAGAATAAAATACCTAGGAATAAACCTGCCTGAGGAGGCGAAAGACTTGTAGTCAGAAAACTATAAAACACTGATGAAAGAAATCAAAGATGACATAAACAGATGGAGAAATATACCATATTCTTGGAAGAATCAATATTGTGAAAATGACTGTACTACCCAAAGCAATCTACAGATTCAATGCAATCCCTATCAAACTACCAATGGCATTCTTCACAGAATTAGAACAAAAAATCTTACAATTCGTATGGAAATACAAAAGACCCCGAATAGCCAAAGCAATCTTGAGAAAGAAAAACGGAGTTGGAGGAATCAGACTCCCTGACTTCAGACTATACCACAAAGCCACAGTAATCAAGACAGTATGATACTTTACACATAAGATGGTATAACCATCTTATTTTTAATTTATTTTATTTATTTATTTATTTATTTTTGGCTGCATTGGGTCTTCGTTGCTGCGCGCGGGCTTTTCTCTAGTTGCGGCGAGCGGGGGCTACTCTTCGTTGCGGTGCACGGGCTTCTCATTGCGGTGGCTTGTCTCGTTGCGGAGCATGGGCTCTAGGCGTGCAGGCTTCAGTAGTTGTGGCTCGCGGGCTCTAGAGCGCAGGCTCAGTAGTTGTGGCGCATGGGCTTAGTTGCTCCGTGGCATGTGGGATCTTCCCAGACTAGGGCTCGAACCCGTGTCCCCTGCATTGGTAGGCGGATTCTTAACCACTGCACCACCAGGGAAGTCCCCTTATTTCAATTTAAGTGGATCCTCTTGAGTCTGTCTAAAGTACTACTGCTAAGAATCATTTTTCTTATATTTGTGTTCCCTCCAATTACTCAGACAGGCAAATTTTGCTAGACTTTCAGATTACAGCTAAATTAATTCGTACTATTGGAATTTGGTTTTATCAAATGTTATTTAATAAATTGTTTGGTTTTCTCATATGGTCATTGCTTGAACTAGTGATTGGAAATATTTTAGCTAATAGTTACCTTTTTTTCTTTTGTCAGCCTTTTGTAGTTTTATCTCTATTAAAAGAAGTTTTCTTTAATTTCTCTATTTTGTTACGGACTCTCAGAAACTAACCATATCAATGTCCTGTTTGCCACTTCTGAATTTCCTTCTGTATCCTTAGAGAACTCAAACTCTCACTTCCCAACGGTTATACTTACATAGGCCAACATTTGTCTCATCCAGAAAGCATTCGTTTTAGTTTGTAACCAATAGAATGGACTTGAGTGACTTCTCATGGTCATTTCTAGCCTTCTATCTTTGGGCCAACCAAATGAATATAATGAATATATGCGTTTCACCTGTTTTACCTAAAACACAGGAGACTTTTGAGATAAGTAAGTACCTTTGCCATTTATGTGGCATCAGCGTTCACTGTTCATTTTGTATCATGCAGAGTGTTGATATGCGTTTAGAAATTAATACGTGGACGTTGTAAAATTTTATGGTAACACATATGGAAAAATTCTAAAGGTTATTAGTTTCTGATTGTTAGGGTATTTTAGTGAAGAACCTAAGTACGTAGATGCATAAGTCAATGTATTTCAGTGATTTCACATTGAAACATAGTAAATGAAAAAACTTAGTTCTAAAATTTTTCTGATTAAACATTGACATGTTTTTTCATAAACAAAACCAATACAGGATTCAAGCGGGATGACGCTGGTGATGCTCGCGGCAGCTGGGGGGCAGGACGACCTGCTGAGGCTGCTCCTCAGGAAGGGGGCAAAAGTGAACGGTCGGCAGAAGAACGGGACCACCGCGCTCATCCATGCTGCCGAGAAGGTCGGCCACTCAGAAGGCTTTGGTTCGATAGTCTTGGGACCGAGACAGAGTCTGTCTCTGCAGGGAAATGTACCGGTCCTACAGTCACGTAACTTTAAATTTTCATAGTTCAGTTCATCTGTAACTTGTCATAAATGGATATGTTTTTATTGACAGTCGTACCTTGTAATTGAATTTGCAAAATCATTTATCTAGTTGGAAGTGATTTATATTGAAAAAGAAATTCTCATTAAGGTATTAATATTGATTTCTTAGATCTTTTAAAAATCTTTTCCAATCTAAATTAAGTGTTCCTTTCGGTTAATAATTTAATTAAAATGTTCCCATATATTATCTTATTAAAGGATTGATATGCAGAGTTTCTTACGCTGAAACCAGTGGTTAAACTTGAGGTTGGAGTGTCTGGCACACGGTGCGCGGCTGTGCCGGTGCCTGTGCTGGGGCTGCTCCCCGCAGCCTCCAGCTTTCCCAGGACCCTGCACGGGGGAGCTGTTTATATCGTGTTCACCATCCTGCTTGGGATAGAATCTGAGTACTTTTCCTGGTGGATAAAAATAAAAATAAAATAAAAATAAAATAAAAATCTTAAAACGTCTAGAAATATTACTTGTAAAGAATTTGGGGAATTAAATTTACTCTTTTTTTTTTTTCTTTAACAGAACTTTTTAACGACAGTGGCTATTCTGTTGGAAGCAGGAGCTTTTGTAAACGTCCAGCAGAGCAATGGTGAGACGGCTCTAATGAAGGTAAATGCCTCCCTTGGAGCAGTCCTCCCCTCAGATGCAACATGGTCCAGCTGGGGTCTCCAGCTGCTGCTGTGCTGGGGCTGCTGTGTGATGGGGACAAGACTGTCTGTGGACCTACAGGTCGCAGCTGAGTGGGAGAACCAGACTCGCAAAGAGGCAGTTACTCGGTGTGATGAGCGACGTGGTGGTAAGAGCCCAGGGAGCTATGAGCTTATGTACAGTGGACGCCAGGCTCAGTCATGTGGATTTGAGCTCAGCCTTGGGATGGACCTGGCAGGTGGCTAAGCCACGTCCTCAAGATCCAGGTCAGCAGGGATGAAACGTGTGAGTGGAAGGGGAGCAGGCTGTGCCCTGTGCAGACCTGGGCGTAGAAAAGAGGGATGTGCATGCGTTACTATTTCACACTGGTGACTTCATCTTCTGTGCTTGGAATTGTGGTTTCCAGACAGTGGGGTTGTTTTGTTTATTTTTGGCTGCGTTGGGTCTTTGTTGCTGCGCACGGGGTTTCTCTAGTTGCAGTGCGCAGGCTTCAGTAGTTGTGGCTCGCGGGCTCTAGAGCACAGGCTCAGCGGTTGTGGCGCACTGGCTTAGTTGTTCCGCAGCATGTGGGATCTTCCCGGACCAGGGCTCGAACCCGAGTCCCCTGTATTGGCAGGTGGATTCTTAACCACTGCGCCGCCAGGGAAGCCCCCTGCAGACAGTTTCGAGTGGAAGGTTGTTGAAGTCCCCCCTCCCTGTGTAGCAGTCTTGCATTTGCTTCTAGGGGACCCCGCCCAGTCCAGCACGTTCCTCTGACAGCTCCAGGTTTCTGGCCTGAGATGCTGTCCACACGGCAGGTTGTGACCCTGTACCATGCGTGGAGGCTGAGGCCCACTTGCCTGCTCCCTACGTGCAGCTGTGTGAGCTGCTCACCAAGAAGGCGTGCGTCTGTGGTACCTCTTCCCAACCTTCTTTCCCGAGTCTGGAAGGCAGCCTGGTCAGAGCCCCCAGTTGGCGGGTGCCCTGGCCCTGAGTCTGTGCTTGACTGTGCAGTTCTAAAGGCCTGCGTCACCTGCTCCCTCGGCCTTCTTCCACACTTGGGGGTTAAACCTTGCTCACTGCTGGTGTTTCTGTTTCTTTTGTTTTTTTTAAGGAATTCCTTTATTTTTTATTTATTTATTTATTTTTGGCTGTGTTGGGTCTTCGTTTCTGTGCGAGGGCTTTCTCTAGTTGCGGCGAGCAGGGGCCACTCTTCATCGCAGTGCGCGGGCCTCTCACTGTCGCGGCCTCTCTTGTTGCGGAGCACAGGCTCCAGACGCGCAGGCTCAGTAATTGTGGCTCATGGGCCTAGTTGCTCCGCGGCATGTGGGATCTTCCCAGACCAGGGCTCGAACCCATGTCCCCTGCATTGGCAGGCAGATTCTCAACCCCTGCGCCACCAGGGAAGCCCTAATTTCAGTTTTTTTTTGTTTTTTTTTTTTTTAAGATGAAAGTTACTTTAATTTATTTTTATTTATTTATTTATTTTTGGCTGTGTTGGGTCTTCGTTTCTGTGCGAGGGCTTTCTCTAGTTGCAGCAAGCAGGGGCCACTCTTCATGGCAGTGCGTGGGCCTCTCACTATCGTAGCCTCTCTTATTGCGGAGCGCAGGCTCAGTAATTGTGGCTCACAGGCCTAGTTGCTCCGCGGCATGTGGGATCTTCCCAGACCAGGGCTCGAACCCGTGTCCCCTGCATTGGCAGGCAGATTCTCAACCACCGTGCCACCAGGGAAGCCCTCTGTTTCATTTTTGATTCATGGAAATGTTTATTTTGTCCAGGAGCCCTCCTTTTGAATTTCAGTTCTCCTTGTGTGTTTCTACTGAAGTATGTTTAGAGCACAGCTTGCACACGAAAGCATGAATTTAAAACTTCATCTTATTGAGAAATCACCAGGCACATTCTAAACAGCAGATGCCCACACAGTCTGAAGCATGGCGGGGGTGGGGGGTGTGAGGCGGGGGTGTGAGGCGGGCTCTCCGCATCTGTGCCAGGGAGCTAGGGGCTAACCCTCCCGGCAGCGGCGAGCCATCTTAAGGGCCAGCCTGGAGAAAGACAGAAGCGGAATAAAGGTTGGGTTTCGCTGCATTGTTTGTTTTTAATGTCCCCCGTTACAGTGGGGGGAATGGATTGGTTTGCAGACTTGTAGGGAGGTTCTTAAAATTAAGTGGAATAATAATAGTCTCCACCGAAGTAGTGACAGTGGAGACAGAAGTGGACAGACTGAGCAGTCTTAACGAGGTCAAATTCACAGGACTTAGTAACTGAAGGTGATGGTTGGTCCCCTATTTCTTAAGTTAGAGAACACGGGCAGCACAAATGGAAGATTTTTACACACAGTGGACCTGGAAATGCTTAGGTGTTTTACACGTGGATCTTAAGCTCAGGAGAGAGGTAGGCGGGAAACTCAGATTTGGCTCTGAAAGGGGTCGCCCATTAAGGGTCGGAAAAGGCCAGAGATGGAGGAGGGCCAGGAGGGAGAGGCGTTTGACTACGGTCTGAATTAGGCAGCCCTGTCTGACCTGCTCACTGAGGAAAAGGACCACAGCACTTGCACTTCCCAGACAGTTTCCGACCCCAGTGGTTCTTTTCCCTCCCTTCACGGAGAACCAACTCCCAGCTCAGCGTGGAGAGAGGGACACTGACCACAGTCAAGTAATTATTACTCCTTTATTCCTGACGCAGGCCTGTAAAAGGGGAAATTCAGACATCGTCCGCCTTGTCATTGAATGCGGGGCTGATTGCAACATTCTGTCAAAGCACCAGAACAGTGCGCTGCACTTCGCAAAGCAGTGTAACAATGTGCTGGTGTATGACCTGCTGAAGAATCACTTAGAGACGTAAGTGTGGAGTGAGTGTGCCCGGTGCCTATTTGGACACATAATTGGAGTGGCCTGTGTGTAACTGCTCAGAAAAAGATTGTCAAGTACAAGTCCTGACAGGGCTGTGGTCTCAGAAGATGAATTTTAAAAGTGGTGTATGAATTATTTTTCTGCAAGTTATTGAGGACTTAGAAACTGTCAAACTTAACGCTATACTAAGAGTATCATCTTAAAATCTTAATTATGCTCTTAATTTGGCTCCCAAACATTTTCTTAAAACCATTTAAACTTTTTAACAGATAATGTTTTAGAGGTTTTAGGTTCCAAGTGAAGTTGAGTAGAAAGTAGAGATTTCCCGTATACCTCCTGCCACCACATATGCACACCCTCTCCACGTGGTGTGTCTGTTACAGTTGATGGACCTACAGTGACAAGTGCTCATGACCCAGAGCCCCTGGTTCCCGAGGTTCCCCTTGGGTGTTGTCCATCCTGTGGGTTTGGACAAACGTAATGACGTGTCCCCACATCGTAGTCTCACTGCCCTAAACATCGTCTGTGCTCCGCCTGTTCCTCTCCCCCAAACTCTGGAAACCACTGATACCTTTCCTGTCTTCTCCAGAATGTCATTTGGTTGGAATCATACAGTATTTGCCCTTTTCAGATTGGCTTCTTTGTGACAGGCATTTAAGTTTTCTCCATATCTTTACATGGCCTGGTGAGCTCGTTTCTTTTTAGTACTGAATAATAATTACATTGTCTGGAAATTACCACAGTTTACCCGTTCAAGTTCATGCTTTTTCAAATGAATTCTAAATCATTTTATTTTATTGGAAGTTCACGTAAGTAATTTAGTAGCTTATTTTGCTTATTTTGGCCACACGTACGTGACAGGAGCTTTAGGAACAGTAGCGAGTGCAGGCAGGGTGTTTACTGTCCATGTAACAGAGCCCCGGGTCGGCAGCCTTGGGCAGGGAGAGCCAATCCTCCCCGCTCCTCCTCACCCACCAAACACAGGACATGACTTGGATCTTCACACCTGAAAGATGGTTATGCCCCTTCCAGATGTAGGATCCATGTTCTAAGCAGAAAATGAGGTTAAACCTCAGACAGGAGACAAAAAAGGCAAAGGCCAAAAAGGGAGTGTGTTCCTGGGGACTCTGCCCACGCAGACGGCCTTCGCCCACCCGGGTGGCAGTGACCGGGCGGCCAGCAGGCAGGGCAACCAGCCTGCCTGGTTTGCCCAAGGCTGAGGGCTTCCTGGGACGCTGGGCTTGGTTTTGCATCTGTGATGAAAGGGTTCTTGGGACTCCACACTCCTTGAACCAGAGCATCCTGGGATGGGGGTGGGTTGGTTACCTTCCCAGCAGGGTTGTCTAAAAAGACTTTTGGAATTAGCAGTAATCATTTTATTTGACTGCTTTCTAAACTAAGTACTATAACAAGACTTTTCTGTGTGTGGCAGTTCTTGGGTTTATTTTCTGACAGAATTCTTATTTCTGATTCATTGACTTATCCAAGGAGTGTGTATGGAGCTCTGTCTGCGTGCCGGGCACCACGCAGAGGGCAGGGGTGGCCGCGGGGCACAGACTTGCCCACTCGGAGCCTCAACACAGACAGGCATGTGATGTGTCAGGTGTGAGAGCTAAGGAAAAAGAGCAGGGAAGCAGGAGAGAGGCTGCTGCTGTTTTTTTTTCTTTCTCCCCTTAAGGTTGATCTGGGAAAGCCTCATTGTATTCAACAGTCTGATGATGTTGTAGCTCATGGTTCTTCCCTACACAAACATTAACAGCGTTTACTGTACTTGTTTATTAGACTTTCAAGAGTAGCAGAAGAAACAATAAAGGATTATTTTGAAGCGCGTCTTGCTCTCCTAGAACCAGTTTTCCCAATAGCATGTCATCGTCTCTGTGAGGGCCCAGACTTTTCAATGGATTTCAATTACAGAACCCCACAGAACATACCAGAAGGTAAGCCTGTGTTTTCTCTCATTTTGAAATGTGACATTATAAACTGATTTTCAGGCAGAACTCTTTATTCTTTTAATAAAACCTTAACAAATTCCATTATGTGTAATAATTATGTACAATAGTTAACAGCACTGCTGCTCTGGCAGAAAAAAAGAAATGCAGCTGATACTCACCATCCCAGATGACCCCAAGGGGTCCACACAGCAGCGTGTTAGCACTCGTTTTAAAAGTATGCAAGTTGAGTCTTAATAGTTATACTAGTCTTTATTAAAATTGACTCATTAAAATTTAGCTTTCAAGATGATAAGCCCAAAATCAGTGTTTTCCCTGAATTTTATTATCACTAATAGTCTTGCCCTTTTAAAAAGACAAAGAAAAATGAACATGTCTTGTCCCATAGTACAGTTTAGTAGCAAGAGATGAGAACTTCAGTTCTGCTTCCTAGTTTCTGCTTAACAGCTACTTGGCAGGCGAGACCATGGCCACGGCCCCTCCTCCAGGACACAGGTGCTCCGTATACAGAGTGGAGGTGACAGTGTCTCTGCCTGAAAGGTAGGAAACTGGGTTCTGGCTTATTTAAAAACAAAAAAACAAAAAAACAACCCACCCGTTTAAAAAATACGTATTTGTTAATGGAAATTTAGTTGAAGGAAATATAGCTCTACCTGTCAAAGCCAGCCATTCACAACACCTTAGCGATAGTGACCTGTGGTCTTGACAGTCCACGCGGACCGCCTGCACCGCCAGGCACGCACTGGTGAGCTGAGCCCCTGCACTGGTCGGTCACCCACCTCCACACCTGTGCTTCGGTTCAGCGGGACAGTCCTGGGTTACATACGGCCGGTTTTGCACTCGTACAACGTCTGCATCCGCTAGCGGTTTTTTCCAAAGGTGCCCTGTCGTCCTCAGATGTGAGATCCTGGTAGATTTTCCTGACCCTCGAGACTCAGAGTGTCGTGTCGTCTCTCAGAGCCCCACCCAGACAAGGACTCTCAGCCAACACCTTGGTGAGATCTTGGGTGACTTGCAAGCACTCAAGTTTGACAAACACTGACCTTGGTCTCTTGAGGGGTGTGTGGCTCTTAAGAACTGAAGAGAAACAATTTATACTGATACCATACAACAAGCACCAGGAACTTGATTAGGGTCCGTTGTGTCATATTCTGCGTACGGATCGAGTATTTCTGAGTCAGGCTAGAGCTGACGAAGGACGACCATTCCTCTGCTGGATACCACTCACTGTGGTCGGCAGAATAGAAACATGACCTTCGTGAAAGTGTTTTCTAATAGGATTTCACTGCCGACGGCCATCCCCACAGGCTGTCTGACGAGGTTCCACTGCCTTTTCTGCTCTACAGTCACGGGGACACAGCTGCGTTTTCACAGCGGAGCTGAGGGGAAAACAAGAAGAGCCTCTGTGTCTGCCGCGGGCCTTTCTTTCTCCTCTCATCCTCGGTGCTCTAAGCAGGGAAGCTGCATCATAAAACGGAGAGCAAAACCCTGTGTCAAACCTCACATAGCTTGAAAGGAGATAAAAGAGCCAGGGACCTGGTGTGCCCTTTTTTCCTGGAACCAGAACAAATTTTAAAGCCAGTCGTTCTTTGGGGTCTTTTTATGAAGTCTCCTCGTTCACAAGTTTTTAACATCATATTAAAAAACAACTCATGTATCTTTTATATTATCAAAAGTACAGTTTTTGTTCAGAGAATGAATCTTGCAGAATATTTTGCATATTCAAAAGCTTCAAATCTTACCCAAACTTTTTTTTTTTCAGAATGAGATTTTTTTTGGCATTATAAGAAAATTCAGAAAAGGCAAAATAGTATGTGGAAGACAGTGGAAAATTCCTCAAACCCACACTCAAAAACCACAGTCCGCAGGTTTCGCTTCCATTGACATTTATAAATTCAGTAGGAACTTTTAAATACCACTTAAAAAAAATTTTAGTGTAGAAAAAGCGTATTTAAAAAGCCTGTTGATGAGCTGTCAGTAGCTACTCAAAGTAAAAAGGGTTCTGCGGTCTGAAAAGCACTAGATAAATACCAGCAGGTTTTGCACCTGGAGGACCGCTCAAATCTTGCAAACGAGGGCGGGGTACCGGGCCTCCTCCCTCAGGCTCTGCAGTGGCCTTGGTGGGTTGGGAATTAAAATCTCTATTTGTATCTCCCCAATTCAGGCTCCGGCGTCCTGCTGTTTATTTTCCACGCAAACTTTTTGGGTAAAGAGGTCATTGCTCGCCTCTGTGGACCGTGTAGTGTACAAGCTGTTGTTTTAAATGATAAATTTCAACTCCCTGTTTTCCTGGTAAGAGTTTCTATAGTTCATTACTGAGGAGTACAGTCTTCTAATCAAAAGCACAGATGACAAATTCTTCTGTTCACTGTAGCTGTTGGAAATGGCAACAACCCATAATCGTAAATTGTCTTAATTGGCATCTGTGCTTTACATTATGTTCACCAAGTCTTGGAACCGACATTTTGAAGATAAATTCTTATGGTACAAGAAACATCCTATTTAAATATTAGGCCTTTTAATGCCACTATAATTACAAATGACCACTTAAAGGAAATTTAGGGAATTCAAAAAGGAAGAAAAGCACGCCTGTGCATGGTTCAAAACCGAAATATAAACACTGAATAACACTGGTTGTATTTATGCTTAGTTTAATTTTAGGTAATCACAGTATAATTTTGATTTTTATTCATTGTGAACTTTTTGTCTTAAAAGTTTTTTTATTTTTGGCTGCGTTGGGTCTTCGTTGCTGCACGTGGGCTTCTCACTGCGGTGGCTTCTCATTATGGCGGAGCACGGGCTCTAGGCGCGCGGGCTTCAGTAGTCGTGGCACACGGTCTTAGCTGCTTCGCGGCATGTGGGATCTTCCCGGACCAGGGCTCAAACCCGTGCCCCATGCATTGGCAGGCAGATTCTTAACCACTGCGCCACCAGGGAAGCCCCACTGTGAACGTTTTAAAATACAAATATATAATAACTAAACTACTAGTGGCTATGTAAACTCTTTAGCATTAAAAATGCCCTTGAAGAATCGTTGCCTATGTTTCCTTTGCCACATATAAAATTCTCTCCTTAGGGTGAATTTAAATTAACTGGTTATGAAGATTTTTTAACGTGCATGCTGTATATGGCTGGATACATTCTAATGCCGAAGATTTTTAATCTATATATTGTTTTTCCAGATAAATGTTATCTCTTTAACGCAAGGGAAAAGTAAAGAAATCACAGCATGTTGTCTTATAAAGAAATTCAAACAAACTTGTATTTTCTTCTACATCATTAGAGTCTTAAAGGTTTCTGGAGTCTGGCTGTGTCTAGATGGAGAAGTCTGTCTGCAAAAATGCTGATCTATCTTTTGGTCTCTTCCCCAGGACAGTCATTTTGTTTACTCGTTCAGCCCTGCCGCAGGCCTCAATAAACTCTTTATAAGGTTGACGGAAGCGCCGTCTGCTAAGGTGAGAATCTCCTTGCATCTGCTGTCACTGCTCAGGTCGTTCCTTCAGGTCACGTTATTAGAGAAGATTTTCAGGAATGTCATGCTGTTCCTGGTGTGCCTGCCTGGGTCTGAAATGGGTTCAACCCTCTTTGATATCCATGGTGTGCAGCAGCAGTCTGGTGATGTTCTGTGCTTTTGATATTTAATTGCCACATGTATGATCACTAGCAGGACCAGAACAGTCTGTGTAACAGTACAATTAACGTAGTAACCTAAAAACCCAATTGGACTTTTTAATTAAAATAATGGTAGTCTAACAACCCACACTGATAACCAACTTGACAGTATTGCCAAAGAAGGGAAACAAGTCTTGCCCATATGTGCTTTTTTTCCCCTCTTCTAACTAACAAAGGGGAACTCTTGAAATATATGCTTTTTTTCTTTCAACAGGTTAAGTTGCTAATAGGTGCATACAGAGTACAGCTGCAATGACCAAAGAATTGGGAGAGAGTTATTCTCAGACCTATTTCTAAACACTCTTCAAAGCAGTTTGGAATTCTGGCACAGCTCACACTTCCAAATTAAAAGTTTCTTCTGTAAGCCTCTTGCATTTAAGGCCTGTCACCTGTTAACAGTCTGAGAGATGGGGCATGTGCATCTAACATATAAAACACAGATGTAAGTATTTGTGCCAGTGTTCTGAAATCTAGATATTGTGTCCAGACTGTATGTTTTTCCACAATGTGGAATGGTTCATGTGAGGATTATTTAATTAAAACTTTTTTTTAACTTGAAATTTTTTACTAGCCCTAGTGAATTTTTGTGTTTAAAAAAAAAAAAAAAAATCCAGTGGGAACGTTAGCATTAAGTTAAGGTGTGAGTTTGCAGCCCTTGAAGTAGGACTAATCTCAGGTGGTGGGCAGGTTCGAGGGAGGAGGTCTGATCTTCCCAACGGGCCACTGACACAGATCCTGAGTAGGTGACAACTTTGTATATTTGCGGTTACCCTTTATTGTTTGAAAAGATAATAAATCAGAATCTGAGATAATAGCAAAAAAAAAACAGAAACCAGACATTATGAGCATAAAAGGGGATATTACATGTGAACTTTCTTTGTTCTTGGAATCCATCAAATCATTCTGAACAGCCAGATCTTTGTTACTTACTTATTTTGAACACTGGGAATGCCAGCCAGGCTTTGC
Organism: Balaenoptera physalus; assembly: GCF_965194825.1. Classification (NCBI taxonomy): domain Eukaryota; kingdom Metazoa; phylum Chordata; class Mammalia; order Artiodactyla; family Balaenopteridae; genus Balaenoptera; species Balaenoptera physalus. The sequence continues at coordinate 81,426,856 of NC_138899.1, read as the reverse complement.
CACACTCTGCCTCCTGAGAAGGGTGACTGCCCACAGGTCTAATGCTTATATTCTTTCAAGAAATATTTGGCAAACTAATGAATCAAGCTGTCTGGGTTATGGAAATGTACAAAATTGTTAATTTCCAGATCAGTTTTATAATTGCGTGGGTTACAATTTTAATGAAAAAATTTCAGAATGTCACATACGTCATCCCTCATCATCCATGGGGAATTGGTTCCAGGACCCCCCCCTCAGATACCAAGATCCGAGGATGCTCAAGTCCTTGTGTCATATTTGCATTTAACCCCTTGCGTATCCCCCCCCATATACTTTAAGTCATGTCTGGATTAACTTACAATACCTAATACAAGGTAAATGCTATGTAAATAGTTGTAAATGCAGTGTAAATTCTATGTAAAGAGTTCCTGGTGTGCAGCAAATTCAAGTTTTGCTTTTTGGAACTTGCTGGAAAATTTTTTTTTCCCCCAGTTATTTTCCATCTGTGGTTTGTTGAGTCTGTGGATGCAGAAACTGTGGATACTAAGAGCTAACCACACACACTGTATATTTTTCAGAGTACAACTGCCTTTTCCTAGTTTCCTCAATAAAATACCACAATGCTGGTCTTTCTAGTTTCTTTCTATCTGAAGTCTCAGGACTTCAAAATAAGGTGGATACGAAATGTATAGTTTAGCTAAACAATGGCTGGGATTAGACTTTTCAACTATACCGAATGCTGTACTCCTACTGCGTCTAACCTCACAGCCACAAGATCTGTGTCAGCAGCGGTGCACCCTGTCCAATACATGTGAGAGAAATGGGTTTCTAAAGAACATTCCCGTCACCTAAAAAGCAGGCCTAGGTAACACCTTTAGAAGAGCGCTAGGAATATAACCACTGTAGAGCTGTGCGGTTTAATACAGTTCTTTTCACCTGAACTCGCTTCTCTCTATAGCCCTGGGGTGGGGAAATTCTGACCAGGATGACAAGGTCTTGAACTTCTCCACTTGATGAGAAGTGGAGCCAATCGCATCAGATACTTAAGTTAATGCTGCTACTTTGATATATTTAAGTAAGTGTGAACAATGACTGCCCTGAAAAAGCAGTTCTCAAGCAGCACCTTATCAGAGGTTTGCAGATATGCTAGTACTACCTGTGGAAAGCAAAGCCATCTCCTTGTGGATTGCGTAGTTACGGGGCACACAGTACAGAAAGCCTAAGAGAGCTTCACCCTCTAGGCCACGGGCGGTGTCATAACTTCAAGCGGGACGCATGGCTCTTGATCCAGACTCACTGAAGAGCAGTTAGTACACATTTTTCTACTTCAGTTTTATCTTAAATTGATTAAAAATCATCACTCCTCAGCCATCACTACTTTCCAGTATATACTGAGGTAAGGACATGATGCATAATTGGGTTATCCAATTAATTTAACTTACTAACCATACCACCCAGATCTGGTCACCACTAATTAGTATGCTGCAGTAGAAAGCACATTACACATCCTTTTGCCTACAATACCCAGTACCAAAGAGCAGTGCCTAGTACCTAATACCAGCCAATAAATGTTGAACTACAGTCGGATGAGGAGTTTGGATTTAGTCCAGGAATACAAGTTACTCAACTTCATACACTATCTTCTCAAGTCATTCCCATCTTAAATTCTTAAATTTGTAGAATGTATTCAGTGGAATGTCAGGAGGTTGCAATTTGAAGCTCAGGTGCTGCTTTTAGAATTCTACTCGGCAGGGTTACACTGAGACCTTTCAGTTACCTTATATGAGAATTTACTAGTTTATTAGTAATTTACTACTGCTGGCAAGGTTTTAGCATCAAGAAAGTTGACAGCAAAAGACCTTTATAAAGCATTAACCATGAAACTCCAGTGTCTTTGCATAAAAACGGGGAAAAACATACAAGTGTAAGGAGGATGATCAGCAAAGACCAGGCAAAAGTAGGACACGGATACAAGAAGAACACCGAGAGGTGGTTTATAAAATGAAAGAAGAATTTAGAAAAATTTGGGACTTCCCTGGTGGTCCAGTGGTTGAGACTCCGCGCTTGCATTGCAGGCGGCGTGGGTTTGATCCCTGGTTGGGGAACTAAGATCCTACATGCTGCGCAGCCAAAAAAAAAAAAATGTATATAAATTTATATGTACAAGAACATATATATGTAAGAATTTAGAAAAATTTAATATTTCATGGCAGTTAATATATTTCATAGCATAATACTGTACAAACTCCTAAAGTTATTTTGACATTCTAAAGCTTTACTAAGTAGGATCAGAAGAAAACTGATGGAATCCATACCACTTCCCTCCATCCTCTGCTCACCTGCAGATGATGTTCCTTTCCAACAAAATCTGGGATGTCCAGGCCTGACTGCTCCCTCCTGGTACAGAAGAGCCTTGCTACTGGGCTGGAAAATGGTAGTAACAATGAGGTTCACAATTCAATCAGGACCAAATTAAAACGAAATTGGCAAACAGTCATCCGAGCTCCCAGAGAGCCAGCCCTAGGTGGAATCTACCCGATCAGCTCCGCTGCTCCACCACGCAGTCTGTGCCTTGACTCATGTCCCCGTTATTTGCTTCCCTTGGGCCAAGCTGTATGTGTTAGCGAAAACATGATTTTTCTCACTTGAACAAAGCCAAATTTCTTATGAGTAGTTCCTTTCTTGAGGACTGACCCAAACTTCCAGGTTACATGAGGTGATTAAAAAAAAAACCCTCCAATGATTTCCATTTATTGGGGGTGGGGGGTGGTTGCTCTGTGACCATAACGTTTGCCAGCATTAGCCAGCAAGTGTGCCAAGGGGGACGGTATATAACTTAGGAGAACAACCTGGATGAAAGTGTCATAACTGCTCATGTATCCATAGACTGGTTCTATAGACTAATAAATTAAAAAATAAAACAAGATTCTTCTGGCTTGTTTCTCCTGTGTCATTAAAATAATTTCTCCCGGACTTCCCTGGTGGTGCAGTGGTTAAGAATCTGCCTGCCAATCCAGGGGACACGGGTTCGAGCCCTGGTCTGGGAAGATCCCACATGCCGCAGAGCAACTAGGCCCGTGAGCCACAACTACTGAGCCTGCGCGTCTGGAGCCTGTGCTCCGCAACAAGAGAGGCTGCGCTAGTGAGAGGCCCGCGCACCGCGATGAAGAGTGGCCCCCGCTTGCCGCAACTAGAGAAAGCCCTCGCACAGAAACGAAGACCCAACACAGCCATAAATAAATTAATTAATTAATTTAAAAAAAAAAAGACACCAAAGATAATATTTTTTTTAAAAAAAAAAAGGCCACATGAAACCACAGCTTCACTATCACAGCACAATTCACCTATGTACATTAGGGTTTTTTTTTTTCCTTATTCGTATATTTTGAGATTATTTCTTCAAATTTTATTTAAGTAAGGAACCTACTTAACAAAACACTTGGAAAATTTAATACCAACAAAATGTCCAAAGAATATAAAGTGATTCTCTGTAAACCTATTTCAAAGGGCAATTATAATTTCATCCGTAAAAACCAGAATTACCTGGAGAGCTTTTAAAAATAAAGCATGATAAATTAAAAGGGGGGTGGGGGGGGCGGAGTTCCTTGGCGGCCCAGTGGCGAGGACTCAGCGCTGTCACTGCCACGGCCTGGGTTCAAGCCCTGGTCGGGGAACTGAGACCCCACAAGCCGTGCAGCGCGGCCAGAATTTAAAAAATAAACAAACTGCTGGATTCCACCCCACCCCACACACACACACACACACACCCGCCCCTGAAGATTTTATTGTTCAGTAGACCAAGTACGTACCTGGGAATCTGCATTTTCAACAAGTTTCCCGGTGACAGTGACGCGGATCCAGGGACCAGCTTTGAGAACCACGACCCAACGTTAATTTTCTAGAGCTGGATAATAGCGCGAGAAACAGCTGTCACATTTTTGTGCCTACGAGACGTCAGATACTTTGAAAAGGTGACATTTCCCAAAGGTATGGTACCTATCAGCGCTGCTCACTCAGTGTGGACGCAAACCCCCTGGAACCGTGTGAAACTGGGCAGTCTGATCCGACGAGCCTGTGTGTACCGGGATTCTCATCTAGCGAGCAGCTCTCAGCTCCTGGTTCCCAGGACCACAGCTGGAACAAGAACAGGCTAGAAGCACCATGTAAGGGGGTGGGGAGTTAGGGAAGAAATACACTTAAAATAATACTTTTTGCATCTATTAGGGTGACAACATACCATCATCACAGTTCTATCATACAGATCACATAGCATAAATGATTCTAAAGAATTTTATGTCTTTAAGAAATAATGGAAAAAACTTAATAAAATAATGGAAAAACTGTTATCCTCTAAAAAAGGGTGGAAAGCAGCAAGGGAGAAATGGAGCTAGTGTCCCTAGCTTGAATCTGAATTTATGATATTAAACCATTTTAAGATTACACACTTTCCAAAGGACCACAAGACTAAAATTTTAGGCTTGGAATCACTAAAGAACAAGAGGGATTTTTTTTTCCTTCGTAAATAAGACCCATGTAACACGTCATTGCTATTCCCAGTCCAGTTTTGCCTGAAGACAAATCAATACACACATTACTACCAGTGGGGATAGACAAGGGCAATTTGGAGCTAAAAATACCCTCAAATCTTCCTCAAAGAAAAGGGCAGTGACGCTGGGAGTTGCATAAGAAGACAGGCAGAGAAGCGGAGGTTTCAACTTTGCCATGAACTATGCAGTGCTATTCCACTAACTCTGACACGGGGACCAGGAAGAAGGGCGGAAGGAGCTGTGACAACAGGTGCTGACCTGAAGGGAGACTCCAGCGTTTCCTGTCTCTCGACTTCGGTTCACCCCGGAAACCAAATTTCAGGTAGCTTCATCCATGTTTTCTTTTCTCCTAGGATTACAATAAAATCAGACTTAGCCCCTTAAAAACAAGTTTCAACGATCAATTAAAAAACACAAGCGATAACTCACTTCCTACAGTCCATGACAGGAATCAAGTTCCCTTAAGACGCTGATTTAGTCTTTACCTCATCTGATTATGTCCATTCAGTAAGGATTTTCCTTTCAATTCATTTCCTCTAAGAACATCAACTGACTTAAAATTCAGCTCAATTTTGTTTCAGCATCAGAGTAAACACTGTTAAATCCAAGATGCTGAAAAGTCTCCCTTTTTTATTTTCCATAGGTCCTCTTGTCTGGACGGCTGGTCCCTCAGCACACCACAGCCCAAGACCCTTACAATCCAAGATCCTACATAGGATCCTGATTCCTACCCTATGTACAAAATTTTATTCTGCTTGTACCAAGGCAGGGCACACAAACGTGTCTGCTGTGCTCCATCAGAAGACAACCTGCTTACCTACCGAGAGAGCAGGCACTCCAGATTTTCTGCTGAGGTCCAGGTTTATGTTTATTGTTACCTCATGCCTATGAAATGTGTTTTGTAACATACCTGAAATATCAGCGCAGTAGTACACAATTACAACTGAGAAATAAATACCCAGCTTTGGGCTCAATATTTTTAAAGTGAGGGTACATGACCCAAAGATACTGAAAATAATTATCCTAAATTGGTAGTTTTCAAAACTCATTTGGGTCTCAAATTCACCTGAGAATTGGATGAAGTATGACCCCCCCCCCGCCAAAAAGTGCGTGCAAAAATTACGTACACAAAATTCTGCATGTGAATTAATCAGACTCATAGATTCCACTAATAACGCCACAATGATCCAATAGGATCCATGGTCCCACTTTAAAAACCTTCAATATTTTTTCAAGCAAAGCATGCCATAAATCAACAAAAATTATCTCGCATATTACTTCCATCTGCAACTAGCATTCTTACACTGGTTTTATAACTGTATCACTTATATATACTTTGCCTTTGGTAAAGTTAAGGATGACAAGAAGAATAAATGGAACCATAAATCAAACTGGGCAACTGGATTACTTAATCCTTAAAGACACAATGACACCAGGACTACTAAAAATTTTAACTGTCTTCTCAACTTTTCAAAAATGTGAACCTGAAAGTTTTACAAAGCACTAACTACACTGAAACCTAAAAAGGTTATCTCCAGAACTGAGGAACTTCTAGTTGCCAAGAGTCTTTAAAAGGGTGGCTTATCTTAATCCTTTAATTTAATAGTAAAGAACTATCACTAGAGTTCTGTTTAAAGAGGTGGTATTATAACTAAGTGGCCAGGTTTATTGTGCACTGGGTTGTAACCAACTCTAACAAGATGGTTACGGATGTGCTGATACACAGCCATTCAGTGACGCTCGTGATATGGAGTCACGGGTCTGGGAGGGCCTAGAAAGTTGATACACTTTCATATTTTCTGATCCTGAAGAATACCCAAATATGAAAATCAACCAACAACTGCTTTTAAAGAAAACGTTTTCTTTTTTTTTTTTTTTTTTTGGCTGTGCCACACAGCTTGCAGGACCTTAGTTCCCCGACCAGGGATCGAACCCAGGCCCGACAGTGAAAGTGCCAAGTCCTAACCACTGGACTGCCAGGGAACTCCTTAAGAAAAGGACTTCAACTGAAATCTTAAGCCATAACTGTAACAAAACTATGTGGCAAAAGTAGTCTGTTTTAAATTAATTTTAGGATAAAACTGGGTAAGAACTGTGTGAGTTAATGTTTGATTTTACCCTCTCATGCCAACACATCTGAAATAGTTGGTAAAAATGAAAAAAGGCTCCTCCAACCACACCCTAAGATTTTTTTCATATAGTCAGAAATGTGAACGGCCAATACCACAGGCACTTTTATGATGACTTTTCTGAAAGAATAAAACATTAAAACTACAGAAGGCACATTCTTAATGGTCAACTACGTACCAATGTAACTAATATCTCATTTTCCACTGAGTACACAAGTCAATCATGAACAAACAACATAGTTTGTATTATGCAATATAAATTATATATAAATAATAGAAGTACACTCTAAGAAATAACTATAAAAGATAAATACTACATAATTCAACAAGTATGGAGGCTGAGGAATACTCTACAAAAGCTCTTCCAATTACAACACATGAATTGTAAAAACCCAAGAAATAGGATTTTAATAATGACTCAAATTGAAAAATACCTTGCCAGAAATCAACCTAAAAGGTAATGATCTCCTCTGGAGCAGACTCCCATGATATCGAACCATAAAGGAACCACATTCTTTATTAGCTTGTTCTGCAGCAGGGCCTCCTTCTGAGAAACAAGTTCTGAAATTTGTAGGTATGGGGGAGGGGACGTCCACATGATCAAAGTCACCATCCGAGATCTTTCCACACACAACAGCGTTCACAACTGAATGTGACCCTCTGCCTTGATGGCAAAGACACAGACCACAATACCGGCTGCTAAAATAATAAATAAACCAAATGCTATTACTACAGGCAATTCACAACAGCCAAAATATGCAGTATACTCCTCACTGAAATAATTTTATTCTTCTGTTACCTAACAGATTCTCTTTAAGCAACAAAGAATGTATCTTCAAAGAATATAGAGAAACAGTTTGTGACTTAAGAGAACAATATATCAAAAAGATTAAGGCCAAAAATTCAAGTCATCATTTCCCAAGGAAACTTGAAAAAATACCCATGAAAGCTGTAAACCTGTAAAACCCATGCTAATACAACTACATGTTCTTCCCTGCTTTTTGATGTAATACAGTGTAATACAACCTCAACTGATGAGCAAATAAGAAAATATTGGGGCCTCCCTGGTGGCGCAGTGGTTAAGAATCCGCCTGCCAATGCAGGAGACACGGGTTCAAGCCCTGGTCCGGGAAGATCCCACATGCCACGGAGCAACTAAGCCCGTGCACCACAACTACTGAGCCTGTGCTCTAGAGCCCACAAGCTACAACTACTGAGCCCGTGCGCCTCAACTACTGAGTCTGTGCTCTAGAGCCCGCGAGCCACAACTACTGAAGCCCGTGCGCCTAGAGCCTGTGCTCCACAACAAGAGAAGCCACCGCAATGAGAAGCCCGCGCACCGCAACGAAGAGTAGCCCCCGCTTGCCCCAACTAGAGAAAGCCGCGCACAGCAACAAAGACCCAACGCAGCCATAAATAAATAAATAAATAAATTTATTTATTTATTTAAAAAAATATATATATATATATACTTCAAATTGACTTAACTAACTAGAAGGCAAATTTTCTCAACATGTTTAATTTTCACATGACTCCTTTGGGTTGAAAATTTGCAATAAAAATAACAAACTAAGGCTTTGATTTTCTATCACATCCATGGATCTTCCACCCAAGTTATCACAAGTTGCCAGATATCACAAGTTCAATTATGTAATAAATAACTTCCGTCTTTCAGCTGGTATTATACAAAAATCCATAATATGAACATTCGATTTTGGATTCCCAATATCATCTGGCTTTTCAGAATTCTAATAAAGCTACCTAATCTTTTTTTTAAAATATCATAGGTTATACATAGATCGGAGAGTCTTACATCAGCCGGTAGTGAAACCACACAACCTAGTTATAAACAGCAATTAAGAGCACGGTGAATAAGAGAAGGGCAAATGTACTTCACAAGAAAAGGTCTCTGAATGGCCAAAAGTATATGAAAAGGTATTCAACATCAGCAGGTACAGAGAAACGTAAATTAAACCACAGTGATATGCCTCCACACACAATAATGGCGAAGACTGACGTGACTGACAACACGGACGCTGGCAAGGACCCACCACTGCTCAAGGGGTACGAGGCCGAGCTGACTGTGGAAAGCTGCTTGGCTGTTTCTAAGAAACATACACGTGCCCTACACTCAGCAACTCCACTCCTAGTATTTTCCCCATGAAAAATGAAAAGTGTGATTTGTAGAAGAATGTTCAGAGCAGATTTATTCGTAACAACCCCAAACTGGAAACTGCTCCAAGAATATATCAACAGGAGACTCAACGAAGTGTGGCATGTCCACTCAGGGGTAATAAGACACATGCAACAACATATGTGAATCTCAAAAACACTATGTCCAGTGAAAAAGGCCAGAGGCAAAAGTGTATACATTGTAAGATTCTATTAGTATGAAGTTCAGAAACGAAAACTAACATATGATGATCAAACTAGACAAACTGTTGCCCCTGACACAGAATGGACGGACTGGAAAAGAGCACACAAGTTCTAAAGTTTATGAGAACTGAGGCTATCAGTTTGTTTTGCCAAACAAAACTCACAAATTTTGCATAACAGGCAAGTCCAAATTTTTAAAAAGCAAAATTTTAATTATTTTTAAATTAAAGAATCAGAAAAGAATTTATTTTAAAGTTCACGTAGCAACTCAAAATTAAGAAATAAGTACTTAGGGCTTCCCTGGTGGCGCAGTGGTTGAGAATCTGCCTGCCAATGCAGGGGACACGGGTTTGAGCCCTGTTCTGGGAAGATCCCACATGCCGCGGAGCAACTAGGCCAGTGAGCCACAATTACTGAGCCTGCGCGTCTGGAGCCTGTGCTCCGCAACAACAGAGGCCACCGCAATGAGAAGCCCGTGCACCACAACAAAGAGTAGCCCCCGCTCACGGCGACTAGAGAAGGCCTGCACAGCAATGAAGACCCAAGGCAGCCAAAAATAAATTAATTTTTTTAAAAAAAGAAATATGTAAAATAAGGTCATGTTCAAGTAAATAGGTAAGAATCATCTATCACTGATAAACAGTACATAACACTGAAATCTGGAAAATACTGAAGAAACAAATAAAGACTGAAACTTTTTCTTTTTAGGCACAAGGCACATTTATTTTTTAAAAGTTTCTTCAGCTTTGGGACTTCACTGTTGGTCCAGTGGTTAAGACTCTGTGCTTTCACTGCATGGGGGCACGGGTTCAATCCCTGGTCAGGAAAATAAGATCCCATATGCTGCACGGTGCAGCCAAAAAAAAAAAAAAAAAACTCAGCTTTATTGAGGGCAACTAAAATTTTCAGGAGAATAATTTACTGATACTACATGCCATGTTTTTCCGCAAAGGTCATAAATAACATTTACTGTAGTTATCAACGTAAAGTTCAGCAAAGATTCATATAAAATCTAATAAAGTACAAATTGATAATTTTACGAAACATAATTAGTGCCTGTAAGAAAAGTTAACATTAACTCCGTTTCAAAGGCCCAGACCTGTATCTTTGCCGTATCTGCAAGGCAACTGTGATGAGAGAAAAAAGGCCCTGGAAGTGAAAGATACCACTGAAAATTTTCAAACTGAATTTTGTCCCCAAATTCCTACGAAGGCATTTCAAGTTAAACAAACAAACAAAAAGTAAAACTGTTCAAAACAAAAGGAAAAAACCCAGCAGCGTTATCGTCTTACAATCACCTAAGATTTCTCAAGTGCCCTGCCCAAAAGAGTCAAAGAAAACCTGCCTCTGTGGTTGCATAATGAGGTTAAGTTTTAAAAACAAGTTCAACTACATCAACAAAAAACTGCATTTTTAGTTCAAGATGACATGATCATTATGAACTTACATGTTCAGCGTCCACGGTTTTCTGTAAAAGTTCAATATTCCAAGTAAATTATTGCCACATCAAAGAATCCCACAGTAGTTATTTCACGAATTAACCATGTTCATATATAATGAAAAGGAACTAGAATGAATTATCAAATGATAATTTGATAATTATCAAATTTATTTTTGATAATAAGTGTATTTTTCAACATATACTTAAAACCACTTAAAAACAGCATCTACTGTTACTTACTTTGAAGATACCATGTAAATCAACAAACTAGGAAAAACATTTCTGGCAGAATCCATTATGCGTTCATATGCAGTAAATAACATCACAATGTTGTACTGGGGAGAAACCACTCAAACACCAAACAAGTTTAATGTGAATTGTTGTGAGTTGATCATCTATTTAAATGTACTTAAACGCAGGGTAAAAAACAAGCGCTGCGCTGTCAGTGGTGAGGCCAGGACGCTCCTTTTCCCTGAGCACCTTCTACCAAGCCCTCCTTGCTGGGAGCTGCTTCTGAGTCAGTGTGTCCTAAATGGTATTTACGTGAAAATACGCTGAGGTGGTTAAACATTTTAATGCTTTATTCTGAACACAAGATGCCAACATTTCATCTTAAAAAAGGGACTGAAAAGTCTAAAAATGGGAGAGTTTTTTAAAAAATCTTGTGTCATATTTTTAAAATGCACAGAATTTCCTGGTTACTGATTACCAGAGTTTGAGAAATTAAGACTGTGCAAACCAGATTAACAGAAAACACAAAAAAACAAGGCATAAAAACCCCATAAAATACAGTCATAAATCTCACTTCTTAACTTTTTGTGTCTCGACATCATTTGAACATGCAACACACCCGCCTCAGCAAAGCTCGGAGGCTGCCCCCTGTCCCACTGCTCGGCCAGGGACCCCGAGCCCCCTCCTCAAAGCCAGACAGGACCTCCCAAGTGGTGTGGGTGCCTCAGAGCCCCCTCTACTCCCTTTTTTAGACCATATATGCTACTTCCCGCTTTCAGTCACCACGAAGGCTTACGAGAACACTCAACTTTGACAAAAAACTGTGTGATATTAAAAAATCTCACTTTGACTTAACTCCAGCATGAGCCTGGAAAAGCTGCCTGTTCACGGGTTCAACCAAATGCAGTGAGCACATGCAATGAGAGCCCCTACGCCGTAGGGAATTCACAGCAGCATCCCTCAATACAGTGGTTCAGAATCACTGAATTCTAACAGAAACAAATGGAATTCAACTGAAACTGTTCACATACTAATGCATGAGCACTCCTACTGCAGTAAAGCAAAAATGAGTAGGCAGGCGTTTCAACTGACTCCCCAGAAAGAAGTATGGAATCAAAGGCACAAAATATAGGGGGCAGGTTCCCGATGAGACAAGACAAAAAGCTGAAACAGGGGCTTCCTTGATGGTGCAGTGGTTAAGAATCCACTTACCAGGACTTCCCTGATGGCTCAGTGGTTGAGAGTATGCCGGCCAATGCAGGGGACGGGTTCGAGCCCTGGTCTGGGAAGATCCCACATGCCGTGGAGCAACTAGGCCCGTGAGCCACAACTACTGAGCCTGCGCGTCTGGAGCCTGTGCTCCCAACAAGAGAGGCTGCGATAGTGAGAGGCCCACACACTGCGATGAAGAGAGGCTCCCGCTTGCCGCAACTAGAGAAAGCCCTCGCACAGAAACGAAGACCCAACACAGCCAAAAATAAATAAATTAATTAAAAAAAAAAAAAAAAAAAAAAAAAGAATCCACTTACCAACGCAGGGGACACGGGTTTGAGCCCTGGTCCGGGAAGATCCCACATGCCACGGAGCAGCTGAGCCTGTGAGCCACAACTACTGAGCCCGTGTGCCACAACTACTGAAGCCCGCATGCCTAGAGCCCATGCTCCACAACGAGAAGCCACTGCAATGAGAAGCCCCCGCAGGGCAACAAAGAGTAGCCCCCTCTCGCCGCAACTAGAGAAAGCCTGCGCACAGCAACGAAGACCCAACGCAGCCAAATATAGAGAGGGAGGAGGGAGGGAAGGAGGGAGGGAGGAAGGGAGGAAGCGAGCTGAAATAACTCTGGAGTTTTGACCACTGTAAATGTGTGTGTGTGTGATCATCTAGCTATATCCAAATGACTGAAAAATAGGAAACTTAAATGGTATCTAGGTTGAAAATCAGACTCAAGTTTCTCCTTCCGTTTCCTGGCTACAGTTCAGTGGGGTCCATAGGTAACCTCCCTGTGTGTCTCAGGGGGCACCTGGCCCGAGCTGCCCTGAGCATTAAACAGACACCTTTCATCTATGACCATCAGTGCGGTACCCATCTACTCTCCCTCCTCTTCCGTCTCCCAGTCACTAGTAGCCTTGGGGGACCAAGCCCAGCTACCGTCCACCTCTCTGGACTGACTGGTCTGGATGGTCTGCCGGCCCCCTGGGGTCTCCTTCAGTCAAGTCCCCGGGAGCAGCCACAAGTCTTTTCTGAACCATAAACCAGGTCGCATCACTGCCCAGCCCAAGCCTTTCCTACGGCTTCTCATTTCATCAAGTGAGCCTTGTGGCCTTGGCACATGCTGCTCTAGGTCTTGTGTTCTCAATGGGCCAGAACGGCCCCAAGAGGGAGAAAATGAGTTGGATGGCAAAAATCTTAACTCTTTTTATGTGTAAAGCACAAATACAGTATATAAACAGCTATTTGCGGTGCTGAAGTTTCACTGAATGGGAGGGTTGGGGGCCTCAATCAGACCAAAATGGGAAAAAAAAGAGGGCTGAGAACACCCTTGGCCTGGCTCACTCCATTCCAGCCACAATCCCTTCCTTGCTAAATGGTACACCCTCAGCTTGAACTGCGCTCGCCTTCAAGTCCAACTTGCCAAGTCTCCTCCTCTTGTCACTCACATCAGCTCAGAAGCCTCCTCCTGCTCAGGGAGGCCTCCCCGACCGTCCGAGCTAAAATGGACAAATCTGTCTCCCCAGCCCAGTGACGTGCACTCCCGGCTGTGTCCACGGCCCTGGCCCGGCCACACCACGTGCTGGAGAACACTGCTCACCTGCTCTAATAACCACGACGCATGAGGAAACAAAACAACCTTTCCTCTCTGGTTATACCTCGGAGACAGAACACTTCACAATGACAATGGATACTGGTAAAAGTGACCTGTGACCAAGGGGATTCCAATTTTTCAAACAGCAAACTATACTCATTCAGTCCTTGGGTGTACAAAGTACACATAATTACTACTATCTTAAGAGACAGAAACTTTTTAATTAAAAAAAATCATTTCATTTTGCTATGAAGTGTTCAAATTTATATAATAATTCACTGAATAACAAACCATAATTCTTTGGGAATGAACACAAGTGTTTTTTAATAGTTTATTAATTCTAGGTAAAGCTAACTTAAAATACAGCTTAAGAGACTCCACCCTTTTTGGTGTGTAAATGAAGTATCTCCCCCTCCAGTATTTCCAAGTAATACAAGATTTAAAATTCAAAGTGAAATTTTAATATGAACAGCAAACAGGAGGGGAAGGATTCTTCTAAAAGAAAGACTTTTCGGTTCTTCCTATTTTTTTTTTTAATTAATTTATTTATTTATGGCTGTGTTGGGTCTTCGTTTCTGTGCGAGGGCTTTCTCTAGTTGTGGCAAGTGGGGGCCACTCTTCATCGCGGTGCGCGGGCCTCTCACTATCGCGGCCTCTCTTGTTGCGGAGCACAGGCTCTAGACGCGCAGGCTCAGTAATTGTGGCTCACGGACCTAGTTGCTCCAAGGCATGTGGGATCTTCCCAGACCAGGGCTCGAACCCGTGTCCCCTGCATTGGCAGGCAGATTCTCAACCACTGCGCCACCAGGGAAGCCCCTTCCTATTCTTGATATTTAAGAAAGGAACTTCAAGTCAGGCACACCAATGTTAATAATGTTCATTCCCATCGCTGAAGAACTGTAGAATTTTTTTTAAATGAAGATTTCTGAATTTGAGTCGAATGCCCTCGTCTATCACAAAGAATACACTGAGCCATTATTAAACTCACGCGGTACCTCTAGTAAGGGAAACTGTTGATATTCACCACGTCATTTAAAACTCTAACGTACAGATAACTCTCCCCAGGACATTAACACAGTTTATTTAATGAAATAGGCATCTACTTATGTAACCTAATATTTAAAACACAAGAATTCTTGCAATTCTCATTAGCCAAGTTTAGACTTCTTCAAGGCTCTCCCCAGTTCACGCGTGTAATTTCTCTTCCTAAACTTTTACTACTACCTGCAATGATGCCACCAGTTCTTATCCACATCTGGCCTTTACTGACTTTATGCCCTTGGCTGGGGACCGGCGGGAATAACGTTAAGTTCTCACTGTCCACTGTAAGGACAGGCAGCACAGCATCTAAAAAACGTTAATGGGGCTTCCCTGGTGGCGCAGTGGTTAAGAATCGCCTGCCAATGAAGGGGACACGGGTTCGAGCCCTGGTCCGGGAAGATCCCACATGCCGTGGAGCAACTAAGCCCGTGTGCCACAACTACTGAGCCTGCACTCTAGAGCCCACGAGCCACAACTACTGAGGCCACATGCCACAACTACTGAAGCCCACGCACCTAGAGCCCGTGCTCAGCAACAGAAGCCACCGCAATGAGAGGCCCGCACACCGCAATGAAGAGTAGCCCCCGCTCGCCGCAACTAGAGAAAGCCCACGTGCAGCAACGAAGACCCAACACAGCCAAACATAAATAAATTATAAAAATATAAATAAAAAACATTAAAAACACACATACCCAATGACCAAGTGATTCAACTAGTAGAAATTTTATGCTATAGACATATTCACACACATGCTCTATCCCATGTATCCAACAACATGCTATGAAGCATATAACAGGGGGAAAAACGAAGTATCAATGAAACACTGTCCCCAAAAGACCTGGTAAACATACCTAACAATGACCTACCAGTAAGTATAAGAAGAGTGAGGGATCTCTCTTATACTCACTGATTTAGAACAATATCCAAAACAGAATATTGTGAGGCAAATGGTAAAGTGTGTACAGTGTGCTTACATATGTATTAAGAATGTATACAAATATGCCTGGGAATGCACAGAAACTTCCGGAAGGATACATAAGAAATTAGTAACCACAGCTGACCCTGGATAGAGAAGCTGGGTGATGCGTAGACGGCAAGAAGAAATTTTCACTGTGCACCATCTTTCATTTCCACGTTTGTGTACCAATGCATATTATTCAAAAAATTCAAAACTATATTGAATTAGTTTATGCATCAATAGTATTTGAAGGCTAGTTGATTTTTATTAGATGTTAATGCTTTCTAAAATACAATTGTGTGCAAAGGATTATTTCTAGATCTCCAAGAAGGGCCTGAATGAGGCTACAGTACAGGGCCTATTTAGGTTAACTTTTAAGCTTGAGGAATAAGAAAATAGGGGTTAATCCACCCCTGGTTTCCACATTGCTTCATGCTGGCCATTAACCAAGTATGAATAAAATGAGTAATTTGTATTAAACGCCCATTTCTATAAAATGCTTTTGTCTGTAATTAATGAATGCATTGGCGGTATTCTATGAAGCCTTAAAGGCTTCCAGTATGAGACTCAGTCCACCAAAAGCTTCAAGGTTGACCTAAACAGCCATCTACAGATGTGTAAAGGGTGTATCAGCCCCCTAACCTCTATAATTTTTGCACTACTGGTGAACTATTTGTTTCATACTTTCATTCATCAACTGGGGCTTACTTTGTTGATGACAATCAGAATTCTTGAGCCAAGACCATTTCCTAAGCAGAGTGATTTTACACACTCAGCACCCGTTCTAGACGCCACAAGGACCTGAAGCCCTCAATCCTGACCTTGCTGCTCTGTTCGTACAGGTGGGTAGCACCAAAATTACCTGCCTTGGGGTTCAAAACCAGTCATTCTTGCCTGCTTTCTTCCATGTCACCTCCCCAACATTCAATTAACCACCACATTCTGACCATTTTATAATTCACCGATACATGTTGATTCCTACTCTTCTTCTCCAATCCTTTTCCAGATCTCAACTGGTTGTCCTGCCTGCAGTCTGAGTACAAAGCCATCCTTCCACAATCTAGTTAAACCTTTATGAAATACAAATCTCAGGACCCTCACTCTCTTGCCAAAAATCTGCTAGTGGTTCTTTATCATGGAGTAAGAGCTAACTAGTTTTCCAGTCTCATTTTCGCTAACTTGTTGCTTCATACACCTTTATTAGCCCCCAGCCTTTGTTCATCATGGGCCCTCTCTGATACCACCTGCTCCTAAAACAAGATGTAACTCATCCTGGAGATGCCACTTGGACATCTCCACCTCCCCAAATCCTTGGACACGCTCATTCAGTAATTCTCCCCTTGTGTTCTGAAGGGTCCTCTAACCCTCCCACCCTAAGCAACAACATTCCCTCTCATTCATCCTTTGCAAATCCTTCCCAATTAGTTTATCTTATTTCCGTTTCTCTTCTCCACACTCCCTGTAACTATTTTGGACAGCAGGTTCCGTGTGTAATACATCAAGTCTCCAAGTATACCCAGCTCTGCCACTGAACTATGCACACAGCAGGTGATGTTTTAAAACGGGTAATGGGATACTAGGTAACCTACTCCAATGAGCCCATCACAACAAAAGATATTCTTTTCTGATAACAAGATTCCAAGACTTATTCCATATTCACACGTGCTTTCTTGAATTTTTCCTTTCTTCTATCTGCTTCCCAATTCATGCAGATGTAACACAAGTCTCAAGTTGATTATTAAAAGGTGCTACCCTGCTGGTGTTCACCCCCCTTTCCTGCACTGTCCTTTAGTTACTGTGCTGGATTCTAACCGAGAGTCAACGCTGCTCAAGAACAGGAGCACCTCGAGTCTACCCCACACTGGCTGCCTTGCTCTTAAAAGCAGCAAATACTTTTTGAATGTAGCTGACAGACCTTCTTCAGAATCAGTGATTCAGAATCACCAGCCACTTTCAGCGTATACTAACCTAGGCTCTTCCCAAATATAACAATAATATATTCCCTTACAATTCATTCGTGGGCCCTATACATTTAAAAAAAATCATTTATTTTATTGAAAAATACAGAATTAACATATATCCAAGTTATCATATGACAGCAACAAAATGTGTACATTAAATTAGCATTTTAATACCTATGTTATTTTTAATGATGTGATAAAATTCCTTTTAAAAAAAGCAACACTCTTTGTAGCACTAGCACCCATGCTGTCTGAGTGGTATGTGTTCACAGGCCATCCAAAAGAAAAGAACTATTAAGGGACAAACAGGAAAAGAACTGCAGTTAACTGTCACAACGAATTCTCCAGTGTTCATTCAACGGTAATCTCACCGAGAACACATACGTTCCAGAAAAGCACTGGAGCCGAAGGGCCCGGTGTCAGTGTCGCCACTGCTGTTCTACCAGCGACAGCTCAGGTGGAAGCGGAAAAAGGAGGCCTCCAGAGGGGAGTCTGGGGTGAGGAGGGAGCCACATAAAGACGGTGATGAAGATTCATGGAAACTGAGGAAATGGTAAAGATAAAGGATGCTGGGGAAAAACTTATGAAAAACTTAAATAGTTCAAACACCTAATTAATTGGTCTTAAAAACTAATTCTTTCTACACTATTAAGTATATAGAAAATTTAACCATGGTTCAAATAAGTGTATTAAAATATATCTGTATTTCAAATACTACATATTAGCTTATAGAAAAAATTAACTAAAGTCTGTCTAGGGGCTTCCCTGGTGGCGCAGTGGTTGAGAATCCGCCTGCCAATGCAGGGGACACGGGTTCGAGCCCTGGTCTGGGAAGATCCCACATGCCACGGAGCAACTGGGCCCGTGAGCCACAACTACTGAGCCTGCACGTCTAGAGCCTGTGCTCCGCAACAAGAGAGGCCACGATAGTGAGAGGCCCGCGCACCACGATGAAGAGCAGCCCCCGCTTGCCACAACTAGAGAAAGCCCTCGCACAGAAACGAAGACCCAACACAGCCATAAATTTAAAAAAAAAAAAAAAAAAGTCTGTCTAACTTGACCTGGTTACATTTATTTGACCTCTGACAGAAGTCAGACAATATATACAACTGTAACATGCTGATTATTAACCGAAATGGCACCATAACGTAAACTAGAAAAACTTTTCAAACCTTTCCAAATATTGCATTATACATTTATCTCCCAACTTTTCAGCAGCTCTGAGGTCAAGGAGAGAAAAAAATCTCAAAACAGAAAACTGCTTCTTGCAGGTCCCCAGACGATGGCAACCACACGCTTCCTAACTTGCACACATTAATTTGTATTCACTGTAAAATATCTAGTGAGGAGACTTACAAGAAAATACTATGTTTAGCAAACAAAAGGCAAAAACCAAAATGCAGGAACTAAGTACTATCTTTGATGTAATTAAGAAAAGGGTTAATCTATGTTCTAGAAACATTTTAAAGGCAACCCAGAAAAGCAAACAATGCCTATTTCATACGTAATTTTTAAAATCCTTCTAATCCACCCAATTGAACAGTAGTAAATGTTAAGCAAAAGACCACAATAATGGAAGCAAACAGGTAAAAACAGGATGGGGTGGAAGGGAGCCGGGAGCCTTAAGGACCCCTCAGAATACGGAATAATTACACACACTTGAATAGAAATTAACAACACAAAAGACCGAAAAAGAGAAAAGTTTCTTCAAACTATGTATTACATGCTTTTTTGCCTTCAGTTCACACTCAATTAGAAAAAACCTGACTCTCCTGGAGAGAACACTTTATAACCTGCTTCCACTTCCCCCCAGTGCCTGGGGGTCCTCCAACACCAAGCTCCAGTGTGCAGCTCAGCCAACACACAAAACATGCCCTGAGAGCTCTTAAGTTGAAAGATTTAAGAGCCCCTTGAGCACTGTTCCAGTTGTGAGACGCTTGTCCTTCTCCACACCACCAACCCCACCTCCCCTCCCCTCCATCCAACCCAAACCACTCCCTTTACTTTTGCTCTCCTTCCCTCTTTCTCCTCACACTTTCTTTTTAGACATATTCCTATGGAGACACACGTAAGGGCACGTACGCACTCTCCCAAATTCTACGCAACACTGGGCCTCCCTCACATTCTCTGCTGGCTCTTCTTGCTCTGAGTCTCCACTGTGAGGACAGCTGTCTTAAGAACTTGCATTTCTCCCCCTGGTTTCTCTCACCACCCACTAGACTTCAAGCACACAGTATGCAGGGACCAATTCCACTTTCTTCATTATTTATGCACAGGCTGAGACAAAAATTGCTCAATAACCGTCTACTGAATGAATAAGCAATCTGGGATTCTTGTCCACACACATTAGCTGGTACTGAAAAACTCAAATCTATGCCATTACTCCCTATTTTCCTCAGACCAGCTCAAGACATGCAAGTGCCAACTGTGCTATGATACTGGGAACACTGATAGAAGATGAATAAAATGCACGCACAACACAAACCAGTGTCATACACTGACAAAGCGACAGGAATGAGGAGGGGTGGCATCTAGCTCTGTGGGGAAAAGTCTCTTCCTTAAGGGACCTTGGGAGACAGAGGAGACACCTCAGTGCTCACTGAGCAACAGACAGAAGGCCGGTGGGGTGGGAAACACACACTGAGAGCAGATCCAGTAAAGCCCTGTGGCCTGTGAGACCAGCTGGGGTTTAATTCAGACGGGAAGTATTGCATTTGAAACAGCAGAGGGACTTTTCAGAAGGAAGCACAAGATACTATGTGCAGAGTGAGTCCAAGAGCGACAGTAAAAGCAGGACCAGACAGGAGGGTATTGTAGTCACCTTCAGTGATAAATGACAGGGCCTTGAGAGGTTGCTGTTTACCAGGTACAGAAGCTTCATACAGTTTTTAAAACCCCGACAAACCACTGTAGGAACTCAAAACCAAAATATTACAAAACCCAGTGGACATATGTTCCCTCTCCTTAGAGCAGCTACACCCACCCCCAGTCCTGAACACTTACCTTCTGTGCCTCAGCGAAGGGCATCACCACCAGCCCAGCACCCAAACCAGGCGCTACAAGGCCGCCCTGCATCTCCCCCTCCCACCAAATCACTACAGTCGCCCTCAGTATCTGCAGGGCACTGGTTCCAGGTCCCCCTCAAGTACCCAAATCCAAGGATGTCCAAGTCTCTCCTATAAAACAGCACAGGATCTGAATATAAACTGTGCGCACCCTCCTATGCATTACGGGTCTTCGGATCACTTGCGGTACCAAACACAATGGAAATGTTATATAAACAGCCGCCTGCGGCAAATTCAGGGCTGCTTTTTGGAACTTTCTGGAATTCCCCTCCTCCCCTCCAAATTTTCAATCGACTGTTAGTTGAACCCGTGGATACAGAACCCAGGGACACAAGGGCGACTGTGGTCTGTTAAACATGCTCTACATGTGACAAGGTTCTGTCTGGAATCTGAACAACCCTCACAGATACCAAAGATCCTTCCCAGCAGCGTGTGCAGCTGGGGGCGGGGGCTGGGGAGTGCACCGGTGGTCTGTGCGGTCTACCAGCTCTCTATTTACGACCCAGTCACTCCTGCACTCAGAACTGTCCCGACTCCCACACCCTCACCTTCTCGGTGAAGTTCAGACTCCACAGCTTGGAGCAGCCTTCACTTCTCGTCTCTTACCTGCTCACTGACGCCCCAGCCTCGTTCTCACCACCCCACAGCCCTCCCTCCCGCTCCCGCCTAAAAACCTACAATGGGCAAGTACTTACCTTCAAGACTCGCTCAAAAGTGATCATCTTAGTGAAATCTTCCCAGCGTGAGTGGATATTCGCTTCTGGGTTTTCAGAGCATTTCCCAGCTGCTTCATTACTACCACCTGGTCTAAAGGTTTGCTTACAGCTCTACATATATCCATAAACTCCAAATCCCAAGAGGGCAGGTGCCATATTTTGTTCATTTTTGTATTCCAGTTAGTAAATACAGAGTCTGTCCTACAGTTGGTGTCATTCATTCACTAAACAAGCATTTAATAAGGACTTGCTAGGAAATGAGGATAAATCACTAAATGATGGATAAGGTCCCTACTTTCTCAGAGCTGACATCCTGGATTAAATTAAGTAAATAAATGAAGACGAAAATTTCACACAAAGTTTTAGGAGAAATCCTGTACGACAATAAAGCTTCTTCAGGACTTGTAATATTAAATATTTTATGAAGAGAGTATCGTAGAAAATAAACAAAAGCAACAAAAGTGAAGGGAGTAAAATGCAGACAATGTGTACAACTACTTCTTGAGAACTGGGAGCTCTGCCCCATCTGCCACTCCCATACAAAACACCAGCTAATCACCCTACAGGAAAGCAATCTCACCCTGACACCTCTTGGTGAGTATATACTTAGCAAACCCTGAAGTTCAACCTCAAGTTATTCATTTTTAAAAGATAAACAGATTCATAATTACAGACCATGTAACAAGATTCGGGGATTAAAATCATGTAAGGAAAAAAATAAAATCGGGCAGTTACTATCCTAGACCAGCATTTCCCAGAAGAAAAATAATGGAAACAAAAGAAAATTTAAATTTCTTAGAAGCTACATTGAAGGCGGAAAAAAGCAACGGATGAAATTAGCTTAACAGTATACTTTATTTAACCAAATATACCCAAAATATTATTTTAACAAGTAGCCATATGAAAAAGTATTGAGATATTTTATTCTTTTCTTCATACTAAGTCTTTGCAATTCTGTGTATATTTTACACATCTAATTCAAATGGTAAATTTTCTATAATACTTATGTGTATTTAGATTTCACTAAAAATGCAAAAGTAAATTCACATACCCAAGTTGTTCCAAACATGCTTAACACTGTATT
This sequence comes from Balaenoptera physalus, assembly GCF_965194825.1. NCBI lineage: Eukaryota > Metazoa > Chordata > Mammalia > Artiodactyla > Balaenopteridae > Balaenoptera > Balaenoptera physalus. The sequence continues at coordinate 81,404,525 of NC_138899.1, read as the reverse complement.
GATAACGGAATTTAAGGTAATTATAATACAATTAAAACCCCCCAGCCTCACCCATCCTGTGGCGAAGGCCCAGCAGCGACCTGTGGCCGCCACACGAGAGTGGGGCTCCTACAGCCAACGGACTGCACCCCCCAGCCCGCGACAACTCCGTTCCATCAACACGGACTACGTCAAAGAAGATGCTGTCCCTTACCTCCTGAGACAGTCATTTTCCAGTCTCCTTATCTAAAGCAGCTGTCATTTTCTCTACCCAGATGACCAGGTGTAAGTTACCTCAATCATCTGTCACTTTGTTTCTCCAGATCTAGAATGCACGTGCCAGGGAGCTGAGGGCTGGTGTGCTTTGTGCACAGCTGCATCTGCAGTGCCCAGACCGCAAGATACCACTGCCAACACGGCAACTGCTGAAACCAGGACTGTTTTACATGTTGCTTAAATTATTTAATATGTGTATTATATGACCTGTAAAAAAAACAATGACTAGAAACTGGTTGTGACAGGCAGTCTTCTTCCGTATTGTTCAAGTAATTGCAAGATAATTCAAATTATCAGATCTGTATTTTTAACCCAGAGAATTCATCCAGTCATTGGTCTAAAAGATCGTAATATGAATACCTTAGCTTACCTTACCTCTAACACTAGAGGCACAAACATTAGGATATGGATTAAATTTACTATTCTTCAAATATAAGCACATTACACTGCAAGGCAGAAATTAAGAATGTGAAAATGTATTTTCTATACTGTACTTCCCACCCCCCAAATCTGGAGCAAGAACTTCTGATCACCCTCTTACAAATATTTTACAAGATTTAATGGCTCCAGACAAAGGTCCGTTAAGCATAATACACAGCTAAGAAGCAAAAAAAACAAGGTCTTTTAAATTTTCCTAATAAATCATCATGCATAAATCTAAATAGCGGCAACAGATCATAACCCTTTTATGACTCCCTAGAAGGATAATGGTGGGGTGCTGAATACGGGAGGGTGGAGGCAGCAAGAAGTACAGGGAAATCACAATCTGAGTCAGAAAAATTCACTAATGTATAGACTGGAAACAGAAATGCAAGACAGTTTCCTTCTTCAAAATTTATCATTTTTCTGCCCAAACATAGTTAAGCACCGACTTCTGCAGAGATATAATTCACTGGAGTGTCCAAGTACTGCCACAGGACTTCAAATCATATTTTGGTTGAAGAAAACTAGTAATCAACAGTTAAACAAGAAAAAAAAAATGCATCTACTAATCTATCCACATAAATTTGCTTTAGAGGATGGATGAAACAAAGCTTTACTCTCATTATCCTGCATGAGAATTCCTGCTGGAAAATAGGTTAATGAGTCACCTTGGGGTAGAAGCTGAGCCTCCTAAGTCCTGGACTGCCAAGGAGCAAGGAATCTGAATCCTTAATAAAAATGAGGGCAGGGTCTGTGGACGACAGGACTTCCTTGATCACAGATAACATGCCTTCCCAGAGCCACACCCATTTCTGTCTCACAAAAACAGAAAAATGCTTGGTCAAAGTGGATTTCCTGGTGTTAGGGTTAGTCTGTGGGAAGCAGGACAGAGAGGCGCCCAGGAGACAGCTGGGTTACAATAAGAAACAAGTCTCCACACTTGTTTTCTATGCACAGATATTCTTAGCTAACACACACCACAATGTTCTAGAAACTATCTTCCGAGATATTTAGAAGGCTGCAAACCAGGCGATTATTTCTTTGCACTACCACAGTCACAATTTTTTTTGAAGAAACTATTGTCAGTATATTAACTATGTGCTCTCATTATGGACCAATTTCATTGTTTCAACGTACTGTATGATTTTGAATAGACTTTCAATCACATATATACGTTAGCATAAATCTTTGTAAAGTCTCACAAGGCAGGTTATAGCTCTTTACAGCTTAAAATTACTTAACAATTCCCACTTACTGAACTCCTCAGTGGGCATTACTTTCTAAAGTGAGTTAACGAAAATCGAAGCTGCAAAGCAAATTACATTTAATAAATATACTCATGGACTTAGAAAATACATTTATCAAATCTTTATCCTCAACCTAGAAAAGCAAAAGACGAGCTCACACAAAGGCCGTCATTTTAATCCATCAAAATAGTGTCATATTTATCAGGATGGTAAGCCAAGATCAGGAGTTTTCTAGCACCTTCACCTGTCATCTGGCACATGCATGTTCAAATACACTAACACAAAAACAAATTATTACACCGTTTCATTCTCATACTGGTAAGGAGAGTTGAAAATCAGTTAAGTGAAAAACTTTACAAAATTTTCAAAATGTATTTATATTTCTCTGTGTTCTCTCTTCACTTGAATTAACTAGATTTGTGAACACAACAATAAAATCCCAGTTCAAAAAGAGCATTATATAATAAACACACATTATGTCTAAGACTCAGCACTCAATAGCCATGACATAGCCTGGTCAAGAATAATGGACTTTTTTGCAGTTCTTGCCAGTTGGCAGTAGCTGGGAAAGCTTGAGAGTGTTTTGGTTTGTCTCAACAATTGGCCAGGTGTCCTACAGAATACACAACGTACCAGGACAATCATGTATGCCACCACCACCAAAAATCAACCAACCAAAAATGTTACTGTGCCTCCTTAGAGTAACACTTTAAAAGCAGAGGTTCTCAAAATGAGGTCCCCAGACCCAACGTATCGGTATCACCTGGGAACTTGTTAGAAATGCCCATTATTTAGCCCCACCTGAGACGGGCTGAATCAGAAACTCTGAGGTGCAGCCCAGAAATCTGTGTTTTAATGAGCACTCCAGGTGATTCTAATGCACACTTATGTGGGAGAACCATCAATTTAGAGGGACACCCATGGCTCCTGTATTTTAATTTAAAGCAGGGATTTTTTTCCCCACTGTTGTATCTCAGCCGTGGAAAGGGTCCAGATTGCACTAGGACCTCTCAATACAAAATCAGTACAACAAATAAATGAATACAGTGAAATTCTGAATGACATGGCTCCCCATAAATTCTTTATGACTGAGAAAGTACCATTTTGTAGACAATTACTCCAACTATTACACTCAGTTTGCTAAACTGTTGGCTCCATAGTTATTCTGTTTAAGATATTCTAACCACATCCATGAAGATGTTCTAACCAACTCAAAGAGTGAACATTATAGAATAAACAGCCACTGAGCAAGTTACTACTGCCCCCAACACTAAAAAGATCAGAAATTATTAAGAAAGAATCACGTCAAGTTGTTTGCTTTTTCTTAATATATAAAAACGCAAGGCCACACTTGTATCACATTTGATATGAATTTACATTATCTAATAATTTAAATATACCTGAGGAGAAATTAACTAAAATTATTCTGGCAAAATGTACAATAAAATAAGATGGTTTCTCTATTTTCATGTATTACATAATATGAATAATTTGCAGAAAATAAATTTTTTAAACAAACATACAAAAATAAAAATGTATGTAACTTGGGCCAAACATGGCAAAGATAAACATATGCAAAATCTCATTCACAGAAGTCTGGTTGGCTGACATTTTGCATAAAAGAAGTCAGAACTCCAGGAAGAAAGTGTCTTAGAGATCCAGTCACAAAAATAGGACATGAAACTTTACGGATTTCTGCGGCTACTCATTTAAGTTTTTTATACTACCTCGTATATATAAATTTTCTACCTTAAACCAAGATGTATAACACATAATAAAAATGAATTTGATTTTGTAATGACAATTTCAGAGCTGGAAACAAATTCCAGGTATAAACATCAATTCCAAAACCTTCAACACCACCACCACACTTACATGGACCATTTAAGACATACGAGATCCACTTACATTATAACTGAAGCAATCAATGCAGGGCTCTTGTATTTAATGAGTAACTAAAAACTATTTATTTTTTATACTTTTTAAAAAAAAGGGAATATTAAAAAGAAAAAATCATGCATTCAAACTAAATACGCATCTTAATTCTACCTAATCCTAATAATTCAAGTCTTAATTTTTAGACAGAAGTGCCTTGCATGAAATTTGGGTGATTATATTCTATGAAACAGAATTGACATTTTACTTACAAGCAGAATACCATTTCTTTCGAAATTCATTACTTTAATTCAGAATGACAAATTTAAACAGTAATTCTAACTGAAGATTTTTAAATAAACAGAGTCAACAAAATAAGAGTATCTGTTACAGAGGGAGGAGTTGGTAACTATAACAAGTGATTTGAGCCATAATACAATATACTTGAAAAAGAATTTTTTAAAATGTGTATTATGAACTCTGGCTATATTACTCTAAGAAATGCAGTATCCTTCATCAAAAAAATAAAAGCTTCTCTTACTGAAAATATCATTTAAAAAAAAGTACACACTGCTAATTCCACCAGGTAAATAAAAATATAATCTAATAAGAAGTTTCAACCAAAAGGAATACTTAAAGATATTTATAACCTAAACATGGTTTTATACAAAAAGATAAAAAGTCAAATAATATTCCCAAAGGAACACAGCACTCTGGACCTTTAAATATTCAGTCATGTAAGGTTCAGACTTCAACCAGTAATAATGTTATTCAGTAATCAAGGAAACAAAAGAAACTTTCAAAACATTTTTCCTACACTCAGAAGATAGTGCTATTGATTAAAAAAAGAACTAATACAATATATAATGCATAAATCCTGATTTTAAAGATTAGCAAACTATTTTTAAAAGTTATGATCAGATACTATTAAAAATAGTGAAATTCTTCACCGTTTTCCCAGAGTGACATTCCATAAGTTACTTAACCACGTCCAACTGGGAAACTGTGCATACTTCATTTTACACAGCTGAGAAACCGTACTTTACTCACATTACCACTGCTTCCCATTTTTAAAAATTTAATAGTGAAGGGCGCTGGAAAGGAAATAATGTGTTTGGAAAATATGAAACTACTGTCAATTCATTTAATCCTGATTTATTTATGATGAAATAACCCACGCTGGGCTACACCACTTAAGAGATGGCCTGGCTGCTTACTTTGAAGTAGCACTCCTGCCCCAACTCCACGAGCCCCTGGTCTAGGAGTATCTAACCAACTAGGAAGTAAAGACAGGAAAACATTTACAACTGTGGAATCTACGAGTCAGGTATGTGGGTGTTCACTCCCTTATTCTTGAAAATAAGTCTGACTTTAAAATCACTGCTACCCTCTCAAATTTCAGGAATATATTTTAACATATTATTAGATATTGTAACAAAACTCTTATTAAAAAAAAAAAAAACCACCACATTTAAATATCACACTAATCCCCAGGAAATCTCCTCTGTTTTTCCAAGTAAAGTGTCCCTTTCATTAGTGCCACTTGACACCAAATATCAAATTTTTTAAAGGTTAAACATACATTTGATCACATTCTTTCACAAAACATTTCCCTTCAATCACATATTTATGTTTTCTCTCATCCAGAATCTAAGCTGTAATTATAAACCCAACCCCAAATTATTAATAAGTGACTATTAACCATTCATCATGACATTTAGCAATTACTATAGAGTTTACATATAACACCAAGTTTCTGAAATACTCCACAAGTACGTTTCTGAATAAAATGTGATGGTATGATTTCAATTAGTATTTGGGAAACAAGATCCAATTCAGTTACTGTCATTGCTGATAATCTCTATTTCTATTAAATGGCAATTCCAAGTAAAACAGATATTTTTCTCCATTATTGATATTGTAGGATAAAAAACAAATATTTAATCTCTTCCAATGAACTCTCAGCACTGATTTTAAGCAGAAAAATCCGAAAACTCAATGAAGAATAACAAATTAGGCTTTATGAAATACAAGTGAACCAACAGTTCTTTAAAAACTGGATCTGTCAAGAAGAAAATGAATACATTTATTCTCAAAATAAACAAAAATGGGGAAATTAACAAAATACATTGCTAAAATAAAACAACTGGAAAACGGGTATTCCTTTATTTTGTGCATGTTAATAATAGCATATGAAACCTAAATCCTGCAGACTTTAAATTCAGTGTTTCAAATCATTACACAAAAAAAAACATAATATTGTGATGTTATAATACTAAAATTGTTTCATATTATCTTTTTATGGAAAGAATTATGGGAGCATATATGACAAATTCACACTTATTTAGAAAAGCTAGTACTATTCTTTATTTTTATATTTACTGGTTTTAAGCAAATGACATTCAAATGTCTTCCTTGGTATACTTTTTCACAAGAAAAAACAATGACTGAGCGAGCCACAGAGTTGTTTAACTGGACAAAAACACTAAAAACTGAATAACTAGCAATTCACAGATGCTCCACTTGACTGTCACTCAGAAGCTGACTGTTCCCAGGGTAAACTTGGTAAGAACTGGAACAAGGACTTTCTCGATGCAGGGACAAAGCTGTGTAGAGCTCTGTTCTTGGAGCCAGAGTGAGCCGGACACTAGAAAGTTCAGGAGATTAGGGCATCTCTTTGTGCAATGCTTTCAAATGTTCTTGAATGAATCGTATAGAATTTCACAGCCTTGGCCAAAGATAGCTTGGAATTAACATCAAGGATAAAGTTTCTCCCAATCTTAATTCAGCTTTGACGCAAAATACAATGCTAAACATTACCTAAGGATTATATGAATAAAAATAACAGATGATGGGAAAGGTATATATTTAGGTGCAAGAGACATCACTTAAAAATCATAACTAAAAAAAAAAAAAAATCATAACTGATGTTAAAACTCCCCACACTGCAATTAATGTCACAAATCAGAACAAATCCCACTCCCTGCCAACTCACACTCACGGAAAACGTGACGAGAATAGTCTTTGATTATTATTTTACAATCTCCATATCATGTTTTCAAAGATTTGCCAAAAACAAAAGAATACTGCAAATTTTAGAAAACAATTCCATCCATACTGTTGTGTCTAAAAATTAGAACATAAAATAGTACAGAAGAAAAGTTTGATACAAAAGCATGCATCTCAATCATGCTTTACACTCAACTGCTTTTACGCAAGAATTTAAATAAGTAACCAAACTTCTTTCTTTCCGAAATATGCCTTCCAGCAAAAACAGAAACCATGCAAAGATGAGGTAATATTTACATACTGTTCACTTTTAAAAAGCACATTATTCTTCAGAAAAATGCTAAAAGCATGATATACTAACACACTGAAATGTTATGTGAGAAACAACTATGCTATGACCAATGCCTGATGCCTCCTCAGATTTGTGATTTACATTAAATATATGATTCCTCAAATGTAATTCTAAATTAAACATGTCTAACATACAGAATTTTAAATATAACGAGGACTCTGTTTTGGAATAAAAATCCCAATGTGATAAGTTCTCCATACTATTGAAAATCAATCTTCAAAACACATATTTGACAGTAGAGAGATCTGAGTCCGATAACACTAGCCATACTCAAGTTAATTCTGTTTTTTAAAGTCACCACTTGAACTGTATTCCTGGGAGACAAGCACACCTAGCCTGTCAGACAAGTTTTGCTGGAGAGACTCCTGAGCGACAGAAGAACATTCACAACCCTGCAGAGTCAGGCCACCTTGAACACTTCTAGAAACCAACATGCTCAAGAAATGCTCAATTTCTTCTAGATCACACAGCAAATCCTCACCTAACATCCAACCTAACAGTATTGTTTGATTTTAAAGAAAATTTAAAGGGTAAGATCTAGATATTGACACCAAATAAATAATAGCAGATAAGATTAAAAATAAGACATTATTTTATAAGCAAAAGAGATTTGCCTTCAAACAGGTTTTTTTTTTCCAAGATTCAAAAGATTTATTTGGAAAAATCAGCACAGGACAAAGATATCCTTAATATTCCTCCTCAGAATATTTGAATATTCAGAATCTACATGAAATGTAGACAGCAACTCTGATTTCACAGGACATCATCAATGGTGCATACAGATGTAATCCCCATACCCGCCCTCCCCAATGTACTACTCTGTCTGCCCCTTAGTGACATCAGTTTTCACTAAGCTTCTATCTTCAGGGCAACTTGCACAAACTAAAAAACAGAAAATCATTTGCATTTTTAAATGGCTGGGATTAGTTAAAGCAACCAAAGTATTACTGTTACAGCAAAGTTTAGTAAAACTATAAGAGAATACCACTAATAACATTTTAAAATTATCCAAGATGATTTCTTTATTGAGATTAACTACATAGAATTCACAGTACTATGGCATACTTATATTTAGCTAAAGTCACAAACACATTTCAACATTCACAATGATGAGTATCATCATTACCATTCTAATCTACAAAGCTTATGAATAAAGAAAAATACAAAAACCTCAAGTTTTACAAAAAAAAAATTTTAACGTCTACATACAATAACAATAAAACCACTTCTAGGTAACAGGTAAAAGTGTATTGTTTTCCTCTAAGTAGTCAGGAATGAAAGATGTTTAATACCTACGACGCTTATTAGGGCCTTCAAAGTTGCCCCCTTGGCTTCCTCTACCAAAACCACCAGGACCACCACTACCAGGACCTACACCACTCATCGGTGCTTGCGGGGTCTCAGAACCTGTTCTACTACCCATAGGTGAGCCCATCTGAGACGGTGGTCCTTGCGGAAATCTATCATTGTGCTATATAATACCACATAACACATGTGAAGTCCATTTGGAACACGCCAAATGTAAGTGACAAGAAAAATTGGCAAAATCCCAAGTGGTGGTGTCATGAAGTTCAGCAGAAAGTCCAGCAGAATCAGGATCACACATAGAAGGAAGAAAGGAGCAATTTAATTAGTTACTATGTTCAAAAAATAAAAGAAGCATCTGAATGAAGAGTTACATTTTGCTAATGCTATGTCCCAATTTCATGAAAAAAGAACTGATTTCATGAAGTGAATGCCATCTTAAACCTAATTAGTTATTATTATACTGTTCTGATCTCTCTTTTTTTAATTTTTTTTTTTTTTTTTTTTTTGGCAGCGCCGCACGGCTTGCGGGATCTTAGTTCCCCAACCAGGGATTGAACCCAGGCCCTCAGCAGTGAAAGGGCCAAGTTCTAACCACTGGACGGCCAGGGAATTCCCTCTCTCTTTTTCATTAAAGTTTATACTGCGTGTAACAGCGCCGTGTAATAAAAATACTGTTTTTTTAAAATCAGAGAGACAAAACTAGGGAGCAGCATCACATTGTTTGAAAAAGAAAACATAAAAATTTCAATAGCAGTGCTTTTAACATAGAAAGCATGAGCATAAACACAGAGTTATAATTTCAGTATGAAAACTTCTGAGGTGTTTTTCTGGAAAGACTATCACTGGGAAAACAGATTTAGTTTTTAAAAGCTGACAATTAGCATGTACTACTAATAGCAGAATTAACACTTGAATTATGTATTTTGTAAAACTTCACAGTAATAACCACATATATTAATCTCAAAGGTTGAACAGAACTCCCTACATGCACCAGTAAAATATCACTGTGAAAAAGACTAACGGGGATATTTAAATAAACTTTACCATTTCTGCGGGAGGTATGGAAAAGCAGGCCAGTTACTTTTACTTTTAACTCTCTGCTGATGATTATACGCTACACAAAATTTAACCAAAGTATTTACAAATTTTTACTAGCTCTCAGACATTTTACTACAAAATAAGCCTCCAATGGAGGAAACAGGTACACTGATTAGTATGCAACATCTGACCCGATCACAGTCGATATTACGGCACTGCCTCATTATCTCCCTATGTTAACACTCATTTAAAAAACCTGTTAGCATGTCCAATTTGTCCAAATTCTTAAAGGACTGTATTTAAAGTAAATAAATTATAAAATAATAGAACACCGCATCCATCAGTTCTAAGACGCACATTCACTGCTCACGTCTCTGAGATCAGGGGGGTTTAGAGCTGATGGCAGGTCTGCGTTTAACAGCAGCACCTTTTCTTTCTCAGCAGCAATGGCGCCCCTTCAGTTCCAAAATTGAACTGTCTTTTCCAAATATACGATCAACTAATTTCCCTTTTCTAAATGTTACTTAGGACAACCATTAAAAAGAACCAAATGAGAAAATGTCATAGGAATATAACGTCTCAAATAGTGACAGACTTTAAGGGAAATGAAAAACAGTAGCAGTCTTGCCACTGATTCTCAAATATAATATGAATTACAACTGAAAAATGGTTTTATAATATTTAACCCACACAAAGATATCTTCACACTCTCAAACCAAGAAATGAAATTGTCTACTTTAAATTTAGTATCAAATTTAATTATAATTTGTAAGTCTATAGTAAGAATACAACAATGTAAGTTTAAAATATATTTTAAAAGTTTAATGTAAATTTTTTACAGTTAAATTCTCTGAAATTACTCATAAATGATTTTTTTATGAAAAATGACAGAAAACTGTGTTTTCACACACATTGAGGTTTTGTACCCCACCAGAGGTAAGGAGTTCACACAGGAATAAGAACACAATCACAAAATACTTGACCCTTACACTGAATGCTGGTAAGAGGTGTATACAAATTAAGTTAAAATCACTGTAAAATGATTAGAATTAACATATGTATCTGCTATATATTTAAGTACAAAAGCATGCCATGGATCATAACCCTAACTCTTGGGAAACTAAAAAATTGCCTCTCATGAATCACCATCTAACTTCACAAAATTACCTTTTCTTCATTGGATATTGATCTTTACTGACAAAACAAATGATGCCAAATTATGTTAAGTGTGAAGTTACCTTTGGGGCAGAAGTATATATTATTGAATATAATCACAATAATGTTTATGATACATTACCACTGCTCCATTATCTGGCATCATTGGAGTTCCCATATTTGCAGCTCCTTCTGGCCCCATGGCAGGACCAGGACCCATTGGTGGGCCAGGTATAGTTCCTCTGTTGTTCATATTCATACCCATCATTGGAGGAGGACCTTGGTTACCAGCAGGTGCTGGGCTAAACGCATCTACGTAAAACAATCTATACTTAGAGCTGTCCTATCTTAGTTGATAAACATTTAAAATTTAACAATACTTAGGCAATCTATATAACAAGACTATTATCAAAATTATTTTACTTCCTTGAGAATGGGACACTCAATTATCTACTCTGATAGAGCATTATATTTGCTAAACAAATGTACATAAAACAAATGAGAAAACTATCAATTATTTTTAGCACATTTGAGACTATAAAAGCTTGGAAGTTTTCTTTAAAAAATCAGTATTATTTGCTGTAGTCTGCTTTTTAACCAAATACTCCCTTACGAGTGGTGACAACTTTCTACCAGTTTAAATTAATGGCAAAGGATTAGCACTTAGGAAACCACTTAATTTTCTTATAGTCATGACTAAAAATACTAGCATGTAAATTATATTAAATTGTGAAGGGAGAAACCATGTCCTCATACATACACACAAAGTTTACTGTAAATAAATTCTTGGCTTTTATATAACTACTGAACATCTCCCAAAATTATAGGAGGTACTCTTTTTTAACTTTATATAGAACTATGCAACAGAAACAAACAAAAAAATTGAAATGATTCATCATGACAAAACTTATTTCTAAAAGCAACTGCAACCAAATACAGATAAAATATTAGGCACAGCTGTTTGAATTTTTTCAACATGCTGAAACTCTGGAAATGAGAACAATCGGATACTTCAAATTTTTTCATCAAAAGATATCCATCCACCTGCTTCATGTTAACTGCAATAATCATGTTTAAGCTGTAATACATTTATAATGGCCTCAAATACAACATTTTTGGGTATCCTCTTTGAACTTAAAAAATTTTTAAACTACTCATACTTGTTTATCATTAAAAATTCATGAGAAAGACTGATTCTGAGTTTTCTTCTAGTATTTCATTATCTAGTTAATTTCATGACATTCAGAACTCAATTTCTCAACAACACATTATAATAGGAGTGGAAGTTTTCATTCACACTCACAACTCTACACAGTACCCAGTGCAGCTCAGCCTGCACAGGACCGCATCCAGGGAGCTGAGAGGAAGCAATCGGACTCCCTGCCGGCCCCCAGCAACAGACTCCTGCTCCTTCTGAACCCAATCCCCAGGACCCCAGCCACTTCCTAGGGAAGGAAGCAGTTCCTTAATGCCCAACAGTTCTTGTTAGTCAATCTACACTTGAACTACACAAGAATACTTCTATTCCCTTAAGATAGCTATAAATAAAAATTTTTACTAGACTTCCACAACATCTCCCATAAGTGAAATGAGGAAGGGTAGAGACAGTATCCAGGAGGAATGTTACCTCAACTTTCCCCAAAAAGAACAGATCAAGGATTAGGGGTTTTTTTTTTTTCTCTTTTAATAGAACATAATTATCACACCTAACTTATGAGATACGAATATAACTATACAAGTATGGGTATAATAAAATAAATGAAAAATATTTAAAACTATCATTAGTTGAGGTAGACTCTTATTTTTAGTAATTATGGCTGTAATTAGACTAAATTTAAAGATCTAAGGAATGTTAGAATTATCTGGTCCCCTGAAAAGCAGTTTTATAAACTATGTTCCACTTCGTACACACTGGTAACAGACCAGAAAATCTGTCATGTTTAATCCATGCAACTTGACAGGATATGACAATTTACCAACTTAACAGTGACATTCAACTGCATGATAAGGACTTGTAGCTCCATGGATCCGTAACTATCATGAGAATAAAGTCTCACTTTGAATAAAATGTAAAGAGGAGAAAATTAAATGGAGTGGATGGATGTAAGGGGAGCTAATTAAGTGCTCAAATGTAAACATGGTTCTCTGGTGAATAAAATGCCATTAAAATTTTTAATTCTCTTAAATTCCTCACTAAATAAGGAATCTACAAGTATATTCTCCCATTTCTTCTAATAAAGTTGCTAATCAAGTAAGAAAGTCAGAATATTTTCATGGTCTCTGAAACATCACAAATGTTTCAAGTTTGGTTCTGATGTTAATGACACACTTAAAATCCTTAAATCCAACTGGATTATATTATACACCAGCCCACAATTTACTTTGAAAAAGACATAAATACTGAACTACCTGTACATTACTAGACCCTCAACTGTGCTTCCTAATTTAGAACTTCTCATGTACTCTTGGTTCACTAACTTTTTTCATGTATCCATTGTACTAACTTCACAATTAAGCTCTTTTGGTTAAGGGTTATGTCTCGTGCTTCCTTTGCATATCAGAGATGCTCAACAACTAATTTTTGGTAGATAAGAAAAGTGACGCAGTAAACAGCAATTGTGTTAAATGATTTAGATTATCTAACTGGCAATGGCAAAGGAACTGGCATGGGGGAGGAGCGCTTGGTCACGGAAAATGCTCGATCCACATATTAGAGGCTTTAAGATGTCTATTCCACACGCTACATGTACATTCCAAGTACAATCTGGATTTCCTCAGTGGGAGTGCATGTGACGCACACTGGAATGTTAAGGTAATGTGATCTTTACAACAATATGTACATTTGACTTTATATAAAGATTCTAACCTCAGCTTCTGTGGGACAATGTGAAATTAATATATAAAATTTTATTATTTACCTAATTTTCAAATGTATGACAGTTCAAACTTAGTAAGACATATGAAAACATCCCATACTTATTTTTCCCTTAGCTTATTTACTTGATACTGCTGCCCTGACAACCTGGTTATACAAGCAATCAATATTAAAGATGCTAATATAGGCACTTTCTTAAAAACTTCACATCAACTCTAAAGATATACATTAGCCTAAATATGCAAGACACATCTCATTTACTTGACAAGTCATAGATGTCTCCGAACAGTGCAGTTCTGTGCACAATACTGTGGGTTAGGGCAAAATAAGTTAAACATTCAGTATAAGGAATAAAAATAGCCTCAAAGTTACACAAAAAATTATCTTAAAATAGAAATAAAATACTCTCAAAAAGTTTATAGACACTACAACCCAGAAACTATCAAAATTCCAAGATAAAAAAGCCAATTTCAAGGCATGAAATCTGATTTTTAAAAATGCAACAACATAGCTTTATTACACCATGTGATGACTCAACAAGTTTCAGGTCATTTACCAAAACCTGTTTACAGGTTTCTTTTTGTTATATCTATTAAAACATAATACATCTTTTAGCCTAAGAATAAACAAAATAAAAATGTTCTTCCTAGGCATGTACTTTTAATATACTGGTATTTTTTTTCTCATTTAGTAAATGTAAGAAATTTCACCACTTACAAATGCTGGTTCCAAATTTCTGTTTGTTACTGATATGTAGACACCACAAACAGCACGTACAGTTCCCTGAAAAGTGACAAGTAAGTGACAGAAGGCTTTGCTTCAAATCCCTACCTCCCATGTTTATTGCTCCACGGGGACCCACATCACCCATTCTCATTTCCTGTTCTCTCTGTAAGTAAACATAGTTGTCACAGTCAACCTATCGATCTTAGGGCTTTACATTTCCCATCTAAAATCAAAAAGAAAAGAATAAATTGCGACATCATGTTCCATTAAAATTTTTTTTTAATTTCCAACATCATTTACTTAATAAGAACACTGAAAAGAAACTTCAGTCTCCCAGGCTTAATTAATATACTGCAAGTGCTTAGAGCATCCAATTTATATTGCTAAATTATCAGTGAGTCATACAAAAAACCTACTACAGGATATTTTTAATGTTATTCTTCCAAGAGATCATACACACATGCCTAGATGCTAAGAGAAGAAAAAACTAACAATAATAACCACCAGGACCAACTATTTTTCCTTCCCAGGTCTCTGAAGTCTTAAAACAGAAATGACTGTTACCACTTTCGTATTCAAATGTATTCAAACACACAACACAAGCAGCTGTGGGGTACTAAACCAAAAATAAGGTTATAGACAATTTTCATTTTTGAAATATTATAATTCACCTTTGCATTTTTATTCAAGTACTCAGGCATTATTTCACCCAGGACCTACAGATATAGCATGAAAGCCTCGACTACACACAAGCAATTATTGAAAGCTCAACATAATATTGCTTCCTTTATTTGAACAAGAATTTTTCTTGGAAACCGAAATAAAAGTGTTATTACACAGTTGGAAAGTTCTGAAACAAAATGCTCTTGAGGTTACCTGTGACATAAAAGGCCATACAAATGTACAAAACGTTTTAAGTTTCAGTATAGAAACTACTTCCTAAAAACCCATTTACCAACAATAGTTATATAGAATTAACTTCAATGAAATCTCATAATTAAAATTTACACTATTATTTAATGATCTTGTGCAATACCAGACAAGTGTGTTAAATGTAGCAATCATAAAAAACATTGAGGCAAAAGTAGCAATGTCTAAAGCTAAAGAAAGCATCATTTTTCTACTTTTAAAAGCAGTCTTATTAAAATGGGTTGGTTTTAAAATACTAGTGAAAAACACCTATAAAGCTAGAAATAAAGGAAATAAAAGCCTATGATAGATAAATGCCACTAAGCAGCAAATCAACTGCCCATCTAACCTAACAGATGCTTCAAAAGTTAACCTTTAATGAAGCTACGATACGAGAAAAAAACCACTCACATAATAGCTTCATGAAGAAACGTTTCTCATTGCCTAGAAAACGTAAATACCAAAGCTTTCCCAAAGCTAACTTTTAACTTTCCAAAAAATAAATTTCTTTCATCATAAAACATTTGACTATTAATGGATACTATTACTGACCAGCAAAAAAGCTATTTTATAAAACTGACTACTGATGAAGTCATATAATTTTGCAATTACAGGGAAAATACTATTCTCTCATCACACTTAGCACTATTATCAATAAATTAAACCAAGCTGTCATTTCCTCATCAGCAGAGCCTATTGACAAAGTGTGGACTGTTTGGGCATATCCAAAATCTTCCAGGTACTATTTATATGAGATACTCTTCAAAAAGAGCTGCTTGCACTCCAGCACCAGAGAGTAAAATACATGGATTTTATGGCCCCAACATTTTTTGAGGACAAAGGTGTTAACATATTTTTTGACTTGTCTTAACTATAAAAGACTAGAAAGGCAATATCTAATCGCTAACAGAGGGTAATCATTAGTCTCACTCTTTGAGACTTCAATTTTCAAATCCCCCTTAAATACCCCAACACCCTAGCTTCCTAGTCATATTTTAAGGTTATTCTAACTTTTTACAAACCCGCTACTACATACTTCTATTAAAATGCAAGAGGCAGGGGCTTCCCTGGTGACGCAGGGGTTGAGAATCTGCCTGCTAATGCAGGGGACACGGGTTCGAGCCCTGGTCTGGGAAGATCCCACATGCCGCGGAGCAACTAGGCCCGTGAGCCACAATTACTGAGCCTGCGCGTCTGGAGCTTGGGCTCCGCAGCAAGAGAGGCCGCGATAGTGAGAGGCCCGCACACCGCGATGAAGAGTGGCCCCCACTTGCCACAACTAGAGAAAGCCCTCGCACAGAAACAAAGACCCAACACAGCCATAAATAAATAAATAAATAAATAATAATTCCTTACTATAAAAAATTAAAAAATAAATAAAATGCAAGAGGCAGAAGTAATACTTAAGGGTAGTGTTATCAACAGAAATTAAGACAACACTTCCCATTATAACCTGATGTATCAAATATCCATAAGGAGAATCGCTTGAGTAAGTGCACGGTAACTATGTGCCCACCCCAACAGCAATACACAAATAAGGCCCTCACTTCTCCTACAAATTCTTCTGATATATTTTAAATTAGAACTGAAACGTGTGATATTTTTATAATACAAATTTTAATGATGCTTTATTACTTTACCAAAAATTATTGTGCTTTAATAGACAACTTATATGTAAAAATCTCAAAAGACTGCAGTGCAATATAAAATGATAAAAGCTATGATGAACACTCAATTTTAATTAATTCAATAAATCCTCATAGCAACCCATGATGAAGGTCGACTGTTATCCTATTTTAGAGATCATAAAACTGAGTCATAGACCTGTTCAATAACTTACTCAGGGTCATACATGTAGCAAATGGTTGAGCTGACCTATAAACTTCTGCCAAAATAGAGTTCACAGAATTTTCTTCTTCACAGGGCACCTTCATTCTTCAAGAATTCCAAGACTAACAAAAGGCAAGATTTTTAATGTATTCTTACCATGTTTATAAGAGGCTGTGCCTTTTGATTAAAAGAATTCTGCACTGTAAAGCAATTATACTCCAATAAAGATGTTAAAAAAAAAAAAAAAAACAACCAACCAAAAAAAACCAATGTCTACTAGTTAGACACATTTTGCTTCTCTTGTTCAAGTTCATTTCCCAGGAAGCTGAAACCTCTCTCACATTTCACTGCCTTTAAATTGAATAATAAAATGTTAATTTGTATTTTATGGAAAAAAGAAAGAATTCTGCATATGCATTCTTGAAAGCTGGTCAGTGAAATATGCCTAAATTTACCAAAAAAGAAAGTAAAGTACAACTGATGCCAAAGCCGCATATCAAAGCAGCATTCCACCAACAAAAAGGTTCTCAAGGTGTGGTTCCTGGAGTGAAGAGAGTCCCCAAGACGCATCCAAGACGTGCACAAACTCAAAACTACTTCATTAGAACACAGTTCTAACACTGGTCTAATTGGGCTTTTCACTGAGACACTCGCAGGGATGGTGCAAGAGCAATGATGGGCAAAAATCCTGGTGTTTCAGCACAAACCAAGGCACTGGCATTCAATTTTTACCAGTAATCACTGTACTCTGGACATTACAATACAACTACAGTTAAATGATTTCAATTATGGCTGTTCCAGCCAGAGCATCCAGAAAAGACTGAAGATTAGATTGTAAGAAAATAAAACAGGACTTCCCTGCTGGTGCAGTGGTTAAGAATCTGCCTGCCAATGCGGGGGACACGGGTTCGAGTCCTGGTCTTGGAAGATCCCACATGCCACAGAACAACTAAGCCCATGTGCCACAACTACTGAGCCTGCGCTCAAGAGCCCGCGAGCCGCAACTACTGAGCCCGTGAGCTGCAACTACTGAGTCCGTGTGCTGCAACTACTGAAGCCCATGCGCCTAGAGCCCGTGCTCCACAACAAGAGAAGCCACCACAATGAGAAGCCCGTGCACCCCAACGAAGAGTAGCCCCTGCTTGCCGCAACTAGAGAAAGCCCGCGCGCAGCAACGAAGACCCAACACAGCCAAAAAATAAATAAATTTTTTAAACAAATAAATCAATAATTTTTAAAAAGAAAACAGAAGCCATGTTTCAAAGAGCTGGATTTTATTTTTTTTTCTTTTTGGCCGAGCCACGGCATGCAGGATCTTAGTTTTCCGACCAGGGATCAAACCCGGGCCCCCCTGCGGTACAAGCACACGGTCTTAACCACTAGACCACTAGGGAAGTCCTCAAAGAACTGTAGTACAGGTAGTTATCAGTTTCTAAGACATGGGTCTGAAACAGCTACCAGTTTGGTTCTCGAAGGATCTCTGACTCGTGTTCAGTTACTTCGTCGAGTAGGTCAGGACCCTGTCATGAGACAGGTGGAAGGAATAACCCTGTCCCAATATTTTCTCTGGCAGCAAGTGAGATGTGGAGATCAGGGGGAAATGAAGCACACCAAATGGGTGAGGTCAGTCAAAAACATGGCACAGACTTTCAGTATTCTGACCAGGCCTCAGAGATGTGGCATATCAGTACGTGAAAAAGGGGTCTTGAATTTATGTGGACGGGAAGGTAGACTATGGTGACTATATGGATAAAAATAATGTGTGAGATGACAAGCAACAACAACTACAGCTGATAACATTATATTTCCGAGTGACCAGACAAAAGAGAAGGCATAGAATGGACAATTCTTCTTTGGCCACTGTTTGGTATAGTCTCATTTCCAAATCATGATTGTCTTTATAGTTTATAAGGACAAGAATTAAAACACTCTTTTATATTAAAAAAATAATAATAATAATTTCAACTATGAATACCTGGATGAAGCAGTAAAAATGATTAATTTTATTAAATCTCTAACTTTAGGTACGTGTCTTTATTATTCTATGCAACAAAACAGATATATACATTAAGCATTTCTGCTGCATTCTGAATACGGTGGTTATTTCAAAAAAAACCATTCTTATGATTGGGTTGAAAGCTGAATAAGACACATTTTCTTGGAGCAAGATGTTTACTTGAGACAGCATTTGACAGACAAACCGATTAGTGACTTGTGTACCTGGCAGTAATTTCTGATGAGTGGTTGATATTAAGAAATGTGATTTGTTTTTAACTTTGTATAACAAAATACATTAACATTTGTATGATTTGTGTAACTCAATGGGTCAGTATTTTTCAGCTTGGTACATGACGTTACAAACTCATGCATAGGTAAAAGATCCACTCAAAGGTAAACCAATGGATTCTAATGCAAAAGAGTACTTTTAAGAAAATACTGCTTGTCAAGTTTCACTGCAGTATCAAACAACAATATTCACAATTATCTGAAAAGGTTAAAATATATATACCTCTCACCATTTACTTATCCATGTGAAACCAGATTCTCTTTGTATTTTTTAACCAAAAGAGCATTTTGCAATAGGTGGAATGCAAAAGCAAATATGGGAAGCCAGCCATTTTCTTATAAAGCCAAACACTGAAAAACAGTAAAATACCATTCTTCCCACTACACGAAGTTGAGCATTAAAGAAATTTCAAAAAAAATGTAAAAATAAGGCCACTCTTCCCACTATAACACATTTTCTTTTAAATTTCTCTTTTAATTTCTTACATGGTAAACACTGATATAACCTAAACATAAAGCTCTTTGGGGTCTTCAATAATTTTTAATAGCTTTAAAAAAGGATTTGAAACCAAAAAGTTTGATAACCACTGTTTTTTTTTTTAATAGAAATCTTTTATTTATTTATTTATTTATTTTATATTTATTTTTGGTTGCGTTCAGTCTTCGCTTCTGTGCGAGGGCTTTCTCTAGTTGCGGCAAGTGGGGGCCACTCTTCATCGCGGTGCGCGGGCCTTTCACTATCGCGGCCTCTCTTGTTGCGGAGCACAGGCTCCAGACGCGCAGGCTCAGCAGTTGTGGCTCACGGGCCTAGTTGCTCCGCGGCATGTGGGATCTTCCCAGACCAGGGCTCGAACCCGCGTCCCTTGCGTTAGCAGGCAGATGCTCAACCACTGCGCCACCAGGGAAGCCCAGGTAACCACTGTTTTTAAATTCCAGTCAATATTTACTCATGAAAATGTAAAGTGGCAGAAATTTTGCACTAATGTAAATTAACTAAACCAGTATACCCCAATGTGCAGAACCTGACATTATTTTATGTATAATATTGATTTTTTTCCTTTAATACTTAGGATATCAATCTGTGACTTTTGAAGATATTTTAGGGTTTTTTAGGTAATCTAATTTAAACAAATATTGACTCTATGTAATTATCAACTGGAACAACATTCTGCAGTCAATGACAAAATGTGCTCACCTCACACACTGATCAGTCTAAGTCCTAACAGCCACCATCATTCTTCTTGAATTCATGAAGTCCTCTCGTGTGTGTCTCTAAAGGAACTTCTAAGGATTATCTAAGGATCACAATGTGCCACGTAGGTTCCATGTCTTAATAAAAAAATGCTAAAAATCCTGATATAAAAATGCTGAAATAAAGCTTTTAAATCTAAAAGAAATATAATTCTAGAGAAACGTATAAGTTCTGGCAAGTAACAATATTCAACCTTTTTATCATTAAATATTCCTAGAATTTTTCCAAAAATAAATTACTCTTAGCACTTGGAAATATAGCTTTTCCTTCACTAGAGAAGTTTACATACAAGAATAATAAGACTGTTAGATAGCTAGTCAAACTTTCATTGGAGAAAACAAACTGTCAGCATCTGGAAACACTAGGTAACAAACATATTTACAAGTAAAGAATGGAACAAAAATCAATTATGTGAAATATTTTGTAAAAATAGGTATAAAGAAAAATAAAATCACAAAAAAAGTAGGCCACTTTGCCAAGAAATTATCCACTCATTTAAAAAGTGTTAAGTTATGGAAAGGTGTGCATCAAGAAAGTAATCTTCTAATAAACTACAAAGGGAAACAAGAAATGTTCCTATTAATAGAGCTCAAATAATAGCATGCAAACTTTCCAACATAACCAACAGAGAAAGTGTGGAAGACTGAACATTTTTAATTCAAGTAATAAAAAACAACACTTTCCAAGACATTATATCACTCACTGCTATATTGGGGGGGGGGGGGATATTTTAAGTAACATAAGACAATCTTTAAAATATACTATGTATAGTGGGGTTTTCCCTTCAATTTGCATTCCAAAATATCTGCCCCCATGAGTATTGAGGAAACGTTCCTCAGGTTTATGATTGCTTAAGTGAAACTTTACATCACATTTCATTAGGGAACTGCTAATTAAGACAAAAGAGTTACCACAACACATCTATTAGAATGTCCAAAATCCTAAATGGTGACAACAGGAAATGCTGGTGAGGATGTGGAGAAACAGGAATGCTCACACACTGCTGGTGGGAATGCAGACTGGTATGCCCACTTTGGAAGACAATTTAACAGTTTCTTACAAAACTAAACATACTCTTACCATACGATCTCGTAATCACGCCCCTCGTTATTTACCCAAAGGCACTGAAAACTTATGTCCACACAAAAACCTACACACGGGTATTTTTAACAACTTTATTCATAACTGACAACCAAGATGTCCTTCATTTGGTGAAAAGATAAACAAACTGTGGTACATCCAGATAATGGATTATTCAATGTTAAAAAGAAATGAGCTATCAAGCCATGAAAAAACATAGAGGAGGGACCTTACTTAAATGCATATTACTAAAAAGCCAATATGAAAAGACTTCATATCGTATGATTCCAACTATATGACATTCTGAAAAAGGCAAAAACATGGAGACAGGAAAAGAATCAGTGGTTGCCAGGGATTATGGGGAGGGAGGAATAATAGGTGGAGCACAGAGAATTTTTAGGGCAGTGAAACTACTCTGTGTGAGACTGAATGGTGGGTACGTGTCATTTTCCATTTGTCAAAACCCAGAGAATGTGCAACACCGAATGTAAACTATGAACTTTTGGTGATGAGGATGTGTCAGACACAAGTGCACCCTGTATGCTGTGGGAATCTGATGTTGGTGGGAATCTGACGTGAGGGCATCTGTACGTATGTGGGGTGAATGGGGTGCGTGGGAAATGTCCCTTCTGCTCAATTTTGCTGTGAACCTAAAACTACTCTAATAAAATTTACTTTTTAAAAACTTTAAAAATGTTTCTTTTTGAATAAATTATATCTTAATTTATATCACAAGTTTTAGTCATGAAATAATAAACATTTCTTACTTGTTAAATATTGAATCAGAAATAGAAGGAACCACAAATACAAGTAGGGGGCTTTATTCTTAGCTTACTGTACTGATTAACCTAAACACATGCACCTCTTAAACTACATTCACTTAACAGTGTATTTTTAAAGCCTGGTTCAGGTAACTTTGTAAACAGATTGTTCTGAGGTCACTTTCAAATTCAACTGACCATGTAGCAAAATTAATTGCTACTTTTTAAAACACAGGATGGCTTTCTAATTGAAGATGAATTAAATATAACTACACATAATCTAGCATGCATCAAGACACAGAAGGGAATAAATATTTTAAACAAATCAATTTTTTAAACAAATTTATATTGAGCTTAGAATTTTATTTCTAATCTATATACCTGAGGGACATTTTCAAGTTTAGCCTTTTCAACTGCCATGGCAAACTCCCTCTGAAAAGCTGCTTTTAAAAACTGAAATTAGGGGCTTCCCTGGTGGCGCAGTGGTTGGGAATCTGCCTGCCAATGCAGGGGACACGGGTTCGAGCCCTGGTCTGGGAAGATCCCACATGCCGCGGAGCAACTGGGCCCGTGAGCCACAACTGCTGAGCCTGCGCGTCTGGAGCCTGTGCTCCGCGACAAGAGAGGCCGCGATAGTGAGAGGCCGGTGCACCGCGATGGAGAGTGGCCCCCGCTCGCCGCAACTAGAGAAAGCCCTCGCACAGAGATGAAGACCCAACACAGCCAAAAATAAATATAAAAATAAATTAATTAATTTAAAAAAAAAAAGAAATTAATTAGGAATATATATAATTATTCTTCAAATTTAGTTATTTTATCCCAAACTCTTAAAGAAATCAGCAATCTGAATACCAACTACAACACAGACATAATACTTTTAATTACATCTTACCAATGCACATATAATACTGGTGACTGGTTTGCATTTCTTTACCTATAACCTCTTACTCAGTACATTTCCATATCAAAATCAAAACAACTATTATGACTGGCCAGATCAAGGGATGAAAGATTAAATTAAAGAGTAAATATAAGCTGCACAAGACGCAATTCCAAATCGGTCCCACCAACAGAAGAAAGCAAACAAAGCACATGTGTTCCAATGTATGAAGAATTAAGTACGTATTTAAAAGAGGAGAGTATCTTTTTCTATTCGTGATACTAGACATAAAACAAGTTATCTTAGCAGTCTACCAGAAGCTTTGAAATCCTGACAAATTATATATTGTTTCTAAGTAGATAACTCAAAGCAACAGATTCAAAATATAGTAATATTTAAAATATTTAAATGATAACTAAATACAACTCAAAAAGTTATTTAAAATTTACAGTTATAAGATAAACTACTATACAAGCATTTCTATTGTTTAAAAGCAGGATTTAGAAAAAGCAATAATACGTCAAATTAAGACGTTATATATATCATGAGAATCGTGGCAAATTTATAACCAGAAAAGACAGGATTTGAAACGTGGTGCACAGTGTAGTGGAGGATATCATAAGACAAAGAGGCAAACTCACCCATTTACTTTAAATTACTTGAAATTTTAAACAGAAGTAAATGCATTTCATCAGCAGAGCACACTTACAAACCCAAGTTTTCTGCTCCCTGCCACTAGCAGTTTGTTAATAATTACACATGGATACCGATATTCACATTTATCTAGTTTGCTTTGGTAGAAAAATTCTGACATTTCAGGTGATACTACAGAGTTTCATGCCCTCAATATGAAGTACAGAAGATACGGGATACTGATTGGCCTAAAAAAAATTTTTTTTTACATAATCACTGTGTAGGATAACTCCTGTAGGGGGCTCTAAATATTACAACAAGAAATCACAAAGCAGAACTAACAAGTTTTTATGTCTTCCTAGAACCTTCTGTTGTTACTTCAAGCTATTTAATAACTGAACAAAATTCCTATTGTTTGCACTGCATGTAGTGGACATTTCAAAAAACATGTTCACTTTAGTTCACTTGTATTTGCCAATCTTGACTCTCCTCTTCTCCAACCCCTCTAAAAAGGTAAACATTACCTAAAAGATCTGACCATTCTGAACCAAGTTAAGATTAGAAGAACTTACCATTTCAAATGAAAAGACAGAGGTATACCTACAACACAGTGGAATAATAAACCAATCACATCAGTTTTTAAAATGCACCCAAAAGAGCCCCAGAACAGTGCAGAGACTACACACTCACTCTCCAGCATACAATTTTCTCTAAACTCTCAGAACTTTTTAGCTGCGTCTCTTAACCTACCCCACATAGGTCCTCAGTCCCTAAAATACTCTAAAATCCTCAAAGATGTGACCCTGGGCTTGATTCCCCTCTGTATCCTCTATGAAGCTCAGGACTGTTTTGAACACAGGAAAAACAGGGAACAAATTTTTCCTACTAAAGGGAACCTCCAGTCTTTGTGTAAGACTATCTTGAAGGGATAGTCAAGTGGAATCTGCATACTAAAAAGTTACGTGTGCTGAAAACCAAGCACAAAAAATGGTTATTTTACTGTTTAAAATGTACTCTTGGGCTTCCCTGGTGGCGCAGTGGTTAAGAATCCGCCTGCCAATGCAGGGGTCCCAGGTTTGAGCCCTGGTTCGGGAAGATCCCACGTGCCGCGGAGCAACGAAGCCTGTGCGCCACAACTACTGAGCCTGTGCTCTAGAGCCCGTGAGCCACAACTACTGAAGCCCGCGTGCCTAGAGCCCGTGCTCCGCAACAAGAGAAGCCACTGCAATGAGAAGCCCGTGCACCGCAACGAAGAGTAGCCCCCGCTTGCCGCAACTAGAGAAAGCCCACGCGCAGCAACGAAGACCCAACGCAGCCAAAAATAAATAAATAAATAAATTTAAAATTTACTCTTTACTGTGTGATTCCATTATGAACTCTACAAAAATACATCAATAGGTGCGTTTCAATGCCACCTATGTTTCAAAACTACTGATGCTGAACATCTGAAATGTTAGTATTAAATAAAAATACTGAGGTCTGGTGGCTCATAAAGAACCCTCAAAACTGTATGATTGAGCTGCACGCTGTCATTTGAAAAAGAAGACATCAAACAACTATTTAACTCTCCCAATTTATATCTCAGTAACTACAATATAACAAATACAAGATTCCTGACCTCAAAAAACTCAAGAGGGCTCAAATACTGGACAACTGTGAGAAAATAATTAGATGGCAATATAAGTACTAAAAAAGAATTATATTAAAAATGATATAGGGGGCTTCCCTGGTGGCGAAGTGGTTGAGAATCTGCCTGCCAATGCAGGGCACACGGGTTCGAGCCCTGGTCTGGGAAGATCCCACATACCGCGGAGCAGCTAAGCCCGTGTGCCACAACTACTGAGCTTGCGCGTCTGGAGCCTGTGCTCCGCAAAAAGAGAGACCGTGACAGTGAGAGGCCCGCGCACTGCGATGAAGAGTGGCCCCCGCTCTCAGCAACTAGAGAAAGCCCTTGTACAGAAACGAAGACCCAACACAGCCATAAATAAATAAATAAATAAATAAATTTATTAAAAAAAAAAAAAAGATATAGGATCACACCTGGGGTGAGTAGTCAGGGAAAGTTATGCATGTGCTGAGTATACACACTCCCGAGGAGGGAAAAAGGGATATGGGAATTTTTGTGGAATATGAGCCCCTCTGTAACTCTAATGGGAGGTAAGGCCGAAGAAGACACTAGAGTCATCTAATATGACACAGAAATAATTAAGTCCAACAAAGTGTCCTGTGATGAAGTGGTTAAAGAATATAAAGGACATGGTAACCATTTCAATCTGGATTCATTCAAAAGACTTCTAAACATGAATGATAAAACAGAGGGGGAAAACGCTACTTATAATCATAATACATGATTAGGGTGACCACATACACATCCTGGTTTGCCTGAGACAGCTTATTTTATGCCTGCTGTTAAAAAAAAAAAAAAGTAATTTTACATAGTACTCACATTCACTTGTCCAAGTTTGGATGAAAATTTTATGCTACCGGAAAACTACTAGAGCTAATCAATGAATCTGGTAAAGTAGCAGAATACAAAATTAATGCACAGAAATCTCTTGCATTCCTATACACTAATGATGAAAAATCTGAAAGAGAAATTAAGGAAACACTCCCATTTACCACTGCAACAAAAAGAATAAAATACCTAGGAATAAACCTACCTAAGGAGACAAAAGACCTGTATGCAGAAAACTATAAGACACTGATGAAATGAAAGAAATTAAAGATGACAAACAGATGGAGAAATATACCATGTTCTTGGATTGGAAGAATCAACACTGTGAAAATGACTATAGTACCCAAAGCAACCTACGGATTCAATGCAATCCCTATCAAACTACCAATGGCATTTTTCACAGAACTAGAACAAAAAATTTCACAATTTGTATGGAAACACAAAAGACCCCGAATAGCCAAAGCAATCTTGTGAAAGAAAAACGGAGCTGGAGGAATGAGGCTCCCAGACTTCAGACTATACTACAAGGCTACAGTAATCAAGACAGTATGGTACTGGCACAAAAACAGAAATATAGATCAATGGAACAGGATAGAAAGACCAGAGAGAAACCCACGCACATATGGTCACCTTATCTTTGATAAAGGAGGCAAGGATATACAATGGAGAAAAGGCAGCCTCTTCAGTAAGTGGTGCTGGGAAAACTGGACAGCTACATGTAAAAGAATGAAATTAGAACACTCCCTAACACCATACACAAAAATAAACTCAAAATGCATCAAAGACCTAAATGTTAAGGCCAGACACTATAAAACTCTTAGAGGAAAACATAGGCAGAACACTCTATGACATAAATCACAGCAAGATCTTTTTTGACCCACCTCCTAGAGAAATGGAAATAAAAACAAAAATAAACAAACGGGACCTAATGAAACTTAAAAGCTTTGCACAGCAAAGGAAACCATAAACAACACAAAAAGACAATCTTCAGAATGGGAGAAAATATTTGCAAACGAAGCAACTGCAAAGGATTCAATCTCCAAATTTTACAAGGACATGGAAGCAACCTAAGTGTCCACTGACAGATGAAGGGATAAAGAAGATGTGGCACATATATACAATGGAATATTACTCAGCCATAAAAAGAAACAAAATTGAGTTATTTGTAGTGAGGTGGATGGACCTAGAGTCTGTCATACAGAGTGAAGGAAGTCAGAAAGAGAAAAACAAATACTGTATGCTAACGCATACATATGGAATCTGAAAAAGAAAAAAGAAAATGGTTCTGAAGAACCTACAGGCAGGACAGGAATAAAGATGCAGACTAGAGAATGGACCTGAGGACACGGGGAGGGGGAAGGGTAAGCCGGGACGAAGTGAGAGAGTGGCATGGATATATATGCACTACCAAATGTGAAAAATAGCTAGTGGGAAACAGCCGCATAGCACAGGGAGATCAGCTCAGTGCTCTGTGACCACCTAGAGGGATGGGATAGGGAGGGTGGGAGGGAGATCCAAGAGTGAGGAGATATGGGGATATATGTATTTGTATAGCTGATTCACTTTGTTATAAAGCAGGAACTAACACACCATTGCAAAGCAATTATACTCCAATAAAGATGTTAAAAAAGAAAAGAAAATTTTAAAGTTTTCCTTACAAATAATTAGATATTAAAATTATTAAATAATCCTTTTGAGAAGTGATCAAAGATTTCAACAGCTGGTTAAAACTGATATTATATCTTCAACACAAATGCCCCAAATCATCAAAATCCTAAGGATCACTTCCTAGAGTATATGTTAGCACTATAAACATGTATCTTTGTTTTCATTTGACGATAAAAGTCTAAGTTCCAATTATGTACCCTCCTTAAATATTCAGAAAAGTTCTTCACTCATTGTAGGAAACCAAATTATTTTAGTAAATAAATAAATGAAAACATATTAATAACAAAAAATTGGGCACAACTAGAGCATTCTATGAGAGGCCACTGCAATATAACTGTTATTATCCATTCTGATTTTTACCATCACGTCCAAACCATCAGAAGCGGGCTGCCATTATACCAGCAATAGGTAATAACCTTCCCACACCTAAATCTGACTCCGAACACTACAGCAAATAATTCTTCAGTTATTTCCATAGGATGATGAAGAGGCTATAAAAACCCCTTGTGAAGTATGTCCTTTGCTCAAATGTGTCAGATATGTAGCCTTCCAAAATAACGCAATCTTCTACTTCAATACAACCAAATTACTTGTTAGAGCTAAATAATTTACTGAAAAAGAGAAGTGATGGCCATGTGAAAACCACAAAATGGCAGCTTCTCTCAAAAACTCACAAACTACTTCAGAAAACGTATCTGTACCTCCTCGTTAGTAAGTGACGACTGGGACCAGCTGGCTCTGGCAGCACCTATTCATGAAAGTTCATGACTGGCTAGAGTTTCTGTTCTGAGTTTTGTACAGGGAACATGGGGGGAGGGGTTAGGTTATAATTAAATCAAGGAATGATGATAAGAGAAACAATACCCACTCAAGAAACAAGAAGGGACTGGCATAAAGTTAAACAACAGGCCAATTGTTGCAGTCCTGGCCAAAAGGAGGTAATGCTTTCTGTCTCAACTGACTGAAACAAAAAGACTTGAGCACTCCAAGATATCGGGGGGGGGGGGGGGGGGGGGGGGCAGTGACCCTTATCAGCTCTTCCTATAACTTCTGCTCTGATTTATAACCATGACTACTAATGAACCTTCTGAATACTAATTTGGATTCTTCAGAACCAAGAACCAAGGTTCTAGGATATGAGGCACTCTGCTCAATAAACCTTCTAAAAAACACTGAAAAAGAACATATAAGTTAATATAATTACATTTTAAGTCACAAACTCTTTATGAGTTTGGTTAACATGAGCCACTTTTTTTTTTTTTTTTTGAGCCACTTTTTATAGATTCCCCCCCAACTCTCAGACTGGCCTGAGATCAGAAGTCGGCAAACTTTTTGGGGAAAGGGCCAGACAGTATTCCAGGCTCTGCTGGCCATACAGTCTTGACACAGCCTCAGAGTTATGTCACCACTAGTCAATGCTGCCATTTTGGGGCAAAGCAGCCATAAACAAAACATAAATACAGCTGTGTTCCAAAAAAACTGTTCAGAAAAAAACAGGCAGCGTTCAGATTTGGCCTGGCTTACCCTCATCTGTAGACCTCCAGTCCAGATGAAATATTTTAAAAACTAAAAATTAATGTATCATTTGAGATAATAGTCCCTTCCATATATAGGATGAAAGCCCAACTAAAAGTTGCCACACCAAAATCCCACAGAGCACGATTCACAGAGAATGCTGTGCCATTTATACCGTTAACTGTGTGAATTGTGTCTGCCATGTCCAATGACCCTGAGCTCTCCCTTAAAACTCCCCAGGTCCCAGAAAAAATTCAACTGCTACTACTATTCTCATCTCAACATATGTCTCACTGCAACACATGGCCAGCGGTTTTCGATCTTTGCCAATGAAAATAAGCAAGCTGAAGAGCTTTTTAAAATGCAGATCCCATGGCTCCAACCCAGACCCACTGGATTAGATCTCAGGCATTTTTCTTTTCTACGTTCCACAGATGTGCTGCAAAGATTGAAAACTACAGTATTTAGTCGAAACTGTCAATGGACAACCCATCAGAATCTATTGGGATCACAAATGAATCAATTAAGTAGGACAGAGACCTGAGAACCCACATTTTTTGAAAGCTCCCTGAGTGCTTATGATGCACAACTTGAAACACTACCATGGAAGAGGTGTTACCCTCTTAGCCAGGCTACATCTGCTGTGGTCTCTCTGTTCAATAATCCCAGGAGCTACAAAGGAATACCTCTAAGGAACATGGGTCATATTTCTGCCTTGGTATATAATACACATTCGCGTCTTTATGCACGTGTTCATTTCTCGAGGGCCAGTCTCACCTACTTAAACAGGAATAAAAGCTATTCCATATCAATTCATGTATATATCTTAAAACAGATATGAAGGGCTATTCTCTTCTTCACTAAAAACCAAACATTAATATTTATCATGCCAGATAAAGAAACTTCTTAAGTTTTAAAACAAAGTAGCATCCAATCTGAGCACTGCCCCAATTTTCCTAATCAAAGTATTTTTATAACTACATGATGCAACTACTAAAGCTAGAATGACATTTAGATATTTTATGACATACTCATTTTTCCAAGAAAGCAAAGTTTACTCCAGGAAACTGCATTTTAAAAATATTCTAACTAAAATCTCCCCTTTACTCCAAACCAAACTGTATCCACAAATAAAGACTAGTACACAGCAGTACTTAACTGTTTAAACTACTGAATCTACAGTAAGTGAAACAACCTAATATTAAAAAGTCACAGGACAATCATAAACAGTCTCACAAATTCTTACTGTAAAAGAATAACCTCTGTGATGTGTTCAAAAGCTGTAAAATTGCAATAAGTAGAAAATTTCAACCTAATAAATACTATCTAGAAAATGGTTCAAATACACTATGGTAAAGATAAACCTAAACGTAATTAAGGCACAGAATAAAAATATATACATTGTTATGGGAGTCAAAAATGTGTTATGCTACAGGAGTGAAAACTAACATGTTTAATCTATAATTACCAGAGCTATTACCAAAGAGCAGGACTTCCTCTTAGGAGGAATAAGGTATGAAATTAAAATGACAGCTTCTAATTGATGAAGAGCTGGCATATCCTTGAAACTCTTAAAAATATATTCACATGTATGTCATAATATTATGATAAATTTGAAAGCTAACCAAAAAAAAAAAAAAAAAAAAAAACCAAAAACCATGACCAGACATGACGCATCTTTTCTTTTGGGAAGGGCGGGGGCCGCGCTATGCAGCATGTGGGATCTTAGTTCCCCGACCAGGGTTCAAACCTGTGCCCCTTGCATTGGGAGTGAGGAGTCTTAACCCCTGGACCAACAGGGAAGTCCCAGATGCGTCTTTTGTTACATTAAAAAATATATATATTATTCAAGACAAAATAAATATTTATTTTATACTTCAAAGCCCATACTATTAGTTGTGCTGGAATATTCCTAACAGGAATATTAGAAAGAAACGTGAGGTGGCATCTTAAAACGAACCAAGTAAACCTACATGACTTTTATTACCCAGGCAAGCTGAACACTTACCATTTGATTCCTCCCTTTATAATGAACAGTGAAAAAAGAGAAGCACATAAGAGGGCCTAATTTCAAAGCTTTTAAAAACAAAAACAAACATTAAAATTGTTTAACAATTTTTCCCAAAGACAGTTTTCAAAGTAAATGAAGAATAAGTAATGCAACAATGGCCTCAATGTTTCTTCTATTAACACAAACCAGTCAAGACTAGTACAGAGCTTTTGTTAATATTTCTTTAGTGATTGATTAGTTTATATTAACGAGTATTATGGAGTTAGGAACCAAATAAAACTGATACCAAAATGATGAAAAACTTGTGTCTATTCATAATTTCTAATCTCAAAAAATCTAAAAATAGAACAAAGGCTATATTTTCCCCTAGATACTTAATTCCATTACTACATACTATGATTCCTTTCCAGAAAATTAAGAACATAGTGACTTTGTGGCCTAACATGAGTATTAATTTAAAAAAAAAGTCACCAACACTCCAGCCCAGGATTCAGCAAACTTTTTCTATAAAGGGCCAAAGAGTATTTTAGGTTTTGTGGGTCAAAAATACTCTGTTTAGTAGTCTTTTTTTTCTTGTCCATCAACCTTTTAAAAATGTAAACACCATTCTCGGCTCTGTGGTGGGGTGGTATGAAAATGGGTGGAGGTTCCAGGCTACAGTTTGCAGACCTCTGCTCCAGCCAAATTAATCTTATGATGCTTCAAATATGCAACACATACTTTAAGTAACTACTTAAAAATATCTTAATATTAAAATATTTGATCATCCAAGTTTTCTAAGAGCATAAACTTGTGAAACAATAAATGATCTATTTTTGAAATGCCAATAAATCTGTCATATTTTTAAATATCTAATTTGTTTATTCTCAAAGTTCCTTGGCTATCTATAAAATTTTACCCACCACTAAAATGATTTTGAAACATTCGAATGTTCTTAAGAATTTGCAGTATTTCAATTTTAAACTGTAGTAACGTTTCTAAATAGTTTTTCAATAGAAAAGTAAAGTCGAAACTATCTGTTGTCCTTCATTAATTATACCTATATTAAATACCACTGAACATATTAAAAAAACACTGGTATAAGTTTTTTAAAAACTGTGAAATTTCAAAGAATGAAGAATTTGCAATCAAGCTTATGATGTAGCCAACTTAAGTTTAACAGAATATATTTTATTTAATCATTTCCTTCTGGTCCCTAAATGATTTACATCATTACACATAGCTACACATTTGCTAAAAGAATATAAAGTTTATGCCAGAAAAATATTAAGAAAGCTAATTCCACCAACTTTACTATAAGCAGGCACTTTAAAAAAAGATATGTTGAGGTACATAAAAGAACTGGGAAGAATTTCCTAATCCTCAATGGAATGAAATAAAATTTCTCTAAGAAATATATCACATGTGGTTTACATCTTGACTGTATTTTAAAATAAAAACACTAGTTACTAGTTTTGAAAATATATGCGCCTGAAAATTTTTTTTAATTCCACATTCTTTTATAACATCATAAAATATCCTCACATTGATAAATCCAACAGATTTATGCTCAAATGTAACTATGAAAAAGAAGACCACAGTTTAAATATGTCACTATGCAAGCAAGTGCTATGTATCCAAGAGGAAAAGAGAATTGCAATAATGCTAGAAATTATTCAAAAAGAAAATTCACAATGCTTAAAAAATGTACTCAACTAATTTTATAATGGGATTTTAAAAATCTATTAATTTAAACTTTTAGTGTGACTTATAAATAATAAAAAAATTTCTAACTTAATTTAAATGCCATATAATTTTCATTCAAAGGATATTTACTTGATGGAAGGTGAGATAACAAGTTCTTGTTGCTATTCTACTTAGGATTTATTTTGCTGTCTGTATTCATTTTAATTTAAAATTTTTTTTAATTTTCCAGGGACAAAAGAACAGGGACAGAGACAGTCAGAAAAAAGACACCAATGATTGGAATTAATACATTTAGCCTCAGAAACTTACTTACTAAAGAATCATGGCTTTTGAACAGCTAGAGGAAAAAAATACTGGTAAGTATTTTTTAGAATGAGTTGTTAAGCTGGCATTCATCTAAGGTGAACAATGAGACTCTGTTAATTATTATTAAGACCCTGTGGGTTATAACCTACTTGAAGTATCCTTTTTTGCCCTACCATTTTGCCTCTCCAAAACAAAACCCTGAGTCAGATAACGTCTTTGGAACTAACTCCAGTTTACAAGAAATTCGGGCATAAACAAACTTGTTGAACATCACTGCAGGGATACAGTCAACAAAATCCAGGACGTGAGATACTCTATACGAGGAGCTGTTTCTTTAAAAAAAAATAAGGAAAAAACGAAAAAGAGGGAGAGAAAACCTACAGACTAAAATGACTGGATTTATCAACCGATCTGAAGAAACCAATTACTTTAAAAAAAAAAAAAAAAGTAAGACTTGGGCAAACTGGGGCTTTTACTAGTTAATATTAAATAACTGGCAATTTTTCAGATATGATAAAGACATTTTTTGAGAGTCCTTATCTTTTAGAGATACATACTGAAATACGAATGAAATCATATGAAGTCGGGGTTTCATATAAAAAAATTAGGGAAAGTGGGTATACTTAAAGATGAAAAAGATCTGCCAAGTACTGATAACTGTTATGGCTGAGTGATGAGCACACACTACTTCTACTTTTCAATATGTCTACCAAACTAAAGAATTTTTAATATCAATTAATGGTGAAAATCAGTCAAGTGGAGATGATGAATTTATCAAGATTCCTAATTTAGTAGGAATTAAAAGATAAAGTAAAATGGAGAAAAATTTAATATTCATTTCATAAAGCATGATTATCTTCAGAAACTAATTTTAATTTACTACCTGTAAGAGGTTAAGAACTTCGTTAGTTTAACATAAACATGACAAATTCAGAAATATTAGAAAATATATTACTATATAAAGCAGAATCTAAAGAATTCTAAATATATATCATCCACCTGACAATGTAAAATCATTTTAGTTAACCAGTATTTTACTTACATTTTCCATATAGTTTGGCTTAAAGCCCTCCTGCTGTCGCCTCAGCTCCTCCTGTTCTCTGTGTCGGATCATTTCCTCTTCACGACGACGGTGCTCTTCTTCATGCCTGAGAGATTTTTAAATAAAAACTCAGGGTGGTTGACATATAAGCCATAATACGGTATTTTATTTCAGGTAAAACAAAATCATTTATGTATATCATTTATTTATACATTATGCCAAATCTGTGATAACGAGTGGCTTACCAGATTTACCTTCCTTTTATTTTGCTCTAAACCATTAATAAATCAAACAAACCAATAAAATAATTTATCTAGGGTAAATCAAAAAAGTAAAGTAACAGCATATAACTAGGATAGTTATATGCTTACAGTCAAAAAATCCAGAAACCAAAAGCTCAAATCAGTACTCTATTACTGTACAAAGAGAAAGCCTGGGATTCACCACTGGCACAGCAGAGTTAGTTCTTAAAGACACTCAGAACCTATTCCAATACAAGCCACTGCAAAAGACCACATTGCCTAGACAAAAATCCTACTATGTGCAAAAGTAAGCCTTAACAAACGTTCTCTCCCCCATTTCATTAATGCACTGAGGAAAGTATGCACCTGGAGCAGGTGTCTGCATACCACCTGTTTTCGCAAATTAAGTTTTACGAGACAATCATTCCCTGTCTGTGGCTACCTTTGGGCTAGAGCAGTGCTGAACAGTTGAGACACAGACCATATGACATGAAAAGCCTAAAATATTTACCATGTAGCCCTTTCCCAGAAAAAGTATGCCAACCTCTGCCCCAGAGATATCAAGCTTGGAACAACAACTACAAAACAAACAAACAAAAAAGATATGTATGTGCAGGATTACTATTAAATCATAATTAGTTACAATATGATTAAGAGGGAAAACCTACAAAATAATATTAAAGTAATAGTCTGACATTATATTGACATTTAAATCAATGCAAACTCAAATATACATGCTCTCCACTCAAAAACAAAAAAGTAATTTAAATAGTGAAGACTATATAATGTTGATGCCCCCTCAGTAGGTCTCATTTTCCAGGCTACTCTTATAAGCACCCTTCTACACCAAGTATAGATACTTCATTGTTGTTGTTTTGTACACCAAACTCAAGAACCTGAACTAAAAGAAATGGCGGTTTCACCCACAGCCAGCAAGAAAACAGGCTGTTAGGACTTCATATCAGACCATGTGCAAGTAACAAGACAATGTTCCTAAGGTATTTCAAGCAAAATCTAGACTATTTTGAGATATCTAAGTCCCCAGTATACAACTCTATTCAAGGAAACAGAATATTCCAATAAACCGGTTAATCCATTTCTAGTACATTAACACACTCGTAAACTTTATGTTTAAGAAAATACTTTCATGTTCATACACTGCTGAAAATGTACATAGTGACAGCAAAATCTCCCTTATTCAAAAACTCTAAAGCCACATGTGTTTTTCCAACTTTAAAAAGGGTTTATATACTATTATGATATCCCCAGTAGGACCTATTATGATATCCCAGCAGTACCCAATAATCAACACCATTAATACTTCTGTAGTAAGACGAACATTCACATTCTACGAATATAACAAAGGTTTGGCATGACCACAACGTAAAACAGGTCAGGTTTTGCATCAAACAGGCTCAAGTCAGATCCTGCCACTAAATGATACTCAAAGCTTTTTGGTCTTCAAGATTGCAACAATGACTTTGTTGAGGACCAACGTGTAGCAAACAATTTTATGTGTGCAAATCCATTTCCAATAAACTAAACAGAAATATCTATACATGTGTGCAAGGATCTATACACACAGATACAAGACTGTACATTAATTAAAGGCAAAAGGTTGAAGACATTCAATTACGAATGAGGGACAAGGAACACAATACAACCATTACAAACAGGCAGATTTGCATTCACTGACATGAAACAATGTCTAAGGTACAGTGTCAGAAAAAAGGCAAGCAAAA
Source organism: Balaenoptera physalus (assembly GCF_965194825.1). Taxonomy (NCBI): domain Eukaryota; kingdom Metazoa; phylum Chordata; class Mammalia; order Artiodactyla; family Balaenopteridae; genus Balaenoptera; species Balaenoptera physalus. The sequence continues at coordinate 81,367,964 of NC_138899.1, read as the reverse complement.
CAATAGTATTCCTATTGCTGCATCTAAAAACCATTTGTAAGAGCAGAGAAGAGAGTATGAGAGTTTCTATCACACCGGGGATAATCTGGGGAGACAAGAGCATTGCCCTTTTTCTTTTGTACACATATGTATCATGTGAGTTTTTTAAAACATGTATTGCCATAACATTTTTAATTTAAAAGATATTTTAAACAAAATTTATAATGTACTTCTCCCCACTGTTAGAGCAATTTTTTTCTGATAAAATGTGAGACTACATTTATATCTGGAGAAAAAATATGGTAAAAAGGTATAAAATCACTTTAAACATTTGCTATTTTTTTCCTTCCATTCCATTGTCTATAAATTCCAGAGTTTCTACTTTATTTTGTGATTACACCACACTGACAATTCCATAATATAAATTTACAGAAAACATATAGGCACATTCCCTACTGTACGTATGTTTGCTTTTAATTTTTTTCCTTCCACAAGATGCTTTAACAATTATCTTTATATTTATATTTAATGTCTTTTGGATCAAGGATAATTTCCTAGGTTATATTCACAAATGGAACTAATAAGTAAAGAAGCATGACGAATTTTAACACCCTTCATGTTATACTTAATTGGAAACTGACAAAACCTCAATTTTACAATTTATTTTAACTGGAAGCCCACTGACTGTCTCCTATTTGAATAGGACTTTGAAGCCTGCGAGGCTCCAGGCACTAAGCTATGATGCGACCAACATAAAACTGCCCTGCTCTTCGTTCCAGGCCAGCACTACGGCCTCCACACCCACCAAAGGCCTCAGTCCATCTGGATGATCTTTATACTTTGTCAAACGACGTAAGGGAAAGAATGGATGGACGGGTAGGTGAGTGAGTAGGAGGGAGTAAGGGAAGGAAAGAAGAGAACAAATGAACAAGTACTAAGTGGGCCAGTTACAGCCGGAACCAGCCCATCTAAGCCCTGTCCGCCTTCACTGCCACAGCCTCTTAAGAAGTGACCCAAGAAAACCTAACTTATTTGTAGCATTGAAATGAAAACCAGAAAATTTTGTATACTCCAAATTATTTAATTTCTTTCAAATATATTTTCTTAAGCAGTTTTTTCAGTCTTCCAACTAAGGTAAACAAAAAGGCCGTGTCCAGACTCTCTGGCTGTCTCACGTGGTAGCCGCCTGAGTCAGACCAACCTCTGCAGACTAACTGCTACACTTTTATTTGCTTTGTGCTGCAAGGGCAGGATATATTTCACAATTATTAGTAAAGTAACTTCCTAGACACTATTTTTTTCCTTTCCTTCACACATGCTGCAAAATTACTCAATTTTAACACATTATTTACATTTCTTAAATCAAGAAACAATTCTTACAATTAATTTCAAAACAAACTCCACAGGCACAGGTAAAGATTAACAGATTTATCACTGGCTGTATCTGCTAGAATACAGCCAGCCATAAAAGTTACCCACCAAATTATCACCTAATTGTTGAGATATCTTTATTGTTAGTACACACTTATCTGAATTCCAAATTGAATCTGATATACCTCTGCAATATTAAATAAGATTAATGAAAGACCATTCGGTGAAAAATTACCAGGTACATAGAATACTTACCACGTCAAGCAACCAATATTTCACTTATTATGAGACAAGTAACCTATTAAAAATTCCAGTAAGTACTGCATTCTATTTTGTGCGCTTCGCTTTCTTTTTAATAATCTGATCATATTCTAACTAATGTCTGCCTCCCTCCCAGATAACCTAAGTGCCACACCAGCAGAGCTTGTGTCTTTTGTTTTCCACTGTATCCCCAGTACCTAGAGTCCTCTTTTTCATTTTTTCATTTCCAACTAATTTTAAACTTACAGAAAAGTTGCAAAAATAGCAGAGTCCCTATATCTCCCTCATGCAGCATCCCCTAATATTAACATCTTCCATAACCATAGTACAATTATGAAAACCAGGAATTCACACTGGTACACTGCTACAGTTCAATTCTAGGTCTTACTCAGATTTTACCAGTTTCCCCATTATGTCCTTCTTCTGTTTCAGGACCCAATCCAGAATCTCACATTGCATTTAGTTATTATTTCTCTTTAGTCTCCTCGAGTCTGTAACACTTCAGTGTTTCTTGCTCTTTCATGACCTTGACACTTCTAAAGAGAACTGATTATTTTGTGCAGTGTCCTTCAATTTAGGTTTGTCTTAAGTTTTCTCACGACTAGCGTAAGGTTATGAACCTTTGGCAAGAAAACCACAGAAATAACAATGTATACTTCTGGGTGCATCATATCAAGGGGTTCCTGGTGTCCATGTCTTCTTATTAAGGGTGATATGAACCTAAACACTTGGTAATGGTGGTATCTGCTGGGCTTCTCCACTTTAAATTTACTACGTTTCCATTTGTACCTCATACAAATTTGAGACTCCACATATCCTGTATCCCAAGTTTTGTGCAACAACCTTAGCACCTACTGGGAAATCTTGAATGAAACAACTACAGGCGTGCCTCATTTTACTGCCCTTCCCAAATACTGCATATTGCTTTTGCACACTGAAGTTTTGTGCCAACCCTGTGTTGTCAGATGGTTAGCATTTTTTAGCAAGAAAGTATTTTTAATTAAGATACACATATTGTTTTTTAAGACATCATGTTATTGCATACTTAAAACACTACAGTATAGTATAAAGGTAACTTTTATATGCACTGCGAAACAAAAAACCTCACTTTATTGCAATATATTGTGGTGGTCTGGAACCAAACCCACAGTATCTCCAAGGTGTGCCTGTATTACTGCAGTATTCACCCATTGGTAATTTTTCTCTCAGACTCCTTTCACATTTATTATTTGGAATTCTACTTCTAACAACTAAGGAAGAGCTGTCCATTCTCCCCATTTATTTACTTACTCATTAAATAACTTCTATCAGCACACACTCATGGATATTTACTTTATTCAACAGGGTAAAATCTAATACTATCATTTTTTATTTTGTTGTTGAAACTGTTCCAACTTCGGCCCTTAGGAGCGCCTTCAGTCTGGCTCCTGTGTTCTCTCAACATGCCCTAGCCTTGTTCAAGTACTTCGCTTCTCTCTGACCCAAGATTTGTCAGGCTCATCTTGGACTTTTCAATCCTGGAATCAACCACTTCTCCAAAAAGCCCTGGTTCCCTTTATTGGAGAATGGTGCTCAGAAACGAAAATCTGGGCATTAGATGAGCTCATTGTTCCTGAGGCATCACTGCTTCTGGATGGACAGGGCTAGGAAATATGTATATGTATACGAACCAATGTATATATACATGTCTATATTTCTGTATCTGTCTAGATTAAATGCCACTCAGTTCATACTGATACTTAGATTCCCCATTAAACATCACAGGAGTCATTTTAATTTTAGCCTTTCTCCCTTCTTTCTTTCTCCAACAATGAAAAACCTGGTTCATATTGATCTGTACTAATATATTCACTTTAAAAAGTATATACATTATTTTCAATAAAGTCTTGATCAAAGAGAGAAAAAAAGTATATACATAAAGTAGTTTCAGAATTGCAAACCTATATCCCTATGAGAAGTACATTTACTAACTAGATTACAGAATTTATATATTGTTCTTGCCACTAGCCTATAGTATTCAATCAAGATACGGTTTTCCAAAGTTATTTAGGTTCCTTATTTTCTTCCCCATCTCCTTCCAGTGTGACAATGCTATCCATCTATATATAATATAGTTAAGTTCATCTGTTACATTTTTATACCCTACTTTGGGTTCTCCCACATTGATTGTTTTTTCTTGGTTTGTTTTTGTTTTTCTTTTTGTTGACTGAAGTACAGTTGATTTACAATGTTAGTTTCAGGTGTACAGCAAAGTGATTGAGTTATACATATATATTCTTTTTCATATTCTTTTCCATTATGGCTTATTACAGGATATTGAATATAGCTCCCTGTGCTATACAGTAGGACCTTGTTGTTTATCCATTCCATACATAGTAGTTTGCACCCCACATTGTTTAGTTTTAATTACTTATTATTTTAGCACACTAGGTATAGGGCACTAATTTTTTTTTTTTAGCTTTTTTTTTTAGCTTTTTTTTTTTTTTTAGCTTTTTTTTTAAAGATTTATTGATTGATTGATTGATTGCTATGTTGGGTCTTCGTTTCTGTGCTGGGGCTTTCTCTAGTTGTGGCAAGCGGGGGCCACTCTTCATCGCGGTGCGCGGGCCTCTCACTACCGCGGCCTCTCTTGTTGCGGAGCACAGGCTCCAGACGCGCAGGCTCAGTAGTTGTGGCTCACGGGCCTAGGTGCTCCGCGGCATGTGGGATCTTCCCAGACCAGGGCTTGAACCCGCGTCCCCTGCATTAGCAGGCAGATTCTCAACCACCGCGCCACCAGGGAAGCCTAGGGCACTAATTTTAAAAGCCTACTTGTCAAGGATAAATGTAAGAGAAGAAAGCCGGATTCAGGTAGGTTTATGTTAGGGGAAAGGAGGTTTCCTTTTCTTTGTACAAGTAGAAGAGACTTTAACACATTTACATGAAGTGGAAAGAAGCAACAAGAAAGAAACTGAAAAAGGTCCCTCATGTAAGAAGTTCATGGCGGGAGTTATTTACACCAGTGGTTCTCAAACTTTAGGATGCACCAGAGTCACCTGGAGGATTTACCAAAGCACAGGTGAATCAGCTTATGATTCAGTAGTTCAGAGGGAAGGCTTGAGACTTTCTAACAATCTCCTAGGTTAGAATGCTGATGCTTCCTGCCAAGTACCATAAATTGAGAATAAGTAGGTTAGAGTAAAATCAGAGTAGTACCAAGACAGAAATACACAAACGTTGGTATAATCAGGTACAAAGCTGGAAAAAATACACTAAAATATACGGTCTAGTACCTATCACCTGACTGTGAAGACACTTCAAACTCATTAACAGTTTTTCACTTTATTTCCCATGACCACCTAACTTCCTGTCACAAGCACTTACTACTTTTATAGCACTTCCAAAACAAAATTTTAAGTTTGCTTTAATCTATCATAGCTTTGTTTATAACAATTCCTAATTATGACTTTTGAAACTTGTAAGAGTAATACTTATCTCATATTTTACAACTGAATATTGCAGGTACAAGAAAAGCTGTTAATTTTTGTTTCTACATCTTGGATCAACTACTCCCTTAAACTTCCTTACTTAACCTAAAAGATTTTAAGTTGCCCATCACAGTTCTCTATTTATGTACTGAGATCTTTAATGCCCATACCCTTTTTACCATGGATTCCAGATATCTTTTTTAAACAAATTATCACAAGTACAAAAATGCTTAACGGCATTCAGAGTAGTATTATACACATGAAAAAATTAAAACTAAGATCAACACAAATATATCCATCTCTGGGAAAATGGCCCGGTAAATCACGGTGCATTCTTACAATAAATTATACGAAATAATGCCTAAGCCCTTTATGTAAGTTCACACTGTCTGTAAAGTGTCCATAATCAGCTATAAAAATCACAGAATAGCAAAGATTTATGTCATCTTCTGGAATAATTCCCTAAATGTGGTCAGAAATGGACACTTTTGGGGTTTTTCCCCTGTATTTTCCAAGTTATATAACTTGTTGATAACAGGCATTGGGAGTTTTATTCATAACATACACAATGAAACCTACATATATTCACGTATATGTTATAACGATGTTCTTTACCTCAGTTGTATTTGCTTCCGTTTTTGCAGCTCTTGGTTTCTGAGCTCTTCTAAGCGTCTGAGTTCCTCTTGACGCCTCATTAAATCTACAAGATATTGATTACAGATTAATATTTTTAGCTTCCCCTTCTGTATTTTTATATTCATAAGCATATAGATTCTCTATGACTGGCAATAGATGTAGCAACTTATTCATACTCATGCACCTAGCTTCTCTTTTTGTCTATCACATCATTTTACAATGAAAGATTATAAGCTGTGTAATAAATTAGTATCACTTCTGGGCCCATTTCTTCATGTGTATGAAGAAAATAATAAATCCATCCTTATATTAAGAAATTAAAATGGGTAGTAACTGTTTTAACACAGGGCCTGGAACATATTAAAAATAGAATAGTAGCTACATTTTCATTTACATAGTTTTAAACAAATTAGAAGTTTTTTCAGCAGCAAGCTCAAAGCCCAAAAAGATGCCTTGGGAACCATCAGCAGAGGGCATTTAAGAACCAGACCAAACAGTACGAATAATGAGATAGGACATGGCATAAAACTCAAAAACATCCCTCCCAACACAATCAGCAGGTTTCCTCCTGCATCAAGTCTGTGTCATATGAAGGAGGGCAATGAGGAGACAGTTCCTGAAAGCGGAAAAGGGCTGAACACTGATATGAACAAGACCACTTTAAACAGGACAAGCATTCCCACTGTCACCAACCCATGTCACATCATCAAGAACAGGGGTTCCACAGCAGAATAAGATAATGAAAGATACATTTGTTTTGCACATCTGAGAAGCAGTGGATAAACTTCCCAAGTATTAAAACTCTTTGTACTATCTTACCAAATTACATGTGCACGCATGCATAAAATATATATATACACATATACAGATATATGAATACCCTGAATAACACAAGTATTGGTTGTTTTTATTTTCTTTTTCTATAATCATGTTACCTGAAATTTCTAAAATGAACATAAATTATCTTAATTGAATGTTTCTTAATAAATTGCTATATTCAGAATTCATTTAACATAATACTTAACAGTTAAAGTTAACATTTCATGTGCCAGTAACTCTAAACATCTTAACCATGACAACATAGGCATCATAATTATAACAAGGTATTATCCTCCCTACAGATTGAATTATGTATTAATTATGTCAAATAAAAAAGATCCAGACAGATTATAAATGTGCTCTAGCCATCCAGCCACTACATGGTCCAACTGGGATGTATAGCCAAATCTATCCTTATTCCAAAGCTCTTTCCAAAATGCCAGCATTGCAAACCTGGCTGTTCAGCCTCAACTGAGAAACTTAAAAATAAATTTTTTTTTAAGATTTTGGGACTCTGCTCAGGAAAGTCTGCTTTGGTATATGGGATAGGAACCAGGCGATTCTGATAACATGCCAGTTGAGAAAACATTTAGCTATCTTAAAACCCAAACATGACTACAATTAAGTTCAAACATTTTTACCATTAGCTGTCAACTTGACTGCTCATTAGAATTACTTAAGTACCTTTTAACCACAGACCAATTAAATCAAAATCTCTTGGGATGTGGACCAGATATGAGTTTTTTTTTTTTTTTTTTGAAGCTCCCTAGATGACTCCATTCTGCAACCAACATTGAGACCCCATAACTATCATATAATTTCTACAGCTGGCGAGACTTGTAAAGACCAAAAATATACAATCTACTTATATTCCTAAGGGGAAATGCTTCAATAAGCCAAAGCATGGTAAGTATCTTACTATCATTAATTACCCAAGAAAGTCAATACAGTGCATCCTGTAACAGTTTTATTATTGATTTTGTAGGTTAGCTGTTCTTAAATCAGGGACACATATAGTAATAAATGTAAAATTACATTTTCTTCCATGAAAAGGAATAAGAAAAGAACATGAATGTTTTCTGACAATTGGATCTTCTCCTTTTAAGCGGGGCCAGTTAAGACAGGTACTTTAACCTCTCAGATCGTGCTTTCTCACCAGTAACATGGGTATAATAATTAGCTCAAAGGATGTGACAATCAAAACTATCAGATAAGCACATGATCTACCAGTAATGAGGAGCATGATCAACTTAAAACTACCATTTTACATCTTCCACATTATTTCCTTTAAACTGCTAATATCCAGAGTTCCTGAAATTTCACTAAAGCTTATATATGTGTATACTGCCATGATAATATTCTTCTGGAGGAAAATATTACCCAAAAAACATGTAACCTTGAGGTGCTTTTTATCCTTTAACCCAGTAAATCACACTCATAGGAATTTTTCTTATTAATCCAGGGAATTCCCTGGCAGTCCAGTGGTTAGGACTTGGTGCTTTCACTGCAGGGGCCCAGGTTCAACCCTGTCGGGGAACTAAGATCCTGCAAGTCGCACGCGGCCAAAAAAAAAAAATCCTAAGGCATCCACAGACATAAAATATCAGCTGCAGCACTACTCACTACTAGACCAAATAACATTTAAAACTGCGTACCTAACAAACATAAAAGACATAAAACTGTATCTATAATTTCAATATATCATAAATACGGGTATACAGCAAAAAGGGAATAGAGGGGAATATGGACAAATTTTAAGTCTGATTTGCTAGACTGTAGGAAAGTGTTCTCTCAATGTAATATCCTTCAAGTCATGAAGACTAAACGTATGCTCTCTGATCTAACACAGCTCCTTCCTAGAAATATAAGAACTGAATCTATAGATTGAAAGGGCACATCTGGTCCCAAGAAAAGTATGATCATGTACAATAAGATACATCTGGAATATAAGACTGGACAGATGGAAAGATGTAATAAAACAAGTATAGTAAAATGTTAGTAACAAAATCTAAGTATTAAATACCTTAAAACTCTTTGAACTTTTTTTTTTTTTTTTTGGCCACACCATGTGGCTTGTGGGATCTTAGTTCCCCAACCAGGGATCGAACATATGCCCTCTGGAATGGAAGCACAGAGTCCTAACAACTGGACCACCAGGGATTTCCCCTCTTTCAACTTTGTTATGTGTAAAATCTCTCATAAAATGTTTGGGCGGAAAACATATCCTGGATAAGTTACTGAACCTTAAAAGAATTCATATGGAAGCCTGTAAAAAGGATCAAGTCACAAGGAGGGAAAAAAATCCAGGCTTATCTCAGACTTTCCCACAGAAACATACTATCAAGTACTTAAGAAAGGGGAGAAAGACGCATGAATTTTACGCCATTCAAGAGAGGGTTTAAAGTACAAGATCATGAGGACTTCTCTGGTGGCGCAATGGTTAAGAATTCGCCTGCCAATGCAGGGGACACGGGTTTGAGCCCTGGTCCGGGAAGATCCCACATGCCGCGGAGCAACTAAGCCCGTGCGCCACAACTACTGAGCCTGCGCTCTAGAGCTCACAAGCCACAACTATTGAAGCCCGCATGCCTAGAGCCCATGCTCGGCAACAAGGGAAGCCACTACAGCGAGAAGCTTGTGCACCGCAATGAAGAGTAGCCCCCGCTCACAGCAACTAGAGAAAGCCCGCGCACAGGAATGAAGACCCTACGCAGCCAAAAATAAATTAATTTTTTTAAGAAGTACAAGACCATGGATGTTTTAGAAGATGCAGGAACATTGTTTCTGTGAACCTTCTGACAGAAATCACAAGGATAAACATCAGAGAATCGAGTGATGAACAGAAAAGTCATGACTCAACGTATTTAAAATAGGGCTGAGAGAATTATGTGAGAAACATGTGAGAACTACGGTTAAGGAACATTAAAAGGAAAACAGGGTCTCAAAGACACATCTGCACTTCCACTGTCCGTTGCACTATTCACAATAGCCAAGGTAATGGAAACAAACTAATGTCTATCAACAAATGAATGGATAAAGATGTGGTGTGTACATACAGATACATAATGTACACACACACAAAATGCAGTATAGAGATATAGACACACATATTGGAATATTATTCAGCCATCAGAAAAGGAAATCCTGCCATTTTCAGCAACATGGATGGACCTTGAGGACATTATGCTTAGTGAAATAAGCCACACAGATAAAGAAATATACTGCACAGTAAGTTATATGTGGAATCTAAAAAAAGTCAAACTCATAGAAACAAGAGAGTGTAAATGTTGTTGCTGGGAGGTGGGAGAAATAGGAAGAGGTTGGTAAAGGGTTCAAACTTTCAGAAATAAGATGAATAAAGCCTGAGGTATAATGTATAACATGGTGGCTATACTTGATAACACAGTATTCTATAATTCAAAGTTGCTAAGAGAGTAGAGCTTAAATGTTCTCGAAAGAAAGAGAAAGAGAGAGAGAGAGAGAGAAGGAAGGAAGGAAAGAAAGAAGGAAGGAAGGAAGGAAGGAAGGAAGGAAAGAAGGAAGGAAGGAAGGAAGGAAGGAAAGGGGGGAGGGAGGGAAGGAGGAAGGAAGGAGATAAAAGATAAATAAAAAGTTTTTACACTTTAAAAAAAAAAAGAAAAAACTAAACATTAAGTCCATGTCAAAAATCCAAACAAATCAGAAGCAAAATAAATAAAAGTTGAGAGGAAAAGGGAAAAGAGGAGCAAATATGCCAATTTCCTTTTTCTTTTTGCCTTTGGTAATCAAGAATCAAAAGATATCATTTAGGGCTCCCCTGGTGGCACAGTGGTTAAGAATCCGCCTGCCAATGCAGGGGACACGGGTTCGAGCCCTGGTCTGGGAAGATCCCACATGCCACGGAGCAACTAAGCCCGTGCACCACAAATACTGAGCCTGCGCTCTAGAGCCCGCGAGCCACAACTACTGAAGCCCGGGTGCCTAGAGCCCGTGCTCTGCAACAAGAGAAGCCACTGCAATGAGAAGCCTGCGCACCGCAATGAAGAGTAGCCCTTGCTCGCCGCAACTGGAGAAAGCCCACGTGCAGCCACGAAGACCCAACACAGCCAAAAATAATAAATAAATAAAATAAATAAATTGTTTTAAAAAAGATATTTAAAGAAACTATACTTCTATTATTTATCAGTACAAAAAGATACGTAAAATATAAAATCCAGTGATAGAGGAGGACAGAGTAATAGCAAAATGAATGGCAGTTAATATTATCTATTGAGAGTTATACAATTACAGTAACAAAGGTAATACAAAAACAACCATAACGAAAATTCAGGAACTGCCTCCTATACTGATGATCAAAAACAGATAGTGAAGCAAAAAAATAACCTGTATTAAGTATAATGGGATTTGGAGCTAGAAAGGACTACATAAACAGCAGTAAAATAGAAATGAAGCAATTGTTAAAAGGAACTGGTGTGTCCAGTAAGAATCAACATTTACAAAAATTTGCTAAGATATATACATATTCACTGCAGCATTGTTTTTACTAACAAGCTGGAAAGAGAACTAGACATCAATTAAAAGAGGATGAGCAAAACTAATTATAGCCATTTAACAGAGTATCGTTCAGCCATTTAAAAAATGAAGCAGATCTATATGTACACACTTATACAGAAAGTAAAATAGCAAGGAGCAAAAAAGATAAAAAGGATCTTCTTGGTTATAAATAAATACACACACACACATCTACTGACATATGCATGATTTTTTTTTTCATTAAAGGATACAGAAGAAACTTAAAATACAGAGGAAACAGTGACTCCTATAAGAAAGCAGAAGGCGGGGCCAGGGAAAAGGACAGTTTTCTGTGCTGTCTGAGCTTTCCATTTCCATGATAGGTCAACTAGAGAGCCCTGTGTCTCTGCAGAGCCAAAGAAGTAAGATTACTTCAAGTTGCTCCCCAACCTGAATACACCCTACGAAGCGCTGGATAAAACATAAAACTGTAGAACAAAAGAGAAGATTGTAAATTTTTTTTTTTAATTTTTAAACAAACTAACACTGAAACGAATTTATCACCTGCAGACTTTTGCTGAAATACAGGATGTACTTCAGGAGAAGTAAACCTAGAAGCAAGGACTAAGATACACTACGCAATGTGCTTTTCTAATATTATAAAACAAAAACTTAACATGGGTTATAAATAAGCACACAAAAAGCAATAAAATGAAAGCTCATAGGAAATAACTACAAAATTACTTGGCTTCGAAAGTCAAAACTCCCTTAGGGGTGAGGCAAAGTTTTCTAAGAGCTCACAAGAGCTCTACGAGGCCTAAAGAAATGTTGTTCTTTGTCATCACTACATCCTCAGTACCTCACATGGTGTCTTCTACAACCAACATTCAATATGGGTTCAAGTAATGACTGTTATACTACTGCCTGTTAGTAGCAACAACAAATACCTTTCAGCACAAATGCTTACACATCTAATCAGTGTTATTTCCTAACTATGGCATGACCATAGATAGCGGGAAAATAAAGTGGCAAAGTGCATGGCAGGCTAAGAGCTGAGAACAATTCATACTGGACAGAAGTGCTAGAGCAACCATGAGGCCCGGGAAATTAAAATTTTTTAAATTTCCCAGTTGATTCTGGTGTGTAGCCGATTTTTTTTCTTGGCCATGAGGGGCGGCATGAGGGATCTTAGTTCCCCGACCAGGTATTGAACCCCGGCCCCCTGTAGTGGAAGAGCAGACTCTTAACCACTGGACCACCAAGGAAGTCCCTGGCCAAATTTTTGAATCATAAAATCTAAGGCTGGATAAACTTGAAGCTCTCTCTTCCAGGTCTAAGCAGCCTATGATTCTAAAACTTTCTCTTAGATAACAATTTTCAAATTTCTGCAAGAGACCTAGTATAAACATAACTAGTTTAAACACATTAGTATATGATATGAATGAGTTCAATTTTATTAGAAAAAGAGTGTTATACAGTTTATAGAAACGCTAGGTTTAGGGTCCAAATGAAACCAGAAATGTCTGACTAGTTTCTAGCATTTGCTGAGTTTGTTTTAACTTATTTGGCATCAACGCAGTCATTCAGTGACTTGACTGTAATTGCTCAATTGCTCGATAAACATTTACTGAACAGTTAAAAAAAACACACACACACAAAAAAAAAACTAACCTGGATTTTACCCAAAAGAAAATGAGAATCTACCAAAAAGATTTAGAGATGAATGATGATCAAATTTTCACCTTTTAAAGAAATACTGGCTCTAGTATAAAGAATACTTTAGGGACTTCCCTGGTGGCACAGTGGTTAAGAATCCGCCTGCCAATGCAACAACTACTGAGCCTGTGCTCTAGAGCCCGCGAGCCACAACTACTGAGCCCACGTGCCACAACTACTGAAGCCTGCGCGCCTAGAGCCCATGCTCCGCAACAAGAGAAGCCAACGCAATGAGAAGCCTGCGCACCACAATGAACAGTAGCTCCCACTCATCACAACTAGGGAAAGCCCATGTGCAGCAACGAAGACCCAATGCAGCCATAAATAAATAAATTTATTTTAAAAAAAAGAAGAAGCCTGCTGCAGAAATCGGGCAACTGTCTACGGCGCCGTGATCTCTGGAGGCAGCCAAGAGAAGGTACATAGAACTTTACTGAAGTGCTAAGTTAAAAAAACAAGTGCAAAAACTTTAAGAGCAAGATAGAAAGCAATCAGATGCTTTATTTTAAGAAATACAAAATTTTGGGAATTCCCTGGGGGTCCAGTGGTTACGACTGCGTGCTTCCACTGCAGGGGGCACCGGCTGGATCCCTGGTCAGGGAACGAAGATCCCACAAGCTGTGCAGCATGGCCAAAATAAATGAATAAAAATTTTTTAAAAGAAGAAATACAAAATTTTACGGATAATGGAAAAGATGAGTGATAGGAAGAACCAGAAAAAGTTATTTGGAGAATTAACAGGAAAGAAGAAAGGAGAGAGATAAACAATATAGACAGGGATAAAAAGAAACCTACAGGGCTTCCCTGGTGGCGCAGTGCTTGAGAATCTGCCTGCCAATGCAGGGGACACAGGTTCGAGCCCTGGTCTGGGAAGATCCCACATGCCGCGGAGCAACTGGGCCCGTGAGCCACAACTACTGAGCCTGCGCGTCTGGAGCCTGTGCTCCGCAACAAGAGAGGCCGCGATAGTGAGAGGCCCGCGCACCGCGATGAGGAGTGGCCCCCGCTTGCCACAACTGGAGAAAGCCCTCGCACAGAAACGAAGGCCCAACACAGCCACACATACATACATACATACATAAATAAAAAGAATGTAAGCAGACAAGAATAGCATTAAAAAAATAAAAAAAATAAAAATAAAGAAACCTAGAAACAGGAATGGGAAGAAGTAAGCTTCTGAGATATATTTAAGCAGCTTGTCATGTGAGGTATCTGACCAATGAATGCGAGTAAATGTTATGTTACGCGTAACACCTGTTATGCGTGCTCTTAAAGATCCAGTTAGCTCTGCCTCAAGGGTTTAAAATGTTCTCGCCAAATACTCAGAGTTTAGTATTCCTGAATTCCCATACCCATCAGCACACATGAATCTTTTTCATCTCTGCCAAGGAATATCCATCTGTAATCTTTTTTTTTTTTTTTTTTTTTTTTTTTTTTTTTTTTTTTTTTTTTTTTTATTTTTTTTTCATCTGTAATCTTTTGACATGTAGTAAGAATCTTAAATAGCCAGCATTTGCCATAATTCTTCTTTCCACCAAACAAAATCTTGATATGTGACTTTATGCCACAACTACATACCAAGAATCACCCCACTGGGCTTCTCTTTGCCAGCAGAAGCATGTACTCGCTTCTGGCAAAAGTTAACAACCTTAATCACCTCCAACAATACTACTTATGTAGGTAACTTATTTTTAATAAGTTTTTTTTCCTAAGGAAGTTCTCTCAGAAAAGTGAAATGTTTCTTTCTAGCATATTCAGTTTCAACTGTCTCTAAACCCCTAACTAGCGACTTAGTGATAGGTGTCAACGGGGACACCTACACGGAAACGCGTCTTACCTTGCCGCATGAGCATCAGCTGGTGCTCGTGCCGGGCCGCTTCCATTTCCGCCTCCAGTTTCTCTTTGGCTTCTCGGATGTTTCTATCAACCTGCTCACGCTGCTGCTTCTCCATTTCATCCAGAGCCTTCCATCGAGATGCATACTCAAATTCAAACGTCCCAGGCTGAGCAAAACGCGGTGGCTGTTCTCTTTCCCTAAATTTACAAGGAAAGACATACAGAAATGTTATGTTTCAAAGGTAAAATGACATGTAAGAACAACAAACACTACCATTCACTGAGCTCTTACAAGTTCATGGCACTGTTGACAAGTACCCTCCGTGAAATATATCACAGCAACATTGTCAAACAGGTTTTAACAAGTCTAAGTTTGAGAAACTGCCCAAAGATGCCCAACTAATTAGTAAGTAAGGGCATCAGGATTCAAACCTAGGCAATCAGATGCTACAATCTGCACTCCCCTAATTATCACCTCCAATAAGGCCTTCCTGGTTTTCACTCAACAATTTTATATAAGGCAGCCTGCAACATACAACCCAAATGTCCCTTAAGTTAATTGGCTGAAGTCAGATTTTTCTCTCTAAAAGTATAACGTTTAGGGATGGTAATACAAGCAGATAGTTAACTGAGTGTTATGTACCAGGTTCATTGGCTAGGCCAAAAACTACAGGCCTAATTTACTACAGTTGGCTTAATACTTGTTTGCTTTGCTAGACTATAAACTCATTGAGTACATGAAATTTCTGTTAACCACTGTAACTAAGTTCCTAGCACATATCTAGCACATTGTACACATTTAGTATTTATTTCTTTGAATGAATGAATAAATGACCGAAAAAATTTAAGACCTGTGAATGTACCTGACAGTCAAAGAAATTCTTCAGTTATTCAAAAGTACTGATAAGAACACAATTCTCACTCATCAATAAAAGTACAGATGGCTTGCAATCACAAATTTTAACTTTTATTTTGGGGTGGGGAGGGGAAGATGGTGGATGGGACAAAGTTGGGAGATAAAGGGAGAAGTGGTCACAGAGGGGAAAATGTAGTAACAAGAAACAGCTGTGGGACTTCCCTGGTGGCACAGTGGTGAAGAATCCTCCTGCCAATGCAGGGAACATGGGATCGAGCCCTGGTCCAGGAAGACCCCACGTGCCATGGAGCAACTAAACCCGTGCACCACAGCTACTGAGCCTGCGCTCTAGAGCCTGCAAGCCACAGCTACTGAAGCCCACATGCCTAGAGCCCGTGCTCTGCAACAAGAGAAGCCACCACCATGGAAGCCTGCACACTGCAACGAAGAGCAGCCCCCGCTCGCCGCAACTAGAGAAAGCCCGTGTGCAGCAACAAAGAACCAACGCAGCCAAAGATAAGTAAATAAATTTATGTAAAAAATAATAATAGGCACCCATATTTGTCATTTAAATCAACTACAAGGAAAAACATCCATCTGCACTAAAATCAAAGAATGCTAATGAAAACATGCATAAAATGTCATTTTGAGCCTCAACTATCAAATCTTAAAATCATAACATCCATCTTCTGTCAGGATGAAGAAAAATACTTTTATACATACACCCATAAGTATAAACTGGTATAATATTTGGGGAGAACCATCTGGCAGTATTAATCACAGTTAAATATGCATACCCTTTGATCTAAGCCATCATACCTCACTTTCTTGGTTTTAAATGGTATTTCTCATTACTTAATATGTTTTATAATCTTTGGTTCATTAATTATTGTATAGCCCCGCCACTAGAAACGTAAGCATTGTGAGGGCAAAAACAGTTCTAAGTTGCACTGGCAGCACCAAGAACAGTGCCTAGCACAAAGGCATTGCAATATTTGTTGAACTCATGCATGCAAATATTACAGGTTTTTTGTTTTTTTCTTTTTGGCCGCTCCATGCAGCATGTGGGATCTTAGTTCCCCAACCAGAGATGATCAAACCCACACCTCCTGCTTTGGAAGCATGGAGTCTTAACCACTAGACCGCCAGGGAAGTCCATTACAGTTTTATTTACTATAATAAACGAGTGACTGGTTAAGAACAATACAACATATTCATACAGGCAACTTATGCAAAAACATCTGAATCACACTGAGTGAAAAGTAATTGGAAAAGAATAACATATAACATTTTGAAAACAGGCTATTTTTCTTTTTCATCTTTAAGAAAATTCTTACTCTTTGCCAAGTTATTTAACTAGAACCTTCTCCACTCCACCCCTGCCGAAAAGTCTCCTAACTCATGGCACTTCCCTGGTGGTCCAGTGGTTAAGACTCCACCTTGCAGTGCAGGGGACGCCGGTTCGATCCGTGGTCAGGGAACTAGGCTTCCACATGCCGCGGGGCAAGAAGCCCACGTGCCACAACTAGAGAGCCTGCGTGCCGCAACTAGAGAGCCCACACACTCTGGAGCCCATGGGCTCTGGAGCCTGGGCACCACAACTATAAAGAAGCCTGCGCACCGCAACGAAAGACCCCACGTGCCGCTACTAAGACCCAAGCAGCCATAAATAAATAAATAAATAAATAAATATTTCAAAAAGTCTCCTAACTCTTAATTCATAATACACCTGAAGCATACTAAATACAGAAATTTTCATATCTAAAATTCTTTGTTGGGGCTTCCCCGGTGGTGCAATGGATAAGACTCCGTGCTCCCAATGCTGGGGGCCCGGGTCCAATCCCTGGTCAGGGAACTGGATCCCACATGCCGCAACTAAGAGTTCACATGCTGCAACTAAGGAGCCCACGTGACGTAACTAAGGAGCTAGCGAGCCGCAACTAAGGAGCCCGCCTGCCACAACTAAAGATCCCACATGCTGCAACTAAGGAGCTGCCGAGCCACAACTAAAAGAGCCCATGAGCCGCAACTAAGGAGCCCACCTGCCACAACTAAGAGCCGGTGCAACCAAATAAATATAAAAAAAAAATTCATTGTTTCTCTGGCATAAATACTACTGACAGTATCCTCTTACCTACCCCATCCATGCCCCAGTTGTAAAAGTTGAGACTTCAAAGTCAAGTTAACATTTTACCAATATACACAAGAAAACTAGCATTCCATGTAGACCAGCCCACTCTATTAACCAGACTGTATGACTAAACAGCACACCTTACAATCCAACAATACTCAATTACAAATGTGAAGTAATAAATACCCTTGAGAGCACATATCTAAATTATCTTTATTAGTAAAATCTTACTTATGATACTGCTGAGTTTTCTGCATTAGCTTCTCTGGCAAGCCATCTTCATCATCAAACTGCTCCATGGGCTCCACAATGACCGGACGAGGGGTCCTGGACAGGCAAAAAGCATTAATAAGAATTAACACAGTATCAAGAATTAACGTCCTCCTGGAAATCTTTTATACTAACTCCAAGATACATACTTGGAAAATTTCTTTCCTGAGAAAAATGTCTCAAATCGGTCAACAACATTGGCTGCACAGACACAGGTGAATGTCCAAGTCAAAGATGAGTGCTTATTTTTAGAGCATGGAGTCTATTCAAGGTGACAGAAAAATACATCAACCATGAAGATGCATGAGCACCGCAGTTAACTTTTACAAAGCACAATGCAGAGGAGCGAGTACCCGACTCTCATCCTGTGTGTGTCGTCCTCATCCCCCCATCCCATCGCCTCAAATTCCCACCACCGCCCACCTGCC
Organism: Balaenoptera physalus; assembly: GCF_965194825.1. Classification (NCBI taxonomy): domain Eukaryota; kingdom Metazoa; phylum Chordata; class Mammalia; order Artiodactyla; family Balaenopteridae; genus Balaenoptera; species Balaenoptera physalus. The sequence goes on along the minus strand of NC_138899.1, from coordinate 81,349,703 downwards.
AGCCTCCCTCTGTGTCCAACCGGTCTTGTAAGGAAAAGTCTTTCTAAAACCTAAAATGAGACCTAAAAGATTATCAGCCAAGAAAAAGGGAAAGAGGGGGGGCCAGAAGCAACACATTCAAGGAGGAAATGGGGTGGGGGGACAAGAAGAGTGGATGATGACAGATCTGACCTGGAAACCCTCCTTTATTGTTTTCCAAAGGAAGGGAAAGCTCACTGAGGAAAGACAAGAGAAGTAACTGGAGTACATGATATACTGATATTAAAATTTTCCTTGCTACCAGTCTCTCACCATGCAAACAGACTAAAATCTATTTATACTGTCTTCTGAACAGAGATGCTTCAAAGAGAAAAAAGTCATGGTTAATTTCTGAGGTGTTAACAGAGGAGCTAGAGAGGTGAAGGGGCTTTCGAGGTTCAGAATGCTTCCCTTTACAAATAAAGGTCCAGAGATTAAGAGACTAAATCCTCCACTGTAGGGAAAGGAAAGATATAAAACAGTTATTTATAAAGTTATTCCTGGGCTAATGAAGACATTTTAGAGAGAAAATGAATTAGAAGCAGATGTGGAATACCTTGGGGTGATGAAGACAAGGAGATTAGAAACCTCAGATAAAATGCGTGGGAACCCGAAAGAAAAGGGACTCACAGGCCTCATTCTCCAGGGTGAGACCTCGTGTCCAACATGTAAAAACAGAAACATAATAAAGAATAAGTAAACACAGCCTCCAAGAGTACACACAACCCAGTGAGGTGTGAGAAAGGAGTCAAGAATTCCTGAGCCCACCCAGCCCACAGGAGGACCTAGTACTCTATGAGGACCCAAAGGGGCCCAGGGACAAAATGAAGAAGATGCACTACATGGATCACTTAACCAATGGAAGCCGTGGCAGGGCCACAAACATTCCAAGAGTAATAGAGCCAAGTAAGAACTACACCTGAACCGAGGCCAGCAACGACAGAAACCTGCACCCTCCACTTCAACACCACAAGGCCACCACCACCCTAGAGAAAACTCAGAAGAGACCTCAAGAGGAAAATGTGCTGGGGCTTCCCCAGTGACACAGTGGTTAAGAATCCACCTACCAATGCAGGGGACACAGGTTCGAGCCCCGGTCTGGGAAGATCCCACGTGCCACGGAGCAACTAGGCCCTTGCACCCCAACTACTGAGCCTGTGAGTCACAACTACTGAGCCCGCATGCCACAACTACTGAGTCCACGTGCCACAACTACTGAAGTCCACACGCCTAGAACCTGTGCTCCACAACAAAAGAAGCCACCACAATGAGAAGCCTGCGCACCACAACGAACAGTAGCCCCCACTCGTCGCAACTAGAGAAAGCCTGCAGGCAGCAACGAAGACCCAACACAGCCAAAAATAAATAAATAAAATTTAAAAAATAATAATAATGCCAATGTCATAACACTGAGATTTTTGTCATTTGGGGAGCTAAAACAGATAAAAGGAAATAATAGACGTAAATAAATTCAATGTGTGATTTTTGATTGCAAAAAATAAGTTATAAAACACATTACTAGGCAATGGGAAAACATAATATTCAAGTAAAATTAAATTTTAATATTCAATATTAAATAACAATATTGGATAAACATTGTTTCCTCAGTGTGACAATTATATTGTGGCTTTATTCATAGAAGATACATGCCAAGTACTGTAATCAGGGGTCAAGTATGTTATCCACTGCTGACTCTTAAATAAATTAGCAAAGAAAAAAACAAATTTGTACATATAGTGAAAAAACTATGACAAAATGCTAACAATCAGTGAATGTAGATAACATTTATATTAACATTAAAGGATTGTTTTAAAGGGAAAATATCTTTCTCTAAACTGAAATTAAAACAAGACACTTTTGGGGCTTCCCTGGTGGCGCAGTGGTTGAGAATCTGCCTGCCAATGCAGGGGACACGGGTTCAAGCCCTGGTCTGGGAGGATCCCACGTGCCGCGGAGCAACTGGGCCCGTGAGCCACAACTACTGAGCCTGCGCGTCTAGAGCCTGTGCTCCGCAACAAGAGGCCACGATGGTGAGAGGCACACGCACCGCGATGAAGAGTGGCCCCCACTTGCCGCAACTAGAGAAAGCCCTCACACAGAAATGAAGACCTAACACAGCCATAAATAAATAAATAAATAAAATTTAAAAAAAAAAAAGTTAAGGATGTACCTCACATATCTTATTAAAAAAAAAAAAAAACAAGACACTTTTTCCTCCTTCTAAGGAAGCAACTCCAACATCATCTTTAGGGTATCAGTTGGAAAACAGTAAGAACAGACCACTATATCTTCATTTAAGTTAACCTGCAATGACCTTTAAAAAAACAAACAAACAAAAAAAAAAGGGAAAGGGAAAAAAATTTGAAAAGTGAGCACCTATCATTATGCCTCCTCAATTCCTGCGAGCTCCAGGCATGAGCACCTCTGCTGCTCTAGGTGTGATTCTAATGTTTAAAGATGTGGACATACCTTTATTATCATAGGTGAAGCTTTTTAATTTCCCCTTTTTTCTATTTTTCTGCCTCTTTTGTAATTTCAAAACAGCACAGATATATAATTTACACATACTTTTGCATACTGTGTGGTAATCATTATATATACTGTGTACAAGGCCATTTACCTAAAGCCATGTGTAGTATACAACATTTTATGACAATTTAAAGGTATTTTCAAGAAAAATCTTGATTACACAAGATGTCTACATTTAGAAACTAAATCCCTATGATACCACTCCTATAAATCACTTGTATTACCTCAGATATCTGAGATACAGTCAGTCCATCAGTAAATATTTGATTACCTAACAGGTACCAAGACTGCAGTTGGGGCTAGGGATACAATGATAAACAATCCCTGAAAGTCTTCTCAGAGACCCACCGCCTCCAAAAAAATGAGTAAACAAAAGAACCATTTTAAGACCTAAGAAGAAAAAACGATGCTGTCAGAAAGAATAACAGAGGGGCCACTTTAGATAACGCAGTCCAGAAAATCCTCTCCATAAAGCGACACTTCAGCTGAGAGCAACTATTCGAACAGCAGGGAGAAGAGCATCCCGAGCTCCATGAGAATGTTTAACAACAAAGGACCTGAGCAAGGAGAGTCTACAGAAAGAAGAAACCACTCCACCTGCAGCACAGTATAAGAAGCAAGGGAGGGCTTCCCTGGTGGCGCAGTGGTTGAGAATCTGCCTGCCAATGCAGGGGACACGGGTTTGAGCCCTGGTCTGGGAAGATCCCACATGCCGCGGAGCAACTAGGCCCGTGAGCCACAATTACTGAGCCTGCGCGTCTGGAGCCTGTGCTCCGCAACAAGAGAGGCCGCGATAATGAGAGGCCCGTGCACCGCAATGAAGAGTGGCCCCCACTTGCCGCAACTAGGGAAAGCCCTCGCACAGAAACGAAGACCCAACACAGCCATAAATAAATAAATAAATAAATAAAATTTTAAAAAAAGCAAGGGAGAGACTTCCCTGGCGGCACAGTGGTTACGAATCCGCCTGCCGACGCAGGGAACGTGGGTTTGATCCATGGTCCTGAAGATAAGATCCCACATGCCGCATAGCAACTAGGCCTGTGTGCCACAACTACTGAGCCCACGCGCCTAGAGCCTCTGCTCTGCAATTAGAGAAGCCACAGCAAAGAGAAGCCCGCGCACCACAATGAAGAGTAGCCCCCGCTCCCCGCAACTAAAGAAAGCCCATGCACCGCAACGAAAACCCAATGCAGCCATAAATAAATAAATTTACTTAAAAAAAAAAAAAGAAGCAAGGGATTTGGCATCAGACTAAACTCCACCATTTATTTGCTGTGCAATCTTAAGCAAATTACTTAACATCTCTGGGCCAATTTTCTCACCTGAAAAATGGAACAAATAATAACCAGTGTTGTTCTGGAAATCCATGAAATAAGACACATAAAATGTTCAACACCTTGCCCATTCCCTCAAAATTGTTTATAAATTATTCTAAAAGCTACCTGTAAGAAACAGTTAAATATTTACCAATGCCTGGCTATGACTTTAAAAAACAGCAATTAATCAAAGCCTGCAGTGGAAAAAACATACTAACCACACACCTTGCCTACTGCTTTAGTCCTTGCCTTCCTTCACTCTTTAAGTAACTATTACAAGCTTACTACGTGGCCAAGAAATATCAGAATACAAATGTTAGGATTATAGGCCAGACAAAGTCCCTGCCCTAGTGGAGCTTATATTCTACCGCAGAGAAAGACATGCAAGTTAACACTAAGTGCTATGAAGAAAAATAAATCGGAGAGTAAAGCATCAGGCTATTTTAAGATAAAACAGTCAGCTTCCCTGAGGAGATAACATCTTAGCGAAATGTGAATAAAATGCAAGAGCAAGGCCTGTGATGATCTGGAGAGAGAGCACCTCTAAGGAAAGGGAACAAGACCCAAGTCTCTGAGAGAACAAGTTGGCAGAGCTGTAATTCATGCTACATCTGCTATAAAACAGTTTTAGCACAAATGCTTAACTGTCAAAAACAAACTGAAAAATGCTTTACAAATCACCAAACGAAGCTCCTTGTGGCCAGGAAACAATTTTTTTTACATTGTCTTTGTATCCAATTCCCCAAATCCTAAAATATTTGAATGATCCCAATCAACAGCACAAGTGCCAGAGGTGGGCACAGTATCAGATAAAAGAAATCAATTCAGTAATCAACTAAGGAACTTTTACACCAAATTCAGTCTGAAGACTAAGTAAGAATGCATATCCAGAGCTTTCTTGTGGGCAAACTGAAAGGAAAGACATGTTAATATGGCAACAGGTTTAATGACCATCATAATTACTTTAAAATATTTTTAAGTAAATGGAGAGATACATCACATTCGTGGATTGGTAAAGGTTGATAGAAGATGTTAATGTTCCCCAGAATGATCTGTAAACTCAAAGCAATTCCAATCAAAAGCCCAGCAGATTATAAACAGAAACTAACACACCATTGTAAAGCAATTATACTCCAATAAAGATGTTTAAAAAAAAAAAAAGGCCCAGCAGAATTTTTTTTAATTGACAAGCTGATTTTAAAACCAGTAAGGATATACAAAGAAATGATAATAACCAGAACAATTGTGCAAAAAGAATGAAGTTGGATGATACTATCTGACTTCAAAGCTTAGAATAAGGTAATTAAGAAAGTACAGTACTGGTGTAATAGACATACTGATCAATTAAACAGAAAAGAGTACAGATTTTTTTTCCAGTTTTTTGATAAAGGTAAAAGGTAACAAAGGGGAAATCATAATCTTTTCAATTAATAGTGCCAGAACACCCAGATATCTATGACAAATAAATAAACTGTTACCTCCCATCATACTCAATACGAATCACAGGTTTAAATAAAAAGCTATAAAATTTCTCCAGAAAACATGAGAAAGCTTTGCTACCTGAGGAAAGGCAAAGATATCATACAAGGATTCAAAAAGAACAAAGCATGAAAGAAAATAAATTAATAAACTGGACTTCACAAAATATAAAAACTTCTGCCTTTGAAAAACACTATTTAAAAAATTAAAAAGCAAACCACAGACTGGGAGAAATAGTCTTAATACAGACCTGTACCCAGATTTGTTAATAATGTAAGACAAACAAGTCAATTAAAAAACAGGCAAAAAATGTCAACAGACATTTCACAAAACACACAAAAATAGCCAAAAAGCACATGAAAAGATGCTCATCATTGGTCATTAGGAAAATAAAACTTAAACCACAATGAGACACCACTACACTCACTAGAATATCTAAAAGGCTGAAAATACGAAGTGCTGGTGAGGACATGATCAACTAGAACTCTCTCATTCATTGCTGGTGGGAATGTAAAATGGTACAAACATTTTGGAAAACACTTTGGCAGTTTCCTATAAAGCTGAACATATGGTCATTTACTCCTAAGTATTACCCAAGCCACATGAAAGCATAATGTTCACAAGAAGCTTTGTACACAAATGTTCATAACAGCTTTATTCACAATGGCCAGTAGTTGGAAGCAACCTGAACATCCACCCACAGGTCACCGGACAAAGTTGTAACTCAGCCATAAAAAGGAACAAAATACTGATACAGTGATATGGATGAAATCTCATAAACATGCTAAGCAAAACAAATCAGACATGAAAGAATACACACTATTTAATTTCATTTCTATGAAATACAAGAAAAGACAAAACTAATTTATAATAACAAAAAGATCAAGAGCGGTCTAGGCAGGGATAAGATGCTCTAGGCAGGGATAAGAGGTGGGGAGTCACTGCAAAAGGACACAAAGGAACTTTTGTTGGATGCTGGAAATGTTCTATATCTTGACTGTGGTAGTAGGTTACATGACTACATACATACATTTTTAAAAACTCACTGAGCTCTACATGCAAAATTGGGTGCATTTTAACACATGTAAATTATACTTCAAAGTTGATTAAAATGTCATTCATTCATTAAACGTAACATTTTGCTTTGCACACAATAGACGTTCAGTAAGTTGAACAAAAATTGTAATACAAAACATTCCTGAGATTCATGTAGAATGGATCAGTACACTGAAGTCTGAATAAAGTATGACTCCTGACGGTACATAAATATACCCTATTTGTATTCACTGAGTACTTACTCAACACCTACTTACCACATGCCAAGGCAACATACAGAATGCACTACAAATAAAGAAGTGAGAACAGAGAGAAGCCCATGTGTAACTGTAGAGAAGAATGACAAGACGTTTAAACTCACGTTGTTAGCAAGAATGCCCCATCACCACATCTCTCCAGAGCCTTTCGTGCAGGAGGTTTTGCTGCGAATTCCACAAAGCCTTTTCCCGTAGCTCTACCACGGTCATCCACGACAACCACAGCTTTCTCTACTGGACCAAACTGGGAAAATGCTTGCTCTAGAAGCTCATTGGAGACAACCGGAGAGAGGTTCTTGACAGTTAAGGCTGCTCCATGTGTAGCAAAACGAATTCGGAGAGGTCTACTCTTCAAAATGGTGCCATCCAGCTCTGCTTTTGCAATTTCAGCCAGTGTTCTGGACTCCTTTTTAGGAAGAAAAAAATCACCTTTTAAAAATTACAGTAACAAAAAATTTTAAATAGTGGTTTGTTTCTAGGGAGGAGAGCTGGGCAGCTTTAGAAAATGACTGATAAGGTCATTTTGTTTTTGTGTCTTTCAATGATGGTATCACATGCATTTTATTAATATTTTAAAGATAATTAATTTTCAACATTTTAAGTAGAAAGTTCCAACCTCAATGTCGTGTAAAAAGTCATCACTTAAAGATGATCTACTCATAAACAAATTACCAGCTATTAAATATTCAAAGTAGTATCTTTGATAAATCTCCTACATGTATTAAAAGAAACACATAATTGCTTTTTGAGACCGATTACCAGTTACTAGAAACTATTACTGAAAATATATTAATTCTCTATACACTCCATGGTTCTGATATTTGTATCTTAATAAAGCATACCACCTCTCCAATGCCAGACAAATCCCCTTCCATTTTTATTTCCATTTCTCTTTTATATTATCTGTAAAAAACTACTATCAGGTGTTATTAATCACCTCTTCTGAAATACTTTCATGGGCCACACATTTCTCACCACTACAGTGAGAGAAGCAAACACACATTCATGGGCTGTAAGGGTTCTCTCCCAAAAAAAGAGTTCTATCCATTATACAGAAAAGTGCACATACACTTATTATAAACTAGAAAATATGTTCATTGCTGAAACTACAAGAGAACTTCCTTCTTGAAGAATTCAAAGTTGGTATAAAACATAGGCATCTAAAACAACAAACTAGTTAACTTACTACAAGTATGTTCTTTTTGTGCTGTGAAAACTTCCCTGCAAAAACTGAAAGAGGCTTTATATGCATTTGTGAGAAAAGTACAAATGTACTTTCTTATGAAAAGTCTTAAGGTCACAATAGCTTTTTATTCAATCCCTAAAATGTTCACAACAGTTTTAAATTACTGCACTTAAGCAAAAATCTACCTACAGAACTAATTTTACAAAGACAAATGAACCTAACCTTTTTATAGATATTCAAAATGGCCATTTTGTTTATTACTCTTAACTTAGTAACAGTAGTAGTAGTACCAGCAAACATTTCACGAATATCTAACAAGGGATATGTCCTTTGCAGCTAAGATGTCAGGTAATCCAGCAACTCTGAGAGGCAGATTTTAGGAATAGAGTCTTGAATTAAAATGCTGTCATACATATAACTGCGAATGGGAAGAAACGTGAGGAAATTTCATGGGGTGATGATAACATCTTGATCTAAAATCATGAAACCATACAGTTAAAATTTGTGCATTTCATTATATGTAGATTTCAAATACCTTAAAAAACAATATTGGACTCTAGTTAATGATAAGCATGCTGAAGTGTTTAAGATTCATGGACTGATGGATGGATGGAGATAAGAGATAAAGAGATATGTGAAAAAAAACACAGCAAAATTTAATTGTAGAATCTAGGCATTGAGTGTATGAATGTTCATTTCTATACTCTGAAATTATTCATAATAGTATGTTTGTGGGCAGGGGAATAGAGAGAGCCTGGTGAGGACTTTGTAAAACTGTCAAGTGTTTCTAGAGGGCATCTCCTGTTCAGATTCAGTCAGACATAGTGACAATGTCACGTATCTTCTTTTTTTCAGGATGAGCAAGAAATCTCCATTTTTATGTTAAATCAAGTACTTTTTTACTGTTGGCAACAAATTCAATTTTTAATACTTTCTGGCCAAATAAAATGTTTATGCTGTCAGGAATTTTCAATGCCACAGTCCATCTTCAAAGTTTATACTTTTTATGGTTTTAAATGGTTCTACATCAGGGTTCCCCAATCTCAGCACTAGTGGCATTAGGGGCAAGAGAGTTCTTATTGTGGAGGGCTGTCCCGTGCATTGTAGGATGTTTACGCTAGTAGAACCACCCCCCAGTTTGACCACCAAAAATGTCTCCAGACATTGCCAAATGTCCCCTGGGAAGCAAAACCACTCCATGTGAGAACCACTGCTCCAAATGTGTACCAAAGTAACTGTAAAGTCAATTAAAATTATGTATTTGAAATGAATCAAAGATTTCTTTACTTCATAGCTCCCGATGACAATAAGATAACTTTTATTAAGTGGTTACTACATGCCAGCCATTCATTCCTCCCCCCATATATATACATATACACACACGTGTGTGTGCACTATCTTTCATTATCCTTACCAACAATCTAGTAAAGTGTGTTTTGTTACTATCCTCACTTCGCATATGGGGAAACAGGCTTATAAAGGTTCAAAGTAACTTGTCCAAGATCACACACAAATGCTGATTTCAATCTATACAAAATTCACAACCTCCATCACCATAAATACAGCCTTCCAGCTGGTATCCCTGCATCACTCTTCATAAAACGTAAAACTACAGGTTCTTAACTGAAAGGAATACAAAAAACAAACAAAAAGAAACTTACATGACTACCCCAAAACAGAGACTGCTTCAACTAGGGTCTAATGATTTCCACTGGCTCCACTTTCACTTTCCAACAGCTCTTTCCAAAGCACATGATCTTTTCTCCCATTGTTTACTAATGGTGAAAATTCCCCACCGCAAGAGTACTAATAAGTTAATAAGTATAAGGAAATACACTGATGCAAAATGAAAAAATCCTTGTGGTCATTCAGTAAAGTTGTTTAAGTAGCCTGCAGTACATTCATACTGTGAAATACAATGTGGTCATTAAAAAGAATCTAGTGCCATGAAAAGATGTTGAAGATGTTTATATTAAATGAAAAACTCAAAGCACAATAAAATGTGTATGGTACAATTTGATTTTTATGGAAAAATTACACAATGTTTAACAGTGATCATGTTTAGTAAATGTACTAAGGTAGGGAAGATCTGCTAATGTTAGAATTGTAATTAAGAGAATGTCCCTGAAATAAAAGATGACTTCAAAGTATATGCTGGGCAGGCCCATTACATTCTCTGCTACGTCTCCTCTAATATTTGAACGTTCTATAAGAAGCACATATCATTTCATAATTAAACATAAAAAAGCTAGAGGAGGGGGTTTAGTCCCCAATGACTGACTAAAAGTAAATTCAGTTGATTTTAATTCTTTAATTAGAACAATGGTTCTCAAACTTTAACAAGTATCAGAATAACATCGAAGGGTGGTTAAATCTCAAAATTGCTGGGCCCCAACCCCAAATCTTCTGATTCAGTAGATCAAGGGTGAGGCCCTAGAATTTGCTTTTCTAACAAATTCCCAGTGAACAATTTTTGAGATGGTTTAGGGTCAGCACTGCTAGCATGAATGGCAGGGAAAATAATTTAAGTGGACTTCTGCTTACACTAGGAAGAGATCTGAAGTTACTGGATGGGGACCAACCACACTTCTGTGAATCACTGCTCCAGAAATCTGGTTTACTAAAGCTAAAAGTAGGGGAAAATAAAAGCAGAAACCAAGTTCCAGTCACACTAATGACAGTTTTAGCTACAGTAAACTTGCTTTAAAATGAACTACAACTTTTCAGTTAATTTATCCAATCTAAATTGTCAGTAACCATCCAAAACCTAAAAAGCAGAGTCTGGGTCTAAAATTCCACAAAATGTGTCCAAAATACACACAGTCTTTCTCATCGCTCATGTACCATGGACTCACAATCTGGGTTAGAACCTCACGAGTAGCTGCCACTTAAATTCTTTTCCCCACCATTACATACACCATCTCAAAAATGTTGCCTCACCTCATCAATTAACTGGAAAACTACAATTAACTAGAAATAAATTAAACATTAACTACTGAACAAGTAAAAAGAATTCCTAAAAACACAAATCAGATCAAATTATACCACTATTTTAGAGCCACTACACCACCAGTACACACTATAGCCACCATACCATTACTTATATTCAGATCAGGTATGCACTATGATTTTTCTAAGTAGAAAAAAATACATAATAACTCAGAAATATTTAAAGCTCTTAAATCTACCTGTTAAACACAGAGTTCGGATTAAACAGTAAAATTATCCATGAAGTAAATCTCATAAACTAAATTCTGATTTCCAACTGACAAATTTTTAACATTCCTACACAAAAATTTAGGGTGATGAAGTCTAGAGGAGCATATCTCAAAGGAGCGGACAACAGCAGCCCTTCTCACCTCCCCATTTCATAATCCCATAATTTTTTTAAAGAAAAGAAAAGCGAGGACCTGTATTTTCCAATATAGTAGCCACAAACCACATGTGGCTATTTAAATTAAGAATAAAAATACAGTGTGAAAAAAAATAAAAAATAAAAATGGGGAAACTGAGAAAAAAATTACAAAAAAAAAATTAATTAATTAAGAATAAATAAAATTTAAAAGTCAACTCCTCGGCCACAACAGCCACATTGCAAGTGTTGAACACTCACATACGGCCAGTGGCTATTCTACTGGACAGTGCAGACACACTGAGGGAGGAAGAATTTTTAGTAGCTTTAAAATTAGGAAGGAAAAAGATTTTTCCACATCAAAAAAGAAATGTTTATTGGCTTAAGTATAAGGCTTCCAAAACAGGGAAATGCAGCCTTACCATTCTTCCTCCAGAATGTCGACTTCAAATAGAACAAGATGGTGCCAGAGGCCAAAGATTGTGAAAATGTTAAATAACACCCTTCTGGAAAGTTTACTAAAAGTTGCCTATAATACGTTATTGTATAAGTCTAAAACCCTAACTTCCTTTAAGATAAATTTTGGGGCTTCCCTGGTGGCGCAGTGGTTGACAGTCTGCCTGCCAATGCAGGGGACACGGGTTCGAGCCCTGGTCCGGGAAGATCCCACATGCCGCGGAGCGACTAGGCCCGTGAGCCACAGCTACTGAGCCTGCGCGTCTGGAGCCTGTGCCCCGCAACGGGAAGGGCCGCGATAGTGAAAGGCCCGCGCACCGCAATGAAGAGTGGCCCCCGCTTGCCACAACTAGAGAAAGCCCTCGCACAGAAACGAAGACCCAACACAGCCATAAATAAATAAATAAATAAAGTAGCTATTAATTAAAAAAAAAAAAAAAAAAGATAAATTTTGGATTTACGTTAAAAATAATTTTAGCAAGTGAAAGGCTGTTTCTCTAATGTCCAAAGAATAATTAAACATACTTATAATTTTATGTTCAAAATGCCAATTATTAAACTTGAATTTTAAGAAAATGTCTAACCCTTCTCTTGAAGCCATTTAGATCTTCAAATGTTCTAACACTAGTGTCACTGAATTATAATCAGTTTTCTCTACATATTAAAATTTTGCCTTTGTCTACTCACGGAGAGAACTCGATTTTGAAAGTTTAAGTTCCAAAAAGAAAGCTTCGGGAAACTGCAATGAACATAAAATTTGAGGATCAAACTAGAAAGACAACAGACACAAAACCCACTTATTTATATAAAACGGCCTCCCTCTAAGAAAGATATTCTGTTGGGGGAAAAAAAATCCATCTAAACACGAATTACATTAACGCTGTGTAAGCGACACTGCGAGCACAAAGCACACAGAAAAACCTAATAAAGTAGCTCTTTTGTCCTGTAAGTGTAAACTCACTGCTCAAATTTCTTTTAAAGATAATTAGGGAGGCACAGTTTATGCATGATGTCGGAAAACCTATTAAGGTTCAGACTGAAAAGGGGTAAAATATGTGCTATTCTAGTATCACAATGTATAAGCGAGACATAAAATAGCGTAAGTCCTCGTGGGAAGCACCCTCACACGAGGCACGCGCTGAGGGGAGGAGAGGGGAGGAGAGGGGAGAGGAGGGGAGGGGAAGCGAGGGGAGGGGAGGCGAGGGGAGGGGAGGCGAGGGGAGGCGAGGGGAGGGGAGGGGAGGCGAGGGGAGGGGAGGCGAGGGGAGGGGAGGCGAGGGGAGGCGAGGGGAGGGGAGGCGAGGGGAGGGGAGGGGAGGCGAGGGGAGGGGAGGGGAGAGGAGGCGAGGGGAGGGGAGGCGAGGGGAGGCGAGGGGAGGGGAGGGGAGGGGAGGGGAGGGGAGGCGAGGGGAGGCGAGGCGAGGCGAGGCGAGGGGAGGCGAGGGGAGGCGAGGGGAGGGGAGGGGAGGGGAGGCGAGGGGAGGGGAGGGGAGGGGAGGCGAGGGGAGGGGAGGGGAGGCGAGGGGAGGGGAGGGGAGGGGAGGGGAGGCGAGGGGAGGGGAGGCGAGGGGAGGGGAGGGGAGGGGAGGGGAGGGGAGGGGAGGGGAGGGGAGGGGAGGCGAGGGGAGGCGAGGGGAGGGGAGGCGAGGGGAGGGGAGGGGAGGGGAGGCGAGGGGAGGGGAGGGGAGGGGAGGGGAGGGGAGGGGAGGGGAGGCGAGGCGAGGGGAGGGGAGGCGAGGGGAGGGGAGGGGAGGCGAGGGGAGGGGAGGGGAGGCGAGGGGAGGGGAGGGGAGGCGAGGCGAAGGGAGGGGAGGCGAGGGGAGGGGAGGAGAGACGAGGGGAGGCAAGGGGAGAGGAGGAGAGGGGAGGGGAAGCGAGGGGAGAGGAAGCGAGGGGAGGGGAGGCGAGGGGAGGGGAGGCGAGGGGAGGGGAGGCGAGGGGAGGGGAGGCGAGGAGAGGGGGGACGAGGGGAGGGGGGACGAGGGGAGGGGGGAGGAGGGGGGAGGGGAGGAGGGGGGAGGGGAGGGACGACCTCTCGGTCCCCGGGTCCCCGCGCCCCGCCCCCGGCCGCCCCTCACCAGGCGGATGAAGCCGAAGCCGCGGTCGCGGTTGATGAACACCTCGCTGGGCTCGCCGTAGCGCTCGAACAGCCGCTTGAAGTCGTCCTCGGTGATGTCCGTGGGCAGGTTCCCCACGAAGAGGCGGCAGCGCTGCGTGTACGTCTTCTCACCCGGCTTGAGGAAGCTCTTGATGTCGATGGTGAAGCCGCCCTCCTCGGCCGGCCGGTCCTCGGCGGGCACGGCGGGCGCGGGCGGCTCGCCGGGAAGGGCGAGCGCCATGGCCGCCGGCTCGCCCTCGCCGGCCGCCGACTCCAGAGCGCGGAGGCGCGCCGGGTTCTTCTCGATGCGCACTTGCTTCAGGTTTCCTCTCAGCATCATCTCAGCGCGTGCCCCCCCCAGGACCCGGCCTAGAGCTCGACCTGCGTGTCGATGTCCGCGCACAGAACCGGGGTCGGGAAGGACGCGCTCGAGGACGCCGCCAGCCCGCCGCCCGCACTCACGCCCCGGCCGCTCGCCCAAGATGGCGCCGCCACAACCGCGGTGGGAAGGAGAGACGCCGCACAAGCCCCGCCCCTCCGCCGAAGCCGCGCCGGGGCCAACGCGCCTGCGTACTGCTGCGCCCACGGCGCCCTGGTGGCGCGCGCATGCGCACCGCTCTGCGCGCGTCCCTGTTTGCAGCCTTCCCACGGCTGAGAGGAAGGCAGATCCCTAACCCCGTAGGTAACAGTGATGTTGGAAGTTGCAGCAGTGTGTGAAAACGCAGTGATTCGGGAAATATCCACATTCTCTTAGATGCCCAGCTCAATTTTCAATGACAGCAGAAAGTGAAAACTTGCAGATTTTATACATAGCATTGAATAACGAGGTATTTCCCAGTGATTGAAACAAGTAAAAACACATTTCTGCCCTTTTCAAGAGCAAGTTTTTATTATATTTCCTAATGAAAAATCCAATTCTATAACATGATTGTGGTGTTGATTATTCACCTCAGAGAAGGACTCCGTGAACACCTATGGACCACACCCTAGGACAGGGTCATCAAACGTTTTCTGCAAAGCGCCAGATGGCAAATATTTTAAGATCTTCAAGCCATAATCTGGGTCGGCCAAACTACTCAGTTCTGCCCAGTACAGCTCCCGGCACGTGGTAGGTCTTCATTGAGTATTAAAAAGAAATGAATTCACAGTCACTTTACAAAACCGTTCAGCAGTTTCTCGCGAACTTAAACAAATGCTTACTTTAGAACAGCAATCCCTCTCCTGTTCAACTGAAATGAAAACTTGTGTTCACACAAAAACCTGCATGAAAATGTTCATAGGGCTTTATTTGTAATCAATGAAAACTGGAAACAACCCAAATGTCCAACTGGTGAATAGACTAACAGTGGTACATTCATATAATAGAATATATTCAGCAATAAAAAGGAATAAACTCCTGATAGACGCAATAATGTGACTCAGAGGCTGCATACCGAATATATGACATTCTGGAAAACTAGCTACAGAACACAGATCAGTGGTTGCCAGGAGCTGGGAGGTAGCGAGGGGTTGACTAAGTAGAGATACAGAGAAGTTTTTGGGAAGATAGAAGTACATCTTGGGACTTCCCTGGCAGACCAGTGCTTAGGACTCCACGCTTTCATTGCCGTGGCCCCGGGTTCAATCCCTGGTTGGGGAACTGAGATCCTCCCCACCTCACTCACAGCTGACATTGTCAAATTTATTAATTTCTCAAAAAAAAAAGGCACAGTAAATAAAATTGTCTCATTCTATCAGCACCAAATCAACCAACCTAATTCCATATGTAGCCACATGCGCTGCCTTCCCTCCTGTTACAATGAATGAATGGTCAAAAATCCCCTCTTAGGCCAAACCACTGGATGGCAGGTTTCAAGTTCTTTGCTTCTACAGTTACCTAATCCCCTTCCAAGTGCTTAGTTACTTGATCTGTACGGAAGGAACTATTCCCATCAGCAAAAGAAACTGTTGATAAAACTTTCATCTTGGGGAAAAAAAAAAAGGAAAGAAAAGGAAAAAACCTTCTCTACACCACATGTTGTCCTTTAGCTACTATTTCTTTAGTCAAGAAAGAAAGGAAGGAAACAAGAGTTGTCTGTTTTCTGTCTCAATTTGCTCATCCTTGATTTCTTCTTCAGCCACACTGATCAGATGTCTATCCCACATTCCATCCCTCTGAAACCTCTCATGTCACCATGGGAGACAGCTTCCACTTTGACCAGATGCAGCAGTCATATCACAGATCTTTCAGCAGCATTTGATGTTGTAGATCTGGGCCTGAGTTTTTTCATGTGTAATGTGGGAAGAATACCTTCTTTACAGAGTTATTGTGCCTATTAAATGAATTAAAGTATAGTCTTTGGAAAATAATCTGGCATCATAAATACAAGTACTATTATCGATCGCTTCCCTCCTACCTTCTTGAAACACTATTCTACCTTCTGCACTACGATGTTCCCTGATATTCTCACAGCCACTGGCCACTCCTTACTCTCTCTGTCTTTCCTGGGAATCTTCACTTGAGAACGTTGGAGAACCACAGGTCCAAGTCCTCCTCTCCTCTTCTGCTACACTCATTCCCTAGGTCAGACCGTCCACACCAGGGTGCCTCAGAAGCATTGGAGCAGGTTTTTTAAACCTCAACACTGTTGATATTTTGGACCGAATAATCATTTTTTGTGAGGAGATGTTTAGCAGCATCACTGGCTACTACCCAGTAGACGCCAGTAACACCCCGCTCGCAGTGGTTACAAACCAAAATGTGCTGGGAATTATTCTAATTGCTTTACACTTACTAATCATCACAACAATCTTTTAAGGTATGTACTATTAATATCATCTTTTTTCTAAGACTTTATTTTTTGGAGCTGTTTTCAGTTCCCTGCAAAATTAAAGGGACGGTACAGAGATTTCCCATGCATTCCCTGCCCTCCACCTGCACAGTCTCCCCACTATCAACATCCCCACCACATGGGACATTTGTTACATTTATTGACCCTACACTGACACGTCATCATCGCCCAGAGTCAAGAGTTTACATTAGGGTCACTCTTGGTGTTGTACAGACTCTGTGGGTCTGAAAAAATGTATAATGATGTGTATCCAGCATTGTAGTATCCCACATAGTATTTCCACTGCCTTAAATCTCCTCTGTTCTCCACTTATTCATCCCTCTCCCCATCCAACCCCTGTTAAACCCTGATTTCTTCACTGTCTCCATAGCTTTGCCTTTCCAGAACATTTCTATGTAGCCTTTTCAGTCTGTCTTCTTTCACTAAATAATATGCATTTAAAGTATTCTATGTCTTTTCCTGATCTTATAGATCACTTCTTTCTAATGTTAAATAATATTACACTGTCTGGATGTACAACAGTTTATTTATCCATTCACCTACTGAAGGACAACTTGGTTGTTTCAAGTCTGGCAATTATGAATAAAGCTGCCATAAACATCTGTGTCTGGGGCTTCCCTGGTGACACAGTAGTTAAGAATCCACCTGACAATGCAGGGGACACGGGTTCGAGCCCTGGTCTGGGAAGATCCCACATGCCGTGGAGCAACTAAGCCCGTGCGCCACAACTGCTGAGCCTGCGTGCTACAGTTACTGAAGCCCACGCACCTAGAGCCCGTGCTCTGCAACAAGAGAAGCCACCGCAATGAGAAGCCCGTGCACTGCAACAAAGAGTAGCCCCTGCTCGCTGCAACTAGAGAAAGCCCGCACGCAGCAACGAAGACCCAATGCAGCCAAAAATAAATAAATTAATTAAATTATAAACAACAACAACAACAACATCTGTGTGCAGGTTTTTGTGTGGACTTTTAATTTTTCCATCCTCTGGGTAAATACTAGCAGCGAGATTGCTGGATCATATGGTAAGGGTTTGGTTTTTGAGAAACAGCCAAAGTGTCTTCCTAAGTGGCTGCACCATTTTGCGTTCCCATCAGCAATGAGTGAGAGTTCCTTTTGCTCCATATCCTCCAGCATTTGGTGTTGTCAGTGTTCCAGATTTTGGCCATTCTAGCAGGGGTACAGTGGTATATCATTTTTATTTGAGTTTGCATTTCCCTGATAACATACAACATGGAGCATCTTTTCATATGCTCATTTGCCATCTACATCTTTGCTGAAGTGTCTGTTAAGGTCGTTGGCCCATTTCTTAACCAGGTGTTTTCTTATTGTTGAATTGTGAGAGTTCTTTGTAAATTTTAGATAACAGTCCTTTATCAGATGTGTCTTTGGCAAATATTTTCCCCCAACCTATGGCTTGTCTTGGCTTGTCTTTTTATTCTTGTGACATTGTCTTTCACAGAACGGAAGCTTTTAATTTTAACGAAGTTCAGCTTATCAATTCTTTCTTTCACGGATTGTGCCTTTGGCGTATCTAAGAAGTCAGCACCAAAGTAAAAGCCATCTAAACTTTCTCCAGTTTTTCTTCTAGGAATTTTATAGTTCTACATTTTACATTTAGGTCTGTGGTCCATTTTGAGTTAACTTTTTGAAGGATGTAAGGTTTGTATCTAGATACAGTGTTTTACATATGGATGTCCAGTCATTCCAGCACCATTTGTTGAAAAGACAATCTTTGCTCCATTGTATTACATTTGCTCCTTTGTCAAAGATCAGTTGATCTATACCCGTGAGGGTCTATTTCTGGACTCTATTCTGTTCCATGGATCTCTTTTTCTTTTGCCAGTGCCACACTGTCTTGATTACTGTAACTTTATGGTAAGTCTGGTAGTCAGGTAGCATCAGTCCTCCAACTTTCTTCTTCAGTATTGTGTTGACTATTCTGAATCTTTTCCCTCTCCACGTAAACTTAAGAATCGGTTTTTGTCCATATCGACAAAATAACTTGCTAGGATTTTGATTGGGATGCCATTGAATCTATGGATCAAGTTAGGGAGAACTGACATCTTGACAATATTGAGTCTTCCTACTCATGAACATGGACTATCTCTCCATTTATTTAGTTAGTCTTTGATTTCATTCATAAGAGATTTGTAGTTTTCCTCATATAGATCTTGTAGATAATTTGTTACATTTATATCTAAGTATTCATTTGTTTTGGGTGGCAATGTAAGTGGTATTGTGTTTGTAATTCCAAATTCCACATGTTCATTGCTGGTGTGTAAAAACATTACTGACTTTTGTGTATTAACCTTGTATCCTGCAATCATCCATTTACTTTTTTTTTTTTTTTTTTTGGCCATACCACGTGGCTTGTGGGGTCTTAGTTCCCTGACCAGGGATAGAACCCGAGCCCCCTGCATTGACAGCATGGAGTCTTTTTTTTTTTTTTTTTTTTTAATTTATTTATGGCTGTGTTGGGTCTTCGTTTCTGTGCGAGGGCTTTCTCTAGTTGCGGCAAGTGAGGGCCACTCTTCATCGCGGTGTGCGGGCCTCTCATTATCGCGGCCTCCCTTGTTGCAGAGCACAGGCTCCAGACGCGCAGGCTCAGTAATTGTGGCTCACGGGCCTAGTTGCTCCGCGGCATGTGGGATCTTCCCAGACCAGGGCTTGAACCCGTGTCCCCTGCATTGGCAGGCAGATTCTCAACCACTGCGCCACCAGGGAAGCCCCCGACAGCATGGAGTCTTAACCATTGGACCGCCAGGGAAATCTCCCCCCTCCATTTATTTTAATCTATATATGCCTTTATACATTTTTTTAAAGATTTATTTTTTTTAATTTATTTTATTTTATTTTTAGCTGCATCTGGTCTTAGTTGCGGCACACGGGATCTTCACTGAGGCATATGGGATCTTCCCTTGCGGTGCACGGGCTCTTTGTTGTGGCACACAGGTTTATCTCTACTTATAGTGTGCAGGCTCCAGAGCACGTGAGCTCTGTAGTTTGCACCATGCAGACTCTCTAGTTGAGGCACACGAGCTCAGTAGTCGTGGCGCATGGGCTTAGTTGCTCCACAGCATGTGGGATCTTAGTTCCCCGACCAGGGATCAAACCCACGTCCCCTGCAGTGTAAGGCAGATTCTCTACCACTGGACCACCAGGGAAGTCCCTATGCCTTTATATTTAAAGTGGGTTTCTTATACGCAACATAGAATTGGGTCTTGTTTTTTGATCAACCCTGTCTTTTAATTGGTAATCTCTGTCTTTTAATTGGTGCACTTAGATCAATGATGTTCAAAGTGATTACTGATATAGTTTGATTAATATATACCATATTTGTTATCATTTTCCATTTGTTGCCCTAGGTCTTTGTTCCTATATATATATATATATATATATATATATATATATATATATATATAATTTTTTTTTAGCAGTTTTTTTTATTAATTTATTTTTATTTTTGGCTGCATTGGGTCTTCGTTTCTGTACGAGGGCTTTCTCTAGTTGCGGCAAGTGGGGGCCACTCTTCATCACGGTGCGCGGGCCTCTCACTATCGTGGCCTCTCTTGTTGCGGAGCACAGGCTCTAGACGCGCAGGCTCAGTAGTTGTGGCTCATGGGCCTAGTTGCTCTGCGGCATGTGGGATCTTCCCAGACCAGGGCCCGAACCCGTGTCCCCTGCATTGGCAGGCAGATTCTCAACCACTGCGCCACCAGGGAAGCCCTATATTTATATTTTTTAATTGAAGTATAGTTGATTCACAATGTTATGCTAATTACTGCTGTACAGCAATGTGACTTAATTATACATATAATACATTCATTTTCATTCTTTTCCATTATGGTGTATCATGTTCCTATTTTTGTAGACCACACTTTCTGCCTTTTGTGGTTTTAACTATGCATTTTATAATTTCATTTTCTCTCCTTCTTAACATATCAGTTGTACTTATTTTTCTACTTTTTTTTTTTTTGTTATTTTTCTACTTTTTTAAGTGGTTGTCCTAGAGTTTGCAATATACATTTATTTACAACTAATCCAAGACCACTTTCAAATAACACTGATAACTTCACAGGTAGTGCAATTTGTAATAGTAAAATAATCCTGATTCCTCCCTCCCATCCCTTGTATCATATCAGTCATTCATTTCATCCATATACAAGCATATATATGTATAATTTAATATATTGTTGCTATTATTATCTTGAACAAAGTTATCTGTTAGATCAATTAAGAATAAGAAAAATAAAAGTTTTTATTTTATATTCACATTCCTTCTCCAGTGCTCTTAGTTTCTTTATATAAATCTGAGTATCTGACATATATTATTTTCTTTCTCTGTAAAGCACATCTTTCAACATTTCTTACAAAGCAGATCCAGTAGCAACAAATTCCCTCAATTTATCTTTGTCTGAAAAAGTCTTTATTTTTCCTTCGCTTTTGAAGGATAAGATTGCAGGGAACAGAATTCTACAATGGTGTTTTTTTTCCTCAACACTTTAAATATTTCACTCCACTCTCTCTTGTTTGCCTTGTTTCTGAGGAGAAGTCAAATGTAATTATAATCTTTGCTCCTCTATTGGTAAGGTGTTTTCTTTCTCTGGCTTCTTTCAGGATTTTTTCCTTTAATTTTCTGTCGTTTGAACACGACATGCCCACGTGTAGTTTGTTTTTGTGTTTATCCTGCTTGGAGCTCTCTGAGCTTCATGGATCTGTGGTTTGGTATCTGACATTAATTTGGGAAATTCTCAGTCATTATTGTTTCAAATATTTCTCCTGTTCCTTTCTTTCTTCTTCCTCTGGTGTTCCCATGACCTGCATTTACACTTCCACAGTTCTTGGATATTCTCTTCTGTTCCCCCCTGACCTCCCTCTTGTTTCATTGCTTTTCCGTTTTGGAGGATCTTTTGGGTTTGCTTTTGTTGTTGTTTTTATTTTTATTTTTTATAGATTTATTTATTTATTTATGGCTGCCGTTGGGTCTTCGTTGCGGCGCACGGGCTTCTCACTGCGGTGGCTTCTCTTGTTGCGGAGCACGGGCTCTAGGCATGTGGGCTCAGTAGTTGTGGCTCGCAGACTCCAGAGCGCAGGCTCAGTAGCTGTGGCGCACGGGCTTAGTTGCTCCGCGGCATGTGGGATCTTCCCAGACCAGGGCTCGAACCCATGTCCCCTGCACTGGCAGGTGGATTCTTAACCGCTGCACTGCCAGGGACGCCCCGGAGTTGTTTTAAGGTCAGTTCGATAAGGCCGCAGGCACGGGCCCCGTCTTCTCTCCCGGCTCCCGCAGGCGCCCCCCAAGCGTCCCCACCTCCTCCACTCCCACCACCCGCAGGCGGGGCTCGGCCCGCGGTCTGTGCGCGAGCGCCCGCGCCCGCGCCCTGCGCCCCAGGAGAGGCACCAGGAGGAGGGGTGATGCACCTGGGCCCGGCTCCTGGAGCCCCATCTGCGCGATGGGCGGCGGCGCAGAGGCTGGATCAGGGCCGGGGCTTCCAGGGTGGGGTGCGCCCTCGCCCCGAGAACCCCGCGGGAGCCTGGGGCGGGGACCCTTCCCTGTGAAAGCCTCCACGTGCCCACAGCAGGCGCGGCACCGCCTTGCGGCGGCACTCGGAGGCCCTGACCAGACAACGTCCTTCTCTGCAAAGGGAGTGACAATCTGGGCCACCAGGGAAGCCCGCGACTTACGGATAAGCAGAGTTTCACCCACAGAAGGAGGAGGAGGCAGGACCATAGAGTTTTTAAACTTTGATCGGAGCTATTTAGCGGAAGAACACAAAGAGATGCAGTCATTTTTCAGTTCAAGGATGTAATACGAATCTGCGGAGAGTGAAAGCACAGGCCACCCCAGCACTGATACAGGAAGAAGCTCTTGGCCTGCAAGCCTGCGGTTCTTGGTCATGCCTTGCGCCTGTCGATGGTGCCTAGATGATCTCACCTGATGTAACCAAGATTGAGAGCTACGGGCCTCCCCAAAGCCTGTCAGCACTGCCAGTTACCTTCTTTCTTGAGGGGAATTTGTGCATTTAAGGATACCTGAATCGTTTCCTGAAACTTATGAATTATGAACACATAGCAGGGTTCTGCTTGCAAATAAATAGGCAAGCAAAAATAAGGGAGGTGAGGAAGGTCAAACCAGGTAAAGAGACGACTTACACAAAACCTGGAGTCGTAACAGGGTCTGCCTCTCGGGGAAACAGGAAGTTTAGAAAGCCAAGTCCCTGGAGGGATGGGTAGGAAGGAATTACAGGTGAAGCTGGTCGAGGCTGCTGGGGCCCAATAGTAAGTGTCCTTGTGCCAAGGCGAAAGCTGGTGTGTCCTCTGGAAACCCCCCGCGTGTTAAAGTCCTGACCACAAGGACCGCAGAATGCGACTGCACTTGGAGATGATATTTTAAAGAGGTAGTTAAGTTTAAATGCCTTCATTAGGTGGGCCCCAATCTGATATGACTGGTATCCTTATGCGAATAGGAGTTTGGGGACTTCCCTGGTGGTCCAGTGGTTAGGACTCAGCACTCTCACTGCCGTGGGCCAGGGTTCAATCCCTGGTGGGGGAACTAAGATTCCGCAAGCCACGTGGCATATCCCCCCCCCCAAAAAAAAGTAAATGGATGAAAGAAGATGGCCTGTAACTTTTCTTTCTTGTATTATTCTTGTCAGGTTTTGTTATTTCTTTGATATTCGTTCAGTATCTTTGTCAGGATATTTTTGGCCTTGTAAAACAAGTTGTGAAGTGCCCTTTTCTTTCTATTTTCTGGGAGTTTATGTTCAAGATGGGTATTATCTCTTCCCTAGGGAAGATTTCACCAGAGAAGGAATCTGAGCCTGCAGTTTTCTTTGTGATAAGTCTTGTAATTTCAGAGTCAATTTCTTAAACAGAGACAAGCCATTCAGATTTTCTATTTTTTCTTGGGACAGATTTGGTAAGTTGTTTCTCAAGTGATTAGTCTATCACATCAAATTTGTCAAACTCTTTGACCTGTTGGTCACAATACTTTCTTACTTTTTAGTGTCCATAGGATCTCCAGTGGTTCTTCATATTGGTTATTTTTCTCTTTTTTGCTCCCTTGGTAAGTTTCAATAGTGAAACTGAGTAGGACCCTGTGCGGCTTTCCTGGGTATAAGCCTCTCCATGTTCCCCACCTTTCGTTTGTAGGAAAAGCTTTGATCTCCTAGGCCTTCCCTGAGTTCCAAAGAGCAGACTCAAGCAGCTAATAATTAGAGAAGTGAGAAAATGCAGAAACAAGTAATAGTAGCTTGAACAACAGTTGAGCCATAAATCAGTTGCAGGACCTCCAGTTCCTCCTCAAGGGATGTAGGTAACAATCTGAGCAGAGCCTTCAGTCATTTCACAGAAACCAGGGCCCTGCCGCATGGAAACTGCTTAACAAAGTCAGAGACCCAGGCAAACGAGCCAGACTGACAGAAATCTGTGTGTTAAGACCCAACCAATCAGAACCATGAGCTGATCACACACTTAAGACCCTTACCCTAATTTTAGTCTTTAAAAACCCTTGCCCTGAAGCCACCAGGGAATTCGGGGCATTCGAGGGCTGGCTGCCAGGTCTCCTTGCTGGTGCCTTGCAAATAAATGCTACTTTCCTTCCCCACAAGCCGGGTCAGTGGATTGACTGCTGTGCCTCGGGCGGGCGACCCGAGTTCGGTTTGGTAAACTGGAGGTTTACAGTTCTATTAATTTGTGAGCACATGGCTTATGAAAGTCTTTTTAACACGCGTGTGAGTGAGCTGTTAGTCGCATTTCCCGGGTTTTAGGTTTCCCTTGCTCTATCTGTAGGCGTGAACTAGAATAACTGCTCTTCACTCCAAATGTGACTTCCAGGGCAGTGATTCATAACCATCTACTCTCCAAGCTTAAAAGCTCAGCTGCTGGGACTTCCCTGGCGGTCCAGTGGTTAAGACTCCACGCTTCCACTGCAGGGGGCACGGGTTCGATCCCTGGTTGGGGAGCTAAGATCCGGCATGCTGTGCGACGTGGCCAGGAAAAAAAAAACAAAGCACAACTCAGCTGCTTAAAAAAAAAATCAGTCATAAGCTTTTGAAAACCTTCTCTAGTCCAGAATATCACACCACTGTTTTCCCAAACTAACTTCTCACTTTCTCAAAAACAAAGACTTGGGTATGTGGCTCAGATTCTTTCAACTCTAGTTAACTTCTCAAATTCTTAATTTCATCCTAACAT
This sequence comes from Balaenoptera physalus, assembly GCF_965194825.1. Taxonomy (NCBI): domain Eukaryota; kingdom Metazoa; phylum Chordata; class Mammalia; order Artiodactyla; family Balaenopteridae; genus Balaenoptera; species Balaenoptera physalus. The sequence goes on along the minus strand of NC_138899.1, from coordinate 81,324,926 downwards.
GGTCACACTTTATAGTTCAACATTATGAGAGATATGCTCCACTTCTCAAATTCTGTACTTCACGTTGTCTTTATCCACCACCTCTTTCCCTACGGTCTACCGCTGATGCCAAGGAGCTGGAGTTTCAAACTGAAAGCAACGGGGAACTTCAGAGCTTTGAAACAGAAGTGATATGACCTAAAATGATACAGCATCACTCCCTCCACCGAACTTGACTGAGCTCTTTGATCCAATTACTCATTCACTTCTCCATCCTGTACAGCTAACTGTAACTTATACATACACAGTGGCTATTAGCAACTCTCACTTGACTACAGTACTGAGTAAGGGAGGGATGGAGGATCACAGGAAGAAAATGGCTCAAGGTAAGAGTCTTTTCTTTTTTCTTTATTTTTAAATTAATTATTTATTTATAATAAATTTTGGCCGCGTTGGGTCTTCGTTGCTGCATGCGGGCTTTCTCTAGTTGCGGGGAGCAGGGGCTACTCTTTGTTGCTGTGTGCGGGCTTCTCATTGTGGTGTCTTCTCTTGTTGTGGAGCACAGGCTATAGGCACGCAGGCTTCAGTAGTTGTGGCTCACGGGCTCTAGAGTGCAGGCTCAGTAGTTGTGGTGCACAGGCTTAGTTGCTCCGCAGCATGTGGGATCTTCCTGGACCAGGGGTTGAACCCGTGTCCCCTGCATTGGCAGGTGGATTCTTAACCACTGTGCCACCAGGGAAGCCCCAATGTAAGAGTCTTGAAGACAGCAATTTTGAAAATCTGAGGTTTATGAAAAAAATTCAGTTGTGCTCTTTGAGATGACAAAACCAATAAATTGCCATTTCTTGAGGACTGTTATTCTGAACTGCCCTTCCTAATTTTTGATATTAAATTTGTAGTAGGAGATAATTTTTTTCTAATGCCTTTTCTCAGTGAAATTAAAATGATGGAAACAGACCCTGGGTATGTCCAGATCAGAGGTGACAAATCCTGCAGCAGAGGAGTGGGGGACGGTAAGCAGGACTTTCATTTACTGTTTTCTTTCTTCCTTCTTTAAGGTGAGTCCATACTAATTTTACAATGTGAAAAAAAGAGCTAGATAAGGAAAAAGAAACTAAATGATTCACCAGGCTAGAGAGATTTACTTTTATCATCTTCTGAATTTACAGTTGACTTTTTCTTCAACATCTCATTATGAAAAATTTCATACACATCAAAAAGTTGGAAGAAATTTACAGTGAACACGGATAAACCCAGCACCTACATCTTTTGAATTTTTCACATTTAACTCATTACCACGTGCCTCATAGGTGTGCCTGCAGTATGCTGAAGAAATGAAAGAAGTTAAAAGTTGAGGATCTAATTTTGTTTTCTCAATGGATAAAGTGGCCACTGGTTGATTTCATTAGTTTGCTCAGATACCCAAGCGTCTATCTAAGACAATCACATGACAAATCTGTCATTTGATTAACAGGTAAGTGTTCATGAAATAATGGGCACACAAACCATTTGCAGAGGGACTTCAGAACTGGATATGCTCGGAGTATCCCCGCAGGCCTCTGGAGGAGGCTGGATTTTGGAAACACCCCAGAGCCCCATTCAGGCCCAAATATGAAAGACTGAAATGGTCCAGCTGTCAGAAAACAAAACGGTTATAAACTAATGAGAATGATCTTCCTGGTTATTCCCCAAACACTTTTCTGCGCTGGCCTCCCCTAGAGTCTGCAAGCGCTCCCGTGTTGGCTCTACCAAGGACACATCTCGATCTGCTCAGGCACCGCTCACAGGAAAAGCCTTGAGACAAGTGTATGTAAGGATGGGATACACAACAGAACTGCTGTCAGAAACAAGAAACAAAGGGAGAATTAGTAAATACAAGGTGAAGGGAACACTGATTAACCACCTGAAAAAACTGACACCCTTAATTTTCGTAAGTGTATTTTTCCTTTAGATGAAAAGAAAAAAATGCCACAACACAAAAAGGTTAACTTACTATATTTTTATTTTAATATTTCTTATATTTGTACCAACATAAAAATAGGTATACACTCTTTATGCTTATAGTTTTTACATGACAATAAAAGCTAAAACATTTACAAATTAAGTTAAAACAAAACAAAACCAATAAAACACAAATTCACCACTTTAATCTATTTAACATAACAAATGATGCTGCTTTGCTCAAATAATAAAATAACATTTTGCCCAAATGAAATAAACCATAAGTATTTGGTTTAATAGCAAAAAGCTGCAGTTTCAGATCCCCGTTCTGTTTCTGAGTAACAATGCTTGTTCACATAAGTACCTTGTTCGACTGGTACTGATAAATTCAAGTCTTTCCCTCCTTCTTTCAGAGTATTAGCCACACCAGTCAAATGTCAGTCCTGAAGTGCCCATTTTAAAAGGTGTGAATTGAAAAACTGAAAAGATCAACAATTGCCCTCACTGAAATCGGCATTAATCACTACAAATCCAATTAGCTTTAGAATTTGGAGCAGAAACCATCTTTATTAGCTACTTGCTATGATACTTACTGCTAATGAGCTGATGAATCACTCCGTCTGGGAGCCTCAGCACGAGGCACCGACTGTCAGGGTACAGGTCTGAGTAAGTGTGTGACCTCATCATGTCAGATCGGGTCTAAGGTGTACAACAGCTTCACACCCTCCTTTCCCACTTTCTCCTGTAATCTATGTTCCACAGTTTTACTTTTGTTCAAATCAGATTTTAATTTTGAATATTTAACACTATTGTTAATGTGCATTTCACTCTCCTCATGTTTGCTAAGAATATGTGATAAATGCTGCCAATCTTTGCACCCATTCTCATTCTTTAGTTGATTTTTTCCTTCCCCAAAGAGTCTGCAATACAGACAAAACACAGAATCTTTCGAGATCGAATAAAGTAACCAGGATCTAGTGGTTTTTTCACCATTTGGAAGAATTCTTGTATAGTAAGTTTCTGAAAACTTCCTCCCAGTACTGTCCTTTGGAAAATTAAAATTTCTCACTTGAGGTGGATCATTTTCAACTAGAGTGTCCCTTTCTTTAATACTCAAAACTCGGGGCCATGTACCTGGATCTGCAGAAAGCACAGCTGGTATAATGGAGTCTTCTGATTGTTTCTCTTCCAGTTGCTCTTGAAATTTATCAGCTATGGTTGACACAGAAGGAGGTAAATTCACATCCTGTTGGACCAATGATGTATCTTGGCTACATTCTGCTGAAACTTGTAGTTCTGAAGTCTTTTCCTTTTTCACTGGTATTCTTTCTATTTTTTCCAAAAGTATATTCAATGACCCATACAATTCTCTTTCATTTTCTTCTCTAACAGCATTCCTTTTCCTGTTTTCTGATGCTAGCACTTTTTTTGAGTTTGTTTCCATCATCTGAGGAAAAATAGATTACAATTTTAAATTATTATTAACACTGAAAAAAATTAATGTATATACAAATGCCCAATAAGCACATGAAAAAGATGCTTATCATTAATCATCAAAGAAATACAAATCAATACCACCACATACCCGTTCACACCCACTAGGATGGCTACAATGAAAAGAGAGATGATGACAAGCATTACCAGACGTGTGGAAACACCGGAACCTCCTCAGACGCTGGTGGCAACATAAAATGGTGCTGCTGCCGGGGAACACAGGGGCAACTCCTCAAAGTTAACAACAATGCAAAAATGAAGACATATGTCCGCACAAAGACTTGTACAAAGTGTTCACAGCAACACTAGTCACAGTAGCCAAAAAGGAGAAATAACAATGTGGTATTATCCATACAATGGATTATCTGGGAATAAAAGTTAAGTGCAGTCAAGATATATGCTATGACTTGGATGCACCTTGAAAACAGTATGACATGTGAAAGTCCGTCACAAGGTGCCACACAGTGTATGACTCCATCCCATGAAAAGACACATTAGCTCTTCTGGAGTCAGTAAAACAAAAATGCAAAAACACAGTCAAAATAACACAGGTGCATACACTGTGAAGGGCATCCTGCTAGCTGTAACATTTTAGTACAGGGTACAACTTGACCACGGTATACAACGGAGCTCAAGGAACTAAGAGCATTGTTCTGATTCAGTCCCGAACGCAGACACAGCGCTGAGCGAAGAGGAGCAGGAGTGACACGATCAGGTCTGTGCTCTAGAAAGACTGCTCTGATGGCACAGCGTCTCCGGTGCTCAGGAAGGCCAGCGTACAGAGAGACCAGGAGGCTGTGGGGGCAGTTTGGGCAAGAGGGGATGGCGGGCACATCAAGGGTGTGGTGCTGGAGACAGCACCAGGAGAGGGTAGGGAGTAGAATCTGGGTTAGCTGGTAACTGAGCGGCTCTGGGGACGAAGACAGAGGAGCAAATATAACCAGAAGTTTCTGCCGGGATGGGGGAAGTTTCTGACCGGATGGGGCTGTTTACTGATTTGGGAAACAAAGAAGGAAAGCAGGTTTGGAGTTTCAGTTTTAGACACAGAGTTTGAGATATCTGTGGAACATTCACATGGAAATTAGATGGATGTACTAGTGTGAAACTGAAGGAATAAGATCTATAGATATATTCTGGAAGTCATCAAAATATGTATTAATTGAAACTATGGGATTGGATAAGACTGTACCAGAAAAGCATATTTAAGAAGAAACAGAACGCCAAGGACTGTTAAGTGTTTTTTTTTTTTTAACATAACCAAACCCAAGCCTTGGGCTTCTTTCTTTCCTTCCTGAGTTTCTCAGCAGTGAGTAGGCAGTCAAGTTGTTATAATTCCCCGCACATCTAAGACTCATCATTCTGGAGATCACTAAATTGAATCCAATGTAGATCCTAGCCTCAGGGAACTCATGGCCTACGTATAATTAAATGTTGGTATCAGATGCACTAGAGCATATATACTATATACATTTTTTTGGCCACACCACGCGGCTTGCGGGATCTTAGTTCCCCATGTTATTAAGGTTTCAGGTGTGAGGTCAAATCTAGCTGTGTGACTTTGGGTAAGACACTTCTCTGAAATTCAGTATCTTTAACATATTTCAAAGGTTTTATTTATTTGAAATTGAATATACATTTAATAAAGAACATCAACTAATTATACCTGGCTAATTAAAACAAATAATTAAACTAATTAACACCCCCTTTCCCAGAAGTTAACTACTTTCAACATTTTTAGCTGATTCTTTTCGTGTTCACTTCCAAATATCAAAATAACATGTTTGTATTGCTTTTACTGATTTTTCCTCCCAGTTTTAGGCATCACTATTGACTTCTCAATGAGGAAGATGCAAATTTAGTTCTCCTTCTCACTGTGCCTACCACACACACTCACCCTCCAGCTGCCTACTCATCCTTTTTCAACTCTGGCACCACTGATACTTGGCTTTGTTGTGAAGGCCTGTCTGGCCCCCACTCAGTGATGCCAGGAGCACTCTCCCAGTTGTGATAAAAAAAAAATGTTGGAAGACCTTGACAAATGTCCCCAGGGGGACAAAATCACCCCCCCATTAGGTCAGTGGCCAAGACCCAGATTCCATCTTTACACTGATGACTGTGCATGCTATTCTGAGATAAGCCACTAACTGCAAGATTTCAGTTTTTCCTTAAGGTCCTCATATATCACCAAGGCTTTCTATCTTGAAGGCCTGCCACTAACCACTTACAAACACTAACATGGTAGGGGGAAAGCACCTTTACAAAACTTCTGTATTATACAGAAATATCATTCCTGTACTTGCCAACTGCTTATGAGCTATGTGCATGACTGACACATACATGGTAGAAGAGACAAAGACACTTTTGGGGGGGATCAGAGTGGCAGGCAGGATAGTTATTCCAGCAATTCTGAATATGTGGCTGCTGCCTGTTTTGACTATGTTCATTTTCCCATTTGCACCTCCCTCTGGTGTTCGTTTAGAAAGTAAAGACTGATAAGCTATGAGCCATCCTTATGTTCTTCAGAGGGTAAGCAGTGTATCTGTCTGAAGTTTATGAACTCATTGTTCTTAACTGAGCAACAGCACAGAGCCTAAGCAGGTACAGGTCAACCATCCACAAACACATACACACCCACGTACAAATATGATGACCTAAGATAGTTATTTATTACCAGAGAGCATTTTTTAATTTAACCTTTTATACCCAAAATATTGTCATTCAACATGTAATCAATATAAAAATTTTTTGAATTTTATTTATTTATTTATTTATTTTAAAATTAATTAATTAATTAATTAATTTATGGCTGCGTTGGGTCTTCGTTTCTGTGCCAGGGCTTTCTCTAGTTGCGGCGAGTGGGGGCCACTCTTCATCATGGTGCGCGGGCCTCTCACTGTCGCGGCCTCTCTTGTTGCGGAGCACAGGCTCCAGATGCACAGGCTCAGTAGTTGTGGCTCACGGGCCTAGTTGCTCCGCGGCATGTGGGATCTTCCAAGACCAGGGCTCGAACCCGTGTCCCCTGCGTTTGCAGGCAGATTCTCAACCACCGTGCCACCAGGGAAGCCCTGAATTTTATTTATTTTTTATACAGCAGGTTCTTATTAGTTATCTATTTTATACATGTTAGTGTATATATGTCAATCCCGATCTCCCAATTCATCCCACCACCACCACCCCTGCCACTTTCACCCCTTGGTGTCCATACGTTTGTTCTCTACATCTGTCTCTTATTTCTGCCCTGCAAACTGGTTCATTTGCACAATTTTTCTAGGTTCCACATATATGAGTTAATATACGATATTTGTTTTTCTCTTTCTTACTTCACTCTGTATGACAGTCTCTAGATCCATCCACGTCTCTACAAATGACCCAATTTCGTTCCTTTTTATGGCTGAGTAATATTCCATTGCATATAGGTACCACATCTTCTTTATCCATTCGTCTGTCGATGGGCATTTAGGTTGCTTCCATGATCTGGCTACTGTACATAGTGCTGCAATGAACACTGGGGTGCATGTGTCTCTTTGAATTATGGTTTTCTCTGGGTTTATGCCCAGTAGTGGGATTGCTGGGTATTTTTAGTTTTTTAAGGAACCTCCATACTGTTCTCCATAGTGGCTATATCAATTTTACATTCCCACCAACAGTGCAAGAGGGTTCCCTTTTCTCCACACCCTCTCCAGCATCTGTTGTTTGTAGATTTTCTGATGATGCCCATTCTAACTGGTGTGAGGTGATACCTCATTGTAGTTTTGATTTGCATTTCTCTAATAATCAGTGATGCTGAGAAGCTTTTCATGTGCCTCTTGGCCATCTGTATGTCTTCTTTGGACAAATGTCATTTAGGTCTTCTGCCCAGTTTTTGATTGGGTTGTTTGTTTTAATATTGAGCTGCATGAGCTGTTTATATATTCTGGAGATTAATCCTTTGTCCATGGATTCGTGCACAATATTGCAAATATTTTCTCCCATTCTGAGGGCTGTCTTTTCATCTTGTTTATAAAAGCTTCTGCACAGCAAAAGAAACTAAGTTTCATTAGGTCCCATTTGTTTATTTTTGTTTTTATTTCCATTACTCTGGGAGGTGGGTCAAAAAAGATCTTGCTGTGATTTATGTCAAAGAGTATTCTTCCTATGTTTTCCTCTAAGAGTTTTATAGTGTCTGGCCTTACATTTAGGTATTTAATCCATTTTGATTTTATTTCTGTGTATGGTGTTAGGGAGTGTTCTAATTTCATTCTTTTACATGTAGTTGTCCAGTTTGCCCGGCACCACTGAACGAAGAGGTTGTCTTTTCTCCATTGTATATTCTTGCCTCCTTTATCAAAGATAATGTGACCATATGTGCGTGGATTTATCTCTGGGCTTTCTATCCTGTTCCATTGATCTATATTTCTGTTTTTGTGCCAGTACCATACTGTCTTGATTACTGCAGCTTTGTAATATAGTCTGAAGTCAGAGAGCCTGATTCCTCCAGCTCCGTTTTTTTTTTCCCCTTAAGACTGCTTTGGCTATTCGGGGTCTTTTGTGTCTCCATATAAATTTTAAGATTTTTTGTTACAGTTTTGTAAAAAATGCCACTGGTAATTTGATAGGGATTACACTGAATCTGTAGATTGCTTTGGGGAGTATAGTCATTTTCACAATATTGATTCTTCCAATCCAAGAACATGGTATATCTCTCCATCTGTTTGTACCATGTTTAATTTCTTTCATCAGAGTCTTATACTCTTCTGCCTACAGATCTTTTGTCTCCTTAGGTAGGTTTATTTCTAGGTATTTTATTCTTTTTGTTGCAATGGTGAATGGGATTGTTTCCTTAATTTCTCTTTCTGATCTTTTGTTGTTAGTGTATAGGAATGCAAGAGATTTCTGTGCATTAAATTTGTATCCTGCAACTTTACCAAATTCATTGATTAGCTCTAGTAGTTTTCTGGTGGCATCCTCAGGATTCTCTATGTATAGTATCATGTCATCTGCAAACAGTGACAGTTCTACTTCTTCTTTTCCGATTTGTATTCCTTTTATTTTTCTTCTCTGACTGCTATGGCTAGGACTTCCAAAACTATGTTGAATAACAGTGGCGAGAGCAGACATCCTTGTCTTTTTCCTAATCTTAGAGGAAATGCTTCCAGTTTTTCACCATTGAGAATGATGTTTGCTGTGGGTTTGTCGTATATGGCCTTTATTATGTTGAGGTAGGTTCCCCCTATGCCCACTTTCTGGACAGTTTTTATCATAAATGGGTGTTGAGTTTCGTCAAAAGCTTTTCTGCATCTTTTGAGATGATCATATGATTTTTATTCTTCAATTTGTTAATATGCTGTATCACATTGATTTGCGTATATTGAAGAATCCTTGCATCCCTGGGATAAATCCCACTTGATCATGGTGTATGATCCTATTAGTGTGTTATTGGATTCTGTTTGCAAGTATTTTGTTGAGGATTTCTGTATCTATATTCATCAGTGATATTGGTCTGTAATTTTCTTTTTTTGTCTTATCTTTGTCTGGTCTTGGTAGCAGAGTGATGGTGGCCTTATAGAATGAGTTTGGGAGTGGTCCTTCCTCTGCAATTTTCTGGAAGAGTTTGAGAAAGATGGGTGTTAGCTCTTATCTAAATATTTGATAGAATTCACCTGTGATGGGCTTCCCTGGTGGCGCAGTGGTTGAGAATCTGCCTGCCAATGCAGGGGACACGGGTTCGAGCCCTGGTCTGGGAAGATCCCACATGCCGCGGAGCAACTGGGCCCGTGAGCCACAATTACTGAGCCTGCGCTTCTGGAGCCTGTGCTCCGCAACAAGAGAGGCCGCGATAGTGAGAGGCCTGCGCACCACAATGAAGAGTGGCCCCCGCTTGCCACAACTAGAGAAAGCCCTCGCGCAGAAACGAAGACCGAAAACAGCCATAAATAAATAAATAAATTAATTTAAAAAAAAAAAAACATGAAAGGATGCTCAACATTATAAAAAAAAAAAAAAGAATTCACCTGTGAAGCCATCTGGTCCTGGACTTTTGGTTGTTGGAAGATTTTTTTTAAATTAATTAATTAATTAATTAATTTATTTATTTATGGCTGTGTTGGGTCTTCGTTTCTGTGCGGGGGCTTTCTCCAGTTGTGGCAAGAGGGGGCCACTCTTCATCGCGGTGAGCGGGCCTCTCACTATCGCGGCCTCTCTTGTTGCGGAGCACAGGCTCCAGATGCGCAGGCTGAGTAATTGTGGCTCACGGGCCTAGCTGCTCCGCGGCATGTGGGATCTTTCCCAGACCAGGGCTCGAACCCGTGTCCCCTGCATTGGCAGGCAGATTCTCAACCACTGCGCCACCAGGGAAGCCTGGTTGCTGGAAGATTTTTAATCACAGTTTCAATTTTATTACTTGTGATTGGTCTGTTCATATTTTCTATTTCTTCCTGGTTCAGTCTTGGAAGGTTATACCTTTCTAAGAATTTGTCCACTTCTTCCAGGTTATCCATTTTATTGACATAGAGTTACTTGTAGTAGTCTCTTAGGATGCTTTGTATTTCTGCGGTGTCTGTTGTAACTTCTTTTTCATTTCTAATTTTATTGATTTGAGTCCTCTCCCTCTTTTTCTTGATGAGTCTGGCTAAAGGTTTATCAATTTTGTTTATCTTCTCAAAGAGTCAGCTTTTAGTTTTATTGATCTTTGCTATTGTTTTGTTTCTATTTCATTTATTCTGCTCTGATCTTTTATGATTTCTTTCCTTCTACTAATTTTGGGTTTTGTTTGTTCTTCTTTCTCTAGTTCCTTTAGGTGTAAGGTTAGATTGTTTGAGATTTTTCTTGTTTCTTGAGGTGAGATTGAATTGCTATAAACTTTCCTCTTAGAACTGCTTTTGCTGCATCCCATAGGCTTTGGATTGTTGTGTTTTCATTGTAATTTGTCTCTAGATATTTTTTTTGTTTCCTCTTTGATTTCTTTAGTGATCTCTTGGTTATTTAGTAACATATCGTTTAGCCTCCAATGTGTTTGTTTTTTACGTTTTTATCCCTGTAATTGATTTCTAATCTCATAGCGCTGCCGTCGGAAAAGATGCTTGATATGATTTCAATTTTCTTAAATTTAGCAAGGCTTGATTTGTGACCCAAGGTGTGATCTATCCTGGAGAACATTCTGTGTGCACTTGAGAAGAAAGTATAATCTGCTGTTTTTGGATGGAATGTCCTATAAATATCAATTAAATCTATCTGGTCTACTGTGTCATTTAAAGCTTGTGTTTCCTTATTAATTTTCTGTCTGGATGATCTGTCCATTGGTGTAAGTGAGGTGTTAAAGCCCCCCACTATTAATGTGTTACTGTCAATTTCCTCTTTTATAGCTGTTAGCAGTTGCCTTATGTATTGAGGTGTTCCTATGTTGGGTGCATATATATTTATAATTGTTATAAATTCTTTTTGGATTGATCCCTTGATCATTATGTAGTGTCCTTCCTTGTCTCTTGTAACGTTCTTTATTTTAAAGTCTATTTTATCTGATATGAGTATTGCTACTCCAGCTTTTTTTGATTTCCATTTGCATGGAGTATCTTTTTCCATCTCCTCACTTTCAGTCTGTATGTGTCCCTAGGTCTGAAGTGGGTCTCTTGTAGACAGTATATATATGGGTCTTGTTTTTGTAACCATTCAGTGAGCCTGTGTCTTTTGGTGGGAGCATTTAACCCATTCACGTTTAAGGTAATTATCAATATGGATGTTCCTATGACCATTTTCTTAATTGTTATGGGTTTGTTTTTGTAGGTCCTTTTCTTCTCCTGTATTTCCCACTTAGAGAAGTTCCTTTGGCATTTGCTGTAGAGCTGGTTTGGTGGTGCTGAATTCTCTTAGCTTTTGCTTGTCTGTAAAGCTTTTGATTTCTCCATCAAATCTAAATGAGATCCTTGCCGGGTAGAGTAATCTTGGTTGTAGGTTCTTCCCTTTCATCACTTTAAACGTATCATGCCACTCCCTTCTGGCTTGTAGAGTTTCTGCTGAGAAATCAGCTGTTAACCTTATGGGAGTTCCCTTGTATGTTGTCGCTTTTCCCTTGTTGCTTTCAATAATTTTTCTTTGTCTTTAATTTTTGTCAGTTTGATTACTATGTGTCTCGGCGTGTTTCTCCTTGGGTTTATCCTGCCTGGGACTCTCTGCGCTTCCTGGACTTGGGTGGCTATTTCCTTTACCATATTAGGGAAGTTTTTGACTATAATCTCTTCAAATATCTTCTCGGGTCCTTCCTCTCTCTCTTCTCCTTCTGGGACCCCCCCCCCCATAATGCGAATGTTGTTGCGTTCAATGTTGACCAAGAGGTCTCTTAGGCTGCCTTCATTTCTTTTCATTCCTTTTTCTTTATTCTGTTCCACAGCAGTGAATTCCACCATTCTGTCTTACAGGTCACCTACCCATTCTTCTGCCTCAGTTATTCTGCTACCGATTCCTCCTAGTGTATTTTTCATTTCAGTTATTGTATTGTTCATCTCTGTTTGTTGTTCTTTAATTCTTCTAGGTGTTTGTTCTTTAATGCTTCTAGGTCTTTGTTAAATACTTCTTGCATCTTCTCAATCTTTGCCTCCCTTCTTTTTCTGAGGTCCTGGATCATCTTCACTATCATTATTCTGAATTCTTTTTCTGGAAGGTTGCCTATCTCCACTTCATTTAGTTGTTTTTCTGGGGTTTTATCTTGTTCCTTCATTTGGTACAAAGTCCTCTGCCTTTTCATTTTGTTTATCTTTGTGTGAATGTGGCTTTCCTTCCACAGGCTGCAGAATTGTACTTCTTCTTGCTTCTGCTGTCTGCCCTCAAGCAAAAGGTATTTTTGACATGTACTCTTTTGAAAAGATAACGTTACTGCAACCTTCTATAAGCTGCACCCAAAGGCTTTGTTAAATATGAAGCATAATATATACAAAGATAATAAAGATAACATAAATAAGCCTTCCTTGCAAAAACTAAAAAATCAACTATGGGTATCCCCACTGTTTCCCCTACTGTGCAATAAGCCTCGCACTTCCGAGTTACTTTTCCCTAAAAGCTAACCATTTAAACTCTCATCCAGTGAAATGGGGTTAAGAACATTCCTGGTTTTACATTGAGGATCCATGTTAATTTTTTTGTATTTAATTTTTGTGTGGGATAATCTGAGGTCTGGCTTATTTATGTCCATACCAAAAAAAAATAATTGTCCCAGCACCATCTGCTGAAAAAATCTTGCTTTTCCCATCCAAATGATTTTGTACTTTCTTCTAAAATCAGCTGACTGTATTTGTGTGGTTCTATTTCTGGCCTGCCTATTCTATTGATCTATTTGTTTATCTTTATATGCCAATACCATAACACCTTGATTACTATGGCTTTTTAATGTCTTTTTTCCCAGGTTTACTTAAGTATAACTGATAAAGAAAAACTGTACAAATTTATGGTGTATGATGCGATGTTTTGAGGTTTTTACTGTCTCAAAATCAGGAAGATGATACTTCCTTAATCCCTACCTCACACCATACACAAAATTAACTTGAGATGGATCACAGATGTAAACATAAAATCTAAAACTAAAAAGCTTATAGAAGACAACATAGGTAAATATCTTCATAACCTTGGTAGGCAGAGCCCCTAAAACAAGACACAAAAAGTACTAATCAGAAAGGCAAAGAGTAAATTGGACTTTATCAAAATTTAAAACTTGAGCTTTTCAAAAACAACATTAGGAAAATGAAAAGACAAAACACTGTCCAGGAGAAAAATCTTCCAAATACATTTATTTTACAAAAGATATGTATCCAGAATATATATAAAGAATTCCTACAACTCAATAATAGAAAGACAATCCAATAAAAAAAGTGAGCTAAAACTTGAATAGATACTTTACAAAAGAAGATATATGAGTGATGAGAAAGGAACAGTAGTTATCAGGAAATTAAAACCACAATGAGGGCTTCCCTGGTGGCGCAGTGGTTGAGAATCTGCCTGCCAATGCAGGGGACACGGGTTCAAGCCCTGGTCTGGGAGGATCCCACATGCTGCTGAGCAACTGGGCCCGTGAGCCACAATTACTGAGCCTGTGCGTCTGGAGCCTGTGCTCTGCAACAAAAGAGGCCCACGCACCGCAATGAAGAGTGGCCCCTGCTTGCCACAACTAGAGAAAGCCCTCGCACAGAAACGAAGACCCAACACAGCCATAAATTTAAAAAAAAAATACTGCTGCAATAAACATCCTTAGAAATATTCCCTTATAAAAAAAAAAAACACAATGAGATCATCATTTTATACCCACTAGAATAGATTAAATCAAAACAGACAACACCAAATTTTGTTGAGACTACAGAGTAATTGGAACTATCAAGCTGTCAGTGGGAGTGCAAAATGGTAGAGAAAAGAATTACTTATTGTAACGTCTGCAAAACATAAAGACTTAAAACAAGCTTACTTACAACAATCAATTAATTTTAATACTCATTTGAGAGTAATACTCAATGAGAGATTGACAGAAATGGAACCATATGAGAGTCTAAGATAAATCTGCTTAATATAAGCTAACAAGGGGAGAAGTTACTGCAAACTTGATCATTTAAAACTCATTAAGGGGCTTCCCTGGTGGCACAGTGGTTGAGAATCTGCCTGCTAATGCAGGGGACACGGGTTCGAGCCCTGGTCTGGGAAGATCCCACATGCCGCGGAGCAACTAGGCCCCTGAGCCACAACTACTGAACCTGCGTGTCTGGAGCCTGTGCTCCGCAATAAGAGAGGCCGCGACAGTGAGAGGCCCGCGCACCGCGATGAAGAGTGGCCCCCGCTTGCCACAACTAGAGAAAGCCCTAGCACAGAAACAAAGACCCAACATAGTAATCAATCAATCAATCAATCAATCAATATTAAAAAAAAAAAACTCATTAAAAAAGAATTACCTGTTTATATTCGTTAGCACAACTTTGGCAGCAAAATCTCATCTGCTGACCTTCAATGACTAGGAGATTGTTTCCAGCACCTTTGCTGGGCAGGTACTCCCCACACTGCTCACAGCAATTCATCACTAGACCATTGGCCAACCTGTACTTGTTAAAGCACTGGTTACTGCACAGCTTATGTGTTACATTGTTAACGCTGACTTCATGCCGAATCTAAAAACAAAAACCAATTTATTAAATAAATGAACTGGATTAGCACCATAAATGAGATACCTAGTTTTTTCAACAGAAATAAAGAACCTTTAGTAATTTCTCAGTGGAAGAAACATTCAGGTAAAAGACTTAAAAAAAGCACATTTCACTATTCTTTCATTTTCATCTTTGATTTCTTTGTAAAATTGTGCTTTGATCTTATAAAAGGAAAAATAAGATTCATAGAACAAAAAGCAACAACATCAGACATTTAAGAATTACAGGGGCTTCCCTGGTGGTGCAGTGGTTGAGAATCCGCCTGCCAATGCAGGGGACATGGGTTCAAGCCCTGGTCCGAGAAGATCCCACATGCTGTGGAGCAACTGAGACCTTGCACCACAACTATTGAGCTTGCGCTCCAGAGCCTGCGGGCCACAACTACTGAGCCCGCGTGCTGCAATTACTGAAGCCCTCGTGCCTAGAGCCCCTGCTCTGCAACAAGAGAAGCCACCACAATGAGAAGCCTGTGCACCGCAACGAAGAGTAGCCCCCACTTGCCACAACTAGAGAAAGCCCGCGTGCAGCAACAAAGACCCAACACAGCCAGAAACAAATTAAAAAAATAAATTTATTAAAAAAAAATTACAGGAAATGAATTGGTTAGCAGGTTTTGATATGACCTGCTTAAAAATAAGTGGATTGGGAATTTGTAGGTATTATAAACTTCACTGCCCTAGAAAACTGGGGTAGGGGGTGGGCGAAGGGAACCAGTATCACCCACATTCAGGATGGAGTCTGTGTATACCTAAGTTCTTGCTTTGTTCAGCTCTATGGTAGCTGAGATAAAATTGTGTCTGGGATTTACACGGCTTCAGGGTAATCCAGACCAAATTCAGTCACCAAGGACCATGTTAAGTGGTGACTCCCTGGATGCCTGGGAAGATGGCAATACCGCCTAAGAAATGTGAAGTGACCTACATACTTTCACTCCACCTGTTCTACGTGTTCTTGTAGGACTGGTTGTTTCCTTCATGTCCTGAACCTACGTTTTCATTTAGTGTGGCTAATAAGAACGAAATCCACCATAAAACTATTGCTCTCTTTATGAGTACATTCAGTTCCACAGAAATGGATGATTACCCCCCATACTATGGGATGGGACATTTGTTATGAGACAATTCTAACATATGCTTATTCTTCCCTTCAACTTCACTGAGTCGATTCAAGACTCATCCATTAGGCCAATGGCAGAACATATAATAGCACCTAAAAGTTAAAATTATCGCTGTTAACCTAGATAATAACTTAAGATATAAAATCACAGACCTCTGTTAGTTTACTGCAGACTGTACATCTTGATTTATTCAGAACTCTTTTTCGAAGATTCTGGTTATCTTCAGAGGGAGACGAAGATGTACTACAAAATTTTTGGAAGGATTCACTTGACCCCCCTTGAGGAACAAGAGTAGCCTTTTTTGCAGGTGCACCTCTGAAACACAAGGGATAGACACAATTTAAGAACACTGCATTCTTTTTTTCTGGCCATGCTGAGTGGCTCAGTTCCCCCACCAGGGACTGAACCCGGGCCACGGCAGTGAAAGCCTGGAATCTTAATCACTAGGCCACCAGGAACTCCCTAAGAACACTGCATTTTAATAAAAGTCAAATATATATGAACAGTAATTGACATTTTTCATTTTCTCATGATTTAATCCTAAGAATCAATTATAATTTTTGGATCTAGAAAAATCCACATTTTGGTTTAACTGCTAAGAGTTCCTAAATAATATGGAAAGATATTCAGAGATAAAAATATTCTGTTGTCACAGATTATGACCTTTATAACCTTGCCACAGGTTATGACTTCTAGAAGCATTCAAAAAGGGTGTTAGCAACCGGGTAGAACCAACGTAGAGGATGGGGAAGGCGGTGAGGCAAAGGCAGTGGTGGGATAGGGTTGATTTATTTCTATACCTAAACTCTATTTTCCTGCCAAGAGTAAGTACAATACAAATGACCCACAGCTCTGACATATGCTAGGATAACTCAAGCTACATAAACTTGAAGAAACCTGTGCATCAATTCTATCCATGAATCTTCTGCAACTCTCTAAGTACATTCAGGACACAAATTCATACTGCCAGTATCCAATCATATGGAACCATACTGAAAGGTACAGCTTACTTTTTACATGTCACGTTGCGTTTCTTTGGAGTACGCTTATGAGAGAAGGAAGAGAGGCAGGTGGTAGAACAGAAGAGGTGAGCTGATCCTTTTCGCTGATACGCTGTCTGTCCCTTCTGTAAAGGCTTTTTGCAGTTTGCACAAGTGATTTTAGCTGGTTTAGTGGGTTGCTGTTGGGCAGAAGGCTGGAAGATCTGTTTAGGAAGCGAGCCCACTGGTGATAAAGAATCCACCCCTGGCTGTTTCTGATTACGGGGAAAGGATGCTGACTGGGAGATCCAAGAATCTTAAAAAGAAAACACATAAGAAAAGTCATGGAACAGTTAAAAACTCCCATCAGGGCGTCCCTGGTGGCGCAGTGGTTGAGAATCTGCCTGCCAATGCAGGGGACACGGGTTCGAGCCCTGGTCTGGGAAGATCCCACATGCCACAGAGCAGCTGGGCCCGTGAGCCACAACTACTGAGCCTGCGCGTCTGGAGCCTGTGCTCCGCGATAGGAGAGGCCACGACAGTGAGAGGTCTGCGCACCGCGATGAAGAGTGGTCCCCGCTTGCCACAACTAGAGAAAGCCCTCGCACAGAAACGAAGACCCAATACAGCCATAAATAAAATAAATAAATAAATAAATTAATTAAAAAAAAAAAAACTCCCATCAGAAAAGTATTTAAAATTTTCATTTTGCACAAGTCTAAGAGAAGAGTGAGGAAGCCTTGCTGTACAACCCCAGGGGGACTCTCCCCTTTGTACTCTAAGTGAATGATGCTCTATTGTGCCAACACTGGAAATGGCGGCCCCGGAATTGTGCAATGCGGTAGCCAGCATCTCCAAGTCAGACCCTCTGTGCTAGAGATTGTACAAGTAATTTAAACTAGGTACTGGTAGTCTCAGCTACAAATCACAATGATACCCAACCTATCAGCGTTATGAAGACTAAATGAGAGGGACTTCCCTGGAGGTCCAGTGGTTAGGACTCTGCGCTTTCACTGCCATGGCCCAGGTTCAATCCCTGGTCGGGGAACTAAGATCCCACAAGCCGTGCAGCAGGGAAAAAAAAAAACAAAACTACATGAGATAATGCATGTAGTAAAGCATTATGTTCTGTACACAGGGTACTTCCTAAGGTACTTTTTCTTTTCTAAGAGAAAAGTATTAACACATTATAAAATAAAGCGAATATACAAATATAAAGATTATAATCTGGTATATGATACCCATTTTCATAACAGCTTCACACCTAACATTTTTTCTTTTTTTAAATGATTATTTATTTATTTATTTTTGGCTGTGTTGGGTCTTCGTTTCTGTGCAAGGGCTTTCTCCAGTTGCGGCAAGCGGGGGCCACTCCTCATCGCGGTGTGCGGGCCTCTCACCATCGTGGCCTCTCCTGTTACGGAGCACAGGCTCCAGACGCGCAGGCTCAGCAGTTCTGGCTCACGGGCCCAGCTGCTCCGTGGCATGTGGGATCCTCCCAGACCAGGGCTCGAACCCGTGTCCCCTGCATCGGCAGGCAGACTCTCAACCACTGCGCCACCAGGGAAGCCCAACACACCTAACATTTTATTATGAAAAATTTAAAGCATATAAAGCTGAAAGAATTTTACTGTGAAAAATATGTCCATCATATAGATTCTATACTATTTTACTTTTTGCTTTATCATGTTTTCTATTTATTCAC
This sequence comes from Balaenoptera physalus, assembly GCF_965194825.1. NCBI lineage: Eukaryota > Metazoa > Chordata > Mammalia > Artiodactyla > Balaenopteridae > Balaenoptera > Balaenoptera physalus. Next base: position 81,306,563 of record NC_138899.1, on the reverse strand, counting down.
CCCGCTAAATAATCTATCTCCTCTATGTATTTCAAGTAATTTGTAGATATTAGTGCACTTCCCTCCAAAATACTTCCAAGTACATGTAATTTAGACATAGCATTTTAAGGCAACTCTGTCTACAATTACCTGCCAGCCTTCTAGACTATTTCCCAGGCATTAGTGTAGGTGGTGGATTACGCAGGAGACCCAGCTTTCCTACCTTCACATGGGACTCCATCGTATATTACTGTTAGCTTCAAAATGGTACAATATTATGTACAGGTAATAGTGCCTCTCAAACCTTAACATGCATACACGATCACTTGGGAATCTTGTTTCAACAGAGATTCTAAATCAGTAAGTCTAGGGAGGGGCCTGAGATTCTGCATTTCTAACTACCTCTTGAGTAATGGTGAAGCTTTGAGAAACAAGGCCGAAGAGTACTGAATTATTGTCATCTCTCTTCAAAAATAGTTTTTGTTGTTAGGTAAAGGTCTATGGCCCCTCCACCTATTATAGCTCTAAACACCTCTCATAATACTACCAACACTAACAACTCTGTTTTCACTTCTAAATTCCTACCCACTGCTGCTTCTAATTTTGTCCTTTTCCAGATATTTTTATCTTAACAGGCAAAAACAAAACAGAACAAGTAACCAAAGGAATTCTTTCACTCCGCAGGAAGATACGCTGGCAAATATGAAGTATATTCCACAAAGTTTTGTTTTTGTTTTTATTTTGGCCACGTCACGCAGCTTGTGGGATCTTAGTTCTCTGACCAGGGATTGACCCTGGCCCCTCAGCAGTGAAAGTGTGAAGTCCTAACCACTGGACCACCAGGGAATTCTCTGGGCTTTTTAATTTTGTACACTTACCCATACTTAAAGGGGACAGAGTTATATATAATTATGTAAAGTGAGACATCAACTATACTGCTCAATAGATTCTGCAGTTTTTTTTCACTTTAGCATTGATGCATACATAAATAGAGCAAATGTTTTCTTTGTTTATACTGCAACTATTTAATGTCTCCTAATTTCAAAGTTTCTTATTTCATCAAATTCTTATTTTATTTATCATGTTAGTGTCTACAGGCTAAATAAAACAGGGTCCCCAACCCCTGGGCCTGGGACCAGTAGCAGTCCAAACGAGCACAGCTTCACCTGCCACCCCCCATCCCCCCATCGCTCGCATCACCTCCTGGACCATCCCCCACCCCCCACCGTCCGTGGAAAAACTGTCTTCCACGAAACCAGTCCCTGGCGCCAAAAAGATTGGGGACCGCTAAAATAAAAGGTCTCTCAACCAAATTCTTCCATGCTCTATCCCCAGAATAAATTTTAAGAGAAGGGGCCCAGAAGGATTTAATCCAAATCCCTCCTTATATACAAGGAAAATTAAGGCCTAGAAGCTAGAGGTGATTTGCCCAGAATTCCAGTAAGTACCAGATCCACTATTTGAGTTTTAGATATTCTTTTTTATTTTATTTATTTATTTACTTATTTTTTGGATGCATCAGGTCCTAGGTGCGGCGTGTGGGCTCTCTAGTTGCGGCGCACAGGCTCCAGAGCTCGCAGGCTCAGTTGCCCCATGGCATGTGGGATCTTAGTTCCCCGACCAGGGATCAAAGAGGCGCCTCCTGCAATGTGAGACGGATTCTCAACCACTGGACCACCAGGGAAGTCCCAAGTTTTAGAGATTCTTGACTTCTTCCTGCATCTAAACTCTTCTGCCTAAAGAACAACCTTTTAGTATTTCTTTAGAGTTGGTCTGCTAGTGAAGTTACTTCAGTGTCTCAGTGGGGTTTTTAGTTGTTAAAGAGTAACACATACACATGAAGTTTATAATCTTAAGTGCACAGCTCAATGACTGTCTTCACAATGAATATGTACTTCTATGACCACCACCCAGATAAACACACAGAAAACTTCCAGGATCCTCATGTCTTTTCCACTCAGTCACTCCCCTCCTTTCCCACAAGCCATCCCTATCCTCACTTTAAAGGTAAGTTTTGCCTTATTTTTAACTTCGCATATGAAATCACGTAGTATGTACCCTCGTCTCAACATCTCATCTGTTTCATTCACACTGAAGGTAGTTGTTCATCTGTTTCCATTGTTGAGTATTCCATTGTGTGGCTGATACTATTTATCACTCTACTGCTGATGGACATTTGGATTGCTTCCAATTTTTTTTTGGTGGGGGGACATCAAAGGTTTATTGGGTAGGGGCTATTGGGTTTATTGCCCACAGCAAAAGTTCCTGGAGCAACACCCCACTGTGTATGACAGACAGGAGGCAGGACATGGGAGCAGTCTTTGCTACTCAGGGGAGAAGGAGGCTACCATCTACAGGCGGATGATTGCTTCCAATTTTTGACTATGATTTCTCTACATGTCTCTTAATGGTCTCTTGGATATTTATCCTGCTCAGAATTTGTAAAGGTTCTCGAATTCAAGGGTTGATGTTTTTCTCCATTTTAGAAAATCCTCAGTTACATCTCTTCTGCCTCATTTCTTTCTTCCTCTTTCTGGGACATTAATTACATGTCCTTTTCATCAAATGTCCTAAGTCTCTTACATTCTTTTCTGTATTTCCCCCCTTTTGGTTCTGACTCCGTCTAGATAATACTCTGATACATATTCCAGTTCATTCACACTCTCTTCAGCTGTGCCAAACCTGCAGTTAAAATGTAGACTGTCTGATACTCCTAGTACCTGCACCCCTTGTGCGTTCACTTCTATCGTCTGCTTTTTCTCTTATTTCATTATATGGCCTGCCTCCTCATATCCCTAATAGTTTTACATGAAAAACTGAAAAAAAAAAAAAAAATTGACAATCTGGATTACGTTAGCATCCCCAATCCAAAGGTCGATGTATATATTTTTTAAATCAGTGTCCTTCTTTGTGGGCCCCTGTGAGTCTGTTGAAAGTTCCCCTTAGATTCTCAGCAGCCTTTTCTGGAACTGAACACATACCCATCAGAGAAAAGCAACCCCAAGTAAGAGATGAGTCCTCTGAGGCGCCTTCTCAGATATGAGAAGCCTCATTTTTTCAGTGTATTTGCAGCTCTGTGATGCTTTCGATTTTTTATATGTTTTGTCTCCCTCCCCCCCATTATTCTCTGCAGGAGGGACAGGAGTTACCTACCGATTATTAGTCTAAAGTCTATTATTATCAGAAGCAGAACTTCCTAGAATCAGTATCATGGCCAGAAATGTTTATAATCCAACAAAAATACAACACAGATGCAAAAACAATTTCTAAGTCTGACTATTTTCTTTGATGAAATTTTGCTGTTTACATAAAGATACATGATGGCTGAAGAACTTTCACTGAAATGCAGTCTACCCTAAAGGTTAATGAAAAGATTAAACGACTCAAAGGTCCATTCTAATGGACACGATCTTATTTTCGTAAGATATTACACAGTTTTATTTGTACTTTATGCAGAACCATAATTTTATAGGATAAAATTTGAACCCTTAAGCCCTAGATTCAAATATAACTCAACTCCAGAAATCCTCATCTTGCTCTTATTTTTTTTCTTTTTTCTGTGCTGGAAAACCTTCATTCTGTAGAAGTGGGAAGCAAACAGCAACTAAAGTAAGACACTCTGGGGGAGCCCTGACTCTAAATAATAACAACAATTACAATAGTAATACAATGGTCACCATCTTACTCTGTAAGTCTTCTGGTAAAATTGGTTAATTTTACAAAAGCTGACAGCAAGCAAAAACAAAATTTAGGGTTAATACTAAAATTAGACAGCTTTCACTATGCTACATCCAACTTAAACAAAGAGTGAAAAGAGCAACGACAAGAAGACAGTCCTTTTTGACAAGTGACTCCACCTTTCAGAAAGCTTCAGAGACATCTTCACCATCACTCTTTACCTGACAAATCTGTAGACCCTCTTTTTAGAATTCTGGACCAAATGGTATTATTTAAAGGACAGGGCTTCCTTGGTGGCGCAATGGTTAAGAATCCGCCTGCCAATGCAGGGGACATGGGTTCAAGCCCTGGTCTGGGAAGATCTCACATGCCGTGGAGCAACTAAGCCCGTGCGCCACAACTACTGAGCCTGAGCTCTAGAGCCTGCGAGCCACAACTACTGAATCCCACGCGCCTAGAGCCCGTGCTCCACAACAAGAGAAGCCACCGCAATGAGAAGCCCGTGCACAGCAACGAAGACCCAACTCAGTCATAAATAAATAAATAAATAAATAAATTTATTTTTAAAAAATAATAATTAAATAAATAAAGGATATAGTTCTGTAACTTTTTCCCCCCGAAACAGAACTTTAGAGAACCCAGGAACACTGTAAATTCATCCATACTTCATAGATAACAGAAATTCATTGCCACAGCACAAACAAAATAGTTTAAATGTAGTTAAGAACGTCTTCAAATATATGAATGAATGTCAGGGGAGTCCTTTAATGCTTCTTGTCTGTTACTTTTTAAAATCATTGATACCTCATGGCATGAAAAAATTATCACTGTAATATAAAATACAGTTTTGAATTAATGAGATAAAGGGATGACAAGAATAAAAATACATCCAAGAGTAGTCAAAACTACTATCAAACAACTTTTGCTAGTCTCAATTATGTCCACAATTTGAGTGAAGTAACAGTATAGCATCTAACTACAGTATGCTTTTTTACAGTTAAGTATCAGTCTATGTGCTATGCTTTTAAATTGAAAAGCATGTTATTGATCCACTTCACCATTCAATACACAACTTCAATTTACTCCAGAAGGTGAAAAACGGTCAAGGCTAAAACATAAAAGAAATACATGGCAAGCCTTCTGGTTTTAACTTCACTTACATACATAAGATGTAATTCATGCTTGCAAAAATATACATGTAAAATTTAGGAAATAATTACAAAACAAAAAATAAGAGTGAAAGAAACAAATCAATTACATTGCAATAAAAGATTTTAAAAAGAAGAGTGAAAGAAACAGATCCAAAAGAATGATTTTCAATGGACATTATTTCAAGTCTTCAACATCATCTTCAACCGCTTTTAAGCTTAACACATCATTCAATATAGAAATCACAATTTTTTAATATTATTTCTCAGGTTTCACTCAATCAATAAACAAAAGATGTACATAGTAATACGTAGATGACAGACATGAATGAACAAATTCATAAAAAGTCTGCAAAAGTATTTTTAAAAGTTCAATGATGTATATACATTAAGAGGATATCACCTCTAAATGATCAGTTTAGCAAACATTAATAATACTCCTACCCCTGAGGAGAGCTTACAATATTATAACAACAACAAAAAACATAATTTTTTGGTGAGGACCATTCTGTATTAACCATGAAAAGCTTTAAAAATACGTTGACATTTGACTTAGCAATTTCACCTACAGAAACTTTTCACTAGAAAATGTGTGACAAACTTAGAGATATTCATGAGAAACCTGTTTATAACTGCAAAGACTAGACACAAGCTATTAAATAAATTATGAACATAAAAAGCTTATTATATTTGACATAAGCGAATACGCTAAATGATGAAATGTCAAATGCTCCCCCTCCACCCCAAGTCAAGAACAAGACAACAGAAGGCGCTTTCACTGCTGAGTGCTTGGGTTTCAATCCCTGGTTAGGGAACTAAGATCTTGCAAGCCGCAAGGCATGGCCAACGAAAAAAAGAACAAGACAAAACTTTACACTCTGATCACTTCTATTCAACATTACATAAGAAATAAAAGGGGATCTGCCAGGCCAAACTATTTCCATAATAAAACTAAGATTATTTGCCTTTTTCATCGTGTTGGCATCTGCACTAATGGTGCAGAAGCAATGATGGGTAAAACTGCTGGCAGTGGAACCAAACTGTACTAGTAAAATTTTCTTCACTATCAGGCACTTGCACGAAAGAAAGAAAAAGTAGCACCTGTACTTCTGTTGTTCTTCCAACAACAACTGGTCAACACAATTCTGATGCTAACCACCTGGAGACAGCACCAGCCCCCATTCTGCAGGCACAGTCCACAGCAAGACTGCCCTCACTTTACACGCCACCTGGACTTCTGGCCAACTGGCTGTAAATCTGGGAGGTTCCTAAGGCCCCTTCAGATTTGATAATTTGCTAGAAAGATTCAGAGAACTCAGGAAAGCTCTATACTTATGATCAGTTTTATTTAAAGGATACAAATCAGGACCAGCCAAGTGAAGAGACACATGGGGTGAGGAAGGGTCCCAATGCCAGAGCTTCTGTGCCCTCTCTCTGAGGAAGCAGGTAGCGTCACCCACCCGGCACAGGTGAGTTTTTACTGGGTTTCATCGTGTGGGTGTGACTGGTGGGATTATTCGCTGCATGTGACTGGACTCAATCCCAGCCTCTCTCTCCTCCATGGAGGCTGGGCTGGCTCAAAGGCCCAACACTCAAATCACACAGTTGGTCTTTCCAGTGACCCTCAGCCTTAATCATTAGTTATTAGGAATCTGGTAAATTTCAAGGATTTATTCTCTCTCCCAAGAACCAGGGACAAAGTCCAGTGAAATTATTTATTATGCGACAGAAGTCCTTGGTGAAAAGGTAAAAATTAGTATTAATTTTACTAAATTTCAGCCTCTGACTACATCTTAATACTCTGTATGATGAACAGGGAAGCATCCAGAAGCCACTTCTGTTTCATACCAAAGAACAATGAGAAAGAGTGGAAAAGCACTTGTAAAACTGTTGCATCGCAAGCTGAACTAGCCTTAAAGGAATGACAAAACAAACTGGTTATTGACATTTTCTTAAAATAAGCCTTTCACTTCAAAAAAATAACAGTATTTTTTGCCAAGGAGAAAATATGAGCTTTCGAGTGAAAATCAGAATCTTTGAAAACCTGCATCCACCACTGCTAGCGTGACAGCTTTCTAAGGTGTCAACATTTAGAAGACCTAGGTAACTCAGAGAATCAACACTTTCCAAATAACCAAAGCACAATGTTACCAAATCATACAAAGGTAAAATTCATTCAAAGATAAATGAATTTTAATGTAATAAAGTATGAAAAGTTCATTATATAGTTTCAGATTTCACACTGTAAGAACTTTTAAGAAACTACCACTTATCAAGTTTTGGTGCTGTGTCAAAAGGAAAAGGAAAAAACTATCCATAATTAACTAAAAAGGCTACTAAAATATTGCTCCATTCTACAACCACATATGTACGTGAGGCCAGATTTTCTTCTTATACTTCAAACAAAAGAAAATATTGCAACACATTCAATGTAGAAATAGATTTGAGGAGCTAGATATACCTTGCTGTCTTCTATTAAGCCAGACTTCAAAAAGATTTGTGTAACTGTAATACGTCACTTTTCACTAAATTTCTTTAGTGAAAGTAGTTATCTTTCATCAAAAATATGTCACATAATAATTATTGCTAAATGAATAAATACCTTTTAAATTTAAGTTTTCATTTCTAATATGATAACAGATTAAAAACAAAACAAAAAACTTTGGGATCCTCAATCATTTCCAAGAGTGAAACTGAGACCAAAAAGTTTGAGAACAACTGTCCTATAGAAATAATAAACAATATAAACAAAGACATTTAGTGTGTGGAGTTTCAATAGTAAAAAATGAAAAGCCATATAAATGCTTAAAAAGTAGAGGAATAAATATCTCAGACAAAGGAATATTTTATACTCACTGAAACTTCTATTTTTAAAATGACATAACATACTAAAATTTAGATTAAATAAATCAAGAGAACACAAAACTAAATACAATATGCTCTAAATTCTATTTTTAGAACCACAGAGGCAAAAGACTGAAAGCAAACAAACCAAAATTTTAAGTTGTCAGTCACTTCTACTTAGTGAGGTAGGTGACAGATACTATTTTCTTATTTCTAACTATGATTTCCTTCAAATGTTCTGTAATATTCTCATAACCAGAGAAAAAAATTAATTTAAAAAAATTTTTTAAGAAAAAAAAATACTAGCATTCCATTAAAACAACAAGTGATTCGGTTCTTAGCTCTAATTACTTTCCAGTCCTTTCCTAAAATTCTAAGTTGGCTGATAGCTAAAAGCACTAAAATGACCCAAAACAAACAAACACCAAAAAAAAAAAAACAAAAAACCGAAAAAACAAACAGCACACCAAGTCATGAAAAATCTGCAAAAAAGATTTGCTAAATTTTAAATAACTTTCATTATATTTTACCAGAACACAACTGGCTTCATAAGAGTCTTAAAAATACAGGTCTCTGATTTGGGACTTTCCTGGCAGTCCAGTGGTTAAGACTCAGTGCTTCCACTGCAGGGGTTCAATCCCTGGTCAGCGAACTAAGATCCTGCATGCCGCGTGGTGCGGCCAAAAAATAGGGGAAAAAAACAAATCTCTGATTTAAAGGTAAGAAAGTTTTCCAAATTTAAAATGAAGCGACTAATAAAATGCTGATTTAAAACCAAAAATCAGAGACAAGCAGTCTAAAGGTAAACACGTGAAAAGCAAAAATTGAAAGGTCAGGTTATGTAATTACAAATTAAATAAAATTTAATTGTTATGTAATATTACTTTAATCCTTTAGTTCACTATCCATCTTTTTATTCTATGACTTTTACATTAAAATAAAGATGCTAGTAAACAAAGATGGAGGTAGTAGTTATGGGAGTTTTCAATTAAAACACTTCACAGGGCTTCCCTGGTGGCGCAGTGGTTGAGAATCTGCCTGCCAATGCAGGGGACATGGGTTTGAGCCCTGGTCTGGGAAGATCCCACATGCCGCGGAGCAACTAGGCCCGTGAGCCACAATTACTGAGCCTGCGCATCTGGAGCCTGTGCTCCGCAACAAGAGAGGCCGCGATAATGAGAGGCCGGCACACCGCGATGAAGAGTGGCCCCCACTTGCCGCAACTAGAGAAAGCCCTCGCACAGAAACAAAGACCCAACACAGCCATAAATAAATAAATAAATAGATAAATAAACCCAAAGTTTAAAAAAAAAAAACACTTCACATATAAATCACATTGGGTAAAATAGAGTAGACTGCACAGTTTTATTTAGCAAAAAATTCTATTTTAATACGAAAGTTAACAAAAAATATTTCACATATAGAATAAAATAGATATAGGTACTAAAAGTAACAGCCAAAAGATTATTTACTTAGGGTGGAAAGAAAATATTTAGTATCACTTACTGCTTACCAGGACTATGATGAGCTGTAAATCCTCCGTTCTGAAATACGTCTCCTGCCACATTCATTCTACCAGGATTAAAAGGTCCTACTGCAGTCTTGGTCTGTGAAGTTAAAGACGGGGTGTATGTTTGCATATTAACACCAAAGTTACTCGACTGCAGTCCGTTAGCGACATCTCCCAAGCTGGTATTCTATAGTGATGTTATATTTGTAATCATTAAGTTCATATCTCGCCCATCATTCAGAGCTTAATACCTGTTTCTAAGGTTGTAACATTAGTAATATGAATTTCAGAGTCGATTCTGTAGTGATAACACAATTACCCATTCCAGCATTTACCTTACTTCTTGAAAGACTGGAAGTGGAGAAATCCAAATCTTTGGTTCTGTTTTTACTTCCAGGAAGTGCCCATTCAATAAAACTAGAAGAAATTGTCTTTTCCCTTCCATTTGTTTCCATGTCCTCTTCATCATCAATGACAATTGTCTCACTTATACTTCCCTTCTGAGAAGCCAAATCTCTTGAGGAAGGAAGAATTATGGAATAATTTCCTTGTAGCTTTTCATTTCTTGATGCAGCAAATATAAAATTTCTTTGATCAGCTATTACTGGAGCAGAACTTGAAGGAGGTTGTATAGATTCAATAAATACAACATCATCATCATCATCCTCCGCTGACGAGTTTCTAGATCTATTAACTAAAGGACTAGCTGGGTCACCAAATGCTAAGTCCATGAAACTAGCTGCCATGGCTTTATTCCCTAATAAAACAGGAGTCTGGTTCAGTCAAGTCTAATCCTCCCGCTGAACATTTATCTATGCCAAAGAACCTATAACAGAGAGAGAAAAGAAAAACAAGTTCTAGTATACTATGATCATTGCATTTTATTGCAATTAAATAGCACAAGTGAAATTTTAAATTACTTTATGTGATTTTATCTAAGTCCTTCCTTGAAACAGAAAATTGTTCAAAATAATTCCATCAATTACCAATAACTCAGGGTCCAAATACAATCACTATACTAAATATACTTTTATCTACTAAAATGACTATGATATTGTCCAAACTCTATTTCCCTAGGGTCTTCTGTCATTGTTTTTCAAATTCTCTGCTTCCAACATTAAACGTTTCTGAATCTTTATTTTTTTGTCCTTGTTGAGGAATCACCAGACACTATGCTATAGGTTTTTTATACAAAATTCTGAAAAACCCATGATGTAGATATAATTTAATTCATTTTACAGATCAGGAAACGAATCTGGGTAAGGCCAAATAGGACTCAAAACTCAGGGCTCCAAATTCTTAGGCTCCAAATTCTTAACCACTTTGTGTTTTATTCAGCAAACACCTCTGTGTACCTACTATGCACTAGAGAATGACAAACGAAAAGGATCCAGCAGAGACATAGTTGGAAGAATCTGGAGAGGTGACCGACCAATGAAGCACAGCTCTGAAAGCAGATGAGAGAAGAGGAGGAGGAGGATGCGTGCACAGCTGGTAGTGAAACTGATCATGAACAAAAGTCACCTTTATCTCAAAAGTGAGAGGGGAAAAGGTAAGTGTATGGCTGTCCCTTGGTATCCACGAGGGGACTGGTCCCAGGATATCCATGGATGCTCAAGTCCCACAGTTAGCCCTCCGAATCCAAGGTTCCATATCCGCAGATTCAACCAACCCTGGATTGTGCAGTACTATAGTATTTACTGAAAAAAAATCTATGTATAAGTGGATCCGTGCAGTCCAAACCCATGCTGTTCAAGGTTTTGTCCAGTTGTAATTAGAACGTATATAAGTATGTAGAAATAATAGATGGAAAGCTGAGGTAAGTTTACACATGCTGGCTTCAATTTTCTTAGAGGCTCAAGACAGTGAAGGAGGTAGGATCTGTATGGGTGTTGAATAATAAAGAAAAGTCACTCATACAGCAGTCATCATTCAATTTTAAACATCTCATATTGAAATATGCTAAGTAACATTCTATTCTAAAATTTTCCCAACTAATTTTAAGTGATAGTACTTACAGTCATACAATCGGTAATGTTTATTCTTAATAGGTACTATGCCGTTAAATATAGCAATTCAGTAAATGCTTATAAAGGTGAGGCAGGAACTATTCTTTTTCCCATTTTATCCATCAGGAAACTAAGACTCAGAAGATAAGAAGATTAAGTAATCCGCCTGGCCCGCTCAAGCCTCCACTGCTGGAAAGGGTAGAGTCAGGACTCAAATCCAAGAAATCTGACTCTATAATCTATTTCATAGCCACTACATTATATGCACTTACTGTATACAATTTTTTTTTAAATTACTTGTTTTATTAAGATGAGTGAATTCATTAAAACAAAATCAACATTCAAATAACTCTAGTTCAAAGATAAAGAAATAACAAATCTAAGGAACCAGTTTAAAAGGGTTATAAAGGAAATACAAAAATTAGGATCATGGTTAACACTCATCCAGTAAGCTTATTATGTGGTTGATTTTCAGAGAAAAGAGGCAATAATTCAGCCTAAACTGAATTATGAAATATAAGAGCTGTTATATACGAATTCTCTCAGTCCTTTCTGTATTTGAATAAACCTAGAACAGAAAAGAACAATTTTTGGAAAAGAGCTATAGCTGACTCCACAGTACCCTCTGGTGGCTGTTAGGTCCTATCTTAATCTTCCCAAAGAAAATAACAGAAAGAGCATTCTTTATGCTCAGCTCATTGTAGTCATCTATTTCTGATAAAAGATTAAGTATTCACCTATTTTCAAATTCCAGATTGTAAAAAAATTAAAACCTAACCCTAACCACTATTAAAAGTCATTGTGTATACAATTTAACCATCACTTTCTTAATTCCATAAACATAAGACTACAAAAAAGTTTTAACCATTTCTATAATATTATCTAAAAAGAGAAAAAGTTAGAGTTTAGCTAAGACACTGAGCAAATTACCTCACTTCATTAAGTTTTACTTTTCTAAACTATAAACTGCCAATGGGGATAAAAAGGACTCTGAGGTTTTAACTGCGATAAGTTAACTTGCAAGTCCCTAGTCTCTCTCTGCCTGTACATATTACAGAGTGCAAAAAATGTTAAATTCCTCTCCATTGAGAGGGTATTCAGGCAAATACTTTGCCTACACCTTAGGATTTCAACAAGTGTCTAGTTAATCTTAAATATTTACCTAGTCTTCCTGTGGTATCTTATTCATCTACAACTATTTAATGTTTAATTGATCTTCAGTTTGATGCAATGAAAATTAATATAAAATCAAAGGAAAACCCACACAGAGAAGTGCAGAATCTAATGGGCGTTCCCTGGTGGCCTAGTGGTTAGGATTCCAGGCTTTCATTGCTGTGGCCCAGGGTTCAATCCCTGGTCGGGAAACTGAGATCCCACAAGCCTCGCAGCGCAGCCAAAAAAAAAAAAAAAAATTGTCCTAAGAACAGAAAGTTAGGCTGAAACCCGAGCAAGACTCTTAAACGCAAACTATCTCTAGGTTGTGGGTAACAACCCTGCAAAGTTAAGAAGGTATTTAATTACGGGTAAAGACAAGAGTTAACACTAAAACAAAGACACAAATAAGGGTAGTTTGCCCTATTGTGTTTACTTTTAGTAACAACTCATAGCAGTTTTTATTTCCTAAAGGTTGCTACAATTATCTTTTTTTTCAAAAATTATGGTAAAGTATATACAACATAAAATGCCATTTTAATCATTTTTAAGTGTGCAGTTCAGTGTTAGTTTTTTAAATATGGTTTTTTAAAGTTGCAAAAATTTCTGCTGAATTCTTAAGTTATAACTGAGTATCATGAATTTTCCTGAGATCACCTTCTATTAAAAAAAAACCAATTGAATAATTTAGTAGCCATTCAATATTCAATTATGTTTGTGTACAATTAAGTAAAACTTACATATTAAAACGAATCAGTTAAAAAAACAGCTGCTAAAATAGAAATGGTGAGCTATTAATATGACAAGATTAGTACGTGATGAGAACGGTAAACTAACCTGCTCATGAGTCTTCAAATGTTAAAATCACCAAGAAAGTATTTTTAATTATTTAATTATTGCTTCAAATGTTCATTTTTTGGCCACCTATAAGCACACCTATATTTTTGCAACTCTATAAAAGATAAAGGATGTATGCTATAAAAACTTGTTGAACACTAATGAGTTCTAGGACACGTTCTACGGCACCTCTGGACTTACACTGTCACAGAACAGATCTTTCTTAATATTAAAATATTTATATATTTACATAAAAATAACATCAATTCCAAAGCCAGCTTCCTGATAGTGAGATATACTACAAGCATTCCCATTTAAAATCAGAAACAAAATAAAGGTGTATGATGATTCTGGAGGTTTTACTCACAAATGTAATGAAACAGGAAAAAAGAAAAATCAAATGAACAGTATGACAAACAGCAAGAGAATTACTTAAGTGTCTAAGTACAAAACTACTATCTAGAAATCAATAGCCTGGTAGGGATTAAGACTGTAGACTGATCACACACAACTAACTTCAATCCCTTCTAAAACCCCCATAACAACAGTAAAGTTCCTACTGACAAGGAAAGGAAAAACAAAGAGAAGAAACAAAAGGAAAATTTGATAAGCTAAAGAGCAGGTGGATAAGCTGTTAACCAACTCTGCCTGAGACAGCCAACCTCTAAAATCCTGATGGAAAAGGCTGAGAAACATCCTGACTTACGCTGCAGAATCTTCACGAGGCTCAAAGCCTATAAGGGAGCAGGTGGCTAAAACAGGAGGATGTGAAATCCCAAATCCCTTCCCTCCCTCCCTCCATTTTGGTGATGTCTTTCCCCACCCTGGCCCAAGCTCTAGACTTTTATTCTTTGGAGAGGAGAGAACATAAGGTCTTTGTCTCAGGTTCACCAGGCACTGGTGAATGCTTCAATAGCATGCATATGAAATGCCCCCTCTCTCCCTTGATTTCCAGAGAGCTGGCATCCAGACTTCTATCTTCCAAGCAGCAGACTATTCCCTGGAAAAACCTCTTTCTCCGAAACACTCCTTTCTGTGGAATTAGGAACCCAAAAAAAGGAAAGACCTAAAAATAACGACTTTAGAGATTCTCCATCAATTGGCCAAAAAAGAACCATCCTACAGTGAAGCTCCAAGCTGAAAGTTCCATTCACTCTTCCAATCTATTCTCCATTTCCCAATTCTTAATCATGAGTAGACCTGTCAAGAATTATGAACTATCTGGAAAAAGCTTCTCATAAGAAAAATAGTTGTTAAAAGAGAAAAAAAAACAAAGGAAAGAGAAAAATGCAGGAAAAAGAAAACAGAGAAGGAAAACCCACAAACTATCAGTACTCTAGACAGATACATGACAAGCAAAAGACCATATAAAACTAATATCTCTAGTATAAAAAAGAGCTTTTGGAAATGAAAAGCTTAGCAGAAATGGAAAGCTCAGTAAAAGGGTTGAAAGATAAAGCGGAAGAAATATCAGGAAGCAAAACAAAGATAAGAATTGCAGCCACCATTAACAATGTGTGTGTGTGTGTGTGTGTGTGTGTGTGTGTGTGTGTGTGTGTGTGTCCCACATAACTTATGGGCTAGGCGATTTACAATTTTCATAGCAATCAGGAAGACAGACACAATTTACTCACTTATAAAATGTGCATAATAAAAATGTATTTAATTGAATAAGATGTGCATTTTTTGACTCTTATTTAGTTTGCACTTGCCAAAGTAATAAGAGAGCAGAGATGTAAACCCCAATTTGGCTGGCACTAAACCTAGTCCTTTGCACACTGCGTTCAACTATGCTAGGAACACGCTGCTGAGAAAAATGGCTTTTCTAAGTGGTAACACCTGAGTCAGTGACTTGATCTCCTGCCAGTCTTTTAGTCCCCGCTAGTTCCCTTTCCCTATGAAGGTCCCTCATAGCTCTAGCATCCTACCCACATCCCTTCATCTCACAAAACTATCAAGTAACGTGAAATATCACCACTTCAGATATCCTATGAACATGACCCAGTTGAAACAATATCCATTCCTAAAAGCTGTCTAACTAATGAAGTGTGCTGTGACGCGTAACAGCCTACGTGCAAAGCCAAGTTTGTCAAGGATTTACAAGGGCAGAGGGAAGGCAGGAACACTACTATGAGAGATGCACTAATCACAGGTTTCTTTTTGATGACCAGTGGAAAACTGATCCGAAAGGGCAAAACAGGCAGGACCTAAGACTATACAGAATCCCAGATAATACATGGAGAATAAGATTTAGGAAAAAAAAAAAAAAATCATCATTTTCAGACTCTTAATAAAATTATTGATTCAGGCAAGGATTGGTGTTAAAGCCATTAACTGAACAGCTAACAGAGCACTAGACATTTTATTGTACCAAAGTGAACAGCACATAGGTTACTTCTCAGTAACAAGGAAACAACACATTAACTTCATAATGGAGGCTGTCACTACCAATTCCGTGGTCAGTCTCAGAATCACGGCTAGGGTGAGAACTAGATTATCTCCTCTTTTTTTTTTTTTGAAAGACTATCTCCTGACGTGACCCTGGCTAGAGGGCTGTCAGGGTGCGTAAACACAAATCTTCCTCAAAGAGACGACAAACGCACACAGAAGTATCGCCTCCATCGACCTGACAACAGCACATTCAGTAATTTTTCTTAATCCAGCGATGAAGAAAAAAATTATTTCTATCCATAAGCCAAAAAAAAAAAAAAAAAGCTCACCAGAAAGATTGAAAACGGAGCTACCTTTAACTCTTGTTTTAGAACCCTGGAGAATACAAGCGGTGTAAAATGTCAGCGCCCGCTCCCAGCGCGTTCCCAGGGATCACCCTGGCCTGGCTCTGGCGACAGGGCCCGCCCCAGAAACCCGCTCTTCGCCTGCAAGGTAAGAGAAAGGCAAGCGCCACGGAGGCGTACCCTGGCGCGGCGCTCACGGTACTCGACAGAAACGCGGGGACAACTACTCACAGTGGCGACGCGGTCCTCCTCAGCTTCGGACACACGTCCACCAGACTGGCCTGAAGGCGATTCCTGGTCCTAGAATGAAGAACGACAAATGATTTAGTCCTAGCCGAGCTGGACGTAGCACCGGCTCGTAACCACCAGCGAGACGGAGCAAAGGGACAAGAGGTCAAGGCGTCTCCGCGCTCTCCCCCCCTCCCCCACCGCAATGCCGCCGAGACGCCAGGTACAAACAGCAAGGCCCCGCCACGACCACACGAGACTACACGGTCCCTACAAACAACAGGAGGGAGGCGGAGGGCGAACGCAGCCTGGACGCCAGCGGGGAATCCTATCCCCCGATTCTGCCCACCCTCCGCCGTCCCCGTCGCGCCGGGACCCACTCGCGGGCAGCTCGCGTCGCCGCGGGGCGGAAACCCCCGCACTGGCCCGAAGCCCGAGACCTGCCCGCTCCGCGTCCGCCATTAGAAACTCGCCCAGATAAACTGTGACGAGAAGACGCGGCGCGCCGCGGCCCCGGCGGCAGAGGAGGGGACCGGCGCGGGCGGCCCGCGCCCTCACCGCCAAACTTGGGGACCTCGCGCCGTCGCCGCCACCGGGACGGTGCGAGCGCGGCCCCGAGCGCCCACGGAGGCGCCCCTCCCCCCTGCCGCCGGCCCCCGCCGCGGGCGGCCCCTAGCGACCCCCGCCGCCGCCGCCGCCGCCGGCCGCCTCACCCGGCCCTCGCGGCCGCGCCCGCACTCCCGCAGCCCGCGGGCCGCCCGCCAAGGCGCCTGGGACATCAGCGGAGCCGCCAGCAGCCAAGGCCCCGAGGCGGTAGCGGCGACGGCGGCCGCGCCGCGGGGCGCTTGTCCCGGGTCAGTGGGAGGCTCCGGGGGCCGCCCTCACCCATCTCCGCCTCCCGGAGCCTCCGCCTCCGCCTCCGCCTCCGGAGGCTGCGCCGCTCCCGGCCACCCCCACTGTCGGCGGTCCTGGGCTGGAGACTCGGCGGGGACAAGCCTCACCCGGTTCTGGCTGCGGCTCCGCGGAACGAACCTCCCCGCCCCAGCCCTCCCCCCCTTGGGCAACAACCGCAACTCCGCTCCGTCCAGTCCCGGCTTCAGCGCGGGTGAGGAGGCGGACGCTGCGGCCCCGGCGTCGCGGCGCGGCCCGGCAGGCCCCGCCCCCCACGCCCTCACTGGGGGCAGGAGAGGGCGGGCCGGGCGGCTCGGGCCCGCCCATTGGCTGCGCCCACCTGCCTCCAGGACCACCCCCCTCGAGGGGGTGGTCCGACGCCCTGTCCATCAGGCGCAGGCCACACCCCCGCACCTCTAGTCCACCCCCACCTCCTCCTTCCCCGGCCCCACCCCGGCCCGACCCGTGAGAGTCAGGTCGTAGACTCGCGTGCCCGCCGCACCCCACTCGGCTTGGCCACGGGCGGCCCGAGGGCCTGAGACGGGCCGCCTGCCCCCGCAGCGGCTGCGAGCGACGCCGCCCGAGGATCGCCGCGGCCTTGATGTCCCCCACGCCCTCCCTGTCCAGTGTCTGGGAGCCCCGTGAGGGCCGAGCGGGCAGGGGCTGCGGCGACTGGGGCGGGAGCCGGGGGCCGAGAGGCCGGCGGCGGGGGGACCCGCGCGCTCCGAAAACTGGAAGCGCTCTCCCTCGCCTCAGCCCGGTGGGGAGGCGTCCCTCGCTCCCGTCATGGCTGCGGGAGGAGACGACGTCCTCCATCTTGTCGGGGCCGCGGGGGGAACTGGGGGCAACTCCGACTCGTCCCGGGAAGCCCGGGCTGAGCCCCGCTGCCCGGCCGCGGGGACGGCGCCCTCTGCCGGCTCTGCACCTGGCCCCGGCCGGCGCGACGGGGCCCAGCCCGGATGCCGCTCCCGGCTCGCGTAGTAGGCGAGCGGGGAGGCCGCCCTGGCGGCCGTTGGTGGGACTGCAGCCGACGCTGTTGGTTTCAATAGAAGTTGGTGAAATACCGTATGACCATGATATCTGGAAATACGGCTAACGTGATTTTCCTTCTTTTTTAAAAACAGATTGAGCCCCCTTTGATTATTTCTTCTGGAGAATATTAAAGGCACAGGTTTACTGAGTGACAGACACAGATCAACGAAGACAAAAGCACTGTTAATGGATTGATGAGAGTCCCGTGTAATCTAAGTCCTGTGGTACTTACTGTACCACAAGACCATATTGACTCAGAAAATGCAGAAACACCCTTCATGATAAAACCACTCAACTAACTAGGAAGAGAAGGAAACTACCACCACAGAATAAAAGTCATGTATGAAAAAACCTCAGCTAACATTCTCGATGGTAAAAGACTGAAAGCTTTTCCTCTAGGAACGGGAACGAGGCAAGCATGCCACTTTCACCACTACTATTAAACATAGTACTGGAAGTTCTAACCAGAGCGATTAGGTAAGAAAAAGAAAGGAAAGATATCCAAATTGAAAAGGAAGAAGTAAAATGATCTCTCTTTGCAGATCATATAATCTTACATACACAAAACCCTAAAGACTCCACAGAAAAGCTTTTAGAACTAACAAATGGGGACTTGCCTGGTGGTCCATTGGTAAAGGATCCACCTTACAAAGCACGGATCGTGGGTTCCATCCCTGGTCAGGGAACTAAGATCCCACATGCCGAGGGGCAACTAAGCCTGCATGCCACAACTACTGAGCTGGCGCGCCTCAACTAGAGAGCCTGTGTGCCACAAACTACAGAGCCCATGTGCCTTGGAGCCTGCAGGCCACAACTAGAGAGAAGCCTGTGCCCCACAATGAAGAGCCTGCATGCGGCAACAAAAGATCCCGCATGCCTCAACGAAGATCCCATGTGCCGCAACTAAGACCCAATGCAGCCAAAAATAAATAAATAAATTTAAAAAACTAATAAATGAATTCAGCAGAGTAACAGAATACGAACTCAAAACCCAAAAATCAGTTGCATTTCTGTACACTAACAGTGAACAACCTGAAAAGGATATTAAGAAAACAATTCCAGGGAGTTCCCTGGTGGTCCAGTGGTTAGGACTTGACGCTTTCACTGCGGTCGCCCGGGTTCAATCCTGGGTCAGGGAACTAAGATTGCGCAAGCGGCACGGTGCAGCCAAAACAAAAACAACAAAAAAATAATTCCGTTTACAGTAGCATCAAAAAGAATACAATACCTAACTAACATAACCAAGTAGATGAAATACTTATGCAATGGAAACTACAAAACATTGCTGAAGTAAATTTAAAAAGACATAAATAAGTAGACATCCTATGGTCACGGATTGGAAGACTTAATATTGTTAAGATGTCAGTATTACCCAAAGCAATCTGTAGATTTAACGCAATCCTTATCAAAATCTCAGTGACATTTTTACAGAAATAGAAAAATCCATTCTGAAATTCATATGGAGTCTCAAGGGACTCCAAAGTATCAAGACAATCTTGGAAAAGAAGAAAGCTGGATGACTGACACTTCCTGACTTCAAAACTTACTATAAAAGTTCAGTAATCAGACTTCCCTCGTGGCGCAGTGGTTAAGAACCCACCTGCCAATGCAGGGGACACGGGTTCGAGCCCTGGTCCGGGAAGATCCCACATGCTGCAGAGCAACTAAGCTCGTGCTCCACAACTACTGAGCCTGTGCTCTAGAGCCCAAGAGCCACAACTACTGAGGCCTGCTTGCCTAGGGCCCGTGCTCCGCAGCAAGAGAAACCACCGCAATGAGAAGCCCGTGCACCGCAATGAAGAGTAACCCCCACTCTCCGCAACTAGAGAAAGCCCGCACGCAGCAATGAAAGATCTTGCATGCCTCAACGAAGATCCCACGTGCTGCAACTAAGACCCAACACAGCCAAAAATAAATAAAATAAAAAATATTTTAGAAATGACACAAATGAACCTATCTATGAAACAGAAATAGAATCACAGACATAGAGAACAGACTGGTGGTTGCCAAGGGGGAGGGGGTTGAGGGAGGGATACAGTGGGAGGTTGGTGTTAACAGATGTAAGCTTTTATATATAGAATGGATAAACAACAAGGTCCTACTGTATAGCACAGAGAACTATATTCAATATCCTGTGATAAACCATAATGGAAAAGAATATTTTAAAAAATATATATATATGTATAACTGAATCACCTTGCTGTACAGAGTAATTAACAAAACATTGTAAATCAACATACTTCAATTAAAAAAAACAAAAAACAGTGTGACTCTGGCACAAAGTTAGACATATAGAACAATGCAACAGAATCCAGAAATAAACTCAGGCATACATTGTCAATGATTTTTGACAAGGGTGCCAAGACCATTCAATGACAAAAGAAGAGTGTTTACAATAAACGGTGCTGGGAAAACCACATATTCACATGCAGAAAAATGAAGCTAGACCCTTACCCAACAACACATAGAAAATTAGCTCAAAATGGATCAAAGACCTAAATGTAGGAGCTAAAACTCTTAGAAAAAAACATTGTGTAAAAGCTTCACAATATTGATTTGGCAATCATTTTTTGGATATGACACCAAAGACACAGGTAAGAAAAGATAAAGCAAATTGGACTTCATGAAAATTAAATTTGCGGGGCATCACAAGACACTATCAACAGAGTAAAAAGGCAACCCACAGAAAGAGAGAAAATATTTGCAAATCATGTATCTGTGAGGGATTAATATCCAGAATATATAGAGAACTCCTGAAACTCAGTAGCAAAAAACAACCCAATTATAAATGGGCAAAGGACATAAATAGACGTTTCTGCAAAGAAGATATACAGGTTGCCAATAGCACATGATAGGCTGCTCAATATCACTAATCACTAGAGCACTGTAAATCAAAACTACAAGGAAGAATGTCAGCGTTCAATTTCTGATTCCACATCTAAGGCACTTGGAAGTTGCCACTTTGTCCTAAAAACAAATGAAAAGCTAAATAGACTGAAAAATCGACAACTCTTCCAGGATCCATAAGTGAGTTGAGGACACAAGGCAAACCACATCCCTCAGGAGTGGAGGAACAGACCGTCCAACACAGGGAGTCCTGGTTGGCCAGAGCAAGACCGGGAGTGGAACTGCCCATGCGAACCAGTGCTATGGTCGGAAAAGCTGAAGAGTGGCTGGAGGCTCAGTGTGGATAATTTTTTTTAAATATTTATTTATTTTAATTTTTGGCTGCATGGACTCTCTAGTTGTGGCGCGCGGGCTTAGTTGCCCGGCGGCATGTGGGATCTTAGTTCCCCGAAAGAACCTGTGTCCCCTGTGTCGGAAGGCGGCTTCTTAACCACTGGACCACCAGGGAAGTCCCTCAGTGCGGATAATTTTGAGAGTTAAAAAGCTGAAGAGGACCCAGTCGGGGAGCGGGGGCGGGTACAGTTCTGTGAGTTTTACATCTAGGAGCTTGACCAGGTTCTTACAGTAAATATCAGGAAAAATCCCTTCTTGCTTCCCGCAGTGGGCAGGAAAAGGGAACCGTTTTGAAGCCAGAGCACACCGTTCTTTTTAACAACCTGCCCTCAGGAGAAACTATGTAACCAGAGCCTAACCTGACCTGGGGGAAGGGAAACACCCAGCTTCAGCCCCCTCTGGCCTCTCACCTGAGAGAAGGCAAATATCCAACTCACCCCCACCCTGGCCATCCTCTCCCGGGAAATGGTGAAGAAATAAAACAACAGAGAAACGCTTGTGAAGTTCACAGGCTCCCTAAGACCAAGACCCAGTCATAGGGCTTTGGATGGCTTCCCCTCTCTCCCCACCTCATTACGAAGGGCCTAATCACAGCAGTTCCTTTCACCCAGCATATTATGTCTGGCAATCAAGACATATAAAGCATACCAAAAGGCAAAAGACAGGGGTAGGGACTTCCCTGGTGGTCCAGTGGTTAAGACTCCGTGCTCCCAGACGTAGAGAACGGACTTGAGGACAAGGGGAGTGGGAAGGGTAAGCTAGGACGAAGCAAGAGAGTGGCATGGACTTATATATACTACCAAATGTAAAATAGATAGCTAGTGGGAAGAAGCCGCAAAACACAGGGAGATCAGCTCGGTGCTTTGTGACCACCTAGAGGGGTGGGATAGGGAGGGTGGGAGGGAGATGCAAGAGGGAGGAGATATGAGGATATATGTGTGTGTATAGCTGATTCACTTTGTTATAAAGCAGAAACTAACACACCATTGTAAAGCAATTATACTCCAATAAAGATGTTAAAAAAAAAAAAAAAAAGACTCCGTGCTCCCAGTGGGGGCCGGGGTTCAATCCCTGGTCAGGGGACTAGATCCCACATGCCACAATTAAGATCCCGAAGGCCGCAACTAAGACCAGGCGCAGCCAAATAAATAAATATTGGGGAAAAAAAAAAAAAAGACGGGGTAAAGAAGGGCATTAATTAATAACAGAGTCGATTTTCCAAGAAGACTTACAGCCCTTAAAGTGTACATTCTTCTCAAGCTCATATGGGTAGATCACTTTCTGGGTCATTGAACACACCTTAAATTTAAAAGGATAGAAATTCTACAGTGTCTGATCTTAGACCACAGTGTAATTAACCTAGAATTAAATAACAGAAAGATAACTGGAAAATCCCAAAACAAACGGGGACTAAACAACACACTTTTAGATAACACGAGTCAAAGAAGAAATCCCAAAAGAAACTAAAGTATTTTGAACTAAATGAAAATGGAAATACAGCTTACCAAAATTTGTGGGATACAGTGAACGTAGTACTTAGAGTGAAATTTATAGCACTGAATGCATATGCTGGAAAAGAAGAAAGATCTAAAATTAGTCAACTAAGTTTCCATCTAAGGAAACTAGAAAAAGAAAAGCAGATTAAATAAAAAGTAAGCAGAAAACAAGAAATAATAAGAATTAGAGCAGAAACCAATTAAATTTGGGCATAGCCTACTTGAAATAGACCAATTCCTTGAAAGACACAACCTGCCAAAACTCACACACGGAGGGACAGACAACCTGAATGCTGTGTAATTAAAAAAAAAAAAACTTGAATAAAAAGTTTTTAAAAAGTACACACAAGCCAACTTTAAATGGGTCTCACTAACTGTAGTAGACTGAATTATGTCTCCCAAAGATATCAGTTTCTAAACCCTGCAATCTGTAAATGTTTCTTTATATGGCAAAGGTTTGCAAATGTAATTGAATTAAGGGTCTTGAATTAGGCAGATTATGGGAGAATCAGTGTGGGCCCTCAGTGCAGTCACATATATCCTTATAAGAGGGATCCTTGTAAGATCTGACACACAGAGAGAAGAAAGCAACGTGACCACGGAGGTAAACGTTGGAATGCTGTGGCTCCAAGTTAAGGTGCGTGGTAGCCGCCGGAAGCTGGAAATGGTAAGGAATGGATTTGGGCTAGAACCTGCAGAGGGAATGCAGCCCTGCCAACACCTCGCTTTTGGCCCGGTTAAACTGATTTTGGACTTCTGTTATCCAAAACTATGAAATTATATATTTTTTAATTTAAAAAAATGCAATGATTATTCCCCCGTGTCTTTGGGTTGGAAACCCAGGTAGGACTTAACTGAGTCCTCTGCTTCGGGGTCTCACGAGGCTGCAGTTAAGGGATTGGGGGGCGGGGGGCTGCATTCTCACCTGTAGGCGTGACTGGGGAAGACCCCACTTCCAAGGTCATTCAGGCATTTACAGCATTCATTTTCCGAAGGCTGTCTGACTGAGGGCCCCAGGTTTTTGCTGGCTGTCAGCTAGAAGCTGTCTGGAAATCCCGGAGGTGGCCCACGAGTCCTGGACATGTAGGTTCCACCCAAATAAGGGCTCATTTCACTGAGCCAGCAAAGAGAATATCTCTGCAGTCTGCTAAGTGGGGTCCTTATATAATGCAGCCTAATTAAGAGGGTAATATCCGTCACCTCTGCCATGTGCCGCTGGTGAGGCTCGAGTCACACTAAAATCGTTTTCCACTAAAAACCCCAGGCTCCCTGGAGAAATGACTGCATCAGGTGTGGGGCAGGAAATGTATCAGATGATCCTGGAACGTCTTGTCATAACAGAGAGCAAGGAAACATGAAGGATGACTCAGATCATAGCGAAAGGGCTTAGGAGCAAAGCTGAAATGACCAGGGTGACACATTATGACCATCAATAAATGATAACTACAGAGGATTAAAACCATCATGTATGTTTCAATCCCTGAATTAATCACGTGTTCATCCTAATAAAATAATCCCTTTGAAGGATAATTGTAAAATAATTCATCATCTTGAAAACTGGTAACTAAAGAGAAATAATTGATTTTTTTTTTTGCTGTAGAAACTGTATCTCAGAATTAGGAAATTACTAATACAAAGATTCTCTCTATAGATATTCCAACTAATAAAGTAGTATAAAAATTTATAAACTGTAACAGGTGTGTAGTGAACGGAGGTCTGGCCTTTACCCTCAGCTCTTGGGAGGCGATCTCTTGGTCTACGAAATAAGGGGAGTCTTTGTCTGCCTGGAGCTTTGGCCACCAGACAGTCTGAGAGTGTGATTTAGGATGGGGGCTTTGGCTGTGCCACATCTGTTCCAAGCTCAGGAGGAAGTGGAGACAGAGGATCAGCCCAGCCACCAGAAAGGGCTGGAGACTAGAAGTTAATTCTGCCTACAGGGGCAGAGTGTGATTGATGGCTAATAAAAACGTGGACACCAGGAGTGTGGTGAGCTGCCTGGTTGGCTATACTGTGTGCACACATCACACCCGCGGGCGGGGAGGCAATGCCCCCCATGTTCCCACATGGGGAGAACAACCAGAGATCTGCCTTTGGACCCCCGCACTTCGCCCTGGGTGGATTTCACCTGTCTCCTTTCTCTGTAACACACCGTGACTATAATAACTTCCTATGAGTCCGTCACGAGCCACCACATCTGAGGGGGGCTGGGAAGCGCGGGAAGCGAGGACGGTCTGCAGAGCTCCTGCCCTCGAGGTGTGACTCACTCCTAGAACAGGAGGCTGGGTGACAGGAACTGGCTGGCGAGGAGGGACGAGACCAGAGTGACAGCGTGAGGAGCGGCTGCCACCTTCAAGGCTAAGCGGAGCCCCCAGGAAGACCCCTCACCCGCAGGGTCTGTAGGGTGTGGTGTGACCATAACTCTCAGAGTGTCGGAGAATGCTTGTTAGGGCGGCACCAGCAGAACTTTCTGGAAATCTACTCACTGGCACTTAACTAGAATTCCTGATGCTGTGTCCAGGTAACTGACTGAGGTCTCCTCCCTGGAGCTTGCTGGGATTCACTCGGGTTCAGCGGGTCACTCCTCCTTTGGGGTTGGCGCCAGGGAAGATGCTGCCTCCGTCCCCTGCATCCTCGGCCCCGCAGAAGCTGGAGCCCGTGGGGATGGACCCGGGGAGGCCCCGGGCTGCAGGCGGCCTCGCGTGCAGCGCGGGGTGTGGAGGTCAAACATCCGGCCGGTGCGAGTCCTTTCCTTCCTGCAGTGCGCTCTCCCGCGCCCCCTGCCGGCCGCCTCGGCGTCGTGCCAGCTGGAGGAGAAAAAACACCGAAGGACCCAAATCCATTTCACCCGGGAGGCAAAAGGGTGAATTTGGAGCTGAGAGGCCATCAGTCCTAACCAACCCGGGTGACATCATCCTGGCCCGCCCGCTGTCACCGCTGCCTGGTGGCCTCCTCAGCCACGGAGGCTGACCGCCAGGCCATGGCCTACCCCTCCTGCCACAGGGGTTGCCTTAATTTAACTCTCTTCCAATTAGACATGATTCTTATCACACTTTTAATTCATGCAGTGCATGATTATTTGTATTTTCCAGCATATATACACATATGTTTTCTTCCTATTTTCTTCTCCTTTTTTTTTTTTTTTTCTTTTATGCACATGTTCTTTCTCTACCATGCTTCCTGAATGCCATTTTTCGGTTCTTGTTTAAAATTCCTGCTTGTTGAAATATCGCATGTATTCGTTCTTTCAGTGAGGGGCAATGAGGGGGAAACCGCACAGCCTCTGTCATGGGAAGTGTGTGTTTGCTCTCACTTTTGAAACGTCGTTTAAGTAGATATAGAGGTCTAAGTCGACCATTGTTTTTCCTCAGCACATTAAAAATACTATTGCATCATATTCAGATATGTATTGTACCTAATGAGAAGTTTATAATTATTATAATTTGACTTTTTTGTATAAACACTTTAATTTCTCTTTTGGAAATTTTTTTGTGTCTTAGATATTCTGTCACTTTACTATGAGTTTTGCTGTGAGGACTTCTTTTAATTATCTTGTGCAGAACTAAGTATGCTTTTTCATTCTGGAAATTCATATCTTTCTTTAATACTGGAAAATTCTCAACTATTTTAAAAAATATTGCCTCACCCTACTTATCCCTAATTTTTCCTTTTGGATCTCTTATATAGACACATAAAAACTTTCTTAAAAATTTTTTTTATTGTGGTAAAATACACATGACATAAAATTTACCTTTTTATTTTTTTGGCCTCGCCCTCAGCAGTGAAAGTGTGGAGTCCTAACCACTTGACAGCCAGGGAATTCCCATAATTTACCATTTTTAAGTGTACAGTTCAATGGTATTAAGTACATTCATATTGTTATGAAACCATCACCACCATCCAGCCCCGTATTTCACTTTGTAAAACTGAAACTCTGCCCCCCGTTAAACACCATCTGTCCGTTCTCCCCTCCCCCAGCTCCTGGTAACCACCATTTACTTTCTGTCTCTATGATTTTTGACATATAAGTGGAATTATACAGTATTTGACTTTTTGTAACTGGCTTACTTCACCTAGCATAATGTCCTCAAGGTACATCCATGCCTTGTTTTTTACTTTTTCTTGCTAATTTCTCTGGCAATTTGGGAAAAGAATAGTCTCTTCAACAAGTGATTCTTGGAGTACTGGATATCTATATGGAAAGCAATGAAATGTGTACATTTTTACAAGTGGTTTATATACAAAAATTAACTCGAAAAACACATTAACTCAAAATGGATTAATAACCTAAATAAAAGAGCTAAAACTATAAAACTTTCAGAAGAAAACATAGGGTAAACCTTCATGACCTTGGTAGATCTTCATGACCCAAACCTGAGCAATGAAAGATTAAATAACTTGAACCTCATCAAAATTAAAAAAAACTTGTGTATCAAAGGCAATTGTCAAGAAAGTGAAAAGACAACCTACAGAATGCAAGAAAATATTTGCAAATCATATATCTAATAAGGTCTAGTATCCAGAATATATGAAGAACTCTTACAATTCAACAACCAATAGGCCCTCATATCTATCAAAGGTGACCAATTTTTTTACAAGAAATATCATAAAAGGCTCATGGTTTTAAGCATATCTGATGTGTTTCAGTCTATGGAAATTATTTTATTTACTGCTCAGATTGCCTTATCTTTGTCAAGTGGGAGTCTCTTCAATTTAGCTTTCAAGTACTTTAAACATAACACGACTAGGGTCCTCACTACCTTGGGTGACGAGATGCTCCAGGCTCACGGTGTACATTTCCCACCCAAGACCTGGAATCAGTCATCCAGTCCTTGCGCTTCAATAGACAAAGCCGGGAAATCTGTCTCCATCTATACTCCCTCTCCTGCAAGAGGAAACACTTCTTGAGTTCATACCAATACTGTCAATTCAAATTTAGAACTGAAGGTGTTCACTTAACCTATTCTATTGTAGATCTGTGCCTTCTCTTTTCACACTGAAAATGTTCATTCTCAAGGACATTAGGAGTGATACAATTAGAAACTCCTCTTATGCTGTAGCCCATAATATGCATAAAACAGACTTAGAATAATAACAACACTAACACCAACATAATTACTGACAGCAGTTTTCAAAAACGTGTTTGGGGTTTCCCTGGTGCGCAGTGGTTAAGAATCCGCCTGCCAATGCAGGGGACACGGGTTCGAGCCCTGGTCCAGGAAGATCCCACATGCCGCGGAGCAACTAAGCCCGTGCACCACAACTACTAAGCCTGCGCTCTAGAGCCTGTGAGCCACAACTACTGAAGCTCACGTGCCTAGAGCCTGTGCTCCGCAACAAGAGAAGCCACCGCAATGAGAAGCCCGCACACCGCAACGAAGAGTAGCCCCCGCTCGCCGCAACTAGAGAAAGCCCGTGCACAGCAACAAAGACCCAATGCAGCCAAAAATAAATAAACAAATAAATAAATTTAAAAAAAAAAAGAATCTCTGGTGGCAATCAGTTTGCTTTCATTACTCGTACTTTGGACCCCAAAGAATATTTTCTTTTTCATTTCTTTTTTAAAAAGTCTAACAATTTAAAAAATATGTTTCCATGTATGGCATTCAGGGTCAGTTTTCCCAGATGCAGAGTGTTGTCCTTTCAATTTTTAAATTTTGGTACAAAATTTTCTTGAATTATATATATATATATTTTTTTTAATAAATTTATTTAAAGTTTATTTATTTATTTTGGCCGCGTTGGGTCTTCATTGCTGCGCACGGGCTCTTCTCTAGTTGCGGTGCGCGGGGGCTACGCTTCATTGCGGTGCGCGGGCTTCTCATTGCGGTGGCTTCTCTTGTTGTGGAACACAGGCTCTAGGCACACGAACTTCAGTAGGTGTGGCACGTGGGCTCAGTAGTTGTGGCTCCCAGGCTCTAAAGCACAGGCTCAGTAGTTGTGGTGCACGGGCTTAGTTGCTCCGTGGCATGTGGGATCTTCCTGGACCAAGGCTGGAACCCGTGTTCCCTGCATTGGCAGGCGGATTCTTAACCACCGCGCCACGAGAGAAGGTCCTGAAGTGATTCTTTTCTGAATTATGTTACTTCATCCCTGATTTTCTCTGGTTCTTATTTACATTGTTTTTTCAATTCTTTATAATTTTTAATGTCTTTTAACTAGTTTTGAAACACTAGGCCATTGTTTCCATCTGTTTTGTAAGCATGTCTTCCTTTTATTTTCTTTAGGGAACTTATCTGGTTTCTTACTCTCTATTTTTAAAAAATATTAATCTTATGTAAGATTCAGCATGGATCTGTTTCAGTTATTTATTTTTACTTTATAGTAGTTTCCCAAACTTTAAGATGGGAGGTGTAATTTGTTTTCCTGACTTTACAGCTCTATGGCTCCATCTTCTGTTGCCTTTATGAAAAGTTAAAAAATAAAAGGCCGCTGACCTGAGACTAAATAAAAGGACTGCCTCCCAATCCACCCTGTTTTATCTGGACTCTCTTTTTCATTTTCCTCCTTAGTTCCTGAGCTGCTTAAATCTTTAACACTCCTAGAAAGAGAGACTAGGCTGGTTAGTTTTGAGAGTTTGGGGTGGCAGTCTCTTTCAGCACCTTTGTATCTTACTGACAACACGTTGCACAAAACGCTGGTGTTTCAGATTCTGCTCTCAAGTTGGCTCACAGGCCTTCCTGGGAATACCGATTGGTCATTTGGGGATTTTACTTTTCTCTGGTGTTGTTTCTTCTCTTTGCTTCCTCTGGCACAGATGCTGATACCATTTACCTCTTGCAGCATTAGGTGGTTTGTTGCTGTATGCTCATGTTTTGGATATCTTGGGATTGCTGTACCATCTAATTTTGTTGTAGATATCATCCGAGGATTTTTGTTTTTTTCATCCTAGTTGTTCTGTGTGAGCTTTTTTTAAAAAAAAAAAAAAAAAAACAGAAAAATACTAACATTTTCTCTAAACCAAAAGAGATATGGTTATATTTTCG
Organism: Balaenoptera physalus; assembly: GCF_965194825.1. Classification (NCBI taxonomy): domain Eukaryota; kingdom Metazoa; phylum Chordata; class Mammalia; order Artiodactyla; family Balaenopteridae; genus Balaenoptera; species Balaenoptera physalus. Next base: position 81,276,801 of record NC_138899.1, on the reverse strand, counting down.
GAGCTTGAGCAGTCTTTGTCATTAAGTTCATAGCATGAAATTTACTTGTCATCTTTTCATGGGATGTCAACAGCTGTCAACAGGATATCAGTATTTTTAATCTTGTTAGGGTTTTGTTTGTTTAAGGTCACGCCATTTGGCATGGGATCTTAGTTCCCCAACAAGGGATTAAACCTGTGCCCCCGGCAGTGGAAGCGCAGAGTCTTAACCACTGGACCGCCAGGAAAGTCCCTTGTTAGGGTTGTTTTGACCTAACGAGGTTAGAAATATGCACAGGACTACACCTAAAACTGTCAAACTTCATGAAGAGATGTGGCCATAGCATTTAAATGAGAATATCTATTTCCCTTGATTTAGATATTCCTGCTTGGGACCTATCTTATAGGAACTGGAGCTTCAATATCAAGAAATATATACACAAAGATATAAAAGCACATCACTTGCAGTGCTAAAAAGTTGGAAAAAAACCCTGTCAGTCCATAATTGGGGAATAGATTATTTGTAGAACATTTGCACTGTGGATTAGTCGTTCAGCTATCGAAATGAATTAGAGCTTTATCAATTAACCTGGAGAGATGTCCATAATCTATTTTGTTTAGGAAAATCTTCCAAAATTGGAAACAAAAAAAGGTGATTACATAACTTAATATCTGGCTCTAGCACTTTCTAACGAGCTAGCCTGAGTGTCTTCTACTTCTGGAAATATAACAATTTGCTGTTTACAAATGATGAGGGGCCACGTGCCACAACTACTGAAGCCCGCGCGCCTAAAGCCCGTGCTCTGCAACAAGAGAAGCCACCACAATGAGAAGCCCGCGCACCATAAGGAAGAGCAGCCCCTGCTCGCCGCAACTAGAGAAAGCCCACGTGCAGCAATGAAGACCCAAAGCAGCCAAAAAAAAAAAATAATAATAACCTGGGAATTCCCTGGTGGTCCAGGGATTAGGACTCCGGGCTTTTACTGCCGAGGGCCTGGGTTCAATCCCTGGTCAGGGAACTGAGATCCCGCAAGCCACGTGGCGCGTTCCCCACCACCCCCCAACCCCGCGCCAAAAAAAAGGTTAACTTGTAAAAAACTAGTAAGATGTGTGCCATGGACTGAATTGTGTCCCCCACCAAGTTCTGTTGAAGCCCTGACCCCCCGTGTGACTGTGTTTGGAGGTGGGGCCTCTAAGGAGGGAATGAAGGTGAGGTGAGGTCACTGGGCGGGGCCTCGGTCTGGTAGACCTGGTGGCCTCACAAGAGCAGGAAGGGGCAGGAGAGCAAGGAGGCCTGGTGTGGACACGGTGAGAAGGCAGCCACTGCAAGCCAGGAGGACGGACTTCACCATGCACCCATCCTGATGGCATCCTGGTCTTTGGCTTCCAGCTTCCAAAACTATGAACAAATAAATTTCTGTTGTGTTAGCCACCCAGACTGTGGTCTTCGGTTTCAGCAGCCTGAGCTGGATAATACAATGTGATAAATTTTTCCTGACTAGTAAAGACTATAACCCCGAAGGTTCTGGTTTTATTTTGCTATAGCATATTAACGCTGATTTTACATATAATCTAGCAGTCATATGACAGCATCCCTTTTATCACTGTTCATATAAATCCACATTAATGATTCAAGTAAAATTTTGACAGATGCTCAGTATTATTTGTGTGGAAATTTTATCTTCCCTAATTTGAGAAAGAGGTGGTGTTTTTGCCCTTTTAAAAAATTTGTGGTAAAATATATTTAACTTAAGATTTGCCACTTTCATCATGTGAAGTGTACAGTGCAGTGGTATTAATTACATCCACAATGTTGTGCAGTCATCACCACCATCCATTTCCAAATTCTTCATCATCCCAAAGAGAAACCCAACACCGACTTAGCAATAACTCTCAGTTTTGTTCTTCCCCCGTCCCTGGTAACCATGATTTTCCTTTCTGTCTCGACGAATGTGACTATTCTAGGTGGTCCATGTGACTTGACTCGTGAAATACTTGTCCTTTTGTGTCTGGCTTGTTTCACTGAGCACATGTTCAAGGTTCGTGTTGTAACATGTACAGAACTGCCTTCCCTTTTGTGGCTGAAAAATATTCCATCGTGTGGATGGACCACATTTTGTTTATCCATCGACTACTCATGGACCTTAAGGTCGTTTCTGCCTTCTGTGAATAACATTGTAACTTAGTGTCCAACTATCTCTTTAAATCACTGTTTTCAATTCTTCTGGATACATACCTGGGAGGTCAATGACTGGGCCACAGGGTAATTCTATGTTTAGCTTTTGAGGAACCACCGTGTGTGTGTTTGTTGATGAACTTTATTTCTCAGAGCAGTTTTAGGTTCACAGCACAAGTGAGCAGAAAATACAGACATTTCCCGTATGCTCCCTGAGCCCACAAGCCTTCTGCACTATGGACACCGTGAAACAAAGTGGGACATTTGTTACAACCAGTAAACCTACACTGACACATCCTCATCCCCAGAGTCTACAGTGTACACTCGGGTTCATTCCTGGTGTTGCACGTTCTGTGGGTTTTGGTGCCTGTATAATGACACGTATCCACCATTAGAGTAAAGCAGAAGAGTTTCACTGCCCTAGAAGTCCTCTGTGCTCCACCTGGCAGCCACTGATCTTTTCACTGTCTCCATAGTTTTGTCTTTTCCAGAAGGTCACATGGTTGGAATCACACTGAGTGTGGTTTTTCAGATCAGCTTCTCTCACTTAGCAATATGCACTTAGGTTTTCTCCATGTCTTTTCATGGTTTCATAGCTCATTTCTTTTCAGCACTGAGAACATTCCACAGTATGGATGTACCACAGTTTGTTTGTCCACTCACCTACTGAAGGACAAGTTTTCAGCTTTAGCAACTATGAATAAAGCTGCTATAAATGTTTTTGTGCAGGTTTCTGTGTGGACGTAAGTTTTCAACTCATTTGGGTAAATGCCAAGGAGAGCATTTGTTGGGTCCTATGATAAAAGTGTAGTTAGCTCTGTACAAACTGCAGTCAGAAACTGAATATGCTGAAGTTGTAAACCCCAAAGTGAGGGTGTTAGAACGTGGGGCTTTGGAAGGTGATTAGGTCATGAGGATGGGGCCCTCGTGAAGGGGATCACTGTCCCCACAGAAGAGACCCCATCTGCCCTGTGAGGACACAGTGAGAAGACCTCTGGCTTTGATCAGGAAGGGCCGCCCCCAAACACCATATCTGCTGGTGCCTTGATCTTGGATCTTTCAGCCTCAAGAACCGGGAGAAAAAAAATTTGTGTTGTTTATAATTCTACTTTATTCTCTTGCAGCAGCAGGAAAAGACTAAAACAACTGCCAGGCTGTCTTCCACAGCAGGTGTGCCGTTGGCATCCCGACAGGCCACGGGCGAGGGTTCCTGTAGCTCCACATCCTCACCAGCGTTTGGTGGCATTTGGGGTCATCAGTGTTCTGGATTTTGGCCGTTCTCACAGGTGTATAGTGGTATCTCATTGTTGTTTTCTTTCATTTTTTTTTTTTTTTTTTTTACCAAGGGGATCCATGTTTCTGTTTGTTTGTTTCTCTTTTGGCTGTGCCACATGGCTTGCGGGATCTTAGTTCCCCGACCAGGGATTGAACCCAGGCCCTCAGCAGTGAAAGCGCCAAGTCCTAACCACTGGACTGCCAGGGAAGTCCCCTATTTTAATCATTTTTAACTGCACAGTTCACGGGTACTAGGTACCGCCGTATTCTTGTGTGACCATCATCACAATCCACCTCCAGAACTTTTTCTTCATTCCAAACAGAAACTCTGTCCCTGCTGAGCGATGACAGACCGTTCCCTCCACCCCAGCCCAGGTCACCTCTATTCTACTTTGTGTCTCTACAAAGTAGGACGGCAGGCATTTTTATTTCTGTATGTGTCAACAAACATTTATAAACTCTACTGGGAATTACTGCTCATTACAAGACACCCTCAAACACAGTAACCACTGGAGTGCTCCAGGAGTGCTAGCTGTCACTGTTGCAATGTTTGTGCAGAATTTTGTACTTTCCAAACCAAAGTAAAAAACACTGAAAAGTAGCACTTGATTTGCTGTAAAGCTCTCCTTCCTGAAAGACAGTTAGTATCTCCAGCTTTTGACAGGTGGTCCCCTCATCTCGGTGTAAATGGGGGGACTCCATGTGATCAGAAATCTGCTGCTTCTGGAGCAAAAGGACATGAACCACATGGAAGTTACTTGGCATTTCCCTGTTCTCCTCGTTGGCCACAAAAGACACTGTGATTGTCACATTATTTTCTGTCGCAGACACTACTGGACACTCATAAAGGTTTTCTTTCTTGCTCCATAAATGAGGTACCAGGTCACCAGAATGGCCAGCAGGAGCCATGTAGCCTGCCAGGGTCTGGCCATGGTCCCTCAGCTGGGAAGAAACAGGAAGGGTCCCCTCCTTGCCCTTCAAGGGGCCAAGGAGGTGGGAATTTTTATATTTTGTTGATTAGTGTATCCCGAGCTCCTAGAAAAGTGCCTAACACAGTCAATAAATTGAATCAATTTAAGAAGAAAAGCCATACAATCATTTCAACGGATTAAAAAGAAATATTTTGGGGAATTCCCTGGTGGTCCAGTGGTTAAGACTCTGAGCTTCCACTGCAGGGGGCACGGGTTTGATCCTTGGTCAAGGAACTAAGATCCCACATGCCATGTGGCCAAAAAAAAGAAAGAAAAAAAAAGCCATTATAGCAAAGTTGCAGGATACAAGGTCATTTGCTATCCTATATGTCGGCAGTGAACAGGTGGAATTTTAAATTAAAAACAAAATACCACTTACATTAGCACCCTCCAAAATTAAACACTTAGGGGGTGGAGTCAAGACGGCAGTGTGGGAAGACACGGAGTTAGGTCTCCCCACAACTAGGGTGTCTGCCGGCCGCTGGTGGGGGACTGTGACCCCCAAGGATATGGAAGGAACCCCCAAGTGAACTGGTAGGACGTAGGGGGACCGAGGGTGGAGGAGAAGTGGAAGCCAGACAAGGTCAGCGCCCCTGAGGCCAGGGAGATCAGGAGAGGCAGGCAGGAGGGACCCTCCCAGACCCCAGACCGGAGGAGTAGGAGAGGAGAGGAGGGCATCTGCGCTTGAGCCCAGGAAGCCTGCTGGGCTCCCAGGTGAGGTCCCTGCCCTCTGAGACCAGGGTGGGGGGGGGCACGCCTGGGCCCCTTCTGTTCCTTGAGCCTAAGCCCCAGCCCCCATAGTTCCCAGGGCCTTCTCCAGCCTTGTGGGTCCTGAGCATTGGCCCCACCCACTGCCCAAACCTTGCCCTTCCTTAGGCCCCACCCTCCACAGCCAAGGCCTTCCTCCCCACCATTTTTTTTTCTTTTTTTCCTTGCCCTCCTCCTCTTTTTTTACTATTGTGGTACTGATGTACCTTCAGGTTGTTGATTCATCTATATTTTTATTTTTACATTCTTTCTAACATATCTGTTAGTTTCCTAGTCTAATTTTGTTTTTTTACTTTGTTATTTTTCCCTCCTTTTTTTTTTTTTTTTGCCACACGTGGCTTGCGGGATCTTGATTCACGAGCCCGAGGTTGGGGGGAAGTTCCTGTGGTGGGAGCTCCGAGTCCAAACCACTGAACTAACAGAGAACCTCAGACCCCAGGGAATATTCATCAGAGTGAGGTCTCACAGAGTTCCTCATCTCAGCACCAAGACCCAGCTCTACCCAATAGCCTACAAACTCCAGTGTTGGAAGCCTCAGGCCAAACAAACAGTAAAACAGGAACACAATCCCACTCATTAAAAAAAAAAAGAGACGGCAAAAAAATATGTCACAGATGAAAGAGCAAGATAAAAACTTACAAGACCAAATAAATGAAGAGGAAATAGGCAATCTACCTGAAAAAGAATTCAGAGTAATGATAGTAAAGATGATTCAGAATCTCGGAAATAGAATGGAAGCACAGACTGAGAAAATACAAGAAATGTTTAACAAAGATCTAGAAGAACTAAAGAACAAACAAACAAAGATGAACAACACAATAACTGAAATTAAAATTACTCTAGGGCTTCCCTAGTGGTGCAGTGGTTAAGATTCTGCCTGCCAATGCAGGGGACATGGGTTCAAGCCCTGGTCCAGGAAGATCTCACATGCTGTGGAGCAACTAAGCCTGTGCACCACAACTACTGAGCCTGCACTCTAGAGCCCGCAAGCCACAACTACTGAGCCTGCGTGCCACAAATACTGAAGCCCGTGTGCCTAGAGCCTGTGTTCCACAACAAGAGAAGCCACTTCAATGAGAAGCCCGTGCACCACAATGAAGAGTAACCCCCACTCGCCGCAACTAGAGGAAGCCTGTGCACAGCAACGAAGACCAAATGCAGCCAAAAATAAATAAATAAAATAAATAAATAAATAAAAATACTCTAGAAGCAATCAATATCAGAATAACTGAGGCAGAAGAATGAATAAGTGAGTTGGAAGACAGAATGGTGGAAATAACTGCCGAGGAGCAGAATAAAGAAAAAAAGAATGAAAAGAATTGAGGACAATCTCAGAGACCTCTGGGACAATACTAAATGCACCAACATTCGAATTATAGGGGTCCCAGAAGAAGAAGAGAAAAAGAAATGGTCTGAGAAAATATTTGAAGAGATTATAGTTGAAAACTTCCCTAACATGGGAAAGGAAATAGTCACCCAAGTCCAGGAAGCAAAGAGAGTCCCATACAGGATAAACCCTAGGAACAACATACCAAGACACATATTAATCAAACTAACAAAAATTAAGTTCAAAGAAAAAATATTAAAAGCAGCAAGGGAAAAACAAAAAATAACATACAAAGTAATCACCATAAGGTTAGCAGCTGATTTCTCAGTGGAAACTCTGCAGGCCAGAAGGGAGTGGCAGGATATACCTAAAGTGATGAAAGAGAAAAATCTACAACCAAGATTGCTCTACCCAGCAAGGATCTCATTCAGGTTCAATGGAGAAGTCAAAATCTTTTCAGACAAACAAGAGCTAAGAGAATTCAGCACCACCAAACCAGCTTTACAACAAATGCTAAAGAAACTTCTCTAAGCGGAAAACACAAGAGAAGAAAAAGACCCACAAAAACAAACCCAAAACAATTAAGAAAATGGTAATAATAACATACATATCGATAATAACCTTGAATGTAAATGGATTAAATGCCTCAACCAAAAGACACAGACTGGCTGAATTGATACAAAAACAAGACCCATCTACATGTTGTCTACAAGAGACCCACTTCAGACCTAGGGACACATACAGACTGAAGGAGAAGGGATGGAAAAAGATATTCCATGCAAATGGAAATCAAAAGAAAGCTGCAGTAGCAATACTCATATCAGATAAAATAGACTTTAAAATAAAGACTGTTACAAGAGATAAGGAGGGACACTACATAATGATCAAAGGATCAATCCAAGAAGACGATATAACAATTTTAAATGTTTATGCACCTAACATAGGAGCATCCTAAAACATGGGGCAAATGCTAACAACCATGAAAGGAGAAATCAACAGTAATACAATAAGAGTAGGGGACTTTAACACCCCACTTACACCAATGGACATATCATCCAAACAGAAAATAAATAAGGAAACACAAGCTTTAAATGACACAATAGACCAGATAGATCTAATAGATATTTATAGAACATTCCACCCAAAAGTGGCAGAATACACTTTCTTCTCAAGTGGACATGGAACATTCTCCAGGACAGATCACATCTTGGGTCACAAATCAAGCCTTGGAAAATTTAAGAAAATTGAAATTGTATCAAGCATCTTTTCTGACCACAATGCTATGAGATTGGAAATCAATTACAGGAAAATAACTGCAAAAAACACAAATATATGGAGGCTAAATAGTGCGCTACTAAATAACCAAGAGATCACTGAAGAAATCAAAGAAGAAATTAAAAAATACATAGAAACAAATGACAATGAAAACAGGAAGACCCAAAACCTATGGGATGCAGCAAAAGCAGTTCTAAGAGGGAAGTTTATAGCAATTCAATCTCACCTCAAGAAACAAGAAAAATCTCAAATAAACAATCTAATCCTACACTTAAAACAACTAGAGAAAGAAGAACAAATAAAACCCAAACTCAGTAGAAGGAAAGAAATCATAAAGATCAGAGCAGAAATAAATGAAATAGAAATGAAGAAAACAATAGCAAAGATCAATAAAACTAAAAGCTGTTTCTTTGAGAAGATAAACAAAATTGATAAACCCTTAGTGAGACTCATCAAGAAAAAAAGGGAGAGGACACAAATCAATAAAATTAGAAATGAAAAAGGAGAAATCACAACTGATACTGCAGAAAAACAAAGGATTATAGGAGACTACTACAAACAACTATATGCCAATAAAATGGACAATCACGAAGAAATGGACAAATTCTTGGAAAGGTACAATTTTCCAAGACTGAACCAGGAAGAATTATAAAATATAAACAGACCTATCACAAGTAATGAAATTGAAACCGTAATTAAAAATCTTCCAACAAACAAAAGTCCAGGACCAGATGGCTTCATGGGAGAAGTCTATCAAACCTTTAGGGAAGAGCTAACACTGATCCTTCTCAAACTCTTCCAAAAAATTGCAGAGGGAGGAAGGAAAACTCTCAGATTCATTCTACAAAGCCACCACCATCCTGATACCAAAACCAGAAAAAGATATCACAAAAAAAGAAAATTATAGACCAATATCACTGATGAACATAGATGCAAAAATCCTGAACAAAATACTAGCAAACAGAATCCAACAGCACATTAAAAGAATCATACACCATGATTAAGTGGGATTTATCCCAGGGAGGCAAGGATTCTTCAATATATGCAAAGCAATCAATGTGATACACCACATTAACAAATTAAGGAATAAAAAACATATGATCATCTCAAAAGATACAGAAAAAGCTTTTGACAAAATTCAGCACCCATTTATGATAAAAACTCTCCAGAAAATGGGCATAGAGGGACTCTACCTCAACATAATAAAGGCCATAATATGACAAACCCACAGCGAGCATCATACTCAGTGGTGAAAAACTGAAAGCATTTCCACTAGGATCAGGAACAAGACAAGGATGCCCACTCTCACCACTATTATTCAACATAGTTTTGGAAGTCCTAGCCACAGCAATCAGAGAAGAAAAAGAAATAAAAGGAATACAAATTGGAAAAGAAGAAGTAAAACTGTCACTTTTTGCAGATGACATGATACTATACATAGAAAATCCTAGAGATGTCACCAGAAAACTACTAGAATTAATCAATGAATTTGGTAAGGTTGCAGGATACAAAATTAATGCACAGAAATCTCTGGCATTCCTATACACCACCAACAAAAAATCAGAAAGAGAAATTAAGCAAACACTCCCATTTACCATTGCAACAAAAAGAATAAAATACCTAGGAATAAACCTGCCAGAGGAGGCAAAAGACCTGTACTCAGAAAACTATAAAACACTGATGAAAGAAATCAAAGATGACATAAACAGATGGAGAGATATACCATGCTCTTGGATTGGAACAATCAATATTGTGAAAATGACTATACTACCCAAAGCAATCTACAGATTCAATGCAATCCCTATCAAACTACCAATGGCATTCTTCACAGAATTAGAACAAAAAAATCTTACAATTCATATGGAAACACAAAAGACCCCGAATAGCTAAAGCAATCTTGAGAAAGAGAAACAGAGCTGGAGGAATCAGGCTCCCTGACTTCAAACTATACCACAAAGCTACAGTAATCAAGACAGCATGGGGCTTCCCTGGTGGCGCAGTGGTTGAGAGTCTGCCTGCCAATGCAGGGGACACAGGTTCGAGCCCTGGTCTGGGAGGATCCCACATGCCGCGGAGCAACTGGGCCCGTGAGCCACAATTACTGAGCCTGCGTGTCTGGAGCCTGTGCTCCACAACAAGAGAGGCCGCGATAGTGAGAGGCCCGCGCACTGCGATGAAGAGTGGCCCCCACTTGCCACAACTAGAGAAAGCCCTCGCACAGAAACGAAGACCCAACACAGCCATAAATAAATTAAAAAAAAAAAAAAAGACAGCATGGTACTGGCACAAAAACAGAAATATAGATAAATGGTACAGGATAGAATGCCCAGAGATAAACCCACACACATATGGGCACCTAATTTATGACAAAGGAGGCAAGAACATACAATGGAGAAAAGACAGCCTCTTCAATAAGTGGTGCTGGGAAAACTGGACAGCTACATGTAAAAGAATGAAATTAGAACACTCCCTAACACCATACACAAAAATAAACTCCAAATGGATTAAAGACCTAAATGTAAGACCAGACACTATAAAACTCTTAGAGGAAAACATAGGAAAAACACTCTTTGACATAAACCACAGCAAGATCTTTTTTGACCCACCTCCTAGAGTAACAGAAATAGAAACAAAACTAAACAAATGGGACTTAATTAAACTTAAAAGCTTTTGCACAGCAAAGGAAACCATAAACAAGACAAAAAGACAACCCTCAGAATGGGAGAAAATATTTGTAAATGAAACAACAGACAAAGGATTAATCTCCAAAATTTACAAACAGCTCATGGAGCTCACTCTCAAAAAAACAAACAATCCAGTTAAAAAATGGGCAGAAGACCTAAGCAGACATTTCACCAAGGAAGACATACAGATGGCCAAGAGGCACATGAAAAGATGCTCAACATCACTAATTATTAGAGAAATGCAAATCAGAACTACAATGAAGTATCACCTCATGCCAGTCAGAATGGCCATTATCAAAAAAGCTAGAAACAATAAATGCTGGAAAGGGTGTGGTGAAAAGGGAACCCTCCTGCACTGTTGGTAGGCATGTAAACTGATACAACCACTATGGGAAACAGTATGTAGGTTCCTTAAAAAAACTAAAAACAGAACTACCATATGACCCAGCAATCCCACTGCTGGGTATATACCCTGAGAAAACCATAATTCAAAATGAGACATGCACCACAGTGTTCATTGCAGCACTATTTACAATAACCAGGACATGGAACCAACCTAGATGTCTATCAACAGATGAATAGATGCAGAAGATGTGGCACAATGGAATATTACTCAGCCATAAAAAGAAATGAAATTGAGTTATTTGTAGTAAGGTGGATGGACCTAGAGTCTGTCATACAGAGTGAAGTAAGTCAGAAAGAGAAAAACAAATACTGTATGCTAATGCATATATATGGAATCTAAAAAAAAAAAAGGAACTGATGAACCTAGTTGCAGGGCAGGAATAAAGGGGTAGACATAGAGAATGGACTTGATGACATGGGGTGGGAGGGCGAAGCTGGGGCGAAGTGAGAGTAGCATCGACATATACACACTACTAAATGTAAAATAGTTGGCTGGTGGGAAGCAGCCGCATAGCACAGGGAGATCAGCTTGCTGCTTTGCGATGACCTAGAGGGGTGGGATAGGGAGGATGGGAGGGAGGCTCGAGAGGGAGGGGATATGGCGACGTGTGTATGCATATGGCTGATTTGCTTTGTTGTACAACAGAAATTAACACGGTATTGTGAAGCAATTATACTCCAATAAAGATCTATTTAAAAAACCCAAAAAACAAAAAAACAAAATTAAATACTTACATATAAATTTAACGAAATATGTACAAGATCTATATGAGGAAAACTACAAACCTCTAATAAATGAAAATCAGAGAAGAACTATATAAATGGAGAGATGGTCCATGTTCACCGATAGAAAGACTCAATATTGTCACCATGTCAGTCTTCCAACTTGATCTATAGATTCAATGGCATCCCAACCAACATCCCAGCAAATTATTTTGTCGATATGGACAAACTGATTTTTAAGTTTATGAGGAGAGGGAAAAGACCTAGAAGAGTCAACACAATACTGAAGAAGAACAAAGTTGGAGGACTGATGCTACCTCACTACCAGACTTACCATAAGTTTACAGTAATCAAGACACTGTGGTATTGGTGAAAGAATAGACAAATAGATCAATGGAAAAGAATAGACAGCCCAGAAATAGACCCTCATGGGTATAGATCAACTGATCTTTGACAAAGGAGCAAAGACAATACAATGGAGCAAAGATAATCCCTTCAACAGAGGGTGCTCAAATAACTGGACATCCACATACAAAAAAAAGAGAAGAATCTAGACACAGAACTTACACTCTTCACAAAAATTAAATCAACATAGATCACAGGCCTAAATGTAAAATGCCAAACTATAAAACTTCTAGGAGATAACATAGCAGAAACCTCAGCTGACCTTGGGTATGGAAATGACTCTTTAGATATAACACCAAAGGCACCGTCCTTGAGAGACATCAAGGATAATGTGGATTCCATTAAAATGAAAAACTTGTGCTCTGGGAAAGACAATGGCGGGAGAACAAGAAGACAAGCCACAGACTGGGAGAAAATATTTGCAAAAGGTATGTCTCATAAAGGACTGTTATCCAAGATATACAAAGGACTCTTAAAAACAGAACAATAAGAAAACACACAACCTATCTGACACATTGTAAATCAACTATACTTAAAAAAAAAAACAAAACAGGGGTTTCCCTTGTGGTCCATTGGTTAAGAACCCACCTTCCAATGCAAGGGACACAGGTTCGATCCCTGGTCTGGGAAGACCCCACATGCCACAGAGCAACTAAGCCCACGTGTCGCAACTACTGAGCCTGCACTCTAGAGCCTGAGAGCCACAACTACTGAAGCCTGCACGCCTAGAGCCCGTGCTCCGCAACTAGAGAAGCCACCGCAAGGAGAAGCCCGCGCACCGCAACGAAGAGTAGCCCCCACGTGCAGCAATGAAGACCCAATGCAGCCAAAAATAAAATAAAATTATAAAATATAATAATAATAAATAAATAAATAAAGGGACTTCCCTGGTGGTCCAGTGGTTAAGAATCTGCCTTCCAATGTAGGGGACACAGGTTCAAGCCCTGGTCAAGGAACTAAGATCCCACATGCTGCAGGGAAACTAAGCCTGAGCACCGCAACTACTGAGCCTGTGAGCCACAACTAGAGAGAAGCGCATGCGCCTCAAGGAAGAGCCCATGCGCTGCAACTAAGACCCGATGCAGCCAAAAATAAATAAATAAATAAAATATTTTTTTAAAAAAGAAAGGAAATACACAACCTGATCTAAAAAATGGGCCAAAGACCTTAACAGACACCTCATCAAAGAAGATATTCAGATGGCAAATAAGCATATGAGAAGATGCTCCACATTATATGTCATTATGGGAATGTAAATAAAGACAGCAATAAGATACCACCGCTACTAGAATGGCCAAAATCTGGAACACTGACAACACTGAATGCTGAGGGTGTGGAGCAGGAAGAACTCTCACTCACTGCTGGTGGGAACGCAAAACGGTGCAGCCACTTTTTTGTTTTTAATAAATTTATTTATTTATTTATTTACTTATTTTTGGCTGCGTTGGGTCTTTGCTGCTGCGCGTGGGCTTTCCTTAGTTCTGGCGAGCAGGGACTACTCTTCGTTGTGGTGCACGGGCTTCTCACTGTGCTGGCTTCTCTTGTTGTGGAGCACGGGCTCTAAGCGTGCGGGCTTCAGTAGTTGTGGTGCGCGGGCTTCAGTAGTTGTGGCGCACGGGCTTAGTTGTTCCGCAGCATGTGGGATCTCCCTGGACCAGGGATCGAACCCGTTTCCCCTGCATTGGCAGACGGATTCTCAACCACTGCACCACCAGGGAAGCCCCAGTGCAGCCACTTTGGAAGACAGTTCGGCAGTTTCTAAAAAACTAAACCTACTCTTACCATATGATCCGGTAACCATGCTCCTTGGTATTGATCCAAATGAGCTGAAAACTTACGTCCATGCAAAAACCTGCACACAGATGTTTATAGCAGCTTCATTCATTATTGCCAAACTTGAAACAACTAACATGTCCTTCAGTAGGTGAGTGGATAAATAAATTGTGGTGCATCCAGACAATGTAGTATTAGTGTGAAAAAGAAATGAGCTACGATGTCATGAAAAGGCATGGAGGAAAGTTAAATGTAAATTATGAAGTGAAAGAACCCAATCTGAGAAGGCTTCATGCAATACGATTCCACCATTATGACATTCTGAAAAAGGCAAGGCTACGGAGACAACAAAAAGAAAAGATCAGTGGTTGCCAGGGGTTGTGTGGGGAGAGGGATGAATAACTAGAGCACGGAAGACTTTTAGGGCAGTGAAAATACTCTGTGTGATACTATAATTATACGTGTTTATAAACCCATAGAATGTACAACTCCAAGAATGAACCCTATGGTAAACTATGGGTTTAGGGTGATTATGATGTGTCAATGTAGGTTCATCAACTGTAACAAATGTACCCCTACAGTGGGAAATGTTGGTATCCGTGGATGATACACGTGGCGGGGGCGGGTCTACGGGAACTCTCTGTGCCTTCCTCTTAATTTTGCTGTAAACCTAAAGCTGCCATGAAAAAATAAAGGCCTAAAAAAGAAGAAAGTTTCTCAACCTAGTAAAGGGTTTATTATTCAGAGTCTGATGCAGACAACAGGTGCCCTTCAGGTATTCTAATCAGGAGAGGATTGTTACGTACGTGTATTTGTCTCCCCACACCCATTCTCCACTTTCTTCCATCTTGCCCTCTGATCTGCGAAGGTGAACGTGCATGGACCACACCACACAGGCTCCTGTGCCCTCTGACCTCCAGTTGAGTCTGGAAGGAAACTGGAGGGAAGAATCATGTTGCTAGATAAGATATGGATGTCCAGTTAAACTTGGATTTCAGGTAAACAATGAATAATTTTTTAGTGTAAGTATGCACCAGGCAAAGTTTGGAACACATTTATGCTAAAATATCATTCGTTGTTTAACTGAAACTCAAAATGAGCTAGGTGTCTTGTTTTCTGTTTGCTAAACTTGCCAACCCTAGGGAGGAAGGAGAGTGAAGTGGAAACATCCCCGTGGGGTCACTGTGGTTCGGCTGAGACCCTTGACCAAAGGCCACAGTTCCACCTCGAAGCCTCTCGTTCAGCTTTCTCCCTCCGGGTCGGGTACGGCCCCGCTGGCCTCCTCAGGGCACACTCGGTCCCTGGCTCTACATGACACTCTCCTCCGTGGTTTCCCTCCACCTTGTAGTTTCCCTTCATCCTTTAAAATAGTACTTTTATTAAAATGTCATCCAGTTACTGAATGTCTTATGAGGACGCTCACTGATACAGGATTCAGTACTAGGAACTAGGTGCTTTTAACATCACGAAGGGTTGGAGGAGTGGAAACTAGGCTGTGATGGCTAATTTAACGTACCAGCTTCTCTGGATTATGGGGTGCCCAGATATTTGGTTACACGTTATTCTGAGTGTGTCTTGAAGGGTGTTTCTGGACAAGGTTGGTATTAGAACCGGCAGTCTGAGTACAGCAGATAGCGCCCCCCCTCCAAGTGAAGGTGGCCCCCCACCCCCCGTGAAGCTGGGGCTCAGTCAAGGCACTGAAGGCCCGGCTAGAATACAAAGGCTGAGTGAGGGAGGGTTCCATCTCCGCCTGACTGTCTTCAGCCTGGGATGCTGGTCCTCACTTGTCTTGGGATTAGGACTCAGAGTGGAACTTACACCATCTCTCTGTTCCCAGGCCGCAGATTTGGACTAGATTTAGACCATGACCTCCCCTCTTCTCAGGCCTTGGGACGCGGCTGCAGCTGTCCTGTCGGCTGTCTCTGGCTGCCAGCTTGCCGAGTGCAGACAGTCACGGAGCCATTTCCTTAAGGTCTCTCTGTCTCTGTTTCTCTCCACCTGCCCTATTGGTTCTGTTTCTCTGGAGAACCCTGACGAATAGATTGTGGTGCCAAGAGTGGCTCTAGACGAGCCGAGTATTAAGGATGAGTTTTCGGAATTGGCCTGGAGTTTCTGGAATTGGCCCCTAATCTAATTATATAAAGATGCTAATGACTCTAGTTCCAGTAGTAAACAGCTTACTAATAGTCCATGGTGTGATCTGGCAATCGAGACGCACAAAATATATCCATCGGATACTCCTAATAGATCGCTTGTAAGAAGCAAGGAGGCAGATGACTGTGAATATGATATTTGTGAGCATTTTCTTCCTCTGCAATCTCTTCTATTTTTATTTATTTATTTTTTATTAATTGATATTGAGTACAGTTGCTCTACAATGTTGTGTTACTTTCTGCTGTGCAGCAAAGTGAATCAGTTACAGGTACACATATATCCACTCTATTTTGGACGTCCTTCCCTTCTAGGTCACCACAGAGCACTGAGTAGAGTTCCCTACGCTATGCAGTAGGTTCTCATTACTTACCTATTTTACACATAGCAGTGTGTATATGTCAATCCCAATCTCCCAATTCATCCCACCTCCTTTCCCCCCTTGGTAACTGTAAGTTTGTTTCCGACATCTGTGACTCTTTCTGCTTTGCAAGTAAGTTCATTTGTACCATTTTCCTAGATCCCACAAATAAGCAATATTATATGATATTCGTTTTTCTCTTTCTGACTTACTTCACTCTGTATGACAATCTCTAGGTCCATCCATGCTGCTGCGAATGGCATTGTTTTCTTCTTTTTTTATGGCTGAGTAATATTCCACTGTATATATGTGCCACATCTTCTTTATCCATTCCTCTGTTGATGGATATTTAGGTTGCTTCCATGTCCTGCTAATGTAAATATTTGCAAGCATTTTGGAAAAACTAATGAACATAATGAGATCGCCTAGTTGCTGGACAAAGTAGTGGAAGAAAAGGATGAGCTCAGGTACTCAGACTCCCAGCTCAGGTGTTGTATAATGACCCGAAGGTGGCTGTGTCTTCCCTGAAGGAGACCCTTATCTCTTGTGGCGCCAGGGCTGAAGTGGCTGAAAACAAAAAAGCACAGTCTCCTGCTGTGATTTACAGTGAGTCACAAGGCAAGCCGAACTGCCAGTCCCACAGTGTGTTTGCTGTGGAGGTGAGGGTGCTGCTTTGTGCGCACAGGATTCTGCAAGGTGGAGGGGTGGGGGTGGGGGGGGAAGACCCTGGGGAAGGTGGGGACACTGAGCCCCGAGTTCTGATGAGTCTTTTTGACAGGTGGAGATCCCCACCCCCCATGGAAGTAGCCCCCCGGCCCCCTTCCCCTTCCCAGGTGGAGTCGGGCTCTTCGCCCCTGCCTGGCCTGAGGCAGTTCGCAGGGGGTTCCCCTCAGGAGCCACCGCCTCGGCCACCCTAGCCCCGTGACTCGCTAGTCATGTGCCAACGGGTACCTAAAGTGGGGGCACGAAGTGCGGCCCCTGAGGAGGCATACTGCGCTCCAAAGAACTCCTTGAGTCTCTAATTTTTACAGCCAGGAGTCTGGGGGAAGGGTGGGGACGGACACTGAGAGCTGGGAGAACGGTGGAGGGAATGTGAGTCCAGATCAGGCTAATTTATTGATTCGAGCGCACGAAGCAGAGAGTCTGCACTGAATGTTGCCGCCTGGGAGTTGGAAAACGCTATCTGGTTGGTTGGCTGAAACGTGGACCAAAAGTTGCCCAAATCGTGAGCTGGAAATAGCAGAACTGCCTTAGTTTAATGAAGAGGCAGGGAGACAAAGGCTTAGGGAGCTTCAAATGTTAAGAGTGGATTTGTCTTTTAAGACTTACTCACCAGCACTGGGAAGGTCCAGAACACCTACCTTTCACTAACACTGGGAGAAATACATTTCTGAGGGGAGAGCTGGCACCCTTGAAGAGCTCCGTGGTCACTCTTCTCTGTCGGCCGGACCTTCCAGTGGGAACTACAGTCATGCTTTGGGAAACCGAAATGCCAGGGAATAACTGGATCCCAGGTGGGAGGGGCCCACTGCCAAAGGCTAGTTGATTGTGTTCCTACAGATAAGATAGATAGGAAGCCTATTACATCCTTACTTTATGTGTAGAATCAAAAAATTTCTAGGTCAGTTGAATGAAAGTCTCACCTGAATCAGAAAATCAGGGCATCATGGCCCATCAATCAGTTCCCACACTTGAGCTAGTTTACAGGTTCAGAGCCCTTGAATGAACAAGAGGACAGGTCCTCAGAGCAAGGTTCCCAGGGCACTGCCCGAAATTCATGCTGTTAATCTTCCTCCCAGCCTTCACCAAAGGCACCGATGGCCTTTTACCAGCTTCACTGTGCTTTGGGGAAAAGGAAATGATCAGACTTTTCAGGGACTACTGGACACTGGCTTTGAATGGACACTGATTTCAGGAGACCCTATGTCCCTGTGGCCCCCAGTCAGAGTAGGGGCTTGTGGAGGTCAGGTGATCAATGGAGGTTTAGCTCACGTCTTTCACACAGTGAGCCCCGTGGGTCCCTAAACACATCCTGTGTTTTTCTCCCAGTTCCACAATGCATAATTGGAATAGACATACTCAGCAGCTGGCTGTACTCCTTTACTTGTTCCCGGACTTGTGGAGTGAGAGCTTAGAGGTGAGAAAGAACACGTCCCTGTCCATAAGGCCCACCAGGAGCAGTTTGCTCTCAGCTGGCAAAGCTGGCAATTAGACCTTCACTGTCCTACCTCGGAGGATATCAACTCTCCAGCCCTGTGTCAGAGTTTAGTTCACAGGGGTCTTGATCACATTTGTAAGTGTACAATACATTATTGTGAAGGAGCTCTTTATATATTCTGGCTATGAATCCCTTATCAGATACATGGCTTATAAATATTTTCTCCCATTCCATAGGTTGACTTTTCATCCTGTTGATTGTTTCTTTTTTCCTTTTTTTTTTTGTTGCTTGTTTCCTTTGCTGTTTTTAAATTTATTTATTTATTTATTTATGGCTGTGTTGGGCCTTCGTTTCTGTGCCAGGGCTTTCTCTAGTTGTGGCAAGCGGGGGCCACTCTTCATTGTGGTGCACAGGCCTCTCACTATCGCGGCCTCTCTTGTTGCGGAGCACAGGCTCCAGACGCGCAGGTTCAGCAATTGTGGCTCATGGGCTCAGTTGCTCCACGGCATGTGGGATCTTCCCAGACCAGGGCTCGAACCCGTGTCCCCTGCATTGGCAGGCAGATTCTCAACCACTGCGCCACCAGGGAAGCCCCTCCTTTGCTGTTTTTAATTTTGATATAGTCCTGTTGTCTAATTTTGCTCCTGTTACCTGTGTTTTTGGTGTCATATCCAAGAAATCATTGCCAAATCCAATGTCATGAAGCTATCCCCCTACGTTTTATTCTAAGTGTTTTATAGTTTTAGCACTTCATCGGAGGTCTTTGATCCATTTCAAGTTAATTTTTATATACGGTGTAAGGTAAGAATCCAACTTCAAAAGAAAAAGAAGTGGAGGTATCACACGTCCTGACTTCAAAACATGCCACAAAGCTACAGTCATCAAAACAGTGTGGTCCTGACATAAACACAGACTTGTAGACCAATGGAATGAATAGAGAACCCAGAAAAGAACCCTCAAGTACATGGTCAAATGGTCTTTGATAACAGTGCAAAGGTCCAAAATGTAGTTGCTTATGCTAAGCCCCATGTCACAAAACTGAGACTTAATTATAGTTTTAGTTGTCTTACTTAGATTATTACTACTTAAGTAATCTGCCTTATAGACCCCTTCCATCCCCTAAAGGAAAGTAACTTTGTAATAACCAACATGATTTTTGCAGTTTCGCCTCATATAATTTCCCTGTTCCTGCTCCCTTCTGCCTATAAAAGCCTTTCGTTTTGTACAGCTTCTTTTTTTTTTTTTTTTTTGCCGCACCTTGCGGCTTGTGGGATTTTAGTTCCCTGACGAGGGATTAAACCTGGGCCCTTGGCAGTGAGAGTGTAGAGTCCTAACCACTTGACCACCAGAGATTTTTAAAAAATATTTATTTATTTATTTGGCTGTGCTGGGTCTTAGTTGCAGCACATGGGATCTTTAGTTGTGGATGCAGACTCTTAGTTGCGGCATCCAGGATCTAGTTCCCTGACCAGGGATTGAACCCGGGCCCCCTGCACTGGGAGCACAGAGTCTTAACCACTGGATCACCTGGGAAGTTCCCTCTGTACAGCTTCTTGAAACTCCTTTCTATCTGCCAGATTGGATGCTGCCAAATTTGTATCGATTTTTGCTCAAATAAACTTGTTAAAAATTTTAATATGCCTCAGTTTACCTTTTAACAGTCTCTTCAGCAAATGGTATTGGAAAAACTGGATATCAACATGTGAAGGAAAGAAGCTGGACCTCTACCTTACCCCATATACAAAAAATTAATTCAAAATGGGTTAAAGACCTAAATGTAAGACCTCAAACTTATAAAACTCCTAGAAGAAAACAGGGGAAAAGCTTCATGGTATTTGATTTGGCAATGATTTCTTGGACATGACACCAAAAGCACAGGCAACAGAAGTAAAAATAGAAAAATGAGACCACATCAAACTTTAAAACTTCTGCATAGCAAAGGAAACAATCAACAGAGTGAAAGGCAATTTACATAATGGGAGAAAATATTTGCAAACCGTATATCTGATAAGGAATATATAGAACTTCACAATAATATAGTGTATACTTTAAAATTTAAGAGAGTAGATCTCGTGTTAAGTGTTCTTAATATAACAAAATAAATTTGGAACTCTCATGCAGTATTTTTGGGAATGTAAAACAGTGCAGCCACTACGGAAAACAGTATGGAGGATCCTCAAAAAATTAAAAATTTAATTAGCGTATGATCCAGCAATACAACTTCAGGGTATAAATCCAAAATAATTGAAAACATAGCAGCATTGGGACTTCCCTGGTGGCATAGTGGTTGAGAGTCCGCCTGCCAGTGCAGGGGACATGGGTTCAATCCCTGGTCCGGGAAGAACCCACATGCCGTGGAGCAACTAAACCTGTGTACCACAACTACTGAGTCTGTGCTCTAGAGCCCGAGAGCCACAACTACTGAGCCTGCAAGCCACAACTACTGAGCCTGCAAGCCACAACTACTGAGCCCACGTGCCACAACTACTGAAGCCCGCATGCCTAGAGCCCATGCTCCGCAACAAGAGACGCCACTGCAATGAGAAGCCCACACACTGCAATGAAGAGTAGTCCCCGGTCACCGCAACTAGAGAAAGCCCGTGTGCAGCAACGAAGACCCAACACAGCCAAAAAAAAAAAAAAAAGAAAAAGAAAAAAAAGAAAACATAGCAGCATTATTCACAATAGCCAAGAGATGGAGGCAACACAAAGGTCCACCAGTGGATGACTGGATAAACAAAATGTTGTACTGTATATACATACAATGAAATATCATTCAGCCTTAAAAAAAGGAAATCTTGTCACATGTTACAATGTGGATGACTTGAGGACATTATGCTCAGTGAAATAAGCAAGTCACAAAAGACAAATACTATATGATTCCACTTATATGAGGTACCTAGAATAGTCACAATGTTAGGAACAGAAAGTAGAATCATGGTTGTCAGTGAGTTTGGAGAGAGGGAAAAAGAAAATTGTTCAATAGATACAGTTTCAGTTTTGCAAGATGAAAAAGTTCTAGAGATTTGTTGCAGAAAATGTGCATATAGTTAACACTATTGTAGCACACATTTTTTAAATGGTTATGATGGTGTTTCTTAACCACATAAAATAAAAAATAATAATAAAAGAAAAAAGAATCCAACTTCATTCTTTTTCATGTTGACATCCAGTTTTGACATCATCATTTACTGATAAGGCGGTCCTTTTCCCATTGAATAGTCTTGGCGCCCTTCTTGTAAGTCATTCGAAACTGAATCCAGCAGTATATTAAAAGGATTATAGGGAATTCCCTGGCAGCCCATGGGTTAGGACTCTGCACTTTCACTGCTTAGGGCATGAGTTCAGGGAACAAAGATCCCGTATGTTGCGCTGCGTAGCCAAAAAAAAAAAAAAAAAAAAAGGATTATACAGGATGAGCAAGTGGGATTTATTCCTGGAATGCAAGGAAGTTCCAATATACAAAAACTGATCAATGTAATATACTCTATTAACAGAATGAAGGGAAAAAAGAAAAAAACACATGATAATCTCAAATGATGCCAAAAAAGCATGTGGCAAAATTAGCAGCTTTTCATGACAAAAACACAAAATACACTAAGAATAGAAGGAAACTATCTCAAAATAATAAAGTCCATATATGAAAAATCAACAACTCAATGGTGAAAAATTTAAAGCTTTTCCCCTAAGAACAAAAATAAGATGAGGATTCAGTTTCCTCCACTTTTATTCAGCATAGCATTGGAGGCAAGAATAAGAAAAAAAAGGCATCCAGACTGGAAAAGAAGTAAAACAATCTTTGTTCATAGATAACACAATTTTATATGAAATAAGCCCTAAAGATTCCATGGGGGGAAAAAACAACTGTTAAGGCTAATTCAGTAAAATTTCAAGATACAAAATCAACACACAAAAATCAATTGCATTTCTAAACATTAAAAATGAGCAGGGAATTCCCCGGCAGTCCAGTGGCTAGGACTCCATGCTTCCACTGCAACCGGTTTGATCCCTGGTTGGGAACTAAGATCCTCACACCAGCATGGCCAAAAAAAAAAGAACAATCTGAAAAAGAAATTAAGAAATCAATTTCATTTATAAAATCATAAAAAATAATAAAATACTTAGGAATAAATTTAACCAAGGAGGTAAAAGACATTTTCACTGAAAACTACACAACATTGCTGAAAAAATTTAAAAAGACACAAACAAATGGAAAGATGTTTTCATCTTCCAGTCTTCAACAAATGGTGGTGGCAAAACCAGATATTCACATGCAAAGAATGAAGTTGGATCCTTACCTAATACCATATACGAAGTTTGACTCAAAGAGGATCAAAGACTTAAATGTAAGAGATAAAATTATAAATCTGTTAGAAAAAAAACATAGGGCTAAATATTTATGACCTTGAATTCGGCAATGATTTCTTGTACATGACACCAAAGGCACAGGCAACAAAAGAAAACATAGACAAATCAAACTTCATAAAAAAGTAAGCTTGGGCTTCCCTGGTGGCGCAGTGGTTGAGTGTCTGCCTGCCGATGCAGGCGACACGGGTTCGGGCCCTGGTCTGGGAGGATCCCACATGCCGCGGAGCAGCTGGGCCCGTGAGCCACAATTGCTGAGCCTGCGCGTCTGGAGCCTGTGCTCCGCAACAAGAGAGGCCGCGATAGTGAGAGGCCCGTGCACTGCGATGAAGAGTGGTCCCCACTTGCCACAACTGGAGAGAGCCCTCGCGCAGAGATGAAGACCCAACACAGTCATAAATAAATAAATAAATATTTAAAAAATAAAATAAAATAAAATAAAGGGCAGTAATTTCAACATTAAGATTTAAAAAAAAAAAAGTAAGCTTTTGCACATCAAAGGACTCTATCAACAGAGTAAAAAGGCAACCCACGGAGTGGGAGAAAATATTTTCAAATCACATGTCTGATAAGGGATCATAATCTGCAATATATAGAGAACTCCTAAAATTCAACAACAGGGAAACAATCGAATTAAAAAATGGGCAAAGGACTTGAATAGACATTTCTACAAAGAAGATGTACAAATGGCCAACAAGCACATGAAAGATGCTCAACAACACTAACTATTAGGGAAATGCACATGAAAACCACATGAGATACCACCTTTCACATCTATTAAGAAAACTAGAGGAAATTCCCTGGCGATCCAGTGGTTAGGACTCTGCGCTTCCACTGAAGGGGGCAGGGGTTCAATCCCTGGGGGGGGTGGGGGGGTGGGAAATAAGATCCCACAAGCCACGTGATGCAGCAAAAAAGAAAAAGAAAAAAAAATTACAAATATGTGGAAATTAAACACCACACTCTTGGGACTTCCCTGGTGGTGCAGTGGTTGAGAGTCCGCCTGCCAATTCAGGGGACACGGGTTCGAGCCCTGGTCCGGGAAGATCCCACATGCCGCGGAGCAACTAAGCCCGTGCGTCACAACTACTGAGCCTGCGCTCTAGAGCCTGCGAGCCACAACTACTGAAGCCCACGTGCCACAACTACTGAAGCCCGTGTGCCTAGAGCCTGTGCTCCGCAACAAGAGAAGCCACCACAGTGAGAAGCTCATGCACCACAACGAAGAGTAGCCCTTGCTTGCTGCAACTAGAGAAAGCCCGCACGCAGCAACGAAGACCCAATGCAGCCAAAAATAAATAAATAAATTTATAAAAAACAAACAAACAAAAAACACCACACTCTTAAAGGGTCAAAGGGTCACAGAAGGACTCACAAGGGAAATTAGAATATACACTGAGACAAATAAAAATAAAGACACAACACACCAAAACTTATAGAATACAGCAAAAGCAGTGCTAAGAGGAAAACTTATAGCCCTATATGCCTATAGTAAAAACGAACAGAGGTCTGAAATCACTAACCTAATTATATGCCATAAGTAACTAGAAAAAGAAGACCAAACGAACCCCAAACTTAGCAGAAGGAAGGACATAGCAAAGCTTAGAGAAGAGATCAATGAAATAGAGAATAGAAAAACAACAGGGAAATCAAAAAACCCAAAAGTTGGTTCTTTGAAAAGATCAACAAACTTGACAAATGGTTAGATAATTTACTAAGCAAAAAAGAGAGAAGACATGGGACTTCCCTGGTGGTCTAGTGGTTAAGACACCATACTTCCAATGCAGGGCATGTGGTGGGTTCAATCCCTGGTTGGGGAACTAAGTTTGGGGAACTAAGATCCCATGTGTGTCAAGGTGCAGCCAAATAAATAAATAAACAAATAAATCTCCTTCAATAAGATTTTTTTTTTAAATGGAGAAGACAAACTACTAAAATCAGAGATGGAAATGGGGACATTACTATTGATTTTAAGAAATTAAAAAGAATTTGGGCTTCCCTGGTGGTGCAGTGGTTGAGAATCTGCCTGCTAATGCAGGGGACACGGGTTCGAGCCCTGGTCTGGGAAAATCCCACATGCCGCGGAGCAGCTGGGCCTGTGAGCCACAATTACTGAGCCTGTGCATCTGGAGCCTGTGCCCTGCAACGAGAGAGGCCACGATGGTGAGAGGCCCGCGCACCACGATGAAGAGTGGCCCCCACTTGCCACAACTAGAGAAAGCCCTCGCACAGAAACGAAGACCCAACACAACCAAAAATAAAATTAATTAATTAATTAATTTAAAAAAAAAAGAATTATAAGAGTATCGTACAAACAATTGTACAGCAACAAGGTGGATAACCTAGATGAAATGAATAAATTCCTAGAAATACACAATCTATGACAACTGAATCATGAAGAAATAGAAAATCTGATTAGACCTCCTAATAGAGTGATTGACTCAGTAATCAAAAACCTTGCAATAAAAAAAAGCCCAGGACCAGATGTCTTTACTGGTGATTTCCACCAAACATTTATTTTTAATAGATTTATTTTATTAATTTATTTGTTTGCTTGTTTATTTATTTATTTTTTGGCTGCATTGGGTCTTTGTTGCTGTGTGCGGGTTTTCTCTAGTTGCGGCGAGTGGGGGCTACTCTTCATTGAGGTGCACGGGCTTCTCCTCGCGGTGGCTTCTCTTGTTGTGGAGCACAGGCTCTAGGCGCGTGAGCTTCAGTAGCTGTGTCACGTGGGCTTCAGTAGTTGTGGCTCGCGGGCTCTAGAGCACAGGCTCAGTAGTTGTGGTACATGGGCTTAGTTGCTCCGCTGCATGTGGGATCTTCCCGGACCAGGGCTCGAACCCATGTCCCCTGCACTGGCAGGCAGATTCTTAACCACTGAGCCACCAGGTAAGCCCCTCCACCAAACATTTAAAGAAGAAATAACATCGATCCTTATCAAACCCTTCCAAAAAATTGAAGAGAAGGAAACACTTCTTAATTCATTCTATGAGGCTACCATAATCTGATATCAAAGCCAGACAAGGACACTACAAGAAAAGGAAACTAAAGCTCAATATCCTTTATGAACATTGATGCAAAAATACTCAATACTAGCAAACTGAATTCGGATTTAAAGTTTTTAAAATTTTAAAATCAAAAGAATGAAGAGAAAAAAGCACTCCATCATCTCAATTGATGCAGAAAAAGCACTTGACAAAATTCAAGATCTCTTTATGATAAAAATAGTTGACAAGGGGACTTCCCTGTTGGTCCAGTGGTTAAGACTCTGCGCTCCCAATGCAGGGGGCCCGGGTTCAATCCGTGGTCAGGGAACTAGATCCTGCATGCCGCAACTAAAAGAGGCCACATTCCTCAACAAAGATCGCACATGCAGCAACTAAGACCTGGTGCAGCCAAAAAAGAAAAAATGTTGATAAACTAGGAGTAGAAGGAAACTACCTCAACATAATAAAAGTCATTCATGAAAACCCCACAGCTAAATAGGGTTTTAACCCATCATACTCAAAACTTTTCCTCTCAAATCAGGAACAAGGCTTACAGACCGATTCAGGAAAGTAGTAGGACACAAAATCACACCAAAAAATCAGTTACTTTTCTATACACTAATAATAAGCAAACAAAAAAGGAAATTAAGAAACATAATTCCATTCACAAGAGCATCAAAGACAAATACAATGCTAAGGAATTAGGAATTAACTTAACCAAGGAGATGAAAGACATACAATGAAAACTACATAATATTGCTGTGAGAAATTAAAGCAGACCCAAATAAATGGAAACATATCCTGTGTTCATTGGAAGACAATATTGTTAATGACAATATCACCCAAAGTGGTCTACAGGCTCGATGCAATCTCCATCAAAATCCCAACAATGATTTTGCAGAAATAGAAAATCCATCCTGGGACCTCCCTGGCAGTCCAGTGGTTAAGATCCTACACTTCCATTGCAGCGGGTACAGGTTCGACCCCTGGTGGGGGAACTAAGATCCTGCATGCCACGTGGCCAAAAAAAAAAAAAAAAAAAAAGGAAAAGAAAAAGAAAATCCATCCTAAAATTCATATGGAATCTCCAGGGATCCCAAAGCCAAAGTCATCTTGAAAAAGAAGAAAGCTGGAGGACTCACAGCTCCTAATTTCAAAACTTACTGTAAACTATAGTAATTAAAGCAGTGTGGTACTGGCTTAAAGACAGACCTATAAACAGTGGAATAAATAGCCCAGAAATAAGCCCTCCCCAGTGCTGTCAAGTGATTTACAGGGGTGCCAAGACCACCCCAGTAATATTTTAACAAAATTTTTATGACAAAATTCTTCCAAAATTGATTTTAGTGGTGAGGGAAGCCAGCATCCTATGCTAGTTCCCCATCTTAACAGAAACGCAGGTATGATTTATTGTCTTTTTCTAGCTCCTTTGCATCAAGAAAGCAGCAAGTTCAACTGCAGGCAATTTCTGATCACCCAGATGCTGATCTCTGCAACGCAAATTATTTTTGTCCATTTTGAGACACTCCTGGTTAACAAGATGCTAGCTTACTTCATTTCCTCAGGGGTTGTAGTATCTCCCCACAGTAGTTAGAGAGGATATCAGAGGAGGGAATGACATCTCAGCTGTCAAGTGAAATCCCTTCTACATCAAGTTTCTTACCCCTGGGACCAAAGTCATGCTGCTTCCAGCCTAGCCATAAATAATGGCTGCTAGCCTGAGGTTTTCCTCATCAACTCTCTGGGCCAGAGTCGCTGCTCAGTAAACTGCTGCAATTTTCCTAATGTAGGATACAGAGGAACGACCTAGGAAGGGTTATCAAATAGTATACAAGTCTAGATGGTTTGTTCTAGAGTTCCTTTTCATTGAAATAAAAAATGACTATTAGCAACACCAATTAGCTATGTGAACGGCAAGGGTTTTAACCTCTCTGTAACCCTTTTCAGCTTCTATGTCACTAATCAAAATACATTATGAGGAGGGTTTCAAAAGAGTCTTTAAAATTCTAAGCATGATTTGTACTTGTTAGATGGAATGAGGGCCTCTCTAGCCAGCAAGAATAAAGTTTTTGAAAATCTGTGTCTCTTCTACGCCTTTTAATTAATTCTCAAAGTCCAACATGTAAAGGATATAACATAGAAGAACTTCTCTGTAATGCTATTTTCTAAAGAGTAAACTTTATCACGAAGACTGTGTGTTTCAGACTTTTCCAGAATTAATGGATTGTGTCATATGTAATTTTTCCCATAAAATAACCTCATCGCACGGATCTTAGAACATTTAGTGGTTTTGGTACCTATAATATTTTATTCTTGTCTGCTCATTTAATCATGGATTGTCCTATTTAGAGCCTTATTTTTGCAGATAAGGGATTTTCTAAGTCAAGAAAAGGCATGCAATTTTTTCAAAAGAAGAGAAAGAACTTAAAAGCATCGATGAGTAGTCAGTCAAGTAAGAGAGGTTTACAGTTTCTTACCTAGTATCTACTAATTGCTATAATTCTCAGATTTACTAGGAAAGGTTTTTTTTTTGGCTGAGCAGCATATAGGATCTTAGTTCCCCAGCCAGGGATCGAACCCTCGCCCCCAGCAGTAGAAGCCTGGAGTCCTAACCACCAGGGAAGTCTCGGAAACCATTCTTTTAATGGTTTTAATTCTTTTAATTCTCTGAAACCACTCTTTTTTTTTTTTTTTTTTGTTTAATTGATTAATTAATTAATTTATTTTTGGCTGTGTTGGGTCTTCGTTTCTGTGTGAAGGCTTTCTCTAGTTGTGGCAAGCGGGGGCCACTCTTCATCGCGGTGCGCGGGCCTCTCACTATCGCGGCCTCTCTTGTTGCGGAGCACAGGCTCCAGACGTGCAGGCTCAATAGTTGTGGCTCACGGGCCTAGTTGCTCCGCGGCATGTGGGATCTTCCCAGGTCAGGGCTCGAACCCGTGTCCCCTGCATTAGCAGGCAGATTCTCAACCACTGCGCCACCAGGGAAGCCCTGAAACCACTCTTTTAATTAACAAATTTATTTATTTATTTTGGCCGCACCGGGTCTTGGTTGCGGCATGCGTACTCTTAGTTGTGGCGTGCGGGATCTAGTTCCCCAACCAGGGATGAAACCTGGCTCCTTGCATTGGGAGCTCGAGGTCTTACCCACCGGATCACCAGGGAAGTCGCCCCTGAAACCATTCTTTTGACATGCATCTTAACTATCCAGGGCCAGTATCCTGTTTTCTCCCTCCTGAATCCCCTCAGGGCACACCTTGGGATGGGAGTGGGGATGCCATCCCTGAGGGCTTTATGACCACAACATCCTTTGTTTACTGATAGGACATATTTTGTCCACATGACCCAAGTTAATATTCCCCCTTTTTTTTTTTTTTTTTAAAGCCTTATTTTTTTTTAAATTAATTAATTAATTTATTTATTTTTGGGTGTGCTGGGTCTTCGTTTCCGTGCGAGGGCTTTCTCTAGTTGCGGCAAGCGGGGGCCACTCCTCATCGCGGTGCGCGGGCCTCTCACTGTCGCGGCCTCCTGTGGTGGAGCACAGGCTCCAGACGCGCAGGCTCAGTAGCTGTGGCTCACGGGCCCATTTGCTCCGTGGCATGTGGGATCTTCCCAGACCAGGGCTCGAACCCATGTCCCCTGCATTGGCAGGCGGATTCTCAACCACTGTGCCACCAGGGAAGCCCCTAATATTCCGCTTTGACAAAAGAAAAAATGCATTTGGATTAGCTTTAAAAAGTTTTCTCATAAATATTTGATTTAGTACATAAAACCTAATACATATCTGAATTTTTGAAAATTAGTCTATATCTGTTTCTGTAGATTAGAGTCCTAAAGTTAGAATGAGCGATCATTGCTCATTTCAGCAGCACATGTACTAAAATTGGAACGGTACAGAGACGATTAGCATGGCCCCCGTGCAAGGATGACATGCAAATTTGTGAAGCGTTCCATATTTTTTTTAATTTTCAAAAAAATTTTTAAAAAAGAATGAGATCATAGTATATGCAAATTTTAACTCTAACAGATATTTGTATTCATCTACCAGTTTGTATTCCAACTATTAGTACATGAGTGTAACTCTTTTTCTCATACTTCATCAGCACTGGTTGTTAACAGTTTTTATTGTTATTTAAGAAGCAAAAAATTGTTAAGAAGTTAAAAATTGTAAGATTTTTGTTTCAGGATGCCTACTGCAGCTAAATTTGTGATTGTAAAAAAACTGAAAATACCCTAAGCAGTAATTAATATACAAATAATTACAAATTAGGGAATATACTTATTGCAGAATATCTACTATTAGCCATGAAGAAGGAGGTGGAACTACAGGGTATTTCTCCCTAACTTCCGCAGTTCACATCCCGTGTGCCAGGACAATACTAAGTTCTTCACGTATATCAAAGCTTCCAACTCTCATTACAACCCCATGTGGTCAGTACTATCATCACACCTAACTTGTGTTTAAAACAAAATTCAACTAAGTTTGGAGAGCTAATTGGCTTTACTCAAAGATTCATGAAGCGGGCAGCGTCCCTTCTAGCAGATAGAAGGGCCCTCCGAGGAGCTGTACAGAATGGAAGGTTTTTATAAACTGGAGGGTGGGGCAAGGAAGTCATTAGCAAAAGAAAAGAAAGGGTTATTTGGGGCCAGGACATCGTTTTCTGGGATAAAGGACTGGGCAAGGGTTTTGTCATGCAGACGGCCTCTCCTTCCTCTTGGTCGGGGGCAGGGGGAGGGGTGGGGGTGAGGATGGGATTACTTCATTGGTGCCAACCAGAAAATTCCAAACTGTCTGCTTAAGATTACATTTCTGGGGAAGGTTGAAACTGTAATTAGATTAGGCGTTAAATCTAGGCTTTAGCACAAGTGATGCCATTTTGGGCCTATGGTTTTTTCCTTTAACGATTACAAATGAGGGAACCGAGGCAGTACCACATAGCAATACTGTAGACTACTAAGCAGCAATCAAAAAGGATTAGGTGGGGGGCTTCCCTGGTGGCGCAGTGGTTAAGAACCCGCCTGCCAACGCAAGAGACACGGGTTCGAGCCCTGGTCCGGGAAGATCTCACATGCCGCGGAGCAACTAAGCCCGTGCGCCGCAACCACTGAGCCTGCGCTCTAGAGCCCGCGAGCCACAATTACTGAGCCCACGTGCCACAGCTACTGAAGCCAGCCTGCCTAGAGCCCTTGCTCCCAACAAAAGAATCCACCACAATGAGAAGCCCGAGCACTGCAACGAAGAGTAGACCCCGCCGCAACTAGAGAGAAAAGCACGTACAAGGACCCAATGCAACCAAAAATAAATAGATAAATAAATAAATTTATATATAAAAAAAAAGGATTAGGTGGACCTACTTGTACTGATCTGGAACATGTCTGTACCATATCATTAACTGAAAAAGCCAATGTGAGAGTGATAAATAATACGATTCCATTTTATATTTTAAGAGTATAAATGTTTATGTAAACATACCTGTGTAAGCATAGAATCAAATACAGAATATTATTATATTAATAATTTGGACTTGAAAGATTTGTGAAGAGGGTTCCGATTGATGTCTTAATGTCTAATTTACCTAATTTTAAAGGAAAGAAAGAAAAAACAGGAGGAAGGAAAAGAAAGAAGTAAAATAAAGAAGTGAAATAGGGTTCATCCTAGGGACCTCCCTGGCGGTCGAGTGGTTAAGACTCCACACTTCCAATGCAGGGGGCGCGGGTTCGATCCCTGATGGATCCCACATGCTTCGTGCTCAAAAAAAAAAAAAAAAAAGTATTCATCCTTAATGGTAAGCCAAAATTGGGTACCACCATGATTAAGCAGCTTTTTTCTTCCACGCAGTGATGGAGAGAAGAAAATTATTAACCTACTCAGAATTTGGAAGCGATTCAAAGCAAACATGTCCCCTTAGTTTATTTAAACAAAGTCATTAAGTTTTCTCCAACCGTCTGATTATTACACGATCTGATATTTGCTACATTACACACTGGTCACTACCACACCAGCTTCCTCCCCATTCCCCACTTGCAATACTAACTGGCCTCCAGATTTTTTTCTGAAAACAACAAAAGATTTTGTTTCTTAAGCCAATTAGTTCCAAATAACTCTTACATCTTCACTTAGCTTTCCCGATGTTTCTGTAAGAGAGGCCCACTGGACTATATTGCAGATGGCTTGCGGCCATTTACTTGGTTTCAATTCAGTTTCTCTAGGTAGAACCAGACATTTTGTCAGTGCATTTGGGGATTAAAATGCATATTTCCCCAGAGACATGCTATAACCTATTCCCACTTTAAACTCTAGGACATGCCCTATATTAGGAAAATTTTTATGAACTATACAATAGAATTAAATTAGTAAGTATATGTTCTGCATCTATAGCTACAACGCGCATGGGAATACAAAGATAAATAACCTATCATTCCTGCCCCCCAAGAGAACAGGGAGAAGACCTGTAGACAACAAATATTTCCACCTACATTACAGTATTTTCTTCGCTGTAGCAAAGTTCTGCGGAAGAGGAGGGGAAAAGGGTAGGGGAAACTCGACCGAGGGAGTAATGTTTCAGCTGGACCTTCAAACAACAGTCTTTAAACTTTTGCTCACATACTTTCTAGAAAGATTTTGATGAACTATAAACCCTTTTACACATATAAAGTGACATCTAACATAATTTCTGTGTAGTGCAAATATGTCCATTAAAAATACAAATCTTAAATCAGTTTTATTAATGTGTTCAATGGCATCTAAATACTGTATTGTCAGGCTTCCCTGGTGGCGCAGCGGTTAAGAATCCGCCTGCCAAGGCAGGGGACATGTGTTCGAGCCCTGGTCCAGGAAGATCCCACATGCCGCGGAGCAACTAAGCCCGTGCGCCACAACTACTGAGCCTGCGCTCCCTAGAGTCCGTGAGCCACAACTACTGAGTGCGCGTGCCACAACTACGTGTCTGCGTGTCCTAGAGCCCATGCTCCGCAACAAGAGAAGCCACCGCAGTGAGAAGCCCACGCACCGCAATGAAGAGTAGCCCCTGCTCGCCGCAACTAGAGAAAGCCCGCGCACAGCAACGGAGACCCAACGCAGCCAAAATAAATAAATAAATAAATAAATAAAAATTTAAAAAGTACATGAACAAGAAATTCTTTAGTAGGAAATTTTACATGATTCATTTTTCTCACTTGAACTTCATTTCCTTTCTACTTCCCCCATAGAATTTTATCCTAGTGTAATATATATTTGTTCTTAAAAGTCTGCTGGCGATCATCCTATGATATTGCTCTGCAACAAAAATATGTAAATAAGTTTTAATTGAAAAACTTCTAGGCCCATAAAGCTAAGTGTTAGACATTTTTTAACCAATGAAATATGAATTACATTGCTAACTTTGATTAAACCGACACAATGTACTATGCACTTCAACTAACAATGTATAAAAAGTAGAATTTTATAGAAACTCTTACTTAAGGTACCTTTTAATTCCCTTTTTGATTTCCTCGTTGACCCACTGGCTTTTTTTAGTCGCATGTTGTTTAGTCTCCATGTAATGATTTTCTCCTCATTTCTTTTTCTGTGGTTGACTTCCCGCTTCATGTCGTTGTGGTCAGGGAAGATGCTCGGCCACAGGGAAGATGGCGCCAAGGACCATGCAGCGCACGACCCAGCGGCCAGGGGCGGGGGCCCGCGGCTCTGTAGGTGCCTGGAGCTCTCACAGACGGGGTGCTGTTCAGGCCCCTAAGACCAGGACGATGCAGAGCAAGAAAGCTGACCCCGGGAGCCTGCTTCTGGTCCCTCCCGTCCTCTGCTTCCCCCGCCAGCATTAAACTCACAGCATCCAGGGCAGAGGGGATCCACCGTGGCCACCAAGCCGGGAAGAAGGGACAGGTGTCAGCAGGGGACAGAGGGTCCTGTGGTCCACTATGGGTGGTGTGGGAGGCCTGCGAGACACCCAGGAGGAGGATCATTCCTCCCAGCGATCCCTGTGAAAAGGAGCGGCGAGACGCATCGCTCGGGCCTGCAGTCTGACCCCGAACGAAGTCTTTCGGTACGAGACGAAGTTTCTAGCGCTTCGTTAAGCCCCTGGGCTGACCTACAGCAGAACTCTGCCCACACCTCCGCACCGGCTCCAGAGGACGGCCAGCCCCCGGACCGCCTGGAAGGATCCTGGAGCCGCGGAAAGACCTTCTACTCTCTACCCTCCCGCGGGGAAGGCGGACCCAGAAGACCGTCCTGAGGGCGCTCCCAGCTCAGCAGGCCCAGGGGCCGCAGCTCCGGGGGCAGGACTGGGTGGGCAGTGACCTAGCGCTGGGCAGGGGGCGTGAGGGAGAGGGTCGAGGGCTCAACATGCAGGCCGAGGTCGGGGGCTGGCACCGTCCATCCCCCTCACCTGAGATCCAGCCGCTCACCGTGGGTCGGCCCCCGGCCCGGGCCCCCGGAGGCTCTGCAGCCACCGTCCACCGGCCGGCCCCCCCACCGGCCCCCGCGGAGCTCGTCCCCCCAACCCCGCCCCCGGCCGGCCCCCGCCTCCCTCCCCGGCCGCGGCCCGGACCCCAGGCCTCCCAGACGGGCTCCCGCCCCGCGGCGCGCGCCGGCCGGGGGTCTCTAGAGCCCGAGCCCCCTCTCCCGAGCCCGGCCTCCCGCCCTCCACCGGCACGTTTCCGAAACGGGCCGAGGCTGCACACTCACCTCGGGCCCCGCTGCTGCAGCCGGTCCGCGCCCGGGACGCAGGCTGCGGGACGCGAGCTCCCCGGGTCCGGCCTCGTCTGCGGCTTCGCGCTCCCGCACCTGCACGGCGGCCGCCGCTCTGCCCTCGGGCTGCGCAGCCTGCCTCCCGCTTCTCACATCGCGTCTGCTGGCTGCCCCTCGGCCCCCTCCTCCGCCGGCGGGGGGACGTCCGGCGGGGCCTGCGGCGGGGGCTGCGCCTTGCAGGCGGGGGCCCGTGTGTCCTAGGGTGGGACTGGGAGCCCTGCCCCACTGGCCACCCAAAGAGCCGCGCCACGCCCGTCAGGTCCCGCCGCCCCAGGTCTTTTTCCGGGACACCTGGGCAGCTGGGCGACGATAGATAGATAGATACCTGGGCAGTTGGGTGATCCTGTATATACACCTGGGCAGCTGGGCGACGATAGATAGATAGATAGATAGATAGATAGATAGATAGATAGATAGATAGATAGATACCTGGGCAGCTGGGTGATCCCGTATATACACCTGGGCAGCTGGGCGACGATAGATAGATAGATAGATAGATAGATAGATAGATAGATAGATAGATAGATAGATAGATAGATAGATAGATAGATACCTGGGCAGCTGGGCGACGATAGATAGATAGATAGATACCTGGGCAGCTGGGTGATCCTGTATATACACCTGGGCAGCTGGGCGACGATAGATAGATAGATAGATAGATACCTGGGCAGCTGGGCGACGATAGATAGATAGATAGATACCTGGGCAGCTGGGTGATCCTGTATATACACCTGGGCAGCTGGGCGACGATAGATAGATAGATAGATAGATACCTGGGCAGCTGGGTGATCCTGTATATACACCTGGGCAGCTGGGCGACGATAGGTAGATAGATAGATAGATAGATAGATAGATACCTGGGCAGTTGGGTGATCCTGTATATACACCTGGGCAGCTGGGCGACTCCAGGGCAGCTCGGTTAACTGAAAAACACATAAAACAAGAACAAAATGAAAGAAAAAACGCTTCAAGTTTATTTCTAATATTATAAAGAACTATTATGGTATTATATGAAAATAAATTAGAAAAACAGAACTTGGACAGCTTTGAAATTAGTTACAAATAACAGTTATTTATTTGTATTCAGAAGCATTAATGTATTCCTAACAGCTGTTTTTCCAAGTTTGTGGAAAAAGAAAGTAAAAAGCACTCATAAGTAGAACGCTCAATAACGTTTTACTTACAAAAGTTTGGACTATATTTCTTTCAAAAATCCAGTCAATTCAAATTAGGATTACTTTCTTGTTCTCCTATCAGCTGCTCTTCTTGATAGATAGCTTTTTGTGTGTGTGAATCTTCTCATCTTTTCTTGAACAAAATTGATCAGATTTGCTAACACTTTAATATCAGAAAGTCTTTGCGTCTAAACTTTAAACTAGATTCTAAGTCTTTTTTGTTGTTGTTGGCCACGCAGCGCGGCTTGTAGGATCAGCAGTGGCAGCCTGGAGTCCTAACCACTGGACTGCCAGGGAAGTCCCTCCTACGTCTTAGAAGTAACTTTCAGTGTGCATTTGCACCCCACACCCTTCTATCTCAGTGTAACCTACTGACCGCTCTACCTCCCTGCTGAGGCCAGCAGCACCAATTCTTGCCCAGACCACAAATCAGCTTCCCAAATTCTGCTCTTGCTGCCCTCGAGCCATCCTCCACAAAGTGGCCAGGGTTATCTGCTTAACATTCACATCATACTGTATAACTTTTTCACTTAAAAACCCTCTTTATGGCTTCTCCAGGCATGAAAAGAAAATTCAGACTCCTAGTACGGCCTACAAAACCCTCCTTGAACTGCTCTTGCTGGGCACTGCCTGCTCAGGAGGTGTCACTGCTTCCCTTGGTCCACTACGCTCCACCCTGCTCATCTCCACTTCTTAGGATGGGTTTAATTCTTGCTTTTCCGGCAGTCTAGAACAATATTCCCCTTGCTATTCTAATGGCTGCTCCTAGGGCAGATATCAATTTAAATGTTACTTGCTCAGAAAGGTCTCCCACGACCAGTAGCACAGGTCTCCACTGATATTCCCTGTTAAGAAGCTCTGTTTAATTCCTTCCGAGCACTCAACTGTAATTATTTTATTCATGTTCATTTTCGTTCATTTTAGTGTTTGTCAGATCTTTCTAATCGAGTGTAGACTATACTCTCTATGAGGCTAGGGATTATATCTGTCTTATTCATTGTTCTATCCCTTGCACTTATCATAGTATCTGGCATCACTCAGCTAACATTTGTGGAAGGAATGAACATCAAAGATCTGAGGGACTTCCCTCGTGGCTCAGTGGATAATAAGAGTCCACACTCCCAATGCAGGAGGACCAGGTTCAATCCCTGGTCAGGGAACTAGATCCCACACACATGCTACAACTAAGAGTTCTCATGCCACAACTAAGGAGCCTGCGTGCCACAACTAAGACCCGGTGCAACCAAATAATAAATAAATTAATTAATTTTTTTAAATCTTAAAAGTTCCACACAATGCTATAACAATGACTAATTTTTGTTACTACCACTAAGCGTTAGGGTTTTTTTTTTTTCATTTTATTGAAGTATAGTTGATTTACAATGTTGTGTTAATTTCTGCTGTATAGCAAAGTGACTCAGTTACACATATATTCTTTTTCATATTCTTTTCCATTATGGTTTATCACAAGATATTGAATATAGTTCCTGTGCTATACAGTACCACTAAGCATTAGCTGATAAAACTTTTCTGTCTTATCATGCTTGATGACTCTAACCCTGATTACAATTCTTATTTATTACATTTAAAAAATGACAATTGAATTCAAAATTACTTTCTTATCGACATAGATATGGCGTCTCAAAAGCATTTCCCACAACCATTTTATATCACATCACACATAAAAAATAAGCATGTCTTTTTTTTTTTTTTTTTAATTTCTCTACCTGTCATGAGTATGCAGTCATTCCGGGTCCCACTTTTCCATGGATAGATCCTTGGATATGATTTCTGTTTTAGGGTAGAAGGAAGCCAAAGCGCAAGTCTTCTGTAGCTACATATTAGTCTCCACTGTATGCATCTCATCTTAAAATCTTTTTACCTATCTGACAACAACAAAACAGAGATGATGATCCTATTCTCAATGACGATTTTTTTTTAAACAGGTTTTTTTTCTCAATTTATTTATTTTTATTTTTGGCTGCCTTGGGTCTTCGTTGCTGCTTGCGGGCTTTCTGTAGTTGTGGTGCAGGGGCTTCTCATTGCGGTGGCTTCTCTTGTTGTGGAGCATGGGCTCTAGGCATGCAGGCTTCAGTAGTTGTGGCACATGGGTTCAGTAGTTGGGGCATGCCGGCTTAGTAGTTGTGGCTCGCGGGCTCTAGAGCACAGGCTCAGTTGTTGTGGCGCATGGGCTTAGTTACTCCGTGGCATGTGGGATCTTCCCCGACCAGGGCTCGAACCCGTGTTGCCTGCATTGGCAGGCGGATTCTTAACCACTGCGCCACTAGGGAAGTCCTCAATGATGATTTTATTCTTCTAGATATCACCAGTTTTTTACTGAATCTCTTCTTCACTTCTAACAAGACATTTTTTATTGGTGATATAAATATTTGAAGACATTCTGTGGAAAAATATTGATACATCAAAATGTTAACAATGTAAAATAGCAAGGAGAGACCACTACACACCTATTAAGTGGTGAGACTGCAAAACACTGACAGCACCAAATGCTGATGAAGATGTGGACACCAGGAACTCTCATCATTACCAGTGGAAGTGCAAAAGTTCACTTTGATCCATGGTATTTATCCAAATGAGTTGAAAATATGTCCACACAAAAACCTGAACATGGATGTTTACAGGAGCTTTATTCGTAACTGCCAAAAACTTGGAAGCAACCAAGATGCCCTTCTGTGGGTGAATGGATAAATAAACTGTGGTGCATCCAGACAATGGAATATTACTCAGCGCTAAAAAGAAATGAGCTGTCAAGCCAGAAAAGCCATGGAGGAATGTTAAATGCTTACTGGTTAGTGGAGAAAGTCAATCTGAAAAGGCTGTTTACCCAGCCTTTGGAATCATAGTATGAT
The DNA here is from genome assembly GCF_965194825.1 of Balaenoptera physalus. Classification (NCBI taxonomy): domain Eukaryota; kingdom Metazoa; phylum Chordata; class Mammalia; order Artiodactyla; family Balaenopteridae; genus Balaenoptera; species Balaenoptera physalus. Next base: position 81,238,234 of record NC_138899.1, on the reverse strand, counting down.
TCCAACTATATGACATTTTGGAAAATATAAAACTATAGACCTTTTCACTAAAGGTCAGGGATTGGCACAAGTTACAGGGATGGAGTTCCATAGGTGGAACACAGAGGATTTTTAGGGCAGGAAACCATTCTTACGATGGTATAATGTTGGATACATGCTATCATGCGTTTGTTAAAACTCACAGAATGTACACCACCAAGAGTGAACCCTAGTGTAACCTATGGACTTGGAGTGAGTATGTTGTGTCAATGTGGGTTCATCCACATTGACACAACAAATGCACCACTTTGGTGGACACTGTTGATAGTGGGGTGGGCTGTGCATGTGTAGGGGCAGTGGGTACATGGGAACTCTGTACTTTCTGCTCAATTTTGCCATGAACCTAAAACTGCTAAAAAAAAAAAAAAAAGTCTGTTGAAAAAAAATGTTACCAATAGCCATCCTTGGGTAAAGAATTACAGGTAATTTTCTTTTTCTTTTGCACTTTTTGCACAGGTTTTCCAAGTTTTGTTGTTGTTACTGTTTGTTTTTTGCTTTTGTCACTGACTGAATTTATTAACTATGGAAGTAGGAAAAAAATTTTTTTTAAATTAATTAATTATTTATTTATTTATTTATTTTGGCTGTGTTGGGTCTTCGTTTCTGTGCGAGGGTTTTCTCTAGTTGTGGCAAGCGGGGGCCACTCCTCATCGCGGTGCGCGGGCCTCTCACTATCACGGCCTCTCTTGTTGCAAAGCACAGGCTCCAGACGCGCAGGCTCAGTATCTGTGGCTCACTGGCCCAGCTGCTCTGCAGCATGTGGGATCCTCCCAGACCAGGGCTCGAACCCGTATCCCCTGCATTGGCAGGCAGACTCTCAACCACTGCGCCACCAGGGAAGCCCAGGAAAAATATTTTTAAAAGTATGCTAAATTCAAAACCGTTAGACTTGCTTAATTTTAGGTTTTAATCTCTTAGAGAATAATAGCTACCTAGTACAGAAACTCAAAAAAAAAAAAAAGAAAGTTGATAATATAAGGAACCCTTAAATGGGCAAAAATTAAGCTTTAAATCATTATTTTCAGCTTATGATTTTATAAAAATCATAGAATTTAATTACTGGAGAGGACCTCCATAATCACTGAATATAATTTTCTTTTTAAAAATTTGCTTCTGGTTGCAGTCAGGACCGCTAAAGCTCAGAAGGCACTTGGGTGGGCAATGCTGCCTGGGAGATAAAATGAGAAACATGGTGGGTCCTTGTACTCAAGTGTGAAACAGGTAAGGTGGAGCGAAGAGCATTCTTTCTTAAGAATATAGTGGTATGGGACTTCTTTGGCAGTCCAGTGGTTAAGACTTCGTGCATCTGATGCAGAGGATGCAGGTTCGATCTCTGGTTGGGAAACAAAGATCCTGCAAGCAGCGTGGTGTGGCCAAAAAAAAAAAAAAAAAGAATATACATATAAATATATATATATATATATATATATATATATATATATATATACACATACACACATATATATGTATATATACATACATATATAGTGGTAAACATTGGATTATTTCATAATAAAAAAGCCACAGGAACTGAGAGGAAGGCAACCTTCATAATAAGTTAGGAAAGTGGGAGGGGCTGGAGGAGACACTGGGATCCTGAGGGATGAGAAGACTGTGAAGATAAAAGTGGACTTTACGGGCTTCCCTGGTGGTGCAGTGGTTAGGAATCCGCCTGCCAATGCAGGGGACACGGGTTCGTGCCCCGGGCCGGGAAGATCCCACATGCCGTGCAGCGGCTAGGCCCGTGAGCCACAACTACTGAGCCTGCGTGTCTGGAGCCTGTGCTCCGCAACGGGAGAGGCCACGACAGTGAGAGGCCCGCGCACCGCGATGAGGAGTGGCCCCGCTTGCCACAACTGGAGAAAGCCCTCACACAGAAACGAAGACCCAACACAGCCAAAAATAAATAAATAAATAAATAAATTTATAAAAAAAAAAAAAGTGGACTTTACTTCAAGAGCATATTATGCACAATTCCCTTATTTTATTGAAGGAGAAACTGAGGCTCCAGAAGGTCCAGGGTCACAGAGCTGATGAATGTCAGTTCTGTGTTCTCTTCCAGATCATTACAATGCTTGTCCAGAGACTTGCTCATCAGCTGCATTTCAGTCTCATCAAATGTAAAGCATTTTTTTTAGGAAGGAATAAGTATTTCATATATTAGGAAGAATGGCAACTTAAATCTCTATTTTTTTAAAAATGAGTTTTTCAACCTATAGTTCATTCCAGACTACTCTCAGTATTCAGTATCATCTTGTGTTTTCACTTCTGTTTTAGAATCTTAATTTATCCATGATTTGCTTTCTCTAGAATAATGTTTTTCAAACCACGGTTTGTAAGCCATGTAGTCAATCTGGTGGGCTGGAACCACTGTTCATTAAAAAACAAACAAATAAACAAAAAACAAAACAAAAAACAGTATAGACTAGATTTAAATAGATTAGAATAGAAAATATTAAAATCCATCTAAGGTAGTAAATGTAACAATTATATGAAACTTTTGATTCAGATATGTAATTATGTATGAAGGTGGGTTTGTACTATGTCTCCATGTATAATATATATCCTAGTGATTGTCATGATCAAAAAATTTCATAACCCCTAGCCACAGCAATCAGACAAGAAAAAGAGATAAAAGGAATACAAATTGCAAAGGAATAAGTAAAACTGTCACTGTTTGCAGATGACATGATACTGTACATAGAAAATCCTAAAGATGCCACCAGAAAACTGAGAGAGCTCATCAAATGAATTTGGTAAAGTTGCAGGATACAAAATTAATATATAGAAATCTGTTGCATTTTTATACACTAACAATGAACTATCAGGAAGAGAAGTTAAGAAAACAATCAAAACAATCTTGAGAAAGAAGAACAGAGCTGGAGGAATTATGCTTCCTTACTTCAGACTATACTACAAAGCTACAGTAATCAAAACAGTATGGTGCTGGCACAAAAACAGATGCATAGATCAATGGAACAGAATAGAGAGCTCAGAAATAAACCTACACACTTATGAACAATTAATCTATGACAAAGAGACAGGAATAAACAATAGAGAAAAGACAGTCTGTTCAATAAGTGTTGCTGGGAAAACTGGACAGTTACATGTAAAAGAATGAAATTAAAACACTTTCTCATACTATGCACAAAAATAAACTCAAAATGGATTAAAGACCTAACTGTAAGACTAGAAACCATAAAACTCCTGGAAAAAACATGGTCAGAAAAGTCTTTGACATAAATGATAGCAATAGTCTTTTGGATCTGTCTCCTAAGGCAAAGGAAACAAAAGCAAATACAAACAAATGGTACCTAATTAAACTTAAAAGCTTTTGCACAGCAAAGGAAACCATCAATAAAATGAAAAACCTACTGAATGGGAGAAAATATTTGCAAATGATATGACTGATAAGGGGTTATTATCCAAAATATATAGACAGCTCATACAGCTCAATATTAAAAAAACAAACAACCTGACAAAAAAAAAGTGGGTAGAAAAGTGGGGGAGGCATAAATTGGAAGATTGAGATTGACATATACACACTACTATATAGAAAATAGGTAACAAATAAGGACCTACTGTATAGCACAGGGAACTCTACTCAACACTCTGTAATGACCTAAATGGGAAAAGAATCTAAAAAAGAATGTATATATGCATATGTATAACTGATTCACTTTGCTGTACAGCAGAAACTGATGCAACATTGTGAATGAACTGTACTCCAATAAAAATTAATTTAAAAAAAGTGGGCAGAAGATCTGAATAGACATTTTTCCAAAGAAGACTTACAGATGGCCAACAGGCACACAAAAAGATGCTTAACATTGCTAATCATTAGAGAAATGCAAATCAAAACCACAATGTGATATCACTTCACACCTGCCAGAATGGCTACCAATCACATGGAGAAAAGGGAACATTTGTACACTGTTGGTGGGAATGTAAATTGGTGCAGCCACTGTGGAAAACAGCATGGAGGTTCTTCAAAAAATTAACATATGCCTAAAATCACCCAGCTCGTTGTGGGTAAAGCAAGTTCAAACTTGGGCAGCCTGCCTCCTAAGCTGTTATATTGCATCTCAATTACTGGTGAGCTCTTGGTTTCCAAAAATACAATTGTACCTAACACTTATTTGTATTGAGGTATAATTGACATATATTATATTAATTTCAAGTATACAACATAATGACTTGATATATGTATATATTGTGACATGATCACCAAAGTAACTCTAGCTAACATCTATGACCACACAGTTACAATTTTTTTCTTCTGATGAGGATTTTTTTTATTTAAAAAAATATTTATTTATTAATTTGGCTGCTCCAGGTCTTCGTTGTGGCATGCGGGATCTTTCGTTATGGCATGCGAGTTCTTAGTTGTGGCATGTGGGACCTAGTTCCCTGACCAGGGATCGAACCTGGGCCCCTGCCTTGGGATAATGGAGTCTTAGCCACTGGACCACCAGGGAAGTCCTGTGATGAGAACTTTTAAGATCTAATCTCTTAGCAACTTCTAATATTTGTATATTGCTTTCATAGGAGTTATTTGGTCCTTACAACACTGCAATACTATATATTATAAATGGCCAAACTGAGCCTTAGAAGATAACTTGCTCAAGGGTTTGAGTGGCCAAACAAGTATTTGAAATGCAAGTCCTCTGCTCAAGTCTTCATGTTGCCTTCCTGCAAAGCTTAGTATGCTTTTGTGGTTAGTACAGAATAACTCCACACACACACGTACACACACACACAATTTTAGTAACAGCCTTATCAAGTTATAATTCCATACCATACAATTCATCCACTTAAAGTGAACAATTCCATGGTTTTTAATATACTCAGAGCTGTCCAATCATCATTACAATCAATTTGCTCCAAAAAGACACTCCATACACTTTAGCTATAACTCCTCACCTCCCTAGGCCTAGGGAACTAATATTCTACTTCCTATCTCTATAAATTTGCCTCACCTGGATAATTCACATAAATGGAATCATACAATGTATGGTGTTTTGTGTCTGGCTTACTTCCTTTAGCATCATGTCTTCAAGGTTCACCCATGTGGTGGCCTGTGTCAGAACTTCATTCCTTGTTACTGCTGAATAATATTCCACTGTATGGATCTACCACATTTTGTTTATGCATTCATCAGTTAATGGACATTTGGGTTGTTTCTACCTTTTGGAAATTATGAATAGTTTTGTTGTGAACATTCAAATAATTATTGTTATAAGTACTTTTCTATAAAATTAAGTGTAGTTTTTCTTTAAATTATGACACAAAACCTTTTTTTCCCCCAGCTTTCAACTCTCAGCTAAAATTCTCCCTGATATCATGTAGGTAACCCAGTGAACATTTTCATGCACAAATGGATTTGAATGAATACAAAATGTGACTAATATATACTACAGTAATTATTAGTCTTGTTAATTAATTATAAAACATCAATAATTTCATAATTAGTAGCAGTATAGAGCTTCCTTAAATTGAACAGCACGCAGCAATCCAATTTATCACTTAAGTCTATGACAGAGCTTATTTGGAAGTACCTCTACTTAAGCCTTCTAACTAACTATAAATTCAGTGAAGAGAAGTTAACTGCAACGGTACATGGCGACAGAAAGGGGATGGTACTGTAAGTTTTTACGGAGTGATTAGTGTTGCCCTGCATTTGGTAATAGAGGACATTTCTGTTGTGAAGATACTGACATTGAGAATGTCAATGTAGGACAGTACTGTGTAATACACAGAGTCTTACAAGGTTATTTTGTTTTATCAAAAATTGAAAAATTTTATAATTAAGAAATAAAATGCAGAAAAATAAATGATGCCATTTTGAGAAAGTGGGTTTAAATACATATTGGACATCCTCCAATTTAAATAAAGAGCAGTATATTTATTGCATTTAGCCATAGGTGTGAGGACTACTTGTTTTATTTGTAATGAATCTCACTTTCTACTAGACTATGCTAAGTGGCGTCTCTATAAAGTCGGTCTTTACTGAGACCTTCATGGATGATTATAACTTCATTAAAAAGTTCATGTTGACTTACTTCACTCTGTATGACAGACTCTAGGTCCATTCACCTCGCTACAAATAGCTCAATTTCGTTTCTTTTTATGGCTGAGTAATAGTCCATTGTATATATGTGCCACATCTTCTTTAACCATTCATCTGTCGATGGACACTTAGGTTGCTTCTATGTCCTGGCTATTGTAGAGTGCTGCGATGGAACACTGTGGTGGGAGGCTGCTGCATAGCACAGGGAGATCAGCTCGGTGCTTTGAGACCACCTAGAGGGGTTGGATAAGGAGGGTGGGAGGGAGACGTAAGAGGGAGGGGTTATGGGGATATATGTATGCATATAGCTGATTCACTTTGTTGTACAGCAGAAACTAACACACCATTGTAAAGCATTATACTCCAATAAAGATGTTAAAAAAAAAAGTTCATGTTGTTTACCATCGTGTTGAACTTTAAAGTGTAACAACACCCGTCTATTTACTAGCAGGCAATCCTGAAATTTGGGTCCACTTTATCCATCCATTTACTCCCCAACAGCGTCGGCTGCAGTCCCACCGACAGCCGCCAGGGCGGCCTCCCCGCTCGCCTCCTACGTGGAACCTCGGGACCCGCACAGCCCGTGACGTGCGCACGGGACATAGGTGTAGACGGCGAACAAAAGCCGAGTCCCGCCGCCCAGGTGGCTCTTTGGTCGGAACTCGCCCGGCCCGACCGGGCCCAGCCCGGCCAGCACCTGCGTTCCCTCCCGCCACGGGGTCGACCCGTCCGCCTCGGGGCCGACGAGGGCAGAGGCCCAGGGGCCGGGACGCGGCGGCCCCGCCGGGGGCGGCCCAGCCCTTCCGACAGGCAGGCGCCCGGCTCGGGGACCCGCAGCCGCCTCCATCTTGGCCAGCGGAGGCGGGAGCGGCGTCTGGCCCGGGCCCCGTCGCGCCGGCCGGGGCCAGGTGCGGAGCCGGCAGCGGGCGCCGTCCCGGCGGCCGGGCGGCGGGGCCCAGCCCGGGCTTCCCGGGACGAGTCGGAGTTGCCCCCAGTTCCCCCCGCGGCCCCGACAAGATGGAGGACGTAGTCTCCTCCCGCAGCCATGACGGGAGCGAGGGACGCCTCCCCACGGGGCTGAGGCGAGGGGAAGCGCTTCCAGCCTTCGGAGCGCGCGGGCCCCCCTGCCGCCGGCCTCCCGGCCCCCGGCTCCCGCCCGCGTCGCCGCAGCCCCTGCCCGCTCGGCCCTCACGGGGCTCCCAGACACTGGACAGGGAGGGCGCGGGGGACATCGAGGCCGCGGTGCTCCTCGGGCGGCGTCGCTCGCGGCCGCTGCAGGGTCAGGCGGCCCGGCTCAGGCCCTCGGGCCGCCCGGCCCCGATAGCTCTCGGCCCCCAGGGGCCGGGCCGAGCCGAGGCGGGTGCGGCGATCACAAGAGTCAGCGGCCCGACCCTGACGGGCCGGGCCGGAGTGGGGGCGGGGAAGGGGGGGTGGTGGAATGGAGGTGCAGGGGTGTGGCCTGCGCCTGAAGGACAGGGCGTCGGACCACCCCCTCGAGGGGGGTCCTAAAGGAAGGCGGACGCAGCCAATGGGCGTGCCCGAGGCCCCTGGCCCGCCCTCCCCGGCAGCCAGTGAGGGCGTGGGGGGCGGGGCTTGCCGGGCCGGGCCGCGCCGCCGCGGCCACAGCCTCCGCCTCCTCACCAGCGCTAAAGCCGGGACTGGACCGAGCGGAGTTGCGCGTGTTGCCGAAAGGGGGGGGGCCGGGGGCGGGGAGGTTCGTTCCGCGGAGCCGCAGCCAGAACCGGGTGAGGCTTGTCCCCGCCGAGTCTCCAGCCCAGGGCCGCCGACAGTGGGGGTGGCCGGGAGCGGCGCAGCCTCCGGAGGCGGAGGCGGAGGCGGAGGCGCCGGGAGGCGGAGATGGGTGAGGGCGGCCTCCGGAGCCTCCCACCGACCCGGGACAAGCGCCCCGCGGCGCGGCCGCCGTCGCCGCTACCGCGTCGGGGCCTCAGGCTGCCGGCGGCTCCGCTGATGTCCCAGGCGCCTTGGCGGGCGGCCCGCGGGCTGCGGGAGTGCGGGCGCGGCCGCGAGGGCCGGGTGAGGCGGCCGCCGGCGGCGGGGGTCGCTCGGGGCCGCCCGGGGCGGGGGCCGGCGGCGGGGGTCGCGGGGGGGGGTGGGGGTGGGGCGGGGTGGGGGAGGGGCGCCTCCGTGGGTGATCGGGGCCGCGCTCGCACCCTCTCGGCGGCGGCGCGAGGTCCCCAAGTTTGGCGGCGAGGGCGCGGGCCCCCCGCGCCGGTCCCCTTCTCTGCCGCCCCGGCCCCGGCGCGCGCGCGGCTCGGCTCCGCACGTATTGTTTGGCCGGGTCTCTAATGGCGGACGGGGAGGCAGCGCTGCCGGTCGCCGACTGCGGGGGGGCAAGTCTCGGGCCCGGGGCAGGAGCTCGGGGCAAATGCGGGGGGTTTCCGCCCCGCGGTGACGCGAGCCGCCCCCCGCCCCTGAGTGGATGCGGGCGCGATGGGGACGGCGCTGGGTGGGCCGATTCGGGGGATAGGATTCCCCGCTGGCGTCGAGGCTGCGCTCGCCCTTCCCCCTCCCCCTCCCGGAGCAGGCCTGCTGCCCTCCGCCTCCTCCCTCCAGGGTTTGCCTTTCACGTGGGTTTTGGTCCCAAATAAAAATTTTACGCCGTTTCGCTCTACTTTACGTAGGAGGGGGTTGTTGGTCACGGGCTGGGGAGCAATAATCGAAGGTCCGAACCTCCTTGACCTCTTATTCCCTTCTCTGTCTCCTCCTGGTGGAAGGGGCTTGGTTCTCCCACCTGGTTAGGTGTTCTTGATCCATTTTTCATTTTTCCTCTTACCCAGGACCAGGAGTTGCCTTCATCTCTACCTGGTGCATCTCTGGCAGAACGTGAGGAGGAAAACACCCCCATTGTGAGTCTTTTGCCCCTCATTTGAGGCTCTTGAGGACCTTGTCAGGTTGTAGGGCCGGAGCGTCTCCGTTGTTTTGAGGGGGAGGAGCTTTCCCCTGGGTGGCAGCTGCCCCCGGGGCGCAGCCTGGGTAATGGCTGGTGAGGCAGCTGGGAGTGGGCGCTGCTGTTTGCACCGCTGCAGACATCTCTCCTGCTGCAATACCAACCTCAGCAACCAGACGACGGGCTCCTGCAGCTGCTCACGTTACCCGGGAGGAGGGGTGGGGGAAGGAGGGCATATTGCTGGCGCCCTCTAGAGTTCCAGGGCGGGAAGTGAAGTTGTTGCGCTTCTGATGCTCGGTGTGCAACCATCTTTAACACTTTCTCTTCCTTTACAATGGAGAATTGATTGAAGGGGTTGGAGGAACAGAAAGACGGATTTCACTCTGTGTGTACGACGTAAAACACAAATTTTGACTCTTGGGGTTCATGAGTTGGTAGATGTCTTTGATGTGTTTGCTTAGGAAAGGGCATGAGGTCCACTCCTCCAGTTCTCTTAGTTTACCAGCTAGTGTGCTGGTGAGACCAGTCCGCTGCTCTGGTTACTCTTAGTCCCCCATATTTTGTGATGCTTAGTCTTCAACTTAGTCTTCAAGTTGTTCTTGAACGTGTTATCTGAGGGTTATCGTTTATTGCTTTCAATTTGTTGGTTTTAAGATAGTCTTGGAATGTGCGAGACACTAAGGTAAACGTAACGAGTTATTTTCCGTCAATTGAAATTAGTTACAAAATATCAGTGAATTTTAGCATTCTAGACAAATTGTATCTCTGGAGCCTCCTGACAGTTGGTATTGTAACTTGCACATCTCTGTCAGAGGTGAGTCGTGAGTATAGTAGCTCGTGCTTAAATGTTAAGTCCCAAATGGGTCAAAAAATAATTGATGATGAACATACTGATTGCATACTGATTGTGAAGGATGATGTGAGGATGGCAACTTGTATGAAACGAACACTACTTTAGGCAGGTGCCGGGCACTTTCATGTATTATTTCCTTTACTCTTGACAAATAGCCTGCAGGGTAATAAAAATAGCATGCATTGAGCCCTTATTGTATGCCAGCACAATAGTAAGCTAAGTTTTTTTAAAAAGTTAACTATGAGAACTTTCAAATTTATGAGTGAGAATAGTATATTGAACCTCTTTGTACCTATCATTTACAGTCTATAATTATCAACACATGTCCAGACTAATTTTTAACATGTATTAAGTAATTTAATCCTCATGAAAACCTAGTGTTTTTATTCCTAATTCGTAGAGGAGGAAACAGAGGCATAGGCAGATACCCAGGTAGTAGTATTTGGTAAAGCAAGGATTTGAACTTAACCAGTTTGATTACAGGCCTAGGTTCAGCAACTGTGTTGTCCTATTTTATTTTTAAGTTTTTTATTTATTTTATTTTGTTTTATTTTTTGGCCACGAAGGGGCGGGGGGTGGAACGTGGGATCTTAGTTCCCCCACCAGGGGTTGAACCCACGCCCCCTGCATTGGCAGCTTGGAGTCCTAACCACTGGACTGCCAGGGAAGTCCATGTGTTGTCCTGTTTTAAAGTATATAATATGCTTGTTTTACAAATTTAGAAATTGAAACTGAAAAAAATTGAAGGTTACAATTTTCTCAGCGTATATTGTTTTCATGGAGAACAGTGGGTAAACAAATACAAAATGTTTGACTCTTACTGAGTACCTTTTAAAAAAATAGTAGTACCACAGTTATCAATTAGATTATTTGACTGCCTTAAAACTAACAGGGTCTGTTTGAATCAGAAATAATATATTCTCTTTTTTCAGTGTGTCTGTGCAATTTAGTATCTATAATTGTTTCCTAAATACTGTATCTTTAATGACTCTAACTTCTGTAATGAGTTTAAAGCTCTTTTCAGGCATTAGATCATTCAGATATAGTGGATCAAGGATTAGATCTTTCAACTAGATGGGCATTGCTTATTTTATCACCCCATATTTTCACAAAAGATTTACCTTTCTAAAATTTTTTCCTTTGTTCTTATTTGTGATGTTGATGGGGGAAGGTCGATTGGTTGGTTAAGTAAACATTCGGAGATGAGGACATACAAAATGTATAATCAGGACTTTCCTGTAATGTCAACACATGTATACTAATGAAAACCATGGTTCTTTCTAATACAGTTGATCCTTGAACTACATGGGTTTGAATTGTTGGTCCACTTATACCCGGATTTTTTTCAATAGTACTACACTATCTGTAGGCAGTTGGATCTGTGGATATGGAGGAACTCAGTAAAAGGAAGGACCATCTATAAGTTATACATGGATTTTCTTCTCCCTTCCTTCCTTCCTTCCTTCCTCCCTTCCTTCCTCCTTCCCTCCCTCCCTCCCTCCTTCCTTCCTTCCTCTTTTCGTGCATGAGCGATCAAACCTGTGCCCCCTGCACTGGAAGCTTGGAGTCCTAACTACTGGACCGCCAGGGAATTCCCTATACATGGATTTTCAACTGCTACCCCCTGACCCCCCCAGTTTTTGAAGGGATGCAGTTCTTGTTTTCCTTAATGATTTAGCTCAGAATTAAAAATTCTTTTACTTAAAAACACCAACTAATGGTGCTTTAATGTGCCAGACAATAAGATGAAGATAAGCTGACAATTTTAAATTGACATTGATTAAATCAAAGTTCTTTATTATACTTAAATTTATTGCACACTTAATGTGAGTTAGGTGCTTTTAGATGTACTTAAAAGTATTTTGACATTTAAAAATACTTCACATATTTATGGTACCTTTCTTTAATGCATCCTTAATAGTATGTATTCCTCCCATTGTCCTCTTTAAACAGTTGAGGGAAAGAGAGAGTGGTCTCTGCTTTTCCATGTTCTGCTTATATAATCTCATGGGCTGGAGTTTTGTTTTGTTTTGTTTTTAAGTATTTATTTATTTATTTATGGCTGTGTTGGGTCTAAGTTTCTGTGCGAGGGCTTTCTCCAGTTGTGGCAAGCGGGGGCCACTCTTCATCGCGGTGCGCGGGCCTCTCACCATCGCGGCCTCTCTTGTTGTGGAGCACAGGCTCCAGACGCGCAGGCTCAGTAATTGTGGCTCACGGGCCCAGTTGCTCCGCGGCATGTGGGATCTTCCCGGACCAGGGCTCGAACCCGTGTCCTCTGCATTGGCAGGCAGATTCTCAACCACTGCGCCACCAGGGAAGCCCTGGGCTGGAGTTTTGTACCTCATGTGGTGGGACATCTCTGAATCACTCAGATGTCACACAGATGCTGACAATGAATGTTTCAGACTTTTGTGTGGATATGGAGCTTGACATACCATCTTTGTACAACAGTGTTCATATCCTTAAAAGTTTTATTGTATGTTGCCCTTGTTTGAGGTACAAAAGTGCCTAAACTTAATGCATTTGAGACAAAATGAAATCTTCACCTTTAGTCAGATGCTGTGTTATTACTGTGATGGAAAGAATGTGTATGAATGCCGGAGCTCTATCTTTGTTGTCAAAAGGTGTGGTATAATTAGAAATTTTATATCTTTTTCTAGGCATTCATGTCTGTCTGCCCCATTAACAATATTATTCACACATATATTATTTTACTGAATAACACTTACTATAAGAGGACTTCGGCATATTCAACTTGCATGTGTTTTTTTTTAGGCAATGCAAGATGAGCTTAAACCCAAGTGCTTTCTCCGGTTGGATTATCTAACAGTATTTTATGTAGGGCATTTTAAGTTAGGAAACAAGTACACAGAGAGATTGTGTTGATTCCATGCATTTTCCATTTTTTCATTTCAGTTGGTTAATTTATTTCTGTTCCTGTCAGAGCATAGAATTGGGATTTTAGAATTGAACAGGAATTTTAAGCTAATGAAATCTCAGAGTTTTTATGGACAACTCCAATATGGAAGACCCATAAAGTTGTCGCTGAGAAAAGTTGCTTTTAGATAAATCAGAAATTTTGAACTATGGGGCTCTGGGTAACAACTGTAGTTTTTTATTTTGGTTGTTTACCAGCAAGAAAATTGTTTTACATAGTTGGAATTGCAAATTTTTATATCTGTAATCTGTTTTTTAAACAAGTCACTTTTGTAATCTTAGGTTTCTGTTATTAAAATAGTAATGAGAAGAGAATTATGAAGGCCAGCACTAAACACTTAGTAACAAGGTAAGTTGGTCATCTTGAAGTGTTAAAAGTTGGATTACAACACATTTGAGCATATCTGTTGTTTTATTGCATATTTTAAAATGTATTAATTTTTTTGGATCAAGTTTTGCACAACACTTGAAGCACTTTGTAACTGCAGAATAAATTTTTGTGAACTATTGAAAAGTCTAGAGTTAAAATGTGTAGAGAGGTTTGCTAAACTGCTTGCTCACATGACTAGTTTGGGATTTGTTCTTAGTTCTATTTTATTTTTAACTTCATAGCACTCCATTGAAAATTACAAGTAATAAAATTTAAGAAGAATTTGGGGTCTTTAATTTGAAAGAAGGATATGACTGTTGGGGGTTTTATTTTTACTGATTTGATCAATGTCCCATAAGTGTTAATGTTTACGACATCAAGAAATGATTTAAGAGTAAACTTTGGATATTAGGATAAATATTTGATAGTCCTGGCTTTAAAAAAAAACAAAACAAACTTTTACATATTTGTGTTATTAATGTGATCTTGTTTTTATCTTTCTTCAAGAGTTACCAAATTATTGTTAGAGAATTTCAGCCATTCTCTTTAATATCAATAGGCTGCCAAGGGTCAGATTTCTCTTCTCCAGAGGGTTCTAGATATTTTTCTCTCTATGTTCCTAGTGAATTTGAAGGTCAGATTTGTTTTTGTGAATTTAAAGTATTTTATCCTTAAATTATTAAATATTTTAGTGTGATTCTGATATTAAATTGTGATTTAAGATAAATTTTCTAGGAATAGGATTAATTGTTGCAACCTCATTAAAATTTTTGGGAAGGATCTGTTATAGTTCTTGAAATAAACATTTTTTTTTCTAACTATACATTTTGATTGGATAAGAAAAATACTTAGGACTTCCCTGGCGGTCTAGTGGTTAAGACTCCGTGCTTCAGCTGCAGGGGCCGTGGGTATGATTCCTGATGGGGGTAAGATCCCGCATGCTGCGCAGCACGGCCAAAAAAAGAAAAATACTTTTTAAGTAAATATTTTAAGTAAAATTGTGATGCGCAGTTAGGGGTTTCAGACAGAAGAAAGTTTATAAAATATGACTAATACAATGAAACAAATTATTCAGTTGTTTTACTTTATAGCAATGCCATGTATATGTTACTTTTTCTGTAGTAGTCTAGATTCCTTTATTAATTGTAAGAATTTAATCTGAAATTATGGTTTTGTAACTTAAAAACATTAAAGAAACTTTGTAATACTGGAACAGTTTCATAATCATTCGTTTCAAAGAGGTATATCTTTTGCCTAGGAAGAGTGGTGTTTTTTGGACTATTGAGCTGGACTAGACTGAGAATAGTAATCAGGGCACTGTGGAAATCACTTATTCAACAAATTGTGTATCGTATACCATCTATTATATATCAAGTAGTCATAAAAGATGTGTTCTGTTAATGTTGGCTAGCAGTTTCTTTGGTGCTAGTGCTCATTTGGGGTGACCTCAATGATTATCAGATTAGTGAATTTTGTTTCCAGTTCTGTGGAAGTAAAGAAATATTAGAGTGGAAGTAAAAATTTAGGTTAAATGAAATTTTTATCTTGTCTTTTTGTTTTAGATTTCTATTGGTATTTTTTTCTTTGAAGCTTGTTTTATTTTAATTATTTTAGTTTATTTTGATTATTTCTGGCCCTCACGTGGTATCTGAATTCTTGTATGTTCATGTTTGTATGTTTGTTTTTTTCCTTAAATTATTTTTTTAAAAATAATTAATTAATTAATTTCTGGCTGCGCTGGGTCCTCGTTGCTGCGTGCAGATTTTCTATAGTTGGGGTGAGTGGGGGCTACTCTTCACTGCAGAGCACGGGCTGTAGGCGCGTGGGCTTCAGTAGTTGTGTCACACGGGCTCAGTAGTTGTGGCTCCCGGGCTTAGTTCCTCCGCTGGACCAGGATTGAACCCGTGTCCCCTACATTGGCAGGCGATTCTTAACCACTGCACCACCAGGGAAGTCCTGTTTGTTTGTTCTGAAGTAATGAAAAATTTGCTCTTGTTTTAATTAGTTATATAAATTTGTCGCTTTAAACTTAAACTTGTTTTAGCTTTACAACTTTCATTACTATGAATATTGTCTCACTTTCTATGTTTATTTTTGTATGTCTGTTTTAATACTGTGAAGTCCTGTTTCCAGGAAGTCATTACATTCTATATCTGCAAACAGTTTTAGTTGCTCATCAAATCTTGTGTTGAAGTTGGTCTTTTTCTTCCATGACACAAGCTCCTGACTGCCACTATTCCTTGTTGTCTTCATTTGTATAATCACGTTTTCCATCCTTGATGTCCTTGCCCAGCTGTTTTCGTCCTATCTTCCTCTTGGACTTAAGTGTTCATTTGCCTTTCCTAACTTTCTTTTGCATTAAAAAAAAAAAATTACCACACAGTATCTGGAAAAGCGTCCTATGTTGTAAGTCTGATTTTGCTGTATTTATATGAGGTGTATCCAGATTTTATTAAACTTTTGAATTTGGTGAGATCATGGAAAAAAATTGCTGAAAATTATCAAATTTCACTTAAAATAAATTTTATTTTATATAAATTATGCCTCAGTGAAACCGTTAAAAACCATTTTTGCTCCACCATTTACCAATTTGTGGTCTCTGGTAAGTCATTTAACCTCTAAGCCTTAATTTACTCATACGACAAGTAAGTATAGTACTGTCTGCTTTCTTGAGATTGCTGTGAGGTGGGTTAAAAATAATACAGAGTATTGGGGGCTTCCCTGGTGGTGCAGTGGTTGAGAGTCTGCCAGCCAATGCAGGGGGCGCGGGTTCGAGCCCTGGTCTGGGAGGATCCCGCGTGCCGCGGAGCGGCTGGGCCCGTGAGCCACAGTTGCCGGGCCTGCGCGTCTGGGGCCTGTGCTCCGCAACGGGAGAGGCCGCGACGGTGGGAGGCCCGCGCACCGCGATGAAGGGTGGCCCCCGCTCGCCGTGGCTGGAGAAAGCCCTCGCACAGAGGCGAGGACCCAACACAGCCAAAAATAAATAAATAAATAAATAAATAAATAAAAAATAATACAGAGTATGTGATTGGCCAATAGTAGGTGCTCAGTTAACAGCAGCTGCAGTTCTTCCCTATTTATATAGAGCAAACATCATGAATTTGTTGCCACCACTGGGACGGTAAACTCAGTGAATGCTCATGGGATAGAAGGAATTACGTTCCTGTTCACAGCCTTCTCTCTCTGACGGCTCCTTCATTAGTCTTTTAAGTGTGCTAACATGCTGTCTCCTCCAGAATCTCTGCACCTTTCCCAAACTTCCTTTTCCTGTACTTTTCCAAAGAAACTCACTGATTTGCACTCTCAACACTATACCAAATCTGCTGTTTTGAGGTCACTAGTGACTTAATTTTCAAATCTTAGGTGCCTCTTTTTTTTGTCTTAATTCTGTAAGATTTGAAATTTATTATATTCCTTGAAACTGTTGACTTCTGGGACTTTGAACTTAACATTATCTTATACTTCTGATGATCTCCTTCACTTCCCCTCATTAGATTCAAATATAGAGACCTTTATGTATCCTTATTTCCTAAGGTACTTAGCCCTCTCCTGTTTTGTTTTGTACTTTGACCTTAGTCCATTTTGTTAGAAAGTGGGAGTTATATTTACAAGGCACGTTCATCCTGTTTCTTTCTCCAGTCTACAGCCAGATTAATTATCCCTAAAGCCCAGTCTGATCACATCACTCACTTTCCAAAATCTTCAGGGATTCTTGCTGGCATGTGAAACAAAATACAAACTTATAAACTAAACCTGGGCTTTAAAACCCTTAAAAAGAAGAAATCAATTAGGAAATGCGTAATATGTGATTTTTTTAAGGTAGATTCTCAGTGTTCAGATTATGGAG
This sequence comes from Balaenoptera physalus, assembly GCF_965194825.1. Classification (NCBI taxonomy): domain Eukaryota; kingdom Metazoa; phylum Chordata; class Mammalia; order Artiodactyla; family Balaenopteridae; genus Balaenoptera; species Balaenoptera physalus. The sequence goes on along the minus strand of NC_138899.1, from coordinate 81,221,210 downwards.
ACAGTCATGTAAATGAATAACTGTAAGCAATGAAGCATAATCGGTGACCTACAGAAATGAGTAGTTGTATGCATATCAGAAAAGACAGTTCTTAATATTTTGGTTATAAAGATAAAATGTGCCCTTACAATCAAATAATAAAGAAGTATGTGACATAGAAAGTGTAAGTTCCCCCATAATCCCATGATGATTTTTTCCTGCTCATCATACTAATAATTTTGCATATATATTGTTATCAACAGGCAACATTTTCGATAATTGCTTCCCTGTCCTTATGTTGCCAAAGTCTTCAGCTGATTAATGTTTGAATTCTACTGATCAGTGTATTAGAGCAGGTCACAAATCTCAGTTCTATATGATAGAGGGTAATGTGGTAGCATTAGTTCAGCAGAAGCTTAATGAGCAAGGTGGGAAGAGCGGTGCTGAAACTGAGCCTGCCCTGAAGGCGGGGTTAGATCAGGCAGGAGTCTTATATAGGAAGTAGACTGGAAAGCCACGGAGGAAGCAATTGATGTAGTCTGATTTAATTTTTAAAAAGATCTTTAGATAGTTTGGGGAATATAGTAGGTGACGTCAGTAATCCAGCAGAAAAATGGTGATGAATTTCTAGGGCTAGAGGAATGTCAGAAGAGATGGTTAAAAGTGGACAGTTTCAAGATTTATTTTGGAAGTAGGATAGGAATTGGGGATGGCATGGCTGTAGGTGAAGAAAGGAGAAGAAATAAAGGCCTCCAGACTTCTGGTATGAGTAGCTAGACGCATAACATCCCCAAATGGCAGAGACTGGAGGAGGGGCAGATAAAGAGTGAAAGAGCATGCTTGAATAACTAGATGTAGGGAGTAGGCAGTTTGGGGCTTTGAAACATCTTGATTGAGATAAATTAAGGACTCTGGGACATTGAGGTATTATTTAAAATCATGGGAGTGGATGAGATCCCCAAAGAAAGTTAAAATTACTTGAAAGTACATTGCAGTTAAAGTTTGGTCCTATGGGAAAGAAGAGATTATTCCTTACCCCAGAAATTCTGTGCCCTAGAGCTAACCTGAATCAATTAATTAATTAATTAATTTACTAGATCAAAAGGGATTTTTGTTTAGACGCTGTCATAGCCCTTGAATGGATTTTTAGTATGTTAATTAAATGATTCCTGTCAGCTTCTAAAGCCAGAGTAGCATTGTTGTGGATCTCTGATAAAGATATGTTATAAAATGATTTCGTGGCTAGATGGTAAGCAGCATGAGGTCATAATCTGTGTTCATCTATCATTGACCCCTGTCCCCTTTGCTCACTCCCCAGAGGTTAGTGGTAGCATCAGTTTAGTGTGTATTACTATAAATCCTTTTTGTGCATATACTAACATGTACCTGTAAGAGTAATAAAGTAAATTTATATGTGCATTTTAAAAACATGTATATGTATCTTTCTGCAACTTGCTTTTTTCACTTAGTGGTATGTCTTAGACATTTTTCTGAGTTAGTACGTAAAGGTCTTTTTAAACTGTTGTGTGATACACTTCATGACGTGGATTTAACAGTTTAGCTATTCTGTTGGTAGACATTTAGTCTATTTGGAATTTTTTGTTATATATAAAATGCTGCATGAAATATACGTGTAGTAGTTTCTTTGGGTTCATGTGTGTTTTCTCTGGGGGAGATTCTGGAGAATAGGAATTACTGAGTCAGTATGTGCGTATTACATGTTTTTATAGGTACTGCCTAATTGCCTTCCACTGGACCACAGTACTGACTACCCTTTCTACTAGTTTCTCCACATTCTTGACAACACTGGATGTTCTCAAATAGTTAAAGTTTTGTCAATTTAATTTATGTTCTTTCTAAAGTATGGATATCAGTTCTTGTTATATCGACTGCAAGTATATTATATATACACATTATATATTATATATAACATATAATATATATATTTTGTATATTTTTATACCTTATTTATGGTGCTTCTTTGCTATGTAAACATTTTATAATGTAATGGGAAAAATCCATTTCACTATTGCAAGAAATAGGAACAATTATAATGAATATGCAAGACTTTTATGAAGGAAATTGTAAAATAATACAGTAGGACATACGAGAAAACCAGAATGGACAGATGTACATATATCTGGATGGGAAGACTTCAATAATGTAAAAATAATAATACTTTTGTCTTCAAATATCTCTAAATTCAATGAAATCCTAACTAAATACCAGAATAGATACATATGGTACCAAATTTAAAAGGTGAAAAGGGTAGAAAGGTAAAAAAGGTAAAAAAAAAAAAGGAAGACTCCCCCCGCTCCATCCACATGGTTCTCTTCCTTAGAAGCAAACCACTGTTGTTGTTTTCTTGGCCGTTTATCTAGAGTTATTCTGTGCATGTGCGTGCGTGCTCACGGTGCGTGTGTTTATCCGTTGTTAGGTGCCTTGCTTGCATTTATTTTATGGGAGAGGTGGTTCCATGTTAGTATGGAAGTATGTTGAGAGCTGCCTCAGTTGTTTCCAAGGCTGCCTAATATTTCACTGTTTGTCTTTATTGTCATTCATTTTATCATTTGTCTATTGAGAGACATTTAGGGTGTTTCAGTCTTTTAACTTTACAATGAATGTCCTTCTACATTTTGTTCTTTAAAACATGAGATGATATATCTGTAGGAAGAATGTCTAGAAGTGGGATTGCTTGGTCAAAGAAATATTTTTTTGAGTTGCTGTCAGTAGAAGTTGTACCAGTTTACACTGATTTACACTATGAGAGTACACAGTTAAACCTTTTGATTTTTGTCAGTGTGTTAGGAGAAAATTGGTGGCCCTTTAGAGTTTTAACTTGGATTTCTCTTAAATATTTCATATATTTAAGAGACATCTGTATTTTCTTTTCTTGTGAACTCTGTTCACTTTTTTTTGGTCCTTTATTCTCACTGGTTGTTGGTTCATCTCATTGATTGTAGGACCTCTTTGTCTTCACTTTTTTAGGATATGAGTTGCAAATATTTCCTTTGTAGTTAATCATTGTTGTATGTTTGGTATTTTTTCCCCCCATAGAGGTGTCTTCTATTTTTTTTTTTTTTCAGAAAAAATTCTGGTAAAATGTATTAACATAAAATTTACTGTTTTTACCTTTCTTTTTTTTTTTTTTTAAAGGTAGAATAAGAGACTCTTTTTTTTTTAAATTTATTTATTTATTTATGGCTGTGTTGGGTCTTCGTTTCTGTGCGAGGGTTTTCTCTAGTTGTGGCAAGCGGGGGCCACTCCTCATCGCGGTGCGCAGGCCTCTCACTATCGCGGCCTCTCCTGTTGCGGAGCACAGGCTCCAGACGCACAGGCTCAGTAATTGTGGCTCACGGGCCCAGTCGCCCCCCCGGCATATGGGATCTTCCCAGACCAGGGCTCGAACCCGTGTCCCCTGCATTGGCAGGCAGACTCTCAACCACTGCGCCACCAGGGAAGCCCCGTTTTTACCTTTTTTAAATGTATAGTTCAGTGGTATTAAGTATATTCATAAGTGTTTTTTAAAAATCACCACTGTTAATTTCCAGAGCCTTTTCATCATTCCCAAACAGAAGCGCCATACTCATTAAACATAATGCCCGGTGCCTCTTTACCACAGCTCCTAGTGACCTCTCTTCTACCTCTGTCTCTATGAAATTGCCTATTGTAGGTACCTTAAATAAGTAGAATCTTAAAATGTTTGCCATTTTGTGCCTGGCTTATTTCACCTAGCATGTTTTCAAGGTTCATCTATGTTGTGGCATATATCAGAATTTCTTTCCTTTTTAGGACTGAATAATATTCCATTGTATGCCTACATTTTGTTTATCCATTCATTTGTTGATGGACCCTTGGGCTCATTCTACCTTTTGGTCATTGCGAATAAGACTGCTGTGAACATTGGTATGCAAGTATCCATTTGAGTCCTGGCTTTCAGTCCTTTTGTATATATGTATATAAATAAATCTAGACGTGGAATTGACTGCTCACATGTTAATTCTACATATAACTAATTTTTGTATGTCTCTCCAGGACTTGTTATTTTCCTTTTTAAAAAAATAACATCCAGGGCCTCCCTGGTGGCGCAGTGGTTAAGAATCTGCCTGCCAGTGCAGGGAACATGGGTTCGAGACCTGGTCCAGGAGATCCCACATGCCGTGGAGCAGCTAAGCCCGTGCGCCACAACTCCTGAGCCTGCACTCTAGAGCCCATGTGCCACAACTACTGAGCCCACGTGCCACAGCTACTGAAGCCGGTGCACCTAGAGCCCATACTCCGCAACAAGAGAAGCCACCACAAGGAGAAGCCCACTCACCGCAACGAAGAGTAGCACCCGCTTGCCGCAACTAGAGAAAGCCTGCGCACAGCAGCAAAGACCCAACACAGCCAATAAATAAATAAATAAATAAATTTATTAAAACAAAACAGAACATTCAGGGACTTCCTGGTGGTCCAGTGGTTAAGACTTCATGCTTCCACCGTAGAGGGTATGGGTTTGATCCCTTGTCGAGGAACTAAGAACACACATGCCGCATGGCACAGCCAAATTAAAACAAACAAAAAATCCATCTTCATTGCTGTGAAGTGGTATCTCATTTTGTTTTTTTTTTTTTAATTTTTACTTTTAACTGTGGTAAAAAAAAAAAAAAACACATATCATAAAATTTATCATCTTGGCCACTTTTAAGTTGTATAGATCAGTAGTTCTAAGTATATTCACATTATTGTGCAGCAGATCTCCAGAACTTTTTCATCTTGAAAAGCCGAAACTCTATAACGATTAAACAATTCCCCGTTTACTCCTCAGCACCATCCTACTTTCTATTTGTATGATTTTTGACTTCTTGAGATACATCATTTATGTGTGATCATACAGTGTTTATCTTTTTTCACTTAGCATAGTGATCTCAAGGTACATCCTTGCTGTAGCATATAACAGGATTTCCTTTCTTTTTAATGCTGAATAATATTCCATTGTACGTATATACCACATTTTGTTTATACATTCATCTGCTCGTGGAACTTTTGGTTGCATCTACCTTTTGGCTATTATGAATAATGCTGCTGTGAACATAAACATGCAAGTATCTCTTCGAGATCTTGATTTTAGTTATTTTGGATATAGTATACCCAGAGTGGGATTGCTGAATCTTATGGTGATTCAATTTTTAGTTTCTTGAGTAACCTCCATGCTGTTTTCTATAGCTGCTGCACCTTTTTACATTCCCATCAGCAGTGCACAAGGGATCAAGTTTCTTCCAACCAACCAACCAACCAACCAACCAACCAACCAGTTTCTCTTCACTAATACGTGTTACTTTTTGTTTGTTTGTTTTGATAGTAGGCATCCTAATGGACGTGACATGTTTCCTGGTTTTGATTTGCATTTCCCTAATGACCGATGATGTTGAGCATAGCATCATTGGGAAGAATTTGAGAAGGATCAGTGTTAATTCTTCTTTAAATGTTTGGTAGAATTCACCTGTGAACCCCTCTGGTCCTGATTTCTTTGTTGGGAGATTTTTGATTACTGATTCAATCTCTTTGCATGTTATAATTCTATTCAGAATTTGTATTTCTTCTTGAGTCAGTTTTGGTAGTTTGTATTAGGAATTTGTCCATTTTGTCTTGGTTATCCAGTTTGTTGGCATGTAATTGCTCATAATGTTCTCTTACTCATTTCTGTAAAATCAGTAGTGCTATCTTATTTTCATTTCTGATTGTTTTTTTAACTTTTTTATTTTTGGTCTGCTATTCACATATCAATTGCTTTCTTTCTTTTTTTTTTTGGCCGCACTGCATGGCTTGTGGGATCTTAGTTCCCCGACCAGTGAAAGTGCCAAGTCCTAACCACTGGACCCCCAGGGAATTCTGTTCGTTTCTGGTTTTAATAATTTGAGATTTTGTATCCTTGTCAGTCTAGCTAAAGATTTGTTAATTTTTTCAAGGAACCACTTATTTTTTTTCTCTAGTTTTCTGCTTTCTGTTTTGTTTATCTGTGTACTCATCTTTATTACTGCATTCTTTCTGCTACCTTTAGTTTGCTCTTTTTCTGGTTTCTTAAGGTGTAAAGTTTGTTTATTGATTTGAGATATTTTTAATGTAGGCATTAATAGCAATAAGTTTTCTGCTGAGCACAGCTTTCATTGCATCCCTTAAGTTTTGATATGTTGTGTTTTTGTTTTTTGTTTCAAAGTATTTCTTCACTTTCCCTAGTGATTTCTTCTTTGGCCCATTGGTTGTTTAAGTGTGTTAATTTCTACCTATTTTGTGATTTTTCATTTGTGCTTCTGTTATTTCTCGTTCCATTCCATTGTGATTAGAAAAGATACTGTATCATTTTGATCCTTTTACATTTTTTTAAAAAAATCAGTTATTTTTTAATTTTATTTGTTTGGCTGTGTTGGGTCTTTGTTGCTGCACACCGGCTTTCTCTAGTTGCGTTGAGCAGGGGCTACTCTTCATTGCGGTGCACGGGCTTCTCATTGCAGTGGCCTCTCGTTGCAGAATATGGGCTCTAGGTGCGCAGGCTTCAGTAGTTGCAGCATGCGGGCTCAGTAGTTGTGGCACGCGGGCCCTAGAGCAAGTGGGCTTCAGTAGTTGTGGCGCACAGGCCTAGTTGCTCCGTGGCACGTGGGGTCTTCCTGGACCAGGGCTCGAACCCGTGTCCCCTGCATTGGCAGACGGATTCTTAACCACTGTGCCACCAGAGAAGTCCCTCATTAACATATATTGATAATTATTGTTTTATGCATTTGCCTTTTAAATCATAGGGAAAAAAGTAGTTATAAACTGAAAGTACATTAATACTGGCTTTCTATTGATTTTCTATATTTACTTTATATATATATTTATATATTCATTTGTGTTCTTTATTTCTTACGGCTTCAATTTACTCTCTAGTGTGTTTTTATTTTTGCCTGAAGGATTCCCTTTAGCATTTCATGTTGGGTAGTTCTGCTGGTAATAAATTCCCCTTTGTTTATCTGGAAATGTCTTAATTTCTCCTTAATTTTGGAGGAGTTTTTTTGTTGAATATAGAATTCTTGGTTGACAGATTTTTTTGTTGTTGTTCACCTTTTTAAATGTCATGCCATAGCTTTTGGCTTCCATGGTTTTGGATGAGAAATATACTGATGATCCAAATCTTTTTGAGAATCCATTGCATATGATGAGTCACTTCTCTCTTAGTTTCAAAATTCTCTTGTACTGTCGGGTCCACAATTTGATTATTACCTGTCTTGGTGTGGCTATCTTTGAGCTTATCTGGCTTGAAGTTTGTTCTCTTAGTTTCAAAATTCTCTTTTACTGTCGGGTCCACAGTTTGATTATTACCTGTCTTGGTGTGGCTATCTGTGAGCTTATCTGGCTTGAAGTTTGTTGAGCTTCTTGGGTGTGTATATTCATCTTCATCATATTTGGGAAGTTTACAGCCATTGTGTCTTCAAATATATTTTTTGTCCTTTTTTTTCTCTTTTTATGTTACATGTGTTGGTGCACATGGTGGTGTTTCACAGATCCCTCAGGCTCTGTTCATTTTTCTTCATTCTTTTTTTCCTTCTCCTCAGACTGGATAATTTTAATTTTTCTGCCTTTCAGTTTACTGATTCTTTCTTCTGCTTGCTCAGATCTGCTATTGATCCCCTCCAGTGAGTTTTTCATTTCTGCTATTATATTTTTCATCTCCAGAATTTCTGTTTGGCTACTTTTTTTTTTTTTTTAATTGAAGTATAGTTGATTTACAATGTTGTGTTAGTTTCAGGTATATACAGCAAAGTGATTCAGTTATACATATGTATATTCTTTTTCATATTCTTCTCCATTATAGGTTATTACAAGATATTGAGTAGAGTTCCCTGTGCTGTACAGCGGGTCCTTATTTATCTATTTTATGTATAAAAGTAGTGTGTATTTATTATGAAAGTAGTGTTTATCTATTTTATATATAAAAGTAGCATGTATCTGTTAATCTGAAACTCCTAATTTATCCCCCTCCCCCATTTTCCTTTTGGTAACCATAAGTTTATTTTCTCTGTCTATGCATCTGTTTCTGTTTTGTAAATAAGTTCATTTGTATCATTTTTTTAGATTCCACAAGTAAGTGATACCAAGTGATATTTGTTTTTCTCTGTTTGACTTCCCTCACTTAGTATGATAATCTCTGGGTCCATCCATGTTTTTGCAAATGGCATTATTTCATTCTTTCTTCTCGCTGAGTAATAGTCCATTGCATATATGTACCACATCTTCTTTATCCATTCACCTGTCGATGGACACTTAGGTTGCTTCCGTGTCTTGGCTATTGTAAATAGTGCTGCTGTGAACATTGAGGTGCACGTATCTTTTTGACTTAGAGTTTTATCTTTTCCAGATGTGTGCGCAGGAGTGGGATTGCTGGATCATATGGTAGTTCTGTTTTTAGTTTTCTAAGGAACCTCCATACTGTTCTTCACAGTGGCTGCACCAATCTATATTCCCACCAACAGTGCAGGAGGGTTCACTTTTGTCCACACCCTCTTCAGCTGTTTGGTTACTTTTTTTTTTTTTTTTTTTTTGGCCATGCCACATGGCTTGCAGGATCTCAGTTCCCCAACCAGGGATTGAACCCGTGCCCCCTGCGTTGGAAGTGTGGAATCTTTTTTTTTTTTTTTTAATATAAATTTATTTATTTATTTATGGCTGTGTTGGGTCTTCGTTGTGGTGTGCAGGCTTCTCATTGTGGTGGCTTCTCTTGTGGATCATGGGCTCTAGGCACGTGGGCTTCAGTAGCTGTGGCACGTGGGCTCAGTAGTTGTGGCTCACGGGCTCTAGAGCACAGGCTCAGTAGTTCTGGTGCACAGGCTTAGTTGCTCCGTGGCATGTGGGATCTTCCCGGCCCAGGGCTCGAACCCGTGTCCCCTGCATTGGCAGGCGGATTCTTAACCACTGCGCCACCAGAGAAGCCCTGGAAGCATGGAATCTTAACCACTGGACCGCTAGGGAAGTCCCTGTTTGGTTACTTTTTATGATTTGTATCTGTTTGTTTATGTTTTCATTTTGTCCATACCTTGTTTTTGGATTTCCTTTAATTCTTTGTCCATGCTCTCTGTTAGCTCATTAAGCATATTTAAGGTAGTTGATTTAATGGTTTTTTTAAAAAAATATTTATTTATTTATTTGGCTGTGTGAGGTCTTAATTGCAGCATGTGGGCTCTTTTAGTTGTAGCGTACGGGATCTAGTTCCCTGACCAGGGATCGAACTTGGGCCCCCTGCATTGGGAGCGCAGAGTCTTAGCCACTGGGCCACCAGGGAAGTCCTGATTTAATGTTTTTGGCTAGTTACTCCAGTATTTGGGATTCCTCAGGGATGGTTTCTAATTCTTTTATTCCTGTGAATAGGGCATACTTTTCTGTTTCTTTGTGTGTTTATACCATTCTGAGAGTATTACAGCTCTGGGTATCTGATTCTCCCATTCTCCTTAGATTGCTGATTTTTCCTTGGGGATGGAGCTGTTTATTTTTGACTTTTTAAACATTTTTTTGCAGAGTGTGAATTTCTTGTTGCTTGTGTCCTTGAAGTTACTGTTCCATCACCCCTGTGGTGAGCTAGTGACCTGACAAAAAGTTTACATAAATGTCTGGAAGAAAAGAAAAAGAACGTTATACAGGGTTGTGTTTCGTGTAATCTGAGAGATGCTACTGGGAATGCTTCTGCTGCCCAGAGGGCTGAGACCAAGAGGAGCCCAAGCCACAATCCCAGATTTTGTTGGAAGTCCCTGACCGCCAGTCCTGTGTTCAGCCAGACCCCGGAGGACTGCAGGTGCTGTCCCCTTGGCCGAGCTGGGGGGAGGAATGGGGGACGCTCGCCCACTTAACAGTGAGCAGCAGCCTCTTCGTCACACACTCCCCTGGTGCTTAGTGTCCAGTCAGGTGCAGAGATCCAAGAGGTTGCTTCCAATCCCTCTGTCCAGCTCATTAGTTACTCGGGTAAAGGGACCCATACCCAGAACTTCTGACGCTGCCATTTTGGGTGACATCTGTCTTCATCTGTTTTTAAGACCTGTGAGGACCTGTTGCCTTATTCTTCTAAAAATTATGTTGATCAGGATACTTCCTACTTTATGACAAGTGAATGTTGACTATAAGTTTAACTTCATTTGTTCTCCGGTCATTTCAAAAGTTTCTTTACTGTGGGTTTTTGAGGTGTGCTGAGTTGGTTACAATGAGTCATGCTCCTTTGCTTTCCCTCTTCCAAAGTTTTGGTGCTGTTGAATTATCCCTTGTTCTCCTTGTTCTTGTGGGTTTGTCTTTTTTTTTTTAAATCTCCTTATTTAGTTGGTCTTTTGATGGAAGCAAAATTTTATCTCTGTCTCCAGTTGACCATCCAATTAATTTAATATTAATTTCTACATATTAAGTTTATACCCATCACTTGACTAAATGACAGGCATACCTCGTTTCATTGCACTTCTCAGATATTGCATTTTATTACAAATTGAAAGTTTTTTGTTAAAAAGTGAAGGTGTATTGAGCAAGTCTATCGGTGTCATTTTTCTAACAGCATTTTAAAATTAAGGTATGTACTTGTGTTTGACATAATGCTGTTGCACACTTAATAGACAACAGTATAGTGTAAACATAACTTTTATATGCACTGGGAAACCAAAAAATGCATGTGACTCACTTTACTGCGATATTTGCTTTCTTGTGGTGGTCTGGAACTGAACCCACAGTATCTCTGAGGTATGTCTGTATCTCACTGTAGTAGTTCTTTGTTTTCGTTTTTTAATTTAAATTTATTTATTCTTTTTTTGGCTGTGTTGGGTCTTCGTTTCTGTGCGAGGGCTTTCTCTAGTTGCGGCAAGCGGGCGCCACTCTTCATCGCGGTGTGCGGGCCTCTCACTGTCGCGGCCTCTCTTGTTGCGGGGCACAGGCTCCAGACGCGCAGGCTCAGTAGTTGTGGCTCACGGGCCCAGTTGCTCCACGGCATGTGGGATCTTCCCAGACCAGGGCTCGAACCCGTGTCCCCTGCATTGGCAGGCAGATTCTCAACCACTGCGCCACCAGGGAAGCCCACTGTAGTAGTTTTTCAGGTAAATTTTTTGAGTCTTTGAGGTAAAGGCTAATACAATTTGCATATAATGATAATTTTCCTTATTACAAATTGTTATATCTTCCTTTTTCATATTATTACATTGGACGGTACTTCCAGAGCAGTGCTGTGTAGTAATAATAAAGAATATCCTTACCTTAACCTTGACTTTAATGATAGTATTTTAATATTTCCCATTAAGCTGGATGATATCTTTTGGTTTGATAAATATATTTATAAATCCATCTTTCCCATTTTATTAAGAAATTTTATTCTTTTCTTTCTTTTTTTTGTGGCCACGCTCTGTGACTTGCAGGATCTTAGTTCCCTTACCAGGGATTGAACCTGGGCCACCACAGTGAAAGTGCCAAGTCCTAACCACTGGACTGCCAGGGAATTCCCAAGAAATTTTATTCTTAAAAATTTTAATTTGTCATACTGCCTCAGAACTATTACAAGTGCCATTAACACATGTTGAATAATACCCTTTCCTCTAGAGTAGAGAATAATTCACCTTAGCTTTCTTTGTACCTCTTATGGTACCTAGAAAGCTCTGGGGCTTATTAATGAGAAAGTGATGAATGTTTTTCTTGAATCACTTTGAAATGCTTTCTTTGTGATTTTCTTTGAAAGTTCATAAGCTTTTCTCAGCAACTACTGATACTTTATTGTTATAAATGTCAACATTTTATTTTTTAACTACCTTTTCTTTGTTTTTTCATGAGAACATCAAGCATTATGTTGATTCTCACTGAATCAAAATATTATAAAGCTGAAAGCATTTATAATTTATGGTGATTGTCTCAGTCCATTTGGGCTAGTGTAACAAAAGTACCATAGACAACAAACATTCATTTCTCAGAGTTCTGGAGACTGGCAAGTCCATGATCAAGGCTCCTGCAGATCAGGTTGTCTGGTGAGGGCTTGTTCCTGGTTCATAGACAGGCTGCCATCTTGCTGTGTCCTCACATGGTGGCGGGGGGAAAGGAGCTTTCTTGGTGTCTTTTACAAAATGGTCACTAATCCCACTCATGAGGGCTCCACCTTCCTGACTTAATCACCGCTCAGAGGCCCCACCTCCTACTACCATCTCGTTGGAGGCCAGGATTTCATCATATGAATTTGAGTGGAGACACAAGCATTCGGTCCATAACAATGATGGAGTATCACAAGGAAGCTTAAAAATGAATTAGAAACTTACTGAAATCTTGAGGTATAGGCAAAAACTGCCTGGTAGTTATTAGGAGTTAACTGTGTTAATTGATTTTCACATTCAGTTATTTATCTCTTTAAATTCTAAGAAGAACCCTGGGAACTATTTTTATATCCTTTTATTCTAGGGAAAATTGAAGCCCAGAGAAGTGAAGTTATTTGCTTGACGTTAAATAGCTAATTAGAATTGACTTAATGTAGAAAAGTGGCTAAAAGGAATAGATTTTATTTGGATAAGGTAGAAATGATCAACTTTAATCAGATTCTTTTCTTCATAGGACTAAATGAGTGTTTGGTAGTTGAAGCATATTCTCAGTGACATATAGAAGTGACCAAATTTATTTATAGTCTAGGATTTGAAAATAACTGTTATGGTTGAGTAATTATTCTGCTTGGGAAGTGGATTACTGCAGAGAACTGTGTAGTAAAGAAAGTCTTATTCTCTGCTCCACGGTTATCTTGTGAGGAGAATGAATGGATACCTTACAGCCACCAGAGGGCACTGTGGATTCAGTTGTGGCTTAAGCTCCAGAAATTGTTGTCTTCTGTTTTAGGTATGCTAAAACATAGACAAGATCGAGAAAACTCGTGCTTTAAAAGCGTTTGCATTCCATAACCTCAGTAGATTTACGCCACATTCCTCTGAAAATTGTTATTGTTGATGAGGATACTTCCTACCTTCTGGCAAATGAATGTTAACTACAAATTCAGCTCCATTTGTGTTTAAAAAGCTCAGCTCAGTGCTCTGTGTCAACCTAGATGGGTGGGATGGCGGTGGGGGTGGGAGGGACATACACACAGCTGATTCACTTCGTTGTGCAGCAGAAACTAATGTAACACTGTAAAGCAATTATACTCCAATTAAAAAAAAAATCTCATTTTAGCTTGGCACTTTGGGCTTCATATTTCTTTCTTTTGATACCTGTGTATTTTGAATATTGATTTGGTTACTGTTTTATTGCATGGCTGTGTCCCTTTTTTAATCAATAAGAGCTGTGCTACATTATTTTATTGTTTAATACTTAATCACATATAACATAGTAGTTATGAATATTCAAATCCTGACCTCTCCCACTTCCTGGCTGTGGTTTTGGACAGCTTACTTTTTTTTTTAATAAATTTATTTATTTTTGGCTGCGTTGGGTCTTCGTTGCTGCACGTGGTCTTTCTCTAGTTGCGGCAAGCGGGGGCTGCTCTTCGTTGCGGTGCACAGGCTTCTCATTGCAGTGGCTTCTCTTGTTGCAGAACATGGGCTCTAGGCGCTTGGGCTTCAGTAGTTGCGGCACACGGGCTCAGTAGTTGTGGCTCGTGGGCTCTAGAGTCCAGGCTCAGTAGTTGTGGTGCACGGGCTTAGCTGGTCTGCGGCATGTGGGATCTTCCCGGACCAGGGCTCGAACCCGTGTCCCCTGCATTGGCAGGCGGATTCTCAACCACTGTGCCACCAGGGAAGTCCCTTGGGCAGCTTACTTTTTAAAAAAAATTTTAGCAATTTCATGTATCTTTATTTATTTATTTTATTTATTTATTTTATTTACTTATGGCTGTGTTGGGTCTTCGTTTCTGTGCGAGGGCTTTCTCTAGTTGCTGCAAGTGGGGGCCACTCTTCATTGCGGTGTGTGGGCCTCTCATTATCGCGGCCTCTCTTGTTGCGGAGCACAGGCTGCAGACACGCAGGCTCAGTAATTGTGGCTCACGGGCCTAGTTGCTCCGTGGCATGTGGGATCTTCCCAGACCAGGGCTCGAACCCGTGTCCCCTGCATTGGCAGGCAGATTCTCATCCACTGCGCCACCAGGGAAGCCCCTTGGCAGCTTACTTTTGAGGACTGGATTTTTAAAAAAAAAATCTGTATAAGGGAGATAATGATTTTACTTCATAGTGTTGGTTTAATGTTTAACCATCATGAATATTTGGCTCATAATAAGCATTAAATAAATGTTAACTATTACTGGATGAATGTACTTGTATTTTAAGAGAACCTAATTGAATTAGTTATAAAGATTTTGAATCAAATGTTACTCAGCTTATTTCAACCTTTAAAACTTTCTGTAATGGTAATGTTAAAAATTTTTTCATGTTTACTTAAAATTAAGTGAAGGCCTTATATGAAGGTTTCCCCCAGCATATTGCTATGGTTTTACGATAAAGAGGTCTTTCTTACTGAGGAGCTGTGTTCAGGTGATGTAGTGTATATTTTAGTATTTGAAAGTGTATTTTAAGTGTCTTAGACTATGGAATGGTAATTTGTAGCTCTTTGGGTAAGGCAGATAGTCACCCCTTAAGTTTTTAAATGGAATTATCCATTTTCTTTAAAGCAGATATAAATGTGTCTTTTCCCGTTTTCCAATATTAGCATGTCTTCCATCCTGACACACACAGCTTTGGTTTGAGAGGAACGAAGAGGGTTTTAGAATCAAGCTTGATTCATAGTGCTTGAATCCTGATGTTGTCTTGGAACCTTGGGCATTTTTAATTAATGTATCTGAGCTACTGTTTTTTTCTTAATTGAGGTGTAGTTGATTTATGATATTATAAAAGTTTCAGGTGTACAACCTAGTGATTCACAGTTTTTTGGGGTTTTTTTGTTTTTTTTGGCCATGCTGTGTGGCTTGTGGGATTTTAGTCCCCTGACCAGGGATTGAATCCGGACCTTAGCAGTGAAAGCCCAGAATCCTAACCACTAGACCACCAGGGAACTCCCAAATTCATGATTTCTGACGGCGGGGATGTTTATCTGTTTTGTTTATTGATTTTTCTCAAGTGTCTAAGACAGTGTCTTGTGGATATTGGGTGCTGCGTAAATCTTTGTTGAATGCAGTTAATTACTTGTTGCCTTTGGTATGTTCTGTGCTTGTCTTTATATCTCATCTCATCCTGTTCTTCCCCGCCTACCTTGTTCCAGCCATGTTGGCCTTTGTTCTGTTGCTTGAATTTTCCAGCCTCACTCCCTTTAGGCTTTTGCAGGAACTGCCCTTACTTCAGTTTTCCCACAGTTAGATCTTTCTCATCATTCCAGATCTCAGCATAAATGTCACCTGCTCGAAGAGGTCTTTTCTGACTCCAAAGTACAGTAGTTTTCTCTTCATTCTGTTATTATCACTTTTTTTAAAAAATTTAAGTTTAGCTTTAAAAAATAAGTGAGAAATCATGCTCAAAAATTAAGAAAATGCAACAAAATATACAGTGAATAATTTCTCCATCCCTGTCAGCCGTCTGTCAAAGTGATAATTATTTATATTAGTGTTGTCCTCATCCTTCCAGAGGCTTTTATAGCAATGTAAGCAAAGGGCAATATGTATGAAGCAGTAAGTGTTCTTAAGCCCATTTGTTTTGAGACTGGGCTGAGTGGCCTTATAAGAGAGGATTACTGAAGAGCTAAGAGTTGGCCTTGGGGCCCTTAAACCAGTCTTAATGCCTGTACAGCTGGTGTCTCCTCACCTTCTCTGAGGCTGCAGTGAATAAACCACTTCACACTCGTATCTGTCCGTCTGCAAATTGACCTGCAGTCTATACTCACCCTTCATTTCCCCTTCTAGTTGGTTTTTTCCTTGTTTAGTCTCTGCAATTAAGGTGATCCATGTTCAGGACTAGTTCTACTACCACCTGTGCCCATGACCTCATCCCCTCTGTGTGCTCAATAACTTATTTTCTTTCTTTTCTGGCTTTTTTTTTTTTACTGTTAACTGCCTGCTGTCTCTTTGGCTTTAGCACAGCTCTGCATATCTAATTGGTGCTCAGAACTATGAGTTAACTGTGGCAGAGTCGTGAAGAGTTTGGATTGTTGAGTTACAAAGACCTGGGAATGAATTCTAGCTGTGTGACTTGGGCTAGTCAGCATCTCTAAGCCACAAAATGGGACAGATATTGTAACCATATCAAGGGTTGCTTTGAAGATGTAACCAAGGAGTGGATGATATTTTCCTAAGGCTGTTGTAACAAGTCGCCACAGACTCGGTGGCTTAAAACAGACCTTTTTTCCTTTAACAGTTCTAGAGGTCACAAGTCAGAAGTCAGTGGCCCTGGGCTCAAACCAGGGTGTCAGCAGGGCCATACTCGCTCAGGAGGCTCTGGGGGAGGGCTCACTCCCTGCTTCAAGTTCTGGTGCTGCCGACATTCCTTGGCTACATCACTTTCATCTCCTCCAGGCACCTCTGTGGTTACGTTGCCTGGAATCTCCTTCCACCTCTGTTGATGAGGCCACTAAAGATGCAGGTAGGGCCTGCCCAAGTAATCTCATTTTTAAGTCCTTAACCATAATCATCTCTGCAAAGACCCCCTTTCCATCCAAGGTAACATTTACAGCTTCCAAGGATTAGTATCTGATTTCTTTGGGGCCGTTATTCAGCCTGATACATGGATATAAAGGACATGGCAGATGGGGATTTAAGGTTTCTAGATGGGGTCAAGAAAGATTTCAGATTCTCAGAAGGATTTAATCATACAGCTGTGGGAGCCAGGGAATATGAGAACAGTAGATTAAAAAAAAAAGATAAGGGAAATTAGGGATTAAACCATGTCATTTTATTTAATACAGTAGATAAATGGGATAAATATAGAGAAGAGATTTTCATGATCAGATTTTAGTTATTTTTTTGTTCACATGTGTGTAGAAGGATTTATCTGTGTTTTCAGTGTTAAAATTTATAGGGTAAGCAGTGGTGGAAAGGAGGTGGTAGACATGGGAACATACTGCATATTCTTACTGAAAATTCGATAATTACCTTTCTTTTTATATTGCAAGAAGTTCACATGTAAACTTTATGAAATGATTAGTGAATGAGAGAAGATCACAGAATGCATATAAAATTTTTCCTGGATATTAGATAAGAATGATTTTCATTTAGAGTAAGAAAGAAAGTAAAAGTACCTTTAAGAAATTTTTTGAATTAGAGTAACATCAAAAACCATATAGTGACATTTGTAAAATTTTTTTTTCCCATCTCCTTAACAGGTTCTTTGGCATGGACGCAGGTTCATCGGGAGGAGTAGAAGTGGCTGATCAGACTCCTGTTTTGCTGGGGAGGACGGCCATGGCAGCTAGCCTCACGGACGCAGGACATTCATTTAGTGGGCCGCCTAACCCTTTAGTGAATAGAGCTAGTAAATTCCAGAACTCAGCAGTGGAAGACGATGATGATGTTGTGTTTATCGAGCCTGTACAGCCTCCTCCGCCTTCTGCTCCAGTGGTGGCCGATCAAAGAGCCGTGACATTTACGTCATCGAAAAATGAAGAGCTACAAGGAAATGACTCCAAAATTCTTCCTTCCTCAAAAGAATTGGCTTCTCAGAAGGGAAGTGTAAGTGAGACAATTGTCATCGATGATGAAGAGGACATGGAAACAAATCAAGGGCAAGAGAAAAATTCCTCCAATTTTATTGAACGGAGACCACCCGAGTCTAAAAACAGAACCAATGATGTGGATTTCTCCACTTCCAGTTTTTCAAGAAGTAAGGTAAATGCAGGAATGGGTAATAGTGGTATCACCACAGAACCAGACTCTGAAATTCAGATTGCTAATGTTACGACCTTAGAAACAGGTGTCAGCTCTGTGAGTGATGGCCAATTAGAAAACACTGACGGGCGAGATATGAACCTAATGATCACACACGTAACATCACTGCAGAATACCAGCTTGGGAGAGGTCGCTAACGGACTGCAGTCGAGTAACTTCGGTGTTAATTTGCAAACATACACCCCGTCTTTAACTTCACAGACCAAGACTGCAGTAGGACCTTTTAATCCTGGTAGAATGAATGTGGCAGGAGACGTATTTCAGAACGGAGAGTCTGCAGCTCATCACAATCCTGGTAAGCCTGGAGGGGGCTTCTGCCCCGTGGAAGGGATTTTGCACTGGTGGATTCTTTTTTTTATTGTAGTAATTGGTGCTACTTTGGTTAGTTTATTCATGTAAGATACATTAATTCTATTGACTTTTAAGTTTGAAATTTTAACTAATAAGAGATGTAAAACCATGTATATAGTATTTCTCTGTAGATTATTAGAAAATCAGATAAATTAATGTCTAAAGGAAGTAAAACAAAATACTCTTTATATTTACTACCACTAAAGTCTAATAATTTGGCATCTTATTTGTCACATACTGACTTTATGCTAGTGTATTTTTTTTTTTAATTCATTTATTTTTGGCTGCATTGTGTCTTCGCTGCTGCGTGCGGGCCCTCTCCAGTTGCAGCGAGCGGGGGCCACTCTTTGGTGCGGCGTGCGGGCCTGCCATTGTGGTGGCTTCTCTTGTTGTGGAGCACGGGCTCTAGGCACAAGGGCTTCAGTATTTGTGGCTTGCAGGAGTAGTAGTTGTGGCGCACGGGCTTAGTTGCTCTGCAGCATGTGGGATCCTCCTGGACCAGGGCTCAAACCCGTGTCCCCTGCATTGGCAGGTGGACTCTCAACCACTGCGCCACCAGGGAAGCCCTATGCTAGTGTATTTTGAATAGTATCGTTTTAATGTGTAAAAAGAGAACAAAAAGATAAATAGCACGTGTAAGGAGCAATATGTTGTATAATTGCATTTAGATTTGTTTTTACTTTCCCTGTGTTTAATTTTGACTGCCTGTCTGATTTTAATTTTTACTTATTAGCACTTTGTTATTTTTTCTTATATTTAAAGATTGGTATATTTCTTGACTACCTGAAAACATTTTCTGCAGGCAGCTTTGCTCTGTGGAAGCTGTGAGAAGAGCTCTGTGGCTTTTCCTGACCATGTCTGTGTCCGCCCCAGGCCTCTGTATGGCCTGCCTGTCTCTCACGTACCTTCTCTCTGTCCTTCTCAGGCTTCATCGTTTTAGGCTCATTAGCAACTTTATCAACCTAGGATTGTGGAGAATAATAAGGAATGACTGAAACCAAGGCCGTGTAGAATGTTCTGTGAAATGCTAGTTGTTTTCCTTTCATACTTATTATTCTTTTGGTTATGAGAGTAATGTCTAATTATTGAAGAATGTTTGGAAAATCCATAATTAAAAAATGATGAAGAAAGGTTACCACTGTTGTTAATCCTTTGAGTGGTTGTCTTTCAGTGTTTTTCCTTTGTATTTCTTAACTTGGTTGAAGTGCAGTTCTTCATAATTTTGCTTCCTGTTTCCCCCCATTTAATATTACTCTGTATTTTCTCATACCATTAAAGTTATTTATACACAGAAGTTTTAACGACTGCACAATGAATTTGGTTATACCATTCCCATATTTGGTTTTTACATTGTTTCCCTTTTTTGCTCTTGTCGGTCTATGATAAACTTTTTTTTTTTTTCAAATTTCTGATTATTTCTTAGAGTATATTCCTAGAAGTGAAGTTACTGGGCCAAAGACTATCACTACTCCCATCCCTCCAAAGATTTATGGTTATAAAAATTTTCTGCTTTATAGTGATTTTGAAAGAAATATGTTTCTTATTACTCAGTTTTGAAAATTCCTAATGTCTTCCAAGATCCTTTCCCCCTGTATGTATTTATATATATCTGTTGGTAGGTCATTGTATGCGTATGTGTGTATGTGACGTTGTATGAACATTTTCAAGG
The DNA here is from genome assembly GCF_965194825.1 of Balaenoptera physalus. Classification (NCBI taxonomy): domain Eukaryota; kingdom Metazoa; phylum Chordata; class Mammalia; order Artiodactyla; family Balaenopteridae; genus Balaenoptera; species Balaenoptera physalus. The sequence goes on along the minus strand of NC_138899.1, from coordinate 81,201,414 downwards.
TGTGGAAATATATTGTCATACGGCCTTCCGGAAAGTTTTTACCAATTTGTTCTGCTATCAGCTGTGTATTAGAGGGTCTTTCCTTCTAGCTCACATAAAAGTTTAAGACATGATAATAGTCAAATTAGTTTCAAAATAGCTATTTTGTCTTTCTGATAAATATATTAAAAACATAAGCGTATGAAAAAGAACATAACATTCAGTCTTACTGTTGAGAATGGTACATTTAATTCTAACCTGAGATTGCAATATAGGTATAGCTTTGCAAACTTTCCCTTTCTCCTGCTCCTTTAAATACCTAACAATAATCTTGAACTTTTTGGCCATATCAAGAGTATATGTTTGATTTTGTTAATTCTCTATTTAGTTCACTTCCAGTTTTTACTATTTAAATAACTCTTAAGAATATTCTTATCAATGTATCTCGGGATACGTAGTACCTGAGGACTATTGCTGGGTCAAAGCACATTTATAATAAGAATTGTGTTCCTGTTCACACAAACTCTTAACACAGGGAATGTAAAGTACGCATCAGAAAACCAGACAGATACACCTCTTGCTCCTGAGTTTATGGATTAGCTCTTGTGTGTTTGTGCTGTCTTTGTTTGTCATAGAGAATTATAACATCTTGGCTGTTTATACTGGCTCTCAGACTAATGGTGACTTGGGCAACTTGATCTCTATCCCTTAATGTCCATTGTATGAAATAGAGAGTGATTAAGTCTCTTCCATTCCTAAAAGTATTTTGATGTTGGAGGAGGTGAAAATTTGAAAGTAGGGGAATGTAAGAACTGAAGCATAGATAAAAGGAGCCATTGCATTATTTATACAGGGCCTAGCACGAAATTGAAAAAAATTGCCATTTTTCAAAATCAAGTTAATAGATAGATGCCTTTAGGTTTAACTAGGTTCCTTTTAAAAAATATATATATATATATTTATTTATTTATTCTGGCTCTGCCGGGTGTTAGTTGCGGCACTCGGTATATTTAGTTGCAGCATGCGGACTCTTAGCTGTGGCATGCATGTGGGATCTAGTTCCCCGACCAGGGATCGAACCCAGGCCCCCTGCACTGGGAGCAGGGTGTCTTACCCACTGGATCACCAGGGAAGTCCCTAACTAGGTTCCTTTAAGTATATATTCAAATGACAAGCCTGCAGGGTTGAAAATCCTAAGGAGCTACTATTTATGTTGCAAAAGCTATTACTTCTAACATGTATTCAAATATAATTTTTTTTTAAATTATTTGTTTATTATTTTTGGCTGCATTGGGTCTTCGTTGCTGCGCAGGGGCTTTTCTCTAGTTGCAGCGAGCAGGGGCTACTCTTCATTGCGGTGAGTGGACTTCTCGTTGCGGTGGCTTCTCTTGTTGCAGAGCACAGGCTCTAGGTACACGGGCTTCAGTAGTTACGGCATGCGGGCTCAGTAGTTTTGGCTCGCAGGCTCAGTAGTTGTGGCGCATGGGCTTAGTTGCTCCGCGGCATGTGGGATCGTCCCGGACCAGGGATCGAACCCATGTCCCCTGGGTTGGCAGGTGGATTTTTAACCACTGCGTCACCAGGGAAGTCCTCAAATATAATTTTTGATTGAAGACCCTTCATAATATGGAATTGCCAGTTGCTTCAGTGATTTGCTTTCTTCATGTTCCTTAGTATTTTTACCTCTTTATTAAAACAGGTCAGTTACCCTGATGATAGCAGGATAACAGGATTCCAGAAGGCACTCTGTTTACTCTGTGTATAAAACATATATTTATTTGGAGAGGTTGTGGAGTAAAGTAAAATTTGAATAGCAGTATATGTAGCCCCTTGAAACCACTAGGTTGATGGACTGGGTCAGAACCAGGAAATTGCCCTCTTCAAGGTTTTGGTAGTAAAGAAATGTCCTCATACTCTGGATATATTTATACATTGTTTCTCATATGGAAGGGCATCTTTTTTGTATGGAAATACAAATTTCAGAAGAAACTAGAAAGGAAAAATATTACAAGAGACCAAAGTAGTAGAAATTATAATAGAAGTGGTAGCATGAAAAGTTTCAAAATGAAAAAACATTATGCTGTATTGGTATTGTAGTGCGAGTCTGTGTAACAGTAAGTAGTATGGTGAGCTGGAGACGTACTGCTAAGTCCCAAAGAAGCTTACTAAGAAAGAGAGGAGGAAGAACTCAGCACCCTGGCGGTCGGTTCCCCAGGCCTTAATGCTGTGCCATTGAAGCTGTGCTGCTGGCAGCGGTAGAGCAACGGGGTGTCGCATCAGTCACTAGACGTTGGCTTAACATCACCACTTCTGTGTAACACTCTAATTTCTTTGATATTATGTGGTATACTTAGAAGCCATGGAATGAAACATGTATATGGAAAAGCTGTTCTTAGAAAGATTTTTTTTTTTTTTTTTTAATTTTTTGGCTGCACCACGTGGCATGTGGGGATGTTAGTTTTCCGACCAGGGATTGAACCTGAACCCCTTGCATTGGAAGTGTGGAGCCTTAACCGCTGGACCACCAGGGACGTCCCTAGAAAGATGTTTTGAATATAGTCATTTGTAAACTTTATCCGAGCTATATTGTATTTGTCAAAGGTTCTGGTTGGTAAAGATTTTATTATATATTTATGTTGATGTATGTGTTCCTCGCTTAAAGTAATATTTTGTAAATTCTTCCTGTTTAGTAACTAATGGCTAATATTTTTTAGTGCTGCCTATGTGCCAGTCACTGTGGTTTATAAACCATGTACTATCTCATTTAAAGTTACCATTTCCAGTTTAGAGAAGAGTTAGGCACAGGGTTAGTAACTTCCCAGTCTAGTAGGTAATGGAGCCTGAATGTCAGCCATCAGTTCTGACTCCAAAGTCTGTGCCCTTGACTGCTCTGCTACACTGCGCCTTATCGATGTCTGAAACTTGGAGAGAGTGGGAAGTTAAAACTGTGTCTCTGATATAAATTTCAGTGTACGTGTTTTTGTTTTGTTTTGTTTTTTTAGATTCTTGGATCTCCCAGTCAGCATCCTTTCCCCGAAATCAGAAACAGCCAGGGGTGGATTCTTTATCACCAGTGGCCTCGCTTCCTAAACAGATCTTCCAGCCTTCTGCCCAACAGCAACCCACTAAACCAGTTAAAGTCACTTGTGCAAACTGCAAAAAGCCTTTACAGAAGGGACAGACAGCGTATCAGCGAAAAGGATCAGCTCACCTCTTCTGTTCTACCACCTGCCTCTCTTCCTTCTCTCACAAGCCTGCTCCAAAGAAACTTTGTGTTATGTGTAAAAAGTAAGGTTTACCTTCCAGCATATTTCCTTATTAAGGTTGAATATTGGTGGTATAAAATTTGAGAAAAATTGTTTTAGAGGTGAATTACTATGTTTTAAAAATTTGTAAGCTTGTTTGAATATTAAAGCCAAACTCAAATTTGTAATGGCTTTGGAGTGTTCTCTATCAAGCTGAAGTGGCTTAGGATTAAAAGCCTTCCTATTTGGATAGGCTTTGGGGTTGATTTAGATACTAGGCCCTTATAATTAATTTTAATCTCCATTGGATTTCTTGAATTCGTAAAAATACATACATGCGTATTTACATTATTAATTATAAGAATTTAGTTCTAAACAGACAAAATTGTTAAGCAATTTATGTATGACTAGTTTTGTATTAAAATAGGTCAAAATTTGGACTACCTTCATGTTAAGATTATTAAAAATTGGCAAATCTTAGGATATTATATGCATTTATTTATGTTTGTCTGGAACGTTAAGTCATTTTAATACTCACTTCTCAAGACTCAGGTACCTTTTTTTTTGACAGCCTTGGAGTGACAGGATCCTCTCCTGCCATTTTTAGGTCTGCTCTCACTAGTTAAAAATGAGCTGAATATAGTATGTTGTGTGCAGGGTTAAACAGGTGGATTTTCTGTACCATCTCTTGAAGCAGCCCAACTTTGTAAAGATATTTTTAGATCTTAGAACTGGAAAAGGCTGAGTGCTCTGTATAGGTTTAGTAAATTCAAATATTGGAACAATTGTTATACAGTTTTTTGGTTGCTTTACAGTAGTAGACTTGCATACAGCAATATAAGACCTGGAACTTCAGAATTAAAGGAAAACTTCAAAGGTCATCAATATTGTCATTTCCTAACATTTCCAATTGTAGTTGAAAGCTGTATAGAATGGTAGGTGGGATTATTTTGGGTTATGGGATGTATTTAAGTTCACTTATCCTCTCGAGAAGGATGCCATATTCCTGTGACCTAGGTACCTCATGCTTTCTACTTACCCACGAGAGGGAAATTGCATAGGTATCGTAAATTTATACCTCAGTAAATTAGGCCTTGACATTAAACTCCATGTAAATAACAACAGCTTTTTTTTTTTTTTTTAAGTGGTTCCAATATCTGAAAGCCTTGTTTAGGAGCTTGAAGATAAATTGAGTAGTGGCTAGGGTTTAATAGTATTGCTTCTAAATCTTCTGTGTTCATATTTTATTGCCAAGAGTTTTTAAATAGTAAAAGTGAGTTAATGAATCTAAAACTGGGTTTCAGTCTATGGAAATTAAAAATGTCAGTTATTACTCTTTGACTTTGCTGCTCCTCGTATTTTTCAGGGATATAACTACAATGAAAGGAACCATTGTTGCTCAAGTGGATTCGAGCGAATCCTTCCAGGAATTCTGTAGTACATCTTGTCTGTCTCTTTATGAAGACAAACAGAATCCTACTAAAGGAGCTCTGAATAAATCAAGATGTACAATTTGTGGTAAACTAACAGAGGTTTGTATTTTTGTGCTTTATCACTTAGTTCTAACTAATGGGAATATTTCTGACTTTTAGCTGTTTTGACATAATCTTTCATCAGTATGTATTTCCTTAAAAGTGAGGGTATATAAAATCTATCTTATAAATATCCCATTATGTAATCCCATTCTCCCATAGGGAGAATGATTTACAAAAAAATTGAAATATCACATCAATTGACTTTTTTCCTGAGGTTGGGAACCCTCACAGAAAAAACCATAGTGTTTAAATAGGCTGACTGCACATGAGAGACAACAGACAATCTTGCTTAAGAAGTGGAACAAGCGGAGGGGATGTTTTTGAGGACTTCGTTAAAAACATATTACGGTTTTTGCATTTGATGAAAAAAAGAAATCTGTGTATACGTACTTCATTTGAATTATTTATAATGTTAGTCCTCTCCTCCCTGTTGTACAGCAGTGTACTTATACTTAAATAATTTCCTTTTGGATTTGTCTAAAGATTTCCAATCTGTTTGGAAGTTTTATACTAACACTGCCCAAACTGGGTTGTTTCCTGTCACTTTTAGATACCTCTAGAGAAGTTGGTGCGATGACACTGGTGGTCCTCCCTGCCTTGCACCGTATATATGTGTGTATAAAAGAAGTTTAAAGGAGAATGAAATGTACTTTGTCTTGCGTTTTCCCTAAACAAGCCTTACACAGAAAAACTGAGGCATTTTCTTTCTATTGGAGCACCTTGTTACTTAGCTACATGTCATATATTAATTTGTTTTTTAAAATTTTGCTTGTTTTTCTTTTAGATTCGCCATGAAGTTAGCTTTAAAAATATGACTCATAAGCTGTGCAGTGACCACTGCTTTAATAGATACAGAATGGCCAATGGTCTAATAATGAATTGCTGTGAGCAGTGTGGGGAGTACCTGCCCAGCAAAGGTGCTGGAAACAATGTCCTGGTTATCGATGGTCAGCAGAAGAGATTTTGCTGCCAGAGTTGTGTCAGTGAGTACAAGCAGGTAATTCATGATCTGATCAGAATCAACCATTGTTTTGAATGTGCTTTTAAATTGCTATAATAGTTCCACTCTAACAGCATTAATTAACCAGATTTATCTTGAAGTCTCATTTAATTCCATTATTGTCTTAACATCTTAGAGATAACCAATCTCAGGTGAATACTGAAATACATGTAGGTTATTGGAAATAAGCTTGTGATTTTACATAGAAAGGTAAATGCTTACCAAAGTGATTCCTTTTTTGGGTGGTGGAGAGGGGTCGTAAATATGGTTTTTCAAATTGTTGATGCTTAGCTTAGGAATGATTATTTTATTTCCATTTGATTGTTAATTTAAAATTTAAGGTCTTTGACTTAGTTTATTTTTTAATATATACCTGTGGTTTCAAAAGTCAGAGCAGTCTAGCTCCCATTTCTTTCTTCTCGGTTCCTACTTATCCTTTACACATACCAGTTTTTAATTCTTACTATTTTGTTTTCTCTTCTTTCTGAAAAATTAAGGAAATAATGTATTCTTAGTTTCTCTTTTATGTGTACAAAAGGCAGCATACTGTATGTACTGTACTGTACCCTCCATTTGTATCTTGGAATCATTCCCTGTCAGTATATTCCTTATTCTTCCTTATTCCTTTTATGGCTGAGTTAAATTTTCAGGAATTCTGTGAGCCAGTTGTTAAAACGCCCATTATTAAAAATTAAGTTATAGAAACTTACAGATAAATTATATTAGTCTGTTAGGGCTGCTGTAACAAAATACTGAAGGTCTCAGACAGCCAGGAATTTATTTTCTCACAGTTCTGGAGGCTTAAAATCTAAGATCGAGGTGCCTTTCTGGGGTGGTTTTTGGTGAGGCCACTCCTCCAGGCTTGTAGGTAACCTTCTTCTTGCTGTGTCTTCACGTGGTCTTTCCTTTGTGCTCAGAAGGAGAGAGTGTCCTGGTCCGTCTTCTTGGACCTAACCTGTAGGGCTTCATTCAACCCTAACCGCCCCCCTTAAAGGCCCTATCCCAAATACAGTCTTGTTGCGGTTAGGGCTTCAAGATACTCCTTTGAGGTGGGGGGAGACACAATATTGAAGACAAAGAAAATAAATACTTAAAACGTACCACTTCCTAATTATTTGATTACATTTCAGTATTACCTGTGCTCTTGAGGTTATTTACATTATTTGTGAGATGGAAATATTATACATAATGGTGTGCTTCTGTGTATCTCTTCCCAATTACATGTTTAGTTTTATGTTGGTGGCCTGAAATTAGCCACGGTGGGGAGAGTCTCATGGTAGATGCTACAATAAATATGGCGCTTGCTTTCACCTCCCGAGAGCTAGTGGTTAACCATATACAAGACAGCACTGGGCTGACTTGTTTATTTGATCACTTTGCTGTTGGTGGTGTTTGGGTTATTTCCAGTGTTTTGTTGCTGCAGATGACAGATGATGAGTAACCTGTGCAGGCACAGCCCAGAGGTCTTGTGGGTTCAGTTCCAGACCAGTGCAGTAGAGCGAATGTCACAGTAGAGCGAGTCATGTGAATTTTTTGGTTTCTCAGTGCACATAAGTTATGTTTACTATTAAGTGTGCAATAGCACTGTGTCTAAAAAATTGTACACACCTTAATTTAAAAAAATATTAACCATCATCTGAGCCTCAGTGAATCATAGTAGTAGCATTCCAAGATCACTGATTATACCAAGAGATCACCGTAACAAATACAGTAATAATGAAAAAGTTTGAAATGTCGCAAGAATTACCAAAATGTGGCACAGAGACATGAGGTGAGCAGATGCTGTTGGGAAAACGGTGCTGATGAAGTTGCTCGACGCGGGGTCGCCACAGACCTCCTACAACGAGGTCTGCCTGTATATGCTTGACTCCTTGGAGATGTGGTTTCAGGGTAGATTCTTAGAAGCAAGACTGCTCAGCCAGAGGTACATGCACATGTTAGTTTGTTAGATACTGTTAAATTCCCTCTGTTAGAGTTGGACCAGTTTGCATTCCTTTCAGCAGTGTATGTGGAAGTGCTTGTTTCTCCGAAGGCTCTCCAGCAGGGACTTTTATTCCGTTTGGTAAGAACAGTATGTTTAGTAAAATTTGTATTTCTTTTATTAGGAATACTGATGAGCAGCTTTTCATATTTCAGAACTCATTGCTTTCCTTTTCTGTGAACTGTTTGTTTACCTCTTATACCCATTTTTCTGTTTGGGCTTTGGTTTGTCTCAGTCTTTCCCCCATTAAGTCAAACTTTTAATGAGCAAAATGCATCGGTAATTTGTTCGTGAAACAATTATTTAGCAACCATTATGTTGCAGGTACTGTGCTAATTGCTTGAAATAGTCTGATGGGAAGTACAGTAGACAGTTCCTGCTTTCATGGGATTTGCATTGCGCTGGTGTAATTCAGGTTTGTTAACATAAGGAAGGTTTTGTGGTGATTGAAAGGATCAGACTAATTATAATCTCCAGAGCTCAATGTGGTGTTTGATGTTGGTGATGTCATTGCATTAGTTATCTTCTGATACCTAGGTGTGGTAAGAGCTAGCTGCCCTGGGTTAAAGTCGTGGCCCAGCACTCATCCTCTGTGTCCTGGGCAGTGGCTTAAATCCCCCACCTGCCCCCCCCACCCTGCCTTTTTTCATCACGTGTCTTGCCTGATGGTATTTCCTACAATTTTTAAAAAATTTATTTATTTTTGGCTGCGTTCAGTCTTTGTTGCTGCGTGCGGGCTTTCTCTACTTGCGGCGAGCCGGGGCTTCTCTTGTTGTGGAGCACAGGCTCTAGGCACGCGGGCTTCAGTAGTTGTGGTTCATGGGCTTAGTTGCTCCACGGCATGTGGGATCTTCCCAGACCAGGGCTCGAACCTATGTTCCCTGCATTGGCAGGTGGATTCTTAACCACTGTGCCACCAGGGAAGCCCCCTACAGTTTTTTTTTTTGATTAATTTATTTTATTTATTTTATTTATGGCTGTGTTGGGTCTTCGTTGCTGCACGCGGGAGCTACTCTTCCTTGCGGTGCGCGGGCTTCTCATTGCGGTGGCTTCTCTTTGCTGCAGAGCACAGGCTCTAGAGCGCAGCCTCAGCAGTTGTGGCGCACGGGCTCAGTAGTCGTGGCTCGCAGGCTCTAGAGCGCAGGCTCAGCAGTTGTGGCGCACGGGCTTAGTTGCTCTGTGGCACGTGGGATCTTCCCGGAACAGGGCTCAAACCCATGTACCCTGCACTGGCAGGCAGATTCTTAACCACTGCGCCCCCAGGGAAGCCCCCTACAATTTTTAATGAGTGGAAATGGTAAGTACCTTTTTCTTTTCCCAGTGGGAATGCCTTTGGTGTTTCCTCATTAAATTAGATGCCAACTTCAGGGTTGGCAAATATATTTTATCATATTAAAGAAGTATCCATGGATTTGCTTCATTAAATGTTTTATCAGAAATGAGAATCGAGTTTTGAAGGTCTTTTCAGTGTCTGTGGCAGTGATTGTATGATCCCCCCCCACCTTTATTTTTTATTTATTTATTTTTTTGGCTGCGGCATGTGGGATCTTCGTTGAGGCATGTGGGATGTTTCGTTGCAGCGCGTGGGCTTCTCTTCTAGTTGTGGCGTGCACGTTTTTCTCTCTCTAGTTGTGCCGTGCGGGTTCCAGAGCGCATGGGCTCTCTCGTTTGCAGCACGTGGGCTCTCTCGTTGAGGAATGCAAGCTCAGTAGTTGTGGCACGGGGGCTTAGTTGCCCCACGGCATGTGGGATCTTAGTTCCCCCACCAGGGATAGAACTCGTGTCCCCTGCATTGGAAGGTGGATTCTTTACCACTAGACCACCAGGGAAGTCCCTCCCCACCCCTTTAAATCTATTAATATGTGAATTATTTTAATGGATTTCCTAATTCATCTAAACATTCTTACATTATTAGAATAAACCATACCAGATCAGTATTGTATTTTAAATTTTATTTCTAATTGTTAATATTTAGTACTTTTCCATTGGTATTCATAAGTGAGATTGGTCTTGAATTTCCTTTTTTTGGTGCAGTCTTTAAGATATCAGTGTTATATTTGCTTTATAAAAATGCTCAGAGGAAAATTCATATCCTTATATGCTTAAACGAGTAAAAATGAAAATAAATGAATTAACTATTAAACTCAAAGTTGTAAAAAGAAAATAAATTAAAGCAAAAGACAAAAAAAAAATAAAAGTAGAAATTAATGAATTAGGATATAAAAATAGTACTAAAATAATTCAAAATGCTGCTTCTATAGGAAATCAACTCTTTGAAAAACTAGACAAACCGATTGTCAATCAGGAACAGAGGTTTAAAAATGCACAGATTCACAAAGATAAGAAATGACAAGTTGGACTTACCCATCAAAACAGAGAAAATTGAAGAAAATCAACAAGGGACTACTTTGTACAACCCTATATAGAAATGTTGAAAACCTAGATCAAGTGAGTAATTTTCTATCAAAATATAATTTCCCTAAATTGACTCCAGAGCAGATAGAATAAGGCAGAGAAATTTCCGTAGAAGAAATAGAGATAGTTATCAAAGAACTACCCCACAAAAAGAAATAGGCTCAGATGGTTTTACAGGGAAATTCCATCAGATTTGAACTAGGTAACCTTAATGTTATTTAAACCATTCCAAAGCATTAAAAAGGATGAAAACTACTCATGTTTAAAAAAAAATTGTGGTAAGTGTATATAATATAATATTCCTAATTTTAAACATTTTTAACTATACAATTGAGTGGCATTAATTACAGTCATAATTTGTGCAGTCATCACCTCTATTTCCAGAACTTTTTCATGACCCAAACAGAAACTCTGTGACAATGAAGCCAATAACTCCTCATCTGCCCCCTCACCCCTGACCCTGGTAATCTCTGATCTACTTTCTGTCTATGAATTTGCTGATTCTAGGTATTTCATATAAGTGGAGTCATACAATGTCTGTCCTTTTTGTCTGGTTTATTCACTTAGCGTAATGTTTTGAGTTTCAGCCATGTTGTAGCATTGTTTTTTATGGCTGAATAATATTCATTGTATGCATATATATTTTGCTTATTCATTTATTTGATGATGGACATTTGGGTTGTTTCCATCTTTTGACTATTGTGAATCATACTGCAATGAACATTAGCATATAAGTATCAGTTTGAGGTCTGTTTTTCAGTTCTTGTGGGTGTATACCTAGGAGTGGTATTGTTGGGTCATAGGGTAATTCTATGTTTAGCTTTTTGAAGAATGGTTAAACTGTTTTCCACAACAACTGTATCAGTTTAAATTCCTACCAGCAATACATGAGGGTTCCATTTGCTGTCCATCTTTGCCAACACTTGTTATTTTCCATTAAAAAAAAATTTTTTTTTTTTATTATAGACATCACAGTAGGAGTGGAGTGGTATATATCTTTGTGGTTTTGACTTGCATTTCCCTAATGACTAATGATGTTGAGTATGTTTTCATGTGCTTTTTGGCCATTTGTATGTCTTCCTTGGAGGAGTATCTATAGAAGTCATATATAGTTTTTTTTAAATGTTTGTTTATTTATTTGGCTGTGTCAGGTCTTCAGTTGCGGCATGTGGGCTCTTAGTTGCGGCATGCAGCATCTTTTCCCTGACCAGGGATCAAAACCAGGCCGCCTGCATTGGGAGCACAGAGTCTTAACCACTGGACCACCAGGGGGGTCCCTCATTTTACTTTCTTGATAATGTCATTTGCAGAAAACTTTTTAATTTTAATGAAGGCCAATTTACCTCCTTTTCTTTTGTTGATTGTGTTTTTGGCGCCATATCTAAGAATTTGTTACCAAATCAAAGGTCAAGGTGGTTTATCCCTATGCTTTCTTCTAAGAGTTTTATGACTTTAACTCATATTTAGGTCTTTGGTCCATTTTGAATTAATTTTGTTGATGATATGAGGCAGGCATCCAACTTCATTCTCTTGTGTGTGGAAATCCAGTTGTCCCAGCACCATCTGTTATTGGACTTGTGTGGTTTTTTTTGTTGTTGTTTTTAATTGTTTTACTTTTTCATTTATTTATTTAGTTTTTTGGCTGTGTCATGTGGCATGTGGGATCTTAGTTCCCTGACCAGGAATCGAACCCACATCCTCTGCAGTGGAGGCTTGGAGACTTAACCACTGGGCTGCCAGGGAAGTCCCTGTTAATTGGACTTGTGATATTTGTCAAATATTAATTGGCCATAGATGAGTAGGTTTATTTCTGATAACCATCTTTGTAGGAAGTTTTGAAATCAGGAAATGAGTCTTCCAACTTTGTTCTTCTGTTTGGATACTCTAACCCCATTCTAGTTTTGTATGACTTTTCCATTTCTGCAGAAAAGGCTTTTAGAATTTTGATAGTGATTACATTGATTCTGTAGATCACTTTGGGTAGTACTGACATTTCTGCAATGTCAAAGCCTCCTATGTATGAACATGGGATGTTTTCTCATTTACTTAGGTCTTTATTAGCTCTAGTAGCTTTATTGTTGATCCCTTGGGGTTTTCTTTTTTTTCCTTTTTTTTACAAATTTTTTAATTTATTTTTAATTTTGGTTGCGTTGGGTCTTCGTTGCTGCTTGCGGGCTTTCTCTAGTTGTGGCGAGCGGGGGCTACTCTTTGTTGTGGTGTGCAGGCTTCTCATTGCAGTGGCTTCTCTTGTTGCAGAGCTCATGCTCTAGGTGCGTGGGCTTCAGTGGTTGTGGCTCTTGGGCTCTAGACGCAGGCTCAGTAGTTGTGGCACACAGGCTTAGTTGCTCTGTGGCATGTGGGATCTTCCTGGACCAGGGCTCGACCCCGTGTCCCACTGCATTGGCAGGTGGATTCTTAACCACTGTGCCACCAGGGAAGTCCCCGGGTTTTCTTTATATAGAGTCAGTTCATCTCCAGTAGTGATAGTTTTCCTTCTTCCTTTCCAATTTGGATGTCTTTTATTTCCTTTTCTAACTTGTTCTGGCTAGAACTTTCACTATCATGTTGAATAGAAATGGCAAAAGTAGGCATCCTTTTCTTGTTCCTGACCTTAGAGGGAAAGATTTGTGTCTTTCTTCTTTGAGTATGCTGTTAGCTATGGGATGTTCATATATGGCATTTGTTATGTTGAGATGGTTTTCTATTCCTAGTTTGTTGATTGTCTTTTATCATAAAAGGGTGTTGAATTTTGTTAAACTTTTTCTTCATCATTTGAGATTATCATGTGGTTTTTACCTTCATTCTGTTCATGTGGTATATTACATTGATTATTTTACATTTGCATTACTGGGATAAACCCCACTTGGTTATGGTGTGTAATACTTTTAATATGCTGCTGAATTTGCCTTACTGATATTTTCCTTTGGATTTTTGTATGTATATTTGTAAGAGATATTTGTCTGTAATGTCTGTCTGTCTTTGGATTCAGGGCAATGGTGGCCTAATGGAATAGGAGTGGGAGGTGTCCACCCTGTTCTGACCTGGGGAGAGTTTGAGAAGAATCTGTGTTAGCTGCTCTTTGAATATTTGGCGGAATGTCCCAGTGAAGTCATTTGATCCTGGCTTTACTTTGCTGCAACGCTTTTGATGACTGATTCAGTCTCTTTACTTCTTATAGGTCTGTTGATATTTTCTGTTTCTTCCTGAGTCAGTTCTGATGGTTTGCCTTTTTTTTTTTTTTTTTTTTGAACAGAAACCACTCCAGGTATTTATGTATTCATTTAATTTAATTTTTTACCTTTGGCTGCGTTGGGTCCCTGTTGGTGGCATGTGGGCTTCTCACTGCAGTGGCCTCTCCCACTGCAGAGCATTGGGCTCCAGGCACGTGGGCTTCAGTAGCTGTGGCGCATGGGCCCAGCTGCTCTGTGGCATGTGGGATCCTCCCAGACCAGGGCTCGAACCTGAGTCACCTGCATTGGCAGGCGGACCCCCAACCACTGCACCACCAGGGAAGCCCCTGGTTTGCATTTTTAAGGGATTTCTGTTTCATCTAGGTTATCCAGTTGTTGGTGTATAATTATTCATAGCATTTTCTCGCAGTCCTTTCTTTTTTTTTTTTTTTTTTTCTTTTTCTTTTTTCGCAGTTCTTTCTTAGGGAAATATTTGTAGTATTGTCCCTACTTTCGTTTCTCTGTTTTGTTCTTTGCGTCTTTTTTCTTAGTCTAACTAAAGGTTTGTTGACTTTTTTGATCTCTCCATTGGCCAGCTTTTTGTTTCAGTGATTATATTTTCATACTTTTTATTTCTCTGCACTCTGTTATTTCCTTTCTTCTGCTGGCTTGGGTTTAGCTTTCTCTCTTTTTCTGTTTCTTTAAGGTGTAAGTTATGTTATCGATTTACATCTTCTTTTCAAAAATAGGTATTTGCAATTATAATTCTTCCTCGGAGCACTGTTTGCACTGCATCCTGTCACTTTTGGTATATTTTGGTTTTGCCTTGACTCATCTGTTATGTATTGAAAAATTTCCCTTGTAATTTCTTCTTTGACCCATTGGTTAAGAGTGTGTAGTTTTTATATCCCTGTATTTGTAAATTTTCTGGTTTTTTTGTTATTCATTTTTTATTTCATTCTGTTATGATTGGAAAACATACTCTGCGATTTCAATCTTTATACATTTATTGGGACTTTTTTGTAGCCTAACATATGGTCTTTCCTGGAGAATGTTTCATGTGCACTTGGGGAGAACATAGTGGCTTGTAGTGTTATTCAGATCCTGTACATAAGTGCCAAAATCCCGTGTGGCTGGTCTGTCCATTATTGAAATGGGTGTATGTATTGAGTTCTACAGCTGTTACTATAGAATTGCCTGTTTTTCCCTTCACTTCTGTCAATGGTCCCTTAATATATTTTGGGTCTCTGATATTTGGTGAAAAAGTTTATAATTGTTTTATCTTCTTGATGAATTTACCCTTTTTCCAGTATGGTTTTGTTTTGTTTTGTTCCTTGTATTAGTTTTTTGACTTAAAGTTTATTTTGTTTGATGTTAAAATTTTTTTAGAAATTTGTGGTGTATTGTGGGGATTCTTGTGGTTTATCCATTCTAGGGTTCTTTCAGCTTCTTCTCCCTGTCGGTTTATGTCTTTTGCCTAATCTGCGATGTTTTCAGACGTTTTTCGAGTACTCGTTCAGCCCCACCCTCTTTCCTCTCCCTCCGGGACTCGAGTGATGTGGCTATTATATTACTACAGTTACGGTCCTGCAGGCCCCTGAGGCTCTTCTTCTTTATGTTCATCTCCAAGGCTGTGTTATTTCTGATATTCAGATTGGATAATTTCTCTTTCCCCCTTCCATGGTCCTGTCCTCTGTCTTTTCCATTCTGCTCTTGGTCCCATCCATTGGGGTTTTTTTGGTGGTGGTTATTTATTTATTTTACTAATACTTAATTTTGTTTAGAACAGTTTCAGTATTACAGAAACATTGATCAGATAATACAGAGTTCTCATGGTATAGCCCCTCCCCACACCGTTTCCCTCTGTATTGACACCTTAAATTGGTATGATAATTTGTTACAATTAGTGAGCTCATATTGAAATATTATTAGTATGTAAAGTCCATAGTTTACGTAAAAATTAAGAAAATCTGAATAATGTCCATTTCCTGTTCCAGGATCCCATCCAGGATGCCACATCATATTCAGCAGTTGTGTCACCTTAGGCTCCTCTTGGCTGTGACATTTTCTCAGACTTTTCTTGTTTTTGAAGAGCTTGACAGTTTTTAGGAGTCAAGTGTATTGCAAGAGGCCCTTCTGCTTTCATCTCTAGACAGACGGCGCTCTGGGTTTAGGAGGGAGATGACAGAGGTGTTGGCCTTTTGCACTTTCGCAGTTTTCATCACATAACAAGGGTACATGTCTCAACATGACTTATGACTGTTGACATTGATGTAGATCACCTCGCTCAAGTGGTGTCAGGATTCTCCACCGGAAAGCACCCCCGACCCCGCCGTTCCTTGTTTAATGTTTGGAAGAAAGTCACTCTCCTTTAAGGTGGAGTATATAGTTACTTGGAATTTTTCTGCATTGGACTTTTGCCCCTGTTTTCAGTCCTGCAGTTTCCATTTGGACCTTCTATTTCTTTGATGAGAATTTCTATTTTTTCATTGTTGTGTTTTTTTCCCTTGTTGAAGCATTTTTATCATGGCTGCTTTAAAATCTTTGGCGCATAATCCTAGGGTATCTGTGCTTTCAGTGTGAGCATCTTTTGACTGTCTCCTTCTGTGGCTCTGGCTCCCTCCCCTCTGGGCTCCAGGAGGGCCTGCTACTGCGCTCCCTGCAGCCCCACTGGCACCAGGATGATGCTCCTCCAGAGGATACAGAAAGTATTCTTCATAATATCAGTAAATAAAGCTTATTTCAAAGTAGTGTTTCATCTTTTTTTTTAAGTTGTCATAGTTTTTATATTTCTCATACTATATATGTTCATAATTTTAAGTAAATAAGAGGGAATCTGTGTGTATGTTGTTACTGATAAAGGGACATAATCAGACACGTTTGGAGAGCACTGCAGTGATGCTCTAGTGAATGTCTTCTTTTTCTGAAGCCTGGGAACTAAAACTGTACAGTGATTTTTTGGTCCCTGCTCCCGCACTCCTCCACCCCAACCTTTTGTCTCTAACATCTGAGTTGGCTGCCCTTGTTGTTTATGCCTGTCCCTGTAGCCCAGTTAGTGTCTGGAGTATACAGATACAGGTGGTTAATCATCTAGATCCCAGCAGTGGGGACTGTCTAGTGCTCAACACTTGTCTTTCAGTATTTTTCATTTTCTTAAAAAATTTTTTTATTTAAAAAATTTTAATTTTTATTGAAATATAGTTGATTTACAGTGTTGTGTTAGTTTCACGTGCACAGCAAAGTAACTCGGTTATACGTACACATAAATCTGTATATTCTTTTCTTATATTCTCTTCCACTGTAGATTATTACAAGCTGTTGAGTGTAGTTCCCTATGCTGTACAGTGGGTCTTTGTTGGTTATCTACTTTACATACAATGGTGTGTGCATATTTTAATCTCAAGCTTCTAATTTATCCCTGCCGCCCCCCCGCCCCTGTTTTCCCCTTTGGTAACCATGAGTTTGTTCTGTATCTGTGAGTCTATTTCTGTTTTGTAAATAAGTTCATTTGTATCATTTTTTTTTTTAGATTCCACATATAAGGGATGTCATATGATATTTGTCTTTCTGTCTGACTTACTTCACTGAGTATGATAATCTCTATCTAGGTCCATCCATGTTGTTGCAAATGGCATTTTTCCATTCTTTTTTATGGCTGAGTAATATTCCATTGTATATATACCACATCTTCTTTATCCATTCCTCTGTCAGTGGACATTTAGGTTACTTCCATGTCTTGGCTATTGTAAATAGTGCATCAGTGAACATTGGGGTGCATGTATCTTTTCAAATTATGGTTTTCTTCAGATAGATGCCCAGGAGTAGGATTGCTGGATCATATGGTAGCTCTATTTTTAGTTTTTTAAGGAACCTCCATACTGTTCTCCATAATGGCTGCACCAAATACATTCCCACCCACAGTGTAGGAAGGTTCCATTTTCTCCACACCCTCTCCAGCATTTACTGTTTGTAGGTTTCTTGGTGATGGCCATGCTAACTGGCCAGAGGTGACACCTCATTGTAGTTTTGATTTGCATTTCTCTAATGATTAGTGATGTTGAGCATCTTTTCATGTGCCTCTTAGCCATCTGTATGTCTTCTTTGGAGAAATATCTATTTAGACCTTCTGCCCATTTTTGACTTTTTTTTTTTGATATTGATCTGCATGAGCTGTTTGTATATTTTGGAGATTAATCCTTTGTTGGTTGCATCATTTCCAAATATTTTCTCCCATTCTGTAGGCTGTCTTTTTGTGTTGTTTATGGTTTCCTTTGCTGTGCAAAACTTTTAAGATTAATTCAATCCCATTTGTTTATTTTTGTTTTTATTTCCATTACTCTAGGAGACTATTTTCCATTTTCTTGCATAATATTTTGACTTTTAAGGAAAGCAGGATGCTTTCTGCAAAGAGTAAGGGTATAAATTTCTATGTGCTGGAAGCTGTTAATGTGCTTTAAAAACAGTTTCCAAAACAACCTATTTGCAGATGATGAAAATTGTAACTGTGTAATTTCCAAATCAGTTTTCTTTTGTTTTTGTTTGTTTGGTTTGTTTGTTTGTTTCTTTTGGCTGCACTGCAAGGCTTGTGGGATCTTAGTTCCCTGATCAGGGATTGAACCCAGGGCCACGCCAGTGAAAGCTCCGAGTCCTAACCACTGGACCGCCAGGGAACTGCCGAGATACCATTTTATGTATTATTAATAGATTTTACTGAATACATTTAGAATACATTGCCATCTAAGAGAAATATGTGATTTTTTTTTTTTTGCATGGTCTACTTAGAGGTGAGTCAAATCTAAGGGTCTGTTTTTAATTCTTTATCTAGTTACTAGTATTTTTCTATAGGATAATTAAAGTTATGATATATAATAATTATTCTGTAAGCTGGTCAGTGGCACTGTAGGACAGATAGGCATTTTTAAAAGTTGGATCGAGGTTGTAAGTCACAAAACAGGTAATTAAGAATCAACTTTTACAGATTGCTTGTTGACCTTTCGACCAGCAGCCTTTCTTTATGTCTTTTTATAAAGCCTTTTAAAATCTTTTTTTAGGTAGGTAGCCATCCAGGCTTTCTGAAGGAGGTTCGCGATCACATGCAGGACTCTTTCTTCATGCAGCCCGAGGTAAGCGGGACGTGGCTGGGCTTAAGGCCTCGGCATGACATGCTCTGCTACTGCCTTTATTGTGTGTCTGAAAAATTGTGTACATTTTGAAGTGTATTAACATTTATGAACTTAAAATATGTCAGATGATGATTATTTTCTTACTTTATCTCAAGACCGACGAACTTTCTCATTTCACTAAATTTTACATGTGTTTTCTTGTGATGCACTCATTTGCTTTTAGGTATTTATGTTATTAAAAATTATTTTAAGATATAGATTTTTAATGCACAGTCCTTGACCTCAGTGGGCATTTTTTAAAAAAAATAAATTTATTTGTTTATTTATTTACTTCTGTCTGTGTTGGGTCTTTGTTGCTGCGCACCGGCTCTCTCTAGTTGTGGCGAAGGGGGGCTACTCTTCGTTGTGGTGCGCGGGCTTCTCATTGTGGTGGCTTCTCTTCGTTGCAGAGCGTGGGCTCTAGGGTGTGCGGGCTTCAGTAGTTGTGGTACGCGGGCTCAGTAGTTGTGGCTCGCAGGCTCTAGAGCGCAGGCTCAGTAGTTGTGGCACACAGGCTTAGTTGCTCCGCAGCGTGTGGGATCTTCCTGGACCAGGGCTCGAACCCGTGTCCCCTGCATTGGCAGGCGATTCTTAACCACTGTGTCACTAGGGAAACCCCCAGTGGGCATTTAAATATAGGATATAAGAGTCCTTCTCTTGTGCCTACCTGAAAGAGGGGGGGAAAAAACCCTTTCTTTCAAAAAATGTTTCCAAATCTATATTCCCATTAAGCCACATGAATAAATTAGGACTTGAATAATAAGTGTATATAATTAAGAATAATTATAATTGTAGTACAGTGATCAAAGTAAGGAATTTTATATTGATATAATACCACTGATTAACCTATAGACCTTATTCAAATTCTGTTCATTAATGTCTGTTATAGCAAATTGGGGGAAAAAATTGTATTGCATCCAATCAGGATCATAAGCCATTATTTAAAAACAAGTTTTTTTCAGTTTCTCCCTCTGTTCTTCTGAGACCCTAATTCCAGGTGTATTAGATTTCCTGCTCCTGTCCCATGGTCACGGTGGCTCTATTATTTATTGAGGTTTTTAAAGTCTTGTTTTCCTTCTGGCTTCATTTTAGAGACTTTGTAATGTGTCTTCAGTTTTACTAATCTTTTCTAATCAACTGTTAGTTCCATGTGGTGTATTTTTTGTCTTGGACTTTATTTGTTATCTCTAGAGGTTACATCTGGGTCTTTTTTATGTCC
This sequence comes from Balaenoptera physalus, assembly GCF_965194825.1. NCBI lineage: Eukaryota > Metazoa > Chordata > Mammalia > Artiodactyla > Balaenopteridae > Balaenoptera > Balaenoptera physalus. The sequence goes on along the minus strand of NC_138899.1, from coordinate 81,181,708 downwards.
TCTATTCCTGGCCTCATTGTGTTCATATTTTTCCTCCATGGGTTTCTTGAGTATATCAGCGTATTTATCATAGTAGATCTTTTAACATCTTTGCCTACTATTTTCCTATCTGTCCTTTCCATATAAAATTTCTATATAATGAGTTATACAGTTGACTGAGAGTCAACTTGAGTGAATAAAAGAAGTATAAGGTTTACTTGAATTTATCTCTTAATCTTCACTTAGTATAAAAATTAGTATAATATCATGTCATTGTTGAAGTTTTATCACTATCCCCCTCTCCACAGGGTTCTTCACTATTTTTATGCATTGGACTCCCTTGGTAACATGGTTAGACGGTTTCTCAGAATGCTGTTAAATGCATAAAATAAAATATCTATGATTACAACTAGAACCAATTATTCCAAATATAGTTATCAAAATATTTAAAAATTTTTGAAATGTGATATATATATACACTGTATTAATGCATTAAGTAATAAGGTATAGTGGTTATTAACTATAATGTTTTTTGAAGTAATGTTGGACATCAATGATATATTGAGCCACCTGCCAGTATAAGATAAAAAGTTGGGGATTTTTGTTTTAGCAGGTTCTGCTAAAACTAATGTGGTTTATTACCTCTAATCAGAATGAAAAGAAAGCTACATTTCGGTTAGATGTTAATGAATATAAAGATAATAATTTTTCCACGGGATGTCATGGACTAAGTTAGTTTTCAGTTGTGTCTGTGTGTGGCCAGGAAGTCAGTTCTGTGCAGCCACACTTGTGCCCATTTCCTAGATTAGATTTGCAGTAACAAGTCCATCAAGGCTTTATTATCTCTTGAGCACCTACCCTTGCCGTCCGTCCACTTGCTTGGTTAAAAATGTAGTAAATGAGATGTTTTACTTATATCTAAAAGGAGAAATTAGGGAGAAGTTTTAGAATCATGTGATGGTTAATTTTGATATTCACGTGGAGCCGGTTAACATGAAAATGTAAGGCACCTTTTTTCAATGACTAGACTGAAAATGAGCCCATTTGCCGCAAACTCCCCATTATTTTTTCGTTTTACCTCACCAGTGTTGTTTCGATCACATCTACCTCATACTTTTTTTTACTGAATTTATAATTTATTTCCCCCCATGCCTGAATGGGGAATATAATAATTGTGAATTTGTTCCACTTAATTTTGTTCCTTAAATCACTCAATGCATATTTATAGGGTGCATGAAATTTAAATATGATTACGTTGTTTACGTAGGAAGCAAGAGAAAACATGGCATGACAGCATATGTCTTTTTTGCTAATAGTCTCCCGTTAGATGGGCCTTTTTGTTGTTGAAGTAGTGGCAACTGTGAAAGTGGCTGTTAAAGTGTTTTCAGTGTTAATGATTCTGTTTTTCTCAGTTTCATACAAAACTATTTCTCAGTGGGGACCAGTTGCTTAGCTTCTTGCTTATTTGACCCAGGTCAACTGGTCTACGTTTTATGGATACGTCTTAAGACTTACTAATTACTTAACCATTCTGGCAGTAAAATCATTGTCAACTTGAAGGATATTTCTAATAAGTTAAAAAATCTAGTGTGAGATTGGAATGGATGATTGGACCTCATTTATATCTGTAAAAGAATTCTTCATAGATGCTGCCCTGTGGAGGTCTCACATCCACCTGCTGGGAGCTGCTTTATTTTTCTCTCTGTAACTCTGTGATACAATGGCAGGTGTCCTGATATTTTTAGTGTTCCTCATTTGTACTGTGGTGCCAGATTCTAAACATTCTTTTATTTTTCTTTGTTTTATTGATGTGTTTTCCTTGATACTTCTTCTGATATAAATAAAATTTAAATTATTATATTAAGCCCCAGGAAAACATGTTGTCCTTCCAAACAAAACAACAGCCTTCTCCTCTATTGTCCTGAACATTGGGAGAGTCATAATCAGACTTAATAGGTTTGCAGTTATTCTTATTTTTTCCATGTTAGTATCCTTTTGCTATTGATAAGTTTTTCTTTTTGGTTTTTCTTTTTTTTTTTTTTGAGCCTATCAGAGGTTGAAGAATGAGTTGGTTTCCACTTTGAAAAGTAAAACTTACGGCTTCCTTTGGGTGATGTTTAAGTAAATAAGGAACCACTAGGAATAGAACACACATTCCTGGCATGGAAATAGCTGTGTTTTCTCATGACTTTTATATTAATTGTATGCTGAGAAGATTTTTTTCTTTTTTCTTTTTTTGGTGTTGATGTTAAGTTGTTTTTGGCTAATGTTTTTACCTTCAATTTCTTATTTTATTTTCTCAAATCCTGTGGCATTTGTGAAATTTATCCATGCAGTTTACTCATTTTTTTGTTATTTTTGGCCTGCTTGTCGTCTTCCCTGACATCTATTATTCATCCATCCATGGAACGTTGAGCACTTCTTATGTCATCATATTGTACTAGGTGGTGTTGGGTGCGAAGATGCGTGAAGTAATCTAAACATCATGTGGAAAGACGGATGCTCAAGTCCCTTCTATAAAATGACCTTGCGTCTACGAATGCGGAGGACTGACTGTACGATTACTTTGCATCGTGACATGTGATATTTGATTTAACTGATTATGACAGTTCTGTTACAGTTCAGAAAAGAAATCAAATACAAGTTGCACTTAAAGGCTTGCTTTTACTTTTGTTTGATTTCTAATTGTGACTATCAAGTTAATTTTTAAATACAAACACACCAGTTCCTCTGAATTGTATTTTTGTAAGACTGTCCATATTTCAGTGATACTGCTTTTGTCTAGTAATTTCCAAGCTGCACCTCCTTTGGCCTTTCCTCCTTTGGTCTTACCTCATTCTCTGAATTACATCAGGGTTGGCAATATTCACCTTTGACACGATTGACTTTATTATTACCTATTGACTAATTATTAACTTTAATAACCAAAAATCATTTTGAATGAAGTTCTTTTAAATTAAAAAAATGTTAAAGTTTTAATATTTTATTTTGGTTGAACGAGGTTTTAAATGTAGTAGAAAGGTGTTAAATCAGTTTTAAGAGAAGTGTCAGAGTGCTTGGGACAGTAGCAGCTCAGCTCTGAAGGAGGGTAGCTGTTTGATTATTAGGACTTACATTTTGTAGGTTCATTTAATTTCTTCTGTTGCATGACAAGGAGGTGTGTCATCATCGTGAACAGAAAACACCGTGCCTTTCTTACATCTTCAGTTTCTACTTACTTATATGTAAGGATTCTGTTTAATTAATAGGGAAAACCACTATTTTTGAAGGAGACTTAGCTTAGATCGTAGCTTTGTTTGACCCTAATCTAGCTGCATTGCAGTTAACACTTTGCATCAGATGAAGACTTCTGACCCACTAAGCCTGATTAGCGGTGAACAGAATTGTTTTGCAGAGAGAAAAAGTATAATGAAAAGTAAAATATTTTGTTCTAGTTAAATTTTTAATTTTCTTTTTATGTTTCAAATTTTAGAAATACGGAAAACTGACCACTTGTACTGGCTGCCGAACACAGTGCAGGTTTTTTGATATGACTCAGTGTATAGGTCCTAATGGGTATATGGAGCCTTATTGTTCAACTGCTTGCATGAACAGTCACAAGACAAAATATGCAAAATCACAAAGTAAGTCTCAGGTATTTGGAAAGTTAAAAAACTTTAGTAACATTAATAATTTCTTAATTACTCTTTCTCCTCTTACTTTCTTTTTATGCTCACTTTTAACTGCATAATTGGTTTATTTTTATTATCACACTAAACTTTCTTAGTGCAAACTTTGATGGTTTTGATCATTTAATTTTTAAATTATTGGTGAAGTTCTGTCCATGTCTGTGTTCCTAACTAAAATTGTTTTTCCATCCAAACATTATCTAAAACTGAGATTGTTTCATGTATCTGTGTATGTTTTAGAGATAGTATCAGAGTCTTCTTTTATGACAGTATTTTTTTGAGGTGCAAATAATCTCAGAAATTAATAAAATAATATTTACATAAAGTTTCATTAAACTATTCTCAGAGGTCAATTAAGATTTTTTTTTTAAAAACTTTGATTATTTTATAAAAAATCAGATATGTACTTTTTCTCTCCTAGGTTTGGGAATTATTTGCCATTTTTGTAAGCGAAACTCTTTACCTCAGTATCAAGCCACAATGCCTGATGGAAAACTGTATAACTTTTGCAATTCCAATTGTGTGGCTAAATTCCAGGTTTGTTATTTACTTTGCCTAATGCTTCCAATAAAATACACAAAGAAAATAAGCTGTGTAATATACTTCATCTTTATTCAGTGTGCTGATTTTTACATATTTTGTTGAGGGTCGAATTGGAGGGTAGAGATTCTGGAGTCACAGCAGAGGTAGCTTCACCAGCTCTCTGCTTAGCACAGATGCTCGAAATCGACTTCTTAATTGTTACTTATGATACAGACTTGGAAGGAAAGTAAATTTTAGCTATCAACCTTTAAAACAAAAGGGTAAGTGGTCTAGCCAGCAAAATCGAGTTTATTCGGGAGTAGCGAAGGAGGCGGCACCACAGGCAAGTCTGGAGACTGAAGGAGGGGAGGAAAGGGGGGAGGTGGGCGAGGTTTGAGCCCGGGGTAGCTGGAGGAGGGCGAGCGTCCCGGGTGGGGCTGCTCGCTGCTGGGTCGCCGCTGGGTCGCCGCTGGGTTGCTGGGCAAGCAGGCAGTCCTCCTGCTGGTCTGAAGTTAGCCGCCCAGCTTCCTGGCCCCATTTTGAATGAGGTTTTTCTTGATTCATTTTCACAGTGTCATTGAGCTCAGTGCCTGCCGTGCAGTTGTTTCTTAGCAGATGGTTTGAGTAGCATCTGACTTTTACGGGTTCTGTTTTATGTTAAGTGGATGGAGGATGTAGGTACACTTACCCCGGAAGTGACAAGCGTGCACGTTTTCTTCACGTATTAGAAATTTGCTGTGGGACTGGAGATTGGACTTGTCCTGGTCAGCCTTCGTTTCATTCAAGATCAGCTTCAGGGAGACATTTTTCGTTTTGGTCAGTGTAAAGAAGAGCTCTCTGACACAGTTGTCAGAGCTGGAGTATGGATAGTCTCAGAATAGGACTGCTGGGTGTGTTCAGATGTAAGCTGGTTGACCAGTAAGGTGGAGTAGTTGGGGATTCAGCATGAGTTAAGTGGTTTACCTGATGTGTGTGAAATTTCAGGGTAGAATGAGTCCATTCATCCAACAGTTCTACTGTGTTGCAGGCACTGTGCTCTAGTTAATTGATTTAAACTGAAAATGCAGTCTCTTAACCACCTTAAATTGAGGTAGTTTGAATTCAGCCAGGGGAATGTTGTTTTTGTTAATAGTTATACCTTGCCTGAGATTAGGTAATTAACCACATTCAAGATTAAACTTTTCTTTTGGAAGTTGGGATTGTGGCCACGGATACATCCTGAGAGTGGTAAACATTGCTTTCGACTTGTGGTTCTTCTCAAAATAGAAATTAAGGGCTAAGGGTTAATTGTGGGAGAGGAGGACAGTGTCTTTGCTGTTTGTCAGATTTTTAACTTTCTTCCCTTTTGATGTTGGGTAAACTGAAATGTTAATTGAAAATGTTTTAACTACTTTTTTCATTTAATTGAAACTTGTATTGCCCATCATTTGATAAGAACATTTGTGTATGTACCTTGTATATTTTAAAGAAACAGTTTAGACTCTTACTTCAGAGGAATGCATCCAAGATAAGCCTGTAGGGCAGCCTCACCACTCTGTGACTGCACAAAAGTACAAAGTTGACGAAGAGAAAAGCAGCATTTTTTCTTTATCTTAAAGCAAACCGTAGATCTTGAACTTTTATGTCTTCCTTAGATGTTTTTCCATTTCATAGTAAGATAATAGGATAACATTTCATTTGTTTTGAAAGGATAATTAACTTTAATGGACTTCAGTTTTTTGGAAACGCTAAGGGTATTGTTGCTGGGTTTTATTTTTTTAAATAATTCATTCACCTGGTAGTTACGGTCTTAAATATGCGTGTTTTCTTTCTTTTCACAAATTCTAATTGTGTTGTGTGATGTATGTAGAAGTTTTAAAATGATAAAGGTTTTTTCTCCTTCCATTGCTGCCTTGAAAAATTTTGTATTAACTATTTCATACATTCAACAGATTATATGTAATATGGATTAAAGAGTGATAATTAAATATCAGCATACTCATTACTCAGGTTAGAACAGATTCCTCCCCCCCTCCGCCAGACACGCTGCCTGGCTTGTGGGGATCTTAGTTCCCCAACCAGGGATTGAAACCAGGCCATCGGCAGTGAAAGTGCGAGTCCTAACCACTGGATCACCAGGGAAGTCCCAGAACAAAACTTTTAAAGCACATGTATGCTTATATCTTTTTCTACTCTGTAAATCATTTTAACTCTTAAAAATGTAATAAAACTAAAATTTCTGGCATCAATACCAGTCTGTAAAGCTTACCCCTCCAACTTTGTATAAAAAAAAATCAATTAAAAGAAAGTATAAAAAGGCTGTTTTCACGGATGGACTTGGAATGAAAATGATGGCAATAATGCAACAAATCATTAGTAAATTAGCTACTAGAGGCAGAACCAGGAGCTAGGTTCTTTTGTGTTTAGTTACTAGTTCAGAACTTGGTGAACTGACCTCACTATTATTTGCTTGTATTTTCTTAAAGAAAAAATCATAATTGAACTTTATGATTTTTTTTTCCTTTTCCGTATTATTTTAAATAATTAGTAGTAATCGTGGTAGAAAATGAACTTCAATTTCATAAAACTAACTTAGCATACTAGTATTTTTAAAGACAGAATTCAGAAATGTAATTTTATACGTTGAGGAAATAAGTATTTAAGAAGGATACGTACTATTTTCTGGACGTCGTTGATATTTGATGGTCGTCACAAAAAAAAACTTCTAAAATCCACCTCAGACTCGGTGTGTTTTGTGCTTTGTTTTAGGCTCTCAGCATGCAGTCATCTCCCAACGGCCAGTTTGTAGCTCCAAGTGATATTCAGTTGAAGTGCAACTATTGCAAAAATTCCTTTTGTTCAAAGCCAGAAATCCTGGAATGGGAGGCAAGTCCTATTTTGTTAATGTATGTTACCTAGTGCTAAAATGAAAGTCTGGTATAGTAACTATGACATTTCCATTTGAGAACCTATTTCTTAGTGGATAAGGATTAGTTTTTCAGATTTTGTGGTGATTGGATTATTTGCTTTTTTTATGTGGGAGTAGCACCAAGAAAGGATCTGTTTCTTTTTAGGTCAAACAAAAAATTATTGAAGTCATATCCACAATATATTATGTTCATAGTAGTGTACAGAATGTCATTTTAGCCACATACCTGGGGTGTCTTTTGTTTCTGCAGTGTTGTTCCCATCTCTTTCCCCACCCCCCATCTTTATAAGTATTGTCTGTGAACTGTAGTATCTTACATTGCCTTATGTTTACCATGATTTACTTTGCCACATCTTTTTGCCATAGCAAAAACTCTGAGCATTAATGTTTGGTTCAGTAAGGGGGCAGTAATGAATGGATGGGTGGATGGGGGTGGGAGGAGGATGGGACAGGGGGGCCCTGGCTGGATGCTGCTCCTTGAGCAGTGTTCACCTTTGGCCATTCTTTCTTTCCATGTTTTTAAGGGCATGGAGTATGTAATAAATGGTGTACAAGATGTAGTGCTAACAACAGCTGCTCTTGAGCCAAACTTAATAGTGGCTCTTGGCAAGTCCCGCAGTATCTGAGTCTTAGGCAGAAGGTGATCCCCAGAACTGGACTACATGATTTCTAAAGTACTTCGGAAATCTGAAATTTTATTATTTAGTCCCTAGAAAATTTTTTAGTTTTGTTATTGTGTTTGGTGCTGTCTCAAGAGCATTTAAACCAGTCATTCTTTGAGACTGTTGTCAGCACCCAGTGATGAGTTTTCGTGACTGTTACCGTCTTTAAATCACAGCAGGAAGGATGTTGAAGGCCCTGAAAAAAACAGAAACAAAGTTAAATCATTTACCTACTTAATGTTATAATCCTTAGCGATACATTTCCTATAGGCCACAGACACCCAGTTTAACTAATTCACTGCTATATTTAGGCGTAGCTCCACAAAATTCAATACCATTAACTACCCTAAAATTACTCAGTGAAAGAATAAAAGTATAAGTATCACTAAGACAAGATGGCAGTCTGGTGTTGCTAACAGAACTGGAGAAATGGGAAAAGAAAAGCTGCCGCCCTTTCCTGGTCGGCTGGGTATTTGAGAAGTAGCTCTGGCTCTTGTGGATTTGGGGCCAGGAGAAATAACTAAATAATTACTAACCTTGCTCTATTCAAGGGAATCAACTCAGTCTCACACTTGGCCGCACACTGTGTGATGACCCCCAGTGGAATACTTTACCCATAGTAGGTCTGTCACTATTAAGCTGTGGTAGGAATGCGATCGAGTCTGCTTGACTGTACTCAACAAAGAATATTTCTTTTTGAGTGAAAATGATATGATTGTCATAGTTCTTATCTTTTTGTAGCTTATCCATGTTGTATCTTCCATTGTTTTCGTCCCATTTCTCCAGTCCTGTTAGCAACACCAGACTGCCATCTTGTCTTAGTGATACTTATACTTTTATTCTTTCACTGAGTAATTTTAGGGTAGTTAATGGTATTGAATTTTGTGGAGCTATGTCTAAATATAGCAGTGAATTAGTTAAACTGGGTGTCTGTGGCCTATAGGAAATGTATCGCTAAGGATTATAACATTAAGTAGGTAAATGATTTAACTTTGTTTCTGTAAAAGTGGCTTGTGTATTTCTTAAACTTTTTCTTGAGGTGGATGTCATATACTTACCAAGGTTCCCATTGTGCATTTAGAACAAAGTGCATCAATTCTGCAGCAAAACTTGTTCAGATGACTATAAGAAGCTGCACTGCATAGTTACATATTGCGAATACTGTCAAGAGGAGAAGACTCTTCATGAAACAGTGAATTTCTCTGGAGTTAAGAGACCTTTCTGTAGTGAAGGCAAGTGCATATACAGTGTTGTTCATAACTTTTATTAATATTTAATGTTAATTTTTTGCCAAAATATTTTCAAAATATGTAACTACATATGTTCAGAGTAGTGGCACAATTTTAGTATAGCTGAACAGAAAAGTTGAGTTCGCTTTTCTACTGTTATTTTATATATATTTATAGACCTCTGGGCCTCAGGGTTTTTTATCTCTAAGAATTTGGTAACATGTTTTTCCATTACAAGGAAGTTTTGAGAATAAACTAAAAGCATTATCATACCACGTTATTTCTAAACAGACAAATTGTGATATGAAAGTTGATTTTCCAAGTGGATTAGAATTATTTTCCATTGGCTTCATTCCCTGCCCGTTTACTGCCTAGTCTACAAAGCTATTCAGTACACCAGAAGGAACATCACACGAGGCATTACTACAGTCAGAAAAGACTTTTAGGTTTTCAATTTGGGATGCCAGGGAGACACACTGGCTTTTGTAACAGTACATTCAGGAATTCTCTTTCCTCTCATTTATACTTTTTGCTGCTCTGGTGCCAGGCGGCAGATTAGAAAAATGAAGTTTGTTTCTCATTCCGATTCTCCAGAGATAGGAGCCAGGATTGTAGCTAAGGGTTTTGGGCTTTTTCTATTTTTACTTTTCCCCAAACGTCCTATTCTGCTCTGTGGCTTTCACTCTCTGTTCTTTCTTTGGCCCCAGGCACTGGACTCCCAGCTTTCCTACCTGCTGTCCTCATCAATTATTTTCCAGGTTTTTTTTTTTTTTTTCCCTTCTTCCTGGATCCACTTTTTCTGTCGATTTCTACCGCTAGTTAGAGGCAAGAAAAAGGTTGGAAAATCCTAAAAGCAGTAGGGAATTGCAGCAATATCAAAAGATTATTAGTCCATTCAACAAGTGCCTCCGTTTATACATTAAACATTTCACACTTGAGGTCATGTCTGCAAGAGGGTACTGCTTACAGCAGGCATTCCTGTTCATGTAGGCTCAGTCCCCCAGATGAAAAGTAACCACGTTTACTGTTAAGATTGCAGCTATAATGAAAAGTGACATAACGTTTCATTAAAGAGATTGATTCTGAATTTAATTGAACTCTTTTACCTGAATTTTTGTGCAGTGACAGTCTCAGTGATTCACAGATCGGAGTGCATTAGTGTTGAGGGCTAGCACACATCAAGCATCTTGCATCATTTGGATTATATGGATTTAACTAAAATGAAAAACAGGTTGCAACAAAAAGATAATTGACATTAAAGAACATAATTTTCAATTGGAAGGACTTTCTGGGCAATAAAAGGTTAAAAAGGACGTATTTTTTTCCTGTTTAATAATATATTTTGTGCTTTCTCTAACTGCACCTAGTTCTCTGCTGGAACCTGTCAGAAATAACAAAACATGTAATAATACCTGGTACTACCATCAAAACCTAGTTAGAAAGATAAAGCTAATAAAGGTAAAATATTAAACATGTTTTAAGATATAGTTCAAAGTAACAGAAAAGAAACCATAAGGACAGTTCATAAGTAATTGCCAAGTAAATTACATAGGAAACAATTGCAGTCCCTATTAAAGGATGGGTAGTGTTTTGGTAGCTACATGAGTGGAAGGTCATTCTTAAGTGCACAGCATGAAGATTATTTAATCCTTATAGAGATATCATAGGGAATAAGTAAGATTTAAATGTAAGGACCGTTAAAATAATGCATTTATATAGTACGTAAAGGAAGTGTTTTGATTAAAGAATAGAATAACAAAATGCTGTTTTTGGACAGGTCATTAAACCAGTTTTACTTCCCTGAAGGTCCTTTAGGGTGACAGAGATGGGTAAGGCTAGAGAATTTAGCTAAAATGCCTGCTTAGCTGAATGTATCTTTAAGTTTGCTCAGTGCCTCTCAGCAGTCTCCACTTTTCATTTCTCTAAAATGCCCATTTGTGGTGTGTTTGTGTTACTTAAGCAGGATTATATTGGATTATATTTACACAGAGCAGGTACAACAGTTCTGAAGCGTGACTAGATTTGAAAGTCTTAGAACATGAATTATTTGAACCCACACCATATCTAAGGTAATACTCCATGTTCTGCTCCAGTTTTCACAGGCTGGTGTTGATCACAGTAGATTTCATAGTTTTGATCAGGAGAGAAAGAGGACTGTATATGTGAATTTATAAACACTTTCTAAAGCCAGTGCTCTGTTTGCCTGTAAACTCTTTCTTACCTCAAAAATGAGTTTTTGTTTTAATACTAAAACCTTATATTTCTCAGGCTGCAAACTGTTGTACAAACAGGATTTTGCAAGGCGTTTAGGATTGAGGTGTGTGACTTGCAACTACTGCTCTCAGCTGTGTAAGAAGGGGGCGACGAAGGAGCTGGACGGCGTGGTGAGGGACTTCTGCAGCGAGGACTGCTGCCGGCGGTTCCAAGACTGGTACTACAAGGCAAGTACCGCCGGCCCCCTGGGCCCCCAAACTAGGATGTATCTGTATTTTCAGCAGTGTAGTTTAACAAAATGGATTATTTATCTAAAATTTGTGTCTTTATGTCACTAAATAGAAATGTTTTTGATGAGTACTTTATCAATTATGAACATTGGCAGGTAATTGTTTTAGATACTTAGGATGTGTTTTGTTTTTTTTTTTCTAAGTCCATAGTTTATAACAGGGTTCAATCTTTTTTTTCTTTTATACATTTATTATTTATTTATTTATCTATTTGGCTGCGTTGGGTCATCGTTGCTGCGCGTGGGCTTTCTCTAGTTGCAGCGAGCAGGGGCTACTCTTCGTCACGGTGCACGGGCTTCTCATTGCGGTGGCTTCTCTCTTTTTTTTTTGAAGAAATTCACGTTCTTTTATTTATTTATTTATTTATTTATGACTGTGTTGGGTCTTCGTTTCTGTGCGAGGGCTTTCTCTAGTTGTGGCAAGTGGGGACCACTCTTCATCGCGGTGCGCGGGCCTCTCACCATCGCGGCCTCTCTTGTTGCGGAGCACAGGCTCCAGACGCGCAGGCTCAGTAATTGTGGCTCACGGGCCCAGTTGCTCCATGGCATGTGGGATCTTCCCAGACCAGGGCTCGAACCCGTGTCCCCTGCATTGGCAGGCAGATTCTCAACCACTGCGCCACCAGGGAAGCCCGCAGTGGCTTCTCTTGTTGCGGAGCACGGGCTCTAGGCGTGTGGGCTTCAGTAGTTGTGGCACGTGGGCTCAGTAGCTGTGGCTCACGGGCCCACTTGCTCCGCGGCATGTGGGATCTTCCCGGACCAGGGCTCGAGCCCGTGTCTCCTGCATTGGCAGGCAGATTCCCAACTACTGCGCCACCAGGGAAGTCCCCAAACATCTTTTTAAATAAAGAGAGGAACAAGATACTTTCCAAGTTGTTGTAGGCTAAGATTTTGTTGCACTTTTAAAGTTACTTCACTATTTTACTGTTGTTTCTGACTACTTTAAGCCTTAGAATTAAGGTTCACATTTTAGAAACACACAGCACAAATACTAACACACGGGAGGCTGCATCCCTTTCCGTCTGAACCAGCACCGTGTTTCAGACAGATGAGAAATCACTCAGGAAATGTTACTTTGATGGCTCTAAGCGCTCAGTTTCAGTTTAGCACACAAATATACCTTTTCCTCCACTGTTTAGGAGGTTTTATTTTTAAAAACTGGTTTTGGATGCAGGTATTTAGTGGGCACAGATGTGGAAACTCCATTTTGTTCTTACTGTCTGTCACCCTTTTCACCATTTGCTTTGCTGTTTGACACAGAGGTTGTTACCGTGTGATATTGAGGAACCCCTGTCATTAGTTTATCATACAAATTTCTGTCCAATCGTGTAATTGTGAACTCAGAACTTCAATTCTTTCAAATAATCTTTCTTGGAGGATATTGTTTTTTGTTCACAGCACATGGGCTGTATTTCTGTTTGGCTTCTTTCTTTGATTCTTCCTGTTCTTTTTTATATTACTTATAATTAAAAGAGAAATCTTTTGGTTTCCTTTTTTTTCTTTCTTGGGAAGCAAAGAAGTGTTCTTTGGCAAAAGACCAAATTATTCTAGATGGTGCCATTTGTTCCAGTTTCCTATTTAAAGGATAATTGTAGCTAATGTTTTTATAAGTTCAATGATGAAATTTCAATGAGGCAGAGCATTTCAGAAAGTTAAATAACTAGTGACAATTATCTGTTTATGTTTAATGTCAGTATTCTGTACATTAAACATTTTTATTATTCCTTGTCTTACTTTAAACCCCACAAATCTTTGTATAATATATACAATAGCATTATTACGAACTGTACTAATCTGAGGAGTAAAGACACATGGTAGGAATTTGTAAAGCAAGCAACAGTGATGATTTTTAACGTAATCAATAGGATTACAACCTTCAAAATGAGGAAACAGTTGCCCTTCCTAATTAACTGGGCCCTGTGTAGAGGCAGCCGGTGCTGAGTCAGAGAATCCCTGTGTTCTGTGCTTCCTGCTCGAGCAGCTGTCTTTTCTGACGTTTCTCATGAGTCCCCTCATCCACTGCTGCCATTACATGGTCATCTTGAAAATGTGTTAAATTGAGTCCCAACCAAATTATGATTTTTTTCCTGACCTTCTTTCCCCTTCCACTTTTTAAATTTAAGAACTCAGAATTTTAGATTTTAGTTCATTAGAAAATGTGACCCATAATCTATAAAAAGTGCCTCATCAAGGAATGTTTACAACGAGAGCAGCCAGCCCAGCTGCTGCCGCCACAGAGGAGCACACGCCGTATTTACCTACAGTCTCAAGAGCTTTACATTTTTGTTTGTTTAAATTTAAGTATTTGATATTATATTTTTAAAATTTCCGCCTATGTTTGTTTAACTTGACAAGACATTTTGAATAATCTGTGTCTTCAGGCCTGTAAAATGGTTTGCTTTTGGATTTAAAATAGAGGTTAATTAAATACCGTCTCTTCAAAATTAGAATACAAAAGCCATTGAAATCATGCAACCAAAAAACGCTGAGAATAAAATTAATGTTTTTTTCTTCTCCCAGATAACTCTTTAGAAGGAAGTAGATTTTACTTTTCCTCAAAGTTAATGTTTCCAGGCATAATGTGAAACCAGGTGGGAGGATAGTTCTTTTCATTTCTATAAGTTTAAATTGTTTGGAGAAAAAGGATTTAGTATTGTAATAGAATAAAAGCTAGTACAGTTTTTTAATACAGGCTTTTTTTTTTTTTTTTTTTGCCTGCGTTGGGTCTTCATTGCTGCACACGGGCTTTCTCTAGTTGCGGCGAGCGGGGGCTACTCTTCGTTGCAGTGCGCAGGTTTCTCATTGCAGTGGCTTCTCTTGCGGAGCACGGGCTCTAGGCGCGTGGGCTTAAGTAGTTGTGGCATGTGGGCTCAGTCGTGGCTCGCGGGCTCAGTAGTTGTGGCTCGCGGGCTCAGTAGTTGTGGCTCACGGGCTCTAGAGTGCAGGCTCAGCAGTTGGGGTGCACGGGCTTAGCTGCTTTGTGGCATGTGGGATCTTCCCGGACCAGGGCTCGAACCCGTGTCCCCTGCCTTGGCAGGCAGATTCTTAACCACTGAGCCACCAGGGAAGCCCTAATACAGGCTTTGATTTGCCTTAAAAACCAGTAGTGAAGGGTGACAGTGTTAAATTCTTCAGTGCAAATGCCCCAACAGTCGAACAGCATGACTTTGGGCTGTAATCAAATTAATAATTACATTTTATTTTAATAAGCCTTATTCATAAAAGGATACCTGAATGAAAAATATTTTGGGGCTTCTATGTTTTTCTTTTTTGTCTATAAACTGCCAGAAATATTGATTTTAGAAAATCATTCATTGTTTTTGACATTAAGTTTCGAAAGGAAATAACTAATATTCTCGCTTTAAATGTACCTTTGGGTAACTGAAGAATTCTTATCACTTGAATGCTTTGCATAGTATCCAGTGCCCAATCTTTTATTACTGCATTCTTTTTTTAAATAAATGACTATAAAATCCCCTGTTTCATTTTGTTCATGGTTCCCCCTTGCAAAATTAGGTCTGATTGGGGAAGTGGGCAACAGGAGGGTGGAAGGTTACAAGGATGTGTATACATCAACTCAAACTGTCCAGGACAGGTAAGGGGCTGTGTCGGTGCAGGTCCAATGACCTCTCCTCGGTTACTGCAGAGGAGGCGCCTGGATTAGCTGAGCGGTTTTATTATCAGGGTTTTGAATTGAGTTTAGTTAGTACCTGCCTATTAATTTAGATTGTTTGAATCAGTAACTGTCTTTTTTTTTCCTCCTCAAAATAATACACAACCCTTGATTTTTCACAGACAGGAAAACCACGAAGTGTTTGTTAAACCAGAAACATGTGTCACACTTCAGTTCTTACGCTGTAGGAATGTTAAGCTTTCCCGAGTCCTGTCTCGTGAGTAGGAGGTAGTGGTGTCGGTGTCGGTGTCGGTGTCGGTAACAAATGATTGGCAGTAATGAGATTTTCCATTTAGCGTGGTTTCAGACACTTTACCAGGAGTTTGTATGAGTGGCTGCAAAAGGAAAAAACAAGCCAAAAAACAAGAGAGAGGTTCACAACCTCTAAAATTTTGATTATGGTATTAAGCTTGAATTAGTATTGAGTTCTGTTATTATCCTTTTTCCTGAAAAAATACATACATATTTTGTTGCCATTTGCAAATTAGCACTAATCTTGCTCCTCTTTTTTTTTTTTTTTTTTTTAATGAAATCATCTAAATTTGTTTTGAACTTCCTGGAAGAAAGGAGCTTAAAGTGTTGTTAGGACAGAATTCCAAATGTCTATAATTATAAAATAATGAAGCGATTTTATTGTTCAGATTCTTTGGGTGGAATGTGCTTGGTTGTAGGCTCTAGGCCTATTAAATTATTGTGTAAGTGGAAATATTACCGTATACAAAGAGTCAGCACAGTACGTTGTATACAAATACAAATTGTATACAAATTGATTTGGGTTTTAGATGTTACGCTGAGAACCTTCTTGCAGCATTTTACATCTGTTAGGATTTTTATTTCTAGTTATTCATATTAACTCATTTGTTTTTCCATTGTCTTTGTAACTTGGTGCACTAAATAAAGCCTTGGTTTTGACTTGGACTGTCTGCTTTGAATCCTGCCTCTGCACTTTGGCATTTGGCCCTAAGAAGTCACTTACTGTATTGGGACTTTAGTTTCCCACCCTGTTGTGAGGCTTGTGGAATGGAGAGGGCAGCCTGGCCTTTGTTTTCAGGTCTCATCTTCACTTTTGCTGTGTTCTTGACTGTTTAGACTCAGTTCCTCCCGTGGTGCTTTGGCTTTTCTTTGAGTATAAAGTATAAAAAGGAAAAAATCCCGGAAACCTGGAGCACTTCAATGATTATTTTAAAGAACAGTCTTTGCTGGTGAGAGTTTTACATAGGGACTTTTTTTATTATTGAGTAAACTAGGACCTGGTTGATAGTGAGTGCTAATATTATTGAGATTACCATGTTATATTACCAGCAGTATAACATTTAAACTCACAAGTTTTCAGACAAGAGATGCGATATTGGCATCACTTAATAGTCATAATTTATACTGCAAATCTTCATTGGTTTAACATTTATTCGGCAGGAGAAATCCCTGACCTGGAGAAATAAAGAGCCTGTGTTCTGACCCTGGGGTATGTCTGTGACATAAGACCTGTTTACCCACACAGCCCTGTGTTCATGTGCCAGCCAGGAATTTGTTGTAGTGTTGATTCATGGGACTCCTGTGGAGACATAAAGTGAGTGGTTTCCAAACCCACAATATAAAAGTCTAGGTGATTAGAGCAGTGAGGGAAAGCTACAGCTGTGACTGTTACCAGCTACCAAGTACTTAATATTTACTGCTTTGTCAAAACTTCTAAGTTGGTTGCTAAACTAAAGGGCAATTTTTAAAATTACAGTAATTTATTTCTACTGTAAGTAGATAAAAAACTTAATTATGAAAGGTACTATATTTGAAATTGATTGTTATACCTTTTGGCCCCCTCATTGATCAAGATGTTAAGAAATAGTGAAAATGGGCAAAATCTAGGTAAAATGGAATCTCTCAAAAATCTGTCCCTAGATTAATTGGTTCACCATCATGAAGTATAACTTTTTATGTATGAATTTTAGTTGGTTTTATTTTGCATATTAAGTTGTAGACTAGTTAGGGCTGATTGTTTTCCTAGATGTAGTTCACATTTGTGATCTTAAAATATAATTGTTTTTTAATTAATTAAATACCGAGTGTTTTAAGACGTGAACTTGAAGTTCTTGTTATTAAAACAGTATTGGGGCTTCCCTGGTGGCGCAGTGGTTAAGAATCCGCCTGCCAAGGCAGGGGACACGGGTTCGAGCCCTGGTCCGGGAAGATCCCACATGCTGCGGAGCAACTAAGCCCATGTGTCACAACTGCTGGAGCCTGCGCTCTAGAGCCCGTGAGCCACAACTACTGAAGCCCGCGCACCTAGAGCCTGTGCTCCGCAAGAAGAGAAGCCACCACAACTAGAGAAAGCCCCTGTGCAACAACAAAGAACCAACGCAGCCAAAAATAAATTTAAAAAAAAAACAGTATTAAAGCCCTTCAAATTTATTATATTAAACTATTGAAACAAAACGTTTCAAATTAACATCCATGGTTTTCTCAGCATAAGAGCTGGTTTCAAAATTATTCTGGTCTGTACAGTTGTATAAGTGGGTCCATTATGAGCTCAGTTGAACCTGGGAAATCTGTTCATTAATCAGAGATTTTCAGTGTAGTGTGATTGTGGGAGACTTCGACCAGTATATCATTATGGCTCTCAAAATTATTTTGTAATATTAAAATACATTGTACCGGGACTTCCCTGGTGGTCCAGTGGTTAAGACTTTGCCTTCCAATCCAGGGGGTGCGGGTTCGATCCCTGGTCAGGGAGCTGAGATCCCACACACCTCGGGCCAAAAAACCAAAACAAAACAGAAGCAGTATTGTAACAAATTCAATAAAGACTTTAAAAATGGTCCATATCAAAAAAAAAAAAATTCTAAAAAAAAAATACATCGTACCAATTTGGTCTACCACTGTTTGGTTTTTTTTGGTTAGCCTATCTTTGTAATGCTGGTCTTTGACTTCTGGTAAGTATAGAAAGGGATTTTGACAATTAGGTAAATTGCTACTTTTTAAACTTTTGTGGATTTTACTGTATGTTTATGACTTATATTACAATTTTAATTTTTTCTTTATCAGACATTGTTTTATCACATTTGACAACAGTCACTGAAACATCTAGACATCTTGTAAAATACATGTCTGACTTTTTAAACCTTGTCGTGGGAGATGTCTGACACCTTCCTTTTGTCGTCAAGGCTGCAAGGTGTGACTGCTGTAAATCTCAAGGCACCCTGAGGGAGAGGGTGCAGTGGCGAGGGGAGATGAAGCATTTCTGCGACCAGCACTGCTTGTTGCGTTTCTACTGTCAGCAGAACGAGCCCAACATGACAACCCAGAAAGGACCTGAAAACTTACATTATGGTATGTGATCGTTGAGGGTAGTACCTTGAAAAACCTGTAAAGCAGTTTTTAGTTCCAGAGATCTGGATTCAAGGTAATGATAATAGACAGTTGATTTCAGAGATAGTTTAATAGCAACTTCCGTAGTTTCCCTGGGTGGAAGTGCCTTCAGTGATGTTTCTGTAGATGTACTGCTTTTTGTTTTATTCTCTTAAAAATTTAATGCTAGTTGAAAAAAATAGAGTCTACTTGGGGGTAGAGAGAAGCTAAACAGAATTATAACAAAAATTGTAAAAAAGTTGATCTGCCTATCATGTGTCACTTGCAATTTTAAATGAAAACTATTTTCAGCAAATTGTATGTGCTGGGGGTAGGTAGGAGAAACAACGAAAACCCTTTAGACTTATTTAATAAATGAGTTAAATCTAAGAACATAGTATTGCTCCCAAAGCAGTGTATACTTTCTGAGGGGACAAAATGGGGAAAGAGGTAATTCCACTACTTAGCTCTGTATTTCAGCTCTCAAATCTCATATTCTTTACTTGAAAGAACTTAAAATATATTTTCTTCAGTAACTATTTTAAAAATCAGTAAAAATTAATGAGAAATATGGTTTTAGAAAATGCTGAAGAAAGTGATATTTGTCTTATTTTAAATTTGTTTTTTTTTAGATCAGGGTTGTCAGACGTCCCGAACCAAAATGACAGTAAGTATTGCTTAAGTTAAGTGCTAAATACTGACTTTCATCATGTGGGGAGAAAAAGTAATTAGACCATTTTAATCTGATTGTAATAATAAAAGATTTTTTTACTTTCCTCTGTTGAGACAGTTGAAGCATTCATATTCTGCTAAATTACCCGATATAGAAATAGGTCCTTTTCTACCTGCTAAGGAATATAAAGGTGAATTAATTAATTGTGGCCCTTACCCACATTGGGCGAGATAGACATATAAATATTTGCGTTGAAGCGCTCATCCCAGCTGCATCTTTAGGGCAGTAGCAATGGTGCATTTGAAATGGTTGAGTGTATGCGGTCCTGGCAGCTGTGACAAAACTTCTGAACAGCTGAGTAGAAGGTTGCCAGTAGACGATGAAAAGTCGGAGGAATAATAATGTCCAGAGGCGTGCGTGTTTGGCCAGACTGTTCACTGGGGCCGAACTTGGAGGGACCTGAGGGGATCCTGGGAAGCGGGAGGCAGGCCGGGCTAGGCGGATGCCCCTCAGACAGGTCTGGAGATCTGTCCTGGGGGCCAGGCCCTGGGAGTTTATAAGCTTGAGGAGTTCTTCCATAATGCTTTCTCCTGGGGTTTTTTCTGTTTTCTTGTTTTTCTGTAGTGTTTTTCTTTCTCTTGGTGTAATACATCAGATTCTGCTTTTACATTAGCATTTCAAGGCTCTTGTGGGCTGAAAGGGGCCGTTTCTGTATAAAAGGAGCCTTGCACTGAACAGTGGGCCGGCCCTCTTGTGCCCGCCTGCAGGAGCCACCCTGATCCAGGGGCCTCTGTGGGAGCCATTTACCAGCATCATGGTGAGCCTCTGCTCGTGTGGTCCTGGGCAGGAGTTAACCAGCTCTGGCTACAGATTGGAATTACCTGGGGAGTTTTCAAAACCTTTAGAATACCTGGGCTCCAACTCAGAACTTCTATAGTTTTGAAAAGTTCTTTAGGTGATTTTAACATGTAACCACAGTTTAGGATCTCTGATGTAGATGAAAGATTGGTGTTTTTATATTATTCCATTCAGTGTTTGTTTTTGATGGGATCTTAGTTCCCCCGCCCAGGGATCAAATGGAATGGAAGTGCAGAGTCCTAACCACTGTACCACCAGGGAATTCCCAGTTTTTGGTTTTGATGTTAATAGCTATTATTAGAATCCTAGACAAATAAGAGTGCTTTTTTTCTTTGCTTTCCTCCCCTATCTGTTCTGCCCTTTACCTTGTGGTAATATATTTTTAAGTCAGATAACTCAGGAGTATTCAGCTGAATTGTCAGATTCTAACCAGGCCCTTGATCCATGCTGAGGAGTGTAAAGATGATCACTCCCTGTTTGGCACCTGCACGCAGCCGTAAGGCAACTCCCAACCTTGTTTCAAAGCTTTGACCAAGGCTTCAAGACACCCTTCTGCCCGCACAGAAGCAGGTACTCTTCTGCAGCAGCACTGAGGCCGCCTCATGGGACGGATGGAAGGACGGGCCTTTGCAGCCATCACCTCCTGTCACGTAGAGCCCCTCCCACCTTCTCCTTGGATGAGAGCTCAGCTGTAGGGTTTGGGGCAAGTCACTTCACGGTTCTTTGTGGGACTTTCCCCTTATTTGTAATGTGGGCATGAAGACGGAACCTCCTCGGGGTCGTCACCAAGAGTACTAACCCACGGGGGTAGGGCGTGTGGTGTTGGAGACATAGGGCCTGCATCGGGGAAGCCACTTGAACCCTGACTTCAGAACTCTTTGCTCTGTCACCTCCACTGGGCTGTACAGCTTCTGAGCCTCAGTTTCCTCATCTGTAAAATGGGAGTGAGAAAACATCTACTACCCCTTGTGGTGCTGAGAGGGTTAAAGAATTCATTTCATGAGGTGTGTGACTTTGGTGCTTTGCATAGTGTCCTAGTCCTTTTGAGCTACCATATATTATATAACAGGATGCCATAAGCGAGGCAGCTTAAACAACAGAAGGTATTTCTTGGAGTTCTGGAGGCTGGAAGTCTGAGATCGTGGCTCCAGCAGACCTGGTGTCTATTGAGGGCCTGCTTCCTGGTTCCCAGACGGCCGTCTTGTTGCGTGTCCTCACGTGGGGGAGGGGCTTTTTTTGGGTCTCTTCTATGAGGGGCGCTGATCCCATTCACAAGGGCTCTGCTCTCATGACCGAATCACCACCTAAAGGCCACACCTTCACACGATATCCCCTTGGGGATTAGATCTGAGTGTGAATTTTAGGGGGACATAGACATGGTCTATAGCTTATGGTCCCTGGCCATATAGCAAATGCTCAAGAGGTGTGGTGGCTTTCGTCATTATAATTTTCATTATTTGGGATCCTTCTTCAGAATTCATTATCAGTAGGTATAGATCCTGCCTGTTGACCAACAGAAAAGTAAGAAGCATTATCAAGTGTCGGTTTTTACCAGGTGGCATAGTTTAGTCGATATAGTGCCCTGTCGGCAGAATGACGATTAACCTAGGATGTCTGTGACTTTGACCCCTGGTTCATAAGGGGGTTCTAGAGTATTTCCCAGTTCAGACCCAACTTACCCAGGTTTGGTATGTAGTAGATACTCAATAGCTGTTTGTTAACTGTTCCTCCCGCTTTACAGTTGAGAAAATTGAGGCCCAGGAGACCGAGTGACTTGCCTGATGTTGCACGGTGGTGACGTCAGACCAGCTCCGTGGCACAGGGTTGGAAATCCTGGTGAGCGTAGAATGAGCTCACACGGGACCAGCCCCCTTGGCCATGAGCATGACTTGAAACTCATGAGAGATCCACCGTATACCGTTTTTTATTAGTACCCTTTCATGTTTGTGAATTGGCCAGCTCTCTAAGATGTGTCTGTCACCCCTGAATCAGTGCCCACTAGCTGTTGAGGTCATGTGCAGACTGTGAGTGTCCAGGGTTGTGGGCCCCTGGGGCTGCTTGACCAGCTCCTCTCAGCTTATGCTTTAAGCAGGTGTCCTCTTTGCAGTCTGATGAGTGCCAGTTTTTCCTATTTTTGTGCTTTGTGTTGGTGATTTTGCTGCTGGGTTAAGCACCAGAAGGTGCTGTGTGTCTGACTGGGGGACCTGTGTGAGTTCAGTTTCGTGGATGAACGATATGGTTCATTTATAAAGAGGGATAAGAAATCCAACGTCTGTAGGGCTAAGGTAAACTCTAGTACGTGGGGAAGCTGTGGGAAAGATGGTATGGTGACTAAATTTGTGGATTCGTGAGCTTATGACTGATTACAACACAGCACAGTGACCAGCAGTGTGGTGAGACTGTCAGCTCACAGCCTGTCACCAGGATCAGGGAAAGGGTGGCCTCTTTGTGCCGGTGCTGGCCCATTCACATGTGAAAAATGTGGGCCTTGCAGGCCCCGGTGGGTTCTGCAGGTCTGGGCTCTGCAGAGGGGGCTGCTGGCACTTACAGGAAGATGCAGGAAGATGCAGGTTGGCTAGTTTTTGCAAGGTCATTGGTAAAACGAACCTACCGAATGCAAGTGATCTCGAAGCCCTGACTTGAATCCTTCTGAGACTCTGTGACCTTGCTCTTGGGCCAAGGCCAAGGGTGACCAAGTGCAACCCTCTGGTCCATAGAGCCCCAGACGACGAGCACTTAGAGGGGAACCTGGCCCGTGTGCCCGTCCGTGGGGCGGGACAGAAAAAGTAGGGGTGGTGTCTGAAGTATTCTGGGGTTGGTTTCGCAGCTGCATCATCCTAGACGTTGAACTCGGCCTCCAGAATGAAAACCTTGAGCTTTCGGGTTTTGATTGTCGGATGTTATCCATTGCGGTGGAGGACTCAGAAACCACCCCCAGACGCCGAGTACCCCCTCCCCCTCCCCCTCCCCCAGCCCCAGCAGGGCGCACTGGGCTTTCAAGGCCCAGTTGCAGCGAGGACCCCGGGGACAGGCCCCGCCCGGTGCAGCATCAGGAGGCTGCTCGGGAAATGAGTGGCGTTGGAAGATGTTTGACGAGACTGCGTGGAAAATGTCCGTCTTTGAAGGTGTTACAGAAAATAAAAAGAGGAGCGTTGAAAACATGGTGCGCATCGCACACAGATGAGTGGAGGCGGTTGTGGCAGAAAAGGTGGCCAAGCCCAGCGGGGAGACAGGACAAGGTGGCAGAGCAAAGCCGCAGAATCGCTGCTGGAAGACGACCCGAGACCCCCGGAGTTGTGCCCTGACCGCGGCTGAGATACTGCCCTGGGGTCCTGCCGCGGGGCCGGGAGAGGCCCGGGCGAAGCGCCGGGAGACCACGCGGGCTTCGTTTCTGACGCGAGTCCCGGCGGGACGCGCGGGTTCCCCCACGCAGCGCAGCCCCGGGACCGGCGGCGCGAGGCGCCCTTGCTTTCCGGGACTCGGGCTCCGCCTGCTGGGCATGCGTGCGCGGGGAGGGGGGCGGGGGACGCGCGCGGGGCGCCGTCCGGCGCGTGCGGAGTGAGTTCCGTTACGGAGCAAGGGTTCCGTGTGCGCAGGAGCTGTGTGCGCTTGGCACCCGAAGACCCAGAACTCTGAATTGTGTCGTTTTCCCCGTAGCGGTAGGTGGTGTGCACAGCACCTTCGTGTCGCCTCTTAGGCACGGAGCTGCAGCTTGCTTTACAGCGTGTGTGTGTTTCTGTGGTGTAAACGGTACTGTGGTGAACAGACTGAAACATCTGAGTGTATCGAGAGGAGACGGTCCTAAAATTGCAGTGGTTGGGACAGAGGAAACAAAGTTTGATAACATTTTTGGTAATAATTTTCATCATTTTTCTTTTCAAATTTAGCACCACGTATAAGCAGTTTATGCAGTAGAGAGAGCTAGAGTATCAGAAAGCCATAATAAGAGTCTAATTATTTTCAAAATTCAGGTTAACAACCTTGCTTTTTTACTTAAGAGTGAGACTTTTATGTTATTTTTAAAACTATGCTGTGGTATCCTTCGAAAAACACAAATCTGTAGAATGAACGATTACTACTGCTTCGCCAATAGTTGGGATAGATTCATGTTGATCCTTCCAGATTAAGATTTTGGTAAACATAGTAGAAACAGCATAAATTGGTTATATTCTTCCACTTTTGTGTGTTTCCCCTGCTGGACCTAGAAACCAGATATTATTAACAGCATAAAGTAATAAAAATTAGAGGCAGAAATAAAAATGTTTCTCTTTGCTTTTCTGTAGGGCTCAGCACCACCCCCTTCTCCAACCCCCAACAAGGAGATGAAGAACAAGGCAGTTCTGTGCAAACCTTTGACCATGACGAAGGCAACTTACTGCAAACCGCACATGCAGAGCAAGTCTTGTCAGACAGGTGACTTGCATCCTGACACTCGCTGAGTGAAATCCATGCTTTTCTCAAATAATGGGCTACAGAATAGATTTGTTAGGTCACTTTGTTACTTTCTGTTGATTTTGCTTATCTGGTTTTAGACATGCCTTTAGAATACAGCATGTCATTAAAAATCATTAATAAAGATCAATCTCTAACATAGGCCTGCAAGTTACATCACCAGTGATAAAACGCTGTATCAAAAATTTCCTTGGGGGCCAAGACCCACTAAAGTTACAGTGCTCTTCTGAGAAAACCATCTCTTTGAGTGTGGTCTATAACCGTAACTATTTTGTTTCCTTGTCAGAATGAGTTGAAATCATTCAGATAGGTATTTTCATCAAATTTAAATGTTAGCTGTATTCTGATTGTTTGATTAAGTAAACCTTTTTGTGGGGGTGTGAGAGTGTCTGGGACCATATAATACTTTAAAAGATGTTTTCTTTCTATTTTAAAAAAGTCTAGGGACTTCCCTGGAGGTCCGGTGGTTAAGACTCCGCTCTTCCAATGCAGGGGGCGCAGGTTCCATCCCTGGTCGGATCCCCACATGCCACGTGGCCAAAAAAAAAAAAGGTCTAAATTCTGCTTGTGCTGTCTATAACTTAGGACAGCTACTGTATTCAGTTTTGTTGTTTTTGGTTGGTTGGTTGGTTGGTTTTTGGCCACGCCGCGCGGCATGTGGGATCTTAGTTCCCTGACCAGAGGTGGAACCTGTGCCCCCTGCAGTGGAAGCGTGGAGTCTTAACCATCGGACTGCCAGGGAAGTCCCTGTTGTTTTTAACTTACCTAATTTTGTGAAAACTGGGAACTTCTTTTAAATGGGTACTGAGGCACTTAAATTTTTCTTTGTTATCAAATTACTTTGACTGAGCAGCTGTGTTTAAGTGGTGGTCATGGTTGACGTTGCTCCTTGAACACGTTCTGTCCCCCCAGATGGTGAGTGGAGGACAGAGTACGTCCCGGTGCCCATCCCGGTGCCCGTGTACGTGCCGGTGCCCATGCACATGTACAGCCAGAGCATCCCCGTGCCCATGACCGTTCCTGTGCCCGTAAGTCAGACTTTCAGCTCCCCTTCCTCCTGAGATCTCTCAGGCGCAGGCGGGGCAGCACTGGCGTGGCAGTGACTACTTCAGTGACGCTGGTGGGACAGAGGGTGGAGGCTTGGCTTTTCTTCAGCAGTACACTTGGGTCTGGTTGAGGCTTTGCCACGGCTGCTCTGTGTGTAATCAGGTAAGTGCTCGTCCTTGAGAGTGAAGTTCAGCTGATGTCTGCACCTGCTTTACACATACTGTGTAAACATATTTGTGTTCATTTTAGAACGAAAGATTTGTGAACCATAAGGTTTACAACTGATACATGGAATGGAGGCTCATATGAATGTCATCCCCTGCAGTGCTGGGGACACTGTGTCAGGGCTTGGCTACTGTACTGTAATCCCCTGGCGACAGAAATGCCTCAGAAATTACTTTGTTACTTCAAAAAGTAGTTGCTTGTATTCGGGGCTTTCTTTGTGGTACTTAACATACGTGTTCTTTCCAGAACTTTTAACCAACGCAGCCTTATGAAGTAGATCATGTGTCAGAGCGATTTTCAGTTTGGAGAAATACCTTGTAGTGTTGCGTGAGCCTGACAGTCAGCCCTTTGCTTACTCAGGTGCCGGTCCCCGTGTTTCTGCCCGCCCCCTCGGCCAGCAGTGAGAAGGTCCCCGCGGCAGCCCAGGAGCTCAAAAGCACCGTTTCTTCAGATGCCCTGGGCGCAGAGCTGCCGACAGTGGCCGACGTGGCTGAGGACGAGGGCAAGGCAGAGGGCGCCGACATCCACAGTGAGTCCCCCGCTGCTGGGGGGCGCGGTGGGGGGCGACATCGGGGTTGGGGGGCCGCTGTTAGAGCGAGGCCGGGCTGTCGCTGTGCTTCAGCCTGAGTGGGTGTGGGCAGGCGGCAGCAAAAGTGGATTTCGGGTTATGAGGCCCGCACTGTATATAGCAGGTGCTCTCCGATGTTGAGCCCAGGAACTCGTACGGTCCCTGTTTTAATTGCTAACAGGATTTAACTTGTAAAATCGACTCTAAGTTATTCTCGTTTCAATGGACGAGCTCAGACACAAAACTAAGTTGTAGTAGGCTTTTATAATTCAAACTCTTATTTTATGATGGTTATCCCCAATGTTGTTTTATTGATTTATACTAAGAAAGTAAGTTGCATTATCTAAGCCAGCGTTTGTCCTAACTTCTGCTAGGGCAGTGCTTGGCAAATGGTGTAGCAGGACGTGTGTCTCTGGGAATGCTTCTCCGGCCTCAGCCCACCGGGGCCACCCTGAGCTTCCTGCTCCCCCTCACCCAGAGCACAGTGCGTCTCGTGGGTGACAGTGTTTGGGAAGCACTCTGTTAGGCAGTGTGAAATAAATTTAGTGGGTTGCAACCAGTGTTTTCTGGGGGGGTTTTTTGTTTTGTTTTGTTTTTTTTAAAAGAAAGAAACGGAAAAAATATGTCAGCATGAATCCCTCCTAGAAAGGGTATTGTTTTGTGAAACTTTTGTTTCCAGTGTGTATGCATGTGTCTCTGTTTCCCACCACTACCCTGAACTCAATAAAATGCCTTTCTCACTGGGTTGCAGTACAAACGTGTTTAAAGCAACCGATCAAAACGTTCGAAGCCAGTTGTGAATAAGCATATATTGAATGATGTGAAAACCTAGGTCACAATTCAAAAAGAATGTTGAAAATTACAGTTATCCATGCTCGTAAGTTTATTTTTGACAAGAGATTGCTCTTAGAAACACTCTACAGAGTTGTTTTACTATTGAAGCATGCTTTTTAACTTTGTAGAGGGGCAGTCAAAACTTACAAGATTGAAAGTTTTTGTGTATTCATGATTATCTAATACAAAGTTTATAGTAGCTTACATTTCAAGGTAGCTGCATGCTTTTTCGTTTTGTACATATTAATATAAGGATTCCTATTTTGCATTTACAATTAAATGGCTTTTGCCAGATTATATGTAGGTATTGTTGCAGTTTTCTATTTTGATTTCTGATGATATTATGGCTTGATTACAGGTGTAATTATTGAAACGGACATAATTGGTTCAGATCTCTTGAAGAACTCTGACCCAGAGACACAGTCCAACATGCCTGATGTACCATATGAACCACATTTGGACATTGAAATAGATTTCCCCAGAGGTAGTAAAAATGCTGTTTTGTTCTTTCAGTACGAAGTGTGGTTCTGCACTTTAGTTATGGTGTCATAATCGTGGTTATGATCATTAACAATCTAATGTTCAGGTCATTGCCTGTACTGTTATTATTGGTCTTTTCTTTTTTATCCAGATAAAACTCAGCAATTAACTTCCAAAATGAAGCATATGTTGAATTGTAGGAACTTAAAAGGAATTTCCCAGAGCCTTAAAAAGAAACTTTCTTAAAACTAATTCATTATAGAAACTTTTACAGATATAGAAGTGTTGGTGTCTTTTTAAAAATTTAAACAAAATATTGATAGTATTTTTCTTAAAATCTTTTTGAAAATTAAGTTAACCTTCAAAGGGAAACAAATATTTTCAGGTCTTTTGTTGTAAAAGAAATGTGTTCTGTTTTTCATTGTTTATTTTCTGTATCGATGGCCAATAAGCGTATTGAATAGAATGTAAAGCCTTTTACATTGGAAAAGATTTAATAGATTGAAACAGATTTGTACTGAGACCATTTAGATCTTATAATTAAATTTCAGGTTTTAGTAATTTTTCTATCACACACTTCCACAAAATTCTGTGTTGATACGCATTGTACATGCGTTTTAAGAGTATGAACAGGCGTTGTCAGAACTTATAGACCAGGTTAGGTAGAGAAGGTGGTTTGTTCTCCACCCAGCACAGGCTGCCCTGTGCATGGTGCTTGTGCGCATTCAGTGGGTGGTCCTTCGTTGGCTGAGTTTATATAGCGTAAGGCTGTGCTATTATGTTTGAAATGAAAGTTCTTCTGTTTCAATTGTCAGCTGCTGAGGAGCTTGATATGGAAAATGAGTTTTTATTACCACCTGTTTTTGGAGAAGAATATGAGGAACAGCCTAGACCTCGATCTAAAAAAAAGGTAATGAAACGTAACAGTATTCTTGCATTCATGTCCTGTCTCTGTGTAGTAGAGGGCAAGGGTACTTGAGCTTCAGTTGTGCCTGAGAATGTGGGAAGGTACTTTGTTTTCTGGAATTAAAAAGACTTAAGAGGTAAAGCTTTTATTACTTCATTTCTAGGTAATAAAAATATATCCTATTTAGTCATAGTTTCATAGAAGAAGAGTGAATATTATTGCGACTTTTTATTTTTAATTTTTATCTTGATAAAAGGTGGTCATTGATAAAAGGTTTACATATTTGCTAAAAAAGTAAATTCAATTATTAGACAACAACTGAGACTATTTTCTAGGGAGTTGTTTTTTCCATTGTTACTTTTGATGAGGTTGAGGTACACAGTTTGTTATATCTGGTCTCATTGAAGCATCCCAGCACATAGGAAGACGTGCTAGACAATTCAGTCATTCAGGGATCCCAAATCTAAATGTACGAACGGATATCATTGTTCTGAACATTTTATTAACAACTTTCTGTATCTCTGATTTCCAACGTAAAGCAAGGTTTTAAAAAAAAAAAGATGACTTTCACAAATTTCTCCAAAAAAGAAAGAAAGGAAAAATTGAAAAGGAGTGAGTACCTGCAGTAGAATGAAATTGGACTCTTACTTGACACCACACACAAAAATGAACTCAAAATGAGTCAAAAATCTAAATGTAAGAACTGAAATTCTAAAACTCAGAAGAAAACATAGGCCTAAATCTTCATTAACTTGGGTTAGACACTGTTTCTTAGATGCGACACCAAAAGCACAGGAACAAAAGGAAAAAATAGATGAATTGGGTTATATCCAAATTTAAAATTTTTGTACAGCAAACAGCACCATCAAGAAAGTGGAAAGGAGTTGAGGAGGCATCGCCTGTGAGGTGGAGTCTTCAAGAAGTTCTTCGGTTTCTCTCTTATGTTAACATTTGGAATCCTTCTGTTTCAGATTTTAATTGTTATTTATGTATTTTCTCATCATCAGTGACTCTCAACTCACAGCAGTAGTTAATATGATTTTGTTGTACCAAGTAGTTTATGCAGAAATACAGCATTCCTGGAGAGAGGTTTCAAGTAATGTCATAGGTAACTGTTCTCAGATCAGAAATTCCAGTCAGTTCTGATCATGTAAATATATTTCTTTGTAATGTGCATTTGTTGAGAGATGGCTTACATAAAGTCATGAAATAATATAGGCTTAAGAAAAAGAAGATTTGACAGTGGTGTTTTACTACCAGGGAGCCAAGAGGAAGGCAGTGTCAGGGTACCAGTGTCATGACGACAGTTCTGACAACTCGGAATGCAGCTTCCCTTTCAAGTACACGTACGGGGTAAACGCCTGGAAACACTGGGTCAGAACGAGGCAGCTTGATGAAGATCTTCTGGTGTTAGATGAGCTAAAATCTCGTAAGTGTTCTGATTTTGTTTCCCCTATGTCCTATGTAAAATCAAGGTTTTTATTCATATTTTGGTAACTATTCTCCTGTGCATCCGTTTATGTGCATGAGCGAGCTTGCGCGCGCGTGCGCACACACACACACACACACAGACACACACACACGGGCACACACCGTGTTGCACAAATGAAGTCCTTACGGTAATGTCGGTTCATGGAGCTCTTGCTTGCTGGTCAGTACAACTCAAACAAACCTTCTGTTTCCTTACTGAAGTTGATGATGATGATGATTGTGGGTAAAGAAGAAAGTTTGCTCTAAGCAGATAGAGCCCTTTGCATCAGGCCAGACTCTTTACTGTGGATGGACCAGTCCATGGCACCACAAAGAGGGCAGGAAGTATGGCCTTATTAAGGTGCTAGAGTCAGACTGCCAGGGCTCCCTCACGTACTGACATCTCAGTTCCCCAGCTCCAAAGGGGGGGGTAACAGTACCCACCTTGTAGGGTTGTCATGAGAATTACATTAGAAAATACACGTAAATTTAGAACATTCCTTCATCCACAGTAAAGGCTTAATGTTGACTGAAATTAGAATACCCATAGTATGTGAAAATCCAGAAGGTACTCAAGTGAATCATTAATTACCATGAAGCTACATGTACTGTACATTATAAAAAAATGTTTTTCCTTGAAAAAAAATAAATAAAATCAAGGTTTTTGTTATTAACTGCCTTTGATTTTAAAAAGCATGGATGTAGCTTAAAATATTTTACATTTAAATGTAGCTGTTATTTTACCTTTAAATTCTTACACAGAATAAAGTGATTTCAGAAAGTTTCTTAATCTTAAGACAGTAAATAATAATTATTATTTTAAATTTTATTTCTTTTTAGCTAAGTCAGTAAAGTTAAAAGAGGATCTACTCTGTCACACCACGGCTGAGCTTGACTATGGCTTGGCCCATTTTGTCAAAGAGATCCGAAGGCCAAATGGGGAGAATTATGCACCTGACAGCATCTATTATCTTTGCCTCGGGATTCAAGAGGTGAGTGATTTCATGGTTACTTTTGAATATAACGTTGTTAAGAAAGGTTGTTGTGGTAGGTTCTTGGAGAAAAAAATGTTTTGCTTCAAGAATATTACGGAACATCCGGGTTTATTGGCTTACCAAGAAAGGCAAAAGTAATTTATTCGAAAATACTGGGGTATTATAAAGGGTTTTCTTAGCTACTTTGTATACAGGTGTTTCTGCTATAATGTGCTATGTCCCTAAAAGTGAACTTCAGGTTCTCCAAAACTGTGTACCAAAACCAAAAAGAACTTAGGTGAAAAACAGAGTTAGTAACGGACCCCTCGAAGCTCATGCATCTTTTGTAACAGGACTAATGATGTGTCTGTTACCATGTGTATATATGATAATCAGGTTGATTTCATCCCCACCTTACAATTGCGAATAAATGAATTAACATTCTGAGGCATGGTGTATATATGTATATATAGATCTGTGTTGATATACATGTAAACAGATAAATGACTTCTCTCTGCAAATAGGTCTGTTTCATCTCTGATCTGTTTCTAACTTGTTAAATAGTGTAAGTACTCATTAGTTCTTTGGAATCATCTTATAAAAGATTTCATTCTTTAGAGGTTTTAGGTAAACTTCAACCACATGTCTGTGAATCTTGAATGAATACATTTCCCATAATAAATATGAAGATCCACTTTAGATAATGACTTTTAGTTTTGAACAGATCATACAGGTTTGAGCCCAGAGGTCAGAAAAGGTCCTAGCTTTACATCCTATGTATTTGTAAATATGGTAAATGATAGGAGGAAATATTCTTATGTAGAGTTTTGTTTATAGGCCTAAAATTAAATATTATGCTGCTAACAGGTAGTAGGTGCTGAAATAAATCACTGGAGAAAACTAGAATTGTCTTAATTTGTATTTCACTTTCCCTCTTCAGGATAGAAATTTGCCTAAGAGGATCTAAGCAGTGGTGGGGAATAACACATAGCTCTAAATTACTGTGTATTCAGAGACCGTCACGTATTTTGCAGTAGCAAAATATTTACGTATTAGAACTTCAAATACCATTAGAGGTTTGAAAGCTAAATGGATTGTAATATTAATGATTATAAATTATGTCTTCAAGTAGGTTCATTTTTTTCCAATTTTTTAATTGTGGTAAAATACATATAACAAAATTTTACCATCTTAACTATTTTTAAATGTACAGTTCTGTGGTATAAAAGTACATTGATAATCTTGTGGAAACATCACCACCGTCCATCTTCATAACCCTCTTCATCTTGCAAAACTGAGACTTTGTCCCCATTAAATACTAACTCCTCATCCCCTACTCCCCCGCTGCCCCTGGCACCCACCCTTCTTCTTTCTGTTTCTGTGAGTTTGACTCTCCCAGGTACCACATGTAAGTGAAATCAGCATAATGTCCTGAAGTTCATCCATGTTGTAGCACACGTCAGAATTTCCTTTCTTTTTAAAATAGGTTCTTTATGTACTGAAAAATGTTTCCTCGAAATAAATTTTTACTACTGGAACAGTACTCTTAAAAATGGTCAAGATGGGGACTTCCCTGGGGGTCCAGTGGTTGGGACTCCGTGCTTCCAATGCAGGGGGCTCGGGTTCAATCCCTGGTCGGGGAACTAGGATCCCACATGCCGTGCGGCGCAGCCGAAAAGTTTATAAAAAAGAAAAAGAAAAAAAAAAGGTCAAGGTGGTAAATTTTATGTTCTGTGTATTTTTACCACAATTGGAAAACCAGTTGTTTTACTCTTCTCATCACTGGACAGATTTTCACAGGCTTGATTTAACTTTTTGTAAGAGTGTATGGTATCTATAACCAGCTTTAAAAATAATCTTCAAACTCACTGTGGTGTTAAGATGTCTAAAAGATAGTTTCCAGAAATCATGCTGTTTGTTGGTACTTCAAGGATGCATACAGAGGTAGAAGCTGTTCTGGAAGAATGTGCGTCTTTTTCTGTGTGATGCGTTTACTCATTCCGTCCCCGGCTGACAACAAAAGCAGCATGGCTTCCTCTCCAAGCCCTGTGGACGTGTGGGGCAGGTGGTGTGTTGAGAAGTGAGGGTGGGCCAGCCTCTTTCCTCCCTCACAGATGCAGTAGCTAATCCTGTCCTTCCGCTGGTGTAAGGGGTGGTGGCTGTCGCCAGAAGGTCACATAATGTGGAAATGTCGGAGGAAGAAAGAAGGGGCTGCGTGAGCCCCACAGTCCCGGTCAGCCTTTCACACACTGGTTTACATCTGTGCGCGCGTCCTTCACGCCACGTTTACCCAGAATGGGTGGTGGGCACCCGTTCCCCTGGGTCCCCCCACCCCATCGCGCTTGGCTAGATGTGCGTGTATCTCCGTTTCCTTATGAACGTGGCAAAAGACACAGAAGCTTTGTCCCCAAGGACAGGGAACCATGTTACACGCTTTGGTGTCTTTCCTTCCCTCTGCTTCCCAGTCGTTGGTGTCAGCCCCTGAAGACGTCTGGGTCAGAGCTCAGTGAATTCAGTCAGTGATGAGCATTCCTTTTGTTTTATAAACAGTATGCACCCCCCTCTCCCCCGCCGCAAGGTCTTATGTAATTGTCCTGACGAGCTGGTGCTTTTATTTCTAGTCTTCCTTCTGACTAGCGGGAGTAACGGTAGGTCAACTCAGATGATGGTGCTCTGGCCTAGTTGCTGGTTAGCGTACATGTGGTTTATATTCTTCATCCTTTTACTTTCCACTTGCTGTGTCTCCAGGTATAAAGTAGGTGCCTTTTAGGCAGCATATTGTTGGGCCTTGTTTTTTATTTTTTATTTACCTTTTTTTTTTTTTGGCTGCATTGGGTCTTCATTGCAGTGCACGGGCTTCTCATTGCGGTGGCTTTTCTTGCTATGGAGCACGGCGCGTGGGCTCAGTAGTTGTGGCACACGGGCTCAGTAGTTGTGGCTTGTGGGCTGTAGAGCGCAGGCTCAGTAGTTGTGGCGCACGGGCTTAGTGGCTCTGCGGCATGTGGGATCTTCCTGGACCGGGGCTCGAACCTGTGTCCCCTGCACTGGCAGACGGATTCTTAACCACTGCGTCACCAGGGAAGTCCCGGCCTTGTTTTTCAAATTAAAAAAATTTTTAATCCGGTCTGATAATATTTGTCTTGGTGTGTTTCGACCAACAAAATTTTTTATTTAAAGAACCGGCTGGTAAACATTTTACGCTCTGTAGGCCATACTCAGTCTGTGGAAAGCAGCCTGGGCACGTGCACTCTGTTTTAAGAAAACTTGGTTGTATTTGTAAATAGGCAGCGGGCCAGCCTTCAGGACTGTAGTGCAGACCCCGGTTTAGACCTTTTACATTTAATGTAATTAATCACTGGATTGAAAATCCTGCTTGTTTGTGCTTGTTATACAGTTGACCCCCCTTATCTACAGGGGATACTTCAGGATCCCCACTGGAGGGCTGAAGCCTGTGTATACTACACTGGCCTCTACACACCTACTTGTGATACAGTTTTGATTTGTACATTAGGCACAGTAAGAGATTAACAACAATAATTAATAACAGAATAGAATAATTATCATAATATGCTGTGATAAAAGTTATGTGAATGTGGTGTCTCTCTCTCTCTCTCTCTCTCAGAAACCTTATTGTACAAATTTAACACCTTTTCCATCTTAACTAAGCACTGACCACCCTCTGTGGCTGTAGCTTTTATAGTTTGAGGTGTGACAGCAAAACTAGTCTGAATTTTTTTCCTGCTTTACGACATCACAGATAGAAGATTTGTTCTTACCGTGGATCTCAGCAACCTCAGCATCCGATTTTTTTCTTTCCTGATTAAGTCCAGAACTGTCACCTTTTCACTCAAAGGAAGCACTGTGCGTCCTCTCTCTGGCGTGTCCGAATTGCCAGCTTCACTCCTCCTGCTTTGGGGCCATAATTATGTAAAGTAAGGGTCACTTGAGCACAAGCCCTGTGACCCTGCAGTGGATCTGACAACCCAGATGGCCACCAGGTGGCTGATGGGCGGGACGCGCCGGACCAAGGGTGATTCACGTCCCTCCGGGCGGGATGACATGACATCGCGAGATTTCATCATGGCTTCTCAGAATGGCCTGCAATTAAAATTTATGAATTGTTTATTTCTGTCATCGTCCATTTAATAGTTTTGGACTTTGGTTGACTGTGGGTAACTGAAACCACAGAAAGTGAAACTGTGGATGATGGGGGCACTGTATCTGTTCTTTGTGGGGTTTTTTTGTTTTTGTCTTCTTCTGCTTTCTTTTGAATTATTTTTCTGTGATTACATTTATCTCCATCATTGGTTTATTATTTATGCCTGTTAAATTATTTTTAGTGGGTTTGCAATGTGCATCTTCAGTTAATCATTATATACCTTCACATCTTCTTGCCCTGTCTCACATGTGATAACCTCAAGCCCTGTAATCCCAGTTACCACCTCCCGTTCTTTGTGCTGTTGTCACACATTTTACTTGTACATTATTTTTACCCACTGGAGATGGACTTTGCAAACTTTGGTGTTTAAGTCATTCTTTAGCAACCCTCACTGTTAAGGTTTGTCATAGTAAGTTGTAAGATTCATAAATTTGCCCTAACTCAAGGAGAGTGGGGCATAGAGAGGAAACAAGGGGAAAAGCATCAAGCTCACAGGCTGCTGGGAGAGGCTTCAAGCGCAGAAACCCTCCCGCCCTGCCCTCACCCTTCTTGTCCGTGGACTGTGTGCTGAGCATTGGAGCCACGTGCGCTGTTTGTATCTGACGGGCTGAAGATGCTCATCCAGTTCTCACGTTCTGAGCTCTTGCCTGTGTCTTTCAGCTTTGAGTTTTTTTAGCAACAGATTAATTGGTAACTTATGTTTCTTTGATTTCCAGATATATAGATAAAGGCAATAATCTCTTATTAGTATGCTAATAAAGACAAAGATGTAAGACGTTTATTTTTCCCTTAGGAAATAGAGTGTAAGTGGTCTGTAATTAGCTCATATAAATCTTATATAAATTTTAAATCCTTAAAGTTTTTTTTTTGTTTTTTTTTTTTGGGTAGTACTTGTATGGTAGTAATCGAAAAGACAACATATTTATTGATCCAGGATTCCAGACATTTGAGCAAGAAATGAATAAAATACTCCGAAGTTGGCAACCAAGCATACTTCCAGATGGTAATGCTCCTTTAAATAAAATGTTACCGACTTGCTGCTGGGATTTTCTGTGTTTATAGAAAGTGTACTAAAGATAATTAGGAAATAATTTAAATGAGAGAGTACTTATTCATGGACGCATCAGCTCGTCTTTTGTTGAATTAGAAATGAATGTGGTTGATAGCTAGTGTTTATGAAGAACTTTGTAATAAATGTGACCCACTTTCTCTGGAGTAAGAAACTGGATGTTCATTTCTTAAGCCCCCCAGTTGAGATTCTGATGTAAATTTCTCTTAGAAACCTCTGTTTTAGATGCATAAAGAAAACTTGTTTGAATGGAAATCAGCTATTTTTTTTCAGGATTTCTACAGATTTAAACTTCCCTTCTGACCATGGTCTGCTTGTCCTCTGGAAGACCAGGAGCAGACTCCAGGCCTGACCCCAGGGGTGCTAGTTGTGTAGTCTGTTGTGTTTCCTGGCTCTGTGTTGTTTCAGAGCAGCATAGGTGATTCTGCAATTCATTCCAGTTGATCTGGAGTGAATGGAGGATTGGAATAGGTTTGTTCTTGAGTTAACTTTTACCTGTTTCTAGCTGGTTACGTGAAAACTGTTTATTGTAATTCTTTAAAAATCTTTCTCTCTGTTTAAGGGTCGATATTTTCTCGAGTTGAAGAAGATTATCTCTGGAGGATAAAACAGCTAGGATCACACTCTCCAGTAGCTCTTCTGAATACCCTGTTCTACTTTAACACTAAGTATTTTGGCCTGAAAACAGTGGAACAGCACTTAAGGCTTTCCTTTGGCACTGTGTTTAGGCATTGGAAAAAAAACCCTTTAACAATGGAAAACAAAGCATGTCTTCGATACCAAGTGTCTTCCTTATGTGGAACAGATAACGAAGGTAGTGTAACAGGTTTTCATTTTGGCATTGTCTGTGGCAGGGACTGCCACTTCTTGCCTTACTAAAGACCACCTGGGTCACTTGTTAAGAACCTAAGGACTGTCATTTTCATAAGATAAGACAACCTATGTTGTCTGAAAATTAGGAATTACCAGAAGCCACGGTTTAGAGCTCTGAAGTACACCTGGTCCCATTCTTTGGTGTAAGAGATACTGGGGGTGATCAGAGTGAATGGTGTCACCTTTGTTCAAGGTTGGTCTTAGAAAGTTTATGTAATTTTTATTTCTTAAGATAAAATTACTACTGGAAAAAGAAAACATGAAGATGATGAGCCAGTATTTGAACAAATTGAAAATACAGCCAATCCTTCTAGATGTCCTGTGAAAATGTTTGAATGCTACTTGTCTAAAAGGTAAGTGTTAATGACATTTGATTTTTTTTTAAATGGTAGTAACAGTTAGTTGCTGTGAATTTATCACTACCAAGAGGTGACGTTTTTTTCCTTGGTCCTTTTTTTTAGATTTCTCTCTTTTCTCACTTATGACGTCCTTTCAGTTATGACGTTTTTAGTCCTGTTATTATAAAATACCCAGCTTATACTTCATGTTTTAAGCACATGTTAAGAAATCGCTCTCTACTAATGAAATGACTGCTGTTGTAGAGAGTCAGACAGTACATGTCTTAGGCTTTTTGGGCTGTGGTGTCTCTGTTGCAGCCAGCTCTGCTGTGGGGAGCAGAGAGCAGTCCTGCTGGGCCTGGGTCCCGGTGACGCCCTGGTGAGAAGGTGGAGAGAGGCGAGCCCTCAGTTCTGGAGGGAGATCCCTGAAGTGTCTGCAGGGCGCGGCGTCTTCTCAGGGCCCTGTGCGTTCCAGCTGCACCACTGCTTTCCCCCGCGGGTACCGACAGGCGTTTAGAATATTTTAAACCAGTGAAATTTTTAGAGACCACAAATTATTTTATGCTTGTTCATTATTTTAAGTATGCACTCTGTAATTTTTAAAAGGCAAGCATGAACTCAGAATGTATTTTCTTATGTAAACAGTTTTATAAATTGTTTTTATAAATTTTCTCCAGGTTAACTCTCAAGAACCATAAAAGCAGTAATGTCACCTATAGGATGATTATTTTTAATAATTAATATTTCTGACGATAGTTTTGGGTGGCCCTGCACCAGTATCTGGATCTTCCAATGGTAGTAACTATTTATTAGTTGGAAATTCCTATCTCAGTATTATCTTATTTTAAAAATTATTTCTTTTGTGTAACGTTGTTAAGTATTTTTATTTTATGTGCTACCATATTTCATCAATTCTAAGACACATTTCTCACATTTTATGCTGTCTCTGAAACTGGGATGCATGTTATAATTGATGCATCTTGAAATTATAATTGGCAGTGCTTTACTTGTTTAGTGGCAATATTAAAATAATGATTAAAAATAATGTTTCTATCGATGGTGTCTTGGATTCAGTGAAATACAGAATTTAAATTATAGTGGGAAAATAATCTTTTATTGTAGAAATTAACTTTCAGAATATCTCAGTGATAGAATATTTAATGTAGGTAATTATGCATGTGGTCTGCCCATGTAATGTGGTTAATGGTAGCAGAATTATTCTTGAAAGAAAAGAAGGAAGTTGTGAGGAATTTCGTGTACATACTGTGACATGGACTTTCTCCTTTCTCCTGAAGTCCACAGAATCTTAATCAGAGAATGGATGTTTTCTATTTGCAACCAGAACGCTCTAGCTCTGCAGACAGCCCTGTCTGGTACACGTCTGCTTCGCTGGACCGAAACACCTTGGAAAATATGCTCGTACGGGTTCTTTTAGTAAAAGATATTTATGATAAAGACAATTATGAACTGGACGAAGACACAGAGTAAAAAGGAACGTTTTAGAAGCAATCGGGAGAAAACAGCATTAGATAGTCATGCTGCTAGATCTTTACTATGGAAAACATTTCAAGTTTACTCCTTCTGTTTTGAGTTTTGTAGCAGTGTACCCACACTGGGTATTACCTTGTAAATAATCTGTGAGTGAAAGTTGCCATTATTCTATGTAGTGGTTTTAGGATACTTACAAATACATTCAAATTCTTTTTTTTATTATTATTTATTTGATTAGGTATGTTTGTAACTTTTTACATTACAAGATATGAATGAGAATGTGCCATGTATAATTTTTTCTTGTAGTAAGAAACACCCATATTGCACAACTCTGCTGTTGCAAAGCTTCCTGGAAAGGGGGCTCTTCTGCTGGGTTCTTGACAAGATGGTTGTGTGTGGGGAGCACCTACTAAAAGTTTAGAACTTGCAGTGTCTTTCAGAATTTTTAAAATAAACTGTAAACTAATAGGCTGGGTTTTTTGTTTTGTTTTTTTGCGGGGGTTTTGTTTGTTTGTTTTATGCTTTAGTTACTGAAGCCTTACCAGGTTATGTAGAGAGCTGCCATCTTCTGTACCAAAAATAGACAAGAAAATGCTGTCGATACTGGTGTACTGTAATGTGAATCTATACTGGTGAACAGAACTTTTTGTTCCCCTTATTAAAACCTTAGTGTCCTTTTCTCATTTGTGGCTTTCTGCATCACCCCAAACAATAATAATTATGTATATATGCTTATATATATGTGTGTGTATACGTACATATGTGTATACACACACACATATATAAAGACTGATGTTGATAACATGATCATGGAGACATTTTCTTTGCAAAAACGATGAAAATATAAAATTCTGTTTTCTGTGTCAACACTAAGGATCCCAAATCCCCTTCATTTATAAGCGTTTGGTTTTCCTCTCCCCTCGAGGATACAGGTCACGCTTCCATCCCCGGGTGGTACTCCACAGTTTCACCAACTTGAGGAGTATTCTTGTGCCTGCCCTCAACTATGACTGATGCACACGCTGGGTATTTAAGAATGCCACTCCTGAGACTGTTGTTACGGAAAGTCGAGCTAGTTTAAGTAAGATAGCACCCGTTTCACTATGAGGGTTAGCAGGGCAGTGACTGATGGTTCAGACTGATGGATAAAGTGTATCTCGAAGGGAATTACGTTCGATGTTAGATTGTTTGGCTTTTACATTTTAATTACTTCTTACAGAAGATTGCATTAAAAAAACTTTGTACTTCTGCTTAGCGATTTATCCATTCAGACCTTTTCTTTTAGAACAAGAAGTTTACATAAAATCCTACCTTCTAAAGACCGAGAAAGTGCCAGCTGCAGTTATCATGAAGAAATCCTTTGGCTGACTTCATAGAGCTTGAGTGTGATCATGTAGTCTTGTTTCCAGTTCCTCAGTCACCACAGTGATGTTCGTTATTAAAACTGTTTGGGGGAAATTGGGCTATTTTCCACAGTGGTTAAGCAATGTCTACACATCCCCTAAATATTTCTCTCTTCCTTGGGATAAATGTTAGCATTCAGAAGAAATCTTCTCATTTATGATTTGGAAAATTTCACGAGTGTAATCAGCTGTATATTTAAGCAATAATTAACAAATATTTTTGGCATAAAAATTACTTTATAATGTTCTAACTTGTTTTATAAGTTTGAATAACGTTTCTGTCCCTTAATTGATTTTGTATTTCTGGATTTGATAATCAGACTGACAGTAGCAAATCTGATACACTTAAATAGGTATAGATTGCTTGTTGTCTGTTTAATGAAGTAGTTAACATATTTAAAATATATAATACAAAAAATTTCTCATCCTCACCTTTTTCCAGAACTACTGCTTTAAGCACTTTTCATATAAACGCATATTGTTGATTAAAGGTGATTAATCCTAACCATCTTTTATTCTTTGAACTGGTGCTATATTCCATCAAGAGCAATAAAGTTTTCCCCAAATGTCACTTAATGTATATTTTACCAAATACCCTACATTTCTGCTATGATCCCACTATTAATAGCACCTTGTCTTGCTATTTTCATTTCCTTTATTGTACATTTTGGCTTTTCTAAACAGAAGTGTCTACATAGTTTTGATATTGATATGATTAAGGATTTAGAGCTCTTGTCTTTGTCTTGATTGCAATCCAAGGATTGGTTAACTTGACTCTCAGGGGGGGAAAGAAAAAAATAATACTATTTTATGAGAATTGTTTGTTCTGTGAAACTTGCTTCATCTAGAATATGTTTCGTTAGTTCCTGGATCTCCTTAGTTTGTGTGGTCCTAGATGACTGCTGAGAAAAGGGTAGTGAAATGATAGTTTCTTTCTGCTTCTTAGTGATTTCTGATGACGGCATCCTGTAAATATAATATTGTTGCCTTTAGATGTCTGTTGGAGATGCTATATTTTTCTGCTCTGAAGATTTTGCCATTTAAAATGAATCAAATGAAAAAGTTTTTATCCATATTGAGAAAACTGAATTTCCCATGCAAAATTGAACACTTTGCCTTTTTTTTTTTTTTTTTTTTTTTTAAGACTTAACTGTATTGGGTAATGTAAGATATTAAAGGACTTTTCTAGGCAAGAAGCTCAACTCTTCTTTTGGCCATAAAAATACTTTTTGTTTGAATAGTAGTTCATGATTCTTTCTCTCCTACTGCGTGGAGTTGTTACCAGTGGATTGCACACACTGAGGTAGGGAGAGGGCGCGTGTTGTGCTGTGCGTTCAGACTTCTGTCACTGTTTTCTGATGGGGTTTCCCTCTGTCCTGGGCGACTGTGCTTTGTGGTTGAGGTGGTTATGAGTGCACCGTGTTAAGGGTCACAGTAACGCAGAAGTGATAACATTGCACAGTTTTGGTCTGTACTACTCTAATATCGGTCCATTTAATCTGAGATCTTAAATGTCTTGCAGTCTTAAATCACTATGAAAATTTACACTTTTATTTTGCCAGTTATTTCCAAAATGTATTGTGATACGCATATCACTTACGTTCTGAGTGGACACTGCCTGTAGGATCATCTCCTTACCCCCTCAAACAATGCAGTCATGAAAGTGTGCATGAAAATGTTTTTAAAGAATAAATTTCTTTAAATTACAATACTGTTGAATTTTCCCCCTTAATAAGCCCCTTACTCATTTTTAGAGAAGTTCTTTGGGTTTTAGGTATTCCATTCTACTATGTTCTTAGGAATAGACCATTGTTAATGTTGTTTTCCTGTATTAAGTACTTTTTTTGTTGTTTCTGGGTATATCATGCTTGAAAATGATACCACTTAACAAAATCTTATAAATTTAGAAATTGATGACCAGAACAGGTTAATTGTGTCAGTCTGGATCTGAGAGTAGAAACACTTAAAATGCTGTCTCAATTTGTACTTTTTTTTTTTCCTCTTTACTTAGAATCTAGGTACCCCAAAATACCTAGAGGGTATTTACTTAGAGGGGTACCCCAAATAAGTTGCTGTGATCCCCTGCCTTATAATGAACTGGACAAGAGAAAGTTGTTCTTAATATCTGGACATATAATGTTCTAATTAATTACTGAGTTAAACAATCCATGAATTTAGACCTTTTGAGAAAAAAGAACCAAAGAGAAACTAAGATTTAATCTGTAAATAAAGTATGTATTAGGAATAGAACCGGAGGGGGTCCACAGATCCTGTGGGTTTACCAACGGAGGTCATTGTATTGTTGGATAACTCCTCAGAGGTAAACTCAGCACATGAAAATTCACTATCCCAAAATCTAAACAACAAATCTTTGTTTCATATTTCCCCTGTGCTAAAGAGCTACTACCAACCATGGTAGTTAGGGAGGGAGAGAAAATAAAAGATTAAGACAGCAGTGTTCCAAAGGTTACAATTATGAGGGTAAACAAGATATACTTGTATGGTTATTTAACTCCTAGGGAACACGTAGGGAATGTATCCATAATAGTTTAAAACAGAGAAGATTGTGGACACTCAGAAATACCCTAAAAGGCTATTATGGTCTAGAGTAGTTTTCATAGAAGTAGCACTACCTGTGGTTTATTTAGATTCCTGTAACCTTGACATTGCTTATGGCTCTGTAAGAAATGGTCAGTGGAGCAATTTCTGGTTATTTTAATGGTTCCATTTTGGTGGCATCAGTCCTCACCTCTGGCTTTCAGACTAACTTGTAATAGCACCCAAAGGGGTCGCTAGAGCATGAGTTAGAGATAATACTGAAAAGTATGAAACCACATTGAATTAAGATAATTCAGCTTCTAGTTTATGTGATGTGGATGGAACATACGAGGTCCATTACATTATAGAAATTTAAAAGAACTTCAGCCACTGAGGATTTATTTCATAGCAGTTGCTTTTGAAAAAAATAGAATCTCAAATTTTTTTAGGTCACCGGTGTGCTGCTCATAACCCTATGAGCAAGATGAAACGTTTCCATTTTGATTACGTATTTGTACTTCTAAACTGCCGTCAGCAGATGGCAATAGTGTACAGCACCAGGCTTCAGTGGCTTTTTTGTCTCTGTTTATACGACTGTAAGTATACTGTAGTCCCTTAGCAGAAATTCTTGGGGGTTTAGAATTCAGAATTTTCTCTTTCAAAAATATGTGTGCTTGTAGGTTACATAGGACCCTCAGTGGGCTCGGGGCAACACCCTGTAATCGGTATCTCCTCAGCAATAAATCAGGTATCGATAGTGACGGGGTGAGCGGTGTGCGGCCACAGAAAGCTTTGCATGGCTTAGCTCGGCTTTTGTCACAAGCACAAAAAGCTAGATTTTCAAACTTCTTGGATCTCAGACTTGCTGATGAGGAATTGCAGGCCTGTAATAAAACTAGTGGCAGATCTAGTATTTTCCTTCAATAAAACATCTAGTATTTTTTTCTCTTGTATAGCTTAGTTTGGGTAGAGTTAACTGAAGGCTTGCTGTAAAATTTGCCTGTTCAATTTAAAGGAAAATGCAAGGAATGCTTAGAACAGGCATAAATATAATGGCAGTTGTAGAACCATTATTGAATGCTGAAACTTAAGAACAACTGCTTTCTTTTACTTTCCTTTTTGCCTCAGTATTTGTAGCATGACTGTTCTACATAAATGTGATAGGCCTTTCTGAGTGGCTGCTGTCGTGTCCTGGAGCCATTGTTTATTCATTCAACAAACACTCGAGTGATGGTTCGCTCAGGTACCCTAAGCCAGGTACTG
Organism: Balaenoptera physalus; assembly: GCF_965194825.1. Taxonomy (NCBI): domain Eukaryota; kingdom Metazoa; phylum Chordata; class Mammalia; order Artiodactyla; family Balaenopteridae; genus Balaenoptera; species Balaenoptera physalus. The sequence goes on along the minus strand of NC_138899.1, from coordinate 81,137,603 downwards.
GGAGCACAGTGCCTCTCCTCAAAGACTTAGTCTAGTTGGAGAGAAGTGAAAGTGTGATGGAATGTCAGAATAAGATGGGGCCATGGGCGCCACTGAGCACAATCACTTGTACGGTGAAATAAATTAATACACAGGTCAAGTAACTTATCGAGCCCCTGCTCTTAGAGACTGCAGGCCAGGTCTCTGTACTGTGCCCTCTGCTTCCCGTCCTGCAGAGGGAGAGTGGGCACCGACCGCCCGGGTAGGGCAGGGCCACGCCACGGTCACGGGCGCCATGCTGCAGGAGCAGGTGTTTCACCAGAAGGTAAGGTCGCGGCCTGGGGCAAGTGTGCTTCCCTGCTCTGTCCCGAGCACCTGGAGAAGCTCCCAGCATACGCTAGGTGGTCATAAATGTTTGTTGAGTGAATTATTGATTGTAAGTACCTTAAGGTTCAAGCACCTTGAAAGTGAACCATGGGGAGCGTGACCCACGATCCGTGAAATAGCGCCTGCTTTTTGGTTCGCCTTTGGCGCTGGTCTCCTGGATTCTTTGTGTGTGTCTGTCCAATTTGCCCTGCGTTCGCTGGTGCTGCTTAAGCTCCTGTAACCTTCCGTTTATGACGGCCGAGGGGGTTGGGATGTAGGTCTTGATGATTCGTAGTAGTGATCAAAATAGAAACACTTAAAAATCACTTGTGAAGTTTGTTAAAAATGCAAATTTCTGGGACTTCCCTGGTGGTCCAGTGGTTAAGAAGCAGCCTTCCAATGCAGGGGACACGGGTTCGAGCCCTGGTCCGGGAAGATCCCACGTGCTGCGGAGCAACTAAGCCCATGCGCCACAACTGCTGAGCCTGCGCTCTAGAGCCTTCGAGCCACAGCTACTGAAGCCCGTCCGCCTAGAGCCCGTGCTCCACAAGAGAAGCCACCGCAATGAGAAGCCCGTGCACCGCAATGAAGAGCAGCCCCTGCTCGCTGCAACTAGAGAAAGCCTGCGCACAGCAATGAAGGCACAACGCAGCCAAACATAAATAAATAAATAAATAAATTTATTTTAAAAAATCTGTCACAAACATTTTTTTAAAAAAATGAAATAGAATTGAACGGAATAGAACTTAATACTGGCGTTTTTCTCATGAAAATTGTTCTGTACTTGTGTACTGAAATATACTTTTCGGTCAGAGTTTGAAAGACCCCCTGTAGGAAACTCACTGAGAAAAGCCACACATCCGTGGAAGGACTCGCTGTTAATGGGAGCCTTCTGTTTTGTTTTCAGTCCCGCTTTCTTGGTTTCACCTACATCGAGCTGTAGCGAATTGTGAACAGACAAGCTTTTCGTTTCGCCGTAACTAAGTGGCCGCCCGGCTCATTTGAGATGGACATTTTGTCTGCCTGTTCCCATAAGTTTGAGGCTTTTTTTTCTTCCAGGGTGGCTGTGGGGATGAGATGAATAGTTGCTGGAGTGCTTTCTGTGGGAAAGCCCACGAGGTATTGTTGAGACGGTCTCCAAGTAAAGCTCGGTAAGTGGTGCAGCTGTGAGCCCAATTCAGGTCTTCCCCGGGCCTGAGTCTCCTTCACCCCTCTGCTGTCCACTTGCTGTTCTGGTCTACGCCGGCTATCCAGGAACTGCTTCCACTGATAGAAGGAATGTTTCGTAAGCATCTACCAAGACTGGAGTGAAGGCTGAGCTGCAGCACAATTCTGGAAGGTAGGCAGATGGACTTGGGGGCCACGAACAGCTGCCCCCGGAGCAGGTGCCCTGCCTGCCCCTCACCCGCTGCTCTGTCCACCCACTGTTTCTCCTCGATTATTTTCAGACCTTTTCCTCTCTCCTCAGTCTAACACTTTCCCCCATACTGAAGCTCAGGGGTCAGCAAACTCATGTAAAGGACCAGAGAGTCAATATTTTAGGCAACATGAAGCATGGTATGTGGGCACTTGCAAGAGAAAGCAAATTTCCACAGATTTTTTACTGACCAAATTCGAAATATAATAATTGAGTACAACATTTCCTAATACACAGCTACAGTGAGGAGGACGGAAGGTTTCACTGTCATCAAAATTGATGGCAAATGTTCCCCTCTTAGCTTTTATGTATTTCACCTTTGAAAACACGTTTTCAAACGTAAGTGCGGCCACATTGCTCTCAGTCTGTGAGCACAGGGTTTTAATTAAGCACGTTTCTCACTTGGGAGGCGTTTGTACAACTTCCTAGATTTTGATACTTGATGTTTGCCTCTTAGCAAGTCATTATGTTGCAGATTCATCACTTCCAACTGAAGATTAGAGGGAATCTCCTCAGTTGCAAAAGGTAAATAAAATTTGAAATACGGAATTTTCCTTTACAATTGCAATGGTCTTTGAAAAACACTGCTGGATCTGTCGTTTGAGCTTGGAAAATATACCTGCTCTACGTGTGTGGGAACTGAGATGTTGCTGCTTTCACTTGGGACAGCCTGAGAAGTGACGTTACTTGGGATTCAGGCAGCGTTCGTTGCTGGAAGTAACTGCGGTGTGCTTTGTGTACAAGCACTGCTTTGGAGAACACTTTGTTTTGATGTGGTGGGTTTGCACTGGTAAGAAATAAATACGTGCCATGGGGGCGCAGGGCGGTACACCCGGTGCTCGCCAGTTTAGGTTGACTTTATTCGGGAACTTCTTCAAGCCTGCAACAACAGCTGATTTCCCGTGACAGTGGGTGGGTGCCGCTCCGCCTTTTCAGCCCGGGGGCTGCCTGGCCGTGGACCGCGTGTGGCCTCTGACCCAACACCAGGGGCTCGCCCTGACACCTCTGGCTCAGTGTTCACCTCAGGGCCCGCTGGTGAGCGGATAACCCGCTGAACACTTCCATTTCAACGAAGGCGGCTTCTACTCCACGCGCGTTTTTGCACCATTACTCACCTCTTCCCAGATGCCGCTTTCAGGTTTTCCTGAGTGAGTGTTGCGTCAGCTTGTTTGAAGATATTCTTGTCTGTAGTTGTCACCTATAGACAAATCATGGAGGCCAGTCTTCAGGCCCTTCAGACTTGGCATTGACTTCTTGGAGGGACAGCTGAGCAATTTGGGTAAAAAATCTTTTCACTCTTCAAGAGCTGAGGAAAAGCACTTGAAAACATTTGCCTCATTTTTCAATTTTTGACTCTTCAACTCTGAGCTACTCTTTTGCCAAAAGCCTGCGCTTGTTTTCTCTGGATACGTTTCTTTGGCTGCTGCAGTCAGATGATTTGATTTGATCCATAAATGCGCACCTGGCTGACAGATGAGCCGCTTGGAAGCTTACTTTGGTTGCAGCCTCATTGGGATGTTTATGTTTTGTGAGGAAATCCTGCTGGAATGAGGTATTGCATCTTGCGTTTTCTAGCTTTCTGACCGTCGCTCTCCCGTAAGTTGGAAACACTGGGATGGAGCCCCAGTCTGGTCGTGTTGTGCATGTTGCATTCCTTCAGCACAGCCAGGGGGTCTTTGCAAAAGCAGCACAACAAACGCCCTGTAATTCAATAACAGTAATGCAGCATGACATTTGGAGAACATTTTGTTTCAACGTGGTGGGTTTGCACTGGTAAAAAAAAATAAATATGTGACGCGGGGGCACGGGCAATACACCCAGCACGCGAAGCACTGCCTGCCCGCTGCTGGGAGAGGCCAGACCACCCTGTGCATCTAAGCTGCCCTGGATGACGCGCAGCTGCAAAGGCATGGATGGCTGTGTTCCCATAAGACTTCAGTTGTGGACCCTGAAATTTAAATTTATGTCACGAAATATTTTAAATTAATTTCCGAACCATTAAAAAACGTAAAAAAGTCATCGTTGGCTAGTGTGCTGCGCAGAAACAGGCGGCGGGTGACATGTGCTGAGTCGCTTGGCCTGCCTCTTACTTCAGTGGAAAACACGAGAGGTGTCCCAGCCGGCAGAAGGCTCCGTGGGTCCCCGTCACATTCACCTACAGCACGTGGGCCTCTCCTGCTAGCCTGCGCTCCCTTGTAGGGCTTGTCTTTCAAAATCCTCTGAAATCCCCTCACACTGGCAGAATTCCTCAGAGTTGTCTGTCCTCATGGTCCTTAACTCCTGTTTTCTCTTAAATGTTGAGAAGTTTTCTGTCCGTCATCCCACTAGGCGAGCTCACCGTGTCACCAGGACCCGTGGAGACGCTGAGGCCTTGTGTTACTAGCCGGTCAGCAGCTGCAGGTCACTGCCTCTTTCTGAAATGCTTTTTAAAACTTAGTTTCCCGTATTCTACGTTCTCCTGATTCTTCTACTTCATATAACGCCTCTTCTTGGTATTTTGATAATATCCCCCTTGTCCTCTGACCTCTAAAAGCTGGGGCGTCTGTTCTATTAACTGAGCCCTTTGGGCTCTCGTGTGGGCTTAGTGGCTCTCAGTGCCGTCGATACACTATGGACTTCATCACACGTGTGAAAATAAACATATCCAAACTGAGGAATAAAGGGAAGAATGGCTTTATTTTGCTGTAGTACTTTAGCTGCATTAACTAACTCAGTTGACACAATCGCCGTGAAAGCCAGGCTTTTACGATCTGTAAAAGGCCAGATAGTAACCATTTTAGGCTTTGTGGGCCTCTTAGCAGTTTTGTCTCATGTTCTTCTTTGAGTTTTTTCAACCTTTTAAAAATGTAAAAATCATTCTCAGCTCACAGGCCATGCAGACACAGGCTGTGGGCCAGATCTGGGCTGTGGGTTGTGTGCTGGCCTCACTAGGAGCCATTGTAGGGTAGTTGTATTATCCCCATTTTGCAGATGGAGAAACTGAGGTACAAAGAGGCTGAGTAACTTGCCCAAGCTCACCAGCTAGGAGGTGATGGAACTAGGGTTCCCATGGGTAGCTCCAGACACCACGTGTTCAGTCGCTACACTAGTGTCTAGAAGGCTAAATACATCCAACAAAGAGCTAATGATTTACGCCCCAGCATCCCAGGAATTGGATTAAGCAGATACCCTGAAGATAGGGTGTAGTAGATGGTTTAAAAGTCTGTAAAAGAAGCCGTTTAGCCCTTTCCAAAATCCTCTGCCCCAGCAATGCAGCGTTCCCCACGCCCATGGGGTCTGGAGGCTCAGGGGAGGGTGAGGCCAAGGGCCTCAGACGCCAGGCGGGACTGACAGGAGGGCTGGTGGGAGACCCAGCCTAGCGCCCAGGAAGCTGGAGATCTGGGGCACCCGCCACCCCGGGAAACAGACAAGCCCAGGACAGGAGGCAGAGACCCCACAGTCTGCTCCCCACGGTGAGCCTTCCTTGAGTCTGGCAGGAGCCCCTGCTCATGTCCACAGCCTCCTGTCAGGTGTCTTCTCGTTCTGGAGAAAGGACAGACACTTCCAACTGGAAAGATGGACATCCAAATAAAAGGAAGGTGCAAGAAAAAACTACCGTGGAGGAAGCAGAAGAAAACTTTTAAAAAGTTTAAAAGTGATATTCGAGGGAAGATAAACACAGGAAGCAGTCAGAAGCTATGGAAAAGGAATGTTATATTAAAAATGCGATGGAGGGACTTCCCTGGTGGTGCAGTGGTTAAGAATCCACCTGCCAATGCAGGGGACACGGGTTCGAGCCCTGGTCCGGGAAGATCCCACGTGCCGTGGAGCAGCTAAGCCCGTGCGGCACAACTACTGAGCCTGCGCTCTAGAGCCCACGAGCCACAACTACTGAGCCTGTGCTCTAAAGTCCATGAGCCACAGCTACTGAAGCCCGCGCGCCTAGAGCCCGTGCTCCACTACAAGAGAAGCCACCGCAATGAGAAGCCCGTGCACGGCAACGAAGAGTAGCCCCCACTCGCCACAACTAGAGAAAGCCCGCGCGCAGCAACGAAGACCCAACACAGCCAAAAATAAATAAATAAAAATTTAAAATATATACGATGGAAATATGCAGTAGAAAGACTGGATAACAAGGTTGGGAAGATTTACATAAAGGCGAGCAAGAAGATGAGAAAGAGCAAAGTGTGAGAGAGAAAAGAAAATTTGAGTTTCGGCCTAGGAGGTCCAACGTGAAACAACCAGAACTTCCAGAAAGAACAGAAAATGCAGGGGAGGAAGATGGAACAGGGCCCAGGGCGCACAGAGTGACTAAAGACTTCTGTGACCCAAGACACATCGTTGGGAAATTTAAAAAGTCTGCATGTGAAGAAAAGATTCTAAAGGGAAGGATTAAAAAAACAAAACATCACATACAAAAGATCAGGAGTCAGAATGTCATCAGGCTTTTTAGCAGCAGTGCTGGGAGATAGAAAATGACGGCACAGTGCCTTTAAAATTGTGACAAAAGTGATTTCCAGTTTGGAATTCTGTAGCTTGCCAGACTACCAGGATGTGTTCAGATATGCAATTCTCAGAAAGTTTACCTTTTGGATACATTTGTCTAAAAGCAACTCAATTCCCCCCAAAATGAGGTGACCAAGGAGGAGAGGGAAGATGTGGGTCCAGGAACAGGATGGGCGGGAGGTGACGGGTCGGGACCAGGGTGCGTCTCTCCCGGCCCTGCCTTGTGGTGCTGGAGCTGGACCCGCACAAGTCTCCTTTGTGGTGTCACAGTGTCAGGTCTCGCTGGAGGGCACTGGAGGGCCTGGAGAGAGTAAGGGGCTGGCTTCTCTTGGGTTTCAGGCGTCGGTTTTCTCTTTTCCAGGCAAGACGGCCAGGTTTCACTGAAACCTCAGCACTGGCACATCACCCACCTTTTCTGCCACCAGGAGGTCACAAGCAGAGGTCTCTGCCCCGGGGGGAGGGCGCTCTCTCCCCATCCCAGAGACAGCAGCTGCTCCCTAGCCCCGATGTTTCCACACTTAGAGTTGTCAATTCCCTAATTACTAGTTAATAATTGTGTTAAATTTTCTCTGTTCATATTACTGGTGTGCTGTCTCCTGGCTGGACCCTGACTGCACACACGGTACTATAAACACTGAAACGTATTTTACCAAAATGTGGGATGTGGTTGTGTTGGGACAGTGGTGTAGGGAGACGTTTCTGGGTGGGTTCGCGAAGGGTGTGTGTAGAAGCGGGGCCAGTCTTCTGTGGTGGGGAGTCAGGAGATGACATTACACATTTTAAAACTCAAGAAAATGCACTGCAAGTATGTTTAGAAATACGGTTGTAATGACCAGAAGAAAGAGCTAAGTGATATGGAAGTTCTTGCCTTTGGGCAACAGGACAGGAATCACGAGTGTGACAGGAGACGGCTAGGTCTTGCTATTTGCCCTTGGTACTGCTTTGTTTTTAAATCATATAAATGCACTACTGAAAAAAATTAAATTAATTCACAATAACCCAAAGGTGGAAACAACCCAAATGTCTATCGATAGATGATGGATAAACAATGTTGTGTGTAGATACAATGAGATATTATTTAACCTTGAAAGGGAAGGAAATTCTGATACATGCTACACCATGGATGGACCTTAAAAACATTATGCGAGGTGAAATAAGCCAGACACAGAAGGAAAAGACTCATGATTCCATTTATATGAAGTACCTAGAATAGGGAAACTCATTGAGACAAAGGAGAATGGTGGGTGCCAGGGGCTGAGGGGAGGGAGAATAGGGAATTAGTATTTCATGGGTACAGGGTCTCAGCTTGGGAAGATGGAAGAGTTCCGGAGCTGGATGGTGGTGGTGACTGCACGTCAGTGTGGATGTACTTAATGCCGCTGAACCGTACACTGAAAAGTGGTTACAGTGGAAAGTTCCATGTATATTTTATAAGAATGAGAAAATTTAAGTCTGATAAGAATTGGTGCATTAAAAATATGAGTCTCAGAGAAAGAGCATTAATTCATGTCCGCGACTTGAAACAGGAACGTCTGTGAGGAGCTTGAGCCTTAGCCTGAGCGTGAATTTTAATTTGCTTTTTTCTGTGCCAGCGTCAATGTCCCCCTTCCTCACCTGGGCCGCCGCCTCGCTTCCTTATCTGGGTCGTGATTTCGCCCCAGCGACGAACCAGGTGTGTTGGGAGCTGCACTTGGGTCCCAGCACCGCCCCCCCTACCAGGGCGTACGTGGACGCCCTGGAGGTGGGACAGCGGTCCTCGCGGGGTCCCCGCGGTCACACAGGACAGACGGCGGATGGACAGATGGACGGGGAGGGGGAGGTACGGGGGCGTGGGGCGAGCCTGCGGTCGGGTACCTGTGTCCTGTGGGTGGGGGGGGGAGGTGGGGCGCCCGTTTCTCCCGCGGGTCCGCCGACCCCCGACCAAGCGCTGTGCTCGGAGCCCCGGGGCCGAGGCTCCAACAAGCGCGACCCGGACGTTCCGGGAGAGTCACCGTCGGGGACGCACCGAGAGGCCTTGTGGGGGTAGCGGGTGCGCCGAGGGCGGGGCTGCTTCTGCACCGACGGGCGGGCGCGGGGTGCGCGGGGTCCCCGAGGCGCCGGGCCCGGGTGCGGCCGGGAGCGGCCCCAGCGCAGACAGGCTCCGCAGGGGCGGGCCGCGGGCGGGCGGGCTGAGCGCGCTGCTGGAGCCGTTTCCGAATAATCTTTTTAAACATTTGCTCGCTCGTTACTTTAACAGAGATGCTGACCCGGGAGTGGTGGCGGGTGGAGAGGCTTGGAGGAAGGACCAGCCTCTCTGAAGGCCGCCGGGGAGGCCTCGGGTTTGCACCCAGTCGGCGGACAGAGGGTCCCTTGGGGCCTTCCTTGGAGGCGGCGGGGCAGCCTTCCCGGGGGCCTGGCCTCCTCCCCAGACGGCCCAGGACAACGTGTCTTCTCCCCACACCTGCTGCTCCTTCTGCAAAGTCCGTCTTTCTCCACCTGGTTCTGTTCTGGTCATGTTTTGTGCCCGTAGACGGGCCCCGGGACCACCGCACACCCCGACCGCCGGCCACGTGCCCGGGTCCAGAGGTGGGGCTGGCCTTGCAGTAGGGCTTGACACACGGTGGGCGCTGAAGGGTGACTCTTGTTATTATTATTACAGGAAGTTGATAGCTTACAACATTCTTCAGTTGAGAAGCTGCAGGAGAAAAACTATGCCCTTTCCCCAGAACTTGAAAGGAAAAAAAAATCTATACTGAAGTATTAGCTGTTGTTCCGGAGCCTGTCTGGGTACACTTGAGCTTGTTCCTCTGTGTGAAAAACAGTATGTTTTGACTTAAGCTGGTGGGTAGTTAAGCAGCTTCATGCCGCCACATCTTGAAAGCCTTGTGTGTATTGGTTGGGCGCATTCACGATTTTGTTCCCCACTGTGTGTGCAAGAAGGAACGAGGTTTTCTCTTTGGCAACGTGGGATGGATTCCTGTGCGTGACATTTCCAGTGACACGGGGGAGCATCAACCCAGAAAGAAACGGGTTTATTTTGTAACTGAAATCTCAACTCTGTGGTAGATTCCAGAAGCCCTCAAACCTAGGTGAGTTTTGCTCAAAGACTGTGAAAAGCAAACCTTCTGAAATAAGAGGTAATTGTTTAAATCCCCGTTTGTCTTTCTTCTTCTCCCCCTAGTCTGGTGATGTGGACCAGAAGCTTCTCCATCCTATTGAATTGAATCTCTGAGATAATCATGTGGTCAAGCTTTCAGTCAACACACAACAAAGAGCCACGGCTACACAGTGACACTGTGATGAGGGGCTGATGGACCACATTTTGGTGACCTGCAGGGAACCGGGAGCAGGAAGCAAAAAAGGTTCTAAAGAGCTTTTTTAATCAGACATAGTAGAAAGTAATTAATTACATTTTGGAGTGAGGGTTTTTAAATAATCGCTTTCTGGACAATTCTCATTCTTTTTGGTAAATATTCTGCTTTAGATTTTAAAAAATATTTTGGGTCATATTATTTTGTAAAAGCAGTAAAAAATATTAAATTGTTATAATAAAGGGGAAACATTTTAATACAACAAATAATCTGAAACTTCACCCTCTTGGCATATCAGTATTGCCTCCATCTGTCCTTATCCATATGTTCATGTAATTTGTATATAAATACAATTACATTTATAGTCTACCTTTGCATTGATAGATCATAAGCATTTTTAATGTAGTTCCCCTGAGCATTTTTTTTTTTAAAGAAAGATACACAGTTCTTTTTTTTTTTTTTTAATTAATTAATTTATTTATTTATTTTTGGCTGTGTTGGGTCTTCGTTTCTGTGCAAGGGCTTTCTCTAGTTGCGGCAAGTGGGGGCCACTCCTCATCGCGGTGCGCGGGCCTCTCACTATCGTGGCCTCTCGTTGCGGAGCACAGGCTCCAGATGCGCAGGCTCAGTATTTGTGGCTCACGGGCCCAGTTGCTCCGCGGCATGTGGGATCTTCCCAGACCAGGGCTCGAACCCGTGTGCCCTGCATTGGCAGGCAGATTCTCAACCACTGCGCCACCAGGGAAGCCCAGCATTTTTGATTATATAAAATATTTCTGTAGTTTACCGTGACCTCTTAAAAATGTTTTTTAGCATAACGTCATTGGGAATAGGCTGCCGTTGTGCTTTACTCATTACTGCTGTTTTTTTAAGATTAACTTTATATTTATTAAGACCCACCTATGAGGACTTCCCTGGTGGTCCAGTGGCTAAGACCCTGCACAATGCAGGGGGCCTGGTTTCCATCCCCGGTCTGGGAACTAGATCCCGCATGCCGCAGTGAAGGCCCCGTGTGCCGCAACTAAGACCCAGTGCAACCAAAATAAATAAATAAATATTAAAAAACAAACAAGCAAACAACCTACAGCCCACCACCTGTTAAAAAAAAAAAAAAGGAAAAAGAACCACTTGTGAAATACATGTCTGTGCCTGTCTGTGAAGTGACTTAAAAGGTACCAAAAAAACAAAAAACAAAACCCAACCCCCTAACACAAAGGATCTTATCTCTAGGAATGGTAGAAACATTCACGCTTCTTCATTTGATCAGTATTGATCGGGCATCAACAATGGACAAGGCAATGCGGGAGAAGCGTGTTACAGAGCAGTCAGGGAGCATCAGGGCCAGCAAGGGCACCTCCGCCCTTGGGTGTCACGTGATCCACTGGATGGGAGGGCCACAAGATCAGGGCCATGGTGCAAGGAGGCTAAAGGAGCTGTTGCCCACGTCGGTGATATGGGGAGATGTCTGGAGGGACTGGATTTTAAATTGGGGTCGATGAGTGGGTCGGGAAAGACAGGAGACATTCTACTCTTAGCGACTAACGGAAGCAGTTACTGAAGCAGGACCCGCTAGCCGTGTTAGGAGATTGGTGGGTGAGTGGGGGGGTCCCCTTGGTTCAGGTGCGGAGTCCACGTGGGGAAACGGTCCCCAAAGCCAATAACAGCTGGAGCTGGACCGCGGGACCTCGAAGCTTTATTTAAATGGGACCCACAGATGGTTTTTAAATAGGTGAGTGACTTCAAAATGGAGCTTTAAAATATTAATCTGAGTGGTTTTGTTCAGGATGGGCTGAACCGGGCCCAATCTGCAGGCAGAGAACGCAGTGCCATGGCCAGGGAGCAGGTGGTAGGAGTAAATGTGAGAGTTGCGAGGCAGGGGAGCTGGGGCTGAAGAGCGGACAGGAGGTGGAATTGAAGGGCAGGGGAGCTGGGGGTCCTTCTCAGGATTTGAAGGAAGGCCGTTGGGAGCGGCGCGCGGCCCGGGCAGGCCTTGCACCCAGCTTTGGCTGTGCACTGTTGGGGTGCAGGTGGGACCCTGAAGACCACGGGCACCTCCTCGATGACAGACTAGGAATGGACGGGATCTCAGGAGAAGCCTCAAGGGAAGAGAGCAGAGGACAGGGGCTCTGGGAATGACCACATTGAAGGAGAAGAGAGAAGAACAGATGGCGGGGCACGTCCAGGAGCTAGGCAGGCGGCGCTGAAGAGGGTCCCGGGCGTCAGATGCACTGGGGCCAACAGGGATGGTGAGTTAAGAAGACAGATCAGGAGCTTGGGAAGGGGAGGCCGCCCCCATCCGAGGACTTTGCTGGTGAAGGGAGTGGAGATCAGAGCCCAGCCTCCCTTTGGGGGCCTCCCTGGAAGCAGGCGCTGCAGCTGTCAGAGGGCGATGTGTTCCCACCCACAGTCGTTCTAGAAGGCTCTGTGAGGGCAGACCCAGCCCGCCGGCCCTTTCGCATCCACGCCGTCTCGTCATGAGCTTACGCCTGGCCTCTGATGCGGCGAGGGTTCCTCTCCTTAGGTGAGGGGGCTTCCGTCCGCGGCAGGTGAAGTGTCCTCCTCACAAGACCGTCTGGGAGCAGGTTTAACGGATCGGTAGACTGGAAGATTTACCCCGACTGAAGAGAATTTAACAGGATCTGAGTTAAAAAGAAAACAAGACTCAAATGTCAACATCGAAGCCAAGAGAGAAAGGCAGGGAGCGGGGCGTTTAGTCTCCACGGCTGGTGGGTGTTACTGCCGGGGTCTGTCTGCCTCTGCAGATTGGAGCAATGTCCTCTCCCTGCACCCTCATCCCCACACCAGCCGGCCTCGGGCAACCTAATCCAAATGCCACATGCCAAGCCTACTGACAGATTCAAAGGATTTCAGGGCTGGAGGGGCCCCCCGAGGTGACTGTCAGATGAGAGCCAGGGACTGACTGGCAAAGCTGCTGCCTGCAGGCCAGGTCCTGCCCCGGCCTTTGGGGTGGTTTCCTGGTGTGCGGGGACACCAGGGCCTCACAGAGTCTGGCTGCTCTCGAGCAGCAACAGCAGAACTGAGTAGTTGCACCAGAGACCGTCTGACTTGAAAAATCTAAAATATTTGCTACCCAGCTCTTTACAGAAAATGTGAGGAACCCTGGCTGATATGGTTGGCTGCCTAGCTAGCTGTGCTGCTGTCGTGAGTGGACGGACCTTTCTCTTTCAACCTGGGCGAATTGTGATGCTTTAGAAAAGAACCAGGGATAATTTTTAGAAGTCAGAGTTTTCCATTAAGTGGCTTGGCCGGATTCCAGAGAGTTTCTATTCACTGACGGTAGAGCAGGACCGGGCACATGTCGTGAACACAACCCTCAGACCTCACTTTTGTTTCTGCTCAATCCCTTGTCCTTTGAACCAGCACAATAAAAGTGCTTCAATAAGCAGGGTCAAGTAGGATGGACCAGAGAGAAATGTGAAAACGAGATTACGGCTGTGATTAGAGGCCGAATGCCCTCAGTCACACAGCATGAACTGAGACCACCTTTATTATAAACAGCTGCCTGGCTGGTATAGAATAGATGGCAACTGCATTTTAAACTGTTTTGTTCAAGTGAATGAAGCATAGTCATTTTGGAAAACAGGGAAGCAAAGTTTTAAAAGAGCTGAAAAGGTTTTCAAATGCTCATATTTTTTATGTTCCTGAGGGACTTTGGTCACTTTAGTTCCTACATGGGATGTGAAGTGGCCCCACATCAGGGGGGCTCTGATCTCCCCTCCCTTCACCAGCAAAGTCCTCAGACGGGGGTGGCCTCCCCTTCCCAAGCTCCTGGTCTGTGTTCTTCTACTAGTATAGAAGCGTCAGGTCTTTTGGTTTTGGACTGATGTGTAAATGAGAATCAGTTAACTTGGGAAGTGCGTCCACCAAGCCGTCCAGAGTTAGCTGGACATCCTCTCCTTAGGTGAGGAGACCTCTGTCCACAAGAACTGCTGGTCTCTTTGGGAAGCAGGGGGGCAGATACATCAAAAGCCTCAATGGAGTTTATGTCTTTTGACCCAGCAATTCCACTTCCAAGAATGTGTCCTAAAGAAACAGTGATGTGGAAAAGATTTATGTACCACATGCACTATTTAAAATAGCCAAAAATCGGAAGTAATTTAAATGTCCAACAGTTGGATTCTGCTTAAACAAATTGTCATACATTTATATGGTGGAATGTCATGAAGCCTTTAAAATTATGATTTAGAAGAAAATGTGTTAACCTGGAGAAATGTTCATAGTATATTAGGAAAAAATGTCAGAATAAATATGATCACTTGGAAAATATCTCAAAGAAAATAAATCAAAACGTTAGCAAAGTTTATCTCTGGGGGTGGGATTTTAAGTGTCCTGTGCATTTTTCTTCATGCTTTGGTGTTTGTACTTTCAGTATCATGTGTCTTGGTGTAGATATTTTTTCCTTTGACTTGAGATCTATTGGGCTTTTTTGAGTCTATGGATAGGATCTTCGATTAATCCTGGCAAATTCTCAGCTGTAATCTTTTCAAATATTGTCTCTGCTCCTTCTCCGTTTCCTGTCCTCTGGTTACTGATTAGACATACCCTGGACCCTCTCTCTCTGTCCTCACGTCCTTGAACCTCTTTTTCATTCTTCCCATTTCTGTGGCTCTCCCTGCAGCATTCTAATCATTCCTTCAACTGTATCTTTAGTGTTTCTTCATCTGTGTGTTCAATCTATCCACTGAGTCTTAAATTTCAAATATCATTATTATTTTTTAAAATTTCTAGAACTTCTATTTGGTCATTAGTTACAATTTCTTGTTCTCTGCACATATTTTTAGTCTTGCCTTTAATTCTTTAGACATAGTAAACATAGTTCAGTTACATTCTGTCTGATAATTCTAAAATCTAAAGTCCTTGTAGGTCTATTTCTGCTATCTGTTGTTTCTGTTTATTCTCAATCATGGAGCCTCATTTCTTTTTCTTTTTTTAAAAAAAAAAAATTATTTTTAAATTTTTTGGCCGAGTGGCTTGTGGGATCTTAGTTCCCGGACCAGGGATCAAACTCGCACCCTCAGCTGTGAAAGCGCCAAGTCCTAACCACTGGACCGCCAGGGAATTTCCTGGAGGCTCATTTCTTTTGTGCCTGTATGAGTTTTATCTGTGAGCTCTGTAAGAGTAAATTAAAAAATGAATTTTTCTGGTTGCTGAAAGGGAAAGAGAGTATTACTTCTCCAGTTGCTACTCACTGGAAAATCATTTGTGGGTTTCTTAGAGATGAAAGATAAAGAAAAATTCCTCCAGGGAGGAAGTGCAGGGTTTTTTTTTCCCCCGTTTGGAGATGACTTAAATCCAGCTCTCAGTGTGAAGGGACTTTATTGAACTAGGAGTGTGAGTTTAGGCTGCAAATCTGCAGTGAGAACTAGCGATGGTTGTAAGTACCTGGGGCAGGATACCCCGTCCACTGGGCACCAAGGTTTAAAGCAGCAACGTTTCTTGCAGTCTTTGGAGCAGGGGAGGGACTTCTAATTCTTTTCCTCTAATTTTTTTTTTAGAACATAAACCCTGCTTTTTTTTTTTTAATTTATTTATTTTTGGCTGCGTTGGGTCTTCGTTGTTGTGCATGGGCTTTCTCTAGTTGTGGCGAGCGGGGGGCTACTCTTCATTGTGATGCGCGGGCTTCTCATTGCGGTGGCTTCGCTTGTTGCGGAGCACGGGCTCTAGGCGCGCGGGCTTCAGTAGTTGTGGCACGCGGGCTCAGTAGTTGTGGCTTGCGGGCTCTAGAGCGCAGGCTCAGTAGTTGTGGCGCACGGGCTTAGTTGCTCCGCGGCATGTGGGATCTTCTCGGACCAGGGCTCGAACCTGTGTCCCCTGCATTGGCAAGCGGATTCTTAACCACTGCGCTACCAGGGAAGCCCCCTCTTCTTCTAATTGTTAAGCTGAGTATGCGGTCCTCTGGGTGCCAGGCTTTGGGTGTCTGTGAGACTTCTCGGATGGACGTTACCCTTAACCCTAGTTCCTCCTATGAGGTCATGGATACTGAGGCTCAGATTAATCCTTGACCCCTTTCTTCCTCTCTGTTTTGCACCGTGAATCTGACAGGACATCACAGTGGCTCTGTCTTTAGTTATGTCTGGAGTCGGACCTCTTCTCATGACCCCCTTCCGCTGTCCCTTCTGGCCTCCCCTCCAGCCTGACCACTGGCACTGCCGCTGAGCATTTCCTCGGCCATTTCTCTCCCCCGATCCTGCGTTCGGCTGTGGACTCGCCGCAGCCGTCGGGGGTTGGCACGTGTGTCACCAGCAGAGGCTGAGACACGTGCTGGCCTGTGTCCGCCGCTCACGCGGCCTTGAGCGTGGACCCTGGTCCTCCTGTCGGCAGACGCCCTGCGTCAGCCAACGGCCAGCCACTGTCAACCTTCCTGCCACACTGCAGGTGACTGCGGTCCCAACCAACACCAACAGCACAGCCCGGCCCGGCCCAGCCGAAGCCCGCAGCATAGAAACGAAACCGTGTTTCCTGCAGATGCCACACACTGTTAGGCAACGGAAAACGGAGACACGCAGGTTCCTGAAAGGTAACTTGGGATTTTCCTTTTCCACTGAATTAACTGCCAAAGATATAATCAAGTAACTAACCCCTAAAAACAGCATGTAAAGAAATCTGAGATCTCTTTGTGTATATTTCATGATTCCTCTATTTTCAATAAAAATATTTATCTTCCGTGTTTATTTATTTGCCAAGAACTAGGCAGCTTTACCTGAAGCCCTCCTACTCCGTTGGTGGATTTCCCCCTCTATTGTTTTCCTCTATGGCCATTTCCTTAAGAAGTTAAATGTGCACTCACCCCACGACCCAGTGGTCAGACTCTCAGAACTGAAATGTGTCTCCATGAAGACTTGTGCACAAATGTTCATATCAGCCCCAAACAGCAAACCGTTTGTGATGGTTAACTGTACGTGTCCACTTGACAGGCCACGCACGGGGTGCCCAGGTATCTGGCCAAACGTGATAGCGGGTGTGTCTGGGAAGGTGTTTCTAGATGAGATGAACAATGGAGATGCAAGCCTCCTGAGGGTGGGCCCCATCCGAGCAGCTGAAGGCCTGACCACAATAAAAAGGCTGACCCCCCCATGAAGAAGAGAGAATTCTCCTGCCCGACGGCTCTGCACTGGGACATTGTGTTTTTCCTGCCTTTAGTCTCGGACGGAATCATTGGCTCCTCTTGGGTCTCAAACCTACTGGCCTTTGGACTGGAGTTTACGCGACGGGCTCCCGGGGCCCCCAGCCTGTCGACCGCAGACCTCGGGGGTCATCAGCCTCTACAGCCATGGGAGGCAGTTCCTCAGCATACACCTCCATGCCGCCCAGAGGGTTCACTAATAGGAGAATGGACGAATCCTGGAATTCTCAGCAATAAAAAGGCATAAACTACCGAGACAGCAACAACAGACATGAATCTTGAGAGCCTTGTGTGGAGTGAAAAAGACACAGATGAGTTCATACTGTGTTTCCATTTGTGAAATTCCAGAGAAGACGGATCTGTGACGCTGGAAGGCAGCCTGGCGGTGCTGGTGAAGAGGAGGTGACCTGAGGAGACGTGATGGGCACGGCCCCAGTGGCAGTGGCACTTTGGCGCACGCAGGGCAAACGCGAATTCTGTCTCAGTAGAGCTGGTTTTACAGAAAGAATCAGCCGGCCTGGTGGGGAGTGACCTTCTCTGAAACCATGTCCTTCGCTGCCCCGGCCTGTGTCAGAGGACGTTTAGAAACCAAGTTGGGCGCAGCCCATCGGAAGCACAGGGGGCCGGGGCGGGGGTGTCCCTCCTGCTGCTGTCCCTTCCAGGCGGGGATGCTGGCCCTGCCCATCCCCCTGCCCCTCCCTCACCCCGTGGGGGGCCTGACGAGGCAGAGGCTGGGCTGGAACAGAACATGGGGTGTCCCTGGCCCTCGGGCCTCCAGCCGGCCTCACCCTCAGTCTCACGATGCCTGGAGGTCTGGGCCGAGCCGGCTCCCACATTCAACACGATCCGGAGGCCACGGATCACTTCTCACCAGGGAAAGCTTCCCAAGACAGAGCTTAGAGGGCACGAAGAGCAAACTGAAGTCTCACGAGGCCTGGAACACAGGTGAACGGGGAAGAACTGTTTCAACTTCAGCTGGATTTGCCCAACGGGTCGGTTCCAAATGTGTGCGAGGATTCTCGGCAGCTGTTCTGCGTCTCATCCGAACCAGCCCCGTCTGGCTAGTAGGGGCAGTCCTAGGAGATCTGGTCGTGCCGCCCACGCTGGGTGGTGACTTTGCTGCTGCAGTTAAAGAATCAGTTTCTTAACCACGACTTCAGCCATGTTAACACCACTCCCCAGATTTGAGAACTCATTAAAAGAGAAACGCTTGATCATAGAAGCAATAACCAGAAGTTTGTCCAATGTACTGAGAACTCATTTTAAATGGAAATGTGTTTTCTTGCTGAGGACTTTGGGGGGTTCCTCGGGGTGTGAAGGAGCCAGTGCCCAGCTGACGTACACGATGTTCCCTGCGGGCTCAGAGCGCCCCCTCTCGGTGCTGGAGAGAAGGTGCTCTGTGACCTGGGGCGGGTGACTTGGCCTCTCTGTGCCTCAGCTTTTGCCCATGAGAAGGAGGTGGCGATGGGAGCCTCCCACACACACACACAGGCTGCTGCAAAGGACGAGGGCAGAGAACACACCAGCTGTGAGGGGCATGATTCATATTTTGCTTTTGGTCTAATTTGCAGCTTTTGCCTTTGACGACACTATTTGCCTTGTGTGGTTGTTGTGAGGATTAAATGAGATGGTTTACGTAAACTGTCTGATAAGTTCAATAAATCGAAGTTATTTATTTTGGAAGTTTATAGCTAAGTATGTAATTGTAAAAATTATTAATGTTGGATGATCCCTTTAAACCTAAAGTTAGGTGTTATTTGCCTGTTTTCATTTGGATGCAGCCGTTTCACGTGTTCTCTGGGTGTCGATCTCAGCACAACCCCATGAAGTGAAAACCCTGACCCCAGGCAGCCACTAATCTGCCTTCTGTCAGTGTCAGTGTCACATCTTGTATATCGGATATTTAATATGTCCGTAATCTTTAGGAGAATCTGGCATATTAGGGAGTCTGACAAAATAGGTTTGTAATTTCTATGTAAAGTGTATAATCAAGTATAGACTTGTAATTTTTTTTAACATCTTTATTGGCGTATAATTGCTTTATAGTGTTGGGTTAGTTTCTGCTGTATAACATAGTGAATCAGCTATACATATACATACATCCCCATATCCCCTCCCTCTTGCGTCTCCCTCCCTCCCTCCCTATCCCACCCCTCTAGGTGGTCACAAAGCACCGAGCTGATCTCCCTGTGCTGTGCGGCTGCTTCCCACTAGCTATCTATTTTACATTTGGTAGTGTATATATGTCCATACCACTCTCTCACTTCGTCCCAGCTTACCCTTCCCCCTCCCTGTGTCCTCAAGTCCATTCTCTACGTCTGCGTCTTTATTCCTGTCCTGCCCCTAGGTTCTTCAGAACCTTTTTTTTTTTTAGATTCCATATATATGTGTTAGCATACGGTGTTTGTTTTTCTCTTTCTGACTTACTTCACTCTGTATGACGGACTCTAGGTCTATCCACCTCACTACAAATAACTCAATTTCGTTTCTTTTTATGGCTGATAGACTTGTAATTTTTTTTTAAATTAATTAATTTATTAATTTATTTATTTATGGCTGTGTTGAGTCTTCGTTTCTGTGTGAGGGCTTTCTCTAGTTGCGGCGAGCGGGGGCCACTCTTCATCGCGGTGCGCGGGCCTCTCACTGTCACGGCCTCTCTTGTTGCGGAGCACAGGCTCCAGACGCGCAGGCTCAGTAATTGTGGCTCACGGGCCTAGTTGCTCCGCGGCATGTGGGATCTTCCCAGACCAGGGCTCGAACCCGTGTCCCCCGCATTGGCAGGCAGACTCTCAACCACTGTGCCACCAGGGAAGCCCCAGACTTGTAATTTTTAAGTTAAAAAGTTTAAGAGCATTTGACAAAGTTTGTAAATGCTATTGGAACGTATACAGGAAGTTGAAAGTTCCTGTACTTACAACTTTGATTTATTGGATTTTTAACGAGTTGTTTAAGGTTGTCATAAGTTTTTTGAGTTGGGGATATAGGTTGCATGCGCCATTCAGACATTTGAAATATTTAAGAAGAAAAATGAATATATTAAATTTATAAATGCAGTTCAAAATGTGGATAAGAATTTAATTAAATGGATTGATTTTTAAGAGTTTAGTTGGTTCAACTAATTGAAGGTGATTCTTACGTTATCTGAAGTTTTACACATAGTATAACACGACATAACAAGATTTGTACAATGAACATAAAAGCTAGAGGAAAAAAAGGTTTTTTGAATTTGAACTTTAATAAGGCACCATACATTTGAAATTTAAGTAGCTGTAAAGTTCTTTCTGTGCATTAAAGTCCCTCTTGCTCATTAAAAAACAAAAAACAAAAAAACCCAAAAACCCATACCACACATAGACACAGTCTCACATCTTTAAGTTATACAGAGCTGGACACGGTCCGCACTCATAACTGAATCGGCCTCGCACAGTCCCGGCTCCCAGCCTTCGGAGTGGGGGAGGGGAGGGAGGGGGAGGGGTTGCCTGGCGATGACCTCATCCTGGTGATGTCGGCCCTGAGCTCTACCCGGAGTGAGCAGTTGGGAGAGGAACCTGCAGACTGATGCTTGGATCTGTGATATTAGTGTTGGCCTTTTCTTAAGAAAAGAAAAAAACCCTTCCTCTCCAGAACATACTGGGTTTCCTCTGATCGCTCTGCTCTTGGTATGTGGCACGATGCCCCAGTACCAACCCCCGACACCCGAGAGGTGCCCTAGGACTGATGAGACCTGGTGTCCTAGCACCTCTGAGCGAGGGAAGCAGGACCCCAAGCGCACCCTCAGCCGCAGCCTCCATCCGCAGCGATGGGCAGGAAATCACACTCGGCTCTGCATCTGCCTCGCCTTTCGTCTGGTTTGGGCCCTAAACAGTTGCACAACAAACCTGAAAGGACGCCGAGGAGGACCGGAGTCCGCGCTCACACACTCAGGAGAAATGCTGGAAGGCAGGGATGCGCTTTCTGAACGGGTTTTGAGGGTCTTGGGTATGAAAGTTCTTAGCTCCCGTGTTTCCTCCTTCGTGGGGACCCCGCGCACGTGTTGGGGAACCGGGACCCCGAAGCCTGAGACGGGGACGCTGCGGTAAAGACGGAGAGCGGCCCTGAGCAGATCCGAGCTCCTGCCAGAGAACCGCTGACTTCTGAGGGTGACTTTGTTGTTGCTGTTGATCTCGCTTTCAACTTTGAGAGGAAACTAGAAGGAGGGGCGCGGCCTATATTCCACGAGAGTCTCTAGTTCCCTATTTGGGCCTCCA
Source organism: Balaenoptera physalus (assembly GCF_965194825.1). Taxonomy (NCBI): domain Eukaryota; kingdom Metazoa; phylum Chordata; class Mammalia; order Artiodactyla; family Balaenopteridae; genus Balaenoptera; species Balaenoptera physalus. The sequence goes on along the minus strand of NC_138899.1, from coordinate 81,116,675 downwards.
CCCCATGGACGCCCTCGGAGCCCAGCCGTCGTCATCTCATCGCTGGGCGTCCCGGGGTTCCGCTCTCGTCTCTGGTAGCAGCGGGGCTGGACGGCTTCTGACGGTGAGACTTCGCCACCTGCTTCCCTCCACACGGTTCCTCCTTCCCCCTCCCGAAGGTCCCCCAGAAGGAATACTTTCAGAGTGAATGACAACAACAGGAAAAGCGTGACACAGAAAAGAAAAAGGAGAGGGAAGCTTTGGGAAGGAGAAAAGTTCTGTTTCTTGCCAAGGTGTGTTCAATTCATCAAGCTGTGTCCTCTTATGTGTACATTTTAGTTCAATGTAAAACAAAACTTTTTGCATAGATATATATATATATATATATATATATATATATATATATATATATATATATATATATAATCGTGGTAAAATACACAACATAAAATTTACTATCTTGGCCATTTTTAAGCGGCATTAAGTCATGTTGTTGTGCAACCATTGCTAACATCATCTGCAGAACTTTGCCATCTTGCAAAACTGGAACTCTTCCCAGATAACAACTCTACACCCTCTCCCCTAGCCCGACACCTGCCCTCCTTTCTGCCTCTGTGAATCCGGCTCCTCTAGGGACCTCGGGACCTCATGCAAGTGGAGTCACACAGCGCTTGTCCTTTGTGACTGGCTTATTTTACTGAGCATAATGTCCTCAAGGTTCATGCATGTTTAGCAGGTGTCAGGATTCCCTTCCTCTTTAGGGCTGAATAATATTCCATGGTATGGAATAAACCCTTCCATTTCTATGGTATAAACCCTTCTGTTTTAAAACTAAGGTAAAAGGTAGGAATGCATAGATACAAGAAAACTTTGGCAGCCCGTGGATAATTTTAATTCATTTACCCGGAGGATTTGCGTGGCGCTTCCGTGGGTCAGGGTCTACACAGAGCATTTTCTGTCCATTCTGGTCTACTCCCCGCAACTTTATTTCCATTTTTCAGATGAGAAAACATCAATAAAGGCAGAGAGGTGAAACCACTCCCCCGAAGTCACGGGGCTGGAAAGGAGCGGTGCTGAGCGCAGACCCTCTCCTGTGACCGAGGCCGAGCCTGGGCTGGGCTGGACCTGCCCACCTTGCAGGGTGGCTGCGCGGGGGGAGAGGGGACCTTCCGAGTTACAGGACGCGTGATGGCACCACTGAGCCTGCGCGGAACCCCTGACTTCCTGGCCCTAGAAGCCGACCACTTCGGGGTCACCTTGGGCCTGGCTGAGCGGGGCCTGCAGCCTGGCGGCCTGGGGTCGCCTTCCCTGACGGGGCCCGCAGAGCGCGCACCTGGGCACCTGCGCGTGGCCCTAGTCCCCTCGGCTGCGGAGAGTCCTCTCCCACCTTTCCCTCCCCGCCTCTCCTCCTCCCCCCCCCCCCCCCCGTGCGCTTTGTCGTCCCCGGGAACGCCTGGCGGGGGCGGGGCGATGGGTGCCACCTCCCCTCTGAGCGCCGCTCGTGTGTCCGTGGCGACGGGTCGAGACGCCCCCTGGAGCCCCGTGCGTGCAGCTCAGGCCTGGCACCGCCGGTGACGCGGGCCGAGCCCCTTCCCAAAACTGTCCATGGGGACAGCTTTGGCACCCATGGTCACAACCAGTGAACAGTATGGGAACTTCTCGCAAATTCGTGTCTGGTGGTGTTGCATTTTGAATTTGGGTTTCTTTCGAGCCTTCGAAGCATCTGAGCTGGTCTTGGTGTTGTTATGCTGTGTCCTGCATCCATCCAGAAGTGGGTTTGCGAGGCGGGGGCAGTGTGAGTGGGAATATTGCATTTCTGATTAAGAACTTGCCGTCAGACACATACAGGTATCGCCCCATGTCATAAAAGCAGAGCTACAACTACACAATTATGTGTAATTATACACAGAAGAGTCTTCCCCAAGAACCATAAACTCCAGCCTTGCTGGGGGAAAGATCTCTTGCTCTTTAGACAGAGCTTAGCAGCTTTGTGGATGGAGGAGGACTTCCGGGGACAGACAAGAAGGTTGACATTTACAGTATGACTTCTTCCCGAGAACTCACAGCAAGGGGCAGCAATGCCACAAGAATCCTTGAAGACACTTTTCTAAGTTGGTTAAGCACATGTGAAAAGACAGAAGAGCTACTGCAGTAATTCCTCGAGCTTCTTTTGTAGGGAAGAAGGTTTTGCTCCTTATCATATCTAAAATATAATATAAATAATTGTTACTTTGAAAACCTGCTCAGGAATTCTGTCAATAAAAACAATGAGCCCTGCTCAGCCATGAAAAAGAACGAAATTTTGCTACCTGCAACAACATGAAGGGCCTTGGAGGGCATCATGCTGAGTGAAGTAAGTCAGAGAAAGGTAAATACTGTGTGTTTTCACTAAAATGTGGAATCTAAAAAATACAACAAACTAGTGACTATAACAAAAAAGGAACAGATTCACAGATGGAGAACAAACTAGTAGTTACCAGTGTGGAGGTACAAACTACTATGTATGAAATAAATAAGCAACAAGAATATATTGTACAGCACAGGGGATACAGCCAATAGTCTATAATAACTATAAATGGAGTATGACTTTTAAAAATTGTGAATCACTTTGTTGTACACCTGAAACTTATATAATATTGACATCAACTATACCTCAAAAAAAAAGTTTTAAAAAGTTAAAAAAAAGAAAAAAAATTAAGCCACTACAGAACTAGTGATTTAAATTTAAGGCCAGTTTTAATTACTTATCTGGTAAAATGCTTATTTTTAGTTACAATTTAATCTATGAAAGATACTGTTATAGCACAAAAAGTTTTAGTAAGAGTTTTGTAAATATTATGACCTAAGTTACCATTTACATATATGGTACTAGGAACAGTTCACTGTTTTAGAGTTATTTAAATTCCTAACTGACCATAAAAAGTCTTGCTATGGCATTCCATAATGCAAAGGGGAAAAAAAATCTTTTGGGCAGTAAGAAATCTTAAAGCTTTGCAGTGTAATATGGAATTAGGAAGAGAAATACATTTTCTGACTTTAATGTACAATGTCTACATGTTATTTGAAAAAGTTATTCCGAGAATACCTTGAGCCCTCTGAAGGCGGGGGTTGGGTGGCAGGATCTTTACAAAAGATTCACCCTTTGAAATCATGCAATACTCTGTATAAGAGTTTAGTTTTGGTGGAGATCCAAAATTGATCCATAAATCAGTGTTACAAATATAAGAAGAAAAAGTTCAAAAGAAAGCATTTTAGAAAAAGCACTTTATTCAGTAACACTAAAGAATTAAAGAAAGTGTTAATAGAAGGAAAAAAAAAAGCCTAAACAGAAAAGAGACCTAAATCTCACCAGGTTAATTTTTTTAAAGGATGTTTGAATTGTCTTCATAGTTCTTATTCTAGGTGTTCTCGTACAAGAAATCTATGATCTAGCCACTAATTTAAAGATCAAAGAAGCTGGGATATATCGGAAACAGTCTGGCTTGCTCTTTTCCCCTTTCTCTTTTCTTTGTAAACTTAAGGTATCTTTTCTGTTAATTTCATGGGGAAAAACAACTCAGTAAAAGTTTAAAAAAGGGAAAGTGAGTGATGATATATGAAGTGTTTTAGGATTTTAAAAAATGGATTTGGGGACTGAGAATGTAGTAATACTTGACATTTTGTAACCACTATAGATTGTGCAGTGCCCGCTGGATGACCGGGCTTCCAAAAACAGGGGTGGAAGAATATAATTGTCTTGCACGCTGTGGATTAAAGAAACAGAGTGTGTAAATGTAATAGGTATGGCATTTCAGTTTAAAAATAAGCTTAGGGATTTAAAAAATTTCTATTAAATTGGGAGAAAAATAGTTTCAGTGAAATTTCCAAACAATTAACAAGCCAGAAGAAATACATCTGGAATCTTGACCACAGGGGTGATGGTTTCTGTTTTTAACACACATATTCGTGCTAAAAGTGATTGAATAGAGGCAGCCGTTTCCCTGGCCATGTCCCTGTGAGGGAGGAGGACCCTGGCCTTCAGGGTCACGGACGCCCCCAAATAGCAACATAACGTAAGACATGCTTTCATTTTTTACACGAACTGAAATCAAAACACTAAACTGAAGAAATACCACAGGCACCGTGGAATTGTGAAATTTTGCTTCTTTATCAATTAGTGGTTTTCAAGGAGGAGCATCTAATTTTACCCTCCTGCCCCGGCACCGAGCTGCCCCACTAGACTATAGACCAAACTGGCACCTTCACCAACATGCAGGGACTAAAATCCACATTTAAAGTGTAGAAACGAACTACAATTACAGTTCTCACTTCCATCTCCAGCCCCACTCAGAATCCCATCGTGGGTCATGATTGTACCTGACATTTGTCCTGGTGGAACCTGGGGTACTGAAACATTCACAGCCACCCAGTGAGCTGTCCTTTCACCGTGTGGGCACTGCAACAGCGGCTGAAGCTTTTTTATCAGAAAGCTTTTCAAATTTGGATTTTTCTAGCGGCCCTTCTCGCCCAGGAAAACTCAGCCCCACAGCCGGGGGCCTGAGGCATCCCCTGTGGGTGAGGAATTACCTTCTCTCCTGTGCACCAGCCCGTGGAGAATGGAGAAAATAGCCACTTGGATAAGTCTCTCCATCAGTCTGCTGGGAAGGGCTTTAATTTCCAAGCAGGCGGTCACCAGCCAGCTGCACACAGTCATCTTTTCATCAGATTGTCAGTGGGTCGCTCTTTATGATATAAAACACAGTCTGGGCTTCCCTGGTGGTGCAGTGGTTAAGAGTCCACCTGCCAATGCAGGGGACACGGGTTCGAGCCCTGGCCCGGGAAGATCCCACATGCCGCAGAGCAACTAAGCCCGGACGCCACAACTACTGGGTGGGCCTGTGCTCTAGAGCCCACAAGCCACAACTACTGAAGCCCGCATGCCTAGAGCCCATGCTCCACAGCAAGAGAAGCCACCGCGATGAGAAGCCCGCACACCGCAACAAAGAGTGGCCCCCTCTCGCCGCAACCACTGTCCACTGGCTTGTACACAAACAGCGACGGGACCCCTGTGTCATCTTCCAGCCTCCCCGGTCAGCGCAGGATCCGTGTAGACGCCAAACGGGGCCCTCGTCCCAACCAGCACATGCACTCACGCGGGCAGGAGACCCCGACACTGTCACTCATGCTTCAGAAAGCAAACAGGCTGCCCACAGAGAATGGTTAGGAAACTTGAAGAGTTTTATTTTGTACTGTTAAAAAATGTAGGTCGTGGATTCATGTGTATAAATAATTTTTCTGGCAACAGTAGTTAACTTTTAACCTCCCGTTCAAAAACTTCACAACTTCAAGCATTTGAAATGCACTTAAAGATTTCCCCTGCTTTTGTTTTATATGGTCCATTTTCATAGTAATTAGCCGACTCATAAAGTCAAAGAATTTCTTTCAAAATAAAGTTCAAATCTTTACTAGTATGTAATGGGACACATTTGCATTCTCTTGGTCAGTATCCATTTTAATACTTTTATTTTCTTTCATTTTTTCCTGAAAGATAGAAAGTGGGGGAAATAGGCTTACCTGTACGATTCAGATCAAAGCACAAAATGTCATTTAAAAAATAAATACCTAAGGCATACCGGCCACACGTTTACTCAGTTTCCTCGGCTGTTCAGACTTATCTCAAGGGTCCGCCTCTCCTCCTGCTCTCCCCCTGCCGCGGCTCTGCCTCTGGTGGGTGACTGCTCCCTGTCACTTGTCACGAAGTGTGTGGCTTGATATCCTGGGCTTCACATGCCGGTTCAGAAACTCAGTGACGCTACATGGACTTGCTCAAAATCTTTTTTTAGTGCGGTTTGGCAAATATCCCAAATGAAATTCAACTCTAAGTTAAAGTCTCACACAGAGATAAGGCTAAGAGCATCTAGACTTGCTGGGCCGTCCAGAGAGGCTCCGGGGCGGGGATGGGGGCGTAGGAAAGGAAAACCGAATTGCCCCGAACTGAAGTGCCGCAGACGCCCCTGCTTTCCCACCACGGAGCAGCGCCCCGCGGAGGCCGCAGCACCTGCGGAGGCGGCCGGGGCGCTGGGCGCGGGGGCTGCTGGGAGAATCTCTGGCGGCCCCGCCCCTGCGCCCCCTCCCTGCCTCGGACGCGCTCCCCACTACCTCCCAGCGTTAGGAACAGCAAGCACTGACACACGAGCCCGCCCCTCGCCCGCCCCCTCCTCCCGCTCCAGCCCCTCCCGCCTCCAGGCTCCACCCGCCGGTGTGAGCCCCCTGCGTCTTGGATGCTAGGCCACCGCTAGATGGCCAAGTCACTGGGCCTGGCCCGGCCGCCGCTGGACTTACTGGCCTTGCTGGACCGGCCGGGGTCTGCGGGGAGCTCGGGGGGCGCGTGCAGCTCCACGGCCGTCACCGCCCCCTCCCCGTCGCTGTCGCCCGAGCTCCCCGCCCCGCCCTCCGGAGGGGGCTGCTGGGGCCCGGCCGGGGGCTTCAGGGCTGCGGGCGCGGACGCCGGCGGGGACGCCTTCCCGGCCGAAGTCTGCTGCTCGGCCTCCCGGTCGGCCCAGTTCGGCGCCGTCGCGAGCAGGTGCTGGTGGCCGCCGGGGGAGCCGGCCGGGTGGCCCTCGCCGGGGGTCCCTGGCAGGGCCGCCGGCGGAGGGGGCTTGGGGTAGCCTGGGGCCGACGCCTGCCCCAGGGAAGAGGCCGAGGGCGCGTAGTAGGGCGGGAACCCGACGGTGAGGGCGGGCGGGTTGGAGTGGGAGGGCAGCAGGAGGGGGCTCCCACACCCAGGCTTTGCGGCCCCAACGCTGGAGCCGGGAGTGTCCGGGGGTAAGGGGTCGGTCATGCCCTGTTTCAGCTTCTTCCAGCCCAGGTGGTAGATCTCCAGCATGTTGAGCAAGAGGGACACGCAGGCCACGGCCAGCATGAAGAGGATGAAGATGGTCTTCTCCGTGGGCCGCGAGATGAAGCAGTCCACCGTGTTAGGGCAGGGCCACCGGTCACAGCGGTACAGCGGCTTCAGCTGGAAGCCGTACAGGAAGTACTGCCCGGCGATGAAGCCCACCTCGAACAACGTCTTGAAGATGATGTTGAAGACGTAGGTGCGGAGCAGGGCGCCGGCCAGGCGGACCCTGCCGCGGTCGTCGCGCACCGGGGGCCTGTCCTGCCCGGGGTCCGCGGCGTCGGTCTTCAGCCGCTCCTCCTCCCGCTCCTTCCTTTTCTCCTCCATGCGCACCAGGTGCAGCACGTGGCCCAGGTAGATGAGGGTGGGCGTGGACACGAAGATGATCTGCAGCACCCAGAAGCGCACGTGCGAGATGGGGAAGGCGCGGTCGTAGCACACGTTCTCGCAGCCTGGCTGCTGCGTGTTGCACGTGAAGTCCGACTGCTCGTCCCCCCAGACCTCCTCGGCAGCGGCCCCCAGCACCAGGATCCTGAAGATGAACAGCACCGTCAGCCAGACCTTGCCGATGACGGTGGAGTGCTCCTGGGCGTTCTCTAGGAGTCTCCCCAGGAAGCTCCAGTCGCCCATCGCTTCGGATTGCTAACCTGCAAGGGAACAGGCTCGTTACTAGGCAGGCTCGCCAGGTGAGCTGAGGGTGCAGCCCCCGGGCAGCCCTGGGCCCCGACAGGCGTCGGAATTTGCTGTCATGGGGAGCTGTGCTCCCACTGACCAGCGGGAACTCTCCACAGGAAGGTGTGTGCGTGTACGTGCACGCACAGGTGTGTGTACGTGTATGTGTGTAGGTATAGGTGTGAGCAGGCACGCGCATGCGTATCTCCCGGCTGTCCACCGAGCAGGGTTTGGTAACTGTCCGCAGCACCTGTGGCCCTGAGCGGCAGTTACACGGCACAAGTGCCAGCGTGAGGGAGGCGACCACAGGCTGCTCACGCTCTCACTTCAGAGCCGAGGACACTAGGAAAGGTGCCTGAGCGGAGGGACCTCTCCCCAGCCTCCCGACTCCCGTCCTGGTCTCGTCCAGTGGCTCTCGGGGGCCATGGTGCTCTGCACACAGCTGGGTGGATTCCTAAGTGGACCTTTCTGTTCATGTGAAATCAGAGTGATTTTCCCAAACGCTGTGGTTCCCAGGCCACTGCTGTAACTCCTGCCATGTCCACCTACTGCCTCCCCTCCCCTCCCTTCTCACCAGGCAAATGTTCCACAAACGGTCAGCTCGCTGCAGGCCCGGCCATGCCGCCTCCCCCTGCAAGACGGGACCCGGGCGCACGCGGCCAACTGCCCCACGGGAGGCGGCAGGGGGGACCCGGGGGCCTCCGTGCCCTGATGCGGGGCCCCACCAGCCTCACGGACACACACACAGACACACACACACAGAGACACACAGACACATGCATGCACACACAGACACATGCATGCACACAAGCACACACACATGCACACACACAGAGACACACGCATGCATACACAGACATACACACATGCATGCACACACATGCACAAACACACAGAGACACACACATGCATGCACACACAGACACACACATGCACACACACAGACACACACAGACACATGCATGCACACACACAGACACACACAGACATACACAGACAGACACACAGAGACATGCATGCACACACAGACACACATGCATGCACACACACATGCACAAACACACAGAGACACACATGCATGCACACGCACACACACAGACACACACAGACAACACAGACATACACAGACACACACAGACATACATGCACACACACACAGACATGCATGCACACACACAGAGACACACGCACACACACACAGACACACACGCATGCACACACACATATATACACACTCATGGCCCTCCAGTGGAACCAAAGACATCTCTTCTCACATGGAATTTTAAAATGTTTAAAAATATTGATGTTCATGAGTTGGTTCCGAGGCAAAATACAAAAACTTTACTGTGACCTAAAGAAACAGACAAATGTTAACTCTCTTTAGACCAAATTTCCAACTCTGTTTTGGTTGTTTGAGATCTTTCAAGACATCTTACTCTTCTCAGATCCCACCGGCCCCCTGCCCCTTACTGTGACTGGCACCTGTTCTATTTTGCTTGTTCTCAGAGGGTAAAATGTTTACATTTAGAGACAACTTACTGAACGTGAAGGAAGTCAGGTGTCAGGAACTTTCTGGGTTAAACCTGACTCTCACGCAGACCCTGCAGCCGCCCATCTGGGCCTGGACGGCACCGCCTCACCCTGGACCCCCGGCCCCCTGCTGCCCCCCTGCCCCTGCTGCCCGCCAGCCCATCCGGGCAGGACGAGCCCGCTGTGCCCCCAGCGCTTCATTCGAGCTTCCACACCTGCTGTTTCTTCACCTTAAAGCTCGGCCGGGGGGCGGGGCCCGGCCTGCTGACATCCACACTTAGGCCACCTTGGGGCCGCGCTGGCCCTTCCTCCTCGTCAGGCTGCGCCCGCGGGTCTGCCACCCTCCCCAACCGCCGCCCGGCCTCAGAGGGCCCCCAGCGGCGTGGCCTCAGGCCTCCACAGAAAACCTCCTGGACGGTCCTGACCACCCATGGCCTTCCCCTTTGGTTCCAGTTCTGAGGCCACGGCCCTTTGCCCGACACCTGCAGGCAGAGGGGTTGGGCACAGGGCACTCAGGGCCTCGCCGGCCGAACACTGTGGGCCATTGGTCCTTCTCCCGCCTCCGTCGGGATGAGCGGGTGCAGGTCATCCTCGCTGGGGAGCCGTCGGAGGGATGTGCCAGACCGAGGGCAGCAGGTCCGCACACCCAGCACCCAGAGGGAGGGGACGCGGAGACAGGAGAGTGTTGCTGGCATCTCCCTGCGGGACCAGGGAGGTGAAGTGTCCCGCAGTGTGTGTGCGTGCATGTGTGTGTGTGTGTGCGTGTGTGTGCGTGTGCGTGTGTGTGCACGTGCATGTGCGTGTGTGCGTGTGTGCGCGTGCATGTGCGTGTGTGTGCGCGTGCATGTGCGTGTGTGTGCGTGTGCATGTGTGTGCGCGCGTGTGTATGTGTGCGCGTGCGTGTGTGCACATGTGTGCGTGTGTGTATGTGTGTGCGTGTGTGTGGGGGGGAGGGGGGCAGCACCCACGGCATCTGCCCTTTTATTAGGAAACCAGACACAGGAAGGAACTGTCCCCCCCAAACGCCCTCTGCTGAGAGACCTGGGCTACCGATGGGCTTGTTCAGCCAGTCAGAGGGAGGAGGGGCGGCGGCCCAGGCTCTCCAGAGCCCTTGGGTCCAGGGGCCGCAAAACACTTTCAAACAATGTGCCTTAAAGCTGCACCACGCCTCCCAAGTGCAGCCTACAGAAGGGGGTTACCACCTGCAAACCCAGCGGGCCTCTGGCAGCTTCCAAGGCTCACTAAGTCCACGACGTCACCAGTGAGCATGTGTCCCCGGTGGAGAGCCTGTGTCCCCCTGCGGGTGGGACTGCGTCCCCGGGCAGAGCACCCATGCCCTGCCCTGAGTGGCAGCACAGGCTGGGAGGCTTTCCTGGGAAGGAGCTTCATCTTCTGTGTGAAGAGCTGTGGCGGTGATGACATCCTGACCCACAATTCCACTTCCAGGACGTCACACTGAGCAGCTAATCAGAGCCTTTGGTAAGTGGTGCACATGGATGTTTACTGTAATGCTGCTGATGAGAAGGAACACTTGGGAATGAAGTGTCCCCTGAAAGACGAACAGTTAAATGAAGAAGAGCAGCTGTCTGTCCACGGCGACATCATGGTCTGGTGACCCAGCTGCCACGCCCAGTGCTACTGTTCTCTAACATGACCAGGAAGGGAATTCTTGCTTTCCCGTCTTCTTGTGTGGCTGGCAGTGACTATAAAAGGCAGTTCTATCCAATGATGTGTAAGAAGTCAGCTGGGGAACCTCTGGGAAAGCTTTTGGATATCTAATAAAAGGGCAGATGCTACTCATGCTGTCCCTTCTCCCTTCTTTCCACATTGAGTACAGATGTGATGCCTGGAGCTGGGCAGCCATCTTGCAACCATGTGTCATAAGCATGAGGGAACCATCAAAAAAGTCCCCAGGCCCCTTCTGTGACACTGTGGACCTGCTGAATTGACCCCAGCTGCCACCTCCAGACTCACGGGAGAGGAAGAACCTTATTTGCTTGTCAGATTTTCTGTCGCCTGCAGACAAAAGAATTCCCAACTGATACGCTATCTTAAAATCTTTATAAAATAAGGCCAGGCATAAGTGAAAAGCCACGGTTCATTCATAACTACCAAAATGTAAGGTATTCATTAGATTCTGCAAACATTTGTACGTGCAAATAGGAAAAGGAAGGGCAGGGATGATACGGCAATGTCAACTGCAGGGTTTCTGAGAACTGGGCAATTTTCTGTTCTTTTCATATTTGTTTGCATTTCCCGTTACAACTTATCACATTTATCATCATAAAAGATTAATGACCATGACTTTCATTTTCTGAAGTTCTAGTTTTGGAAAAAGTCTGCCAATTTCTTTCTCCTTGTTCTCTCATTATGGTCTCTAACCTTAGATCTCTTAAATCGTGTCCCTAATAAACAGGCAAAGGACGAGCACAATACGTGTTGCACCACTGGCCCAACAGTGGCCGTCACGGAGAACACAGGGCTCGCCCTGGGCTACGTTCTCCCGCACGGTGGGACCCCGAGTGCGCAGGGGCCAGACTGTCTCCTGCTGCTCCCAGCCTTCCTACCACACTTCGAAGCTTTGGTTTTGTTGTGGAAAATGCATGAATGAATGAATAAAAAAGTTAACCTAAGGGCTGAGTATCTGTTGGGAGGCTGGCAACACGGGGCCAGGTCGGATCCAAACGGGAGGCTCCGAAGCGCCTCAGCCTGTCTCTCCGGACGGCACACAGAGGCCTCGGGGTGTGTTGTCAATACCACGCATCCCTAATATCAATTAAGGAACAAACTAACAGCAGAGGATGAGACCCTCAGAACAGCAGGCTCTGCTGGGCCAAGTAAGGACAGAAACGGACGACAGACAGACTCCACGCCCTACTGAGGCCAGAGTGGACCGTCCTGAGAGGCAGTCGGCAGAGGAAACGTACCATCCAGGCGCAGGGCCATCTCAGGACGAAGCTAGAGCCGCCCACAGGCCCCGGAGCCCAGCGCTGTCACACCACTGAGCTCCCACGGAGGTGGGACGTTAATTATCTTCATGGGATGGCATTTGATTTTCTGTTTTTATCTCAAGGAAAAATTTCGTTCTGACACTACTGCAGAACAAACTACTGAGAGCTTATGTCTCAAAAGTTTACGTGGCCGCCTTCCCATTCTTCCGATGGTTGTGTTTTCCTTCCAAAATTACATGTTTCCCCTTGGGCTTGAGGTCATGTCGTTCTCCCTCCCGGTCCATCAGTGGTTACTTGCTCAGTGGCAGCCTGCTGCCCAACTCTGGGCCACAGGTTCCGTTGGACACAGTAGGAGTAAACACACCTGCTTCTGAAATCTGTGTGTGGAGACGGAAGTCAGGAAAACGGGCAGTGATGCAAGCGAAGAGGGTCTCAGAGGACAAGGACATCTGTGTGAAATCATGTCCCCAGGGAAGAGGGGGGTTTGCCGCGGGACCAGGCGGTGCGGCTTCGGGAAGCAGGAGGGGGAAGGAGCGCCTTTCCAGGCCAGAGCATCGTCCCGGTGGCCATGGCAAAGGTGCGGCGGGCGGTCAGGGGGCGGGGCGGGGGCCACAGGGCGGACCTTCACTCGGCCACTCCGAGGGGACAGGACCCTGCAAGTGTTGTTCATAAAAAAGGGCCTTGGGGGCTTCCCTGGTGGCGCAGTGGTTGAGAATCTGCCTGCCAATGCAGGGGACACGGGTTCGAGCCCTGGTCTGGGAAGATCCCACATGCCGCAGAGCAACTAAGCCCGTGAGCCACAACTGCTGAGCCTGCGCGTCTGGAGCCTGTGCTCCGCAACAGGAGAGGCCGCGATAGTGAGAGGCCCGCGCACCGCGATGAAGAGTGGTCCCCGCTTGCCACAACTAGAGAAAGCCCTCGCACAGAAATGAAGACCTAACACAGCCATAAATAAATAAATAAAATTAAAAAAAAAAAAAAGGGCCTTGGGAAAAGGGCGGTGATCGTGGAGTGAGTGCCGAAGGAGGGGCGACAGGGGAAGAAGGCCAGGAAGGAGACACGTGGTGAGGACGAAATAGAGCAGAACGCGGTGTCTGCGCAGAGCCGGAGGAGCACGGGGGGGCGGGGGCAGGACGGGGAGGGAGGGGAGCTACCTTGGTGGTTCCCAAAGGAAGGGGCGGTGGAGGCCGCAGCTTGGGGCAGAAGTGGTGGCATGGGCACGCAGCGGGGCCGCTTCTCCCGTGGGAAGACCCACCTCGAGGAAAACCTTAGAGGCAACGTGGTCGGGCAGCTCCCGCCGCCTGCACAGGCCAAACCCTGCGGGGCAGCAGGTGCCGGAGGCGCTGGGCCAGCGGAGCGGGGCGCCCAGAGAAGCAGAGACGAGGCCCTCTGATGTGACAACAAGGCGGCCACGGACGCCCTTCCAGGGCCCAGGCTGTGGGGCAAACAGGGCCCGGGGCACTATCGCCCGGCGGAGGGAGGCTTTCCGGACGGAGCTGCGGCGCCTGGCACCGGTGAGGAGGGACCACGAGGCAGAGGAGGGGCAGTGGCCGCCTGGCAGCCAGGGCGGAGGCGGGACGGGGGCAGGTGTGGGAAGAAGCTTCTCCAGAGCGTGGACACAAGACAGGACTCCTCCGTGAGTCACAGGGGGCGTCTTCTCAGGCACGGGTAGGACCTGAGCTCGAGAAGAAAAGAGTTGGACAGCAAGGGGACAGAGGGGTCATGCCTGGGTGCCCTGGAGCCGCAGGGAGCTGGGGGCGCAGGACGGGGCGGGAGGGGCGCCAGGGAGGGTGGCGTCCTCCCCGAGAGGCAGACACTGAGCGGAGCTTGGGGCGGAGCCCGGCTCGGGAGAGGGCAGGCCGGGAGGCTCGGAGGGAGCAGAGCAGGGGGCAGGCGGGGGTCGAGCAGGTCAGAGGCACAGGCGAGCGGGAGGCCGATGGACCGCAGCGCCGGTGACCAGCGCCCGAGCTCTGACTCCAGGTGAGACAGGAAGGTACTGGGTGGGGGGCTCGAACAGCTGTGACGTAATCCCACCCACGTCCTCACGGGACCCCTGGCATCTGTGCTGAGGGCTGTCTTGGTGGCCAGGGTGAAAGCAGGGAGTCCGATGGGGCGGGGCAGAGGACGCACAGGGTCACGTCGGACAGAGCGCAAAGAGGAAACAGAACTCAAAATCTATTTGTCAACATAACAGAAGACTCATTCTTCTTCTACTCTGGGGAGATGACCCCAACATGTAGCTCTGTCCGAACTCCCAAGAGCAAGAGGGAAGCCAGTCCTGTACGAGCCAGCCCGATTCAGGGCCACAGCAATGTGGAAAAGTTCAACCACAGAGACAAGCATGAAAGAGGAAAAAGCTGAACCTCCGAAGTGTCAGACTGAATAACACGGGGCACTTGTTCTCCAGACGAGAAGGACTGATCTCAGCGACCAGCAGGACACCCAGTGGCAATGGCTGCAGACACATTTGATACCTGGCAGGACAAGTCCTCGGCTTTGTTCTTCATATTTGTCTCAACAATTTTTGGCCTTTTATTTCTTCCATATGAAATTTCGGCAGAGCTTGTCAAGTTCCACAAAAACCCAGACACTTTTGATTGGAATTGCATAGGATTCACAGATGAATCAAATCTACCTCTTTACAATGTAGGGCCCCCACCACTAAGCACAACTGCTCCCCACGGAGGGCGTCTTTATGCTGTTGGACGCCATCCCGAAAGGTCTTACACACCTTTTGTTAGACTTATTCCCAGGTAGCTCTGTGGTTGTTCTAATTCTTCGTTCTAAACAGTTGTTTTCATTATAATTTCTGAGTAGTTATTATTGCTACCTAGGAACCTTATATCTTTTCTTTTTTTTTTTAATTTATTTATTTTTGGCTGCGTTGGGTCTTCATTGCTGCGCGCAGGCTTTCTCTAGTTACGTTGCTGTGCGCGGGCTTCTCATTGAGGTGGCTTCTCCTGTGGTGGAGCGCCGGCTCTAGGCGTGCGGGCTCAGTAGTTGTGGCACACGGGCTTAGTTGCTCCGTGGCATGTGGGATCTTCCCGGACCAGGGCTCGAACCCGTGTCCCCTGCATTGGCATGCAGATTCTTAACCACTGCGTCACCAGGGAAGTCCCTAGGAACCTTATTTCTATATATTGATCTTGTATCCAGCGACCTGTTAGAAAGCCCCTCCTAGTTGCAACAAGTCAGGAGATTCCTTTGGATTTTCTGTGAAAGACACACGATCATATCGTCTGCCATGAAGGAGAGATGTGTCGTTCAAATCCCTGTTATTTTTTTTTTTTCTTGTCTTCTTGCATTGGCCTGGACTTCTGGTACAATGTGGACATGGTGACATCTTTCCTTGTTTCTGCCTTAAAATGATGCTTCTGAAGTTTTATCATGGAGCGTGATGTTTCAACTTGTATCTGGCGAAGAAATTTTCCTTCAGTCTTTGTCTGCTTTTGTTTTCTAAATAATGAACGAGTATTGGATTTAGTGGAATACTTTTTTTTCCCCCTGCATCTATGGTGATTTTTAGATGGTGAAACACCTTACTGGTCATGACTTTATTTTTAATATACTATCAAATTAAACTTGCTACAACTTTATTTTGGATTATGTGTTTGTTCATACTTAAGGTTGATCTCAACATTTTTTGTACTATCATTGGATTTTGGTAAGAAAGTTATTTTAACCTGAAAAATTAAAAATTCTCTATGTAAAAAGCTTGTATAAGAATGTCCTATAGGGGCTTCCCTGGTGGCGCAGTGGTTGGGAGTCTGCCTGCCAATGCAGGGGACACAGGTTCGAGCCCTGGTCTGGGAAGATCCCACGTGCCGCAGAGCAGCTGGGCCAGAGAGCCACAATTGCTGAGCCTGCGCGTCTGGAGCCTGTGCTCCACAACGAGAGACCGCGACAGTGAGAGGCCCGCGCACCGCGATGAGGAGTGGCCCCCACTTGCCACAACTAGAGAAAGTCCTTGCACAGAAACGAAGACCCAACACAGCCATAAATAAAATAAATAAATAAATAAATAAAATTAAAAAAAAAAATAGTCCATCTCACACAGTAAGAAAGACAAATGCATGCTGTAGAAACCTAAATGCAACATAGTCTCATGACATTAAAAAAAAAAAAAAAAAAGAATGTCCTATAAAAGCTTTTGGGACTAACGTCTCTTTTTTTTTTTTTGAGGGAGTTAGGAGGATGACTAGATCACAAATTCAATCTCATCAACTGTTAATGACATACAAGTAGGTTTGCTATTTCTTAAGTCATTTTTGATCATTTATATCTTTTGGAGAATTTTCCATTTCATTTAAATCTCAAATTTATTGGCATAAAATTGTTCATGGTATTTTCTTATGATTTTAAAACCCTATGGTATCTGTAGTTAGATTCCTTTGTTTGGTTCCAAATATTGTTTGAGACTTAAAATATTAGTCTTGCTAGAAGTTTCTCTTTTATTAAAGAACCAACTTTGATATGCTTGAAACAGAATGAGAGTTTATTTTTTTCAATGTCTTACCATGCATGCTATATTCACAGTACACAGAATACATCTACCAAAAATTCCTATGGATCTTTTAAATAGATAATGAAGATTTCAGTGTTTACTGGTAGTTTTATAAATGGCATACATACAATTTAAGAGTACCCTTTACCTTAGTATAAAATTATTCATTATTATATAGTTCCAGGGGTTTTCTTTCCTAATTTTAAATGGAAATTCAACTTCTCAATAATGTAAAGCTCTGGCAGGAAACATCACTCTCATCCAGAACCAACTGGCTTAGTGAAATTATAATACACTAAGTTTCAACTTCTTTATTAATAATTCTAAAGCACTTCTAGGATTATATATTTTATTGGCAGAGAATAAATCTCCAGAAACATAAAATTGTTTTTAAATAATATTTTAATTATCTTATTTATTAAATAAGAATGTATGGAAAGCACTTATAATAGTTCCTGCCATCCATGTATTATTATTATCCTCATATTTTTCTCTTTCATGTGGGGATTTTAATCATTTATGAATATTCAAAAAATCATATGCTCCTAAGTCTTTATTTGGTTAAGGTAAATATGGGTAACACTTTGATCTTTAGTCAAAGGGAAGTACTCATCAGTCTTTGTTTTTGACCTTCTGTCACTTGCAAGCTTAGTGAGAGCTAATTTTACATTAGAAGCAATTTAAACAACTGTGTTAGTTTAAGAACAAATGTCTTTAATGTTGTATATTCAACAATGGCAAAATTAAAAGTACACTTAAGTTTTATCCACAGTATTTCCTCTCAAAATACTTGAATAAAATAAATATTCCCTTCAGATATCAGTATCACATCACAGTTCCACAATTAGAGTTCTAATGTTAAGCTAGGAAATTACCAGCTGGTCAAGCTTCAGTTCAGTTGACAGAAAATGTAGATAGTCTGGAGTGGAATTAGAAACATGATTGTCTTCCAAGACTATTCATGCCATGCAGGGCTCCCTCTTTAAACCCTCCAAATAGCTTCCCTGCCCCACTACCCTGCAGGCTCCTCTAGTTTTTCTGCCCATTATTAAACGGCATTATACGTTCCTAGAATGAACTCTGTGAAAGACCTAGGAATACCATTAGAATTTTTCACTTATTCAAACATTTTATTTAGACATTTCAGTGATGTGTTAATTTTAATGTACTTCAACATCAGCCCTAAGGTTTTAATAACTGAATAATGAAAAACAAGTCATTGCCCTTAACTTAATGCATCACTTTCTGAAGGCTGGTTTGGGGCAAGAGTAAAAAACAATCAAGAAAATTATAGGGGTGCAATAGCTACCAGTGCTCTGAATAGCTCATCGTGTCTGAAACACAAGGTCAGGAAGTCTGAATAGTACACCAAACCCTGACTTCATACATGCAGTTAAAAGGTAATTTCCCTATATAAATCCCAGTGACACCTTTCAGGAATCTTACTCATAATCCCTGGAAGGAATATGGAATCAAAGCATTTTAGAGCTGAAGGAACCTTAGAAGTGGCCCCAGCATCCTCCTCATTTCACAGATTGGGAATGGAGGCCCAGAGAGGGTTCTATGATTTGTTTGAGGTTACACAGCGCACAGTGCTGAAGTTGGCACAAAAACTCCTGACTGTCTACTCTGGGTCCCCTTCCACATGACTTCACGGGATTCAGCACCAGGCAGACTGTCCAGAGTACAACACTTGCCTTTTGAGTTGTTTCTGCCACACTTTAAAACATATGTGTAGAGACACGGGTTAGAGCACATTTTAAGCTTTTGCTTTTTTCTTCCAGTCCAGAGTATCTAAAATTGTTAAATATTATTGATGTGCTAACAACAGCCAGTTACTTCATCATATAAATTGGAATTATCATTTTAAAGCAAATTCAGGTATTATCTTTACTCTTGCAAAAACATACTGTTTTTAGAGACACGTGTGTGCTGTTTAACATGTCATGTTACATTTTGACAGCCTTATAATTATGGCATTTTATTATTCCTGTATACTACAGACACAAATTACATCTGTCAAAATGTTTTGTACTTTTTGCAGAAATAATAATTTCTATAGTATAAATAGAATTTGAATTTCCTTATTCAAATTTATTTCTATTAGTATAAACCAGAAATCTCTTCCCTGTTCTAGAATAAGAGATTCATTTTAAAGCTAATGGGGAAAAAAAAAAAAAAGCTAATGGGAAATGGAGTTTCATGAATAGATGAGCATTCATGGAGCTAATCAGGTGATCTGAATGAAAAAACTTAAGTGATTTTTACATTTAGTATCCTTTAGTTTGTTAACAGGAAACTTAAAGCAAACCACAAACTCTTCAAATTAAAGAAAATGTAAGAATGCAGAAACCCTAACATCAACCATTATTAAGTCACACCTTTGAAGATGCAGATACTAAAAAGCAAGCTGTAGAGTACTAACCTAGCTATCATGATGAATTTTCCACCACTGTAAGAATGAAAATTAAGATGAAAATCTATCGCTATTTTATTGCTTTTAAGAATTACATTGAAATTGCAAAAACATACTGGTTTTTTTTTTTAACATCTTTATTGGAGTATAATTGCTTTACAATGTTGTGTTAGTTTCTGCTGTATAACAAAGTGCATCAGCTGCATGTATACATATATCCCCATATAAACATACTGTTTTTAGAGACACGTGTGTGCTGTTTAGGGTCACATGTATTGGATATTTTTCCCTCTTCAAGTTAGTAAACGTTTATCAAACGCTTATTACGTGTGTGGGACTGTGCTACACACTAGGGTTAGCAGAATAATTCAGATCCCATCCATCCCCTCAGTGTATGGGAGAGGCAGGCTTGTAAAAAAACTGGTCAAAATGTAACATGACACGTGTTACAAAGTACTGGTAATGGCCCTGATTGGGGAGGTGGGGGGCGCTGATACAGTCGGGGGAGAAGGAGATGGTATATTGAGATGGCAACTGAGTTTGGCTGTATTTCTTCACACACAGACCCTGGGAACCATGTCTTCTGTACAGGGTGAAGTCCTTCTCAAAGGCCTTCCCACTGTCTAGAGTGTCCCAATAATATTTTAATACATTACAAAAGCTATGTGTTTACTGATGTATTTATGTGCGATACTGAGGTAAAATCCTAAAGGCATGTGTATCCTATTTATTCTGTTACGTGTTCAAGTAATGGTAACAGGTGAAAGGCGAATTATGGTTTAAATTCTCTACATGTGTGAGACTGCGTAACATGGCTGTGATAAATATATATAATTATTTTGAAGTCTCAAATGTGTAGTGTAAAAGTTATCTTAGTTAAGAAAATGAACACAGAATGGAAGCAACATTCAGGGAAATTATGTCAAAATTCTTTTTCTCATTGGCAAACAATGAAATTCTGTTACACGCCATTATTATAAGACAGCTTTAAGCCAGTTAGCGTTTGCTGGTCGACATGAACAGCATTGTCTAATTAGTTACAGTTGTAAAGTTTCTGTGAATTACTTTACACAACAGTCACGTGCACTGCCCTCATTAGATGCTTATCTCAACAAGAACCAAACTGCTGAAGCAGTGGAACCGGTGCCAGATTGATTAGCTGATGCTTACTTTGAATATACTGACCTTCGGAAAAAAAGTCCTTTTTCCTCTTTAATCTTTTAATGTCTGATTTGCAATACATTTCACACCACATTGATGGCCTGCCAGTGAAGTGAAGCACATGTCATAAATCATCATTTTGAATTCTTGGGTGATAAAAACCAAAGCTGTTCGCATCCCGGCTGTTTGTATACAACCATTTTTAAATGGCCCATCTGGGCGATATCTTGATAAAGCAAAAACTGGAGGACTCCCCTGGTCGCTGAAGTCCCTGTCACAAATACTCTGAACCGACAGGTCTGCACACTAGGACGGATTCTGTTCACCAGACCAGACAGCACAGCAAATGCCTGCGCCTCACCGCGACGACTGTCAGCACAGCCCCAAAGGGGCTCCGGCAGGGCGCAGATAAGGAATCTTTCCACTCTCTGCAAATTCTACTTAAACACACCACCACGCGCACACCCGGCAAGAAATGAGGTCCTGGCACTTAGAGCCAAAGTCTTCCCTTAAAAACTTTGAGAGAGTTTCTTAAAGGAACGCAGGCGAGCCAAGACCTTCGGGAACAGCAGCGCGCACCCCGCAGGGAGCGTGGCGAGGCCGGCAGCGGCCCAGCGTCCACAGGGTCCTTCAGACCCTGGACCTGAACTTCTAGGGCAGGTCCCGCTCCCCCTCAGGGGAAAAACCCAGAAAAAGGGGCCTGAAGCCGCCTCCAGCCGCCCACCCAGGAAGCCATCGCTCCGCCGAGCTCTCCAGGAGCAAAGGGGTGGCAGTGGCTCCGAAAGCCTCCAGGAAGTGCCCGAGCCCCGCTGTCCGTTCCCGCTGCTCCCAAACATCCCCCAGATTCCCGAGGGAATTCCCAGCAGCCCGCGCTTACCTGCCGCGCCGACCCGGTGCGTTCCTCCCGCGGGCAAGGCTCGGGCCGCTCTGCCGGACACCGCCGTCCCGTGCGCGCGGCTCGACGCGTGCGCCCCGCGCCACCCGGGCTCCCCGCCCCGGAGCCATCCCGGGGCCCCGCGCTGCGTCCCGCGCCCGGGCCCCGCGCCACGCCCCTCGCCTCCGCCCCGCCTCGCCTCGCCTCGCCCGGCCCAGCCCCGTCGTGCGGCCGCCCCCCGCCCCGCCGTCCCCATGCCACGCCCCCCGTCCCCATGCCACGCCCCGCACCTGCACCCGCACGCCTTTCCCCACCCCACCGCCGCACCGCGCGTCCCACACCCCGCTCCACGGCCTCCCTCGCCCCCTAGTTCGCGTCCTGCGCACCTTTCCACATTCCGAACCCCGCCTTCCACAGCCCGCGTCCGCCTGGCTCCGCCCCGCACTCCACACGCCGCGCCCGCACCTGCCCCGCGGCTGGGCCTCCCGCCTGCTCGCTGAGGGTGCTTGGCGGGCGGGCGCGGGACGTGGAGTGCGGGGCGCCGCGCGGGGCCGGGTTCCGCCCGGGGTGCGGGTTCCGCGGCCGCTGCGGCCACGCTGTGCGGGGGCCTCTAAATAGCGCGGCGAGCCTGGCTCAAGTCAGACACGCTGAATTCAGTCGAGGGTCCCCCCGGGATTCCTGGGGAGGCGCCTCGCCCTGCGGGGGGCCAGGGGCCGGCCGCGTCTACGCTGCTCTGCGCCCGCGTCCCCCGGGCGGCCCGGGAGGAGGTGTAGTAAATGTTGGGTGACTGGAGGGGCCGGCCGCGACCTCACCAGTCCCGAGTGAGCGGCGGCACAGGGGCAGGAAGGCGGCGAAATTCGAGGCCCTGGTTGTTTTCAAAGCCCCACGGAGCCTTTATTAGCGCTCGGATCTGTTTGATGAGCAACCTGCTTGCCCCGCAGAATTTGCCTGTTCAGTTGAGATCTGAACTTGAGGTTCTCCCACGGAGAAGGAAAGCTAAGCTGCCAGAGGCATGTCTACAACACCTTCACCTTGTAGAACTCGGACGTGTATGTGTGTAGTAGGTGGTGGTTATGTGGACTCAGGTTTTTAGGTTTTGTTTTTTAATAGGGAAATATTACTAGAGAAGGTCTTCAGATATTATTCTCGATTTTTAATTCTCTCTGAGAAGTGCAAGAATAGTTTTATTTTTTCTTGACCTCAGAAGAACTGAAAGTTCTTAATACTTAGTCTCTTAAAACAAACACTATTATTGGTATTCCAAGGATAAAAAGTGGAAATACAATATTGCAATAATTTAAAACTTTTCATTAAAATTGCAGATTTAAAATGATATTGTGTCACTCAAATGTTTGTACGCATGTTCATAGCAGCATTATTCACAATCGCCAAAAGGTGGAAACAACTCCATGAATAGCTTAAAAAATGTGCTTATATGTACAATGAAATATTATCCACCGGGAAAAAGGAAGGAAATTCTGATACAGGCTGCAACACATGACCCTCGAGGACATCATGTTAAGTGAAATAAGCCAGTCAGGAATAGCCGAATACCGTACAATTCCGCTTATAAGAAGTACCTAAAGTCGTCAGAAAGGGCGCTGGGCGTCGGGGCCGGGGGCGGAGAGGTGGTGTTTAGTGCGGGCGGGGTTTCCGTCTGAGAAAATGAAAAGGTTACGGAGGTGGTTGCAGAACAACGCGAATGTACTAAGACCGGAACGGTACAATTAAAATGGTTAAAACGGTAAAATTTATAGAATGTATATTTTACTACAATAAAAATTTTCAGTGATGTTGTGTAAAGACTAGCAAGACTATAAAACAATGGTTTCTTTACGTGTCATATTGTACATACTCTGGGTAGACAACTAAGATGTTAATCACGTGGTTTAATTTTCAGTTGTAAAGACTGCTTCTCATTTGGTTTCAAGAGAGCTTGTGTTTAGGATAACTTCACGGGAACTATGTATATGTACATACATGCATATATCACACACACACGCACACACACACATACGCGCGCGCGCGCGCGCGCCAAACTGCTTAGAGCCGAATTCGCAACTGATAGGTCTCATTTCCATATTCGACAACATGTCCAGCTCAGAAAAGTGTGCAGAGACGAGAGCCCGGAGCGCACTGCTGCTCTGTGAGCGGGGAGCTCCTGGCGCGTGGGTCCCGCCGAGGCACCACCAGCCCTTGTCCTTCCCACCGGCTACGAAGATGTGCTCGCCTCGGCTGCCTCCTGGTGGTCAGGGCCGGAACTACCTTTCAGGGCCTGTATAGAATCTGGAAAAATCTGCACGTTGTATACAAAGGAAGTTCAACAAATATTTGTTGGATATAGATGTCCTTCTTGAAGGGGAGGCCCAGAGCAAACACAGTAATCCTGTCGTAATCGTGGAGAGCAGAACTTAATGGTGCTTTTCTTTAAGTAACTAGGTTTAAGGTGCTTAAAAAATTGTTACCTGATTTCTTTTTCCTTTTAGTTTAAAATTACTCGTTCATTACCTACTTATACTAATTGGCGATGCATGGTATTTTAGTTACTTGTGAGGTATATGTATCTTCTATGGTACTTTTGTAAATTAATTTTACTACTATTTATTAAACATCTGCTCATTCAAGGCTGTGGCTTGGTGCTAGGGGAGGTGAGATGGTCCCACTTCCTCCAGCCAAATAATTTCTTGTGCTGAGCTCTGGGCCCAACTCTGCCCACTGGGGGAATTTGCAACCTGTTCTGAAATAGAAAGTATTAATTCACAAATAAACACTTTTTACATGGTGCTGAGGTCATTCAACGGGGAAAGGACAGTCTTTTCGAGAAATGGTGCCAGGAAAACGAGATATCCACATGCAAAAGAATGACATTATAACCTTACCAGACACCATATACAAAATTAACTCAAAATGCATCAAAGACCTAAAAGCAAGAGCTAAAACAATAACACTCTAAGAAGAAAACATAGGGCTAAAGCTTCACAACATTGGATTTGGCAATAATTTCTTAGCTATGACACCAAAGGAACAGGAACAAAAAGAAAAATACTGTAGACAAATTGGACTTGATGAAAATTAAACATTTTATGCATCAAAAGACACTAACCACAGAGTAAAAAAACAACCCACAGAGTGGGATAAAGTATTTGCAAATCATATATCTGATATGGAATTAATATCCAGAATATATAAGGAACTCCTAAAACTTGACATAAAAACGAACAAGCGACCCAATTCATAAATGGGCAAAGGACTTGAATAGACATTTCTCCAAAGATATATACAAATGGCCAATAATCACATGAAAAGATGCTCAACATCACCCATCCTTAGGGAAATGAAAATCAAAACTATTCAATACGTTGAGCTACCACCTCACACCCATTAGGATGGCTACTATCAAAAAACAGAACAAGTGCTGGTGAGGATGTGGAGAAATTGGAACCCTTGGGAATGCAAAATGGTGCAGCCACTATGGAAAACAGTATTGAAGTTCTTAAAAAAAAAAAAAAAGACTTACCATATGATCCAGTAATCCCACTTCTGGGAATACACCCAAAAGAATTGAAAGCGGGGTCTCAAAGAGATAGTTGTACATCCATGTTCACAGCAGCATTAGTCACCATTGCCGTATCACGGAAGCAAGCCAAGTGTTCATGACAGATGAATGGACTGGCAAAATGTGATTCATCCGTACAGTGGAATATTATTCAGCCTTAAAAAGGAAGGAGATTCTGACACAGGCTACACCAAGGATGAACTCTGAGAACATTACGCTAGGTGAAATAAGTCAGTCACAAAAAGACAAATACTGTGTGATTCCCGTTATATGAGGTTCCTAGATTAGTCAAATTATAGAGACAGAAAGTAGGCTGGGTGAGGGAGAATGGGGAGTTAGTGTTTAATGGGGACAGAGCTTCAATTTTGCAAGTTGGAAAGAGTTCTGGAGACGGTTAGTGGTGATGACTGCACAATAATGTGAATATATTAAAACCATTAAAGTGTACATTTAGAAATGTTTACGGTGGTACATCTTATGTTTATTTTACCATAATAAAAAAAGTGAAAAAAACACCACTCACACTTTCTATAGGCCCCTAAAAGAAAGGTGAATGGAGGGGTTAACAGGGTGGTGCTGAATTCCATCTCCTCGGGTGGAAGAGGGTGATTTTTAAAGCAAGCAGAGCACGGCTGATCAAAGTAGACCAGCAAGCGTGTAGGAGGCCTTGCCTGCCGGGTTAGCACCGGAGAGTACAGGCCTCCTGCCGGCATTGCATGCACTTCAGAAATAAAGACTTTGGGCTGAGAACGGTCTTCCTTCTGATAGCAATAATGTAGCCATTCACAGCGGCTCGGTGTTTGGAAGTTTTCGAAGCGCTCCATCTTATCTGAGCTGCACAACAGAAGTGCGGGGGTGAGAGGGCAGGTCCTCTCCCGCTTTATGGAGGAGGAAGCAGAGACCTGGGCTGGGGGAGGCCTTTCCCACTGCTGGTAAATAGCTCGCCAGCCCAACACTTTGCACCATGAATTTAGTGCTTTCTGTGTAAAACCGTGAGACTTCTGAGGCCGACGAGGAGAAGAACTTTGTCATTTATGAATGAGAAACGTCTTGGTGACACCTGGGAGGGGTCAGGTCTCCAGGCTGCGGTGCTGGGGTGGTGTCTTTGTGGTGCTGGCGTGTTTTCATCTCTTACTTTCTGCAGAAAGGTGCTTATCCTCTCCCATCTCCGGGGAGATGTTATGTTATTTTGCCTACTTGAAAATTGGGGAAACCAAGATAGAGAAAGGATAAGTGACTTTTCAAGAGGGTGAAATTCTTTGGTGGAAAATGGCTTCTACGTCTCAGATTGAACGGTTACAGTGAGAGGAAACGGGAGATCAATCTGTGCAAATAAGGCAAAACCGTGGAATTTGCTTTAGAAGAGATTTATTTTTAAGGGTTGTTTTCGCATTGGGGGTATTTCATGCAGTTTGTTCAGCGTGTGCTGTACTTGGTGTGTTGAGCGTGTGTGTGCCGAGGTGGCCTGTTACAGGAGAGCGGGCGGGTGCCACCGGCCTCAGCCTGGCCCCCAGTCCCGAGTTAGCGTGAAGGCCTCCCAGAGCTCTGATTGGAATGCAGTCTGTCCCCTCGCACCACTGGGCCACCTCGGGTGTCAGCTAAAGGCCTTTCCACCCCCCTGGGCATTTAAGAGGCGGGTCTGTACACGTGGACACTGGGTAGGTATTGGTGGAGCACGGGAACGGGCCAGGGGCAGGGCTGCGGCTCTCGTCCACCGGGGGCGCGGCCGTGCCCCCCAGCCTCAGGCCACAGCGGTCCACGGCTGACACGATGATCGTGCAGGGTCCTCGGGGCCTCCAGGCCAGGCTCCTTCCTGGCTGTCCTGCTCCCCCTGTCAGCTCAGCGCCCGGTGGCTGGTCCCCCTCCAGGTGCCAGGCGTGCTTGCCGTCCGTCTGCACGGGGCTCCGGACTCTCGGGCGTTCAGCTTCCACGGTCACTTCCGCGCCCAGTTCCAGGCACCAGCTGGCTATTCCTCCTTCCTCCCCGGGGACTTTGCTGCTTCTTCATTGGTTGTGGGAGATGAGGCCCTCACACCCTTTCCGAAAACCTGTCCTGGGACTGACCCAGACAGCAGCGCCTGGCGGTCGTCCCGGCCTGCCTCTTCACCCCACTCAGCCACCGGGATCTGCGGTCAGGGCCGCTGCCTCCAGGCAGGAGGATCCTGCTCTTTGTCTCGGCAGAAGGATCTCAGAATCCAAACACGCCCACTCTTGACTCTGTGATGGTGGGTTTTGAAAGTTCTTCCCTTTCGCTGGGCCTTAAGGTCACTGTTCTCCACCGTTTTAAAAGCAGAGATGGTGCTTACACCGAGTGCCAGTGGTTGAAATTCTGGAGAAGTTTAAAGTAATCTACCAGTGACATGAACGCTTCCTTGGGCAGAGGTTCAAACGGAATGACGCGTTTGCAGGTCACGAAAGGCTGAGGTCTGTCAAGTCCCGATGCGGCCCCTGGTTCGCTGTCTTGCTCTGGACGAGCCACTTAGTTCTTTGCAGCACTTTGCTCCTCCGCGACGTGGGGTCACTCCCGTGGCAAGGGCGTCGCGGGGGTGAAAGTGTGGCAGCTGCCAGCCCTACCAAGGCCCACGTGCGGCTACCATGCCGGGCTCTTTCTCATATTGATCTTTAAATGGTCTGGATGCTCAAAAAGTTACTCGAGTGTCGGTTATGATAAGTTGTATAACCATGGGGGAAGTCCGTTAATCTCTCTGAACATAATTTCTGTATCTGTGAACCTGGAATAATACCAACAAACTCAAAGTGTTGTGTATAGGACTTAAATGAACCCACAGATGTGAAGGTACCAGGAAAAGCTACAAAGCAGCTTACAAACATTGAATATTATTGTCGTTTACTTACTTATTTTTATTTTTGGCTGCATTGGGTCTTCGTTGCTGCGCACGGGCTTTCTCTAGTTGTGGTGAGCAGGGGCCACTCTTGGGTGTGGTGCGCGGGCTTGTCATTACGGTGGCTTCTCTTGTTGCGGAGCACAGGCTCTAGGCACGCGGGCTCAGTAGTTGTGGTGCACGGACTTAGTTGCTCCGCGGCATGTGGGATCTTCCCGGACCAGGGCTCGAACCCGTGTCCCTTGCATGGCAGGCGGATTCTTAACCACTGCGCCACCAGGGAAGTCCCTATTGTTGTTGACGATAAATGTTTAAAGCCTCTGCCGTCTTCCTAGAGGGACCCATCTTCCCACCTGGGAGGTGGCACAGTTGAGGACGGCCAGCAGAATATCTGGTGTCTTTTATCCAACGGACTTTACTCGCCCTATGCTTAGATCACACGTCAGTTTTACAAGGGCTCGGGGCCAAACTCAACACTGCTGATGAGCTCACGTTTCTGGAGGTGCAGCTTTCCTTCTGTGAAAACAGGAACCAGCGTTTTCATGGCTTTTGTTTTTCAGACAAAACATGCTTTGGGATCTTTAATGTGAAGAATCCTAATGGTCGTGGAAAAGCTCAGGTAGCCACTGTGCTACCATTCATTCTGCAGGACTGGTCTGTACCAGTGATGTCAGCACAAGAAACTCTGAGCCGTCTCCACAAACGTGAGCGGAAAGAGGAGGCTTCGGAGCAGGAGGGAGGCCGGGCAGCCTCGGGAAGAAGGCTGGAAAGGAGGCCAGGGCCCCCCGCTCCTGGGAGAGCCATCCACGCCCAAGCCTCGCTGAGAGGAGCCGCTTCCTTACACCCCAACAGACGGTCAGCTGCCACCGTCTGCGCAGCCTTCAGGAGGGATCTCGGGGCCTGTGTCCTTGGGAAGCCTGGCCTTCGTCCTGGCCCCAAAGTCCCTCTGCACCGCCACGGGGACACACTGGCTCGGGGTCTCGCTACACAGAGAGCGTGTGTCCTTCTTCTCTCTGTCTGTCTCTCTCTCGGTAAGAACATTTAATGGGAGATCTACCCCCTTAACGAACTGCGAGGTGCACGACCCCGTGGGTTGACTTGGGCCTTGCACGAGGGCGTCTGGCCCTTCCCGTCCCTGCAGCCTTCCTTCTGCAGCGCCTGGAGCTCGGAGCTGTCTTTCTAGAGCAGCGTTCACGTGCCATCCCCACAAGACAAGCTCCACAGCCGGGCCGGCCCACCTTCCGCCTTCTGTCCCCTCAGGCACCGCTCGCCTTGTTCCTCCACCCGAAATGTCCCCGGGCTGTTCCCACTGTCGTGACGTGAACGATCCCCTGTCCTTCTGCAAGGGCACTGTGACTCCTCAGAGCCGTGTTGGGACTGCGCGGGTGAATCCAGAATTATTCTGTGTTCGTCCCTGGGGTCAAGTGAGTTTCCTCCTCAGCCCCTGTGCTTTCCTGCACCTGTAAAATCAGTGCCGAACATTTGCCAGTTTTCGTCTGTTCCGCTCCTTTCTGGCGGGACCACATCTCCGCCCTCTGCTCTGACTGTGGTCGCGAACCCCGGTCCGGCGGCGCACTTGGAGCTGGACGGTGATTGGGGAGTTGAGACAGAGAAGTTTAGGACTCACGGATCCTGGAGGACGAACCGGGGCTGCGCGGGGAGGTCAAGGCAGGTGCAGAGAGAGGGAGAAGCAGGACCTGGGCACGTTCTTTATTAGGGTCCAGGGTGGGCCGCTCCGGGGTCCCGGGCTAAGGCGGGGTTGGTCAGTTCAAACAACAGACCAGGGTTTTGTTTAGCTCCTTGGGGTCTCATGTCAGGGCGCACGCAGGGAGGTGGGGGACGTGGGAGAGGTAGGCGGTCAGGGCAGGAGCTCCTAGGGGTTCGGTCCCTGCGGCTCGCGTCAAGGGCCTGTGCACACGAGGGGCCAGTGTCCCCCCACCCCGGCCCCGGCCGCCGGCCACACAGGACGGCCCCGAGGCAGCGAACATGCAGCCGCTCAGCTCAGCTCTCCACCATCTTCCAGGCGGTAAACAAAAGGACCCTCCTGTTCCTGACAAAGCAGAAGGAGCCCAAAAGAAATCACTGTTTAAGGAAGGCCAACAACCACAGAAGTGTCCTTTCCTGTTTCTCGTAAAGATGGTGACCCTGTTTGCTGCTGCCGGAGCTTTGCGTACGTTTTCAGAAACACAAAGGTAGTCATGATGCTTGAGAACGAAAAGCCCACAAGAACTCTTTTTGTGACTTAACATGTGCTGGCGGCTGGGACCACACTCTCCCCCCATGTGCTTCTGGATTTAGGGGATGTGAGTACCATGAAAGCTGCTGCTTCCATCTGGGGTGGAAGTGAAACCAGGGCACGTTACCGCAGTGGACGTGAATTCACACCAGCTACGGGAGAGGAGCTGACCGGGGACTTGGCGGCAGCTCGGGGACTTAGAGGGACGTGAGCGCTTACCATCTGGCCACGGGAATTTCCTCTGTTTTCATCACCATTCCTGAACATCATTTCTATTCGTAATAGCCTCCCTGGCACGGGCGACAGAGTACAGCAAGTACTTCCGAGGTGAGGAGAGGTCACTCCTGCATCTGAACTTGGGGCTTCTTCCCTGGACGACTTGACCGGACTTGAGAAGGAGTGTTCCCCACGGGTCAGGAAGGACTGGGTTCCGTGCTCAGACTTGTCTCATTTGCATCACGTGTATGGCTAATCTGGGGAGTCATGTGGGGCGTTACAGCACTAGTAAACTAGCCTGGAGACGTTCGCAGTGTGTGATGTGTGTCTGGGCTCAGAACACTTCTCAGTGCTTGTGGTCACCCTCAGAGTCCTTCATGGAGACCATCCACTGCCTCTTGTGTTGAGAAAAGACAGCTTAAAAAATTATGGTAAAATATACATCACATAAAATTTACCATATTACCATTTTTATGCATACACGTTAAAGTACATTCACATGATTGTGCCACCATCACCACTATCAGCTCCAGAGCTTTTCATCTTTCCAGACTGAAACTCTGTCCCCGTTAAACTATTATGCCCCTCTCCCCGCTCCCCCCAGCCCCTGGCAGCCACCTTTCTACTTCTGTCTCTGTGAGTTTGACTGCTTTAGGGACCTCATATAAGTGGAATCATGCAGTATCTGTCCTTTTGTGACTGGCTTATTTCACTCAGCATAATGTCCTCAAGTTTCATCCATGCTGTAGTCTGTGTCAGAATTTCCTTTTTTTTAGGCTGAATAATATTTCATTGAATATATGAACCACATTTTTTTAATCTGTTCATCTGTCGATGGACGCCTGTAATGCTTCCAGTTTTTGGCAAATGTGAGTAATGCTGCTGTGAACGTGGGCAAACAAATATCTGTTTACATTGAGATCTTTTCCTTTTGGAAAAGTCAAGGCAAATGGGAAAAATTCATGATTTCTTGAGTTCTTGTGACTCACAATGGCCCTTAACCGTTTCTTCAAGTTTTGTAAAGTAGATACCACATTTAATAAAGAGCCTGAAAATTCTGAGTGGAATATATTAGGTGATTCCCCCCCCCGCCCAGACAATGTAAGGGAATTAAGACCAAATAACACTGAATATTTAAAGAGTTGCTGAGTTAATATTAGACGATGGTTTAAAAATATTTTAAATACAAGACTTCCCTGCCCCACAGATGAGTGTTGAATAAGAAATAATCTCACCATGGCATTCATGGCCCTGGATGGTAAAATTTCAAAATACAAGCAATGGAATAGTTAGAGAAACCCGAGGAAAAACCTGAATCAGGACCTTGTAAATATAACCATGAGATCATAGAAGTTTGTTAATACTGCTCATATACCGTTTATGAGAGGAAATGGTGCATGTTGATGTATGAATTTTTGTTTTTCATTTTTAAAAAATTATTTATTTATTTATTTATTTATGGCTGTGTTGGGTCTTCGTTTCTGTGCGAGGGCTTTCTCTAGTTGCGGCAAGCGGGGGCCACTCTTCATCGCGGTGCGCGGGCCTCTCACTATCGCGGCTTCTCTAGTTGCGGAGCACAGGCTCCAAACGCGCAGGCTCAGTAGTTGTGGCTCACGGGCCTAGTTGCTCCGCGGCATGTGGGATCTTCCCAGACCAGGGCTCAAACCCGTGTCCCCTGCATTGGCAGGCAGATTCTCAACCACTGAGCCACCAGGGAAGCCCCTTTTGTTTTTCATTTTTTACAGTTACCCTAAAGAAACAATGGCTGTATACCTACAAATTGGAAATACAAACTCCACAGCAATGGAAGCAATGAGGTTTCTATGAGGGTAGATGTGGCAGGTTCTTAAGAAAACCGCCTCCGCCTGGCACCCCTGCCGTCGCGAGGGAAGCGGGGGTGTATTGGGGTGGTGCCATGCCCTGCAGTTACCTTGAGGCAAGCGAAAGCATCGCTTAGGGCACCCGTCCCCACTGGGCTCCCCAGAAACCAGCCGGCCAGTTGTAACAGCAAGTGGCAGAAATCGGTCTTGATAAGTTATGCAGCTTCTCAAAGAAATGGAAGAACACCAGGCTGAACTCCAGTCTCCTCTCCTGGCAAAAGGCTGCCATCTTTCATGATTTAGTTTGTGTTCCTTTAGGCCCCAAAGAAACGATTTCCGGCCCTGACCTCTTCTTGCGGTGCTTGGTGTGCAAGCTAGTCGACGCTCTGTTTTGCAAAGGGACCGCCTGGGACACATCTGCCCTGCACACCGTGACCTCTTCTGGAATCATTTTTGCATTTGCCAGGGGCCCGCCGGTGCTCTGCTCGCGAGGACCTCAGCGAGCGTGTCTAGAGTGGATAATGGAGGGGCAAACACACTCGGATGTGTGTGTGTTTCACCCAGTTGTCATAATATCCTTACTAGTAAGAAGAAAATGTGCAAACCAGACCCAGCTCAGTACATTTATCCTGAAAACTCCAATCCTGCTGGTAAATGGACTGCGGCAAAGCTCGAAGGAAGTGTCTGGAAGCATTCCACAGTCAACCTTTTCATCGGCTGAAGTAACTGAAGGCTCATTAAACTGACAGGTGACATACAGTTGGAAGGCATTGCTAATAAACTGAATACGGGGCCCGGGAAGGTCTAATGGACCGGAGAGATGCGCCAGGACCAGCAGGATGAAATCCACCCAGGAGAAGGCCACGTCCTGAATTTAGGCTGGAAAATCCATGCGACACATGCTACAAAGGAAAGTCTAGCTTGAAAGGAGGTGTGGGCGGGAGTGGGGGAGGAAGGGGGGAGGAAGCGGGTTCCTCTTTGTGAAAAGCTGGAAACGGTGTCATTGCTCACTAAAGAGGCCGTGGTTACACGACTAAGGCTAGGCATTCCGCGGAACATTGCACGTCTGTTAAAAAGAACAAGTCAGAGCTATACGTACAGACCTGCAGAGAGTTCCAAGGCGCATTACCAAACGAGACACTATCACAGAGAAAATGATGTAAGAAATGCAGACCAACCAACAATGTGGTTGTGTGTGTGCGTGCGTGTTTGCCTGTACGCACATGCAACGCGGGACTTCTGGGCGGCTCTACATCGAGACATTAGTACCCACGCTCTGAGCAGGGCTGGAGAGGAGACTTTCACCTTGACTTTATCTATTTCTGTATTTAATCCCAAAGCAAATGTATTTATATATTAATTCTACAATTACACACAGCACGTTGGGGGCCTTCTTGACTGAAAATGAGGAAAGGCGATGAGGCTGATAAAAGGCAATCTCGAGATCAGACCCCTTTAGTAATAAGGCCACGCCCCAGGTGGTCCCCCGGGCCCACCTCCCTGCGGAGAGCACGGGGGTCCAGAGGTGCCCCTCCTGCTGGACACCGGCCGGGGCCGGGCTCCACGGCAGAGGCGAGAGTGCGTCTGGTCCTGTTTCTTCTCTGCCTGGACCCAGTGGGTCCGGACCCAGGAGCAGCTTAATAGTGAGTGAGCGAATGAATGGCGAATGAGGACCCGTGTCGCTGGAAAATGAAGTTGGGGTTGAACTTGGACGTGTTCTCGGCTATGGAAGGTTCTTGAGTGGCAGGCAGACTCCTCCTGGTCCAGCAGAGGGCAGAGAAGACGGGGAAGCGGGTGTCCTGCGGCAGATGTCACGCCAGCCCAGAGGCCCCTCCTTGGGCCCCTCACCGCCCCGCCTTTGTCTCTCACCTGCGGCTCTTCCCTCACCCGACCTGCAGGTGTCCTGGCGGCCAGGCCGCACTGCCTGGGCCCCGGCACCTCCTACTTCCCATTGATTTTATTTTTCTCCACTGCACTCGTCTTCGGGGATTTGTTTGTGCTTTGTTTGTTCGCAGCCCTGCTGCCCAACAGTTCCTGGCGCTCGGCTGGCACTCGGTAAATACTGGCTGAGTAAATAAATACTTAGCGACGGGCAGGAACGGAACCGGTGTCTCCGGAGGCGGGATCCCTCAGCCCTGCCGGCGCTGGGGAAGGGCCGCCAGCTTCAGGAATTAAGCCCTGGGGGTTCCGGAATCCCGCCCACATCCGCTGCGCCCCTGCCCTGAGCTGCTCCCACCGTCCCGAGGCCTCGGCTACAACTCTGGAGCGTTTCCGGGCGGCTTCGATGACGTCCTGTGTGTAAAGCACTTGGTAATGTGCGCGGACAGTGTGTGGCGACCCTAAGGGGATGAATCAAAGCTTGCTTCCTTACGCGTCATCTTTCTCCAGGTGCAAACGGGGCCGCCCTTTTGTCCCATCCACGCTCAGCCTATCCTCCCCTCCTCAGGGGCGTCTCACTCCCCCGCCCCCGCCGAACTGGCCTCATTTCAGGCTTTGAGGAAACGGGCATTTCCCCCAGGCTTCCCGTGTGTCGAGCTTTGCGAGGGTCCTTCCTGTCTAGAACCCCACCCATCCACTGTGCAGCCTGGGATCCGTCCCGTGGAAAAGAGCACGATGGTATTTCGCTTCGCGCTTTCCTGCGCGGAGAGTTTTACGTAAATTACCTTATTTTTGTTTTTGAATTTTATTTATTTTTTATACAGCAGGTTCTTATTAGTTATCTATTTTATACCTATTCGTGTATATATGTCAATCCCAATCTCCCAATTCATCCCACCACCACTTTCCCCCCTTGGTGTCCATACGTTTGTTCTCTACATCTGTGCCTCTCTTTCTGCCCTGCAAACTGGTTCATCTGTACCGTTTTTCTAGGTTCCATATATACGCGTTAAGATATGATATTTGTTTTTCTCTTTCTGACTTCCTTCGCAATTGGATTGCCATTAACCTCGGGGAGTATTCGGCAGGCCCTTTAAGATGAGGAAACAGGTCTGGAGAAGCAAGTGAGCCCCTGTGTACCCACGATGACCCCTCAGCGCACTGCCTGCGCCCCGGCCCAGCCCCAAGGTCAGTGACCCCGTGATTGGCAGCTCAGCCTCGGCCACCCCGAGACCCCCAGCTCCGCCCTCCTGATTCAACCCGGATCCACCTGCCAAGAGCCTCACACGTACGGAAGAGTTGAGACCGGGACCGCTAGGGTCCTAAAAGCCTCGAACAAGGAGGAATTAGCAGCTGGGCTGTTCCCACTGCCTCTTAAGGTCCCGGAGGGCATGCTGGCACCTGGCCAGCGCTGAGGCCCTCCCGAGGCTGGCCTGTGAGGCCACAGGCTTGTTGTGGCCAACCTGACACACACAACTTTGGTGGAATCGTTAAAAATAAAACAGGGACTTCCCTGGCAGTCCAGTGGTTAGGACTCGGCGCTTCCACTGCAGGCGTCCGGGTTCTACCCCTGGTCAGGGAGCTAAGATCCCGCAAGCCACACGGCGCGACCCAAAGCAAAACCAAACAAAACAGAGCTTTTTCTTACCTACTACAAGTTGTAAGTGGATGGTTTGAGATATAGACTCAGGACGATCATTTCCAGAGTTCAAGCTCTAATTTTCAGGCATGTGGCCAAGCCTGTCTCTTAAGTTCTTAAAAGTGGTCAGTAGTCATCTGTAATTATTTCAACCCAGTCTTTTAATACCCGAGAGTAATAATCTTCATAGCTTGTAAGTGAGCACATCTGTTTAAAAAGTCACGTGCTCCCGTGACAGGCTGTGTGTAGGGCACCCTGGAAGGTGGCCGGGGACCATTTCTTATCCGTTCTCTATCACCTGGAGGAAAGTTGACTGCTTTTTGTCCGTTTAAATCCATCTAAGGACTTCCCTGGCGGTCCAGTGGTTAGGACTCCGTGCTCTCACTGCCAAGGGCAGGGGTTCGATCCCTAGTTGGGGAAGTAAGACCCCACAGGCTGCACGGCGCAGCCAAAAAAAAAAAAAAAATCATCTAAAAAGCGTATGGCTCCTCATAAAAACACTCGTAATTACTGATGTGTAAAATGCTTTCAGGTCCCTGGATGAAGGTTCAGACCACGGGCCTGTTGCTGGCTGTCTTGGGAGGGTGCCGGGGCCATCAGGCCACACACAGGGACGGGAAAGGGCTCCCGGAACAGAAAACAGTTTCTAAGACCAGTTGTGGTTATATACAAACGTGCATTTGTATGAAATCCTGTAGAAAACCCCATAGAAAAGACACCTGACAGAATTTTTCTCATGCCTCAGCCAACCTTGACCGTGAATAATATTTTAAAGTGTTTAAATAATTCTTCTAGGAGCCAGACTGGTCATGTGACCCCAACTCAGCATCCTCCAAGCAGCAAAGCAATCCACATCCCACACTGTGCGTGTTCCTCAGAAACCCTGTAGCGGTGAGCGTGGGGCGGGGTAGGAGTCATCCTTCTTTCTCCCTTCCCCGTCAGTCTTTCTGGTGACAGGCTTTTCTGTAACTGGCGTGGAAGAATCCCAGAATCGCGGACAGACACCGTGGTAATTTACCCATTTAGTGTTATGAAATATAAAATATTAACACACTTTTACAAAACTGGCTATAGGTGAAATTAAAAGCTGCTATTGTATTAAAAACTGTAATAGATTTTAAATAACTATTATGCGAATTAATTATATTTTAATATTTAAATGACTTTTGAGATGTGACAAAATTATTTTAGTTACAAGTATGTAATTAAAGCTATTATTTATTATTACAAAATGTTTTTATAATGCTATTCTTGGCAAGAGGAAAATCTTTACTCTCATCGAAGTATGCTGAGTACCATTTTTTGGAAACCATGTCAAGCATCATGATAATATTAGGATTCGATTTGTCTTATAGAACTGCTAAATAGTTATCTAAACCCTAGTTTCTATTTTTAAAAAGAGTCTATTAATTCTGTTGTCACTTAAAAAACCTGGATGCTGAAAAGGGAAGCAAACAAACCTTTGAAGTAGATGAAACTCATTTTTAATTGTCAGAATTTAGGGTCTAGTTTTTCCATCTGTTCTTTAGAAACAGTAACTACCCCCCCCCCCAATTTTGCCATTTTGTTCTGCACCATTAAATTGTACTGTGGCAATAAAATACTCCCAAGCAATCTCTTTAAGTCAGTATTCTTCCCATGGACCATGGGAGTGGAAAAGGCAACGTCGTAGGGGAACTGAGGGTGTCTTGAGGCAACCCACCGTTGGTAGTAGCTGGTGGTACATCCAATCTGTATTTCTCATACAAAATCACATCTAAGCTTTTGAAATGAGGCCGTTTGCTATTAAAAGCCATCACTAAGGACTTCTAGTTTGTTTCACTTGAGAGAAGCTGAAATGCTTCCATGTAGCACACACCACAATTCATACAACGGACAGCCTCTTGGTGGCACTGCAAACCATTCGTACCTGAAAGGCCATATTTAAATTCACTGACAGCATCTAGTTACACACCGTTTACACATCATGATCTGAGCCTTCGAAATTAGAAGACCCTTCCCTTTACATATCATGATCTGAGCCTTCGAAATTAGAGGAACGTACAATGAATGGTTCCTTGTAGATCAAAAGAACATATCTCATTTAAAATTTTCACTTAAAAAAGTATAACAGAGTTTGAAGCATTAGGTAACCTCGTCCATTGTTAAAGACTAAAACGTCAAAGCAAATAAAAAACCCAGTATTCTCATGTTTACCTTTAATTCAAGGGAAATGGCAAAGGTAGCCCTAAGGGGATCAAGCAGACCTCAGCGTCGTCTTCAGGCCCTGGCGTTTCTCTCCTTTCCTCAAAGAAAGGAAGACAAACTCCGTATCCTTTGTCTGAAATAGGGAAGTACTGTTGGCAATGCCACCCCCGCTGGCTCGGGCCTCACCGGGCCGATTTCGGAGAGCAGCAGAGGCTCGGACACTCGCAGGAGGGCAGCCTCTGGGGGCAGCTGGGGTCGCACGTGAGACCTACAGGGGGTCAAAGGCGGCCTTGAAGACGAGACGCTGGACCTGGGAGACGCGGGTGACTGTGCCCCACAGCTGAGCACAGACTGCCCCATCCTCTCACGCCCTCTTTTATCTAAAGCTGGCTACCGTGTTACACTGGTTTTTTGGACTTTCTGGAACAATATCTAATCAGCAAGTAACACAATTCAGTGACATTGAGCAGGATGCAAATTCCAGACACGGCGATCATGAAAACCGTGAAGACGGTCTTCTCCGTGGGCCTGGACACGAAGCAGTCCACCGTGTTAGGGCAAGGCCACGCGTTGCATTTCACCAGGCGCTGCATGGAGAAGCCGTCGTACATGACGTAGAAGACGTACGTGAAGGAGGCCTCG
Organism: Balaenoptera physalus; assembly: GCF_965194825.1. NCBI lineage: Eukaryota > Metazoa > Chordata > Mammalia > Artiodactyla > Balaenopteridae > Balaenoptera > Balaenoptera physalus. The sequence goes on along the minus strand of NC_138899.1, from coordinate 81,078,695 downwards.
AAGATGATTCGGAAGAAGATGCTGCCGGTGTAGGTCCACCACAGCGACCCTTCGATTCGGACCTTCTGGCTTTTGATCTCTTCGATGTCCTTAAATTCACTCTTTATCTCTCCCTTCATGAATTTCCTCTTCTTCTCGTGTCTGTAGTGGGCCACGTGCATGGCCACCAGCAGGGCCGGCGTGGACACGAAGATGAGCTGCAGCGCCCAGAGCCGGATGTGGGACACGGGGAAGTAGTGGTCGTAGCACACGTTCTTGCACCCGGGCTGCAGGGTGTTGCACACGAAGTCGGCCTGCTCATCCCCCCACACCTCCTTCGCGGCCACCACGAGGATCATGACGCGGAAGATGAAGATGACGGTGAGCCAGATCTTCCCGATGCTGGTGGAGTGCTTGTTCACGCCCCCCAAGATCGTCTGCAACGTGCCCCAGTCCATCTTCTCGTCCGGGCAGTTTGCGCTGGAAAAGACAAAGTGACACCACATGGAGGGGACCAGGCAGGACCGGCTCGTGGGGGGCTTGCTGGGTCCGGGCAAGTGAGCGCCCAGAGATCCCTTCCCGAACAAATGCCAGTTCTCACACTACCTCACCCAACAAGAGGAAAACAAACCAACCCCTTCTGGCCTAGGGTTACCCGTGTAGTGCGCAGAACACCTGGAACGCGTTCTCTAGTAAAGAGGGGTATGTTCAGCTGAGTAGTGCACCCGGTCCGTAGCACACAATCAACACGTGGGGTGGGGCACCCCGGCAAACGTGCGCGCCGACGCAAGGCCCTGCTGGAGGCGCTGACCGAACCCCTGAGCGGGTCCCCCCAACCCTCCAACGGCATTCAGCGCTCCCAAGGGCTTGTTCTGGATGGTACCCTGGCCTCGTGCCAGCCGGGGACGACCTCGCCTTCAAGGCCGAGAGGCCAAGTCTCCCGGCAGCACCTCTTTCCTTCACTTATTTCAATTCATTTTCATGGACGTGGGATGCAGCAGTGAAATGATTGTCCCCAGTGGTAAAATCCACGTTTAATGTTTCCCAAAGGGCTTCACTTCCTTTCTCTATATGAAAGGGGGCAGGTTAGAGATGGTCCTTCCATGGAGAAGAGTCCCTGTGTGCGTGGGTTTTTGTGACCGTTCTGTGTATAGATTGGGGTCCTTGCTGTCCTGTTGGGACTGACCGATCGGTTAGTACTCAGGTTTGAAAAGTGTTGCGACGGTGCATTTTTATCATGGGCTATGGTTTTAACTTAGAAGTGTTTCTAAAGGGGTGCATTGTAAAAAAAAAAAAAAGTGACACAGTTTAACTCGGTGATTCCCCAGGGACTGGCCCTACCAGGCATCCCTCATGGTACTGAAGGTCAGTACCGACGCTGCTGGGTGATGTGCTGCCTATTGAAGGGACCTGGGACGCCTGTGCGCTCACCTTCCACCAGCCAGTGGCCTCTTCATCCCAGGGTATGAACGGTCTTCATGTACTTAGAGTCACACCTGTCTGTCTCAATCAAGCCTCTTTTAAACAAGACCCCACCCTCCACAATCTGATGAGTAATCTGTGTCCACCCCTTCCAAACTGGTTCTCAGTCCTCCTGCTTCTCTTACTTAAAAGCTTAGTGCTCTCCTTATTCTGAGCAAGTCGGGTCCTGTTTCCCGATGGGCTTCCTGAGCAGGCTGGGGAGAGTCTGATCGCCCTGCTGCCTCTGGGGCGCTGCTGGGGGCACCGAGGTCTGGCTGAAACCATCCAAGGCCACCTCGTTCAGAGGACACAGCAGAGACACGAGAAGGGTTAGGGCAGGAGAGCTACGAGCGTTGAGACATCCTCGTGAAATGCTCAGCCAGCTCAGCTCGAAAGAGAGAAACATCACTGGGAAAAGGTCTGCTCTGGGCTCAGCCCTGACCCTTAAATACAGACGGTCCAGGAGGCCTTAGGTTCTGCACCTGGTCCATCCTGCCCTAGCAGCGTGCTCAAAGCTCTTGTGAAATCAGACCCTCCAGTTCTTTGCTGGCACTTACTAAGTGGAAACAGGACACTCACAGAAACAGACCGTCTGGCGTGTATCAGTACATCTGGCTAAAAATCTGGGGTGAGGCCAGTGCCAAGTGCACGACCCACACCCCTCAAACCAGTCCAGTCAGCAGCGGCTGTGAAGAAGACAGTTCCAAGTAAACCCTATACTGTTGTTGTTTAAAGCTCCTGGTTGGGCTGCAGCTACCTGTTCTAAAGATCCTTTAGGAAGAGGAGCAAATTAAAGTTGGATTCCGATGGGCTAGGGTATTAGGGAGAGGCGGACCGACCCAGCGGGATGAAACTGCTCTCCACAGTGAGCGGTGGGGTGCTGGGGTGCTGGCCCCCGCCCTTCCTGGCCGGCCCACACCTGCGGGGGTGGGGTCGGGGGCAGGGGAGCTGGTTCTGTCCTGCCGGGAGGCTGCTGGGTGAAGCACTAGCTTCCAGAAGGGGCAAAAGGGATCCCTTACCCTTAGCTTCGCAGTCCTTACTTCTGCTGATGGTGGCCCTTTGGCCCACAGACCCCCCCACCCCCGTCCCCCCCGTGTCTGTAATTGTGACTGGCCGCACACTACTTCCGACCCCGACTCAAAGGGCAAATGGGGACACGGCTGTCGCCACCCATCTCGAGAGAGTCCCGAGGGACGGCCGCAGGGGCCAGCTCTCAGGAAGCTGGAGGACGGGTTAGGCTTCTTCCCTGTCCAGTAGGGGACGTCCAGGGCCGACGCAGCCGGCCCTAAAGCACGGCTCCCCGGTTTGTGACCAGCGCCCCGAAAGCCGCCCCCCACCCCGCCTGCCCCCCGACCGCACCGCCCGCTGGAGAAAACAGGCAACCCCAGCGCTGACTCGATCCGGCTGTGCGGGGCGGCAAAGCGGCGCCAGGAGGCAAAGGTCAGTTTCCTCCAGGTTAAGCTTCCGCTTAACCCACGGGATGGACTTCCCTGTCTGAGCGAACCCTTCGGCCACGTCGAGGCTCCTGGTGGAGAGGCTCCTGGTGGCGGCAGGCGAAGCGCGCCGGCGTCTGTGCCAGGCTCTCCCCGGAGGAACCAGGCCGACTGCCAGGCGGATCGGCGGCCGCGCACCTGTCCGGCCCTCCTGCCCCGCGCGGCCCCGGCTCCGGGCCAGTCCGCGCGCTGCGCACCGCGGGGTCGGCCGGGTCCAACCCCAGACTCGGCCCGAGGAGCTCCCGGCCAGGAGCTCGCGATCGCCACCTGCCCTGCGCCCCAGCGCCGCTGTCGCCACTGCCCGGGACCCGGCGGCGCGGGGCCTCGGTGCGCGCCGGATCCAGCCCGGGGGACCCGGGTCCCTCCCCGAGGGTGCCACAGCTCCAGGCCTCCGGGGGTCTCTCCCCGCCGGGTCCGCAGCCCCCAGCCGTCCCGAGGAGCCGAGAGTGGGCGCCGGCCTTACCGACTGGAGCGGGGCGCACAGGCGGGGCGGACTTCCCGGGGTCTCGCGGAGCGCGCGGCGGGGCCGGAGCGGCGGCGGCGGCGAGGGGTCGCGGGGGGCGGCGGAGGCGCCGCTATCGGTTCGGAGTCGGAAGAGCGCGGCGCACTGGGCGCTCGGGCCTTGGACACCTGTGCGCTCGTCGGCGCCTTTTAACTGCGCCCGGCACCCCGCCTCTTCCACGGAGCTGTTGAGAAAGTCCGGGAGGGGGCGGCTCCTCGGCGTCCGGCCGCCCCCAGCGCCGCGGGCGGGGCGCACCAGCCCCGGGTCCTCAGCGCTTCCCCGTGTCCCCGAGTCCCCCGAGCACCCCGGATCCCCGCGCCCCCAGCCCCCCGGCCGCCCAGGTCCGAGCGGGGCGACGCTGAGCCTCGGCTCCCTGCGTTTTTGAGGAGAGGGTGAGGTTAAAGGATCGTTGTCGTTGCTGTTATTGTTATTTCTACTTGAACCGGTTCAAGAGTACTGTCGTAGTCAAAGCTCTGGTTTAATATTTATTTTTAATTTTTTCTTATTTGAAGAGTAAGTTCAGGCCGGAGGTCCGGTTCCCCGCGAGGCTCCCCCCGCGGCACCGCGGTTGCCCTGGGCCGGTTCCCTCCTGGGAATGTGGCTTCACGGTGGGCGAGGAGGGGGCACCGCCGGGCTTGGCCAAGGACCTGCTCCTTTCTCCCCCAAACCTCGCAGGCAAACTTAACGAACGTCTCCTTGAGTTCGTGTTTGATTCGATCACTTTCAACTACGTGCCAAGGGCCGGGGTTGGACGTGGTGAGGACACAAGGCCGGCGCCAGGGACCCTGCAGGCTGGCCCAGCCCTGCGCCCCATCAAGGGTGCCCCCGGGCCCTGCCCACGTCCTCCTCCTCCCACGGCTGAGAAATCGCAAGGAGGCTACTCAGTTCGGGGTGGGGGCCCCCCCTTAATGAAATCTACCGACCCCTTCCCCTGCACATACGTCTGGAAGGGGCGCGCTTTTGGGATTTCTGGAGAGGCTCCCTGGGAAGCTCGGTTCCTCTCCCGGAAGCTTGATCTCGGATTACAAGGTTTCATTGTTCACATGTGGCTGGGTATTTTGACATTCACAAAGCAAGTGGATGGAGAATTAAAATCACAAGAGTGGGCCGCGTCTGGGGAACCGTGTCCCGCATGGGGGGCAGGAACCTCGCCCCAGGATTCCTGCAAAGAGGCCAGCCCTGAGGTGCAGGCGTGCTCGCTCCCACGCTTGGCTTCACTTAGGTCGGTTTTAAGTTGAGCAGAGATGATTCACCCTGACAGGGCAGATGTGGCCTTAGAAATGGGCTTCCCGTGATTGCGAACATTAGCGTAAAGGTACTGAATTTTCCTTTTAAAAGTTGCACCGCATCGCCACGGGCCAGTTTAGGCCTTTCTTGCTGGGTGAACCTGAGTTTGTCCTCCTGTCACTACCCCACCTTCCAGCCCCAGGTCTTAGTCCGGGAAGGAGTGTCTGTTCATGAACAGACAAAACCCTACAAGGCCCATCTGAGAGATGTGCTGAATCGGCTGGTTGGAAATTACAAGGCAAAGGTGGGTGGCCTGGAGGAACCATCCTGGCCTGAGCCTCCTGGGAGCTGGGGGGCGGGGAACGCCCTTCAGGTTGTCAGGGCATCACTCTGTGGGGCTCTGGGGTTGGAGTGAAGGAAGTGTCTGGAATCTTTGCAGGAAGCCAGCTGGTAAAGGTGGTTTGGACGTTGAAAGCTGACTCGCTTTCCCCCGCTGAAGAATCTCCCCTTGCCTTTTCCGTGTCTGTATCATGATTGAAGGTTGCTGTTCAACTTCCTTTTCCTGTTTTCCCTTAGTCTCCTGATTTGCATAATGACAGTGTATTGCTGGCTAATTGAATGTCCTAGCCGCTCTATATTTTAGGATTTATAGTTAGAACCCCTACAGCTCTTAAGTCTTAACTACAATGCAGCACTTGATTTTCTTCTGTTTGGTGTGACTTCTGGTGTCTTCTGTGCACTGGTGTTTTCTTCCTAACCAGACTCGGATTCCGATAGGGCAGGAAATCTCGTGGAGGTAGTTCTGTGTCCTCCAGAGCAGAGGAGGGGAGGGAGGGGAAGATGGAAAAAGGGTCTCACATCTGGACATTTGAAGTTATCGCCACACGAGCTTAGATGTATATGCACTTAGCAGATCACACCACAGATTAATGTTTTAAAAATCCTGTAATTATTTTGTGAATAGCACAATCATATTGCTGCATTATTTTTGGTTAAAAGCATTACTTTGTTATATGTAAACATTGAAAATAAGCCTCAGGGACTTCCCTGGTGGCTCAGTGGTTAAGAACCCACCTGCCAATGCTGGGGACACGGGTTTGATCCCTGGTCCGGGGAGATCCCACATGCCACAGAGCAACAAAGCCCGTGCGCGACAACTACTGAGCCCGCGTGCCACAGGTACTGAAGCCCACACGGAGCCTAGAGCCCGTGCTCCGCAACGAAGAGTAGCCCTTGCTTGCCATAAGTAGAGAAAGCCTGCGCACAGCAACGAAGACCCAACACCCCGCAAAATAAATAAATAAATAAATAAATAAATTTTTAAAAAAAGAAAGAAAATAAGCCTTCATTTTCAGGTCTTCATCTTTTAACATAACAGCCCCCAGAGAAGGCTGACCCGTCCTGCCCTGCTCTTCAGCCTCCCCAGCCTGATGGGCACACCTCTCCGGCCTCATTAACTAGGCACCAAGCAAGATAGAGCATAGTTTTGGACTCGGTTTTATGGAAGAACTCTGGTGTCTCCTGGGTAGGTCTTGAGTGAAGCTGATACAGAGGACTGGCCCTTTTCAGGGAAGGTCAGGCTATCATTGAGTAAATATTGATGACTAAACTGGTAGGTATCTGTTACAGCTGCACCTGTCACCTCACAGTGTCAGAGATATGTGTGACTAAGGGTTTTACATATGTACTTAGTAGCAAGCAGACAAATCCCAGGCATTCAAAATTGAGCTGAACTTTTATGCAGGTATTTAAAGTGGTGCAGGGACATCACTGGTGGCGCGGTGGTTAAGAATCCATCTGCCAATGCAGGGGACACAGGTTCGAGCCCTGGTCCGCGAAGATCCCACATGCTGCGGAGCAACTGAGCCTGTGCACCACAACTACTGAGCCTGCGCTCTAGAGCCCACGAGCCACAACTACTGAAGCCCACGCGCCTAGAGCCTGTGCTCCGAAACGAGAGAAGCCACCGCAGTGAGAAGCCCGCGCACCACAATGAAGAGTAGCCCCCGCTCGCCGCAACTAGAGAAAGCCCACGCGCAGCAATGAAGACACAACGCAGCAATAAATAAATAAATTTATTTTAAAAAATCATTATTAAAAAAATAAAAAAGTGATGCCGTCGTCAGGCTATAAGGGGAAATGCTAATGTGTAAAGCTATTTGATATTTCAATTTGACAGTTGTTTTACAAATAAGCCAAAAAAAGCTGCTATTGTGCAAGAAATCAGTGTGAGACAAATCCTATTTCTTAATATATTTTAATGAATGATTGCCTGCCAGCTGCCTGATGGGGCAGCCCCTTGAGTTCCCCCTGGGAAGGATGGTCTGAATGTACATAAAGAATGTCTCAGTTAAATTTCTGACTCACAAATCATACGTGATAACAGAAGGTGATAGCAGAAATGTCTTAAGGCAAGAAGGGACTTATGAGAGAGAGGAGCCCCCGTCCTAACACCTGGCAGTCCGGGGATCATTGGATGTCTCTGAGCCATGAGCTATGGGTCTGCAGCCACTTTCTTGACTTTGCTGTTGAAATATTAATCATATTAATAATTGGCAAAAAAGGGAAAATTCAGCCCTCCTCAAATGAGCAGGTATTAAGAACCCCTGGAAGTCTCTGCATAATTTGTTAATAATGACTTACATATGATAATATCATTTTAAAGCAGGAGTGGCCTTTCACATTTTTGTGGATAATTATCACAGGAGAACAGTATTTCACAAGATTTCTCTCTGCACCTTTGACCCACACCCTCACGTTTGTATCCTGAAAATTGTTAATGTCAAATAATTTAGGGAAAAAGATCAGTTGTTACATTCCAAGTATGTGAAACTTTCAGATTTCACTAATTTAATTGTTCTTCCCTTCAGTTTCAAATTAAAGTCATAAAAATTCCAACTTTTGAATTTGAAACTGTTATAAGCCTTTCCGTTTTCCTCACTCTATTCTTATATTCGTACATAAAATATTTGGGGGAAATTTGAGTTGTTAGATGTGTTAGCTGCAAGGCCATGGTAAAATAAGTCGATTTCCTTGGCTTTACTGGATGACCATATGCTCTTACTGGCAAATACATCCATATAGCTCTTGTATGATTATTTAAGCAGACTGTGGAGAGATTACAAAGATGCTTCCAAATGTATTTGTATCAAAAGCACGTGTTGGTCAGAAATGAATTCAAAGCTATACCTCCCCAGGCAAACTGGTAGGGAAAATTGACTTCTGTTGAATATAAAAATTAAATTCTGTAAGCTTTGGTGAGTTGTCAGAAAGGAAATTCTGCACAACTCATAAAGGAACAAAAGAGATTTCTACATTTTAGTGTGTTAGAACAATATTGTGTTATATATCATCTTGAAGAGCTTTTGGAATAAGTTAGGGTCTAGTAAACACTCATATTATGGGTTGCTTTAGTAAAAAAAAAAAAAAAAATTATAGGCATAGGTTTGACAAAGGGCTGCAGAGTAATGATTCCCGTGTTGGATTGCTAGACCACAGCGGCTTTTCGTGAAATGCTAGTGTGGACGATCCCGGGTCTGTCGCTGTCTGGAAACCACTGATTCCAGGGTCAGTTTTGCACCGACAAGCCCGGTCAGGTGGCTGTTCTCTGGCTTGGAAATTCTCTTTGGGAATTGGACATGGTGTCTTTGATCTTAGAATTCAGAGCTTGGTTTGTGTGTTAGCCATTCATCTAAACTTCTCCTTAAGCTGTTTCAGAGCCCTTTCTACGTTGGGGGAAGAAGCACATACTGTATTGGTGTATAGAGTTCTCTGGTTTCACCTCATCCTTGAAAAATCTTTGTGCTGGGAAAAAGGCACTTGCAATACCCAGAGTGCCCAGTAGATGGCACTGGGAAGACTAGTCAGGGAAACGGGACGATCGCCGGAGAAAGATGGATATTCTTGTCCTTGAGTGTTGCTTGTCACGACCTCGTTAATAGGCTGGGAAATAAATGTCTTTCCTTTTTTTCACAATTAAATGAAATAGAATAGAATAGGAAATATCAGAACACACTGCTCTTAATAAGAGTTAAGTCGTGCTTCAAGAAATGTTTGTTTCGTGTGTGTTTTCATACTCACACGTGTGCTAGTCCCAGCGTAAAATGTACTGGTTGCTGTAGACTTCTGTCACAAAACGTTGGAACGTCATTTCCAGGGCGAAAGCGTATCACTGTGGCCTCGGGAGAAGTGGTGTCACAGCAGGAAAGACACCCAGGCCCTGAGCGCGGCCCCTCCTCCGCCGTGCCCCCTGCGAGCTCACAGCCCCAGGACCCCCAGCAGCTCCCAGCTGCTGATGACCCTGGAAGATGCCTTCCTCCATCGGACTTGTTTCCCCGGGGCTCCTCTCTGGTCTGAGGATGTGGGTGCGTGGGATGGAGAAGCAACAGCACCATCTGACTGGGTCTTTTACTAACAATAAAATTATTTATCTTAAAGAGGACACATACTTAACGCTCTGATGTCTCGTATGCTCAGGGTCACAGGTCGGCTATTTTAATGGGTTATGTATTTAATGTCAAAAGTGGGAGTTGGACTATTGTGCTTCGGGAAAGAGGAGACGATAGACAGATAGCCTATTGTTGTTTCTTTACTGCCTTTGAAATAAACCCTTGAGGGTGGAGCTTGGGCTCCTCTCTTTGGTGGTCCGGGGGCTCTGTACGTAGAGTGGACGGTTGGGGGAAGCGGTGTGGGTCAGCCTGGAGGGTCTCATCCTTATCTGCGGCAGCAACACCTCAGCCGCCGTCTGGTGGGAAGCAGCCGTCTTCCCTTACAGGCTGTGTGACGTTGTGCACTGGGTTATTAGGATGCTATGTTTTCGGACAGCATAGCCTGCCTACAATTTACCAGAGGACAAAACAGACTTGCAGAAGTCACGTATTTGGACCACTAATGTAGATTGTGTAACTGACACACAAAACACACAAACATAAACGAAGGGGTCTCTGGGTATCATCCAAGGCAGAGGTCTCTGGGTGAATCGTTTACACACGACTGGATATTCTGAAGTGTGCCGAATGTTGTAGGTTTGCTTTATCACACAACTCTGTGAGAGCATTTTTAATCCAGTCTGGCGCCCGCCTTGGACTCGCTTTGCATAAAGGATGGAGTAAATGTTGGGGGAAGGAACAGCTGGAGCCAGAAATCGACCCACCTCCACCCTTGGAGGGAAGATGTGGTCCCAACATCGATGGTGGTTAAAACGACATCCCGGGCTCTGGACCTGCAAGAGGTACAGTCCCCTGACAGAGCAAACCGTGCCACCGGGCTGTCACCTCGTGATGGGCTTGGCTCCTGACCTTCTGTCTTTCTGGGGGAAGATAAGGAGAACCCTTTGAAAAGGAGGAGAAAGCAGATAGCGGCAGGAGAACAAAGCAAAAGAGCTGGCAGGAAAGAGGCGAGGACGCAGACGAGCGCATGGGGATAAAGACGGACAGCAGGTCCCGAAGAGTGTTTATCAGCGCCTTTAATTGTGGTTTGTCTGTGAGGAGATGAGGGCCTGGCCACCCGCAGGGTGTTTGCTGAGTGACCAGCAGGGCGCCTTCCCCAGGGCGGGAGTTGGGGGGTGGACGACAGGCGGCTGAAAGGGCAGACTCTTGTTTTCGGTCCACGGGGGCTGCAAAGAGGAGAAGCAGGCCCTAGTGTTGGTGCAGGCTTTCAGCATCCTGCAGCCGTGACATAGCACTTCCAGCTGCATTTCCAGAGCGCAGCTATTTCCAAGGCTCCTGACTGAAATGCCGCGTCTGTGAGTGTTTCTGGAATCCAGCGTGAGGTTCCCCATGGAGGGGGTGTTGGGGTGCAGACTCCCCCCGGAGCTGGCTGAATTAGACTGGAGCGGAGCTGGGAGGGTGTTCTGAGCGACACCGAGACCTGACGCTCCACGGGAAGGTGGAACCAGGCTGGCTGCAGAAAAACCAGCTCAAGAGCTTCTTAAACATGCAGATTCCTGGGCTGTGGGACCAGACAGTCTGACCCAGTGGGTTTGGGAGCCCATGGTCTGTGATATGTGTTAGTTTGTCCTCATGATTTTGTGGCTGGATTCAGCACTGTCTTGACAGACGTGCCACCGGGGAAACCTGGGATCCTGACCCCGCAACACTCACTCCACCTGAGGGCTGTCTGCCTCCTGTTTGGGTTAGAACTGCCGTGTCCAGGGTGGAGGCACAATGGGATAAAATCCCAAATCCCAGTATCTGGTGAGAAGGGGAGAGGCTGTGGCATGTTGCCAGGAGGATCTCTTTGGTGTGAGTGCTGAACCCAGAGGTCCGTTCCTCACGACTGTTAGGCAGACTCTAGGCCATTCCCGGGTCCTTTCAGGGCTGAAGTTCAACCAGAAACAATCGATTCCCTTCTCAACTTAGGCCTTCCTTTTTCTGAACATTGATGATTTGGATACTGATGACCAGAAGACACACCAGAAGACACTGTCTCAGGTTTTATTAATATGTGGTTTTTAAAAATTAATTAATTCACTTATTTTTGGCTGCGTTGGGTCTTCATTGCTGCGCACAGGCTTCCTCTAGTTGCGGCAAGCGGGGGCTACTCTTCGTTGCGGTGCGCGGGCTTCTCATTGCAGTGGCTTCTCTTGTTGCGGAGCACGGGCTCTAGGCGCGCGGGCTTCGGTAGTTGTGGCACGCAGGCTCAGTAGTTGTGGCTCACGGGCTTAGTTGCTCCGCGGCATGTGGGATCTTCCCGGACCAGGGCTCGAACCCATGTCCCCTGCATTGGCAGGCGGGTTCTTAACCACTGTGCCACTGGGGAAGTCCCTATTACTATGTTTTGGATAGAAACCAATCTCTTAGCTAATAAGTGATGAATAAGGGTAACATGGCATACAAAGAAATGATTACTTACTTACAGCTTAGTGCTAACTACAATTTAAAATACCACATTAATCCTGAATCCATAAATTTAAAAGTTATATTAGCAAAAAAGCTAGAAATAAATTATTTTAGTGTCTGTCTAATGAATCACACTCAGAAACGATTTAGGTTAACGAGAACCTTCATGTTCCTGAGGTTGATTAAGGATGGAGTCTCTGAGGTCTGCAGTATTAGTTTTAAAATGATTCTTGGCCGTGGTTTCACAGTTAATTTAGTTCCTCATCGTGGTGAGTTTTTCCTGCTGTGCTCTGACATCTGAATGACTTCAAGGCATTCTGTCACTTCTCCAACTTTTCCCTCTGACAATGACCTGAAAAGGCCTTGGGCAGCCATGTCTGCTGTAACATCAGCATTCACCTAAGTGTCCCTGGTGGTGGGGAAACCATAGCAACAGCAATCCTGGTGGCTGGGAGGTTGTTCCCTGGGCCTCGGGAAGCCACCTCAGGTCCCCTCGGGAGGCCACGGGGCGAGCTTCCCACAGCCCTGCCCTGGAGCTGGAGAGAGAGGGCTGGTGACCAGGACCCCAGTGAATTCCACACCCACACCCACTGGTGGTCGCTGTGTGAAGGGACGTGTTTGGGGGGCAGAGTGAGCAGGTTGGCCCTGCTCCGTCCAGGAGCCCCCCCCCCCCCCGCCCCCAGTGGAGAAGCAAGGACCTTGGAGCACAAACACCACAGTGACCCTGGGGGAGGGTGTCTTGGGAGTGAAGACTTTGAACTAGTCCAGGAGGACGGGCTGGAGGAGGGAGCTCGTGCGACGCCGGGGGGGAGGGGGGCGGTCAGGGGGGTGGGGGTGGGATATATGCGGGAAGCTCAGGGACGGGGACGGGGAGCACAGAGACGCCAGTGAGAGAGACTGGGGCATAACGCTGATGTCACACCTGCTCTTGGTTTATAGCAAATATGAGGATGAAAGAACATGAAACAACACCATGAATACACAATCAGCAAAGTCTAGGCTGTGAGAAACTCTGGGAGACAAATGACCCAGATTCTAAGAAAAAAAAGTTGCAAGGAAATAAAAAGAGGTGGAGGGGAACCAGCAGCTTAAAGAGGCTTGAGAGACACGTGAACCGATCGCAGCGTGCGGATTTCAGCGATTCCGATCCAACGGCTATTTGAAAAGAAGGGAGTTTTCACTTCTGGGAAGATGGTTGATGTACTTTTTCCTATTCTCCTGGCCAAGTACAACTAAAACCCCTAGAAATTATATAAAAGCAAACAGCTCTGAAAGCTGGTGAGAAGGAAGCAGAACAGGCAGGGCCCTCGGGCAGACCCTTCAGTGCGGTTTCTGTCGGAAAGGTGAGGCGAGGCAGGGCAGACAGGCGTAGGGTTGGCTAGCGTCAAACATTTCAGCGACTTGTCTGGGGCCTGGCTCTGGGGTGATTAGGGCAGGTGGACAGCGGCCTGGCTTGTGAGAGCCCTGTGAGAGCCTGAGAGAGGAGGTGTGGGTGTGGGTTTTGGGTTGGTCGGTGGGCATATGAAAAGTACGCATCACAGAAGAGTTGTTTGCTGTCTCTAGGAATTAGCCAGCCCTGGGAGGGGCCGTCTCCCCAGTGTTAGTAAGGCCACAGATGCCAAAACATCAGGATAAAAAGGCATGCTTAATACATGGGCCATTAAAAAACCTCAGCACATTTAAAATAGTTGAAATAATAGAGTGTGTTCTCTGATCAAAGTGGAATCAAAGTGGAGATCAATAATTATTAATCGATAATAAGTGGAAAGAAAGAAAACGGAAAAATCTCTGAACACTTGGAAACTAAAACACTGTTCTAAATAAACCATGGGTCAATACATTGTATTGAATGAAAATAAAAAATCCAAGGTATCAAAATTTGCAAGACACACTACAGGAGTGCTGATAGGGCATTACAGCACTGAATGCAAACATGAGCGAAGAAGAGAAGACTCAAGTCAATAATCCATGCTCCCACTTCAAGAATCTAGAAAGAGTAGTGAAAAATAAGCCCAAAGCAAACAAAAGAAAGAAAATAATAAAGATAAGAGCAGAAATCAATTAAATTGAAAACAGAAAAAGAATAGAGCAAATTGATGAAACAAAGAGCTGGTTCTTTGCAAAGAACAATAAAATTGATGAACTTCTAGCAAGACTGACAAAGGGAGAAAAAAAGAGAGAGAGAGAAGACACAAATTACCAGTATCAGGAATCAAACAGGGCACATCACTACAGACCCTGCAGACATCAAAAGGATAATAAGGAGTACTATAAACAATTCTATACTTACAAAGTTTGCAAGTTAGATGAAATGGATCACTCCCTCAAGAAACACAAGCTATCACAATTCACCAAATATGAAATAGATAATTTTAAGATCCTTGTAACTATTAAGGATATTGCATTTGTAAAAGAGAAACTCTCAAGAAATGTCCAGACCCAGATAGTTTCACTGGGAAATTCCACCAAATGTTTAAAGAAGGATTACACCTGTTCTGCATGACCTATTCCAGAAGACAGAGGAGGCAAGACCATTTCCCAGTTCATTTTGTGGTGCTGGTATTACCCTGACACAAACCAGACAAAGACAATACAAAAAAAAAAAAAAGAAAACTACAGACCAACATCCCCCATGAACGTAGATGTAAGAAGGCTTAATAAAATATTAATAAATGAAATTCAGTAATATATAAAGAGAATTACACACCATGGCCAAGTGAGGTTCATTTCAAGGATGCAAGGTTGTTTCTGTATGAAGATTAGTCAAGGTAATCCATTATATTAATGGGCTAAAGAAGAAAAATCACATGATCATATCATTTAATGCAACATATTTTTCCCACAAAATTCAACACCTATTCATAATAAAAACCCTCAGAAAAATAGGAATAGAGGGGAACTTTCTCAACTTGATAAAGAGCATCTACAAAAACCCTACAGTTAACATTGTACTTAGTGGTGAAATAGTGAATCCTTTCCCCTTAAGATCAGGAACAAGAATTTCTGCTTTTATCATTCCTATTCAACATAGTGCTTGAAGTTCTAGCCAGTGCTACATGGCAAGAAAAAGAAATATGAGACACATAGATCATAAAGGAAGAGATAAAACTATCTCTATTTGCAGATGGTATGATTGTCTGTGCACAAAGTCCTGAGGAAACTACAGAAATCTAGAACTTTTAAATGAACTCAGCAAGATCACAGGATGCAAGCAAATAAGCCAAGAAATATAACATTTTTTTCTATATACTGGCAATGAACATATGGACACTGAAATTAAAATACGATACTATTCACAATCACTCAAAGGAAATGAAATACTTAGAAGTAAATCTTTTTACTTTTTACATAAAATGAAACTTTTATGATTCATATGCTGAAAACTATGCAATGTTGATGAAAGAAATCAAAGATGGAGTAAATAAACAGAGAGACATGCTGTGTATACGGATAAAAGATTTGACATAATAAAGATGTCAATTCTCTGCAAACTGATATACAAGTTTAATGCCATTTTTATCAAACACACAGCAAGATTTTTTTGTAGACATAGACAAGATTATTCTAAAATTTATATGGAAAGGGAAAGAAACTAGAATAGCTGAAAAAATTTGAAAAAGGAGAATAAAGAGGGAAGAATCACTCGAGCATTCAAGACATTAATGTAGCATAAGAATCAGGACTGTGGTGCTGGTGGAGGGAGAGAACAGAGGTCAGTGGAACAGAGAACCCAGAAATAGCCCCACACAAACATGCCCAGTTGATTTTTTTTTAAATTTATTTATTTTATTTTTGGCTGCGTTGGGTTTTCGTTGCTGAGCGTGGGCTTTCTCCAGCTGCAGTGAGCAGGGGCTACTCTTCGTTGCAGTGCACGGGCTTCTCATTAAGGTGGCTTCTCTTGTTGCGGAGCACGGGCTCTAGGCGCACGGGCTTCAGTAGTCGTGGCTCGCGGGCTCTAGAGCGCAGGCTCAGTAGTTGCGGCGCACGGGCTTTGTTGCTCTGTGGCATGTGGGATCTTCCCGGACCAGGGCTCGAACCCGTGTCTCCTGCACTGGCAGGCGGATTCTTAACCACTGCGCTACCAGGGAAGCCCTCCAGTTGATTTTTAACAAAGTGCCAAAGCCATTCAATGGAGGAAAGCGAGTCTTTCATCACATGGTGCTGGGGCAGCTGGATGTCGACAAGCAACAAGTGAACCTCAAGTCTCAGACCTTTTATAAAAATTAACACAAAATGGACCACAGACTTCAATGTAAAGCATAAAACTAGACAGCTTTTAGAAAAAACATAGGAGAAAATCTTTGGAATCTAGGGCTAGGCAAAGAGTTCTTAGATTTGACACCAAAGCCACAACCCATAAAATTAAAAAAATGATAAATTGGACTACATTAAAATGAAAAGCTATTGCTTTGCAAAAGACCCTGTTAAGAAGATGAAAAGAAAAGCCACAGAGTGAAAAATATTTACAAACCACTATCTGTGTCCAAGGACTTGTGTCTACAGTACATAAAGATCTCTCAAAACTCAACAGTAGAAAAACAATCCAATTAGAGAACGAGCGAAGGAAATGAAGAGGACAGAGAGATGGCAAATAAGCACATGAAAAGGTGGTCAAGTTCATTAGCTATTTGTGAACTGCACATGCAACACACCTATCAGAATGACAAAATGACATGGGAAGCTATTTCAATGTCTTGTAATAACCTATAATGGAAAAGAATCTGAAAAGGAATGTATGTATTACTGAGTCACTTTTCTGTACAACTGAAACTAACACAACATTGTAAATCAACTATACTTCAATCTAAAAACCGGTTATTGAAAAAAAAAAGAATGGCTAAAATGAAAAATAACACCACCACCAAACGCTGGCGAGGCTCAGGGAAGACCGGGTAACTTAGATGTTGCTGGTGGGGGTGTGTAATGATGCAGCTGCTCTGGAAAACACTTTGGCTGCTTTTCAAAAATGAAACGTGCAACCACCATGCAGCCCAGCAGTGGGAACAAACTCTTGGTGCGGCGACCCACGTGAATCTCCAGAGAATTACGCTGAGAAAAAAAATCCAGTCCCAGTGGTTGCATACTGCATGATTCTGTTTATGTAACTTTCCTGAAATGACAGAATCAGAGAAATGGTGATCAAATTACTGGTTGCCAGGAGTGGGTGGGATCGAAATAGGAGGGTATCGGGTATGGGCATAAAAGGGCCCCACCAGGATACTGGTGGTGATGGAAATGTTCTGTATCTGGACTGTGTCAGTGTCGTGTCCTGCTGAGATCTTGGACTGTAGTTTTTCGAGATGTTACCATTGGGGGAAACTGCCAAAAGCACACGAGACGTCTGTTTTATTTCTTCCACCTACATGTGTCTACAATTACCTCAAAATAACAAGTTTAATTAAAGAAAGAAAAGAACATGAACAGGACAATTGGGAAATTATGAACATGGACTGGCTATTTTAGTGTGATGGTGGCATTGTGTTTTTGTTTTAAAAGCTTAGCCTATACTCTTTTTTTCTTAATATTTATTTATGGGCTGCGTCGGGTCTTAGTTGCGGTACGTGGGATCTTTGTTGCGGCATGCAGGATCTTTCCTCGTGGCGCGTGGATTTCTCTCTAGTTGTGGTGCGAGGGCTCGGTAGTTGTGGCACTCGGCCTTCTCTCTAGTTGTGGCACGCGGGCTTAGTTGTTCTGTGGCATGTGGGATCTTAGTTCCCCGACCAGGGATTGAACCCATGTCCCTTGCATTGGAAGGCAGATTCTTAACCACTGGACCAGCAGGGAGGTCCCAGTCTATACTCTTAAAGGACCCATATTGAAATATCTGCAGAAGAAACGATCTGTCTGGGATTTGCTTTACAGTCATCCAGGCTGGGGGATAATCGGGCGAGACCCCCCGATTGTGAACGGGCACGGCTAGATGGTTGTTGGAGCTGGATGAGGGGTGATGGGCATCTTGGCACTGTGGTCCCTGGGCACCGAGCTGCGGGAGCGGCAGTGAAGCCACCGATCCTGGAGACATTCAGCCTGCTTTGAATCTTGGCTCTGCTGCTTATTAGCTGGGTAACCTTGGGCAAGTTATCCAACCTCTCTGAGCCTCAGCGGCCTCATCTGTAAAATGGGGATAATATCTCATAAGGAAGAGTGCAGGGAGAGGAAAGGAAAGGTCTCCACCCGAGGGAGGGGGCAAGGGAGAGAAGCCAGCGCAGGAGACCCAAGGGCAGGGGACAGTGTCTCGGAATCCAGACAGAACAAGGCCTCAGGAGAGCTTTACGAGGATGACGCTGAGAAGAGGCCATTACGCTGGTGTCAGAACGTCACTGGTGCTGATGGCGGCCTGGGCTGGTAGTGGGGCTGGGCCCAGATTAAGGTGCTGGGAGGTGACGGGTGGGCGAGGCTGGCAGTGTGGCCACCACCTCAGACCTGGAGGGGCGGCCGAGACACAGCTCCAGGGGCAGGAGCATTGAGGGCAGTGAAGGAGCAGAGGAGAGACGGAAAATGGAGGAAGGGGGCGGCTGGGAGCATGGCGGGCGGGAAGAGCCTCTCCCATGCGGTGGGGCTGCCACCAAAGCCTCTTCATCCCCCCTCCATGTCCCCCCCCCCATCCTGTTTATGGGCTTTGCTTGAGACCCATTCAAACAGCCGTTTATCAGGAAAGGCTGTAACGGGACCATCAGGAATTACGGAGGCGGACTGGATTTTCCGTGTGGAAAAAATCGTGGTTTTGTTCTTAAAGGTTAGATCTTGGTTTTCACGGATCGCTACTAAAATACTTATGGATGAAAGGATATGTCTGGAATTTGCTTCGGACTCTGAAGAAAATGAGACTTCCTGTTTCGCTTTTCTGGGGAGAGGGTCTAGAATCCCGGCATGCAGGTCCAGCCCTGGGGAATATTCGCGGTTCACCAGGTGTCCCTATGCGTAGCACGTGTGCTGACTGCACCCTTCACAGGGGTGGCCCTGGGGTGTGACATCTCCAGGGTGATTGGTCCTCGGCTGGTGCACCAATACCCCCACTAAAGGCATCTGTGTCCCACCTGGAAAGCCCGGGAGGAAGGCCTCCCCTTTACCACCTGTGGGTGCAGAGCTGTGGACTGAAGGGCCCTCTCCCCTTGTCCGAGGGGCTGGAAGCTGACCTTCCATGTCCTGGAGCAGCCGACCCCTCTCCAAGCTGAGGCCTGGGGGGCTGCTAGAGCGCCCCTGCTCGAGGGACGTGAGGGGGGTGCAGGGGTGCACAGACTCCGCCACTCCAGCCACGCGGCCTCCCCAGCAGCCTGCCCCGAGCTGCTCATCAGGCCGCCAGGGACGCAGTGACCCAGAAGGAACAGAAGCCTTCAGCAAAGGGCTCATCTTTATTGAGGGGGCGCATTCCTGCATCAGCTGTTCAGGAGGATTGCAAATCAGCCCCTTTGAAAAGCTTCCCGCTTCCATACAGCTCCGGCCATGCCCGGACAGCAGTGAAAATACATTGTACAGTGAACCCTTTCCACCCTAAGAGCCATGACAGTTCACACATTTGTCAACAGACAACGAAAAACAATACCTACAACAAGACAGAGTAAGCTTAAATATTAGACACTTACGGCATGATTCTAAAATTAACATTGTGTGTTTTTCCAGGTAAGGAAGACCACTCATTATAAAAATACTTTTACATAAATTCAAAATCAGAACCAAAACATTCAATCCTATAAAAATATCTCTCCCTAATAAAAGTATCAATTTCTAGATAAATGTTCTTTGTCGACAACAGTTACGTCCTTAAATTTTCAGGAAATACGCCCATGTCAGACGGTCCACTTAAACCCACATGTAAAAGTCACACCAAGGCCCGGCTGTACAGCCGGACCACACATTTGATTACGTGGCACATTCATGGCCCAATTATTCTACAGAAAGCTAACTCAGGTATCTATGAATGGTGAGAGCCGTTTGTAAGGACAGAGTCTCAGCCGAGAGCCAGGATGGCCGGGCGGCACTGCCTTCTGGGGAAGGCCCCGGTTCTCGGGTGCTACCTCAGCTACGCGGTGCCTGGCACGTCTAACTGGGAAACCCCGTGACGGCGTTGTGCCCGCTCTCGGAAATCAGCTCATTCATTTCGTTCTGTTTACTCTCTTTGAGGGCATGGTTGGGGGGGTTTCTTTGCGTCTTTGCTCGCTTGGCTCTCCTGAAACACACTTTCAGCAGCAGGTAGCACAACTCGGCCACGTTGAGCAGCATGCAGATCACGGACGCGGAGATCATGAAGATGGTGAACACGGTCTTCTCCGTGGGCCTGGAGATGAAGCAGTCCACGAGGTTGGGGCAGGGGTCGATGCCACACTTCAGCACCCAGGGCAGGTGGTACCCGTTGTACAAGAAGTAGAACACGTACATGAAGGTGGCCTCAAAGATGATTCGGAAGAAGATGCTGCAGGTGTAGGTCCACCACAGGGAGCCCTCGATCCGGATCTTCTGCCGTTTGATGTCTTCCAAGTCCTTGAACTCGCCCCTCTTCTCCCCGCGCCTGAACTGGCGCGCGGCCTCGTGTCTGTAGTAGGCCACGTGCATGGCCACCAGCAGGGCCGGCGTGGACACGAAGATGAGCTGCAGCGCCCAGAGCCGGATGTGGGACACGGGGAAGAAGTGGTCGTAGCACACGTTCTTGCACCCGGGCTGCAGGGTGTTGCACACGAAGTCGTCCTGCTCATCCCCCCACACCTCCTGGGCGGCCACCACGAGGATCATGACGCGGAAGATGAAGATGACGGTGAGCCAGACCTTCCCGATGCTGGTGGAGTGCTTGTTCACGCCCCCGATGAACGTGTGCAGGGTGCCCCAGTCCATCCTGCCGCTTTACCCCTGGACGGGCGACAATTAGCACAGGGCAGTTAGTGGAATCTTCCTTCAGTTTGCACAACCGCTGTAATGTTACACACAGGAGCGTGTTTCTCTTGAGGTCACCCTCTGAACCGCTAGGAGGTGGTTTTCTGGGAGGGAACAACACGCACCCTGAAAACACCCTCGCGCTCTGGTGTGGGTTTACGGTCATCTGGATTCAGCTGGACTCGGATTATACGTTAGGCTGCTGCCTGACACTGACCCAGGACCTCAGGCAAACACATTCGTTTCCAAGCTCCCTTTTAATCCCTGTTTCGCTTTGCCCAAGGGATCACAGAGGTTCCTCAGTAGATTTTATTCGTTAAAGGGCTTATCCAAGAAAAAAAATCATTCACTGGAATGACACAATCTGTTTTACCCAGCGGACTAAGAAGGGGAAAAAAAGAAACCAAACACTTATTAGGTCACTTCGTACAATATGCTTATATTTACTTCTAGCTAGAACGGCATCAGCTGCCATAATCGTGTGTTCTTAGGAAACCTAATGCCATAAACTACTCGAAGAGCCTCTTCCAAAACAGAACCACAGGCTTTTACAAAAAGCGCTCACTTTTCTCCCCTGTAACGGGCAGCGCCGCTCCCCCGCCGGACAGGTACCAGGTTCACACCAAGAGCCGCAGGTGCAGGGTCCCCTGTGAAGGCTCTGATCCAACGTCCTGAGGGGAAGGGGCCTTGACTTCTACAGAAACTCTGCACGAATCAAACGGACCCCTTCTGCGTTGCCACAGCAGACCGAAGAGTTGGTCAGTATTCTGCTCAGAAAAAAAAAAGAATAATGGACCCTTTGAGAATCTTCTGAAAGTGAAAGACCGTCTCCTCAGAAAAACATGCCCAAGTTCTCATAGCCCTTTAGGGGGAGGGGCCCCAAAGGCCTTTCGTCAACCCCCCTGGGGGAGACTTTCGTGCCCTTGAACGTGGGGTCAGGCTGGTGAGGAGAGTGGAGCCCGGGCCCCCTGGGCAGCTCTTCACGCGCATTTCCAGAACGACCTGCGCGCGGGTGGGTGTCCACCTGGCCGGGAACGGGAGGCCGGGCCTGGAAGGAGCCCCGGGAGCGGCTGAGGGGTCGGGGGCTTGATTCCCGTGTGGATCCAGGACTAAACGGGGCTCGAAGGCAGAGGGTACAGACAGCCAGGTTTTTGCTTTTTGAAAACAAGAGCTGAGAAAAAAGCACAGCTCTTTAAACACACACTCCTTAAAGCTGTGGTTCCCCGTCCTTAACGCCTCTGATCGGAGGCTGTGTGGGCCTCCGATGCGGGTCTGGGGGGACACGGGGGCCTCGGTCAGGAAGACTGGTCTCAGGATCTGCGTCTAACCCCCGCCTCAGACCACGGACCCCGTGAACTAAAGGATTTCCAAGTCCACAGTAATGAGTCTTTGATTTAAAAACCTCACTGCAGAGCTGTGAACGGTAGAATTCACTCTTAGCTCCTGGTGAAAGGTGTTAGAATAAATCTTCCCAGCTGTCACCCTCCTATCTGGAAGCACCGGGATGCACCCAGTGGAAGGAAGACACACGAATATCTTGAGGTTTGAACATATTTTACAGTGTCGCCTCACCTGGGAGGTCCATCCTGTCTGTTTACAAGCTGGAGATGTTCTCTAGTTAAGTAGTAAACATCTCCCACTGAAGTGTGGGGAATTCATTTCTCAAATAAAGGTCACATTTTCTCCAACCCTCCAAAGTGCAGAGAGTTTAAACTCCCCCACCAGTAAGAAGGCTGTTTCCTCTCTGAGTTGTCTATCTTCAGCTGTCTGAGTAAGGCAGCACCCTCACCCTCCCAGGGGCCAGAGGCCACTGGCCTGAAGGAATTCAGAGAGGCTGACGTCATGGGAGAGGTCCGGAGGTCAAATCTCCCCCCACGAGGTCCCCCACTTTCTAGAGCAGAATCCTTGACTCCTGCCCCCTGGGGCATCTCCTTAAACAACAGGGGCAATTATTGTGGCAGCATCTTTATTTCTTTTGACTTTTCTGGGTCCCCAAATTACACGCTCTATCAAAGTAGCAAAGCTGAACAGAAAATAATCTGTTTTACGATACTTATTGACTCTGACTAAAAATCAGCAATTTGCCTTTAAAGGAAGAAAAAGGGATGAGATGGCTTCCTATGGCGTCTGTTCGCATCCTTCCGAGGCTCTTAGGGAGAAGCCCTGTTGCCCGGCTGAACGTCACTGTCGAGGCTTCCAACAGAAGCAGAGCTCACCTCACCTCCTAGAAGACTGGCCGGGGGTGTGGACCCTCCCAGGCTTCCTGCCCTGAGGCCGCAGCCACTGCCCCCAGGACTCTTGCACTGCAGGAGAGCCTCAGGGGGGGCCTGCCAGAAACATTTTGGCGGCAGAAGATGTGAAGACACTTTGAAAATTACTTTCCAAAGTAACTGCCTCCGTCGGTACCCCTCACAATTAGTATTAAACAAAGCTTTAATAATAAAAAGCTTGTTCAATAAAAAGCAAAATGTTAACTCTTTCTTTGTGAACCAGAGAGGTTTACTTTAACTGGCGCCTTCCTGGCTGTCTTTTAGGGAAAGAATACGTTTGCTTGGCTCCTGTGTAGGAAGGTGGTGACAATCAAGCTCACAGAAGCAAACGCCACTGGGCTGTGCAGTGTCTCTCGTCACTGCGGACACACAGCTGCGGTCTAATTCCTTAGCCCTGAAAATAGGAAATCAGTGACCTGACTTCTGATGACACACAGTGTTAGGAAGAGAGATGGTGCTTCCCTCTTAAATTCAAATAGTTTAAGTCTATTAGCATTCTACCTCAGTAATATAATTTCTTGTTTTAAAAATTCTTATTTAAGAATTTAAGCATAACTAGTTTGCTTAACAAAGCCGTGTCCGTTTCACTGACGACAGGACCAAAACTAAAGCCCCAGCATCCCCTCAGCATCTGCACTCCCTCCAAAGTCATCCCCAACTCCCTGTTGGACCTGAGGACCGAGCATCCCTCACTATGTCCACATTGGCTCTGGACAGTGGGGAAGCCTGTGCTGATGAGACACAATAACGCCAAGGCAAAAGCAGCGCCTGAGGGACTCGCAGCTCTGCGGCCAGAGGAGACTCAGGGTGAGGTGCCCTCTTCTGGGACCCGGCTCCCCCGCACCATCGATCACCGACCACCGGGCCGCCAGTGGCGCTCAGCACCCCCAGGAACGGGAACCCGGGCGCAGCTTCCGGAGGGCAGTGAGGATGTGACCCGTGAAGGGAAAACTAGTAGCTGTGGCCACAGCCCTTCAGCTCTAACCCGGGGGTCCACTGCACAACCCCGGTGGTAGTTTTTCTTCGTCCCCAGAACTGTTAAGGAGGGTGTCTGGACCCTGCCAGTTTCCTGATGGCCTGTACTTCAAATACAGAGTGACATCAAAATAAAATCTTTAGTGTGGGTCCTTTTCCCTTTCAAAATAATAACAATAACAATAATGATAATGATAATAATGCCCAATCCCAAACCTCAAGCCCATGCCCCTGAGCACTAAAAAAAAAAGAAGATGGAGTTTGAGGAACTGGATATACTACTTACCCCACAAGTCAGCAGCCTAAAAACAAAAATCTTAAACTCTCTCCGTAATCAAGAAGAGTCTTTTCCTTTTGTCTCCGGAAATCTCAGGTCATCCAAGGGACAAACTGATAGCTGATTTTTAAATTTAGTGACTCAAAAATCCATCAACTGTCCCTTCAAAGTAATGACCAGTGATAAAATGGATTTAGGATTTATATACTTCTTCAAAATTAACTCAATAAAAATGAAAAAAATCCTGTCTATAGAGTCTAAACACAAAAATGGACAATTCATAGAATTACATGTACTTCTTTTTTTTTTTTTTTCTTTTGTCCAAAGTAAACTTTAATGGTTCTGAGCTATTATAAACCAAGATTCAATGTAATCGTATGTCCATACGTGGGAGGTGTGTTATATAATGGGGATCTTCTGAATTAAATTCTTTGGAGAATACAACCAATATTTATTAAAGGATAAATTTAAAATTAAAATATGTTCTAATTTGAATATATATGTATATTCAAAAATGTATTTAATATATACAGTTAAAGTCCAAAGGTAACTGCCACAATTATTTAGAATCTAGACCCACAAAATATTTTTTCAGGAAGGAGTATTTTAATACTGTACATGTAATTCTTAATCCATTTAAGAATTCAAAGAGTTAAAAATTTTTTTTTCCATTTAGCACTCTCTGTTCCCTGAAGCAAACCTGTGTCCTTTCCAAACATTTAGGTCCAGCTGGAGTTAAATGATCCTGGGAATAAAAACAGAAAAAGCCCTCTGGGGACCCCGGTCCATTCTCAAGGATCAAATGAGTCAAACAGAAATCTTAACATGATAATGAAGCCACTGGCAGGATTATGCCCTCACGGACCCAGAAGCTTGGGCCGGAAATTATTTTCCCACAGTTTCATTCTACCTAAAATTTTAAACTAAAATATACACACCACTCACAGCTCCTAGAACATTCAGACTGAGCCAGGGGTGCATGGTGAGGACCTGCAAGTTAGAATTTTCCTCCCACCCTGTTGAGATTGTTCAGTCAGAACCTCTGCAGTTCTTTTCCTTCATAAAGCTCTTATAATTCAGAAAAGTAAAGAAAAAGAGAATGCAGTTCCCATTTCCTGCATCAGAATTTTATTTTAAATAAAGACACCGCGAAGCAGCTGAACTGACTGATGTCTTCTGGGTTGGGTCAACGCGGTGATGGCAACGGGAACACCCCTCCCCCAGTTATATCACAGGCTCTCTCTAGGGACGTTCTCTCTTCATAACCCCTTCTCCCCTGCCTGGCAGGGTTCCAACACCACCCCAGTGGCTCGGGGATTCGGAGCAGCAGACAAAGCTCTACACAGCACATCCTGCAATTCTAAGGAGTCTGGCTGGGGCAGGACGTCTTCTGGAATACTGACCAGACTCTGCCAGAACTGGGGCAAGAAAAGACTTCTGTGGCATCAAGTCTGCCCAAGGGAAAGAGCAAGGGTGCATGGCTAAATTCAACCATGCGCTAAACCCACAGCCAGATTCGACCTGGGGGACATGGTGCCAGGGTCGCTGGCCCGGGTCCCTGCGTGGCTGCAGGCCCCCAGCCCCTGCCGGCGTCCACAGCTGCATCTAGGCCGCACTCACCTCAGACTCCGTCCTGCTCTCTGGGAAGGGAGGCCAAGCTGGTAAAAATCACACACCCGTGCCCGGTGACACCTGGGGCCGGTCTCCTCCACAAGACAGGAAGTACCTTCTGGTGCCGCCACCTTTTACTGAGATGTGTCACCGGTGACAGTCAGTGTTGTCCAGTGACTGTGCTACTGTCACGTGCGGCTCACAGGCTCCCGGGCTCACGTCCAGCGGCCGCTCCGGCCGGTTCCCCCTGGGCTTGCCGGCTAGTCCCGCGCCCCTAAACGCGAGCCGGACCTCGTCAGGGCCCCACGAAAGCCAAGAAAACCCAAAACGCAGCAGAGGAAGTGGGGGAAAGGGGCACCTGTACCCACGCGGTGACGCATCTTTAAAACCTGTTGTGCGAGTCAGGGGGGACTGTCCGGGGTAAAAGTCAAACCAGTCCATCCTCGTTCCTGCGAGCGCGCCGGGCCGCGGGAGGATGCGGGGCGCGGGCGGCTTCGCGGACCGCCCTCACCCGCGGGCCCTGGAGCGGGTCGCCGACGGGGGCGAGCGCGGGGGATGAGGGCGAGGGGGCCACGGGCCGCCGACCTACCTGCTCCGGCTTCCGGAGTCAAGCCCTCCGCCCGAGGGGCCGAGAGGTAGCGCCCCCCTCACCGGCTCGGCGGGGATGCGTCCGGGCGCGGGGTCCGCGCGCGGGGCGGTGCCTGCGCGGCCGCCGGACAGGCAGGAAGAGCAGGGCGCCGCGAGCTCGGCGGGTGTGCGACGTCTGCAGCTGCCCTCCGCCCGCTCCGGGATGGCCCGGCTCCCACCTGCAGCGCCTTTTAACCGCGCCCCACCCCGCCTCTGTCCTGACGCTCCCCGGGCGGGAGGCGAGACGAGCGCGCGGTGATCGGAGCGCGCCCGCCCCGGGGGCGCGGGCTGCGGGGCGCACGGGCGTGCGCGGCGGGCCCTCCCTCCGGGGCGCGGGGCCTGGCCCAGCCCGGTCCGGGCCCGGCGGGGCGGCCCAGGTGTCCCCGCAGCGCCGGGGGGTCGGGGGCAGGGCCTGCGCCCGCGCCCCCCGGGAGCCGGCCTGGGCGAGTGGGCCCGAGTGGGTCCGGGTGGGCCCGCAGCCAGGCTTCCGACGGGCTGGACCGTTGGGATCCGTGCTCAGCGCAGGCTGCGTTTTTCCCGGGACTTAGCCTGCTCTTTTCTGGACCCTGCCGCCCTCTTAACAGCCCGCCAGGCGCCCGTGCGAGGCCCTGTCAGAGAGCAGCCTGGAGGCACAGAGACTGTGGGTCTTTATTCATTAACGACCACGTCATTAGAGTTAAAGGGGTTATTTTATTAGTCACCTCCGCTCTTTGCCCCCTCATCCGGGGAAGCGAAGGGGTCCTTCCTCATTAAGCCCCGCGCTCCTGGCAAAGACCTGGCCCGCGCCCCCTCCCACAGGTCGGCTCTGAATGCCCAAGGCCGCCCCAGGCAGGGCACGAACATTGGCATAGTAAAATAACTCAGTTTTTAAAAATTTAATTAATTTATTTATTTTTTGTCTGTGATGGGTCTTCGTTGTGGTGCACTGACTTATTGCGGAGCACGAGCTCTGGGCACGTGGGCTTCAGTAGTTGTGGCACGCGAGCTCAGTAGTTGTGGCTCGCGGGCTCTAGAGCTCAGGCTCAGTAGTTGTGGCGCAGGGGCTTAGCTGCTCCACGGCACGTGGGATCTTCCCGGACCAGAGCTTGAACCCGTCTCCCCTGCACTGGCAGGTGGATTCTTAACCACTGCGCCACCAGGGAAGGCCCTAAATAACTCACTTTTTAAAGCAGATTGTAAACTTCTTTGGGGATTATAAGCAGTTTAAGACTTTTTCTCATTCCCACAGCACCAGGCAGGGCCCTTACCCCACAGAAGATGCCGCTCTGTGAGGGTTTGCATCTTGACTGGCGGAGCCCGCCGGCACAGCAGCTGAGCCTGGAAATGGCTCTTGCTCTTGAGGCAGGACTGCCCACATTCCCACTCCTGCGGCTGGTTCCGCACGACACCGCCTGAGCAGTTATGCTCCGGACCAGCGGCCGCTGTTCCAGGACCACCGAGGAAAGAACTCTGCAACCAAAGCAGCCACAGAGAATGTGTTGCATTTGCTAGTGTCCAAAAAAGGGACCACCTCAACACAGGGCAAAAAACATCTCTTCTGTTCGGGTGATCTGTACCAGCCCCACAGCTGGCTTTTTATTCTGTTATTTGTTTCTAAATGTTTCCATGCTTTCCCCTAAGATCAGGAACAATGCTTTCCCCTAAGATCAGGCCCTACATTCCAATCAACATCCTACTGGACGTACCATCTAATGTAATAACACAAGAAAAGGAAATTAAAAGGCATACAGACTTCGAAGGGAGAAATAAAACTGTCTTATTTTATACATGACAAAAAAAAAGAATAAAATTTCTCCTGGAACTAATAAGCAATTATAGAAAAATTACAGGACACAAGATTAAATATGCAGAAGTCAATTACTTGCCTATATATCAGCAATGAACAACTGAAATTTGAAATTAAAAACACCACATTACTTATATTATCACCAAAAAATTAAATACTTAGGTATAAATCTAGCAAATATGTACAAGACCTATATGAGAAAAACCACAAAACTCTGATGAAAGAAATAACAGATCTAAATAAATAGAGAGATATTTCATGTTTGAATTATTTTAGTGCTGCTGCAACAAATTATCACAAACTGAGTGAACAAAACAACAGAATTTCTTTTTTCTCTCACAGTTCTGGAGTCTAGAAGTGCAAAGTTAAGTTTTGGGCCGGGCTCTGATCGCTCTGAAAGCTCTAGGGGAGAATGCTCCCTTGCTTCTCTGCAGCCTCTGGCGGTGGCGGCGTTCCTAGGCTTCCAGCTCCTCCTTCCTGTGTCCGCCTCTGTGGTCACATGGTTTTCCTCCCTGGGTGTCTCTGAGATCACTGTCCTCTCCTCTTTAAAAGGCTGTCAGTCATACTGGATTTAGAGTCTGTCCTAATCCAGTGTGGCCTCGTCTTAACTAATTACATCTGCAAAACTCTGTTTTCAAATAAGGTCACGTTCACAGGTACTGGGGGTTAAGGCTTCAACATGTCGTTTTGGGGGACCCCATTCAACCCACAATGGTGTTCTTGGACAGGAAGAATTAACATTATTAAGATGCCAGCTTGGGGCTTCCCTGGTGGCACAGTGGTTGAGAATCTGCCTGCCAATGCAGGGGACATGGGTTCGAGCCCTGGTCTGGGAAGATCCCACATGCTACGGAGCAACTAGGCCCGTGAGCCACAATTACTGAGCCCGCACGTCTGGAGCCTGTGCCCCGCAACAAGAGAGGCCGCGACAATGAAAGGCCCGCGCACCGCGATGAAGAGTGGCCCCCGCTTGCCACAATTAGAGAAGGCCCTCGCACAGAAACGAAGACCCAACACAGCCAAAATAAATAAATAAATTTATTAAAAAAGAAAAAAAAAAAAGATGCCAGCTTTTCCCAACTTGGTCTCTAGATTAAAGCTCTCTCAATCCACATCTCAGCAAGTTATTTGTGGATACAACAACAAGCAAGCCGATCATAAAATTTATACCGGGCAAAAGAGCAGGAAGGCAAAAGGTAAAAGACCCAGAACAGATGACAAAATATTGAAGAAGAACAAAGTTGGAGGATGGACACTATCCAACTTCAAAACTTACTATAAAGCTACAGGAATCAGGAAGGTGTAGTGCTGGTGAAAGAATAGAAACACAGATCAGTGGAACAGAACAGAGAACCCAGAAACAGACCCACATAAATACAGTGAACTGACTTTTGGTGAAGGAGCAAAAGCAATTCAATGAAGAAAGGATAGTCTTTTCAAAAAATGGTGTTGGAACAACTGGACATTCACATGCAAAAAAAGAAAAAGAAAGAGAAAAGAAAAAGGAAGGCAGGAAGGAAGACAGAAAGAGAGAAAGAAAGAAAGAATCTAGACACAGACCTTTCACAGAAATTAACTCAAAATGGGTTATATCATAGATCTAAATGTAAAATCCAAAACTTTAAAACTTTAGAAGATAGCATAGGAGATAAAATCTAGAGGTACCCTTAGGTTTGCTGATGACTTTTTAGCTACAACACCAGGGAAACGCAAAGTAAAACAGCAATGAGATACCACTGCACACCTGTTAGAATGTCTAAAATCCAAAACCATGTAAAGTCCAAATACTGCAGAGGGTGTGGGGCAACAGGAACCCTCACTCACTGCTGGTGGGAATTCAAAATTTACAGCCACTTTGGAAGACAGTTTGGCTGTTTCTTACAAGGCTAGTCTTACCATAGGGTCCAGCAATTGTGCTCGTTGGTATTTACCCAAAGAAACTGGAAACTTACGTCCACATAAAAACCTGCACACGAATGTTTATAGCGCTTTTATTCATGACGGTCAAAACTTGGAAGCAACCAAGATGTCCTTCAGTAGGTGATGGATAAATAAACTGTGGTGCATCCAGACAATGGAATATTATTTAGTGATACAAAGAAATGAGCTATCAAGCCACGAAAAGCCATGGAGGAAACTTAGGTGCATATTACTAAGTGAAAGAAGCCAGTCTGAAAAGGCTACAGACTGTATGATTCTAACTATATGATATTCTGGAAAACGCAAAACTATGGAGACAGTAAAAAGATCAGTGGTTGCCAGGAGTTGGGGGGGTGGAGGGATGTAAAGATGGAGCACAGAGGATTTTTAGGGCAAACTACTCTGTATGAGACTAGAATGGTGGAGACACGTCTTATACGTTTGTCCAAACCCATAGGAAGTACAACACCAAGAGTGAACCCCAATGTAAACCGTGGACTCTGGGTGATGATGATGTGTGTCTCTAGGTTCACCTATTGTAACAAGGGTACCATCTCTCGGGCATGTTGATAGTGGGGAAACTGTGTAGGAGAGAGGTGGTGTGTGGGAACTCTCTATACTTTCCGCTTGTAAACCTAGCGCTGCTCTAAAAAATAAAGTCTGTTAATTAAAAAATCAGTAAAGAAAAGCCCTGGGCTCTTTAGCTTAAGGTCTGGCATTAATTCTCAGAAGAGTGCTCTGTAACTAACAGCATTTACTCACAACAAACCGCTGAAATGTTGAAACAGCTCGCTCTCTTAAGAGATGAGTTCTGTATCCCACGGAGCCCTGCGGTGATTTTCTCTCTCCTTCGCTCAGCAAATAGGTGAGGACTTGCAGCGTTCTGGGCCTCACACAGCGCCAGGCAGGGGCCGAGCGAGGACGGGAGACCCGGCTGCAGCCCTTGGCCCCCTGAGCCCCTCTGCTGTCTGTGTGTCCTCTCAGCTGCCTTATGTCAGGGGGGCTCCGGCCTCCACGCTCAGGGTCGCTCCTTTGCAGTGTCTGTGGGGAGGCTGCTTAGAAAGGGCTGTACGGGCTTCTGGCTTTTACAGAGGACGGGAAGGGAGCAGCCCCCGTCGGCAGGTCTGGGTTCCCGAAGCGTTATTTTCTGAGCAGCAAAGAGGGTTTGGACACACCTATGGTCTACTCCTGGGGTTGTTTGCAGAATGGGAGCTGACTTCAGCGCGCTGGGCTGTCCGGCCGCGCGGCAGGACTTTGACCCAAAGCCGCAGCGGTTTTCCTCCCGAGGCTTCCTTCAGCCCACAGCGCGGGCCATCCAGGCAGGCAGCCCTCCGTCTCGGCGGAACAGGGCCGTGCCCCCCGCGGCCCTGTCTAATCTTTGACGAAAGCCTCTGCGCGGCTCGGAGGACACGCAGCTACGCTGCCCCGCAGCAGCTGGAGCCGGGACCCCTCGGTCTCACCGCCCACGGCTCGGGTCACGTCCTGGCCTGTGCACGGCCAGCTGGTGCCGCGAGAGCAGCTTAGCATCAGCTGGTCCACAGCTCGCATCCCTGAATCAGGTGGCACCGAAGTGCAGCATCTTCCGCGACAGGCCATTGCAACCTTGGAGCCATTTCCTCTTAATCGAGGTGAATGACACCCCGAGGCCCGTGGATAGTGAGGCTTTGATTTCGTTTGTCCCTAGTGTGCTAGTTTCCAACGGGGCGAGGGCACGGGCGGTGGGGAAGTAGAGACTCGAAAGTGTATTATTACCGATCCTGCCAAATTTGATCACACAGAAAGTCATGGGGGGAGAGGGGAGAGCCTGGGGAGGGGGGAACGCCGCCCCATCCAGCCCCGCCCGGGATCCCAGCCTCCCACTCACCGGCCGTCCTCCCCTCCCCGGGCGGCACCACCTTGATTCTCTCCTCCGATTTCTCTGTTCTCTCTGTTCTCATCTTTCTGGTGACTTTATTCGGGCCGTTGTCACCTTTTCATTGGCTGATTCTTTCATTCACCTCGCTTGTTGAGGGTCCACGAATGGGGGGGCCTGGGGACCGTGCGGGGGGCCTGGACCCTCTGTCCGGGGCCTGCCGGGGGCCAGAAAGGCAGAGAGCCGGGACGCCCCCAACCCCCAGCGCGGAGTGGCCGGAGGAGGTGAGAGGCTGCGGGCTGGCGGCCCAGGCCCTCACGTGGGCACCTAGAGGAGAGCTTCCGGCCGCGGAGCTGCCCCCGAGGCGGCCCTGCCGTGCCGCCCGCCGCCCTGCCCCACCCTGGGCGCCCGCCTCCCACGTGGACCCGCACGGCCGGCCTCGGGCACATCCGTCCTCGCTGCCCCCCACGCACTTGGTGCCGGTCATTGCGCGTCTCTGGGTGATGCCGCTTCTGTGGTCTGGATTTTGCTTTCTCCAGCTGGAAAATTCATTCCTGTTCTCAGGGCTCAGCTGACAGGCTGCTTTTCTTGGTTCTTAGGAATAAGAGGCATTTCCCCCTGACCGTTCTGGGTGTTGTTCACACGATTACTCCGTACTGAGGTCACTCTGTGATATGTGATACTGAGAGTTTACTTGCATGTTTTCAGGATAAAAGACCCCTGAAAACAGAAATATCATTGCCTCTTCTAGCACCCAGCACCCAGCCCCATCACCAGCACCCAGCACCAAGCATCAACGCCAGCACCCAGTACCCAGCACCCGGCACCAGTACCAGCACTCAGTATCTAGCACCCAGCACCCAGTACCCAGCACAGCAGCCAGTAAAGTGCCTTGTCCACAGCAGGTGTGCAGGGAATTTTGTTAACTTGAATAAGCACTCACTTCCTTAACCTGAGTAATGATTTTTTTTTAACTTTTTATTTTATATGGGAGTCTAGTTGATTAACACTGCTGCGTTAGTGTCAGGTGTACAGCACAGCAACTCAGTCGCACATATATATACACACACACGTCTATTCTTTTTCAGATTCTTCTCTCACGTAGGTTTTCTGAGTAAAGATTTTAAAGACTCTTCCTTTGCTAGGCAATCAGCTCTGCAGAATTAGCATCTGTAGGTGTGATGTTGCTGTAAACTTTTTCACATGTCATTAAAACCCAGTGTCCTCGATAGCTGACACCCAAGTCCACGTGGTTAAGTGTGGGGCAAGGAGCGACACTGACGTGGTCCTTACCCTGCACTGGGGGACGTGGTTCAGCCCCGCAGAGCTGCCGCCGACGTCCGGAGGCAGGTGCGGTTGAAAGGTGGACACACGCACACCTCTCGTGCTGGGTGGGCACAGGTGACATCGAGGCAAAGACCCGTCTTGCTGAGCCCAGGTCTGCCCTGCGGGTGTGACGGCTGCTGAGCTCCGCTGGTGGCCCCAAGGCCCGCCCGCTGGGAGCCCCCCTCCGCGTGGTTTCTCACGGTCCTCAGCGGGGGGTGGGGGGGGTGTCCTCACACCACTCACTGTCTGTGCCCCACGGATCCTGCGGTGTTTCACACGCGGGAGCTCATTGGAAAACAATTCTAGGTAAGGTAGATGCTTTCCCTTTACAGAGGAAGGAGCGAGGGGTTCAGAGAGGGTCATTCATTTCTTCATTTCACAAGTATTTATTGGACGAGGCAGAGCCAGACACGCAGGCAGGCACCTGCCCAGACACGTGAGAGTGTCTGAACCCCACCTCCTGATTCCCGACCTGGGCTCTTCCCGCCACCTCATGTGCCAGGAATGAAACACCTGCAGAAATGGGGGTGGCAGGAACACCTCCGTTCTGTAAAGCAGAGCAGAGGCGTGACGCTGTGAATGGGAGGTGACAGAAGAGAATGGGGATGTCGCACGGACGTCTGTAGCTTCTGCAGGAGCCCCGGGAGGGACCCCAGTGCTATGGGCTCAGCCCTCCTTCCAGTTTTGTGCAAAATCAGGGCCAGCTTACCAGTGACATTGCTTCATTCCTCCTGCAGCGGAGAGTCCCCTGGAAGGACAGCGAGGCCACCTACTCACCCTTCATTCCTGTCCTCTACAACGGTTCCCGGCAGAACTGGGCTGAGCTGCTGGGGGTCCCCGACCCTGGTCCCTCCAGGTACGGTGTTGGTCTCTGATTTGCTCATAGACGTGACGGCCTGTGGCCAACAGTGACCCGGAAACCTCGTCTCTGTCCTTCAGCGGAGTCAACGCTTTCTTAGGGCTTGCAGACGAATGTCACCCGCATATTCAGGCATTGTTTTCACATTTGTTTGTGTGCAGATAATGTGCTATCGGGTGTGTCTTAACTGATTTTAAGCTTCACAACAATCCTTGAAATAGTGTGTGTGATCCCCATTCTACGGTCGAGGGTTAAGTGGTGTGACCCAGATGCACAGCTAGGAAATGGCAGAGGTAGGACTTGGGCTCCCATCTCCCGGTATCAGGGCGGGGACCCCAAGCGTCATGTGGAGGAGTCTTAGTCTGGAGCCCGTGCTCTGCCAGCAAAGCCACAAGGATGGGCTTCTGGTCCCTGAGCGCCATGCAATTGTCCACAAAGCTTGAGTCCAAGGGCTTATGTGCGTCTTTCTAGGGGAGGTGTCGTAACATTGATTAGATTCTCAGTGAGACCCACAGCCTCAGAGGGACGGTCAGCGGGTCTTGATGCTCCGGTCTACACTGACTGCTCTTCTGTCTCTGTGCCAGCCGCGCCCTCCTGGAGAAGACCAGCTCTTTCCTGTTTCAGTTGCTGCCCTTTTTGAGGTCTTGGAAATGTAATGTCAGGTTCCATTTATCATGTGAGTAATTCCGCCCAAACAATTGACTTCTATGAGGTTGATTATAAATGTTCCTAATGATGATCCCTTTTCTCTGTCATCTGTCACGCAGTGTGGACCCAGACACAGGTGAAGGGGGCGTGAAGTTTGAGGTTAAGGCTGTAGCCGTAAAAGGCTGTACCTCTTGGGGTCTTTTTACACTTGGAAGTAGCAGCTACGCTGTTTGGAAAGCTGCCCCTTGATTCTGCTTCCTAAAGCGAACCATCACAGGAAGAGCACGGCCTGCCCCTGACCTCCGTCTCTTCGAGGCACCCCTCGTCCGCAACATCCTCCGGGTGCTGTTCACGGGGACCCAGCGCTGTCTTGCCCTGTCTGGGCAACGAGAGCTTGAAAAGCATCCTGACGTTCCACGTGGCACAAGGGTCACTTCCCCAGCGCCTCCTCACTAGGCCTGTGCCACGCAGCCGATGGCTGGGAGCTGATTACCTGAGGAAACGGCAGGTGGGCAGCCAGCTCAGGAAGAGTGACCGGTTCGCAGACAGTCCAGGGCTGACTGGGGCAGAGGAAGGACCAGCACCAGGCGCGGATCCACTGGAAGCCCGGCTGTAACACAGGGCACGGCGGCCGCCCCGGACAGAGCACGTGGGCCCAGGCAGCCATCTGCTTCCCTGGGGTGACACAGGCTCAGCTCACATCTCCAGGCCCGTTTGCCCTCCTTTTCTGCAGTACGTGGAGTGACTATTTCAGTGGATATTTTAATTTTAAAAGGAGAAATTGAAAAGAGTAAAAATCTGCGTTTTATTTATAACAAGCCAACTGTCTGTGGGTCTTGGGGGAGGGTCGGGGAAAGTGGGTGAGCCGCCGGGTGTGAGCGGCCCTGGTGCCCCGCACGTACCAGCTGTGGGTCACTCTTCCCACCCCTGTGGACAGAGAGCTTTGCTAATTAACGTAAACCCAGAGGAGGGCTTGGTCACCCGAATGACGGCTGTCCTCTTCAGAGCTGCCTGTAGAAGGAACCGAGTTTTGGCAACGATGGAAACGTCTTTAGAACTTTTATTAGAGTTATCGCTGAAGTTATCGGTTCTGTGTAGCAAACGGCTCCAAAACTTAGTGGTTTAAAAGACCACCGGTGGGTTATTTCTCATGGTCCTGTGGGTGCTGCCCATCTCATGGAGGCGGTGTCCTGTGCAGCTTGCCCGCCGGGAGCTGGGCTGGGGCCGGCACACCCAGGACGGCCCCCCGCCCCGGGGCTCTCTCCTCGTGGGGCTCAGCCTGAGCTGAGCTGCCTCTGGGGTGCAGGACCCCCCGGCTGGGCCCAGCGTCAGGTCTGCCATGCAGCACTCGCCGGGATTGGCCATGCCCCTGCCTCCAGCCCATCACGGGTCTCTGTCTTCGGAGCCTGTGCGAACGCAGTTCGGCAGTGTGCAAAGCCTGTCTGCGCAGCTACCTGATACGATCTGCAGAGCAACTGTAGCCCTCACACCTAAGAAACCACATCTCGGAGCAGGACGGGGACGAGCCTGATGTCCCATGAGGAGCGAGAGACGGACCCAGGACCTGCCCTCCTGACCCTGGGCCCTGCTGCTACAGAAGCTGCTCTCGGACGAAGCTTCACCTGGTGAGTGGATCTGATATTTGGAAACATCCGAAAGTTGTCCTGCATCTGGGCTGCTTACAAAGAAGTGGCTGAGCTGGGGAAACACCACTCGGCCACGTGAGAAATGGGGCCGTGTTACTTATTTTCCTGCGTGTCTCAGAGCTGACTCCGAGTGGATGTGGACACGAGTGTGGCCTGAGCGGGTGTGCGAGTCCCCCCTCGCTGCCGCGGGTGCCCCCTGGTGAGCACGACAGGCCTGGGGGGTCCCTGCCGGGCCCCGACGGTGGTCGCCAGCTCTGCATTGGAGAATTCTGCTGCCACTTATTGGTCTGCGGTCATTTTGCTTCCTTTTCAAGCTCTATTCAGAAACATGCTGGGAAAGAGGGAAGCTTTGAAATTAAAACATTTTATCTTTAAAATTTTTTCTCCCTAATGAGTCTCTCCAGTTTTTCTTTCATGTCCTTCTTGTCTCGGTGGCTGTCACACTCTGTCATTTCCTTAAATGTGATCCATTTATTCATAGTTTCCTTTTCTGTGCTTTCACGGTTGGGCAGTGGGCAGGTCACTTCACCCTGTGTAGGGCTCATTATTTTCCTTCTTCCTTCTTCCTTTTTCATGCTCAGAGTCTGACAGTCACTCTTTTGATAACAATGCTTTCATGTGGCTGAGTTCAGCCTGTTACTTTCATAAGATCAGGTATTTTAGAAACATTTTCTTGGAGCCTCAAAATAGTCTATGCATTTTTCACAGCATAGAAGTTCTTGTAGGCTTAAACAGTTTGCCATTTGTTACTTACCATGGAGAATTTGTTTTTGTGGTTTTGGGGGTTTTTTTCTGTTTTGTTTTGTTTTTATTGAGGTATAATTGACATATAACATTTTATTGGTTGCAGGTGTACAATATAGTGATTCGATATTTGTATATATTGTGAAATGGTCACCGTGATAAGTCTAGCTAACATCTGTCAACATCCACAGTTACAGAATTTTGTTTTTTCCTTGTGGGCAGAACTTTTGAGGTCTACTCTCTGAGCAACTTTGAAATATACACGCAGCATTGCTAACTATAGCCCTCACGCTGTGTGCTGCCTCTTCATGACTTACTTATTTCACAACTAGCAGTTCGTGCCCTTTGAGTCCCTTCACCCACCTCCCTCACCCTGCCACCACCTCTGAGAGCCATCAGTCTGTTCTCCGTATCTAGGCGCCTGGTTTTTGTTGGCTGTACGAAGTGAGATCATACGGTACCTGCCTTTCTCTGTCTGACCTTTTTCACTGAGCATAATGCCCTTGAGGTCCATCCACATCGTTGCAAATGGCACGATTTCCTTCTTTAGGGCTGAACAAGTAACTTTACATTGTGTGGGGAACACATCTTTTTTTTAATCCATTCAAACACTCATGGACATTTAGGTTGTTTCCAGATCTCGGCTACTGTAAATGATGCTGCAGTGAACATGGGGCGCAGATGCCTTTTCAAGTTAGCGCCGTTTTTTCTGATAACTACCCAGAAACGGGGTTGGAGAATTTCTTATAAGTGCGCTGGCCATTCATGCGTTTTCTCAAGGCAACAAAGGCCTATCACGCCCCTTCTGTGTCCTGAGCACTGGGGTTATAGTGACGACAAGGCAGATGGAGACCCATGGGATTTAGTATTTAGTAGCCATGGCTTGAAATCTTGTGGTTTCTCAGAGTTTTCTGACAGTTGTGCAGATGGGTTGTCAACTGCTGTCCATTTTGCTTTAAGCTGGTGTCAGGAGCCACGGCCGGGAACGACACAATTTTAGACAATGAAATGCCGCAGATCGCTGGGAACTCCAGGTAGGGGTGTGCTCTAGAGCACAGGCTCAGTAGCTGTGGCTCACGGGCTTAGTTGCTCCGCGGCATGTGGGATCTTCCCGGACCAGGGCTCGAACCCACGTCCCCTGCATTGGCAGGCGGGTTCTTAACCACTGCGCCACCAGGGAAGTCCCAATGACAGTGTTTCAAGTGAGCAATCAGGAAATGCTTTATCACGACTCCCACTTCGAGATGGGCGTTCCCTCTTCCAACAGATGGACGACAGGGTGACAGCAGGTGACTGGACAGGGAGGGGACAGCCAGCAGCAGGATATGCTGGGATGGGCAGCTGTGGGAGCTGCGGCCAGTCTGCTGGACCCGCCTGCTTCCCGAGGTCTTCGCCTGGTGGCTCCAGCAGAAAATCGCCCCTCCCCTCCCCCTCCTTCCTCCTCAGGCACCTTCTCAAACTGCCTGTTCTGCAGGTTTACAGCATCCTTAGTGGGATCACGAGCTCCTCCGGGACAGGACTTCTTCCTTCCAGGCCTCTCTCCACTCTGTGCCTGTGATGACGCCCGGTGCTCACTGGGCTTCATTCGGTCCAGGATCCCATCAGCCCCTGGGAAACGTACCGTAGCGTCGTCTGTACAGCCCAAATCGCCCATAAGTAAAGGCCTTCGGGGATGTTCATGACCACACGCTCTTGGGTGGGGCTCAAGGTCTTAAACCTCATTCACTTCTGTGAGTGGGAACAGTATTCTAACGTGTGAATAAGGAAGATGAGCATTGCGCTCATAGGGAAGTTGATTATCCCAACTTCCTGAGGGAAGAGAACTTAGGACAGAACCCTCCTTGTTTCCCAGAGCCGCATGTTTTAGGGCCCATGGAAGGGAGGAGGGGGCATGGCCTAATCAATTTGGACGGCTGACCTGGGTGTTTCAGGTCATAAACGTTTCCTTGTCCTTAAGTTGTCCTAGATTCCTCTCCATCATGAAAACAGAGTTAATAGCTAAATGTTTCGTCTTCAGAGGTCTTGCATTTCAAATCCATTATTAAGTCTGAGGGGTCAGATGCCACTGGCAGTGACAACACTCCTCTGGGGCTGCCGAGGGCGGGGCCGCCGTCCCTTCAGCCGGGAGGTTCTGTTTCCCAGTTCTGTCTCACTTGGGACTAAATATTTGCTGAGTGTCCTGGTAAAACTACATTCCATTATTTAAATTTGTGAAATACAGGTTTTAATTGTATTTCACGCCGTTTAACTAAATATTGACTGAAATACTAATTATTTTAAAATTTTTATCAAAATAATAAGTGTACACAGTTTAAAAATTCAAGTAGACCTAAAAGGCTTTCAAGAAACAGTTCAGCCCTCCGCCCACCCCTCTACTTACAGCGACACTTTGCCCCAAAGGCAACCAAAGCCCTTCATTTCTTACAGCTCTTCTGAGAGTTACCCCGCGATTTCTACACAATGTGCTTATTCTGCTATTTCCTGATTCTGGGTTTTAGACCTGCTGACATTCATGGAACTTGGAGGGTTGGCTTCTACTCACCCTCACTGCTCCCGCCAGGCGCCCACCCCTTCCCTCTGTCCTCCTCAGAAATCCACGTCCCAAATCCTGGTTAAATACGTAGTGGTTCTTTATGTTATTTTAACTGCGTACAAAGTCACTTCTGGACCGAGCTTGCGTTCTTCTCTTACGACCTCCCGGCCCCGCAGCCGCAGGGACGGCGCTTCCTTCCGCTGGGCTCTCTGTGTGTCTATTGTTCAGTTTTCCCTGCCTTTCCACACGCCTGCCACGTGCTCAGGAGGGGCTGTCCGAGCTCCGGGACGTGGCTCTGACCTCTCGGCGCGCCATTTGTTCCTTGCTGCCCCTCCACCGTCTGGACGGCCCGCCGGGCCTGTCCGCCGCCCCCTTGGGCGCCGCTGCCCCTGCTGGGGCCACGTTTCTTCTTTGCTTTATTCCCTCATTTTGCCGAAGCACATCCTCCACAGTTTCTTGAGAGAGGGAAGGTGGCGGGCCAAGCGCTGTGTCCTCCTGTCACCTCGCCCTGCCTGTCCCCTCCCCTCCTGTTTGCTTTGGTCCTACAAGTTGCACGTTCTCTGGCTGTCATCGGACTGGCACTGAAGGTGGGCGTGGGGCTGAGGGCACGTCCAGGGCGCGAGGCAGGAACCCCGCCCCCCAGCCCCCAGGCCCCCAGTGCTCGTAGGGTGAGCCGGGCCCTCAGTGCCTCTGGGAGGTGATGTGACGAGACTCGTGGGGTGAAGGGACGTCCCCAAGGCCACGCAGGTAATGACTGAAAATCAGGGCCTGGAAACCGAGTCTGAATCAGACCGTCCCTTTCCACCCACCAGCCGACAAGCCAGCGTCTGCGAACACGGATCAGCCCCCAGAGATGCCGGGCCGCGGGGTGACCGGGACGGGCTTCGGGGAGGAGGTGAGGACAGGAGGGGTGGCAAAGATAGCGGGGCTGTGGCTCCAGGGAGAGCGAGTCACGGCAGCGGTGCTGGTGCTGGGTGCTAGTGACGCGGAGAAGCGGTGGGTGGGAGACACAGCGACCAGCAGGGCACGGGGGTCGTCCCGGCAGGTGCGGGCGGCCCCTCCCCCGCTCTCACTGACCTCAGCCGGCGACCCCCCCCCCCCCCCCCGGGAAGGCTGCCTTGGCGACATGGACGGGAGCAGCGTCCTCACAGCGCTATTGGGAGGATTCAATAGTGTATCACCGGCAATCAAAGCACTTAATAAAGATCACGGGTAATTCTTTCCGGTCTAGGAAACTCAACTGTGATTGCAAAAGACCTAGAGCGCCGGTCTGAGGAGTCCTCTTTACAGGCAAAGGAGGAACAGAAGGTCCTTCTTCCGGGAGAGCGGCAGGCGGTCCAAGGGCAGAGCCGACCCCTGGCCTCTGTGGCGGCTCCCGCAGCGTCTGCCCTGGGCGCTGTCTGTTCCCAGGAGGGAGCCCAGTGGAAAATTTTGAGCTGCAGTGAGAAACCGTGTACGGTCTTGGAAACTGAAGATGTTGCTTTAAAAGAAAAATCAGTGCTTTTTAAAGTCAAGTGACAGCATTGACCATTATCTGCTTTTCTCTCCTGCCAGCTCTAGAGTTTTCTTGGGACATTATCAGGGCAAGTATCAGAACAATGCCCACTTCTGTTTTGTTTTTAACCTGAGTAACAAATGACCAATCAGCAGATGTGGGCCAAGCAGGGAAGCTTCTCCGAACACTGGACTTCTGCAAAAATGTAGAGGCTTCGTGGTGGTCACTGTTTTTTTCCTTCTCTTTTCCCCAGGGAAGGTCCTTTCGGTGTCTGGTTTTTGAGGGCTACCGAAGATTGTTTGGGAACTTGACTGCTGCGGCAGAGTCCTGACATTTTTTTCTTGCCAACTGTTATTTATTATCCTACAGAAATCAAACAAGTAAAAGCTATCTCTCCGAAACAAACCCCGAAACCAAAACAAAACACACAGACGCACCCACAGCTTTCCTGTGGCTGCTGCTGAGAAGCAGGGCGCTTTTTAAACTGCGCGTCGACAGTGCAGCAAACACAGCGTTAGCCTGGTTATTTGTGCTGTTGTTGATACGCTTTTCTTCTTGAAAGAGGGAGTCAAATTAGAAATGAGCATTTTGGGGTCCCCTTTTATCCACTTTAGTTTTCAGGGGTCTGGCGGGGCGGGTTCGAGGGCTGGTTCCCATGTTCACTGCGTGTAGTTCACGCTCCCTCCCCTTCGACCTGTCACCTGCTTCCTGGTGATTTATGACCCTCTGGCTCCCACGCGTGGGGGCTGTAGGGACTGGGCCGTGTGGTCTTCACCTTTGTGCCGAGCTCGAGGTCGAGGCCCGAGTCTGTCAGTGGGGCCCCAAGGCCGTCCTCCGACCCCCTGGTTCTGGGAGATGAAGATGGGCCAGCACCTGCCGGCTTGTGTTCTGGTTGGTGTGTGGGGTCCTGCTTGCTGTCCCCTCGTCACATGGCCATCTCCTGAAGGGCAGGGTGCCCGTCGTGTTCGTCTTTTGTCCCCGCGTCCAGCGTGTGCTCGTGGATGGGGCCAAGTTGACGGACGGGGGGAGGGGGGAGGGGAGGGGGGAGGTGGAGGGAGAGGGGGAGGTGGGAGGTGGCAGTGAGTGGGGGCCCCCGGGGCCTGAGCAAGTCCCTCCCCTGCCGCCGGGCCTGGCCTGGGTTCTGATCCTCGGTCCCGGGGATGGGGGGTGGTGGGATCTGAGCTCTCAGTGGCCCCGGTGGCCGTCACAGCGCCACGTGGAGGCTCCCAGGAGGGGGTCGCTGGGGGGACGCGATGGGACCAGCCCGTGAGGCTCAGGGGCTCCTTCAAAGTGGAGAGTGGCCGCACGCTTTCACTTCATGCTCCTCTCTCCAGCTTTTATACCCCAAGGCCAAAAAATAGCATGAAACAACCTCTGTCAGTGTGTTCCACTGTTTACTGAAAGGGTCATAACCATTGCAAAAGACCAGAGGGCGCGGATGCTCTGAGACCGCTCTCGGGCCGCAGCCCTTTCGGAAGAAGGCTGCACGAGGAGCAAGAAAGCTGCTGCTTTAATAAAAGTTAGGCTGGAATGTCCATCAGGTTTTCGTAGGTGGATGCAATTTTACTAACGACCGCTCCCTCATCCCCCACCTGCAACGTTCAAAACAGGTAGGGCCCGGTAAGCACACGCTTGTGCGTGTGTGTGTGCACACCCGTGCACATGTTTTTACGTTGCCAGGTCAGGATGGGAGTTTTTCCTATGGAACACGGATGTTCAACAATGTATCTCAGGATACGTTTAGTTCACTTTTATTATCAAACTAGCTCTTCTAAATATAATCAACACACAACAGATTCATAGCAAAACCTAAGCGTAAGCCTGGACTTAGTCTGTTAAAAAAGGTTTGGGATTTAGTATTTTAGGAGATAAAAGTTCAGCTCTTGGTATTGTCCTCACAACAGGGTACACAGGATTTACTCTATTTTTGTAACGACAGATAAGTCCTGAAAGGCCTTGGCCTTTAGGAAAACATTAACGCTTTACCTGTTAATTTACTCCTTAAGCTGTGATTCTGTGCGTCCAGGTGAGATGCTGTGTGGTCCATCTCAGGTGGGCTGATCTTGCAGAGCAGAGCGTAGGTCAGACACCATGGACAGATAATTAGAAGGAACGGCCGGGCTGGTTACATCCGCAAACGCCTAAACTAAGGAGATCAGTGGAAACAGCATGAACCTGTGGCGGGAGCCGCAGTCCTCACTTAGTGGGGGGGTAACGACAAAACCATGACGGCCAATGTTTATCGAATGTTTGCCATGTTTGGGCTGAAGCCTTGCTCTTCATTGTCTTATTTAACCCTCAGCAACCTTGTGAAGTAGGTATACCCTTAACCCCATTTACAGATAAACGAACTGAGGATCGGAGGCTAATTAACCTGCCCAAGGTCAGATGACCCAAAAGTTTGGGAGTCATTATTTAAATAAAATTCCAACTAAGTCGACATTTTCAGCCATGATATTGTACAGTCTTCCTGGTGAGATGTACATCTATGGATTCTCCCGGTTTAGCTTCCATTTCATGGATAGTTTGATGAAAAAAGATATCACTCTCATTCTCACATGTAAGAACTCTAAACTGTGTCTTTAGGAGGGTGTGTGATTGCATTTAATTGTTGATAAATATAGTCCTGTACTTAACGCAGATCTTTTTTCTGTTTTATACTTTTCTGACCTTTCCAGTGAACTGCAGGGCAGACTCCTGTTCAGGTGGAAACAAGGACTCACGGGCCCCGTCTCTCGTCCGCACCTGTGGTTCTGCATCAGCGCTGGTGAGGAAAGCGGCTTTTCTGAGCCGCTGCAGGAAACGGCCATCAGATCTGCTCTTTCTGATTCAGGAACCACTCGCCACAGGTGGCAGTTTAAGTTAACTTTTTTTTTTTTTTAAACTTTAGTCTTTTTTTTTTTTTTTAATGTATTTTTTTTAAAACGCATTGTTTACTTT
Organism: Balaenoptera physalus; assembly: GCF_965194825.1. Lineage (NCBI taxonomy): Eukaryota > Metazoa > Chordata > Mammalia > Artiodactyla > Balaenopteridae > Balaenoptera > Balaenoptera physalus. Next base: position 81,034,820 of record NC_138899.1, on the reverse strand, counting down.
ATTTATTTATTTATTTTTGGCTGTGTTGGGTCTTCGTCTCAGTCACAAAACACAAGTTCGGTCTTTCGTTTTTTTTAAGACCACCGAAGCGCTGGCAGGGGTGGACGAGGCAAGTAAAAATGCCATAGCGCTTTCCTACCATGTTGAACCTGCCTTTTTCTTGGTTCAGCATTTGCTCGGTTGCTATTTTATAGCTTTATTTGCTTTTTATTTATTTTATTTGCTTTTGACTGTTTTCTAGAGTTCTGATAAAGTTGCTTTTACCCACTCCTGCTTGTTATTTGCTGTTTCTACACAAAGGCAAGAGCTTGGAGCTGCCTGTCCGCCACTTTGCTGCTGTCACTCTGTCTTCCTTCTTGATGCTCTGCCCTTGGAGATGCTTTGACCTTTGTCTCGAGTGTCCTTTCCTTCTCTGTCTGCAAAATTATATTCATCCTCTAGGGTCTTGCCTGAGCGTCACTGCTCTGTGAGACGGTCTCTCGATAACCACGCTTTGTCTCTCTCTCTGGGTCCTCCCGGATGGTTGGTCTGAACGCACACTGTCACAGCCAGGATAACTGTTTCCTTACACGTGTGCGTTCCCCACCGGGCGGGGAGCCCTTTGAAATTCTCGTGGTATCGTGGCTACATCTCCACCCATAACCCTTAAGCTCAGAGCCTGGCACGGAGAGGACGTCCACAAGCGGCGTGTGGCAGAGCTGAGGTTAAGCGGGAACACTCGGTGGGGACCAGACGAGCACAAGCGTCCTCTGACGTGGGGAGAAGCCTGGTGGTGCAAGAGTCCAGATGGGGGTCCCTTTGGAAAGCAGAAATAGGAGCGACAGTAGGAGACAGGGGTGCTTTGGATGTATCTTCAGATTCTATAGATCTCATGCAATAACTGTCGTTTTCCAGAAAATTATCTCTGTTTAAGCCCTCAAAGGTAAACATGGGTAATAGAAAGAATTAGAATCAATCAGCACATATAAAATGTTTATGTTTTGTTACATGCAATTGACAATTGTCAATTGTCAATAATTGTTGGCAGGCAGGATACTCCATTCACTCAGTTAATTCTTACTTAAGAGGACTTTTCTTCAAATATGTAAACAGTTGAGGTCTCAGTGCTTTTCTTTTTTTAATGACTAGTTTTCCCCTTCTCCCAGGTGCAGGCTGGTCTCACCCACTTCTCTTCGGCGGTGGAGAACTCCTCCATGTTTCTGGACACCACTAGCCTCCAAACCCTTGTCGGGGGGAGAGGGCTAGCAAATACTGTCTCTTTGATTCCACCTATGTGAGGTCTCTAAAGAAATGAAACTCATAGTAACAAGGGTGGCAGTGGAGGAGGGCTAGGCCAGCTGTGTCATGGGCATAGAGTTTCAGTTTGGGAAGGTGAAAAACTTCTGGAGGGTTGGGTTGCACAACAGTGTGAAGGTAGTTGTTCCCGGCATCTGCAGGGCACTGGTTCCAGGACCCCCTCAGATACCAATATCCGAGGATGCTCAAGTCTTATAAAACGGTGTAGTATTTGCATATAACCTAGGCACACACCCCTGTATACTTTAAATCATCTCTAGATTACTTACAATACCTAATACAATGTAAATACTGTGTAAACAATTGCTGGAGCACTGCAAATTCAAGTTTTGCTTTCTGGAATTTTCTGGAATTTTTTGGGACCATTTTTGATTCACAGTTGGTTGAATTCACTGGTGGGGAACCCCGAAATAGAGAGCGCCGACTGTATACTAACACTACTGAACTATACACTTAAAAATGGTGAAGATGGTCAATTTTGTTATGTGGGGTTGTTGTGTTTTTTTTGCCCCCCCCCCCCACACACACAAAACAGAAAGATTCTCTGAAGGCCACTGGGATTAAGTACCTTTTGCTCTTATCCTCGGGAATCAAATCTGTTATCTTTTCTTTCTTGCACCTTTTCTCCAGGTGTTAGTTAATTTAACCTCAGAGCCACAGAACGTGTGGGCTAGATGGCGGGCACACACACACACACACACACACACACACACACACACACACACACACGAGGGAGGGAGGGAGCCAGCTCACAGCCTTTGGCACTTGAGCCCCTTTATATTAGACCAGAAGCTACACGAGGAGCAGGGCTGGACCAACCTTGTTGCAGATTCGAGCCTCCAAACCCGCTGTTCTTGCTCAGCGGGTCTCCACGGGCCGTGGAGACCTCGGTGTGATGTGAAGTCTACGTCACAGCTTCATCTCTGCATGATCTTTATCTCTGATTGTTTGGGTTTTTTTTAATGTATTTTGTTGGGCTTGGTCCAGTTACTTTAACTTCTCTGCCCTTCAGTTTCTGTAAAATGGAGAGAATAGTTCCTAACTCCATGGTGGTTTGGAAGATTAAATAAATAATACTCAAAACACAGTGTCTGAACCTGAATAAGCATTTAATAAATGTCAATGACTAGTATCACTATTATTATTTAAATACATCATTTAGAGCCATTATTGTGTTAAGACATTATAAATTGCTTTACATATGTTCTCTCAATTAATCCTTACAACAAAAGAGTTATTCCCTTTTTTACATATGAGGAAATTCAGGTTTGGACACATTAATGACTCACTCAGGGCACACGGCTTGCGAGCGGGTGGCACCTGTGACACAGTGCTGAGTTCTCCTTGGATTGTTTCCTTGTTGCGCCCCTTTGCCATCGTCTTCTTTTTATAAGAATCGTCACTCGTGTATTCTTTTTTTTTAGATTTATTATTTCTTGATTTCTTTTATTTATTTTTGGCTGCATCAGGTCTTAGTTGCGGCGCGCGGGCTTCTCTCTAGTTGTGGCGCGCAGGTTCCAGAGCGCGTGGGCTCTGTAGTTTGCAGCACGGGGGCTCTCTCGTTGAGGAATGCGAGCTCAGTAGCTGTGGCATGGGGGCTTAGTTGCCCCGTGGCCTGTGGGATCTTAGTTCCCTGGCCAGGGATCGAACCCAGGGAAGTCCCAATTGCCTTTTTAATTTAACATTATAATGTGAGCATATTTCAAAATATTTTAAAAATATTATTTAGAAACACAGGCATGCCTCATTTTATTGTATTCCGCTTTACTGCACTTTGCATATATTGTATTCTTTACAAATAGAAGGCTTGTGGCAATTCTATCAGCACCATTTTTCCAACAGCATTTGCCCACTTTGAGTCTTTGTGTTACATTTTGGTACTTTTCATTTCATTTCATTTTGGTACATTTTCATACTTTTCCATTATTATTATGTGTATTATGATCTGTAATCAGTGAGCTTTGATATTACTACTATGGCTTGCTGAAGGCTCAGATGATGGTTAGCATTTTTTAGCAATAAAGTATTTTTTAGTTAAGATGTGTACATTTTTTTAGACACAATGCTATTACACACTTAATAGACTACAGTATAGTGTAACCATAACTTTTACATACACTGGGAAACCAAAAAATTCATGTGACTCACTTTATCGTGATATTTGCTTTATTGCAGTGGTCTGGAACTGAACCTGTATAATTTTTAGTGGCTGAATGGTATTCAATTTTATGACTGTAACACAATTTTTTAGCCATTCCCCCAATTTTAGGCATATTGAATAATTTGAATAATTTCAATATCTTGCTATTAAAATAACTGCAGTGATTTTCAATACATCTCTGATTATTTCTCTAGTGTAGAAGTCTAAAAGCAGATTTCCCAGGTCACTAGAGATGACTATTATAAGACTTTTTGTTACCCGTTGAGGAATTTCTATTTCATTAATCCCTTGCCAACCCTGAGAATTATAATTTTTTTTAATTAATTAATTAATTAATTAATTTATTTATTTATTTTAGCTGCGTTGGGTCTTCGTTTCTGTGCGAGGGCTTTCTCTAGTTGCGGCAAGCGGGGGCCACTCTTCATCACGGTGCGCGGGCCTCTCTCTATCGCGGCCTCTCTTGTTGCGGAGCACAGGCTCCAGACGCGCAGGCTCAGTAGTTGTGGCTCACGGGCCCAGCTGCTCCGCGGCATGTGGGATCTTCCCAGACCAGGGCTCAAACCCGTGTTCCCTGCATTGGCAGGCAGATTCTCAACCACTGCGCCACCAGGGAAGCCCGAATTATAATTTTTGAAAATCTTTGCCAATTTTAATGGTTAAATATGGTAACTCCTTTTAACTTGCATTTCTTTTATTTCCATGAGTTACACTTTTTTTTTTCCCATTTGTATTTGCCACTTGCCTTGTCCTTTTGCAAATTGCTGTTGATATTCTGTGCCTATTTTTAAATCTGGAAACCTGGGTGTAAGATTCTATAAATTAATAATATCAGCATCTTGTAATACATATTATAAACATTCTAGCTGTCATTTATTTTTATTTTGTTCTGAGTAGTTGTGGCACACGGGCTTAGTTGCTCCGTGGCATGTGGGATCTTCCCAGACCAGGGCTCGAACTCATCCCCTGCATTGGCAGGTGGATTCTTAACCACTGCGCCACCAGGGAAGTCCCGCGACGTATGTTTTAGATTCTCACCCACGGCCCACGCTGGGAACATTGACATCAACACTGTATTTTAACTGACTATTTTCTTTCTTTCTTTTTTTTAATTGGGGTATAGTTGCTTTACAATGTTGTGTTAGTTTCTGCTGTACAGTGAAGTGAACCAGCTATATGTATATATATCTATCCCCTCCCTCTTGGACCTCCCTCCCCCCACCAAGTCCCACCCCTCTAGGTCATCACAGAGCACCGAGCTGAGCTCCCTGTGCTATACCGCAGGTTCCCCCTAGCTATCTGTTTTACACGTGGTAGTGTATTTATGTCAATCCCAACCTCCCAATTCATCCCACCCTCCCCTTCCCCCTCTGTGTCCACAAGTCCATTCTCTACGTCTGCGTCTCTATTCCAGCCCCGCAAATAGGTTCATCTGTACCATTTTTCTAGATTCCACATATATGTGTTAATATATTTGTTTTTCTCTTTCTGTCATGGAAGCAACCTAAGTGTCCATCAACAGATGAATGGATAAAGAAGATGTGGTACATATATGCAATGGAATATTACTCAGCCATAACAAGGAACGAAACTGGGTCATTTGCAGAGACGTGGATGGACCTAGAGACTGTCATACAGAGTGAAACAGGTTAACCGACTATTTTCATCCAAGGAGGCCCTGAGGCTTAGCCGCTGGGTCCCAAACACAGCTGCTCTTCCTTTTGGACAGTGGTCGTTAAGGCATCCCGGGGGCTGCGTGCTGCTCTGCGCCTCCCTCACCAGTGAGTTAACTGTCTCATTTTCTTCGTTAAACTCCCCTAAGCTATCTGCCTCGTAAGGGCATCACCGACTCCCGGATCTTCGTTGCTATTTGCAGCTGCAGGATTTTGGGGACCCATTGTAGGGTCTCTGCCTTAAAACTGTTCTGTTGGGCTTCCTTGGTGGCGCAGTGGTTAAGAATCCGCCTGCCAATGCAGGGGACACGGGTTTGAGCCCTGGTCCAGGAAGATCCCACATACCGCAGAGCAGCTAAGCTCCTGCGCCACAACTACTGAGCCTGCGCTCTAGAGCCCGTGAGCCACAACTACTGAGCCCACGTGCCACAACTACTGAAGTCCGCACGCCTAGAGCCCGTGCTCTGCAACAAGAGAAGCCACAGCAATGAGAAGCCCGCACACTGCAACAAAGAGTAGCCCTCGCTCGCCGCAACTAGAGAAAAGCCCACGCGCAGCAACGAAGACCCAACGCAGCCAAAAATAAATAAATAAAATAAATAAATAAATTTAATTTTAAAAAACAAAACAAAAAACTGTTCTGTTGACTGCAAAGAGGAACCTGGCCTGACGGCTCGCAGGGCTGCTCCCTGAAGGCGAGGTCTGTTGCCCTGGCCTCTTCACAGCAGGCTCGCCTTTCCTCCCAGGGGCTGGTCAGAGCCTGTCTTCATCTTTACAGTTGAAAACATGGACAGCTTAGACCCTGGGGATTCCTGGGACATGCTCCTGAGGCAGCCTGTCCCCTTCAAACATCTTTGCTGTGAGCTGATGCTGGAATCAGTTAAGGCTCTTGGGGCTGTTGGGATGGCAGGAGTGGGCTCTGCCGTGAGAGGGATGTGACTCTGTGGAGAACTGTGGGTGGACGGCTGCGGACTGAGTCTGCCCCCGAGTTCATCACACTTGACGCTCTAACACCTGTGCCCCAGAATGTGACAGGCTCTTTAAAGAGGTGACTGAGTTACAACGAGGCCTTGGGGTGGGCCCTAATCCAACCCGACTGTGTCCTTCTAAGAAGAGAAAGTTTGGACCAAGAGAGATGCTATGGGTGTGGGAAAAGAGGAAGGGCCTTGTCCATGTTAACTGGGTTGTCATTTTTCTTATTTAGCTATAGGAGTTTTTATTTTAAAATAAAATACATAATTATTAAAATTATTTTATATAAAATAAATATAAATTATTTTATTTTCAAAGAATATACATATTTTTTTTTTATTTTCTCCCACTCGGTGGCTTGCTTTTTCACTCTCTTAATGGAGTCTTTTGTTGAACTGAAGTCTTAGTTTAGATCTTAAATTAAGTAAATTTCTTAAAGTAATTTAAGTATGAAGTAGATAATTGTCAAAACAGTCCAATTTATTAATTTTGTCCTTTATAGCTAATACTTTTTGTGTTCTTTTGCCTTTCACATTTAGAACTACAATTAAACTGCAATGATTTTGCTGATGGTGTGAAGTAACGGTCAAGGTTCATTTTTTTCCATATGGATAGCTAATTGATCGAGACCATCTATCAAAAAAAGAAAATCCTTCCCTCACCGCTGTGTTTGCAGGGCTGCCTTGGTCATAAATCAAGCATCGCATCCGACTCTTCGCTTCCTGGCTATGTTCCTTCTCCGGGGGGTTTCCCTGCCCTGTCCCAGCACCACACCTTGTAGGGCACGTCTTCCTCATTACTCTTCCTCAAGAGGATCATGGTTATTCTTGACGCTTTGCGTTTCCATACACATTTTAGAATCAGCTTTTCAATTTCCATTAAAAACTGTGTTGGGATTGCATTGTGTTCCTTTGGGGAGAATTGACATTTTTACCATATTGAGTCTTCTGATCAAGAACATGGGATATTCTTCCATTTCCTTAGATCTCTTCTTCACTTCCTCTTAGGAATGTTTTTACCGTGTCTTGAACACCTCTTGTTGGATCTATTCCCAGGAACAGTCAATTGTCCTTGTTTGTGGATTCTGCAATTTGCAAGTTTGCCTAGTCGCTAAAATTTATTTCTGACTCCAAAATCAATACTTGTGGCAAAAAAAACTGAGTCACCCAATGCACATTCCCAGCTGAAGTCCAACAGGGTTGGGTGCTGCTTTCTCATTTACGGTCTCATACTGTAGACAAGTATCCTTTTCGAAATCTATTTAATGTCACCTTTCCCACATTTCTGGTTAATTTTTTTTTAAGGGGAGAAGGAGTAATTCTGCATTTAAAATAGCCACAAAGTGTAGGGCTGAAGTGCTGCCTGGTGTCCTAAATACAAGAAGGCTGTGATGTATTTACCTTATGGAGAGAATACGTGTGTCAGGTACGGTTTATTGAGGCTGGAGTTACAGTGCTGTTGGCTATGAGTTCAGTGTTAGTGAATCAACAATATATATTAAGTAGGTGTCTTTAAACAGAACACACATAAAACAAGGTTATGTACTGATCCGTTGATGAAAACGTGGCCAGAGCCTCACAGGAACCTCAGCCTTTATTTCCCCAGAAAAGATGTTTCAGGATTTGCTAGTTCAGTGTTTGCGGTGACTTTATGGAACGCAACTACTGCATATAATGAGAACTATTTGACATTTTTCATACTACTGTAAACGTTATCTTTTGAAATTTTCAGTGTTTAAAATATTTGTTACTGGTATTAAGAAATCCAATTAATTTTTTTCATAACTGCAGTATGGTCTATTAAAAATATTCAGCTAAGAGATTACATTTGAAAATTGCTGATAAATAACTCTGTAACAACTTTAGAAAATTTAAACTATTTGCCATTATTCCTTTAAAATTTTTATATTTTATATTTTATAATATTATTTTGCAAAATCATACAGGGTTTAGAAAGATTAAAATGTATCACTCTTATTTTTAAATGGGATTCAAACTTTCTAATATGTCATTATTATGGGATCAATTAAAAAGGAATATAAATAATGAATAGTTTAGAAAACTGACAAATGAGTAAAGGAAACAAACAAATAAAACCACCACTGAAGACTTATTTTTCCCCCAATGCATTGAATCGGTGGCCTTGAGAGAGCGAGTTACGATTATTGAGAGGCAGTTGTGTATTTCTGATCGCACAGTAAGTTTGGTCTGTGGAGGCTCTGCAGTTCTATGAACGTTAGCGCAGGAGTAGGTCTGTGTGACTTCCACCACAGGCAGGGTACAGAGTGCTAAGCCCTCTGCTACCCCCTGAAGTCACCCCAGCCCTCACCTTAGAGGTCACTCATCTGTCCCCCATGACTACAGTTTTCTCTGGTTGAGAATGTCACATAAATACAAGAGGAAAAGCACAAAGTTTTCACAATCTGGACTTTGCCCATCTCTCTAGCAAATCATTTGTTTTCATCTTAATCCTGTTTCTCGTTCAATACTTGGTCAAATGTCATTTCTCTGGAAAGTGTCCCTTGACCTCTGCTCACTGTCATCAGGCTAATTTATATGTCCTTTCTCTGGGCGTCCATAATATCTGTGCATCTTCTATCAGTTTTCATCTCTGTTAGATTCCAAGTTTCTTGAGGGGGCACAGATTACGCCTTATTCCAATTTGTTTCCCAATTGCCTATCATAATACATATGTGTATGTATACACACATATGTACATAATTAATTACTTATTAGGTATTTGAGTAATAGATGAATAATTGAGAGAGATGCTGAAGAAGGTGACATTGATGTTCCTAATGTTGGGTGTCTGGGTGCTGGAGCTGAGAAAAAATAAAAGGAACAGCACGTAGTAATTTTGAACTGCAAGAATCTGTGAAAGTTTCTTAGAAAAAAAAAAATCAGATTCCATTATTTATTAGATGTTGTAACTCCACACATGTGTTCAGGTAGTCTAGGACAAGTGTCTTCATAAATATTACTGTACTTGCTGGCAGTGATGGTAGGAACCAGTGGGGGTTGGATCAGGGGAGATTTCCAAGCTATCGCCCATCTTTCTAGTTCTAAAGAGGGGCTTTGGAATCACCTCCAAAGTCAGTGGGACGGGGTAGTGGGGCTCCAGACCGCGGACCTCAGTTTTAATCAGAGCTCTGCTTTTGTTTCAATTTGAAGAAAGAGTTCTACTGCTTAAAAAAGTTGGAGCACCACGGCCTTAGAGCAAATAGCAATGCAGCCCACGTCCACGCGTGATGTGCCAGCTCCCCCAAGACGCGCTTCCGTGGGGCTGTTCTTTACTTTAGACCATTTTCTGTGGCATTTGACCCTATTAGCAGTTAGAATCCGCTCTCGTCCCGCTTTCTTGAATTTCTGCCATGTTCTAGAAACTGCCATTCATTTGCATGCTTCTCTGGAGGTCTGGCCTGGGAATGTGGTCTTCAGCCAAGTCCTGAAGCTCCTTCACTGGGCAGCAGGCACTTCATCTCCTCCCTTCAGAGCCCCTTGCAGCGAAAATCCTCAGTGGATAATTGTGTTAGTAATCAATAATCCTTTCGCTAAGACTGGTCATTTTTACTTATTTATAGTGCTCATTACGTAGCACAGAATTATGAGACTTGTAAATAGCAGAAATAATACCACCCGAATTCCAAAGTCAAGTTTAGAAATAGCATTCTAATTTGATACTACACGCAATCATGATGAACTCATCGTGTCTTTAACCATAGTTAAAGGAGTTCCCGTCCTGAGTGGGAGGGGCGGCAGGTGATTGCCTTCAAAGGAGGGTGACGGAGCAGGAGGACGGGGCGGGTTCAGGAGCAGGAGCTCCTGATCGGGAGGAAGAGCAGGTTCCGTGGCTGTGAAGGTGTGGAGATGTCAGGAGAGGCAGCTCCAGCAGGAAGTCTCCGGAGGTGGAGCAGGTCTGAGCGATGACAAGATCCAAGATGTGGCCCTGCTGGTGGGAGGGTGACGTAACGAGGAGAAGGTCAGCCTGTCGGGCAGCTGGTCGGATGGATGGCCGATGGGGCTGCTCTGGCCGGTTAGCTTTCTCCCACGCTGGGTGGAAGCTCGGCGCTTATTATCGTATCCACCAGCCCCACTTTCTTCTTGGCGATGGTCTTGCTGGAGCCTCTGTCCTCCTCTGACCTCCAGGCTTGATGCTCAGCCACCTTCCCTGCACTGTCGTGCTGGAGACTCGCTTTGCCTCTTACGTCTGTTGGGTTCTCGACTAAAGAACCCATGTCTTCCTCCTTTCTCTTTGTTGACTCCCTCGTTTTGGTGGAGAACACACTTCAGGAAGTTCCTGAGAAAAGGTGCACGGAAAGCAAATTTTTTGAGACCCTTCACGTATAACTGTCTCTAACCTCACTCTCGATTGGTGGTTGAAGGTAGTAACCGTCATCTTCCAGATTCTAAGGTGGCTGCGGAGAAGTCTAAGGTTGTCCTGTTTACTTCCCATCAAGTTCACTGAGTCTTTCCTTGGCGTGTGTTCAGCCTGCTGATTCATCCATTAAAGGAATTCTTCAATTTGACGTCATGTTTTTTCACTTCCAGTTTTTCCACTTGATTCTTCATTACAGTTCCCATGCACGTTGTCTGCCTTGTCTAGTAGATCTTTTAACAGATTAATCACTATTTTAAAGAAGTAGTTACAACATCTGGGTCACCTCTGAGTCTCATTCTGTTGACTCTATCCCTTAACAATGGGTGTTATTTTCTTGCTCTTACATATGTCTTGTAATTTTTGATTGAATATAGGACATTGCAGGCAGAAGAATAGCAGAGACCTAGGTAAACAGAACTTATACGCAGAGATGGGCATGTGTCTGCTGTCAGGACTTGGTGTGGAGGGCTTAGCAGATCTAGAGTAGCTGAGCAGGGTCTGGGTTTCGTGGTTACCGTCATTACCGTCAGTGGACCGCTGGCCTCCAATGCTTCTGGCAACAGGACACCGTTGTGCCTGAGCTCAGAGAGGGGACCCAGCAGCCAGAGGGTTTTCTCTGGCTTTAGCTTTAGCTGTCCCTGAGTTACTGCACCATAGAGGAGGGGCCTCTCTCCAGGGCGCCCCCCGACCCTCGCAGTAGACCACCGTCCCCTGTTACTCAGTGTGTGGCTTGGGACGGGGGTAGGGGGGTTTCTGCTCTCCTGTTTCAGTCTCAGTCTTGGGCAGGCCCTGTGCACCTTGGCCTCAGGGATGGAGCCCCACTCCCACACCCACCCCATCCCCTTGGTAACCAAACTGCCTGTATCCAACGTGAATAGGCTTTTCCTGCCCCTCCCTCATCAGTTGCAGACCACTTCTTGGCAGACACGTAGGATCCTGGACCCCAAACATTTTCCTCCCCTTCCCGTGGTGGTCCAGGATTTTTGCTTCCACCTCCCCCCATGTCCTGGGAGAGGCTCTCCCTTGTCGCTCCTTGAAGCAGATGGGTCTCTCTCTTACTCCTGCCCCAGAAGCAACAGGCAAGAGGGACTGCTACCCCTCCCCCAGCAGCTCTCGGTTCTCAGCAGAGAGGGATCTGAGGAAGGGGGACGGGGTGCCAGCAGCCGGCTGTCCTCCTGCGTCAGCGAGGGCCCTTCTGCTCTTCGGCCTTGTCCCTTGTCTTCCGAGCATGAGCCTGCTGGAGGCCCAAGGACATGAACTTGCAAGTGACGGCAAACCCCCTTGCAGCAGTGAGGTCACAGCCGTTCCCCTGCTGCTGAGACGGCGCTGGCCACTCCCTCGTCCGCTTTCCATTCCCACATTTTGTTGATTCGGTCTCATCTGCTACCGTCTTTCCTCTGATTTTATCCTTGGGGTGTTAGACATTTAAAAATATAATTTTGTGGGCTTCCCTGGTGGTGCAAGTGGTTGGGAGTCCGCCTGCCAATGCAGGGGACACGGGTTCGAGCCCTGGTCCGGGAGGATCCCACATGCCGCGGAGCAACTAAGCCCATGCGCCACAACTACTGAGCCTGAGCTCTGGAGCCCGCAAGCCACAGCTGCTGAGCCCGCATGACACAACTACTGAAGCCCACGCATGAGCCCGTGCTCTGCAACAAGAGAAGCCACCGCAATGAGAGGCCCGCGCACCACAACAAAGAGTAGCCCCCGCTTGCCGCAACTAGAGAAAAGCCCACGTGCAGCAACAAAGACCCAATGCAGCCAAAAATAAAATAAATAAATAAATAATTAATTTAAAAAATATATATATATAATTTTGTGGTCATTTGAATGGGGCTTGGGGAAGAGAACAGATAAAACATGCATTCGATCTGCCATCTTTCCACTATTTCTTTGGTATCATTAGGATGAAGGAAAGCTGACGACACTGAATAGTGAGACAAAATAGGAAAGGCCCAGTAACATGGCAACAGAGCCTTGTGGCAGGCAGTGGTTGGTTAGGTCCTCCTTGTTAGAGGTTATTGATGTTTTGTTTGGAAAACAGAGTATGGGGACTTCCCTGGCGGTCCAGTGGTTGGGAGTCCGCGCTTCTACTGCAAGGGGCATGGGTTCGCTCCCCGGTTGGGGAACTAAGATCCCGCAAGATGTGTGGCGTGGCAGAAAGAAAGAAAAAGAAAAAGAAAACAGAGTATGAAGAGTTGAGACAGACATAACAAATTTTACAGAGGAGCTACCTGAAATTAGTCAACAAGGACCTGCTAGATGGGAAATGACCTTGATTCATTTCTTGTCTTGATGGAAACTCACTACTTACAAAAAAAAAAAAGAAAAGGAAAGTGGGAAAAGTCTCTCTTCCTTTTTATTATTATTTAATAGTTTATTTTCCATACTCTTCTTCTGATTAATATAAAAGTTATTAATTACTAAATAATTAGGATATTAGAACTAAAATCCTATGATGCTCAGCTCAGTTACGGTCAATTTTGACTATCTATAAAGAGGGATTCTGATATAGGCAGCCTCAGGAGGATTTATTTCACTAAGTGTTATAGAAATAAATAACTGTTGTTTCAGCGCCTATCACACGTCAACTATATAAAGCATGAGCCTGCCCTGAGTGTTCAGTGTGATGGCGAGATGAGCATTATTCTTCACATGGTTGAACAGGGCATAAAATGAAGCTCGGTTCTGTTCAAGGAATGCTGATTGAACTCTTTCAGGTTCTGCACTGATGAAATGAAGATGAACAGATCGGTCCCTCAAGCCCTTGGGGCCAACGGGGGAGGTGGAGACGTGACGGCCGTGTGGGTGACATGCTCCCTGGTGGCAGCACACGGGCACACACGTCCGCCCTGGTGCTCGCGGGGCCAGTCCTGCACATCTGTCCCCAGCGCCACGCTCAGTATTGTTGGTGGTTTGGCTTCCCCTGTGGTGGGAGTGTCTGCCCGTCAGAAATAAGCAAATGCTGCAAATCAGGGATCTCCCCACAGAGAGCCAGCTGCCCGACATTTCCCAGAACACGAACGCCGGTTCACCCTGCTGCCTTGGAAGTCTCTCCACCTGAGACTGCTTCTCCCCTGGACTCGTGTCCTTCTCAGCCCCACGCGCCCCCGGGGCTTGTCTCGGGGAGGGGCCGGCTCTGTCCCAGGCGGGAGACTGGGAGCGGGTGAGGGTCAGGGGCTGATTTTCCCGGCCCGCCTGGACCGTTTCCTTCTCTTTCACACCGAACCGACCCGTCAGCAAATCCTATCAGCTCGGCCTGCAGGAAACACGGAGAAGCAGCCTCCACGTGGTCCAGGCACCGCAATCTCATCGCCCGCGTGTCCGCCTGCGGGGCCTCCAGACGCCCCCCTGCGCGGCCCTTAGAGACTTTTCTCCACACAGCAGCCAAGTGTCCTGTTTGCAGTCAGATCACGTCGCTTACCTGCTCAGACTCTTCATTTGGGGGGCGGGCTGCCACCTCACTGGGGGTCAACGCCCCCATCCCCGCCCGTGGCCTCCAGGTTGCTGTGGTCCGGCCTCCTCGGCCTCCTCGCCTCCCCCAAAGGCTCAGCCCACCTGCTCCGCTGCTGCCCCTCCAGGACGCCAGGTGCCTCCTGCCCCAGGGCCTCGTCACCTGCGGAAACCGCTCCCCAGACAGTCCTCGCCTCTGTCAGATCTCTGCTCAGACGCCCCACACGGGGGCCTCCCGGGTCGCTGTGTTTAAAAGGCGCTCACAAGCCCTGGGTCGCCCGGCCGCTCGCCCACCCTGCCCTGCGGGGTCCGCACAGCCCTCGGCCCGTGTGCTCGGCGTGGTTCTGCGCACCTGCTGGTCCTCTGACGCCCCCCCCCCTGCCCCGCGGGACGTGAACGCACAAGGGCAGGGACTTTTGTTCGCTGCAGCATCCCTGGCAGCGGGCCAGGGGGAGGGGTGGGGCGGGCTAGAGGTCACCCCGATGTCCCGAGGCTCACGGGGGACGCGAGCCGAGCTCTGCAGGCGCGCTGCAGTCGCCCCCAGGACGCAGCCCCGCTGGAGCGGGTGGGGCAGGGCGGCCTCCGCTCGCGTGTGGCTCGCACGCACCCCCAGGGCGGGCCGTGCCAGGCCACTCCACTAACAGGTTCATGACCAGCTAACGCCCTGTCAGGGACTGGCCGGGAGCAGGCGGAAGCACGGGCCGCCGGGAGGGGACAGTGGCCGACTGAGGCTGACCCTTGCTGGCCTGTGTGCGTGGCCTGCGGGCACGGAGCGCGTCCCCCGCACGGTCTCACCGTCGGGCCTCGGGGGGGTCTCTGCGCGCAGGTCACACCTTCTTTACGGGAGAGAGAAACGAGGCTCGGAGAGGCTGAAGGACGCCTCCGCAGGCGCAGAAGCGGCGGGAACACAGAGCCCCCCAGCGCGCTTTCCGGACCCCAGAGGAGCCAACCCTGGCCTGTGCCGCTGGACACGGTCGTGCAAACTGCCTTGGGGCGCGCGGTGCGGGCCGCCCACCTCGGACCAGATCAAAGGCTCTGGGAGGGGTCACCCTCTCCCTTGGGTCACCCCTCGGGCTAATCCAACGCAGCAAGACCAAAATACGCTGAAAGGGCCGCAGTCCCAGAGACAGGGTGAAATCACAGAGGGTCGCTTGTTGGGTGCCAAGCCTGTACCAGAGGCTGTCCTAGGGGCTTCCCATGCCTTCCTTCAAGTCCTCAAGCTAACCATGCAAGGTTAGGTGGTGGATTCCCATTGTACAGACAGGGAGACCGAGGCTCAGAGGTGTCACGTCACCTGCATGGGTCCCCGGGGCGCGGCGAGGCCGGTCTCGGCACAGATCTGTCTGGCGCCGAAGCCCACGTTCGCTCTGCTGCACTGGGCTGTCCCTTCACAGCACGTCCCGGGTTCCGTGCGAGGGCCCTTCTCCTGCGCTATCAATGCTCCAGAAACACAGAAGAGGGGGGTTAGGGTTTGGAGACAGGCTCTCCCAAGGCCTTTGCCAGGCTGTAGGGTTTCAAAGACAGGACGTGCATGTCTCCTGCTTGTCGGGTTCGCGTGCGCTGTTGCGTTCTTAACCACATTTGCTTACTTATACCCTCTTTATATTTGATCCATCAAGCGGAAACGTCCCTTCAGGAAGAATCCTGCCATTATCTGGGTGGACGGGAGGCTGGTGAGAAGAAAATTAAAAGACACTGACGGGGGGCTTCCCTGGTGGTGCAGTGGTTGAGAATCTGCCTGCCAATGCAGGGGACACAGGTTCGAGCCCTGGTCTGGGAAGATCCCACATGCCGCGGAGCAACTGGGCCCGTGAGCCACAACTACTGAGCCTGCGCGTCTGGAGCTTGTGCTCCGCAACAAGAGAGGCCGCGACAGTAAAAGGCCCACGCACCACGATGAAGAGTGGCCCCCGCTCGCCGCAACTAGAGAAAGCCCTCGCACAGAAACGAAGACCCAACACAGCCATAAATAAATAAATAAATAAGTTAGCTTAAAAAAAAAAAGACTGACGGCTGTACGAGAGAGCGTCGACCCCAGCTGCTTTTGGAGGAGGGGCTTCATGTTGTTTTAGTGCTGAGGGCAGCCCGGGAGATCCTGCCAGGGTCCGCCCTACACTGGGACTTCTGACATTAAGTAATTTTTCTAGCCCCATTGATGGGCTTTATGGCAGAAAACATTGCTGTGTGAGTTTCAGCTGTTAGTACTCACAGGATCTGGTTTGGGAAGACGGTGACTGGGAAAACACAGGAATCGCAAGAAGGGTGTGTGTGTGACTCAGTAAGTGGTGTGATGCCTCCTAAGTCCAGGCTGAACCCAGATTTCACCGGACATGCAAAACGGCAGGGCTCACTGGGGGACCCAGCCCTTCCACAGCACCTTAGACGTGAACTTTCTTTCCTGGGCAAATACCACATGCTTCCAAATATCATACATAACACCATCGAAAGGATGTTTCTTATCAAATGGTTCCTTTTATCAGATATAACTTAAATCAATTGGATACTCTGGGAAACAGTTAATAAAAATCTAGTTAGTGTCTTAGATTCAGAACACAATGTTAGGAGCTATAAGATGATACAAACCTTTAGAGGGCTTACCTTAGGAGATGGAAGACACAGATATACAGACACACACACACGCATCAGAGCACATGGGCTTCGAGACAAAATGCTCTCAATCACCGTGGTCCTTTGGCTTCTTTCTACAATCATTACAAAGTCGGAAAGATCCTCCTCCTTCCTCAAGGTCTCCTTGAAAAAAAATCAAGGTCCATAGTGACAAGCCTGGTGGCCTCAATGCTGAGTGTCATGTTCTCAGGAATTTCTGCCAGCACTGAGCTGGTTTTCTCCGTCCTCACCCAGGCTCTCTGAGAGGTGTTTGATTTCTTTACGCAGTCCCTAACGTCTGACCCATTCTGTAACCTTTGCTATTGGGGCAACCCCTCAAGGAATTGGGATCAGCACACTTTGTCGGTGCTGGTGGGCATGGGGACCGCCGAGCCTGGGTTGGGACCCCTGCATCCCCGGAGGACTGGCCTTCGGGTTTGTTTGAGGAGAACCTCCAGAGAGAGTACACGGGTTAAGAGGGAAACAACAAGGCCACGGATTGGGGTTTCTGCCTTTATTTCTTGTTGTCTGACGGACACACGGATGAATGCCTAAGTCAGTTCACCAAACCTCAAGTAGACCACATCATCCAAGCTCGTAAGTCACTGTCGCTGCCCCGAGAACACCATCACATTCACTGCACGAGAGGAAGAGTAATCGGAGAGCAACACGGCTGTTAGGAAGCACGTGCACTTTGATTCAGAGGACTGGAGCCCACCGATTTAGAATTACGTGCAAAAAGAGGATCACCGGTCTCAGAGCCGTGTTTACATCCACAGACACAAAGGTCGGAAGGTCAGAAATGCGGGAGATGGCGCTGGGTCTCAACGGGCCGACGGTGAGAACAGAGGATGGGGAAGCAGCAGCTCTGATGGGCCTGGGACTCGGAAGAGAGGTGAACAGCCTGGGGGCCTGAGGAACCCCGCGGACCCCACTCTGTTACAACACAGCCCATCGTGGGAACCCACGGTGGTGACCCTGGGCCATCGCAGGTGAACTATGTCGGCTGCTCTGTTTGGAAGACCTGATTCACATAATATGTGACAAATATTTTTAACAATATGAATGTAATTACTTTAGTTATTCTTAGAGACAAACCAGAATTCTCTCCAAAATGTGCTTGGGCGGAGCAGCTGCTCGCTGAGACAGGCCGCTCCGGGGCGGGTACAGCACCCTGCTCACCGCGCGGGGCTGGGGGAGATCCCGGGCCGGGACTGAGACGCCCAGAGCTGAGTTTCCAGGAAACCTCCACGGGACCGTGCAGGGGGCAGAGGCCACGAGGAGGTTTCTGTGAGGTCCCAGGAGAGCGAACAAGCTCTGGAGCTGGGGCGGAGTGCGAACGCGGAGGAGGATGCCCGCTCATGTGGGTGCTGCTAGGACAAAGCCTGGTGACTCATTAGATGGGGGGATCAAGGCGGTGTGGTCCAGGCGCCCGGACAAGCCGGTGGGTGGAGAGGGAGACGATGGGGCTGGTCTTGGCGGTGTTGAGTCTGGGCACCGGCATGTCGGCCTGGACGGGGACAGGTTTGGGAGGAGACAGTATGCAGCTTGTGGGTGGCTTCCTGGGCGTGGCCTGGAAGTTCCACAGCAGGGCGAGTGGGAGAGGGAGCGGGGCGGGGCGAGGGGAAAGGGGAGGAGCTTATGAAGGAAGGTGGGAAGTGATCTGAGAGACCTGTCCTCGGCTTGGAAACCGGAGTAAAACTCCCTACGGGCCTGAGGTCCCTGGAGCAACGATCTCTTCCCTCGCTCATAACCAATCACCTCACATTTAAGTGTTAACTACCTTTCCTTATGCTTTTATTTTTTATTTTAAAAATTTATTTATTTATTTATTTTTGGCTGCGTTGGGTCTTCGTTGCTGTGCGCGGGCTTCCTCTAGTTGCAGCGAGCGGAGGCTACTCTTTGTTGCGGTGTGCGGGCTTCTCATTGCGGTGGCTTCTCTTGTTGCGGAGCATGGGATCTAGGCACGCGGGCTTCAGTAGTTGTGGCTCGTGGGCTCTCGAGCGCAGGCTCAGTAGTTGTGGCACACGGGTTTAGTTGCTCTGTGGCATGTGGGATCTTCCCGGACCAGGGCTCGAACCCGTGTCCCCTGCATTGGCAGGCGGATTCTTAACCACTGTGCCACCAGGGTAGTCCCTCCTTATGCTTTTTAATGTTAAGTTACACCAAATGCTTTTTGCAAATAGGTGAAGTATAAATTATAAGAGATCATTTTCTTGATTCTGGTGGATCTTAGGCCTTCATTCCTAAATATTATGACTAGAAGGGCCTTGTGTGGACTTCTGGTTATGCTGCTTTTTCATCTGTAAAAGTTTAAACTCCCCTTCATTTAGCTTATGCATAATAGGTTATCAAACAAACATCACTTCTTTAAAAAGCAAATGCAACAACATTACATAATGACTGCCTTTGTTTTCCACTCTTCCCATGTTCCATTCTAGAGCTTTTCAAATCACAGGATTCGGTAAAACTTCTTCTCTATGTGTATTTTTCATCCCAGGGTGACTACCATGTTCATAATGTCTGTTTAGCCAACAAAAGTACTCGCCCCCTGTAGTACCATGATTTTAGGGTTTTCTCGCTTTTCTTTATTTGCAGTTTTAGATCAGGCTGATGACTGCTGTTGATCTGGAATCCAGCCACTATATGCATGAGGAATTCTATTTCTTCTGCAGGAGGTATTCAGTGTTCTGGGTCCACAGTGGAGTAGGCCTTGATAATTCCTTACTGAATTGTTAAAATGCCGAAGACCCCAACCTAGCCAAGTGTTACGAGATGCTCTGGTGCAGAGCTCGGCCCTGTGGTAGACGCGCCAATGCATTCAGTTACCTGTGAAGGTAGCGCTGAGCAGAGCGCTGGCTGCTCATTCTGCTTGGAAGGAGAAACGGCCAGCTGTGTGATTATAGACTGTGCTCGATGGTTTGGCTGGACGGTCGGGGGCTCCGAAGGAACACGACTGGGAAACTGGCGGCAAGGAAGTCTGGGGAAGAAGTACGTGTATAGACCTCTCTGAAGGGCAGAAACATGGAGATACGTGTGTCCCGTGTGCGTGCTCACCAGAGGGTGATGATCTCCGGAGAGGAGGTCAGTAACCAAGTGATGGGCTGACCTGATCTGAGGACAACAGTCGGCCTCTCTCCTCAGCCACCCCGGGGCTCGTGAACAAGGTGGCTGCAGTGGCAGAGATGGAGGTCACGTGTGAGCTCAGCAATGTGGACTTCCGCTCACCAGGGCTGGCCTGGCTGTGGCCACCGCCAAGAGCCCAGCCTGCCCCCAGTATGGCACCACTGACTCCTCAGGGTGACCAACCAGCTTCCTGGTGGCAGGTTGACTACATTGGGCCACTTCTATGATGGAAGGGGCAACGTTTTGTTCTTACTGGAATAGACACTTACTCTGGATACAGATTTGCCTTCACTTCATGCAATACTTCTGCCCAAACTACAGTCCACAGACTTCCAGAAAGTCTTATCCACCGTCACGGTGTTCCAGGCAGCGTTGCTTTGGATCAGGGAAATCACTTCACAGCAAAAGAAATGCAGCAGTGGCCCATGCTCGTGGAATTCACTGGGCCTATCATGCTCCCACCTTCCTGAAGCAGCTGGCTTGCTAGAACGACACGACGGCCTTTGGAAGACAGTGACAGTGCCAGCCAGGAGGCAACAGCTTGCAGGGCTGGGCCAAGCGTCTCCAGGAGGCTCTGAGCGAGCATCAGGTATACGGTGCTGGGGCTCCCAGAGCTGGGACTGGTAAGTCCAGGGGTCAGGGGTGGAAATGGGGGTGGCACCACTCACTAGCACCCCAGTGACCCACTAGCAGAATGTTTGCTCCCTATCCCCACAACCTAATGCTCTCCGGGCCTGTGGGTCCTAGTGCCACAGGGAGAAAGTCTTCCACCAGGAGACACAAAAACGGTTCCACTGAACTGGGAGACGGCCACCTGGCCACCTTGGGCTCCTCGTGCTCCGGAATCAACCCTCAGAGAAGGGGGTTCCCTGCTGGCTGGGGCGGCTGATCCTACTGCCAAGGGGAACTTGGATGGCTGCTCCAGACTGGAGATGAGAATGAGATTCTGCGGTACCGGCGGTCCCTGGGGCATCTCAGCACCACCAGGCCCTGGGCTCAAGGTCAGTGGAAAACTACAACACCCCGACGAGGCAGGACTACTGATGGCCCAGACCCTTCAGGAGCGAAGGTTTGCGTCACCTGCCAGGTGAAGACCCACGACCAGCTGAGGTGCTTGCTGAAGGCCAAGGGACTACGGAACGGGTGGGCAAAGAGGGTACTTCTAAATACCAGCTATGGCCACGTGACCAGTCACAGAACTGAGGACTGTGGTTGTCTTCAGTATATCTTTCCTGTGTTGTTATGAATATGTTTGCGTGTATAAATATTAAGCAAATCTCTTTGTTTTCGTCTCTCTCCTATTCCCTTATCATGTAACACAAGATGTGTTGACTTTACATCCTAGTATTTAGGTTATGATATCAAGGAGAAGAGTGAACATCATGCAAGGACGCTGTATCCTTTTCTGGAAAAGACTTAGTGTTTTTGGTGTACAAAGGATAGCTGTACCACGTGAGGTGGCGGCATGGCCTTGCAGTTACCTTTATCCGGAGATTAAGTGTGCTCCGAGGGGATGTGTGTGGGTGTCCAGTGGACAATGGGTGTACCTGTGATGGTTAAGTTCATGTGTCAACTTGTCTGGGCCGTGGTGCCAGATACTGGGTCGAACACTCTGGATGTTTCTGGGAGGATGTTTTCAGATGAGATTAACGTTTAAATTGATGGACTTTGAGCAAAGCAGGCTGCCTTCTGTAATGTGGGTGGGCCTCATCCAATCAGTTGAAGGCCTGAAGAGAACAGAACGTCCGATCTTCTCTGAGTCAGAGGGGATTCTGGAGCAGACGCCTCCAGACTGGAATGGCGACACTGGCTCTTCTCCAAGTCTCCAGCTGCCGGTCCGCCCTGAAGATGTGGGACTCACCAGCCGCCCTAATTACATGAATCAGTTCCTTAGAATAAATCTCTGTCTCTATGTACACATCATATCCATTCTGTTTCACTGGAGAACCCTGACTGATACATTCCCCTAAACTCCCACCTGGAGATTGCTACCTTATTGCATTTAAATTATTCTTATTTAGTTCTAGATTCTCAAATGCTTCAGATGTACCCGATTGTGTGTGTGTGTGTGTGTACGTGATTATGAGGAATTGGTTTAGTTCTGTAACGTTAAAACAAGACTGGGGCCATCACACGATAAAATGCAAAAAGCTATCTGCACTCAGCTTGGGAGCAAACACAACTCGACCTTGTTCGATGCTGGGACAGAGACCAACCCACCTCCTAACACCCGGGCCCAGTTTACAGAAGAGTAAGTTGAACCAGCGCGTCCTCTGACCGGCACCCCAGAGGAACCCCCAACTTCACAGAATCCAAAGAATCCCAAAGGTAGAGGATGAGGTGCAGCCAGGTGGGCCCCTCGTAGCAAACAAGCCCACCACCTGTCTGCAGCCGCAATTAACTACAGAATCACGTACACACCCATTTCCTTTAATCCCCAAATATCAAAAGCCAAACTGTTTTCCTGCACTAGAAAAATGAGGCTGGTGGTCTGTGGTCCGGATGACTGTGAAGGCGCAGATCTGTGCAGTGGAGCTTGGGGGCGACCCATCCGTAGTATCGGGGCTGGGCCTTGTGACCTGTGCACGGGGAGACTTGCTCCCGTGTGGAGGCTGGGTAACCATCACACACACGTCCCTCTCGATGGCACCGTGCACATCCCAAAGCACTTTCATGCCTATCATTTAGAAAGCGGTACCCCATTGCATACACACAGGGGCATATTTACAGCTAAGTTTTTAACCCAACCCCCTACCTCTGCAGCCATATTTCCTAGTTAAGGGTGCTTTATAGACAAGAAACCTTGGGGACCTGGGCTCTGCTCCCCCAGATGAGCCCCACCAGTGGGAGACATCTACGCTGAGCCGGCCCAGAGCCTGAAATGCCCAGGGCTGGGAAACAGTTCCTTAACCGGGAGCATTAAACACCAAAATAGTTCAGATAAATTCTTCCTAAAAAGTCAGTAAGGCCCCTTCCGGGTCCTGCTTCTGCAGATAAGAAGCTTTGAAGCCGCTGCTACACACTCAGCGACAGGTAAAAAGCTGAGAAAATGGAAAACTCAACAACTCTTCTCAGATCCGTGAGCAAAGTGAGGTCAGAGGGGAAACCGCTGTCCCCAAATGGGAGAGACCGACAGCTCAGCCACCGAGAGGAGCGTGGTGGGAACTCACGCAGAGGTAAGCGCGCCGGGGCTGCGGTGGATGCGTCCAACTCCAGGGGAGCCACTCAGAGCGGGAATCACGGGGCTTTCGTGGGCTTTGCCACCAGGAACCCTGCCAGGTCCTCACGGCGAAAACCCCCCTCGTGCTCCGGAACCCCTGTGAAAGAAGCCGGAGCGTTTGGTTCCTCTTAACAAGGCCTGATCTCAGGGGAAACTATGTAACCAGAGCCCCACTGACCTGGGGGAGGGAGCTCCAGCCCTCCTGTCCCAGCTGAGGGGGCAGGGACCTGACGCACACGTGAAGGTGGCGATGCAGAGGCTCGGGCTCCCCAGAGACACAGACTCACCCTGGGCCTGCGGGGGCACCCCTCCCCACTCACCACCACAGCACTGAAGGCTCCTTGACAGCAGGTCCTCTCACCCAGGACATCGTGCCCAGCTATCCGGAGAAAATCACAAGCCATACGAAAGGCAGAACACACAGTCTGAAGAGACAGAGCGATCATCAAAACCAGACTCAGCTATGGCAGGGATGTTGGAATTACCAGACTGGGAGTTTAAGACACATGTGGAAAATCCACTAAGGACGTGCTCCAGTGGATCAACAGACAGCAGACAGGTGCAGGTGGGCAGCGTAAGCAGAGAGATGGAGATCTCAGAACGCACCAAGAGAAATGCTACAGATAAAAAACTGCGACAGAGGGCTTCCCTGGTGGCGCAGTGGTTGAGAATCTGCCTGCCAATGCAGGAGACACGGGTTCAAGCCCTGGTCTGGGAAGATCCCACATGCCGCGGAGCAACTGGGCCCGTGAGCCACAACTACTGAGCCTGCGCGTCTGGAGCCTGTGCTCCACAACAAGAGAGGCCGCGATAGTGAGAGGCCTGCGCACCGCGATGAAGAGTGGCCCCCGCTTGCCGCAACTAGAGAAAGCCCTCGCACAGAAACGAAGACCCAACACAGCTAAAAATAAATTAATAAATTTATTTAAAAAAAAAAAAAACTGCGACGGAAATGAAGAATGCTTTGATGGGCTTATGGAGTAGAAAGGAAATGACTGAGGAAAGAACCTGAGTTTCAGGATATTTCAATAGAAACTGAAGAACAACTCACCTACAGAGAAGCAAAGGTAAGAATTACGTTCAGGGCTTCCCTGGTGGCGCAGTGGTTGAGAATCTGCCTGCCAATGCAGGGGACACGGGTTCGAGCCCTGGTCTGGGAAGATCCCACATGCTGCAGAGCAACTAAGCCCGTGAGCCACAGTTACTGAGCCTGCGCGTCTGGAGCCTGTGCTCTGCAACAAGAGAGGCCGCGATAGTGAGAGGCCCGCACACCGCGATGAAGAGTGGCCCCCACTTGCCGCAACTAGAGAAAGCCCTCGCACAGAAACGATGACCCAACACAGCCATAAATAAATAAATAAATAATTAAAAAAAAAAAAAAAAAGAATTACGCTCACTCTCTCCTCAGAAACCACGTGACCAGGAGGAGTGCAGAGGGAAATATGTAGAGGGTCGAGAGAAAAACCACCAGCCTAGGATTCTGTGCACGTGAAATTATCCTTCAAAAGTGTAGGAGGGGGCTTCCCTGGTGGCGCAGTGGTTAAGAATCCGCCTGTCAATGCAGGGGACACGGGTTCGAGCCCTGGTCCGGGAAGATCCCGCATGCCGCGGAGCAACTAAGCCTGTGTGCCACAACTACTGAGCCTGCGCTCTAGAGCCCGCGAGCCACAACTACTGAGGCCACAAGCCACAACTACTGAGCCCACGTGCTGCAACTACTGAGCCCACGTGCTGCAACTACTGATGCCCGCGTGCCTAGAGCCCGTGCTCTGCAACAAAGAGAAGCCACCGCAATGAGAAGCCCATGCACCGCAACGAAGAGTAGCCCCCGCTCGCCACAACTAGAGAAAGCCTGCGTGCAGCAACGAAGATCCAACGCAGCCAAAAATAAATAAAATAAAAATAAATAAATTTATTTTTTAAAAAAAGACCTAAAATAGCCCACACGTTGTTGAAGGAGAAGGACAACACCAAGACTTCCTGTAACGCTACAATAATCAAGACAGAGTACTACTGGCAAAACAAAAGACACACAGATCAACGGAACGGAATAGAGAGCCCAGAAATAGACCCACGTAAACTTAGTCAACATCTCTGACAAAGGACCAAAGGTAATACAACAGAGAAAAGCTAGTCTTTTCAACAAATGGTGCTGGAACAACTGGGCATCCACGTGCAAAAAAATGAATCAACACACAGACCTTACACCCTCCACACAAATTAACTCAAAATGGATCACAGGCCTAAATGTAAAACACAAAACTATAAAACTCCTAGAAGACAACACAGGAGAAAATCTGATGAGCTCGGGTTTGATGATGACATTTTAGGTGCATCACGAAAGGCAAAACCCATTAAAGAATCATAGACAACCTGGACTTCATTAAAATTCTATAATTCAGCTCCTTGAAAGACATTGTCAAGAGAATAAAAAGAGAAGCCACAGACTTGGAGAAAATATTTGCAAAATGTATATCTGATTAAAAGACTGCTATACAAATTATACGAAGAACTCTTAAAACTCAACAATAAGAAAATAATCAACCTGATGTAAAATTGGGTCAAAGAACTTAAAAGACACTTCATCAAAAAAGATATGCAGATGGCAAGTATGCATATGAAAAGATGTTCCACATCACATGCCATGAGAAAAATGCAAATTGAAACATCAATGAGATGCCACTATTACTATTAGAATGGCCAAAATCTGGAACACCGACACCACCAAATGCTGGCGAGGATGTGGAGCGACAGGAACCCTCACTCACTGATGGCGGGAATGCAGGATGGTGCAGCCCCTTTGGAAGACAGTGTGGCAGCTTCTCAAAAACTAAACCTACACTTACCATGAGATCCTGCAGTCACACTTCTTGGTATTGATATTTATCCAAAGGAGCTGAAACTTATGTCTACACAGAAAAACTGTACACAGGTGTTTATAGCAGCTTCATTCATAACTGCCAAAACTGGGAAGCAACCCAGATGTCCTTCAGCAGATAAATGGATAAATAAACTGTGGTGCATCCAGACAAAGGAATATTATTCAGTGCTAAAAGGAATGAGTTATCAAGCCATGAAAAGCCATGGAGGAAGCTTGAATGCATATTATGAAGTGAAAGAAGCCCATCTGAGAAGGCTACAGACTGTACAGTTCCAATCATATGACATTCAGGAAAAGGCAAAACTATGGAAACAGTATAAAGACCAGTGGTTGCCAGGAGTTTGCGGGGAGGGAGGGATTAATACGTGGGGCACAGGAGGTTTGTAAGGCTGTGACTTCTCCGTATGACACTATGATAATGGACACGTCTGAACCCATAAAATGTACACCACCAAGAGCGAACTGTGATACAAACGATGGACCTTGGGTGATGACGACGTGTCGTCGGAGGTTCATCAGTTGTAACTAACGTACCGTTAGGTGGGGGGGAAATCTATGTACCCTCTGCCTAACTGTCTCTTTCAACCATTTGTAAGCCCCAGCGTAAGAGGGCCAAGCTTCCGGGTCCAGCAGGGCCCGCCCTGTGCGGTGCTGCTGTCTCGAGGGTCCGTCTCTTCGCGAGTCTGTGCACCTGCTCCTGCCCCGTTGGTCACCCAGGCTCTGAAAAGGCTTCGTATCCTGAGCTAGAGAGACTGGGGAAAGTTCCTCGGACGTGTGTGAGCTGATGCTACATTCAGATCCGCAGCCGATCAGAGACGATGAAGAAATCTAGGAGTCATAACGTTTCCAAAATAAGCCCCACATGGAAACTGAAGAGCGAAGCAGGGAGGGTAGGGGTCTCTCGTATTCACTGCCCCGGTGAGGGAAGCCTCCTGATTTCCAAACCACTGCAGCCCAGCGGCAGGCTTTGAAATCAGTTTCATGGGTCACACCCAGAATTTTCTAAATAATTAGAATAAAAGAGAGTTAAAAATATCAGAATGCATGGCATTTTGCAAGGTATTGCTTTGTATAAATTTTGTTTTAGATACTTGCGTGCGTGCTTGCGTGTGTGTGTGTGTGTGTGTGTGTGTGTGTGGTGGGTCACAGTATAAAACCTATTTCTTACTGTGGGTCGTAGTCAAAAAGGTTGAGAAACAGTGGAGTTTCAGAAGTTACTGCTGACACGAGGCGACGGGAAGATGGCCAGGCTCAGAGCGTCAGGTTTTGCCTCTTGTCCTCATGCCAGTTTTATGAAGTCGAATCTTCCTTCCCGCCCTGCTTTTGTCTTTCAGGGTCTCTGCCCAGACCTGCCCCAGAAGTCAGGAAGGAGCGGGTCATGAAGCCCCTTAGACGAGAGGAGGGAAGGAGGGGAGCTGAAAGGCAGGTGGTGGGCAGTGCCTGCTGACCAGCTCCCGGGCTGAGAGCATCTTGCTGTCAGAGCACCAGCCTTGTACCTCCCGGGAGCTCCTCTCCCCCCAACCCTGTCGCCCGGCTGCAGACTTCGGGATGAAGTCAGTTTTGATGCTGGCTCAGATAGGATTCTGTCCTCATCTGCCGAAGGCCTACCTGTGGCCTAATCACTGTAATAATCTGGGTGGGGCATGATTATAGGTCAGGTTTCCTCAGTCCCAAGTCCCAGGTTTATCTCTGAGCCAGTTGGCCATTTGACCCCTGCGAGGAAATTACCCCAGTGATTTATCTTCTGCAGTTACAACACAAGGATTTTGGCCTTTGTCTCCTCCATGTGAAAATAACTGAGATTTATTTGCAGATATAAGAGGAAAGTCATTCGACAGAGTGGATACATCACATTATTACCATATTAACAATCTGAGGGAGGTTTACTGAAGTTTATCCCAGTGTGAATTAAAACAAGTAATGTGGTTTACAAACTCCTTTTGTTATCAAATGTCAGAAGTCATCTGAAAATGATTTCTCTTCTGAGTTCTCCTACTAGGAATATATCTTTTTAAGCAGTATCGCCTTTATAAGTTTTAGTGGAAACGCCAGTAGGAGGGAAAAAAAGAGAGTGAGAGAGAATAAGGAAAAAAGAAAAATACTAGTTTTAATGTTAAGGGTTAAACCTGAAAACAAAAACCACCAAAAAGGCAGGTGGGAGAGTCCAGGTACAAAAACAGGAGAAAACAATGCAAGAAAAAGACAGAATAAAAAACGCTTTCTTCTTTTCAATGATCATTTTAAACATTGAGAATTTTCTCTCTTTGTCACAGAACCCCCCAAAGCCTAGCTTGGGAATCCAGTGGAGTGAAGGCTGAGAAGTTGATCTGGGACACAAGAAAGGCCCTTCCATTCTGACGTCAGACTGGTAAGAAGTGTAAATCGTTCTTCCAAGACCTCTTGTTCATCGAGGAGTTTGTGAAATTCATCAGTAAGTTCAGAGACGGACAAATCTCAATGATCCTGTACTTCCTTTCATAGTCACTCTGCAATGGCCGGTACTGAGGAGGGATGTACTGAGCTACTGACTGACATCAAAGGATGCAGTCAAATGCATCAAAGGATGTTACTCCAAAAGATGAAAAGACACACTACTGAATGGGAGAAAATACTTGGAAATCGTACATCTAGTAAGGGCTTAATATACAGAATATATAAAGAAGTCCTATGACTCAACAACAAAAGAAAAACCAATTTAAAAATGGGCAAAGAGATCAGCTCGGTGCTTTGTGTCCACCTAGAGGGGTGGGATAGGGAGGGTGGGAGGGAGATGCAAGAGGGAGGAGATATGGGGATATATGTATACGTATAGCTGATTCACTTTGTTATACAGCAGAAAATAACACACCACTGTAAAGCAATTATACTCCAATAAAGATGGCAAAAAAAAAATGGGCAAAGAACTCAAACAGATGTATCTCCAAAGAAGGTATCAAGTGCAAATAAGTACATGAAAAGATGCTCAACATCACTGGTCGTTAGGGAAATGCAAATCAAAATCACAATGTGATACCAGCTCACACCCATTAGGATGATTATAATTTTTTTTTTTTTTTGAGGATGTGAAAAAACCGGAACCCTTGTACATGGCTGGTGTGAAATGGTGCAGCCGCTGTGGAAAACTGCTTGGTGGTACCTCAAAAAGTTAAACAAGCTTACTACATGATCCAGGGATATCCCTAAAAGAATGGAAAACGGGAACCCAAACGATGCTTGTACACGAACGTTCACAGCAGTATCCTTCACTATAACAAGCGGTGGGAACCACCCAAGTGTCCATTTACAGATGACAGGTACACGGGGCACATGCACACAAGGGCCACAGCATGGAGTAAAGGGCAGATACACCCTACAGAGGGATGAGGCTTGAAAACAGGCCAAGTGAGACCACCCAGACACAAGAAGACAACCCCGTATGAGTCCACTTATACAGGGGCCCTGGAAGAGGCAAATTCAGAGACGGAAAGCAAAAGACGGCTGCCAGGGGCTGGCGGAGGGGAGCTGGTGTTTTCATGGTCGTAGAGTCTAGGGTGATGAAAGTGACTTGGAAATAGACAGTGGTGCTGGTTGTAAATACTGTGAAAGTACTTAATGCCACTCACTGAATCGTACACCCAAAAATGGCTAAAATAGCAAATTTTATGTTATATATATATATATTTACCACAATTTTCAAAGTTAGTAATACAATATTTTCCAAACCACGGAATTGTACACTTTAAATTGTTTGGTATGTAAGTTAATCTCAACAAAGCTGTTTTTTTTAAAAAAATGTGAAAGCAGAGCTTGGGTAAAACAGGCTCGCTCTTGCTGAGCTTTGTAACGTGTGGCCGGAGGGGTCCCGAGGTTGGGCGGTGGCGGAGCAGGCGCGGTGTGCGCCCCGGGGGATCCCCCGTTTCCAGCGCTGCGTTTACTTTTAAAGATACTGCTGAATCAGGAAGCATTTTCTACAGCCATTCGTATTTTGCTTGGTTTTCACTTTCTTACAAAAATGGACAATCAAGACAGAAAAACAAAAGGTCCAATTACTAGCCTTCATTTCACCCCAAAGCAAAACAAGATGAGTTTCCAATTTTTTTTTTTGATAGAAAGCAACGCAGGTCCAGTATTACCTCCTTTTCATAAAAGAAGTGCTGAAAATGCCCAAAAGCAAAGCATTTTCTCCGAGGGCGAGGGCCTCACCTGTGAGGTGCTGGCTTCAGTCAATGTGGCCCAGCAGGGTGTGCAGACGCACACGGGGCCGGCAGCAGGACCTCCCAGGGTGCTTGTGATTCTGGGGGCGACAGCAGGGGTCTGCGTCTCTAACCAGGGATTTCAGGCACCGCTGAGAGCCTGGCGTCAGGGCGTTTGCTCTCCCTCCGGACCAGGCGGCTGCGGTGACTTGGTGGAGTGATGCGCGAGGGTGCCCTGGCGGGAAACCTGCGGTGACATCTCCCGCGTGCCTCCCACGTGCTTGGGACCCCTGGTTCTTGGTTGGGCCCGGCTAGAACACCTGGACACGGCCCAAGCCCCACTGCCCTGGGTACCTGCCCTGGGGCCTAAAGCATCTCCAGCCTCAGCTCAGGTCACCCGTGTGTCCCAACCCCTCCCCCCCAGACCCTGCCGAGCCCCGCCTGCTCCCAGGAGGCTGCGTGGGAAAGTCACTGCCAAACTGTAAGCTGGGGTTGAGCAGGATTTGAAGCAAAAGGGCTTTCGCCTCCTTCAGCCCAGCCCTGCGATGCTCTCACGTTACACTGTCCGTGACACTAGGATAGCTTTGGTCCCTGAGTCCTCGAGCGGCTCCTCGGGCCCCACGGGCTCCCTGCTCGGGGTTCCTTACAGCTTCCACCAGAGTCGCGCGCGTCTCACTCACCCTCCTCCTGCCCCCGGCTTCCTCTTCTCCTACCACCAGCCCTCCTCTGCGGCCTATCGCACCGTCTTCCTGAAATGGCATTTCCCGGCCATTTCGCAACCGGAGGGCTTATTCCGAACGCGTGGGGAGCGCAGCCCCGGGGGAGTCGCTGCCGCCGGAGCTGAGCGCTCCAGTTACCGCTGGTGTGAATCCGCTACTGTTAAACATAATGGCACTGTGACAGACATGCCGGATTTAAAGAATGGAAGTGTCACCACCAGGAGCTTCATCTGCCTGGATTCTCGCCCGTGACGACTTCCATCTTCAGGTTCCCCTCCAGGAGCTCCCAGCCCCGGGAGAAGTTTTCTGTGCCGTGAACTCAGGAAGCATCCAGGCGCCTCCTGACTGGTGACAATTTCATTTCCATGAAGGTCATTCAAAACCTCATTTATCAACAGATGTTTCCATTCCCTCCACACACAGGTACTTAGCTAAGTACTCAGTATCCTGAACGAGACAGACAAGGGCTGGCGGGTGCAGACGAGGAAGCGAGTCCCCGGCGGTGGGTGACGGAGCCGAACCGAGCGCGGAAGGGGTGGGTGCCCGCAGCGCCCTCCGGCCGGGCTGGGAGGGGTAACTGCGGCATGAGGGCTCAGGGAAGAACCGCTGGAGGAGGTGGTAGCCAGACTCTGATCTGATTCAGGTTTTAATCCGGACGACCTTAGATCCAACGCATTCCCCAAACAGGAGCTCACTAAACAGCGTTCTTCAGGCCTTTCTTTGCCTTTTCTAAATGAATCATTAACTAAAGGCACAAGCCACCAAAAGGAACCTTATATACTCAAATATCACTTGGAGTAATGAAAAATATTTCAAAGATTCCAAACTCCTGGGATGTCACTGGTTTCACGCAAAGTGGAGCTATTTCCCTTCACGGTGCCGTCATTTTTCTCATCTTTAAAGAAGCTGAACACAGTTATCTTTATAGTAATGAGTTTGTAATGTTTTGTTTTGCTCTTTAAAAAAAAAAAAAAAAAAGAATTAGCCCTCGTAG
The DNA here is from genome assembly GCF_965194825.1 of Balaenoptera physalus. Taxonomy (NCBI): domain Eukaryota; kingdom Metazoa; phylum Chordata; class Mammalia; order Artiodactyla; family Balaenopteridae; genus Balaenoptera; species Balaenoptera physalus. Next base: position 81,003,172 of record NC_138899.1, on the reverse strand, counting down.
GACATTGGACTATTCCCTGCCAGTGACATTTTCTCCGGGGAACATTTTACCCCTCAGGACAAGGAATCCCAGCAGGGAAAGTGTGTTGAGTCACACACGAACCTGCTTTCACAGCTGCTCGCTGTTTGTGAAGGGCATATAAGCAGCAGTTTCAGAGTTGAGTCCATGATGATTAAAAAACTACAAAATTAAAAAGTCCAAGACTCGCAGTGCCTTTGAAACAGCTGCTCCAAGTTGGGTATTTTACTCCTGGTGCTCAAGAAAAGTGCTAAACACAATGAAACGGAAGAAAAACCGCCCCCTCAGAGCAGCACCTGCCCTCCTTCTATTCAACACCGACTCATCACCCCCTCCTATCACCTCTCAGACTTCAAAAGGCAAATTCAGCTCATGCCCTTGTATTAACACTGATGATTCCATGTCACGCTGAGAAAAAGTCACATCTACCGATGCACTTTCCCAGCAGAAAAACCAAACACTTAGGCCCCATCTACATAAATGACCACAAAATACTGAAAACCAGGAAAACGATGAATCAACGCCCCCAGTGACACACGGGAACTCGCAGAACTAGGTGGTCACGTGGGTCCAGACACCCCCGGTCACATCACGCCACCACACGAAACGCAGGGAAAGCCCGGGTGCTTGTCTTCTCACTGAATCCAGTGTTTCATCAATAATCCATTCGAAAATATTGATGAGGCGAAAATCCATTTGGCAATCAAGAACTTCAGTCAGCACGTTCTTGTTAGTGAGACAAGGTATTTTACGTCATGTTTTCGGTGGTGTCAATCTTCCTAAATTAGCTCTTTCTTAAAAAAAATATTTTATTTATTTATTTTGGCTGCGCCAGGTCTTACTTGTGGCAGGCGGGCTCCTTAGTTGCGGCGTGCATGCGGGATCTAGTTCCCCAACCAGGGATCAAACCTGGGCCCCCTGCATTGGGAGCGCAGAGTCTTAGCTACTGCACCACAAGGGAAGTCCCCTAAATTAGCTCTTGGGTGAAGTGCAGGGCCTCAACCTTGGAAGTCTTTTTGTTTTTTTTAATTTATTTATTATTTATTTATTATTTATTTTTGGTTGTGTTGGGTCTTCATTTCTGTGCGAGGGCTTTCTCCAGTTGCGGCGAGCAGGGGCCACTCTTCATCGCGGTGCGCGGGCCTCTCATTATCGCGGCCTCTCTTGTTGCGGAGCACAGGCTCCAGACGCGCAGGCTCAGTAGTTGTGGCTCACAGGCCTAGTTGCCCCGCGGCATGTGGGATCTTCCCAGACCAGGGCTTGAACCCGTGTCCCCTGCATTGGCAGGCAGATTCTCAACCACTGCGCCACCAGGGAAGCCCTTGGAAGTCTTTTGAGAGGCAGACATGGGTCCTCCAGCACTTCCTGGGCGGCTCTAGGGTGAGAAATAACGACCCGGCAGTCTGGCCCTGGGCATTGGCTCTGTGCCTGGCTTGGTGCTGAGCGAGGCCCACGAACCCACCTCTCCTCCACCCTGGACGCTCCTCCAGGACATGCAGTTGGCGTCACCTCTCATGGGTAAAGAGACTCCAGCCATCACTCGGAATCTGCAGGGAAGTGGGTTTCAGGCCAGGTGTGCCCCAGCTGCAGCGCTCTTGACTGCCCCCTGGGCTGCTGTTTCCCCAGGAAGTTAGCTGTTCAGTGCAGTGGAAATGGGTCTCTGACTCCTGTGTTGGTTTTGGTGCCAATCCGTCCTCTTGCTGGACGGCTGTTCGGGTGTCCTGTTCCTGTGAATTTTCTTCTCTGGTTAACTGTCTGCAGGCCACCCAAGGTTCCTCCAACACCAGAAAGATCAAGTCCCTCTGTCATTGCCCAGGACACACACCTGTACTGCTTGAGCTGGGTACCCAGCATGGCCACACCCGGAATGCAGGGCAGGAATCTACATGCTGTGATGAAACTGGGGCAGGGGCAGAGGCACTGAGGTCCAAAGTCACGGGCAGAACTCCAATGGCGTTCACTAAAAACGATCCAAAAGTGTGTTTTTCTTGGCCGTGCTGTGCTCTATAATTAGAGCAGCTGCTTTTATGAACGTTAAGTGTAGGAACTCACATTTGCCCTTAATAAACTGAATCCTGATAGATTCAGCACAATGTTCTGATTTACCTTAGTATTTTAAAAATCCAATTCTGTTACTCTATATATTTTCCATGTTTTTAGCTTCTGGTGTATGCAGCGTTGCCCAGTGGAAAGAACACAGCTCAAGGTCCTCCTAACCTGGGTTCAAATTCCAGCTCCGCCGCTTACTAGCTGTGCAACCTCGCAGGGCCTCCCGGTAACCTCTGGTGCGTTGTTTAAATAACGCCGCTCTTTAAGAGCAGATGAGTAAATCCACACCCCACAGGGTTGGCCCCCTGTGGGACCCTCCCCGCCCACCCCAGAGGGAGGCCCTCTGTGGGACCCTCCCCGCCCACCCCAGAGGGAGGCCTCCTGCGGAACCTGCGTCGGGTCGGAGCTTCCCGTGTGGACGCCTCACCTCATCTGCCTCTCCTTCCCACCTGCAGTTAGCTGCCCTTTTCTCAAAGATGGGAAACAGGAACACAACGCCCGGTGTACAGCTCTGCCATGAGGAGGGGCCAAGGCCACGGGTGTCCTGGGCCCACTGCCGCCCCCCCCCTCCCCGGCACCAGCTGCACCCCCGGGGGCGAGGAGGGCAGCCCCTCCCAACCGCTCCACCCCGCCGCTCCCTGCCCTGTGGACACAGAACTTTAAAGCTCTTACTCACCCAGTCTATGCTGTTGTCAAGGGCAGCACGCTGGAGTCCTGACGGGGCGGATTTACACATTCCTCTGATTTTTCTCACAAGCCTGTCAAAACTACAGACCTGTTCCTCGGCCTCCAGGCCGGCCCAGTGCCCTCGGTGCCCGGTGCTGTCCCAGCGTCTGTGGCACTGGTGTTGCTGTCGGGATGGCAGAGATCACACTGATTTTGGTGGGGGGCTTGTATGCGTTTTGATGTTTCTGCCTGATGTCTGAAGGATCCATTCTTTACCTTGACATTCATGAGTGTTGTATACCAGAATTTCCTGAAATGTTGTATTTACTTCGTAATCTCATTGCGTGATTTTCTTGGAGTTGGAGGAACGACCGTGAGGAAGTTACTCCTGCTCGCTGAGTTGAGTGACCGGGCCGTGCACGCAGGTGGTGTTTTACTGGCATGTCGGGGCTGTTTAGGGCAGGCGAGCCTCTCCACACACCGTGGAAGTGGCTGACAACGAGGTCCTGGACACGGGGAACGGCAGAGCCACGGGATGCGGAGCTTCGTGGCCGAATCCTCTTGTGCTGACCTGGAAGGCAAGTTTAGGACTTGGCATGAGGGAGAAATCAACTCTGTAGCCTAAATCCACACCCAGGTTCCACCCCAGGGAGAAGGACAAGGGGAAGGGAGGTAATAGAGAGAATTTGAACTTTTTCTGGAAGGACAATTCATATTATTTTATGAACAGAAAACTCAGTGGTGATGGCGGGTCTCCCGCGTCTCTCGCAGTTCCCGGTCCTGAAGGCTCCCACTAGCTTATAGGGGGGGGCTCCTCATCCTCCTGTGACCCCGCCTGATGGCGACCACGTCCCGGCCTGGCCTCCCCTCGACAATGCAGGGGACCCCACCCCGGACACGGGCGGCCCGGGCCCAGGTCCTGCGCCACCCCAGGGGCTGGCCTCCCCGCTGAAAGGATGGTGGCCCTTAGCGGGGACGCCCCTTTGCCGGCAGCCTTATCTTTAGCCCGGGCCCACGGTCTGCTTCTCCTCTGCTGGGTCTCCGGTCTGTACTTGGGGACCAACTCATGCAACCGAGCAGACTGTCAGCCGCGGGTGGAGGTCAGCCGTTCACCCCCGAGCCGAGGGAGCGGGGCCGTCTGCCAGCCGGTGGCGGGCACCCAGGGGCTGGACGCCCCGTCAACGCAAGACTCCTCCTGGGCCTTTTCTCAGACAGGAACTTAACACCTTCCTGGCCTCCTACTTCTCCACTACGGCAAGGGCCGGGCCATCGAGTTAGAACTTTTTAACGGATTCAGCATAAATCCTGACTTCATGAATTCCTGAGCCAGCAACTCAACAACAAGAAAAAACAAATACCCTGAATGAAAAATGCGCGATGGAAGTGAACAGATATTTCTCCGAAGAAGAAACACAAGTTGGCAACAACCACGTGGACGGCGGGTGGGGGGGGGGGAATGAAGAGACCGCCCCCCCCCGCGGGAGGGGGGCTTGTGGGAGAGAAGGGATGGCGGGGTCTGGGAAGAGCACGCGGGGGGCTCGGGGCTCGGCGGGGCTTGGGCTGACGGCCTGGCTGCTCTGCGAGCCCATCCCCCCCATGAGCGGGGTCTGCCCCCTGGTAAGCAGGGGCCACGAGGGCGCCCTCGAGAGGTGCCCTTCGCAGTGCGGGCCATGGGTCCCGACCCACCGGAGGCCGTAAGATGGACACTCAGGCTGCAGCCAGCATCTCGCTCCCGTGAAGGAGGGCGGGCGAGGAAGCCTCCAAGTTCACGGCCCGTAGGGCACTGTCTTTTGTTTCTCACACACACCCCTTTAAGAAGTTTTCGAGCCGCTGCTGTAGCGCCGCTGTCCACCCGCAAGGCCCGGAGGGGAGACCGCGCCCAGGCCGGCTCTGCGGCAGCTCCGCACCCCGGCCCGGGGCGGGAGGCATGGCGGCCACTGTAAGCGCAGGCGTGAGGCGCAGACCCCCAAAGGGTCAGGGTGATGGCGCCAGGGGTCCCTGGGGGTCTCCGGGTGCCCGGGGGCCAGCCAGGTGCAGAGGGAGGCTGCTGACCAACTTGGTGTGCGTTTCCATTTCTTCCTCCGGCCTTTTCCTGGGCAGGACCTGTGGCTGGGCCGTGACCTTCCCAGCCCTTTAAGAGGCTGCTGCGGGCCGTTCTGAGGAGCTGGTACGCGGCCGTTCCACTGGAAGGCATATGCTTGCCGGAAGTGGCACCTGCGTGCGCGTGCGTGCGCGTGCGTGCGTGCCTGTGCGCGTGTGTGCGTGCGTGCGTGCGTGCGTGCGCGTGTGCGTGTGGACTGTCCCTAAACAAGGCGGGCGCAGGTGCAAACAGTCCGTAGCGTGCGTGGCGGGGAAGCGGGCCGGCCTGGAGCGCGCAGACGGCGTCCAAGCAGAGAAACTGCGCACGGCAAGCACTTCGTCCTCATTCCTGCAGCCAGAAGACCTGCCGCGAGGCAGCCTCCGCCTCCGAGAGCCCGGGACGCGGTGTGTGCGGGTCCTGACCACAGCAGCCTCCCCTGGACGAGCGTGTGGGAAGGCGCCCCACGGAGAACAGAGGCTCCCCCGAAGCCGCTTTCTCGCTGGGTGACCTGGAGCGAGTTACTTCACTTCCCTGAGCCTTGGATTTCTCATCTTTATTGGGGTAATTATAACTGCCCCACTCACCTCTCAGAGGTGCTGTGAGAGAGTGCTGCAAATGGTAAGGCACCATAGCGGTGCGGCTGTTATTATTATCGTTAATCTTAATAGCGGCCTTGCCAGGCAGGCAGCGCACTAAGTCACTTTGCAAATGGGGAGAGAGGGTCAGCAGTATTGGGGTGAGACCCGCGGTGTCGCAAGCTGCCCGGGGAAAACAGAACCAGAACCCGGGCTTCTTCTGAAACTTAGTCCAGTGCTGTCTTCCCTATAACACAGTTGACTTTTAACTGACATTTTATTTAGGTTGATGATTTAAATGTAACCAAGATGGTTAGATCTTTTTTCTCTCCTAAACCGTGATACGAGACTTGGAGCAATGTATTCATTTTACTGCCATAATAGTTTTTCCATCAAAACTACATATAGTCATGTTCTAGATATAGATTTTTTATAGCTCAGTGGCCAGGAAGAGACCAGAAGAAGAAACAAAAAACTCACAAACAAGACTGCTAGTAGTCGGGAGTGATCACGGACTATCTTATTACTATTAACTTTGCAAACTTCTTTTTGAGAAGTTTAAAAGCCCTGGGAAAAGTGACACCATAATATCTATCCTCTCCCTGTCTAGTTGAATTTTGATCCAGCCGATGCTGAGTGGACAAAGGGCCAGTGGTTTATGAACTCCTGCCTGGCTGGCTGAGGCCACAGTGCCTGGCGCACAGTAGGCTCTCAGTACCTGCTTATGAATAAGTGATTAGTAGACTGGGTCTCATTAGCCCTAAAGGAGTGAGAAGGACGTGGACGTGGGGCTGAAAGTCAGAGGCCTAGACCTCAGGGCTGGCTCTGCCACCGACCGGCTGTGAGGTCCCGGCTCCATTCTGGTTTCACTATTTCACCTCTCCAGGCGTCCACTTCTTCTCTAAAAGAAAAGGGTAGGATTCGATCAGGGATGGCTAATAGGTTTCCATTCCGATGCCAGCTGCAGTCAGTTGGGGTGCTGGTGGAGGTGCCAGCTGAGAAGGCCGCTGAGGCGCCGTGGAATGGTGGTCTCTCTGGGGACTGGACACAGGGCAGACACCTGCCATCACCGGACTGAGTCGTCTCTAAGACCTTTCAGTTTTATGAATCTGTAACCAACAGGGTGCTTGGATTTGGTAGAAACTGAATTTTAGAATTAACTCGGGTAGCGCTGTGTAATTGCTGTGTTTTGTGTCGGAAAGCTTCTTTTCCTGTGGTCTGAGATGCAAGAAATAAAGACTCAGAGGACTGTATTGGGGGCATAACCGGGATTATGGGTTAAGATAGCTTCTGCAAGTTCTCCCAGCGTCTCCAGGATGTAAAGGCAGTGCAGTATTGTTTGTCCCATTTTATAGGGAGAGGATTTGAGTCATAAGCGGTAGAATGATTGCCCTGGATCATTTGTAGGTGTAGGCGTATGTTTGGGCCACTTAACTCACTCATGCCTTCCCTCCCAGAAAAACGGGTTCTAGTTAATTCAGCGTGCACCCCGCCTCAGCACCGCTGGGTGGGTTCGCGTTACTCTCCCCTGGACCCTTCATCACGGCCGAGGTAATGACCTGCGGCTGCTCCCTAGAAAGGCCTGGTTTGTCCCGTCACCACCCAGGACTCCACCCCATCGAAACTCGATTCTGCTCAGGAGCTTTGGGGATCAAACCCAACGACCTCCTACCTTGCTCGACCTTTTTCCTTTTATGCCACAACTCGTGAGGGAACATCTACTAAGTATGTCATAAATGCTAACTGGCCACTTGGTATGTCAAAGGGATGCTCAGCCCCCGGGGAGTGACTGTCACTTGGACAAACTACACTTTAGAATGCGCGAAGACTTTAAGATAACACTCCTGGAAGCAGCAGCGTTCACAGAAGAAAACATATTAGAGTTAGATCTGAATTTCAACCTTGGTTTGACTGTTTATTATCTATATGATTGGGTTTCCTCATGAGTAAAACGGGGATAATAAGGATGGTTGTGAGAAAAAAAGGACCGAATTACATAAAGTACCTGTTACAACACCTGTGCATCACAGGTATCCAATAGGTGCTAGTTTCCTTCTCATTACAAAATAACTTCAAAATGTCACACATCAAAAAGTCCCAAAGTTAAAAATACTTGGGGGGACTTCACTGGTAGTCCAGTAGTTAAGAATCCGCCTTCCAATGCAGGGGACGCGGATTCGATCCCTGGTTGGGGAGCTAAGATCCCACATGCCATGGGGCAGCTAAGCCCGTGCGCCACACCTACTGAGCCCGTGCGCCACAACGAAAGAGCCTGTGTGCTGCAACTAAGACCCAACACAGCCAAAAAAAAAAAAACAAAAACTCAAGGACTATGTGAATATTTTCTTACTGTAAAATATCCAAGGAGTATGAATATAGAAAGCGTCAAAAATAATTAATTAATTAATTTTTAAAATGCTTGGGGTCCTTGTGTCTGGAGGTTCCAGCTGCCGTGGCAGTAAGCTGGCCCTTGAGCCCTTTAGAGCTGGCCCGGAAGCCAGGTGGACGCCAGGGATGCCGTCAGAGGAAACCATTTAAATAAACCCCCGTAAGTGGAAATCAGCCCCTCGAACAGGCGGGAGGGATGCTGGAAAGTCGTGTCGCTTTAACACTCTGCTGAGGTGTCACCGGTGGAACGGGAAACCAGGAGGACAGTTTTTGGGGCGCCCTCAGCCTGGGTGGCCGCCTGAGCCCAGCAGAGGGACATTCTGAGGGTCAGGCTGCCTTTCTGATGCAGGCCCGTCTGTCCTGGTACAGGGACAGGTCCAGCTGCCCCAGGAGCCAGTCTGGGTGACGTTGGAGGTGTGTCCCCGAGAGTACAGGGGCCCTGCCTGAGGATGGAGGGAAAGGTGGAAACAACACTGGCCTCGGCCAGGCCGCCCCCCGCTCACGGCCACCTGGTGCCTGTGTGGCTCTGTCCTCTGAAGGGAAGGCTTGGACCGGGTGGGCGGTGAGGTGCTCCTGCATGAAGCTCAGTGGTCTCCTCAGTCAGCGTGGATTCATGTCCCACCAAATGTGCCAGAGCGTTGTCTGTGGTTATCACTGGTGCAGGACTATGTGAGATTGTATCATTTTCTTCATGTATCTTTATTTTTAAAAATTTTCTATCCTGCACTTAAATTGCTTATATGACTATAAAAAATTAAAATTTGCCTGTCTTTCTCAACTCTATGTATGTTGATTTCCTAAACCGATATGTAATTTGTGTTTGAGAGAAAGAGACTGTATCTTATCTTTCTCAACTATTTCCACAAAGAAAGCTTATGCAAGACAAGGCCAAATGCCCACGGTTTCTGCCCCGACCCTAAACCTCTAAGCATTTTAGCGAGTTCTGGGGTTAGTGCGTGTAGGGGTAATAATTGCGTTATTTCAGACACACTGTATCCCTTTGTTGACATGGATCATTAATGACTGATTTATTCCAGCGATTTATTCTAACTGTGTTTCCTCTGAAAAAGAAACCTGTGCTTGGGAGTCAGACACTTGAGCTTGAATCGCAGAGTTTTCACCCAAAACCATGAGATCTGAGTCACCTCACCTGACAGTGTTTTATCAGTAAGCCTTGGCTTGCTTGATGGTAACAGGAATAATAATGTATTGTAAGAAGAATAATTAATGTGAATTACGATGTAAATTATTAGTCATTTTTTCTGTATCTTCCATTTACAATCTTCACTAAGAATATATCAGTATTATACGTATGTTTGTATAGCCCCAACTCCAGGAAAACGCCCGCACTCGAGTGTTCAGGATGTAAATGTTTGCAGCATCGGTCCTGAGCGTTCTGTGCGCAGCCCCGCCGTGGGCAGCAGGTGCTCCGAGGCGGCCGCGGTACAAGCGCGAGGTTCGGACTCGCTGGCTGCTGCTTCCAGCGGGAAGTGAGCGCATCCCGTGCGGGCGGCGGGGGGAGGACGCGGGTGGTCTCCCGCACTGAGAGCGTCAGATGGGGACAGAGTGCGGGCTGTGCAGCTGCGGGGACACGAGGACATGCGGGGTGGGGGGAGGGGACTGTCGGAGGCCCTGGTGGACGGGTGTCCTGAGAGGCTGCAGCCTGGGCGCAAGGGGCCCCCCGACAGACGGAGAAAGGAGACCAGCACCCACTGGGCGGGGCCGCGGGCGCTGAAGGGCAGGGAAGAGGGTGCTCAGGGCACAGGGCGGGCAGCTCACCTTCAGCTCTCCTCCTCCTCCTCCTCCTTTTCTTTAAGGTGGTAAAATGTACATAAAACCTGCCGTTTTAACCGCCTTAAGTGCACAGCTCAGGGCGTTAAGTGCATTCACATGGCTGTGCAACCATCACCGCCTTCCCTCTCCAAAGCCCTTTCACCAGCTTCTGTTAAAAGCTCTTCCTGTCTTTTTCTTGCCCCTTTCTAGGCACTCAAGTAATCTTAATGGAATTGGTTTGCAATCATATTGTTGAATGTACCTAATAAAATTCTTGGCAATCCTTCACTTTGAAACCTTTCCCAAAAAGCCCACCAGTGAATTCATTGTAAGTTGCCTGGTTGGCTCTTTCCCCCCCGGGAGAAGGGCCAGCCTCTCCCTAAATGTAAATCCAGCTGTTGGAGGGTGGACGTTTATCCACTGTACCCCACGGGCTCAAAAAGGAGTCTTTCAGAGGACACGACTCCCCCGCAGGTGACACAAGCCTTCCTGGACAAGATGCAGGGCCCCGGGCGTATTTAGCAGGTGGACAGATGGCGGCCGATGCCCAGAAGACACGTTACTCCTTCTTACACACTGAAGTCCCCTGGCTGTGCAAGACCACGGAGCTGGCGGACGCACAGGCAGACACGTTGCGCTGTGTGCCGAGAACACCTAGACCGCACACGCGCCCCCCCATTCGGGTGACTTGTTTTCCAAACGACCAATCAGTTATTCCAGCACCACTTACAGTATGACCATTATAATAACTGAATTACCATATACACCTAATTTTGTTTCTAAATTGCCTCCTCTGATCTGTTGATCTAGCTGTTCCTACATGAGCACCATCTATTTTATTATTACAGTTTCATTATATGATTGCAAATATGATTCTTCATTTAAAAATTTCATGGAATTTAAATCTAGATTCACGTTACAAAAGCATCCCATTGGGACTGCATTAAACATTTATAGTTTAATGTGGAACGTTTCTGTTTTTGCAAAATTAAGTTTTTTCATCTAGGACCATGAAATGCGGCTCTCCAGTTACTCAAGTCTTCTTAAGGTTTTTGTTTTTGTTTTTTTAATATTTATTCATTTATATTTATTTTAGCTGCGCCGGGCCTTAGTTGGGGCACGCGGGATCTTTTAGTTGTGGCATGAGGGATCTAGTACCCCAGCCAGGGACCGAACCCGGGCCCCCTGCATTAGGAGCGTGGAGCCTTACCCACTGGACCACCAGGGAAGTCCCCAAAGTCTTCTTAAGGTGGATGAAATAGATACGACTTTTACAATCTAGTGAGAAGACTGACAGTTTAGAAAATAACTCAATAAACTGTGATGAGCGTCCGTAGAGGACTGTCCGCAGGGCTTTGCAGGTGGATGACCAGTCACTCGTGTGGCTACCCACGGGCACCACTGAGCTCACTCACGCCAGCGCATCTCCCGGCTGCACCTGGGCCCTTGCCCGTCCCGTGCCTTCGACTTGGGGTGCCGCCCCTCCCTCCCCAGTCCTCTTCCCTGCCCCTGTGCTGTCCCGGAGTGACTTCTGGCCCTTTAAAAACCGACCAAGTCACCCCTGTGGCGCCTCCCTGCACGCGGTTCATGGCCTCTCAGGTCATTCCTGGACTGGCTGCACCTGCACCACGTGTGCATCGGGGCCCGGCCGTGCTTTCCCCGCTCGGACCCTCTGCTGTCTGTGGGCGGGAGGTGCCCAGGCTCAGCCCAGGCCCACTGCCTGCCCGAGCGTTGCCGCCCCGGGTGAGGCTTCAGAAGAGCCGGCTAAGAGGGGCTGGACTGAGTGAGCTCTGTTTGCTTCCTCACTCTCTCCGCAGCGAGAGCTCCGTGTGGTCCAGGCTCGTGGGCCAGTGTTGTCCTTGGCCGAGCCTGAAGGAATCGGCCATCCTGGGTGGAGAAACAGAGGGTCTCTAGGGCAGACACCCCACGCTCTGCTTTAACCGCTCCCTTTGCAAAACTCTGCCTAAAACAAGAAGAGCACTATCAGGCTGGCCCTGCCCTCCCTCAGCCAAACGCCCCTCTCCCCAGGTGCCCAGCGAGAGCCCTTTGTCTCTGGTGGGACCGGCCCAGGCCTCCGCAGCAGAAAGACGCCTGCGGGCCCATCCAAATATTAGCTGTGGACACGTTCCTACTTTGAAAACAGGAGATGCTGTGCTGGGAGCCTCGGCTTCCAGAGAACACAATCACCTCTGTTTTCCCTTTTCCAGTGGACTGAAGCTGACACCGGCAGTGACCTTCTCTTCACTCTGCCCAAGGTTTGGAGGTCGGGGCTTTTCCCTGCCTGGGCCCAACAGCAGGAGTGAAACCTGAGAAACAGGAGAACACCCGGAGGGTCCACAGGGGTCCCTGGAAGGCTGACGAACTTCATCACGTCTTTGAGGGGAAACTTGCCCTAAACCGATGTTAATGTTTTACCTCCTGCACACCTGGCCTGAAGAAGGTTCCAAGATGCAGCTGCAGCCTGTAACCAAAACGAATATTTTTCATCTCACTATCTGATCGTACAACGAAGCTCAATTTATCAAATTAGAAAAATGTTGCACAACGGGGCAACGTTGAGTCATGGCTTTTAAAAAAATACTAGACCCCGGTTGAAGCTAGTCTGTGGCCCGTCGGGATGGAGTTTCTCAGGGTAGACATTAAAGCAAATCGACAAGTGTGTCAAGAACAATGAGGCTGACTTTGAGCTGTGCGCGGCGTTCCTTGGGCATGATTCCCGACAGCCGGCGGTGCTGGGGCCTGCGGTCGCAGGGAGGAGCGCTCGCCACGAGCCCAGGCTTGAACCATATGAGTCTGCCGAGCTTACCCCCACGGGACACTGAGCGCAGAAACTGTATTTTGAGTGGTTTTAAAACGCTCTGTAATCTGGGACCTCCCTGGCGGTCCGGTGGTGAAGACTCCGTGCTTCCACCGCAGGGGGCACGGGTTCGATCCCCGGTCTGGGAACTAAGATCCTGCGTGCCACGTGGCCTAAATAAATAAATAAATAAATAAAAATTATAAGAAAAAAAAAAAAGCTCTATCATCTGAAAGCGGAAACAACCCAAATGACCATCAACTGATGAAAATATAAAATGTGACCCATCTGTGCAGTGGACTATCATGAGGCTACGAGAAGGAATGGGGTGCTGACGCACATGGGTGAGCCTCGGAAACGTTACACTAAGTGAAAGAAGTCAGGAAAAAGGCCGAATGTTGTACAAGTCCATTTATACGAAGTATCCAGACTAGGCAAATCCACAGAGATGGGAAGTAGATCGGGCTTGCCGGGGGCAATGGGAGCTTGGGGAGGGGAGAGGGAGAAAGGGGAGGGGAGAGGGAGAAAGGGGAGGGGCTTCTAATGGCCGTGGGGCTTCTTTATGGACGGATAGAAATGTTCTCAAGTTTACTGTGGCAATGGTTGCCAACCCTGTGAATAAACTAAGAATGCTGAATTTCACACTTTAAACAGGTGAACTGTTTGGTATGTGAACTATATCTCAATAAAGCTGTTTTATAAAAAACCTGTAGTTTTTGTTGTCTATGCAGACCCACTTAAAACAACCCATTTAATGTAACTGAGGGTACCTTTTTAAGTGAACTCTCTTACTTTTGGTTTGTGGAAAGGCAAACATCTCACCATCCTGTCTCGGACGCACCCACTTGGTCAGAAGTGGAGGTGTTGGTGTCTCAGAATTCCACCTCTCCTCAGGGGGCCAAGGGCCAAGAGAGAGGATGGCTGGTGGCCTTCCCAGGAGCGTGGGGCCCCCCTTGGCTCCCCAGGCCACCCCAGGGAGCGGCTGGTGTTCCGGGGCTAGCACAGGCCCCTGAGTGCCCGCAGAGAAGCCAACCCAGCCCCGCTTCTCCCAGACCCGGGAATATGGCAGGAGCAAGAGTGTCTAAGTTTCATGGGGAGAGTCACTGAAGTCACCGCCGTCACCCACTCTACAAGTGGCCATTTCAGAGTTGGCCTTTCCTCACTCTCCCAAGCCTTCTGGACCTGCGTCCTCTCAGCAATGACCTTGACTCACCTCTGTCGACCGGAACTCCCTGTTGGTCCACTTCAGTCTGTCAGTCCCCCTGTTGCGGTGGGTGACGCGTCCGGTCTGAGGACCCCTCGGTCCCACACCCTCCGGACCCCGCACCTGAGGGTTACGCCTAACAGCACGGAGCGAGCTCTGGTGCGGAGCACCTCCTTTACGGCTAACCTCCCCGACCCCCGTCCTCCAGCTCCCCTTCCTCATTTCTCTGTCCGCTTCACAGGCGGTCTCCACTGGACCTCTGTCATCACTGCCTCCACGCCGCCCCCCGTCCCTGCTGCATCACTTCCCTGTCCTCACGTACTTGACCTCTTTTTAGAACCTGCCACTTTTGGCCACTCCTGTTTCTCACCACACTCTTCTCTGTTTCTGCCCCATCACAGTCTCTTTACCACTCCTCCGCGGCCACTTTTACTTTCTTCCTTTTCCAGCCTGACCTTTAAACGCTGGTGACCCCTGGTCTTGGTCCCTAAGGCCCCCTCAGGCTTCAAGATTTATATTCTCATTGCTAATCTGGATGGGCTGGGAGGTGGGTGAGGTTTCTTGGTGTTCAGGGTAATCTTGGTAATCTTACGTTTCAGTATTCAAGTGGGGAAAGGCTTAGAGGCCATGGGCCCAGATAAGACAGGACGTTAACACTTTATGCGGCTGCCAGCAGAGCAGTGTCCTGATTAACCCCGTGTTTGGGAGATGGCCGGCCAGGAGGGTAGATGGTGAGGGACGTGGCCACGGTCAGGCCTGGAGAGCCAAGGGGGGCCCAGCGAGGGCAGTGCTGGTGGCAGATCAGCAAACACCCAGAACCCAGCGCGCAACGTGGGCGACCTCACGGAGGACGGCGCCCCTGCTCCCGGGCTGCAGACCGGCTCTGAGGGGCGTGCTTCCCCCTCAGACCCGTTGCTCACACACCCAGTAACCATGTGCCGGAACTGCGCGGGACAGCGCTCGCCTGCCCTTACGTTCTCTTCTCTCTTTCGGGCTGGAGGCTTGTTCACTGGGCGACACAGAGGAAGGATGCCAGACGACCAGCTTGTCTTTGGAAATCGACTGTGCCCCCTGCCCAGAGTCCCAAACAGAGTGACCCAGGCTCTGATGATGGGAGAGCGAGAGAACCATCTTCCTTTGGTGGTTAAATTAGATGCAAAAGACATGATGAATTATCAGATGGAGATTCATCTTGCCTCTCTCCTAGGAGCTTGCTTTCTGGGAAGCATTTAATTGTCTTGGCACCAAGCAAACCGTAAGAAACCACAAGTGGGAGGATCATTGTGCTGATTCTACAGACGCTCCCAGTTACACACCCAGGGGCTGGCGGGGTGGCCGTGGTTCTGGCCCAGCTTTGCTAGCTCTCAGCTCCCAGGATGAATTCTGTTAGGAGCCGTCTTAATAGAACCTCTTTCTCTTTCCCAAGGGGAGCAACATGCTTCATGTATGACTTCATTCATCCTCAGTTGCTGAAGATCCTCACTGCTGTTTGTGTGTGTGAGACCAGGGTTAGGCTGTGTCAGGAGGGCTCAGGTCCAGAACAAGCCACTGCAGCTGAGTTTTAGCAGGAGATTTATTGTAGGATACTCAACAGTTTACAGTATTACTTGTGTAAGGGCTGAAGAAACAGACGCAGGTTCAGGAGTGATTCCCAAAGCCACACCTCAGAATCTGGCTGCCAAGGAAGCTGCTGCCTCTCCTTGGATCTGGAAGCCTCCAGCCCTGAAAGCCTCCATCGGGCCCGGAAGCCACACCTGCTCTCCTGGCTCCAACCCAAGTCGCATTGTTGGGATTGGCAGCTGCATGCGGGCGCCCGCCTCCCCACCTCCTCCCAGCCGCTGGCTTGTCCTGGGCTCCCTGTGGAGTGGGCACCCCTGAGACCATGGCTGCCTGGCACAGAGGGGTGTCCAGCTCACCAAGGCCCCAGCGCCTGCAAATCAGACCCAGATCCCTAACGGCAACGGAGCTGGAGAAGGAGACTCTTTTTTTTTTTTTTTTTAAATAAATTTATTTATTTATTTATTTTTGGCTGCGTTGGGTCTTTGTTGCTGTGCACGGGCTTTCTCTAGTTGCGGCGAGCGGGGGCTACTCTTTGTTGAGGTGCATGGGCTTCTCATCGCGGTGGCTTCTCTCGTTGTGGAGCACGGGCTCTAGGCGTGCGGGCTTCAGTACTTGTGGCACGTGGGCTCAGTAGTTGTGGCACACGGGCTCTAGAGCGCAGGCTCAGTAGTTGTGGCGCACAGGCTTAGTTGCTCCGTGGCATGTGGGATCTTCCTGGACCAGGGCTTGAACCCGTGTGCCGTGCATTGGCAGGCGGATTCTTAACCACTGCACCACCAGGGAAGCCCCAAGAAGGAGACTCTTGCATTCACTTTGTGCAGATGGGGAACGAATGCCAGGAGCCAGGCCCCATCCCCACACAGAGGCCCTGTGGTCAGCAGAGGACCCGTCCCGCACCCAGCCTGGACCCTCCCAGCCTTCACAAGAGGCCACGTCTTCGGCCCCTCTGTCCTCCTGAGGCCCCTCCCGCGTGCTGTGCCCCACAGGCTCCTCCAAACCACTGGGCATGTGCGTCACCCGAGCCTGTGAGGACACCGGTCACCCTCTTGTTGTTTCCTGTGTGATAATCTCAAGTCTCTGACTGGGTCACAAAGTCCTGGAGGAGGAATGGGGACCCGGCCTGTGGTCGTCTCGTCTCCCTGACACTTCACAGCTCAGGGCTGAAACAGAAAAGCCCCTCGACCCCCATGCTCAGGAGAGCCTGTTTCCTACACCGCGGACGGGTGGTCACGGCAGCCCCTCTCCGTGTGTGTGGTGGGTCAGGACCGAGACATGAGCTGCAGGAAGAGGCACCGAGGTCTCCGCCACCCGCTGCCGAGGGGAACCTGCCTCTTCCCAAATCCCACTGCAGGCGAGCCCGAGACCTTGGCCCACGAGGCTTGGCCTTGGGTCTTCCTCTCGGGCTCCCTGCCCCGCGGACACGGGAAGCGAGCAGAGCAGGAGACAGGAGACGCGGCACGAGGTGCGGGCCCCACTGCAGGAATTAGTTACAGCTGACGGGAACCCAGCCCCTCCTTCCCGCCTTCTCCGAAACACACAGGCGGGGGAGAGGCCTCCCTCCAGACGTTGGAGCCCAGCTCTCCCTTCTCTGCCCCAGGGAGGTCCCACGGCCGCCACAGGGGCCCATCCCGGCTCAGCAGACGCAGGAGGAGGGCCGGGGGTGGGTTCAGACGGGAGAGAAGGGAAAACATCAGGAGAATTCGCCCTCTCCCCAGATTGCTCTCCGCACCCCCGGGCAGAGGAAAAGAAGGCAAGCTGACTTTTGATAGATTGGCACATCTGTCTCAAACATAAGCCCCAATTCATTCAAAGTCCTTTAAATCTGCTCTGCATTCTCAACATGAAGCATTTTACTGTACGTAAACTACACGTCCGTGAACCTCATGGAAACAAGAGCGGCGTCTTCACGACTGGTCGTCTGGGGAAGGCGCCCCCTCCTGCACATCTGTGGACGTGACAGAAATTGGTTCTGAGTTTAGTAACCTTCATAAAAATATTGAACAGGACCCTTTTTTACCTGGTTGTAGTATATATTCATACTGGGAGTCAGGGAGTTGTTTTGATTTTTCAGCAGATCCCAGATTTAACCTCAGAAGCACTTTTCAGCCTGACTTTAAATGTTCCGTGTAGCGCTGCTGTGCCTTGGAGGAACTACCGATTCTGTGTTAGAGTTCTCCAGAAAAGGCCACTTTAAAAAGGGAAAAAGGAAGGAACATTCAGGACATTGCATCGCAGAGTTGTGTGTGTTGAAAACTTGCCTCGATTTACATTGTATTTTCTACTAGGAACAGTGTTTCGAAAATATCTACAAATGCCATGTTATCCGTCTGCCATAAATATGTTTTAGAAAAGAAAGAACTCAGAGCACCAGCCAATTCTCCCTATCACGCCCTGGGCACATCAGCCCTGCGCACACCTGCCGTCTCTTCCCCTTCTTTTCCTCTTTTCACCCCTAAACAAGGAGGTAGTCAGTCCAGAAAGGGTGGAACTTGTTTTTTTGAAACCTCATCTTATTACTTTATCAACCCTCACAGATCAGTCCAAGGATAAATATGGCAAGGGATTATGAAAAGGTAACAATGGCAAGGAAACTCAGGTGGCTTAAGGGAGGCCTGCCGTGGCTGACTCAGCCTCAGCTGCAGATGCACCTGCTTGATCCAGGACGGGAGTGCTCACGCCGCGGACACCCTCCACTCTCTTCTCGCCGCCACTCTCCCACCAGGAAGCCTGCGCACATTCCAACGGGCAGATGTGAAGGTCAGTACATTTAAGGTCATTACCAGAAAGATGTACTAGAAGTCAAATTTCCCAGTCCAGATGGCCGGGTTAAAATAAAAACAATCCTATTATTTATTTCCCGGTGAAAAATATACCCACAGCTCTGGCATACCCAGCATTCAGGTACACTGTTGGCGGTATCTAGCAGAATGTACCAAGATTTTTAAACATTTCTATCTATTGACAACCTGATTCCTCTTCTGATAATTTATCCTAAGTAAACAATTAGAGACGCATTTAGCTTTAGGTACAAAATATTCTATGCAGAATACTTTACAAGGGGAAAAATGTTGACAACATCATGACTCTCCTACAATAGGGGAAATTCCAAAGTCAATGATGGCAACGTGATGGAGTCCTAGTCATTCAAAACTAAACTTTCGGTCTCCTGTGAGCCTGCCCTCCTCACGCACCGCGGTGAAGCGTGGCGTTAACTTGCAGGTCTGAGGTGGGGCTGGCTACATCAAGCCCTGGCTCTGGAACGTTCGGTGTGACCTTGGAATGTTTGCACATCTAACTCTTAGTTCCCTTGTATGAAAACAATGAGGCTACCATAGAATTAAGAAAAATAATTCATGAAAAGTGCTGAGACATACGAGGGCTCAATAAACGTTTCCAGTAACTTTGGTTACACAGAAATCACTGGGTGCTTTAAAAGATACCGACGGTGGGTTCCACACCCAGAAACTCCGATGTAGGTGGTCTGGGGTGTAGACACAACATCCAGACTTTTCGAAGCTGCTCAGGTGGGTTCTGATCCCAGCCACGGGAGGGGAGCTCGTACTGGACTAACCATCCTCATAACCACGACAAAGTGGTCAGAGTACGAAGACCAGTGGCTAGAAGGGCAGGAAGCAGGCGCAGCCCCTTCCCCGAAGGGAGGACGGCACCCCGGCCGGCTCCACACCGACCAGCTGTCCTGTCGCCAAATAGCAAAACAGGTACTCGAGCAGAAAGTGGCCACCGAACTGGGCTGAAGACAGAGGTGAAACGTCCCAGGAAGCCTGGCGGATGGAGGGGAAGCACCGAATCAGCGTGCGGTTCCCCTGTGACCTCGGCAGTGGCAGCCCGAGCGCGGGGAGACGCACGAAGCCAAGGTGGAGGCCTAGGCCCCCCGGAGCCTGAGCTCAGGGCTCAGTGAACCCGCAGGCTGTTCCTGAAAAACCGGATGGACCACAGCTCAGCAGTGGCTGAAGGCTGTGCCCTGGGACAGTGACAGCCGGAGCCCACAGGCCTGAGACCCAGCCGGGAACTGACCGCCCCCCAGAGCAGAAGGCAACCCACAGGAGAGGAAGGTGATCCAACTCAAAGTCCCCACAACACATCATCCACAATTCCCAAAACAATAGTCATTTCTAAAAAGGCACTAGACAAGCAAAAAGACAAAACAAAACAAAACAGAAAACGTGACCCATGATCAAGATAATAGAAATAGACTTATAGATAACTTACGTTCTGAATTTAGCAGATGAACCATTTAAAACAGCTATGACAAATATGTAAAGGATTCACAAGAAAGAGGGGAAGAAGAGGGCAGCGAGATAGAGGATCTTGGAAGAGAACTAGAAATGTCAAAAAGAAAACAAATGGAATTCTAGAATTGAAAAAAAACAGGGCCGAAATTAAAAATTCAGTGGCTAGGCCTCACTAAAGACTACACAGCTGAGAAAAGGATCATGAATTTGAAAACAAGTCAGTAGAAATGATCCATTTTCTGAACCACAAAGAGGAAAAGTCCTGTGGAAGAACAGCAAGTGATTGGTCTAACATATGAATTGGAGCCCAGAAGGAACAGACAGAGAGAATGGGCAGAATATTTAATGAGATAACGGCCGTTTTCTCCCAAAATTGATATAAGACAACCCACAGAGCCAAGAAGCTCAGCAACCCGCGTGCATGATAAATACAGAGGACATATCTTAGTCAAACTTTTGAAAAATGAAAATAAAGAGAAAAATCTTTGAAAAAAAACTAGTGAGAAAAAAGGAGACACGTTACCCTCGGAGAAATGACAAAAATGATGATGACTGACATGAACAGAAGGGATAGAAGCTAAAGGAGAACTGAAAAACATCTTCAAAAAGAGCAAAATGCCAACTCAAAATCTAGGTCAAGCAAAAATCTCCTTTGAAAATGTAGGCAAAAAAAAGACATTTTCAGAAAGACAAAAAATGAGAGAATTCATTGCTAAAGGAAGTTCTCCATGCTGAAGGGAAAAATCCCTGATCTAAACCTGCATCTGCAAGAAAGAATGAAAATCACTACGAATGGTAAACCTACAGGTACACAGAAAAATCTATTTTTCTTTAGTTCTTTAAAAGCATGGTCTGTAAAATGCAAAAGTAATAAAAATGTGTTTATTGTATGATTTATATGTAAGTAGAAGTAAAACGTATGACGATACAGCATAAAGGGCTGGGGCATAAATTGAATTATAATGTTATAAGGTGCTCACATTGTATGTGAAGCGGCATAAAATTAAAGTTTGACTGTGATAGATAATCAGCAAGAACCTACTGTATAGCACAAGGAACTCTACTCAATATTCTCTGATAACCTACACGGGAAAAGAATCTGAAAAAGACTAGATATATGTGTATATGCATCACTGAAGCGCTGTGCTGTACGCCTGAAACTAACCCAACGTTGTAAATCAACTATACTCCAATATAAAATAAAAATTAAATTAAAAAAAGAAAGAAAGGATTGAATGGAGAGGCTATCAGGTAACTTGAAGAATCGAAAAGAAGGCTATGGAATTGGGCTCCAAACAGTAGAAATCAGGGCAGCTCTGCAGCTCTACTTTTTTCCCCCCAATCTCTGTATTACTGTTGTTAAAAAACAAGACAGGGGCTTCCCTGGTGGCGCAGTGGTTGAGAATCTGCCTGCCAATGCTGGGGACACGGGTTCGAGCCCTGGTCTTGGAAGATCCCACATGCCACGGAGCAACTGGGCCCGTGAGCCACAATTACTGAGCCTGCACGTCTGGAGCCTGTGCTCCGCAACAAAAGAGGCCGCGATGGTGAGAGGCCCGCGCACCGCGATGAAGAGTGGTCCCCACTTGCCGCAACTAGAGAAAGCCCTCACACAGAAACGAAGACTCAACACAGTCATAAATAAATAAATAAAAGAACGTGAATTTCTTAAAAAAAAACAAGACAAAGGGCCCAAAATGGAGTCACTTGTGCTAAACCCTCCATCAGCAAAGCCAGACTGAGCTTCATTCCGGTTTCGGGTCTCACGGAAACGGAGTCTCAAACCAGCCCCTCGGGAATCTCCAGTCAGTGCTAGTCCTGTCGCCGGCAGAGCCCGTTAACAATTTCTGGGAAATAAAAATAGAATCTGGTTAATACAGTCAAGTCCAACCTTTTGTTTCCCTTTGTGCTGAGTCTAGTGTCACCGGCTCACAGCGGCCGCCCTGGGGAACTGACCAGGTGGCAAGTTCTGGGTTTAAACCCACCACTCTCTCCTCCGGACCCCTCACCTAACCCCTCAGGAGTTCATTCGATGCCCTGTCTCCTGAAACGAGTCATTAGGAACCACAATACTCATTTTCTCATCCTTCGTGGCCGTGGAACAGCCAGCATTATGCATTTCTCCCTGGAGGACCCAAATTTGGAAAGTGCACTGTCCCACCAAGCTCCTTTCCTACCAAACTTCCATTTGGCTGAGCACCAATTACATGTAATTACACCCAGGACCTTGTAAACCACAGAATGGATCAGCAACACGCTGGTATCAAACGGTACCACCATGGGGATCATTTTCTCTGAGGCTTTGCCCAGAGAAAATCACACATCCTGTCGTCATGAGGATGCCCCAGCCCCAAGAAAGCTGAGATCCTGTGGTCTCACAATGAACAGTGCCTTCCAGGCTGTAATCTAGGACCTAATTCTCCTTCCCAATTATTATCCCCACGACGCCGAGGGTGCTGCCTTTTGAGTGAATCCGTCATAGATGGGAACTCACCTACAAACAAGGGGACAGGCACTCCCCAGGGTAGGGACACAGATTCCACCACATGCTCATCCCTAAGGTGATTCTTCAAAAATTCTACTTCAAAGACTCAAATCAACATGAATTAATCTTTGAAGCAGCTACTTTGGAACAAATCCTTGTGCCACCTTGTTCAGGCTTTCCCTTGCTCACTCTCTTTTACTCAACAAGGCTTGATGTTGGGAATCTGGGCAAGAAAGTTCCACCTACAGCAAAAGCGATGCTGAATTCCTGCGAGCAATTCCTGGGAATTCACCTGTGATGTTGTCTGCCCCTAGAGAAGGATTCATTCACAAAAGGACAGGCCGAGACTGACTGAAAGGAGAGACCAACTTGTGACCAGCTCGTTTGCAGACGGAAGACAACTGGGGAATCATGGGCATCATTTCAGGGTCCTCCAAGTCTTTGCTGTTAACCCTTCCCTAGGTTGCCTGGGAAACACATTTATGCTTTTCCTAAAAGTAAAGCAAATGAAAGAGGGGAAGGAACAGGCTTTGAGGCCAGACGGACCTGGTTTCTGGTCTCCTTTGCAAAATTAGTAAAGAAAGTACTTCCTTCCAGGGTTGTTTTATGCATCAAAGATAGTGTATATAAAGAGCCCATCACAGTGTCAGAAACACAGTCGGTGCACAATAAAATGGTAAATATTATTATTTGGGGCAAGGAAACCATAGATTAGACCCAACTCTACCACCTACCAGCTCTGGGATCCAATATCTTAGTTCCATCTGCAAAATGGGAATAATAATGGTAAAGACAAATGAGGTCATCGATGATAAACTGTAAAGCACTATACATCATATGGTGTTATCTGACCTTTGAAGTTTCTTCAGACTCCAGCAGTCTATAATTTACCGCCTGATAAAAGGGTTGTACTGTGGTTTAGAGTGAGGTGAGAAGGTTTACCAACTAATAGAGCTCAGTTGCCATAGCAACTCAGACATTATTTTCAAAGTAAGAAAGTTAACGTTGAGGTACATGTCTTCTGTAACATCCCAGTGGGTTTTCCACTGTAGATAGAGACAAGAGACAAAGCTGTATTTTAGGATCAGAACACTAGAGTGGAACTAATACTCTGTTAAGCTAGGAAAACTGGGAGTTAACCTTGGCTTTGGAAACACGACGTGAAGACACTCTACTTGTATATTTTGAAATCCCCAAATTCTCTTGTAGAAAATGTCAAGCACCATCAAAATATTGTGCTTTTTCAGCCTCTCGTCATAAGCATGCAATGTTTTCCATTATGGGTTAAAGATAAGGTAAAGTGCTTCTATTGATCTAACAACTTCTGAAGCTATTCAAGAGAAAAAGGATGTGATATGTACACAGAGAGGGGAGGAGAGAAACTTTTATATATATATAGTTATATATAAATGCCATATATAATATATGATATGGATAGAAAATATGTTATATGTAGTTATATATGCAGTATATATTATGTAGGGAGGGATATAGATAGACAGTGAATGTGTTACATGTATATTATGAGAAGATCTTCAGTTATAGGTAGGACCAAATGTCAACGCCTGCCTGAAAGAGGTAAGTATCTTCCCACCAAGCTGAGCAAGGCATAGTTTACTCAGCCGTGCAGGGTATTTTTCTAAAGGATTTATTGTATTAAGCACAGCAGCGGCCCTAATACTTGGAGGGGTGCCTAGTTCAGGTGGCTTGTGTTTTCCTACATTATGTCAGAAACAGTTTTCCAAATTCTTCGTCTTAGAGAAGAACTGGTTCAGTTTTCAAAGTTTCAGTAATATCAAAGGTAAACTTTTCTTGTGAAACATGGACTTTCTCACTCCGTCAAGACCGTTTTCTTAGCACGGCCCGTCATGACACTGGCTTCCAGATCTCAGACTGATAAAGAGATGCTTCTTTACACTATTTCTTTCTCAGGTCATGCTGCCAGAGCAGCAGGTCTCTGAGCCATGTAAATGTCAAACCTTGAACCGGGTCCGGTTGGATAAGGTTTTCATGGCACGTTTAACACGACCTGACTCAAAGTTTCAAAAGAGCTCAATTTACTTGCATCTCACATATTTGGAGAATTCCCTTCTTCTTCCTGATGGAAAGTACCATTTTCTTGAAACATAGCTGCCCTTCCAATTGCATGAGGAGAATCCCATAATCATGAGAGAGGAGACCCCTTGGGTCTGTTGTACAAAGGGTCCTGGAAAGGGCGGGGGCAGAGAAGATCCGCAGGACAGGAGGCTGGTTCATGGACTGACCAGGAACCAGGGGTCATCCAGGCCCCCTGGGAGGGGGTAAGAACTTGTCTCTGCAGAGGTTTCGGGAGGATGTCAGGTGGGTGGGGAGGGATGAGTGTTGCTGGCTGCTCACCAGCATTACCTGGGATTCCCGGGAAAACACAAATCCCTGGGCCCTGCCTGTGGAGACTCCGAGTCAGCAGGACTTTCTGGGAGACCCAGAATCTGTCTTTTTAACAAGTGTCGGGTGGGTCCGATTCCCTTTGTGTGGTGGTTTCGGAACACTTGGTTTGTATGTTCCAAGCAGGACTCACCAGGTTGATGCCAGCTTGTGCTGTGCTGGTGAGGGTTTAACCTTCACACACACACACACACACACCAAAAACAGGCCTTGATTCTGAGCCTTGCTGAGTTCCAGATGCCCACACGTGTACACACACCGTGGTGGACATGATGGCCGATTTCAGGCTATCGATCTGACATCATGGGACACAGAGCTGGGAATAGATGCCCACGAGGGGCCCCCATGGCCAAGCCTGCCGAGCTGCCCGGCAGCCAGTGGGAGGGTCCAGGGCCAGTGGGTCACCCAGGAAAGGGAACTGAGGAGACAGGTGTGAGCCCAGTGTCCAGGAGCACCTAGTGCCTGGTGGGTGCGACGTGTGTGCATGTGGTGCGGGGGCATGATGAGAGTGGGCAGACGACAGATGTGTGTCCCTTCCTTTATTTGCCATTTTCTACAACGTGTTAGTCTGTAAGAGCTCCAAAAGCGACTGATAAGGTTTTTTCATTTCTTTTTATTTTTTAATATTAAAAAAATTTTTTTTGGCTGCGTCGGGTCTTAGTTGCAGCATGCAGGATCTTTCGTTGCGGCATGAGGGTTTCTCTCTAGTTGCAGGGCGCAGGCTTAGTTGCCCTGTGGCATGTGGGATCTTAGTGTCCTGACCAGGGCTCAAACCCGCGTCCCCTGCGTTAGAAGGCAGATTCTTAACCACTGGACCGCCAGGGAAGTCCCGAGGTTTTTTAATTTCTTAGTTTCATTAGAAACTCAGGGACTTCCCTGGTTGTGCAGTGGTTAAGAATCCACCTGCCAATGCAAGACACATGGGTTTGTGCCCTGGTCCGGGAAGATCCCACATGCCACGGAGCAACTAAGCCTGTGTGCCACAACTACTGAGCCTGTGCTCTAGAGCCCACGAGCCACAACTACTGAGCCCACGTGCCTAGAGCCCGTGCTCCACAAGAGAAGCCACCGCAATGAGAAGCCTGCGCACCGCAAGGAAGAGTAGCCCCGCTCGCCGCAACTAGAGAAAGCCTGTGTGCAGCAACGAAGACCCAACACAGCCAAACATAAATAAATTTATTTAAAAAAAAAGAAAAAGAAACTCCGACTTTGACACGTTAGTTGTGCTTTAGCACATGGCGGTTGCTTTTCTTACTGACGCAGAGAGAGCCCCGCTGTGGGCTCCGGGCTGTGTTAACGCGGCCCCAGTGGTTCGGGAAGTGTCCTTGCTTGTGTGCCCTCCCCGGGTTTTCAGATTGTGGCCCAGATGCCTCACGTCTTGTTTTAGCTCTTCTATATTTTAAGAAGATCTTTGTGCATGCGTTTCTTATTCGTCCTCAGCAGAGGGCTGGTTACCCAGTCGTTGCCAGAGGTGGCCTGAAGTGGACGTGTCGAGTTCCTTTGTTGTTTGGTTGGGCCGGTTTGTTGGGAACGTGCTTTGTGTTGGGTGCCACCGGGAACAAGACAACGAATGACTCCTCCGCCCTTGCAGCCGGCCGGGGGTCCGATGTGTGACACGGCAGCTGCTGCGCAGAACAAAGAGGTGACACACGCGGGTCCAGGCAGAGTCTCAGGGAACTTCCAGAGGGACAGGAGGGCTTCCGGGGGGAGGTGGCACCTGGGCGCTCGCGCAGGCCAGGCCCGCACATGAGAGATGGGAGGCGTCACCGTCCTCGCCTTCAGCCGCAGCTGGTACATCAACCCAGCAGAGACGGCAGAGACCAGCAGCCCCCGACACCAGCTGAACCCACCCGGTGTCCCTGCTCAGGAGGGGTCTGGGCCCAGCCCACAGGCCAGTGTCTACCAATCCACACTTCGCACGCTATCCCAGCCTCTACACAGAAACATGAAGTGCAACAGAGGAAACGTTTGGTGTCCACCATCTCCTCTCTGGGGAGCCTCTCAGAGTCATCCTCGCGAGAGGCCTGAGGGTTAGGAGGCAAATTTTGATCTGCTGTGTATTTCTCTACAGGCAGCTTCTGGAAGAAAAGAGGTGGTGGACGTGAACTTACTCGGGAATTATTCAGGTTAAAGCCACCTCCACCCCTCGCAAAAAAAAAAGAAAAGAGAAGAGAAAGCACGGCATATCTAAGGACACAAAATTAAAAGGCAGTTTTTCCAAAAACTGTGAAGGGATCATTTCAGATCCTTATGGAACAGAAAGGAGTGTACCAGCCCCCAGCCCGGGACTGGGCTGAAACCCAGCGCCCGCAGGCCTGGCTGGCTGGGACCCAGAGCCTGAGGCACAGGCCGGCGATGCCCCCGAGCCCCAGGGAGCCGCAGGCCTGCAGGTGCCCAGGGCCCGGGGCAGCCGGGACGCCGGCGGGAGGAGTTCTGAGCGGTGTGTTGGGGGAAGGGCAGTGACCCAAAATTCGTGGGCCTGGAGATCTGAAAAAAAGGAGAAACGCCGTGCCAAAGGGAAGGGAACAGAGCTCTTACCTCAGCAGAATACAAACGAGCTCCCTGCAGAGGACGGAAACAAAATGTTACCACCTCGAACCTGAGGGCTGCCTCGGGGAGGCAGGCAGCCCCAGCACTGGGCTGGCGATGCGACGCCCTTTACAGGACGGGAGGGGCTTCCAGGCAGAGTGCCAGGTGCCCTGCCTGTCCAGCGCCACCTGGGCAGGTGACGATTTGGGGGTGGGGGATGTGTGAGCTCTCCGCTTGCTGTAGAGCCAAGTATGGTTCGATCCAACCTAGAAAACCGCCAGGGACGCCCGGCCCTGGGTCCGGACTCAAACACGCAGGTGGCTGTCAGGGACACAGCCCAGGAAGGGACAATGTGGCAGCTCTCCCAGAGGCCCAGGTGGCCCTGCGGGCTGTCCAACAGGAGCAAGACCTCGGCTGTGGCGAAGGCAGGGTGGCAAAGGGGGTCCAGCTCGGGAGGGTCCCCAGGGCCAGTCAGAAGCTGGCGAGAATCCCCGGCCGGGCAGCCCGAGGCCGGCTCCGGGGAGCCGAGGGTCTCGCCCAGGAGCGCCCCGTGCTACAGCCGAAGGGGGGTCTCCTGCCGGCCCGCCCCCCCTTCTCCCCCCTCCTCTCCCCCGCCCCCTTCCCTCCTCTCCCCCCCCCGCCCCCCCCGGGGGCTGGGAGGGGCTCCAGAGACGGAGGACTGCGCGGGGACGGGCCTGAGGGAAGGTCCGCGCGCTCCAGCGCCCCGTCCCTGCTGGGGGCTGCCCTGCGGACACCCACCGGCCCGGGGTCCCCAGCCTCTGCTCAGCCCCCGTCCTGGGTGCGGCCTCCACAGCCCAGGGTCACCCTCGTCCTGCTCACGGCCGGAGACGGCAGGCCGTGTCACTGGTCACGCGCTCGCTGGGGCGGCGTCGGTGGGGTGCACGCCACCCCCAGAAGGGGCTTTCCAAGCCCACCCGACCGCGGCGCCGTGGGAAACACTGGCCCAAACTGGGGGTTGTCCCCGAATGACAGAGGGCTCTGACCAAGATCGGCTTACGACTCGACCGTGGTCACTCGAGATAACGTCCGTCATCAGGATCACCGACTTAAGCAGAAAGAACAGAAGGAAAAGACGTCTTTATGGAGTCAAACGCTTTTATTTGGAATAAGCATCAAGAAAATGAAGGGAGTTGCCTCATAAGTGCAGGGCCGCAGAGTACTCAGCAAGAGGTCAGAAAATAATTATAAAACTATTTTGCAGCAGATTAAAATAACTTGAAACTACGATCACTGGCTATGAAATGTATCCACATGTAATCACACGGGAAGTAAATGGTAAAATCTTCAGAGGATTTGCTCTCTCGCCTGCCCTGGTGGCAGGGGTTCCAGCCCGCAGACCTCAGTGCTGCTCTGACCCCCAGTCTGGGGCACCACCCCGTCCACCGGGGCGCCTGCCTAGTGGAGAGCAAGTCGGGCCCTGCCTGCTGGGCTCCCAAGGCCTCCCAGCGTCTCTGGGCCCCTTGACAGGGGCTCGTGCTTCCAGCGAACGGGCTCCAGCACGGGCAGCAGTGGTCGCACGAGGCTTCACTGGGGCTGCAGCTGGCTCTTCAGTCTGGCAAGTCTCATGAGGCATCTGTCCCTCCACTCCCTCCTGGCAGCTAAGTGCTCCGGGTCACCTGGAACCTTCACGCACATGGCCTGGGAACAGGAAAGAAAAGAACAGACAAGAGGGGGAAAGGGGAAAGAAGCATGAAGAGCAACTAACTTAGCAGGAGGGAAATTACTCCTATTTATGCAAACTCTGAATCTGCTTTCAGAGACAAAAGAAGCCTGGCAAAGCCTCAACTAACATAACTTTCCAAATCCAGAGGGGCCGACGGTTCCCTCAGACGAGTCAAAATGAGCTGCCAGTTCCTTGGTCACACGGCTCGGAGGGTCCCCTGAGACCCTGACGGGGCTATGGACAGTCAGGAACGTGGAACCTCAGAGTCAAGGCAAAGAGCCTGGCTACAAACGAATCCTTGCCTTCCACTGGCACGGAGTCTACGCACCTGGTGCACTTTTTCAGCTGCGGCCCCGGAAAACTCTGGAATGGGTCCAAAAGTCTTTAGGACATGTTTCATGCCCTCGCTGTACCTGTCACAGTAGCTTAACATACCTGGAAGCAGAAGAAAACAAGAATCCCCAAGTCAGAGAACTTCTGTTTACGCTCAAACCAAGAACGTGTCCGGAGAGTCTTGCCCTGGGCTCACCCTCCCGTGGGTGAAGCAGGGCTGCGGGTGGGAAATGCACCCCGGTCAGCGGCCCTGGGCTCACTACTCAAGCTTTTCTCGGCAATAAAGGCCCGAGAAGTGACCCGACCTCCAGGCCTGGGTCAGCGCCTCTCAGGGACGCTGGGTCGGCCCACGTTCCTGCTTTGATTCCTCGACTATCACATTAATCCTGTTTTCACCACAAGCGTCTCCTTCAACAATGTACCTATGAGGTTACTTGTGTACATGGCTCGAATGCATTTTCTAAGAACCAAAGATGTCAAGTTCAACTAAATCCGTTGCCCACTCTGCTCTTATCCCTGGATTCTAGCTGGCACTTGACCCACCGGGCGGCGGCGGCCTTAACACGGGCTCTTTACCCCAGGGGCTGGCTCGGCTGTGGCTGCTGGGTTAGGGCACCGCCAGCCACCCGCCCTGACCTGCATCTGAGCCCCGGCCACACGACTTCCCACTAGGCCCGCGGGTTCCGGGCCCTCAATCAAAGATGGAGCCATAGGATTCTGGTGGAGAAGCACATGGAGAAGAGGCTCATCCTGAGGGTGGGCGGGGGGAAGCGCCGCACTTAGGAGCAGCGCGCGGGCAGCGTGGCAGAGCCCGACTCCAAGAGGAAGCCCGTCAGCTGCCCACACGCGGGGCGGGCTTGCTGGACTGGCCAATCGGCACACAGCGTGGCCCTCCCCCCCCATCCCTCCCTCCTGCCCGCCAGGCAGGTCGCATCGGGAGCCTGGCCCCAGAGCCTGGCCCCAGAGCCGCTGAGCTGCGCTGGCCCTTTGCCAACCTCTCTCAAAACCAGAGAGACTCAGCAGTTGGTCAGTCAGGCTAAAAAGATAACAAAGGAACAAACAAAACTGCAGGATTTGCAGAGATCCAGAGCTGGGCCCTCACCGACCCCACGAAAACTGCGTGATTCATTTAAAATAAAAATGATCTCCACTAGATACGCCTTAAAAAAGAAAAACAACTTCTGTGGGGTTAGTTCTGGTGCATCTACACTGATGTGAAAGCCTAAATTCGCTGATTTCAACTGCATTTGTCCCAAATCGTTTGCCTTCTCTCTGAGGGTGATAAAATGATACCCACTTTGTCTTAGGAGAGAAAGTGGTTCGAAGGGTGAGAATTCGAAAATGCTACCTTTCTGACGTTAGCACCTGCAATTAAGTGGTGGGCGCTCCCTTTTAAGAAGAGGGGTTTCACTGTGTTTACCGGAAGCACCAGGGGATGGTCCAGAGCTCAGGAAGGCCCCCCTCGCCCCCCCAGTTCTCTTGGATGGCTCAGCATCTCTGGAACATGGAAAACGCCCCAGACACTTATTCACTTTTGGAAATTAAATATTTACTTCACTGTGCCTATTTGTTGGTTTATTCAAACTCAAGGTGATAAAATCCAGACACAAATACAGCTTAGTCGTGTTTGGGAAGCAGAGACGCTGAACCGAATGAGCTGGAGAGACTGAGTGAGAAAAGATCAGGCAGATGTGCTGCAGCTGCGAACTCACCCACTTTCGGAGAAACAAGCTGCCCCGGCCCCCAACCCCCAGCAATGAGCCACGGGACTCAATTCAGGTGCTGTGTTTCACCTCTGGGTTACTTTACGTTTTCTGAACGAGTGTCCCTCTTTCACTGCCCCTGTGAAGTCATCTGAGTCTCCCAGGGGCTTTCTAGAACCTTTTTTCCCTATTGCCTTTTATACAATTTGTAGTTTTAAAAGGGCTTTTATTTCTTCAGAACAGAATAAAATATGGTGAAACTCTTTACAGTCCATAACTTCTCCCCAAAACCAATGAAAACTTCAGTCTCATTAGCATAAAAACACTTTCTATAAGATGCACTCAGCTCTCAGGATAAACAGCCCGTTGTTTGTGGCGAGGCTGGGAGCCTCCACTCGCTCCAGACACAGGAAGTTCACAGTGACTTACAGTCAGGATCTGCGGTGTGCCTTATTGACAACTTTCCAGTGAAGGTATCACTCTTACTATTATTTGCAACACATCCTCTTCCATTAGAGAGTAAAAAAGGAGGCTTTTAAATATTTCCAACGATAATTTTGGCTTCTCTACACCATGAAAGGTGAACTGAGTGGGAATAATTCTAGAATAACAATTTCACTGAAAATGGAAATTAGGGACTTCCCTGGTAATCCAGTGGTTAAGAATCCACCTTCCAATGCAGGGGACGCGGGTTCGATCCCTGGTTGGGGAGCTAAGGTCCCACATGCCACGGGGCAACTAAGCCTGTGCACTGCACCTAAGACCCAACACAGCCTAATAAATAAATAAATAACTATGTAAAAAAAAGAAAGAAAATGGAAAGGAAAAAAAAACACTTCACCTTTTATCCCACTAGTCTGCCCTTCCCCCATATCTTCTTTACATCCATGCCCTCTGCTCTGTCAACAATACCGTCTTCCAAAAACTCATAGAGCTTAGCTTTTTAGAAGACTCTGAACCTACCTTCTTAAGAGATGCTTATACGGAATAAGAAAAGATGGGGGGGGTGGGGAGAAAACAGATTCTCATGAAATTAGATTTAGCTCATTTCACTGGTTTCTAACTTGAGCCCAGTGTCTGCACGCCGTGTATTCTCATGTCACCCCTGTGAGCGGGGGGTGGGGGGGTCACTGCTGCTATACCCATTTTACAGGTGGGGAAACCGAGGTGCAGTGAACTGACGTTCCAAGGTCATCTAGCTTGCAGGTCAGCGGGGCGCTGGCTGGCTCCACCAGCCAGAACCACCATTCTGAGAGCCGGCGCTGCCTTAAAAAGTAGCCAAACGGAGTAGGCATGCTGGCCTCCTGTTTCTCAGGTGCTATTTTATTAGATTAAAAACAAATTCTAAAATACCTCTACCACTTCCAGATAAACTGTAGCTTTTAAAGACTAGTAACTAGCCTTAACCTGAGATGTTGGCTTTATATAAAACTATATCCAAAAGGAAGAATTCTTGATATATTCCGGTGACACTGTGAGGAATAACGAACACTTCCATTGATGCCAAGCCAGATCTCAAAACTGTCTAACTCTGGTCTTTGGAATGCTCTGAAGTTGAAAACTACATCCGTCCACCACTATCATATTAAGCCAATTAGGTTTTCTTATCATTTCTGCTTTGTTTGAAAAATTGCTGTGGGCCTCCTTCCTGTCTGCACACTATTTGATTCTTGAGTTTCTGGTTTCATCGGCTTCTGTTTCTATTTGTTTGAGAGTTAAAGCTGTTCTCAGTCTCTCCCTATAGATTTCTCGTGATACCTGAATTATCTTATTTTTCTCAAGAAAAAAAAAAAAAGGAAGAAAGAAAAAGAAAAACATGATGGTTACCAGGCAGCGTCTACATCCATTTCAAATGCTTAAATACGTTCCTCACTTTTAAGGTTCTGGATGAAAAAAGCATTTGAAATTTTCCAAGACTTCATTTTAATGAGCGAGCGTGGGAACCCCTGCTCGCTGCTCTCTGCACTGCCCCTCTCCCCGCTCCGCCCCGGGGAGAACCGTCCCGTACTGAACCACTTCTGGGCGCACACGTGTGCAGCTGGGCACCAACGCATCTAGGAAACTGCTTGACTCACTCACTGGAAACTATATTCCACCAATTACTGTGGTGAGAAGTGACTGAACTAACAGGGAAACACCGTGGAACTCTAAAATCTACGTCCAACAGACTCCCAGGGGTCACCTACTCCGGCCCCCGCCCCCCGACCTCACTGCAGGAGTCTCCCCTCAACCCAAGCGTCTGGCAGGTGGGCACCAGCCTCCGGCCACTCAGCTCCCCGCTCACAGCAGGGCCTCTCCGCACATCAGCTCCAGGTTCTAGAAAGTTCCTCCGGCCGTTTCCGGTCTTCTGTTCTAGCTCCAGCCCCACAAAAGACACAGACAGACAGACAGACACATACTACTCCGGTCACCTTCCTCTGGATATGCTCCAGGTTCTCAACACGTTCGTTAAATGTAGACCATGGAGCTGAACACAACATTTGTTTTCTCTTTGTACTCAAGTTTCACAAGTTAATAACCTAATGCTTAAAACAATACACAAAAATTGTACAAATTTATGACAACATAAAAAAGCACAAGGATAATAAGTTACTCATCATTTCAGCATCAAGAGACAGCAGCAGTAATAACATTTAGGTGACATTTTCCCAGATTTTTATGCATAGCTTTTTAAATTTATTTTGTCTTAATTTGTTGTAGGTTTTATTGCTTGTTTTTCAAATGACGTCGTTTTTTTCAGTTGATTAAACTCTGGCTGAAAGTTTCATTCTTGGGAGAGTCTCCCCTGCTCAAGTTATTTTTCTTTCAGTGTCACCAGCTCACTGGCTCTCACCTACTCCCCCAGCCCCTGGAGGTCGGCTTCTGGGGCAGCTGCCAGCCAGGCGTGTCCCCCTAGCTGTCACCAGCCCTTCTCCCGCAGAAGCCCCTCCCTCAGGCCTCCCCCGCCTTCTGGAAGGAGACCCACGCTCAGCAAACACGCCCAGAAGCTGCTCCTATTTGGGCAAAGGTGTGTGCAGTCGAGGTTCCGGTGGTCACATCCCCAATCCTGTTTCTTCTTCTTGCCTCTGTAAAGCACTTCACCATCGTTCTCAGGAAACACAGCTCTGTCTTCCTCAGGCTGGAGGGTCCTTGGCGGTGTCGGCAGCATCTCGCCCCCGCCCCCGCCCCCCAGCTCTTGCCACAGGGAGGTGCGTGGAGCCCACGTGGACTTTCATCTCAGCCCCTCCCTGTGAATGACGGACTGGCCGCTATCTCCTGCGCGACACTGTTTCTATTCAGTTGTAAGGAAAGGCAAGACTGACCGTTACAAAACCATGAAAGCACTGAACCGCACAGAATCCCACCTTGGACGCGACAGAACGGAAGCCTACCTTCGGCGTTGAGGTGCATGGTTTCCAGGGGCCCGATGAACGCGTACCGCATGCCCAGGCCGTCCGACATGACGAGGTCAAGGTCGCCCGGGGACACTACTCCTTCCTAAGTGGAGAGAACGGGCCGGCAAGGTGGTGAGTCCTCGGGAAAGACCGTTTCATTACCGTCATTCTCATCCTGACTTCTCTAGAGCGGGACCCCAAAATTCTCTGCAAAGCACTGCCACAGGCTTCATCAAACGCGGCGTCACAGAACTGCAGTACACAAACGGGTCCTGAAAGGAGAGTGCGCTGTGAAATGGTAGGATACCGATTCAACCTCCGGCCCCCCCACTGTCCCCCCTTCTCTAACCTACCACCCTCGTCCCGTCGGAAGGCTTCTCTGCACGTCTGCCTAAGACCTGGGGCTGTCGGAAGAGCTGCAGAGCCGTCCTCCAGGCTTCGTCCGCCTGCAAGCCCGGCCATGCTCAGCTCTTGATGCGTTCGTAAAAACGTGCTATTCTTTGATGCAAGGCAGCTTAGAGCAGTGTGTGTGTGTGTGTGTGTGTGTGTGTGTGTGTGTGTGTGCGCGCGCGCTGCTCACACGGCCCTACCCTCTACGCGTTCGCCTGCGGGAGGAGCAGGGACGCGAGGTGATGACCTGCACGGCCGCCGGGAGAGGGAAGCGGGCCGGGCGGGGAGGTGGCACGCCCCGCGGCCAGGCTGGCAGGGGGGCTGCGAAGTGTCCAGCTCTGGTTTCCGGAGCGGCTTCCTCCACGTGGAGAGGCCCCGCTTCCGGAACAGGGAGTCGGGGGTGGAGGACGCGGTCCGCCTGGACCCTCAGCCCCGGCGCGCACACGCCCCCCGCGTGGCGCCCTCCCTCCCCCGGGCCGGGGGCTCCACCGCCAGCGTCCAGGCCGCCACGAGGCCTGCGCGCCCCTCACCCCTGCGGCCCAGCTGCCGGGGGAGGAACAGTCCCTCAGGCCCCCGTGGGCGTCTGCGCGGCTGGGGGGGCCGGGGGCCCACGCAGGGCAGGGGTGATTCGGGGCGACTGAGGACCCTGGGTGAGAAGCCCTTTCCGCGTGGCTGCACACGCGTGCGCACGCGCGTGTGACACGTGGGGACGCGCGGAGCCGCACGCGGAGCTGAGAGCGCGGCCCCTCCAGCCCCCTCCCGGCCGGCTTCCTGACTCGCCCAGAGGCAAACATCCTGACGTCTGTAATAACCATTCCTTCCTCCACATTCCTGAAACATGGAGTCTGCATTCTGCCTGGTTTTCATCTTCTTGGAGACGGATTCACAGTGCGTTCTTTTCTGACTTGCGTCTTTCACTCCACCTCACGCTTTTAAGATTCACCAGAGTCGTGTGTTGCTGAAGGCGTCCATCCTCGCGGCTTCCTCGTCCATCCTACTGTTGGTGAACATCTGGGCTGTCCTAATTCCCACCGTAAACGACTGCAGAGCCGCGGCCTGGCGCGTCCTCCGCTGGGAGCCGACGTGCCTGCACCCGTGTCGCTGTCCCCAGCTGGCGCCGACCCGGGGCTTCCTATTAGTTCTAGACCATCCTTGGGTTCATCTGACTGCTAATGAGAGCAAAGCAACTCAGTTCACTCAGATACTCACCAGTCGCCCGCCCTCCCCTCCTGGTGGCAGAGCTGGGGGGGGCGGGGCATCGGCACCAGGAGGAAACACTGAACACAAGGCCCGTGGTGCCGCCCAGAACCACCAAGAAACGACTGCTGGTCCGCAGGGTCCCGCCGCCTCTCTCCCTCGCTCCCTCCGCGCCATGTCTTGGGCAGGAAGGGTGGCTCCCGGTCCTCTCCCCAGGCCACCCAAAGCCAGCTGCCAAGGCATTCCTGCACCCAAGGCTCGGGAGCGCCGTGAAAGGCAGCCACGCGGGGGCTGCGGACCCTCCCTCAGCCCTGGCCCCCAGGTCAACATTCCAACAGCCTAGAGTTTCCATTCCAGCACCAAACTGGGAAGGATGCAGACCTGGAAGCCAGCCTGGGCCTGTGACAGTGTTTGCCCTGACTCTCTTCTCCCACAACTGTGTTGAGTACTTTCAGAGCTGACTTCCAAAGATTTCAAAATACCCACACAGGGAG
This sequence comes from Balaenoptera physalus, assembly GCF_965194825.1. Taxonomy (NCBI): domain Eukaryota; kingdom Metazoa; phylum Chordata; class Mammalia; order Artiodactyla; family Balaenopteridae; genus Balaenoptera; species Balaenoptera physalus. Next base: position 80,967,196 of record NC_138899.1, on the reverse strand, counting down.
CCACCCAGAGTTAGTTTCGATTTTTAAGCATCGTGAGCGCTAACAGTGACCCGACTGATCAAAGCGTGAGAGGGCTTCTCCATCACCCGACGCCCTCGCATTGGAGAGGACCCGCACTTCCTTCACTCCTGCTTCATCCACGGAGGGCGGTCAGTTTTTTACCAGTTGCTATTCATTAGCTGAACAAATTAGAAAAGAGAAAAAGTTTTAATATTTCCTCTTCCTAACTGCTTCTTTCTGCCCCATTTGAATTTTCTGAGGCAGATTTGTCTAAGCTTGAGTTTTTACCCAGAAGCTAAATCCAAAGAAAAGAAACGGCCATGAGAAATTCAGCCAAGATGCTCACTGATTAGGGTTCCATGTCGCTGAGGCAAATGCCCGGGTTCATCCCTGCTGCACTCAGCACAGAACTAAAGCTTCATGTTCGGGATGTTCTGAAGGTCAAGTTGTGCTATGAGCTCCACTCCACCCAGAGCCTTAGTGCCACCTGTGGCCTAGATGTTAACATTATCAATAATAACTAAATAAATCCTTGCGATGGCATAAAAGGCAGGCCAAGCGCTCGAGTTGAATGGATCTGGTGATGACTCCCTGGATAGAGACAGGACCCCCGCAGCAGTTTGAGCACTGAAACCCCCTCATTCCAGTGTGCCTGGGGGGTCAGTATACCTCTATCTCGTGGTAAAATTCTCAAGTCACACGTACAAGGAAAAGCCCCAAGCGGTTAAAAGTTTCCTAAATCTCAGACAGAGCAATGAATACTATGATCACTGCTAGTTCAAAAGGTGGTTTGCGTCACGTCCTGAAAAATCCCTGGTGAGGAGAGCCCAGCCAGAGCGCGCAGGAGCCCCTTCACTGAACACCTCCTGCCTCAACTCACCTCCTTTAGCTAAAGTCTAAGACTCTCCACAATCCACCAACACACACCCACGGCCTGGGCATACACTTTGCACCTGGCGTGCTCACAGGAGGTTCCCAGACTGCCGCCCACAGGCAAGGTGCAAACTTCAAGTGCAATGAAAGGTCTGGGATGTATCAGTCAGGGTCGCACCAGAGAGACAGAACCACTCAGTTATAGATACGCCAAGAGATTTATGCCAAAGAATCGGCGTGTGGACACCGGCTCATCTGAGATCCCGGGCGGGAGCCGCTGGTGGAAACCTCAGCTCTGCCCTTAAGGCTGTTCAACTGATTGGATGAAGTTTGCCCAGATTATTGAGAATAATCTCCTTATTCAAGTCAACTGACTGTAGCTGCTAATCACATCTATAAAACACCTTCAGAGAAACACGGGCAACCTGTGTGTGACTGAATGACCGGCCCTCTGGCCCAGCCCAGCTGAACCTCACAGGGGACAGAGTGGAAGTTCAAAGCACGGTCCTCACACTTGGGCATCCTGGGCCTGGCACTTTGTGAGCAGGGAGAGGAGGATGGGAAGACACCACTAAAATAACGACCGTGGTGCTCGGCCTGTCCTTCAGGGGGACGTAGAAGAAGGGGGAGGCGGCGGGGGTCTTGTGTAGCTCAGGAATGCAAAATCTGCTGAAGGAGGAGCCCTGGGACTGTTTCCTCTACTGATGACCGGCTGCACAGAAACATTCTTCCTTCTAATCACCCCCTTCTCATATTAAATTTTCTTGTTCAATGCACATATTTTTGGCATGGCCTCATATTCACTTGCTTTTCTCACGTTTCTCATGCCATCTTTCCTTGTCTGGTTCTTTTTTACTATTTCCCAGCTTTTGATCTTCTACTTTGTTTTGCTCTACTTTTCACCACACTTGGTCCTGAATTTTCAAGTTTCTCTTGTGCAAACACTTCTCCACCTTGGCCAGCACCATCACCACGCGGAACAGACCTGCCTCCCAGGAATCTGGACGAGGTGATATACAGGTTCCCCCAACCAGAGCTGTCCAGGCTTCAATCCAACGTCTTAACTGAGACAAAAAAAGCTTTAGTGTGTCAGATGACAAAATGCAACATCCAAGGGCGTGAAGGAAGCCTGTGCTGGTCCAGGGTCACCCCCCGTCAGAGGCCCAGGAGAAGGGGTTACAGAGAAAGAGGCCACCTCAGGCTTAGCCCCCGAGCCCCAGAGACGTTCAGTGTCAAGCCAGACGCCAGTGACCCCGGTGCAGAGATAGTCAAGCCCGAGTCGGGGCACTGGACTCTTCTTTAGAAAGTCCATCCCTGCAGCCCTTATGAACAAACAGTACAGAGTAATAACGTAGTCACTGATCGTGGAGTTTAAACTAAGGACTATGCGATGATGAGGAGTCGGGTTTTTCTCACGAGAAACCAGCTAGAACCATGAGTTAGTTCCTTCCACTCACGTACGCTTGCACGTCTTTGTTTTCTACACTCTTCACTAAGCACTGTGTCTCCCACAGGCAATATGAAAACTGGCTCCGGAGCAAGAGTGACAAAGCCCTGATCCGCCCGTCCCCACCCACACTTCCTTCCAGGGAAAAGGCGAGGCAAGGACAGGGCTTTCATAGGTGAAAAAGGGAAGACTGCTAAGCGCTGCCCCGCTGTCACCCAGAGGCTGTCGGGTCTGTGAGCCGCTCAGCACCATGTGTTTTCCTGGAAGCGGGGCGGGGCCGTTCCTGCAGGATGACACAGGCAAACCTTGCGACCCTGGAGAAGAGCTGACTGAACACGTTTAGCTGATGCAACAGGACACTGACTCATACGCATCAAACCCCCGCATCCAGCGCCTCAGAGGGGACGCGGGGCAAGGAGACCAGAGCTCGGGGTGGACGGTCCCGGCCAGGCCGCTGGGAAGTGAGGGGCAGATGGGGCCGCATCCTCGGCAGGCGTCCGGCCCGACGGGGCGATCCCACTGCCCGGATTGTTCTGGGGGAAGAAGGCGCCAGAGGAGGAGACCGTATGTGCAAAGAAGCATCGTACGGCAGAAAACTTGAAATGACCTTAAAACAACCCACAGCAGGCAAAAAGATTAGATTTTTTCAAAAGGGTCAGTGAAATGAAATCTCATGAAGCCATTAGAAATGAATAAAAACTCGAGCAAAGTATTCTTAACAGAGACTAGACAAGAACGCAGAAAAATAAAAGCAATTTGACTCAGGGTAGGGAACATAAGCGGTATTTTCCCTCCGAGTATTTTTAAGAATAAAGCTTTTAGCGGAAAGAGACCAAAAAATGAAAAGGAAAGAAGGGAAAGAGTTTGTCGTAATCCGAGGGATAGTCCAGAGCTGTCTGGGCCGCAGCAGTGACACCCTCATGTGATTTTTCTTACTTTGCTGCGCTTGTAACAAAGCTTTCAGGGAGAAAAACACCAGTATTATGAGTCCAAAACAAAGAAAAGGTCTGGACCTTAAATACAGCCACAGCACAAGGCATCCGTTCATGCAAACGTAAGCGCACCAGGGCTCGGTGAGGTGGCAGAGACCTAACTGGGGTCGTCCGGGAACGGAGCTCTTGACAGAGAGGTCGGCGCCAAGCAGCGGAAGCCCTCAGCCTCCACGCCGAGGCACACACGGCCCGTCGCCGCCTGCCCCTCACGACCACCCGCGGAGCTTCGCACCTCCAGGGCCTGCACCTCGGGGAAGCAGGATGGCCGGGCCTCAGGCTCCCTGCCCCAGCGGTCACCTGCAGCCTTGCTTCTCTGCCTGTTCTCCTGGGGACGCCTTCCCTCCGCCTCTGTCCTCCACCGGGGGCGCCGCCCTCCCCGGCCCTGCCTGTTAACTTTCCAGCTCACACCAGAGGAGCTGAAACCCATCACTGCCCGATTACCTGTGGGTGAGGATTAGCAGTCAGGTGTTACAGTGACAGCGTTTCATTTCGTTTTCTTTTCCTTTTTAAAGATTTTTTTTTTCTTTTGGGATGTGGAACATCCTAAAAGTCTTCAGCGAACTTGCTACAATACTGCCTGTGCCCCATGCCCTGATTTCCCGGCCCCAAGGCATGCGGGACCCCAGCTCCCCACTGGAAGGCGCAGTCTCAACCACTGTACCGCCAGGGAAGTCCCTGATTTTCTTTTAGCGTGGTTAGAATACTAGCACAGGTGCTTTTGCTTTAAGCACTGCTGATGTAACCCCAGGCATGCCAAGCAGGTGTTTTTAATTGAGCATGTGGTTGGTGTTTCCATTATGTTTATCTGTTGATGGGGCTGGAGTTGCCTCTAAAACAATAAGTCAGCAGGATCTCTCCTTTCAGTAGGGTTTTGCTGCTGGCCAGTGTGGCTACTCAGAAAACAACCTCCCATAAAAGGGTAAATACTACTACAAAAATGGTCTACTTCTTACAGGCCATCGCTGCTGGGAGAGTTCTAATTAACTGATGATTCCCAGCCAGCAGATCAAGTCTCTCGGCTGTACCGCCCTGAGAGAGACTGTCCAAGCCTGCGGGCTGCAGCCGGGCCGGGCCCTCCCCACGCAGGCGGGAACCTCGGGAGAGCCAGACGGACCAGCTCCACGCACAGAAGGCACCCGCAGGAGCTTCAGACACGCCTCTGCAGTGAGGCGCCCCCCGCCTTCCGGCCGCGCCTGCTCTCCCACGGGTGTCACGCGTGGCCCAGCACACGTCGGCCAGGAGTGGCCTCTCGTGAATCTGATCGCCTCCCAGTGGTCAGTGAACAACATGAAACATCTTGCTGAGCCACAGGTGTGGGTTCTGATATAGTTCTGGGGCTTCTTAAAATGCTGAGACCCTGGTGTCCTTCCAGAGCTGCCCTGTAATGAGAAACACCTCCCTCTCCATCTGCCTCCGAACGGAAGGCCGCTGATAGGAGGCTCTTCCAACTTACAGCCGAGAAAGCAGGTCTCGATTCATTTGGAGGATGGTCCTCGTGAAGGGGGTGACACACCTGCTCCAAAGGGCCTGTAGTCCCAGCTGATGCGTCCCCCGAGAAGCAGGCTAAGCTAAGGAGGACGACAGTGCAGCTGGGCCCACGGCAGGCTCGGTGAACGTCACGGGAGAAAGAGCTCGAGCAGCTGGAACCCCGGGAACTCTTCAGTGCCCTCCGGGGATGGACTTCCTGCCACGGACAGGCTGACCCAGGCTTCGGAAGGCAAGACAGAGGCCAGGTGGGCACAGGGACATGGGCCAGGGCTGAAAGGTGAGCTCCAGGGGCCGGGGGAAGACAGTTCCCTCAGCCTTGTCGAGGTTATGTTTTCAGGAGGTACAATAAATAATGCAGAGATGGCAGGAAAACGTCTTAGAAAAAGTTTCGATGGGTGAATTTTGACCTAGGGCGCCTGGCGACGGGCAGTCACAAGACTCGTGGACCCTGGAGCGGATGAACACGAAGCAGGGCACCCAGCGGTGCAGGAAGCAGAGCCCTGGGTGGAGCAGGGAGAGCTGCCCGGGCCGCGGCTGGAAGCGGCAAACAGAGGAAGCATCCTTTCTGGAAGGACCGAGGCTCAGAGCTGGGGGAGGAAAAGGCAACCATGAGGAAATGCACTCAGACACTTTACTTCTTTGAGAAAAAACCCTAGGGACTTCCCTGGCGGTCCAGTGGTTAGGACTCGGCGCTTTCACTGCCGAGGGCCTGGGTTCAATCCCTGGTCAGGGAACTAAGATCCAGCAAGGCGTGCAGCAAGGCCTCCCCCCTCAAAAAAATCTTTACGGTTTTTTTTAGAAATAAATTTATTTTTTATTTCTTTATTCTTTCTTTCTTTCTTTCTTTGGCCGAGCCGTGTGGTTTACGGGATCTCAGTCCCCCGACCAGGGAGTGAACCCAGGCCCTCGGCAGTGAAAGCTCAGAGTATGAACCACCGGACTGCCAGGGAATTCACAACCCCTAAACTTTTAAGTTTAAATTTTAAAAGACGTAAAATGTAGAAAATCCTACAGCTGAGGGTGTGGTGCAGAGGGCAGGAGCCGGGCTCTTTCTTGGCGCCCTTAACTGCCCTTCACTCCTTCTACATGACTCTTCTTGCCAAGTACACCGATGGGTGTCGCCAAGGTCTCTTCCGTAACATGTTGCTCAAGCCTCAGCTTTTTCCTACTGGCCCCGCTCCAGGGGAGCCAAGCCTTAAGCGGTCCTGCTGTTTCCAACACCTTCTCTCTAAATAAAAACTTCTAAAAGAGCCCCACCTTCCACCTGCCCGGAAGCACGGCTTTGAACATGCTTTCTCCTGTCAGGCCACTCGGGCCACGAGTCTCTGCAGCCTTCCTTGACCCCAAAGCCTGCAAAGCAAGTGACTCAGCCTGAGCCTGCCTGCCCTTTCTTCTCTTCATCCTCGCCACCTGTTTGTGCTGTTTTTCTTCCAGAAGAATTGGCAGGTCCTGTACTTACTCAGAGTGACATTCATGGGAAAAAGCCCCCCCAGACTCAGGAAAGGACGGCTGCGAGGCGGCTCGCTGTCTGACCTGGCTTCCTTCTCAGAAGGCTCCATGTGTGAGAAGCAAACTTCTGGGGTTGAACTTGAACTTGGAGAACTGGGCCCATGCTCACACTGGCTTCTAAAAGAAGAGCAAAATCCAACAACCGCCTACCCCCGTGCGATCGCAGCCCAAGTGAGAGAAACCTAAGACGTCATTCGGGCAGTGAGTCTACAGTGTCATGTCATCTTCCCCCCAAACTCCGCTCAGCACCATCAGTCCCCCTGGTGTCGGCCCCTCCGTAAAGGAGCTGGCAGTTCGCTCCAGTTCAGGTGTAGCTTCAGGGCGAGGCTGGGAACTCGCAGCCCAGCCTACAGCACCAGTCCGGGAGCACCGGACTCGCGGTGGCCGGCAGGGCTGCCTCTCAGGCCCAAGGAGCCTGCTTGATTCGGCCATCACCCTTGGAGGGACACTCTGTTCTCACAGGCCTGTGACTAAATGAGGAAAACCAGACTACAGTTTGCACCCCTGCTCCGGAAACCAAAGGCCACATGAGGATCGCTGATGCCAAGCCTGCGGCCGGCGTGACGGGGAAGTGGCCGGCGTGACGGGGAGATACCATCTGGGGGGCTGCGGGGGACGGGAGCTTTGATTTGGAGGAGCAGTGAAAACCTAGCATTCATTCATTCTGCTGTGTTTGTGTTTTAATCAAAAGTGAATTAAGTCTTTTTTTAAAATCAATTTTCACATCTTTTTTGGGATAACCAGAGGTATTCAGTGTCATAAATCTAGGACTAGGAATCGGGACCACGTAAGAGTCTTTCCACTAAGCAAAGGTGGTTAGAGCTGCATGTTTCCCTATTATGAGCCCTGAGTCAGAGATAAAGAGGGTCAGAAACAGGAGACACGCAAAGACAAAAACATGGAAGGAGAAAAGGCAACTGAAAAAGACGGCAGAATATACTGTATCTCATTGAAGTTAAGACTCCATCGATTGAAAGTTAAATTAGCATTTAACGCTCCATTATGGAAGAAAAATGCTGCCAATAAAACTAAGATGCTAAAATGTAAAAAAAATAAATAAATTTTATCTTAGAACAGATGGAATTCGATACATCAAGGCTGAGGCTGAGGTCTCAGGGCGTGAGCCAGGACTCCTCCCCCTTTACGATGCACATGAATCCCCTGGGAGGGGAGGGGGTTGATAAAATGCAGAGTCCAATTGTGCAGGGCTGGGGTGGGGCCTGAGATGCTGAATTTCCAACAAGCGCCCAGGTGAAGCCCACGCTGCCATCCCCAGCCCTAGGACCTCACTTGTGCAGCTGGCATGTGAGCATTTCAGCTCAGAGCTAACTCACTGGTGACAGCTGTTACATCCCTGGACTCTGGGATTCAGAAAACATGGCTGTCACCATCATCACTGTAATCCATAACACCTACTCAACCGTTAGTATACGCCAGCCACGTTCTAAGCCCTCTACATACATAACCCATCCAACCCTCATCAGATCTTGACGAGGAACAGTCCATTGTCATCTTCACTTACAAATGCAGACACCGCGGCACACAGGTGGCACAGGTCTGAATCCCTACCAGACCGGGGAACGTGGATCAAACCATTTAATTTGTAAAGGCAAAAATAACAATATGTCTCTCATGGTTTTAGGACTGGATGATCTGAAAAAATCTGAAAATCACGAGACATGTAAAGGAAAGTACTTTGTAAACTCTGAAATACTATAGACAAACTGAAGTCACTGATGAGTACATGATTCTCAGTGGTTTGCTGTGCTAAGACTCCTAATTCCTGTGTTTTACAGTCAGCCCTCTGTATCCACGGGTTCCACATCCTCGAATTCAACCAATCGTGGATCAAAAATATTCAGGAAAAAAAATCCAGAAAGCTCCAAAAGGCAAAATTTGAATTTTCTAGGAAAGGCAACTGTTTACACAGTTTTTACATCCTATTTACGACTATTTAAATAGCACTGACATTGTATGAACAACTGTTTACACATGACTGAGGTCGTATTAGGTATTGGAAGTAATCTAGACATGACTTCAAATACGCTGGAGAGACCGCTGTGCTCTCGTAAATTACATCCAACAGAAACCCTTGAGTGGCTTTACCACAAAATGTCTCATCTGTTAACTTTACCACACGATCCTCGAGATGCTCTTTATTAGCTGAAACCAGTCCTCATAACAGTTGTGTTCGTGCCCCGAATAAAGCTGGACCACGGAAGCCTGGACTCTCTCAAAGGGTCCTGCACAGACCACAGCCCCTGAGCAAGACACCAGAGGCCCAAGGAGCAGAAATCACCTGGACGTCACATTTCTCAGAAGGATGAACAAAACCCGAGGTAAGCAATTTAAAGCTCATTACCACCCACACATTCCGATGGGCTGAGAACCCAAGGGCGGCTCCGTGATTCACTCCCGCTCGCCTCCACGGACCCTCCCTCAACGGGGCAAGAATTTACGGGCACTACAAGCTCAGCTGTTGTCTGGGCGAGAGTCTGTCATCACAACACTACTTCCCTTATTGTGCTCGTCAGCTTAAGATCGACTGAAAATCACTTTTCTGGCCAGCAGGATCCTGTCACCCAGTGACCTAATCTCGGATGACGAGACTATAGCCATCGGCATTTCCCAGCCAACAAGGGCTGCTCCGTCCCAATTCTGCAGCCAAACGGTCCGGGAAAAAAGGACCGCGTGGCTGTGAGCACCCACGTGCCCTTGGTGCCGGGGCACCCATCCTGCTCCCACAATGCATGCCCTGCGGAGCGCACGGGCTGGGACGGGACAGTGTGCCCTACGCAGCCTCTTCCCGACCTTGGCTCGGCTCCCCTGCTTCCCCACGACGGACAGGCCCGTGCAGGAGCCACACACACACACACACAGCTCCCACCCTGTCTTTCCTAGAACTTCTCTCTCCTGCTTGCCTGCAAGGATGAAGGGATACCCTCCCTCCAGAGTCAGTGAGACTGAAAACAGGAAAACCACAGTGGAGGGGGCGGCAGGGGGAGGGAATCAATGAAACAAAAAGCCTTCTCTTCAAGAAAGCACCAAAACTGATAAATCTCCAGCACGACAAAGATAAAGACAGCAGACATGAATCACCCACAACAGGAATGAACTCAGGGATGTCACTACAGGCCCTGCAGCCTCTGAAAGGAAGAGAGGGCACCACCGACAACTTCACGCTCATAAATTCAGCGACAGAAGAAACGGGCCGATTTCTCAAAAACCATAAACCGCCAAAACGCACCCAAGATGAAACAGACAGCCTGAATGGTTCTACAACCGCTAAAGCTGTTGAATTTGTAATTAAAGACCAAAAAAGAATTCTCCAGGCCCAAGTGGTTTCATTGGAGAATTCGACCAAACATTTAAGAAAGAATCAACAGAACTTTTACAATCTCTTCCAGAAAACAGAAGAGGAAGGAAAACTTCCCAACTCTTAAGTTTTCCTCAAGTTGGTGTTCCTCGTTTAGATGAGAGAAAGCAAAATTCAACTGCAGGGCTTTTCTTCATCTCTTCCAGGCACTAAGATATCTTACAAATAAAAGTAAAAGTTGCCCTAAAACCTCCGCAATGTTTCACTGTAATAGTGAATTTTTCTTTCGGTATATTAAGTTCCTGTACCCTAGACAAGTGGAAATATTTTTATTTTATTTTATTTATTTCCTTTATTTTTTTGGCCGCGTCGGGTCTCAGCTGCGTCATGTGGGATATTCTGTTGCTGTTGTGGCGCGCGGGCTCCAGAGCGCAGTGGGCTCTGTAGTTTGTGGCACGTGGGCTCTCTCGTTGAGGCACGCAAGCTCAGTAGCTGTGGCACCCGGGCTTAGTTGCCCCGCGGCCTGTGGGATCTTAGTTCCCCGACCAGGGATCGAACCCGTGTCCCCTGCATTGGAAGGTGGATTCTTTACCACTGCACTGCCAGGGAAGTCCCGGTGGAAATATTTTAAACAGATCTCCAAGGGGCTGTTTTTACTTCAGTGCTTCTACCACTGATTGACATTCCAAAACATTTTACAGTCACCGAGAAATTAAAGCTGAAAACTTCACAGTGGGAATCCCAACACTGTATCTTGAAGATGTAGGAGCATTAACTGGATTCAAACAGTGAGGACACAGAATTGCAGCTAGTGTGAGCAGTCAGGTCAGATGATGAACCCAGCAGGGATGTGACCAAACGCCAGAGCCAGGGTTCTGTGGGACGGTCACGTGCATCCTGCACTGGGAAGCTGAAATCCGGTGCCCCCAGGCCAGCTTCCCTGTTCTGTCTCAGGCTGGGACCGCCAGGCATCCGCAGGAGTCAAGACTAGCGGCTGTGAATCCATTCCAGGAGAAGATGACTGAACCCGAGCCCCCTTCTCGCCACATGTACCTGGACAGACCCTTGCTCACTCTGCCAAGTTTCAGCAGGACAGGTGTGGGCAGAGCACGCTACTGACCCGTGCAGAAGCTGGGGAAGCATCAGAAAGTGAGGGATGGAGCCCAGACCGGCAGAGCCTGGACCACTCCCAGGTGTGGAGCTGCCCTGACGTCTCCCTGCCAGGGACCAGGCCCCTCACACAAATGCAGGTGGGAGTGCGTGTGGCCAGGCAATTTTTAAAGTCACGTCTAAAACCTTTTAATTCAAGGATGATGTTAAATATATATGTATATAAATTTACACATATGTAAATATATATGTATATAAATTTATATATATATAAAAAATCTCCTCTCTATATGTGAGACAAGCATACTACTAACAAGTTTAAAAGTCATCCACTGTTTCTTCCTCAAGCTCTTGAAATAAACTCGGTTCCTTTAGAGGATACAAGTTTACTCAAAATATAATTTATTTTTCCTCCTGAAAAATTATAATACTGGGAGTGCGGGGAGCAGAATCTGAGACTGTGGGAACATGCAGCACGTCACAGAGATAATTACGTGGTAACGACAGGAAAGGACAAGAAGAGGAGCCCATCACCACATCCGAATACCAAGTGACCTACCGTACAGCGGGATCTCTGAAACACAGAGAGGAACAGCTTGCCCTCGGTCTCCAGAACAGAGCAAGTGTCTGACTCTCCCACCCGCACGGCGTGCCCAGAGGCTCCCGCCCCCTCTGCTCGGCTGCCCGGACACAGGGCGGCGCACACACCTCCACGAGCCTCCAGGCCTCGCTGATGACGGCATACTGGAGACGATTCAGAGCAAAGCCGTCAACCTCCTTCGTGAGTTTGACCGGGGACTGTCCGATCTTCCGCATCAGGGTGTAGGTTCTGTCCACCGTCGCAGGGGCCGTCTCCGGGTGTGGGACCAGCTCCACCAACGGGACGTAATAGGGCGGATTTACCTTAGGAGAGAGACAGAGCAGAGAGAGTCGGGAAGACGGCGCTGGCGTTTGGGCGTCATTCCGGCAGAGCTGGCTCACCGTCCCGAAGGGTCAGCAGCAGGGCAGATGGGGCCCCTCGAGATTCAGCATCCCGTGACAAAAAACTCGAGAAATAAAGTAATGCACAGAGCGGGGAGAAAACGAAAGAACTTGAGCACAGAACTGCATGAATCATAACCAACAATGAGGTTCCCATCGGAGGGTGCAAACTGCCATCCTGTACATTTACCGCTTACCTCTAAACACCTGACCTCCCTCGGGATTTCTCTGCTCCCAGCTCTCTTGACCTTGTAAGCTTCTACCTACCCTGCCCCCAGCCATCCTCCTTCCACAGTAGTCATTACCAGTCTACCGTGTCAGTGTTAAAAATTACTGGATTGGCAGTATCTTCCCTAAAGTTGGTATTTCCTTAACTTCTCCATGTTGAGCCTCAAACATCTGCTTCCACAATCATATCTTACCTAGAAGTCACACAATATCAGAAGCTCTCTTCAGCCTCAACATCGTGATGGATGCTAAGACAGAAAGAGAGTCTGTCCACAGTGGAAATGCCTGCCTGCCCAGCTCTGGTTTTCTTGGTTTCCTTTGAGAAACCACTCTTGAAGAATCTCAAAGAAAATTCTCCTACATCTAAAGAAAAGGCTGTTTGAGGGACTTCCCTGGCCGTCCAGTAGTTAAGGCTCCGTGCTCCCACTGAACGGGGCACGAGTTCGATCCCTGGTCGGGGAACTAAGATCCAACGTGCCGCAGGGCACGGCCAAAAGACAAAAACAAAAAAAGGAAAAGGCTGTTTGATAAAAGGCTGCTTGATTGGCCTCACCACTAAGCAAATGCACACTAAACTGTTCCCCAAGCGATGCTTTACTTTAAATTGTTTTTCCTCCATGTTTGGGTGAAAATGGGTAGAATCTCACATCTACCAAATGACTACAAGAAGCATCCACTTTAAAAGGACGTGTTCTACAGAAGAGAGAAGAGATTATTTCTCCTCGGACCGGCTGGAGAGGCAGCCGGTCCACACGCTTCAGAGGTTTATTCTGCTCCCAGCCTGTCTTGGTCGCCCTGTCGCAGCCTTCTTAGAAAGCAAGCGAGGACAGCACCTATTTCAGATGAATTACAAATCAATGCCTTGCTGAATCACTTGTCTCCTGCCTATAATCACTGAATTCTTATAAAAATGTTTTAACCTCTGGCCTTTTTAAGATCAGAATTATAAGAACTGGAAGCATGTCTCTCCTAGGAGAACTCTTCTTTACTATAAAGCAGGGATGTCGGGACTTCCCACATGCCGCGGAGCAACTAAGCCCGTGCACCACAACTACTGAAGCCCGCGCGCCACAACTGAGACCCAACACAGTCATAAATAAATAAATAAATATTAAAAAAAAAATTCCAAGGACTGTCAACTTGAGTGATTTGTTTTGCCTTAGTTAATGTTGGGTTTGGTTTTAAATTATTTATAAAAATAATGAGAGATTAACTTGTAAAATAAGGTCTTACTTTGATTCTGCTATTTGTGCTTGATTAAGTAAAAGCGAGCGATACTAGAAAGGTGTGCGGGAGAAGGATGTCGCTATTCCACAGTCACTGACTGGGCTCCTAGTGGGAGATGCCCTGCTACGTGCAATGGAGAGGAAAGTGAATGGGGTGTGGTCTCGCCCATTGGTGGATGGAAATGAAGAGATGGGGTAAGGGGCTTCTCTGGTGGTGCAGTGGTTAAGAATCCGCCTGCCAATGCAGGGGACAGGGGTTCGAGCCCTGGTCCGGGAAGATCCCACATGCCGCAGAGCAACTAAGCCCGTGCGCCACAACTACTGAGCTCGCACGCCTAGAGCCTACGAGCCAAAACGACTGAGCCCACGTGCCACAACTACTGAAGCCCGTGTTCCTAGAGCCCATGTTCCGCAACAAGAGAAGCCACCGCAATGAGAAGCCTGCACACCACAACGAAGAGTACTCCCCGCTCGCCGCAACTAGAGAAAGCCCGTGAGCAGCAACAAAGACCCAATGCAGCCAAAAATAAAAAAATAAATTAAAAAAAAAAAAGAGAGATGGGGTAAAGCTCCTGTCAGAGGACTTAGGGGGTGTTTCCTGAACAATCTGATTCAGCTGTTTTTTTAAACTGACTTAGAAGTAAAAACACTGGTTAGAAATGGAAGCTCTTGACTAAGAGGCTTGCACCTTTTATTGAAGCAACCAAGTAACAATCACGGTGTCTAAGAGACTTTTTATGGACACACACGTGTCACGGAAGCAAAGACATGACATGCTTCATGGGACTTGGTATTTGGATGCTTCCATTAAGGTCTCTCTGGTGCTGTTTTCACCTGCATGGAGTGGTAACTAAATGCTTGGTTTTCTTCTCTGTGCTCTGGGTCTAAGTCTCCTCATTTTATAACCGTTCTTTTACACTTTCCACTAAACTTCAGTGTGAGGACATCCAGAACCATTCAGTCGCGTAAACGGTGGTCCAGGCTGTCCCTCTGCGCAGCACGGAAGACCCAGCAGGCATCTATGGCTCCCCTTTGTCTTCATCTCCCCCTCTAACCTCCTCTTGCTCGGAAAGAGGAATTTCCCTGCTCCCCACTCGAGGACCCCTCACCTCCCTAGGCCCTGGCCACTCGTGCTGGGAATTCTGCCCCAAGTTCCGCGCAGGAGCTGCCCCGTACCTAAGCCAGTTCTCATTCTTCAGAGTAACTCTCACGATTCTCCATGACCCAAGTACTACCAAGCCTTCCACCTTTCTCCTGCTCTTGCAGTCAAGCTGGTCTCCTGGCGATTCTACGAGGCCCATGCTTGTTCTTGGCCCGGGTGGGCTTGAGCTAAGTTAGCGTCTCTGTCCTAGCAGGCTGTCCCAGTTCTCCAAGGTCACACTGACCTCCACTCGGTACTCAAACTTCCACCAAATGACCCCTGAATCCCCACTCTGATTCCCCTTTCCTGACATTAACACGTTAATCGCAAAAAGATTGAGTGCCCACGTGCCAGCTTGGAGCTCATGGTCCGACATGCCTCGCAGCACACGCCTGGTGAGTACGTTGGCACAGTCAGTGACAACGTCTGGTGGAAGGGACCACAAAAAGGAGGGTTTAAGTCAGAGCTGCTGCACCGGAATCTCGGGGGGGACCCGGACCCTGCACATCAGCACAAGTGACCCCACTCTGAGCTAAGTTCAGGAAACCACACGGTACAGGTGACCCACCTGCAGAATCCCATGTGGTCCAGACTTTTCGTTAACGTAGCACCTTTCCTTGGCACTGGGATGATTTGATTAGCAGTCTCTCCCCTCAGCTAGACGGTGAGTTACTTAAGGGCGAAAGTCTGTAAGTATTGCTCATTCTCTCCCACAGTGCATGAGGTACAAGATACAGTTCAAGGGATTTTTGGATAAAATTCTTTGTAAGACACTGATATTGTACAACTCTCTAAATATACTAAAAACCACTGAAATGTACAAGTTGAATTGTGTGATATGTGAATTATATCTCAGTAAAGCAGTTACAAAGTACTAGCAGATTCGTCCAAACACGTTGCTCCCAGAAAGCCAGGTGAGACTCGCTGCATCTCCAGGCTCGACATACTCACAGGATGTGCCACGAGGCACTGCTTCACGTGTACCAAGCCAGAGAACAGCCGGGAGGGCAGGAGGCAGGAGCTGGAGCTGCTCAGGACAACCTGGTCACCAACGATTCCATCCAGCTGGGCAAAAAGCTGCTTCTTCAGCTCTAGGTTTTCTGGAACACATTCCTGAAAAGGACATCTTCCAGTTACTACTCAGGATCACCGCACTCAGACCCCAAGCAAAGCGTTTCATGTTTGAGTCATTCCAAAAAGAACCAATGAAAAAATGACCAGCAAAATTTAAGAACGGGAAAAAAATGCTGCCGAAAAGTATGACAAATCTTGGTAACTCTGGAAACCAGGTGATGCAGATATGGGAACTGTATTTTCTAGTTGTGTGTCGGACTGCAAATTCTCATAATAAAAAAGTCCTTCAACTGCGTTGGGGGTGGGTTCTACACACAGAATACACAACAGCACTGCAGGCAAAGCGCTGGGATATCAACAGCAGTCAGCACCACTTGTTTGTCCTGAGCACCAGATCAACTTATCTTCAAGGAAAAATCTTACCTCCATGAAATGAACAAACATGTTACATCCATAACTCCCAAAAGGCTTCTTGAGAGTCCGCTTCTAATTGGAAATCTTTTGACAAAGACCTTTGTTTCTAAAAATCTAAAATTACTTTAATAGGGCGGTAACGGAGGAGGCTAGAGGAGCAAATTTGGATTAAATACCGCAGATAACAACTGCTCGGAAATTCTGACGACGTACAGAAGGGGGTGGGGGTGAGAAGACGTTCTCAGACACCCAAGCGCAGACCCACGGGTGACGCAGGTCCCTGGGAACGCGATGCTCACGGCGGGTGCCGCCCTGCTGTGGAGGGAGGCGGAACAGAAGAGGATTCTCGCTGGACATTCCAGAGCAAGCTTCCCGCCTGCCACCCCCTGGGGACATCCCACCAGGGTCACGCCTACCCAGGAGGGCCCCTGAGCTCCCAGTCCTTGGTGAATCGGGGGAATGGTTCTCAGTGGGGTCAGATAACAGAATCAACTGGTGCTTGCTAAAGATGCAAATTCTCAGGCCCCCATCCCAGACCTACTGATTCAGACCCCCCGCGCGCGGAATCGAGGCATCTGCATTTTTATCCAACTTTCTGATGACTTTTGTTCACTAAAGTTTGAGACCCACTATTCTGAGGTGTGATCCAAAGCGGGGGCCGACAGCGCTGCCAGTGGTTTGCTACCAAATCCATCCTCAAGGGTCTCCCACTCTGAGGTCAGGCTTCCCAGCCGCTTCCCCTCCACATACTGGCCGAGCATGCCCAGGTTAGTCAATCAGCACCGTGGTGGTGGAAACGGCACAGACACCAGCAGATAACCAGAGGTGTGCAAAAGTCAAAGTGCAATGCAGAAGTACTACCAGTAATTTTATCAGAATCACCCCTCAAAAATAAAATATTTTCAAGTTTAATAATATCTAATAGTTAATATCTAATATAGTGAAATTAGCTGTGTAAATATTATGACATGAATTCCATTTCTAAACCAGCGACAAGATTTTAAACGTTTTCCTCTAAGGGTAAGAAGTCAATACTGTGTTTGCTGGTACTTTTAAAAAATATAATCAAACCGTGTGGAATTTTATTCAGAACAAAAGGTCACATAAGCACCACATCTCAAAGACAGGGGGAAAAAAACGGAGTCATTTAAGAACTGTGAAGCCCATTGTGTTAAATCCCCTTATCAGAGGGGAAAAGCTACAGTAGCTGGCTGGTTGTATTGAGTAATTCCTGGATCAGTTAAGTCTGCAAGTTGGGTTAAGTTTAAATGGAGCCTTGTAGTAAAGCCAGAGACTAAACGTGATGCAGATACAGTGTAAGCTAATAAAAGAGTCCCGTGAATGGCCTTATTGTGAGCCTGTCCTGCAGATTCTCCCTTGAAATTCTATGCCTTTCTTCAGATCATTTGATTATCAAAGAGGCAAGAACACTTGAACCAGAGGAAACCCAAACCTGCTACAATTATGTAAGGGCTTTAATGGCGCATCTGCTTGAAGTTTGATTGCTGTTGTTGTTAATAGTGACCCAGTTGTGTCCCATGTACTGGGCCAGGGTTACGCCTCTGTCCCTGTCAAGCCTTGAGCTCATCTCCTTGCTGTTACTCATGGCTTGCCTGAGGAAGGGGGCCTGCAAACTGCTACTCAGGACCATCATCACTTGGGTGGATCACAAAGCTGAGAGCGGCCGCAGTCGCTGGGTTCCCACAGACGGCTGGGAGGGAAGCAGGGAAGGACAGCAAACAGCGAGAGACACACAACCTCGCTCTCTCCTGCCCTCAGCAGGGCGGCCAGGTGAGAATCCCCGGGCGGGCTCATGGTGTCTTTCCGGGGCCTGTCTAGGGAAAGCCACCAGATGGGAAGTGTCAGAGTGAAACTTCTCTCACTGCTGAAGGTAATTAGCTGGACTTGGCTTAATTGAACTCTGACAGCATTTTCAAAGCAACGGCTATTATTTGTTTGTGTTTCGTTTGTTTTGAGGTGGGAGAGAGATGCAGCCCATAATAAGTGATATTCTCATGCACAACCACAAGCTCAGGTTCTGACAAACAAAACTCTGGGGACAAGGAAAGCACTAAGGAACTTTCCAAGCGTCACAACTATTAATGGTGCCTCAAAGGGAGCTTACTCGTGACTTAAAGGATACTTAAAAGGGGGGTTCAGATACTTAAAAGGTGGGGTTACGTTTAAACATCCCTTTTCCCTTCCATTCTTGAAAGGAAGAAACTGAATGATGGTATTATAGGTCTAACTTTTCGTTCCCTCCCATTT
The DNA here is from genome assembly GCF_965194825.1 of Balaenoptera physalus. Classification (NCBI taxonomy): domain Eukaryota; kingdom Metazoa; phylum Chordata; class Mammalia; order Artiodactyla; family Balaenopteridae; genus Balaenoptera; species Balaenoptera physalus. The sequence continues at coordinate 80,949,129 of NC_138899.1, read as the reverse complement.
ACTTGAAATTTTAAAGTAAATAATTTATATACTTTAGTGTTTTATTATCAGTAAAAGTCACCAATGACAGCACTCGACCCAGTAGGACTGTTTTGGAAAAGGGGCACGGCCACGAGTCAGTGGATTGGATGATCCTCAGGCAAAGGAGGTGCTGGACAAGAGCTCACTGCTGAAGTTTTTACCCACTTGCTGTGCAACCGTGTGCATTTTCCAAAACAAATACTTTCATGGGGAAAATGAAATTTAGTTGATTTTTTAAAGTCAATTCAGGCATTTTAGATAAGCATCCTGTTGCTAGAAAATCTACATTTGCTAATGCAAAATATCTGGAAGCAGTCTTCAATGTTCTTTCCAGAAAGAAAGAAAAACTAAATTAGAAGACTTTGGTACTTAAGTTATTTTACATGCAAAGAAGTTCTATTAGCCAATTTTAGCAGGAAAGACATGGGAAGAAAGGAAATTTTAGCTAAAATCCTATTGTAATCATGGCAGAGGGAATTCATTCTCAACTTGAAGATGGACATGATCTACATATAAGTTCTGTCTCTTAGCACTAATTAAATCTCTTGCTTCAACCTGTTTAATCATCACCAATTTCTTTTCAGTATTTCCTGCAAGAGCACAATCTCTAAAATCCATCACATCAATAGACTGCTGTGACTAGTCTTCTCAAGAGGTGCATGTCACGATTACCAAAAAAAAAAAAAAGACAAACCTTCTTGCTCTAGCAGAAATAGCATGTGTTAAAGAAAAAGAAAGGAAAAGTACAAGTTGTCAATATCACAGGCAATAAACAGCACTGTGCCCTAACCAGAGGCTCATATTTTTCCTTAAAAATCAAAATAAAGTTTTTTTTAAAGCCTATTATAAATCCTAAACAGAGTTCTACAATAGTCTAGAACAAATTATACCCAATCAAGAGAGACCTTTCCAAAGTAAAAACCAGTGTGGACCGTACTGAGGAATGTGCCTTCCTGGGGTTAGGTGTGAGGATGACCAGGATGGCTGTGGTCTGCTTTCAACAGGAGCCCTTTCTCGGGTAACCACAGGGGACGGGGACCAGGCAGAGGGGCACAGGCATCAACTGCTGTCCTAATGGGATGTCTATTTCCATCCTCATTCCAATGATTTTTTTGGTACCTTTTATAAAATCATTTATTTACAATTAAGTTAAAATGCTTGACATGAAAATATTATGATTTAAAATATTCCCCATAAGCCTGCAATTAGCATATAGTTTTACAGCATTCCTAAATAAAGTGAGTATACGCTCGTGGGGTCATACACGAATCACTGGGGCGTTACGATTGCCCATCAGAAAGCCTCCAAGCCATGTGCTTCTTGCCAGATGCTGTAATAGAGCCATGACCTCTCACCTCTGGTCCTGAAAGGTGAGTCTTCCCCATCCCAAACCATGAAGTGTCCGGGAAAGTAAGGTGGGATTACTGCTTCCATCACCTGCAGCACCAGGCCACCCAAAACCGAGGCACTGGGCTTGCCTCCATCCCGCAGTCCTGATGTTTTACCTCCCAGTCAGAAAAGACAACAGGTGAGTTTAGAAAGATAGTTAATATAAATGTATATATGCATTTGTTTATTGGTTTGTGTGTCTGTTTACTGAAAACTGACCTGTGGCCTACAATAGAATTTAGCTAAAAATAGGCCCTCTTCAGATTTCTCCAATTGGCAGCACAACAACTGTTAAAAAAAGGAAAATGTATATAACCCTGAAAACAAAGGTGCAGAGGCAAATTACGCTAAATTTTTTAAAACTTAAAAAAGAGAGGATGTATGCTAATAAAAGTTTCTCCCCTAAACTGATGGAAACTCCTGCTTCCGGTCATGTGATGCACTAGGAGACCTAAACGTCCTCCCTCCACAAACCGGATTACTCCATATAAAAGAAGTCATCCTTTTAAATGAATAGCGGACCTCTCAGGAATGTAAGGAAAACCAGAGCAGCCAGCACTAGAGTGATCTGTGACCCTCAGGGGAGGGAGAACGTTCAAATGACCTCAGGAAGAGCCGAACCAGAGGCCATAGGATTCAGGGAGCTGCAGTCAAGGCCCCCGTGATACAGCCGAGACCCTCAAAAGGCTATATTTTCAGTGAACTGGTCAACTAGTTTAAACCAAAACCAGCCCATCTGCTGAGGGAGAAGACAGGGAGCTTGTCTTGATCCGGGTTCCAGCTGGGAAGGTCACAGGGTGGAGGGAGAGGAAAACAGATAAGTGAATTCATATTCATGAGCCTGAATTTCACCCAGGTTTGGGGTTCAAAATTATACTACACATGATGTGGTCTGGACGCTCACAAGCTGAGAAAGTTACATAAAAATCGCTCCCCGGCTAGTGATAATACTACCAGGAGACACACACTCAAGAAGACCCTGGAGGCATACCCGCTGAAGAGCCCTCACCTTTCCTCGGATTCACAAATAAAGAGCACACTGAAGAAAACAAACCACCGAAAACTATAAACACGTGAGACCACCTGGACAGAACAAAGACCAGAACCTCGCATAACTGAAAAATAGGAGAGCCTAGTAAAATAAGTATGTTTAAGTTAATTAAAAGTATAAGAAGGGGTCTTCCCTGGCGGCGCAGTGATTGAGAATCCGCCTGCCAATGCAGGGGACACGGGTTCGAGCCCTGGTCTGGGAAGATCCCGCATGCCGCGGAGCAACTGGGCCCGTGAGCCACAACTACTGAGCCTGCGCGTCTGGAGCCTGTGCTCCGCAACAAGAGAGGCTGCGATAGTGAGAGGCCCACGCACCGCGATGAAGAGTGGCCCCCACTTGCCGCAACTAGAGAAAGCCCTCGCACAGAAATGAAGACCCAGCACAGACAAAAATAAATTAATTAATTAATTTTAAAAAAAAAAGTATAAGAACGGAATCAAACCCAGAAAGACCAGGATGATTTGGAAAAGCACTAACTATAATATCTAGAGATTGGAATTAAAAATAAAGTTACTGAGTAAGTTAAGCGACAGGATAAACACAGCTGAAGAGAAAATTAATGAACAAGACAGAGGCAAGGAAAGGACCCAGAATGCCATATAGAAAGGCAAAAGTTGACAGGTCATCAAGGAGAATCAGACAAACCTACCATATACTGTGACATTTCAACACCCTTCTCTCAATTATTATGAAAAAGCATTCAAAAATTCAGGAAGCACATGGGAGAAATAAACACAAGTAACAAGCTTGATCTACCGGACATGGACAGCCTTGCATCTAACTGCAGAAAATACACATCCTTTCCAAACACACACAGAACATTTATCAACAGTGCCAATGTACTAAATTACAATGCAGGCTTCAGTAATCCAAAGAACTCATATTACATGAGCCATTTTCTCTAATTACAACCCCTTTAAGACGGAAATCACAAACAAAAAATTACCCAATAGACTTGGAAAATTGAAAATTAACTTCCAGATAGTTCATGGGTCAAAATGAAATCCTAATGGAAATTAAAATATACTTAGCATTGGAGCAGCAATAAAATGCTGCACATCAAAGTGTGTGAGTTCAACTAAAACAGCTCTGAGAAATAAGTCAAATATCCAGCTTAGGAAATCAGAAATAGAACAGAATAAATCTAAAGAAAATAGAAAGACTATAATAAAGATAAGAACAGAAATCAATACCCAAATTAGTCCCATAAAGACTGGTAACAGGGGCTTCCCTGGTGGCGCAGTGGTTAAGAACCTGCCTGCCAATGCAGGGGACACGGGTTCGAGCCCTGGTCCGGGAAGATCCCACATGCTGCGGAGCAACTGGGCCCGTGAGCCACAACTACCGAGCCTACGCGTCTGGAGCCT